>NC_133403.1:27145551-28357959 GCF_047511655.1 Castor canadensis | reverse complement strand
GTGAAAGAGGCTTGCGATGTGGCCCTTAATGTAAATCATCCTTCTGGAGACTACTTGGTGGCATAAGAAAGTGCCACACAAGGAAAAAAAATGAAAAAGAAAAGCAGGGTACAAAAGTATCTAAACATAAACAGTATGACTGGTTCCTTTTCTTTCTTTTTAAGAAGCTGTATGGGCACTGAGGAAACCCAAATGGAAAGGCCCTAGGTTTAATTCCCAACACGGCAAAAAAAAACCAAACCCAAACAAATAAAAAAAAACCAAAGCCCCCAAACCAGAAATTGGGCAAATAAATACACCAAAATGCATGTGAGAAGGGCTTTTTTCTTCTTCTTTGGACAGATTCATACTTCCAGCTTTGTACATGTGTTAATACTTTGAAAAATGTTATTATTATAAACTCCTCTATTCCTGAACACTCAAAGAACATGGGAGGGAAGTTGATCCTTTGCTCTTAGGAAGTGCAGGTGGCATAGTTACAAGGGGAAAGATGCATAGAATCTTAGTGTCCCTGCAAACTTCCCTCCTGAGCTCCCAAGAGCTCAGGTCCCTTGGGCCAGGGACTTGGGCCACACTGGCACTGTGTGGGGCGAGCTGGATTTTCATATTTGAAGGAGAACCTCAGCCATAAAGATTCCTTTAATATCTGTTATGGAAAAAGTGACATAAAGTACCAAACCATATGGCAAAAAAATGAGCAGGGCTCCAGGAAGGCCGAGAGCGCCCTCTGGCTGTGACCACCATCTGGTGGCGAGCCGGGAGGGAGGTGCCTCCCAAGGCTTTAGGGAGATCAGCCCAGAGCTCCCACTGTGTCTTCCAAAACTTAGCCTTCAAATCCATATGGCCACATACAACATGTCTAAGCATGAAATCTATACATAAGAAGACTTACACATAAGTGCATTAAAACACATGCATCTATGCAGGCATCATGGCGGAGCAATGGGAGGTACCCACAGGGGAGGAGACAACCATCCGTTGTCTCAACAGCCAGTGCCCTCCTCCCTCAGCTTCCCTAACCAACACTGCTCCAGCCATGGCTACCCTTCACAGCCAAGCCTACAGTAACTGTACTGGGTAACTCGGTGTGAGTCTTACTGATCCCAGAATTAGCCCATGGGTCCAGCAGGAAGGAAAAGGGAGGTGAAGGGACTTGCTGCAGGTCACTGAGCAGGTGAGGCAGAAGAGCGGGAACTCAGTCCTGCTGAGTCTCAGTTTCACTCCATCCCGTGGCCGCCTCTCTAATTTTAGTAACGTGCCTGCCTTTGAAACCTTGCCAGTTGCCTTCTATGGAGATTTCTGGCAAGAAGACACTCTGAGCATGAGCTGGGGGCACGGAGAATCAGCACAAGCCACCCAGAGCTCCGTGACTGAGGTGGACTCCTACAGTGGCCTGAGAGCAGCTGCCTAGACAGGCCCACAGGGGAAGCTATGGTTAGTTGCAGGCTCTGTCTGCCTGCTTCTTTCTCAGGTCTCAGATGCTTAGTGTGCCCTTTAGTAATGGGGGCATTTTGTGGCCTGTGACCCATTTGGAGGTAATTGTAGGGCCTATGTGTTAGGGACAGGAGAGGACAAAGAGCCATGCCAGCTGTCAATGTCAAATCATTCCCAAACTACTCCTGCTGCTCAGCTGCATCTCAAGCATCTGACTACAGAGAGACCAGCAGGCTGTGGGCAGAGAAGGGGTCATGGCAGGGCTCCCCAAAAGCAGCTTTCTGCCTGCCTTTCTGACTTCTGCAAGTTCCCAACAGTAAGTCTGATTTAGGATTCCCAACCAGATAATGCCTCAGGCTGTGCCTCTTACTAGATAAAGATGATCAAAGATAAGAGAAGGCTTGTCCATCTGTCCCAAGATAAGGAGCATCTCATTGTCGATGAATTCCTTGAATTCTTTCAAGTTACAGTTCATCTGTTTCTCCAATTCATTACGGATCTGTGGGGCAGAAAATATTAGAAAACTGACTGGTTAAAGACAACAGCTCCCTCCTCCAAGCTATTGAAGTATGGCTGTTTACAAAGAGGGTTATTTTTTGTTTGTTTGTTTTTATTTTTCTCTAGAATAACCCATTTAGACACACATGTAGGTGGCAGGAATGTGGATCACTTAGCGTACAAGTAACTGGAAGGAGTTTTTTATCCCAAACAAGGAATCCAGTTATCATGAAATCTTTTCTATTGAGTTTAAAGCACTTACACTTTTAAAATTCAGTAGCAAACGCATCAGTGAAAATGTAAAGCCAGTTTTTTCATGCTTGAGAAGGTATCACAGTATGATTTTAAGTGTATTAAGCCAGACATGATAGTGCATGCCTGAAATTCCAGCATTTGGAAGGCTGAAAGTTTGAGGTCAGCCTGGGTTACACAGCAAGACCCTGTCTCAAAACAAAACAAACAAAAACCAATAAAAAGTATTCATTAATAAAAAAGGTAGTATTTGGCTTTTTAAAATAGTGATTTCAACTTCTTAAGTCCACCTGGCTTATGCTGTTACTATAATACACCGTGTCTTGGAAGAAAAAGCAATGGGTAAAAGAAAGAGAAGACAGGTGAGGATTTACAGCTTGCTAGCCAGTGAAGTGCAGAAGGGCTTCTGCTGGTCCACATCAAACACAAGGCACTGAGAGGCAGGTGGGAGGGCAGCAGAGGTAAACACGCATGGAGTTGCCACCAAAGGTCGTGTAAGTGAGGCTCAGAGAGGACAACAAATGTCCAAATGGGATTTGATGGATGGCCCCAGGTGTCACAGCTTTACTAGCAGCAGCTCTGGAATCAAACTGGAGCCTGACTCCAGTCCCTGTGCTCCTCCCCCAGCCCTGCTGCCACCGCAGAGCAAGGGAGGAGCCTCCTAAAGGCAGCAAGCAGATCTAAGGACATCCGGGGGCCATGGGCTCCTTCTGCGCTTTTGGCAGCAGGATAAATGAATGGCTCCGGCCTGCTGTAACAGGAAGAGTCCTCTTACTTCTTTGGAAGTCACATTTTCAAGATCCTGGGTCATCATGATGCTTCGGAGTTTGGCTTTGATGAGACGCTCAGTTCTTTCCCCTTCAGTCGGCCTGGAAAGAAATAAAGAAATGGCACAAGCGCAGAAGAACAGGAGGCCAGAGTCACAGAAACACCAGGCACCAGGGGTCTAACAGAGTGTGTGGCTGGGCACTAGAGGCCCTTCTGGCTGTGCTGTTCTAAGGGTCAGGAGAGGTACAGAAGCCAGTTCCATCTCGAGAGTTTCCAGGAGTCCAAAGTGGGTCAGAAGACAGGGGACCATTTGGAAAGTTACCCTCAACTCCCATTCATGCCCTGAAGTGTCAGAGACCTTTAGGGCAGGACGCTGGACCTGCCAGCAGAACATCTCCTCCGCCCCCACAGGGCCCTTTGGTCCCACCTGAACACACCTGGATGCACAGCCTGGCCCAGTTGTGTCCAGCTCCTAACTTCTGTCACATGCAACCAGAATCCATGACTTCCCTGAGCCCTGGTGTTAACAATGAACTCTGAGGCCACACAGCCCAGAGCAATCCTTTTCCCCAGGACGACCCTTCAAATGGTCAAAGCAGTCATTTCTCCCTTCCTGTCTTGTGACTTATGGTCTTTCAGGCTGCTGTCCTCTGGACACACGTGGCTTGCCCACAGCCTTCTTGAAAACAGTGTCTAACAGGACACCCGCTGCAGGAGAACCGGACCTTGACCAAGAGAGAAGCAAGGCACAGCTTCCTTCTTCTCAAACTACACTTTGAAAAGCACGGCCTTGGGTCATATGACACAGGCTGTGTGCTTTGCCGGGTGATCAAGGGACCCAAGGAAGCAGAGGCTGAATTTATGATTTTCCTAAGAACAGAGCAGGCTTTGGAAATCAAGTCACTGGCAACCTCGAAGAGGAAAAGCCTGGACACAGAACACCACCGAAGCACATGACATACAAGGCAGTGCGTTCCTGTGGGGATGTGATGGAGGTCAGGGACTTGCTCCCCAGAACTGCACTCACCAAGTCTGTCTATAATTTTAAAGGGCTGTGTAGCACAGACCCTTCTTGCAACAAAGACCACCCTTGGGCCCCAGAGTAGGACACAGCTGTAAGAACTGGTTCTGGGAAGGCAGCTCTCAGTCAAGGGACTGCAGGGAGACATGGCCTTGTGCTGGTTCATGTCGGCCGTTGGGTGGGGAGATGGGCACACGTACTTGTCGACAAACAGGGCCGGGGAGTCGGGCCGCGTGGACTCCAGGTCCTGCATGGCGTTCCACTCGTTGATGCAACTCTGCTCTGAACAGATGCAGCTCTCGTAGTAGGTGGCCCAGATGAGAGCCACGCCCCCAGGGAAGTAGTTGTGCCTCCGTGCCACCTCACAGGCCTTGTGAAGCACTTGAAGGGCAGACCTGCGAGGGGGATGGGGGAAAGGGGAGAGTCAGGCCTGGGAAAGTACAAGAGGGGCTGGTTCTGCCTCCCACAGAGGGACAGGGCAGTGGGCGGCCCTTCATAAAGGATGGACTCTTGTAGTCTTGTTGGCCTGTAGGAGACACGACAGCCCAAATTTACAACTGCTGGCTCCCAGAACAGTCTCGGTACTTCTGCAGCAACCAAGTCACCAGTGGAAAGAGCAACCCTCACCATTTCCAAAGGGACAAAACCAAACAAAAACCCCCTAGAATTTGGTAAGTTCTCCTAATAGGCTGGCTCGATGTTACTTCACACTCCATCAATTAACTGCAAAGAATGAAGATTTACTTCTGAGGTGGTAACCTCATGCAGGAGCCACAAGAAGCCCCGCAGCAGGGAAAAAAGGCTTTCAGCAGACATCTGACTGCATCCTTAATGACTTCGCTGCTCACCTCCCCACCACCTCCCAATGCGATAATAGCTTAGATTTCTTACAGGAACGAGTCCTAGAAACTCCATTTTAATACAGAAACCAACTGAAAGGAGGTTTCAGGAAGCAGAGTGGGGCAGAAAAAACAATACTGAAAATGTATGTGCTTTATTTAGTCACCCTCTTTTAGTTCTTTTTACAAAAACTCAGGCTGGAAAGTTGTCATCCGATGGGGTGAATGAAGGACCAGTGGAGGGTGGAAGAGGACTTGGGAGGGAGTAGTCCACAGAGTGGTGCACACTGTCTAGCAAGCGTCTCCTTTTCGCAGCTGTATGGGCTGTCCTAGTTCTAGGCTGCTTGGAGAAATCAGCTTTGAGCTAAATGTTTACTTTTTAGAAAAACGTGGATTTATTTATTTACTTTTTC
The DNA here is from genome assembly GCF_047511655.1 of Castor canadensis. Classification (NCBI taxonomy): domain Eukaryota; kingdom Metazoa; phylum Chordata; class Mammalia; order Rodentia; family Castoridae; genus Castor; species Castor canadensis. The sequence goes on along the minus strand of NC_133403.1, from coordinate 28,352,734 downwards.
CCTAGAGAGAAAGACAGAAGAAATTATCCAGGAACATCTCAGGTATCTATTGGTTCATCAGCTAGAATTATGATTTCATGGAGGTTGGTGGAGTGGCTCAAGTGGTAAAGCACCTGCCTAGCAAGCGTGAGGCCCTGAGTTCAAATGCCAATACCACACACACACACACACACACACACACACAATAGTGATTTCATGATTTTCCCCAAAGTGATTGGAAAAGTGAGGCACAACACTAACTTGTGAAAGGGAGAACTCTACATAACTCTCACCATCCAGAGGAAAGTGGATTCTCTCTGGAACGCTGGCAGACCCTTCTCCCCTGGCACTAGCAGTGCTTTTGGTTTTCTGCAGCTTATCTGGTGAGCAATGAACACTATATGCAACCCCACAGGAAGAAGACTGGCAGATGAATGGAGTCTGGGGAGATGTAGGCATGACCTACTCATCCAGGGTGGCATTTACTCACCGCTGCTGCAACCTAAGAGCTGGTCCCCACAGCCAGTACTCTGAACCCTGACACCCTGTGAGAACGTGCTTCCCAGCCCCTTGGCAAAACATACGACTGCTCAGTGCTGGTGGCCACCTGCTCAACAGACTATTTTTGTTTATTTTTTGGCAGCACTGGGGATTAAACTCATGGCCCTGCACTTGCTAGACAAGTGCTCTATCACTTGAGCCACATCTCAGGCCTTTTTGCTGTCAGGATATTTTTCAGATAGGGTCTTGTACTTTTTGCCCAGGCTGACCTTGCACCAAAATCTTCCTACCATGCCTCCTGCGTAGCTGGGATATCAGGCACACACCACCATGCCTGGCTTGTTGGTTGATAAAGGGTTTACCTAGGATGACCTCAAACAGTGATCCTCCTTATTTCTGCCTCCTGAGTAGCTGGGATTATATATATGAGCCACTGCGCTTGTTCTTCAACAGACTTTAAACCCCACCAAGACAGAATCACATGCATTTTATGGCCACCCTCCCCCATGCCATGTTCTGTGCTAGCAGTGTCAGTTCCTTCAGTGCACAGACTGAGCACCTACCATATACCAGGTACAAGAGATAAGTGAGTATGGCAGAATGATATTTCATCATGAGCTGCAGACATGCAGCAATTACACAACTAAAAATGGGAACAGACATTTCCTAATAAAGACATATGTGGTAGATAACCACATGAAAAAATGCCCAGTGTTAACCATCATTGAGGAAATGCTTTGCAGCACTACAATGGTCATGTTTATATCATATACACGTAGCAAGTTGACAAGGGCACAAGGAAATCGGAACACTTATGCTTTGCTGATGGGAGTGTAAACGGACCAGCCATCGTGGAGAACAGTTTGGTGGCTCTCCAAATGCTAGAGCATCTAGTCTAGCAATTTGACTCAACAGGTATATCCTTAAGAGAACTGAAAGCAGAGCCTCCAGCAAATGTTCACGATGATCAGAGCAGGATTACTCACAAGAACCATGGGTGGGAACAACCCTGAAGGCACCAGTGGCTCACACCTGCAATCCTAGCTACTTGGGAGGCTGAGCTCAGGAGGTTTGAGGTTCGAGGCCAGCCCACATAATTAGTTCAAGAGACCACACCTTCAAACTAACCACAGCAAAACAGACTGGAGGTGTGACTCAAGCCAGAGTGCCTGAAGCCCTCAGTTCAAACCCCAGTCCCACAGAAAGAAAAAAAGAACTGATATATGTTCAAACATGAATGAACCTTAAAAACGTTATGCTAAGTGAAAGCAGTAAGAAATACTGTATGATTGCACTTCTTTTAAGTTCCTGGAATAGGGAAACTCACAGACATAAAAGAATAGGGGTTACCGGCGCCTCAGGGAGAAGAGAAAGTTATTGGTTTAATGGTGCAGAGCCTGTCTGGGATGATGAGAGTTCTGGAATGGGCGGGGCCTGCACAATGTACTCACTGCCCCTGCACAGAATACTCGAAAAGCTTAGAATGGCACATTTTACGTGAGGACTGTTCTGCCACATACTCTCCTCCACGAGCTTCTGGGAAGCATTGTTTCTATTCACACTTACCACATGGCCTGGACAGATACAGGCTTAAATATGTGCATTCTTCCTGCTGTGCTCACGCTGAACCCCCTGAAAAGAAAAACAAAAGGAAAGACTGTGCTGAGAACTCAAGCCCTTTGAATCAAGTCACTTTGAGACACTGGGAGCAGGCCCACTGCGGACTCTGATTAGCCAAGGGAAAAACCAGAAAGTCTGCTTGCAAGTAAGGAAGACTTGTTTTTTTGTCTTGCAGTACTGGGTCTTGAACTCAGGGCCTACACTTTGAGCCATTCCACCAGCCCTTTTTTGTGATGGATATTTTCAAGATAGGACCTAGAGAACTATTTGCTGGGGTTGGCTTCGAACTGCAATCCTCCTGATCTCTGCCACCTGAGTAGCAAGGATTATAGGCGCGAACCACCAGTGCCCAGCTAGGAAGACTTGTTTTTAAGCCAGCGTGGTGAATTCTACCAAGAACTCCAAGTCCAGCAAGGGGTGCCAGGCAAGGTGGCATCTCTTCTCATTTCCACAACTGTCCCAGCCCACCTGCTACCTCAGGCACTACACGCTTTTTTTTTTTTTTTGGTAACAGCATGAAAATATACTCATGAAAAACACAATTTTTAAAAAAACAAAACATTCTCACAACCGCACCACTCAAAAATCAAGTTTTCCCTCCCAGCCCTGTCTGTGAGGTCAGGTGACTTTCACCTGCTTGTAATCCCAGTGTAGGATAACTTCCTTCACTTCTCGCCGTTCACCAGAGCATCCATGCACTTCCCTGGGAGGGAACGCAGAGGAATGGTCATCTCTTGTCAACCTGCCCAGGCTGCATAATTTTACTTTTGGGGTCCCTGAACTGGCCCCTAAAACACTGCTACACCTGTCAATGGTATGACTCTTCCTGGTAACTGCCAAAATAATGAGTTATGCTGTGTGACACCTGTCTGTGAACTTTCAGTCCTAGCCCACAGAGGGCACGCAGAGAGCATGTGCTTAAAAATCCACGCAAATGGACAAGTGTCAGTTGGTTGCTGCTCTTTTTTATTATTATTATTTTTTTTTGTGGTACTGGGGATCACGCTCCAGGCTCGGCGCATGCTAGACAAACGCTTCACTGCTGAGCTCCATCCCCAGTCCCTGGCTGCAGCTTGTGAACTTCACTCAGCAGCAGCCCTCGTGTCACATGCTTCCAGGGATACCTCATGAGCTAAACTTCCTTATAGAATGTGCAAAGTGTGCCTTTCCACGTGGCTTGTGGGAGAGCTGTGGCACTCCTAGTGCAATCCACTGGACAGTGGGATTACCCCAGGATGCCCACCAGCTCCTGGCTTGGGGTCTACAATAGGAATCTCTCCGAGACGTGGAAAGATCTTACCCGTCTCCATCAAGGTGGATCTTCGTGTCACTCCACAGCCGGAGAACCATGCCAATGGTGCAGCTTTTACTGCATGGGGAAGAGAAGGCATCTAGAGTCAGCAGCCACCCACATATACCTGCAGTCTTCCCTCAGTCTCTGCACCAAGCCTGTCCAGATCACAGACAACCACTGACCAGGGTCAGGCTGCCTGGGCAGGGTCCCCTCACTGCTGGATTCTAGAAGACACAGTCTGGAATGGCCTTGCGAGAGCAAGGCACCGAATGGCCGCACCATCTTCATAGGCATGCCACTCCATAAGCCGGCTCAGCCTCTTGGGGTACTGGGAACATCCAGCTGGCCACATGCCCACACTGCAGTGGAGAGGACTGGCAGAGGGCCATACCCACCTGAGGTACATGAGCAAGCAGGGCAGCCAACCCCAGCTCTGCCTGCCCTGGGGGAAAGGGGAAGGCACCCACACCATGACTGCAGCTCATGTTCAGACTTCTGTTTTTCTACCTTTTGGGCAACTGCCATTTTATAAACTAGCTTAATCTGGTTTTGTTTTGCCCATCCTAACAGTGAAATGATACTTACCGACTTTCGAGACTGGCGCCACTGAGAAAGAGAGACAGAACGGGCTTATCACAGGGTCTCCTCAGATGAGGATGGAAATTCTTGGAGCATGTGTAATATGCTGCTTCCCGCACCTGCACACAGGGAGCTCAGGTGCTCAGAAAACCAGCTCCTCTTCTAAGCACTGCCCGCTAAGCATGCCCCCTGCCATACTGCACTTCTGTATCTTCCAGGAAGGTAGTGTCAAGGCAGTTAGGTCAAACTGCACGAAGCCTTTTGCGTTGGGCAAATTTTCCAATTCCCCCTCCTGCAGTGCCACCCAGTCTCAATAGGCTCCCTACATCTCTCTTGTACGGCTGCAAAATAAGATTGGATTCTCTCAGGACCACTCACTTGTGCCAGCACCAGAAAGTGGTTATTTTCTGGAGCACAATATGACATGCACAAAGTCCAGGCAGGTGTCCTGGGAATGTGTGGGCAGGCCTGGAAGGCCCGACCTAAGCCCTCACAACCCACACCAGGAGCTATAGAGAACAGATCACAGCATAGAGCTACAAGGAACATAGATTGAGAGGCCAAAGGTCCAGGCACAGGCTGAGAATGTCCTTATGAAACAAGAGGAACCTCAAGTGGCCTCCCTTAGACACTGGCAGGGGGATGCAGGTGAGTAGGCCAAAGTCCACAGGACTAGAGCCTGAGCACTACCTAGGAGCCATGACACAACTCCACGTGTTATGTTCCCTCCCGTCCTATGGCTGGTATTTTTGTGTCTCTAGTAGTCCTATAGTGACTAAGAAAGTTTCTAAAATGACGGAGTGGCTATGGGGTCATACATCTGGGAACAGGGGGAGGACATGTGGAAACTGTATCTGTTCAGGTGAAGAGTGACCCTGCAAAAAGTGAGTGAGAGAAGAAAGCAGGTCCTAAGCCTTTGGGGCCAGGCCAGCAAGAACAGAGAAGCCAACTAGGCCTGGACAGGTCTGGAGGTGCAAGCAGGAGACAGGCCTGTCACAGAGCCTGCTGTGGAAGCCCTTTATAGATGGCAACACACTAACATGTGGTGGGGGGGGCACTCAAAATCTGAAACAAAGTTAACCCAAGATGGAATTGTGGATGGCTGCCCTGAGCTCCCTGTAAGCTGCCACATCAGGCCAAAGACAGCAGGTGAGGACCAGGTCTTTGTTTTCAGGTCCAGAGAGAAAAGAACCTGGTGCCCACACAGCGCAGAAGCAGAACACCAGTTCCCAGCCTGGGTAACACCCAGGCACGGACCACGTGTACAGCTTTATCAGGTCTAGTGACAGTAAGGTCCCTTAGCCACTCCCTATCAGTCTTGTGACCCTTCCCTCAAGACACAGGACACCTGAACTGCCCTGAGTTGGCCCCGCAGGCAGGCTGGGGCTCTGGATCAGGCAGCTCAGGGAGACACTGGCCTAAGGGCAGTGCATGTGGTAGAGGCAACTGGACCAAAGGGAGAGGGCGCCAAGGGGAAGCATGTGGTGGAAGAGGAGGACACGTAAGGGTGGGGCCCATCTACTCCAGCTGGTGAGAAATGAAGCTGGTGCACATGTGTGCATCCAACATCCATCCATGACCTTGGACTTGAGGACACAGGTGATGTATGCCCTTAATGATGCAGCCCCAGCACCTGGATGGACTTGGCATGTGGAAAGGATTTACACGTACATACGTGGTAACAAGTACAGACAGTGTGTATACAAGAACTGCAACACTCTGGGAAAGAACGAGTGGGGAATACCCAGGTCTGAGTCCCAGCTCAGCTGTTTACTGGGATGACCGTGGTGTATCCAGGGTCTTGAGCTCTTTGAGCATTGATTCCTCGTTTGTACCATGTAAAGCAGAGCTCCCTATCCCACAGGGTGATTTAAGGATTAAATGAGAGTTCGTGGGACAACTCTACTCTGCAATGGGGACACAGGGAGAGGCTTCCACATGTAGGATTAAAATGAGGGGTGTGGTCTAGGAGGCAGGTTCTGGTTGAGGATGAGGAGAGGCTACTGGAATGGACTCTACCTGGAGAGAGATGTCTCGGCCCCTGGTAGGTCCCAAAGGGCTGGGTGAGCATCGAAGAAACAACCACAGTCTACAGCTATACCACCCAGAGCATGCCTGTTCTTGTCTGAAAAAACAACTGCTGTACTGTTAGACACTAATGTCTGCCTCACAACCATGCCAAAAAAGATGGGCCTCTGACTATACTTGACAGCATCTGCCTACAGGCATCATGACAGTGTACCCAGCCGCTCTTCAGAGCTCCCCTCCTGAGAAAGGCACACTACGTGTTCTAGACTCTGATTTCCCAAGCGGGCCAAGGTCACGGATGTCAGCTCCTACTCCAACCGCCTTCGGCGTGCTGCAGAAAGCTTTCTCACGGTGCACTGAGGTTCTGGGAGGAAAAGTCACCCCTTTTCATTCATGACTAACAAAAGAAAAGGCTCGGGTACCAGCCTGTGGCTCCCAGCAGCTTGCTCTCAGTAGGGAGAAAGACTGCACAGTCACCGAGGCCATTCACTTTATGGGACTTTTCTCCTGCTACTGACTCTGCCTGAACCACTTTACAGATACACCCTTGCCCCTGCCCACTGGTTCTCTAAGACCCACTGAGCATCACCCACTCCTCCTGGGTTCTCTCTGGGGCCCGGGCATCACTCCATCGCTCAGCCTCTCACACTCATGGCTGCTGCTAGTGCCTCTGTTCTTTGAGGCCATGGCTGTGTGCTGTGGCTACTTTGCTTCTGTGGAGCCTAGCCCACTGCCTCACACACAGGGAGTGCCAGCAGTCGATGTATTTATACAGTGAGGTAATGGATAATGCCATTCTGACAGTCAGGCTTTGCAATGACCTTACCTGCCTCAGTCTCCTAGATATGAACTGAGCCACTCCACACACTACAGGCCCATGCTACAACTTCTAAGCTCTAAGCTTAAGACTCTGAAGAAGGATCTGGTGAAAAGCATGTAGGGCCCTGTGCCATTCACTACTGGACCAGGCACACACTCCCTCAAGGGTCCGTCTGCCTAGAAGGCATCCCCCCTGCTCCACTTAGCAGACTCCAGCTTGTCAGGACTATCAGTACTCACCACAGCGGTTCCTCCCTTGGGAAGCATCCCTGGCTAAGGGGTTCCTTGCCATGGTTTGGATGTGGTTTTAGGTGTCACCAAAGGTTCACCCATTGGAAGCTTGGGCCCCAGTGTGGTGGTGTGGAGGTGGTGAAACCTCTGAAAAGTGGGGTCTGGTGGAAGGTAATTAGGTCATGGATGCTCCCGCAGAAGGAATTAATCTGGCTTCATAATGAGTTAGTTCTCGTGAGAGCAGGTTGGTATAAAAAGAACCTGGCTGGCCCCTGGATTGCTCTGGCTTCCTATCTCATGTGATCTCTAGTGCATGCAATGCCACCACTGGGATGCCATCAGCCACAAGCCCCACACAGATGGGGCTGCCTCATCTTGTACTTTCAGTATCTAAAACTGTGAGGTAAATAAACCTTTTTTTCTTTATAAACTACCAAGCCTCTGGTATTTTGCTACAGCAACAGAAAGTGGACTGAAACCCTTCCTCTTCTATTGCTCCCAGTGTTAAACCTCTGAACACAGTGTAATTGTTCTGTCCTTTCGGTAGACCCTGAGTTCTCTGACAGCAGACATCGGCTTAGGCATAGTACCTGGCTCACAAGATTTGACACAATGTACCTTCCCATCCCCTGCCCTCCACCACGCCACATTCCACTCCTCTTCCATGGCTATGGGACACCACTGAAGCCTTTTCTAGCAGCAATCTTGTCCCCAGCATCCTACGAGACTCACCTTTCCTTACTGGAGAAGTCGACTCCCAGCAAGATGTTCTCCTCAGTGTCCTGGCGCCCACTGCTGTACACCACAACCATATAGCGGACGCGGTCCGTCCAGGCGCTCTCCAGGCGCACAGCCTGCACCAGGATGAGGGCTCTCAGCGGCTGGCCCTCAGGGGGGCCTCCCTCCCTCCCCCGCACCGTTCCCTCCACCAGGGAAGAAATGAAGAGCAAGTTCTTGAGAGCAGAAGCAAGGTCTCACTTACATCCCTACATCAGAGACAGGCCTGGAGCCCAGGGGCCACCCAGAATGTGTGCCGAGCAAGTAGTGAAATCCACAGAAAGGGGTTCCATTCAGCACAGACCACCACGGAACAGGCGCACCCTTCTGTTAAACCCTCTAGGCATGGGAGCAGAGCTGGCTTTGGCTTCTTTGAGGTTTTTTTTGTAATGCTGGGGATGGACAGGGCCTCGCCCGTGCTAAGTGTGAGCGCTACACTGAGTGAGTTCCATCCCTGGCTTTGTGAACAATGTGGAGAATGCACAATTACGCAGAAGCTCCTCCCCCTGTCAGTCACAGCGACCCCCACCAACTGTCACCATTAAAAAGGAGAGGGTACATTCTGAGCTCCTTACCAGCTTGATTCTGTCTTCACAGCGCAGGAGGTTGATCATCACCTGCAGGTGTTGGGGCAGGTCACCTGTGGGAACAACGGTTAGAAGACTACTTGTTGACTTGAACGGCTGGAAGAAGATTCTAAGTAAAATTTCTCTCCATAAAATTTCTCTATGTAACCACTCAAACTCCATCTTTCCTCCTCCTGAACACTATGAAGGGGATGGGCAATGAACAGCTCACTGTCCTGTTGTGCAAAGTTTCTCTCTCTCTCTCTCTCTCTATTTAATTATTTATTTTTGCGGTATTGGGGCTTGAACTCACGGCCTTCACCAGGCTGGCTTAGAATCATGATCCTCCTGATCTCTGCCTCCTGAGTAGCTAGGACTACAGGTGTGAGCCACCAGCACGCGGCTCAAAGTTTCCCTTACATCGTGAAATACTTGCAATGGGTGTTTTTAATACAAAATTTGGAATATACACACAAACCCAGAAAAAAATGTTACTTCATTCAAGCAAAATTCTTGGAAGGTGGGGAGCAGAAACTACAGCATGGCTGGAGCAAGACACTTGCCACAGGGTGATGTGAGAAAGGACTGACTGTCACTGTCACTCTTCAAATTCTTCTGCATTTTCTTTTTTTTAATGAGATTGAGGTTTGAACTCAGGGCTTCACACTTGCAAAGCAGGTGCTCTATCACTTGAGCCATGCCTCCAGTTTATTTTGCTCTGGTTATTTTGGAGAGGGGGTCTAGCAAACTATTTGCCTGGGCTCACCTTAAACCATGATCCTCCCAACCTCAGCCTCCCAAGTAACTAGGATTATAGGCATGAGCCACCAGCGCATGGCTCTTCTGCATCTTTCACAAGAGTCAGAGATTGTTTCTATTCCCGGGAGGAAATGTCTAAGTGATGCTATAAGGCACCAGCTGTATGCTGAGTGTCCAATCTAAGGCAGGTTTCCACCCTTCTTTCCCTTTCCTCTGTCCCTCTGTCCCTCCCTCCCTTTTTTTCTTTCTTTGTGGTACTGGGGCCTGTACCCTGGGCCACTCCACCAGCCCTTTTTTATGAAGGGTTTTTTTCAAGATAGGGTCTTGTGAACTATTTGCCCAGGCTGGCTTCAAACTGCAATCCTCCTGTTCTCTGCCTCCTGAGTAGCTAGGATGACAGGTGTGAGCCACCAGCGCCCAGCCCTATTTTTTTTTTAATTACTCAATAGGAGTTTGGGGATGTAGCTCTGTGGTGGAGTGGTTGTCTTGCATTTGCAAAGTCCTGGGTTTAATACCCAACACTGCAAACAAACAACAAAAAACACCAAAAACGATCCTCCAGATCACACTGAGCATCCTGTCCTGGGAGGATGGACATTGCTTACACAAGCAAATGCTCCAAGTGTTGCACTTGTTCCTTTTGTAAAAGCATCTTGCTCATCTCAAGACAGAATGACATATGAAGTCTAAATTGCACTTCCTGTGTCAGTGAGAAATCAGCTCATTAGAAATTTGCTCCTCTAATCAGGAGGGTAGATCTCATGTTAAGTGTTCTTTCCACAATAAATAAAATGTTAAAAAAAACAAAGATGCCCTTCATATCCGTGCTTTGCAGTGACAGGATTACACAGCATGCATCTCCCCTCCCACTCCACCCCACCCCCCGCCAGGCATGGCTTTCCATGAGGAATGATCTGAAGATGATGATTCACATGAAAGGATATGGAGCTCCAGAGTCCTCTCCTCCACTTAAGTGGCACCTCACCTGTTGTGTCTCCAGTGCCACGATGCCACACAGCCCCCACAGGTTGGTTTCTCACTTGCCAGGCCCTCTACCATCCACCCCAAGTCACAGAACTACATAGAGGAAAGCACACCCAACTGAGAGAGGCCTGTGCCACACAGATGCACGCCTCTTGTGGGATCGGTGGCTGGGCTATGAATTACTGATGGGGGTCACAATTCAAACCGTAGTCTGCCATCCACACAGCAATCAAGTCAGAAGATCTGAGCCAAAGTCTAGGCTTGGTACAGGCCTCCCATCGACTGGATGGCTGGACCCAGCTGAATCCCTCTCCCATGGACAGAACTAACCCTCAGGGATTACCGAGGGGACCGTGGTTCACCTGCGCACTTGGTGGTAGGAAAGAAGGAATGCATGTAAAGTTTAAAGTTTAATCTGCACCTACTCCAAGATCATTTGCTGATTATCCCTGGACAGCTGGTGGCCTTTCTGCCCTCTTGAGCTCACTGTTGGTTCCAGACGTCAGGGACAGAAAAGCCAACCAGTCAGCAGCTTCCTTCCCACCCTCGTGTGCATTCAAGAGGTAAACGAGCTGGCCTCATACCTGGTAGCACAGACAGAGCGTTTGCTCTGTTGTGTACGTGATAGTTAAGACATGAGCGATGGCCAAATTCACAATGGGGCAGAACCACTAGCAAATTGGGGAAGGATGGTGTTAGGTATGGTTTTATGATATCAGAAGTTACTGTGGCAACAGTTACAGCTACATACATATTACACACACGTTTTATGCACACATAAGGCATTTACTGGAAGGGTAGCTATTTTACCTGCGACGCTTTTGATTTCCATATTGTCTCAGGCATTTGGTGCTCATTGTGAAGATTAGGAGACTGAGGCTCGGAAGTCAACTGGAATTGCTCAGTAAGTCACAGAACTAACTTCAGAAGCCAGGACTGTCTGGCTTCAAAGCAGTATTTTGCTTTTTTTCCTTTCTTTTCCTTCTTCCTTCTCTCTCTCTCTCTCTCTTTTTTTAGACAAGGTCTCAGTATGTAGCTCAGGGTGGCCTCCAACTCACAGTCCTCCCATCACAGCCTCCTGAATGCTGGGATTATAGATGTGTACCACCACACCCAACTCCAAAGCAAATATTCTTTCTATAAACCATGATGCTTCCTTGTACACAAGTGAGACTCTGCTGGTGGAGTGGTTCAAGTGGCAAGAGTGCCTACCTAGCAAGTGTGAGGCCCTGAGTTCAAACCCCAGTACTGCAAAAAAAAAAAAAAAAAAAAAAAAAAGAATAGTGAGATCCTACCCTGAAAATTAACGAAAGCAAAAAGGTCTGGAGGGTATGGCTCAAGTGGTCAGGCTGGAGGCTCTCAGTTTAAACCTAAGGACAAAATAACCCAAAGGAGGGTTATCTGAGTGCCCAGAGAAACGGCAGCGTCCCCCAAGTAGGCACACAGCACCTCAGGTCCTTATTTTTCCAAAGGACACATCTGGCTACACTACATTTCGGTCCACTTGTTCACAAGTCCCACTGCAGTTATCTGATTATCTGCAAATATCTTTGCTGATATCTGCAAGTATCTTTGCTGCCCCCCAGCTTTCTCCCATAGACACAAATGGCTTCAAAGGCTCACTGGCTTTTAGTGCCCCCCAAGGACACCTGAACTCCAACTGCACTAGTCATTATGAACCTGTGTTTACTACTTCTCTGGCCTCAAGGCCAGCAAATTGCTTCCCACTGATCACTCAAGGTCACTCTGTTGTCCAGAAAAGAAGCCCCAAGGTAAGAGCAGTGAGGTGGAGCTGTTACCTGCATGCCTGTGAGGGTGCTGAAGACTCCGATGGCCCTGAGGGCTACATCCCTGCTGCAAGAAGAGGGCTGCTCCTTTCACCATGAAGAAGCTCTCGCTCAGGCTGAGAAGGAGAAAAGCAGAGCACAGTTAGATTGCATCCATGGGGAAAATGCAGAGCACACTGCAGAGGACAGCTTTAGAGAGGACAAAGAGCACCTGAAAGGTAAAGGAGAGAAAGTCTGTTGTAACTTCACACAGTGCTCCTCCAAGCCTTGCCTCTGCTAGAAGCTTGCGGATGCAGCTTTCATGGTGAAGCAATGCTTTCTGCTGGAACACACAGTTCTGGGTGTTCTCCCAGTACCAAGAACCCCTTCCTGCAGACACCAAACAGGGGATTCACTGAAGTGAAGGATTTTCTAAAACAGAGACCCCAAAGAGCAAAGGGCAAATTCATTTTGAATTTTCCACACCCTTGCTGTTTGGTCTCAGCTTCTAACTCTCTGACTTTTATCCACTTCACCCCTTCTTGCTGCCCTCAAAACTACACCTTCCCTAGTTGTTTGTATCTTAAGGAACCTGGCTAGCTTCAGACCTGTGATTTCACTTAGTCCTGGCTTCTCGGTCCACTATTCCTGTAGGAAAACTCAAACTCACCCACTGAATTTCTCAGCAGAATGAGTATTTGGCCTTCATTCCTTTAACTGCCAAAAACATTGGTATTCAACCTAAAACTTAAAAGAAATTACAAGTAGGGCTCTGGGTGTAGCTCAATGGCAGAGCAGTTGCCTAACATGTTTGAGGCCCTGGGTTTGATCCCCCAAAAAACAACATTTTGAGTCAGATGTGGTAATTCACACCTGTAATTCCAGCACTCTGGAGGCTAAGACAGGAGGATCACAAGTTCAAGGTCAAGTTGGGCTACACAGTGAGACCCTGTCACATAAAACTGAGGGCTAGGGATGTGGTGTGATGGTGGATCACTTGCTTGGGTTTGCCTATAAGGCCGAGTTTGAGCCCAGCATGGTAAAACAAAAACAAACAAAAAACCTCAAGAAACAACTTAGAGCTGGGTGCCAGTGACTCACACCTATAATCCTAGCTACTTGGGAGGCTGAGATTGTAGTTCCAGTTCAGTCTGGGCGAATAATTCACAAGACCCCATCTCCAAAATAACCAAAATGGACAGGCTCAAGCAGTAGAGCACCTGCTTTGCAAGTGTGAAGCCCTGAGTCCAGACCCCAGTTCCACCAAAAAAAAGAAAAAAGAAAAAAGAAAATAAACATGAAATAGGAGGCCCAGTTATTAATTATATAATCCTAGCTACTCAGGAAGCAGAGATCAGGAGGATCAAGGTTCAAAGTCAGCCTAGGCAAATAGTTCCCAAGATAACTATCTCAAAAATCCTTCACAAAGAAGGGCTGGCGGAGTGGCTCAATGTGTAGGCCCTGAGTTCAAGCCCCGGTACCACAAAGAAAAACAAAATGTCATAAAAATCACCCATAAAGTATACCAAAACTATTAACAGGGTCATCTAGGATTATCTTCTTTCCACTTCTTAGTATTTTCAAAAACTGAACACATCTTAACTTTTTAAATGGCTATTTTTGATTTTCAAAATATAAAATCTTATATTTTAGCCAGGCACAGGTGGCTCACACCTATAATTCTAACTACTTGAAGACTTAGATAGGGAGGATCGAAGTTCCAGGCCAGCCTGGGCAAATAGTTCATGAGACGCCCCCATCTCCAAAATAACCAGAGCAAAATGGACTGGAGGTGTGGCTCAGGGTAGAGCTCCTGCTTTGCAAGTACAAATCCCTAAGTTCAAACCCCAGTCCCACCAAAAAAATAAATAAATAAATAATTTATTAATTTTGTGAAATTAGATCACAGCTCAAATTATAGACATATTATACACATAGAGATCTGTCAAAATACAGATCTATTTATAATCCTACTACTTGGGAGGCTGAGATCAGGAGGATCTCAGTTCAAGGTCAGCCAGAAAAAAACTTTGGGAGACCCCATCTGAACCAATTGCTGGGTGTGATGGCATGCATCTGCCATCCCAGCAACATCGAGAAGAGCAAAACAGAAGGATCATGGTTCAGGCCACCCTGGGCAAACATGAGACCCTGCATCTCAAAAAAAAAAAAAAAACCCAAAACAGCTGGAGGTATGATTCAAGTGAGTGCAAAGTCCTGAGTTCAAACCCCAATATTCAAACAACAAGAAACAAAAAACAAAACAAAACAGTAATTCTCTCTTTTTTTTTTTTTTTTTTTTGGAGGTTGGACAAAGGAGATTTAATTAATGTATCAAGAAGAAAGCTATGCATTTCATCCTGTTTTCCCCGCACAGACATTTGATTTAGGTTTAAACAGCAGAAGAACTGCGAGCAGGAAGAAAGAAGTATGGATAACTATTAATTCAAGTCCCAGGTGTGTTCTGGTGGTCATAGGTGGCAGTCACAGGTGGTCTGGTTGCTCATTGCCTCTGAATTGGTCAGACAGAACCTTGTTACAATGAGAGTCATTGCTGCCTGGCAGGTGGTCTGTCCTGGGGGGTTTCCTTGAGGGTAGCTTCCATTTTAAAGATGTTACAGGAAAGGAAAACAGATCCTGGGCCCCGAAGCAGCGTTGCTTGTAGATCTTTGTCTCAGAGTTCCTGAACTTTTTGTAAATAAAGTCTTTATATTCCTCAAACAGCATCAGCTTCAGTGGGAAATTATCATGGCAGTTCTGTGATGAAGTTGGTTAGCACAGCCAGGCTGTAATCTCAGCTACATGGTGGGAATAGGTAGAAGAATCACAGTTCCAGGCTACGTGGTGTCACTTCTAATGCACTGTTAGCAGCAAGTCATTAAGGATGGCCTTTTATTCCAGGGAAGGGGAATTAGCATTCACTTTGTTTTCTTGAAACACCATTTTTACCTTAAGGGACATCTTATTCAGATTTAGCAGACATTTTCTTGAAAATGAACAAGGCAAGACTTCAAACCTTAAAAGCAACTGAGGCCAATAGGAGAAGGGGACCAGGAACTAGAGAAAAGAGTAATTCTCTCTTGAGCCACCAACCAACATATAAATGATCTGAAAGAAAAATCTTTAAGGAAAAGCAGTGCCTTTAAAACTAGAACCTTGGACTTAAGCAAATCAGTTCCTGACAGAAATAGAAGATATTAGCTGTAATATTAAAAAACAAGGTCATCTTTGTCCCAAACACCTAACGTTTGTAGTTAAACATTGATATCCTGGAATAAAAAAACTCAGCTAAAGTCAGGTGTAGTGCTGCACACTTGTAATCCCAGTATTTGGGGGGCAGAAGTAGAACGATTGGGAGTTTAAGGCCAGCCAGCACTACGTAGAAAGACCCTATCTCCAAAAAAAAAAAAAAAACAAAAAAACCAAACAGCAACAAAAACTCAGCTACCTCTAGAATATACCTCCAGGTGCTAAGAAAATGGCACATGAACTAACATGTAAGTCAGCTGCTTTTGGAAACTTATTTTCTATGATATAAAGTCCATGACACAATAATCTGTTATTTTTCTGGCTAAACTCTCATGCTGAAAACAGAGACACCCAGCTATGAAACCACGGTGTGGCTGTCCTCGCACATCCAGACCTCTGAAGGATGACAAATGGCTGTTTGATGACACCAACACTTCACGGAACCCACTATTTCACCTGCTACTGCAGATACACCACCAAGGTGGCCTTTCCACCAGTGACAGTCATGTATTTGTGCTCAGGGATCACACTTACTGAGAAAATGAGATACGCCCTTCTCTGAAGTGTCTCCTCACCCTCAGGAAGCACCTACCAGGTCCAGTGAGATCCAGGCTCCCCCGTCAGCAGGCAGCAGAAGCCCCTTACACCTTCCCACCCCTAAGACTTCTCACCATCTCCTTTCTTAGAATTTTCCAACCAAATCGGTTTTCAAACTATTCTGGCCTGGACACATTTATTATTTATGCTCATCCAAATCCCAAAGAACTAGGCTGGGAGCTCCTGGCCCATGAAACCTAAAACAACAATCAGTTCATCAAAACAGCTTGAGAAATCTTCTTAAGGTAACAGCAACCTTTTTTGAAAAAAAAAAAAAAAAATTCATACTGACCAGAAATCAGAGCACTCTGGAAACAGCCAACCATAAACAGCGAGCTTTGCCTTGGAAATCATAAGCAGAAATTCCCCTTGGTTTCCCTTATACTTCCTTTTGAAAAAAGGGAACAATGAAGGAGGAAAGAAAAAAAAAATTTAAAAGGCTGGTTTTACCCTGTGATGACCACACAGGCAGCCAGCTGCTCCTCAGCCTGACAAGGACTGGAGCCTCCCCCTGCCCCGAGAAGTCATGGGGTCCTGGAACCACTGCCTGAGTTCTCCTGATCGTCAGTGCCAGGCATTTCCTGTAAGGAACAAGACTGATGCTGCAGGGAAGCTCGAGAGCACAGGCTCCAAGGCTGAGGTCAACTGGAAATACAGTAAGGCACACAGCAGAAGGAAACTCTCCAGCAGGGAGGGCAGGAGGCCGCACAGCATGGTCATCATGGGATGATGCACATATCCTTCATGACCTAGCTCCCTAGCTCACTGCCAGCCCGCAGCCTCTCATGCCCTCCGTGTGAGTCAGATAGTGGCAGATGAGCACTATTCCCCAGGCCAGGGCTTCCCGTGCTTCTAGTAACAGAGAAGTACGGCACCTGGATCCATTGGCACCTCGGAGTGCTCACCAGGGAACTCCTTTAAGAAATCCATGTGGGTGACAGCACCCACCTTACTAGGAAGCCAGGGCATGAAACCCACAAATCCACTAGTCATTCATGGAAGCCTCTGAAAAATTAGCCTTCTCAAAAAAGTTTTAGTGTCCCAAAAAGAGTGACAGAAGTCCCTGACCCAGAACAACAAAAGGGACCCGTCCTCCTCCACTGCTTTAAGGAAAACCTTGTCAAGGGATGAACAAGGGTCTGGCTGTGCCCCTGTGACTACCATGCTCAGCGCCCCATCTCCACAATACATATATGTCCTTAGACACTGACTGCCATCTTCTGGGAAGACCTCACAATATTAAAGTTTCTAAAGACACCGAAGACAAACACAGCCCTCACAACACTTCCCCTAAACCCCAGGCCTCGGAACTACCCAGCAAGTGCCACCCAGAATCTCATACTTGGCAGGAAGCAGAAATCAGCAGTGCTCATACGTACTAATTCGGGCTGGAAGCCTCTGAACAGCAGAGGTACCGAGCTGGTCGAAGGAAGATGCAGAAGTCAGAAACATAAAAAAGGTCCATGACTGCAGAATTCACATGTTCAATGCCCCTTCTGAAACATGAAGTGCTGGCGAGCCCCTGCCGTCCACTCCCTACAGGACACGGGAGGTGAGGATGAGGCTGCGGGCTCTTCCACGGCAGCAGTAGAGTCCTCCTCAGACGATGGTCCCACCCAAAGAGCAAGTGGCTCTTGTGGCACTCGTCTTTCTCTGATATTTTGCTTTGAAAAGGCCCTTGTCCCAGCATTTCATGATGAAAGGCATCCATTCAGAGGGAGCAAAACAGCTGAAGTTCCCCTAATCGCTTCACTCCTACAGGCTGTTCTGCCAGCTTTGGGAACAAGCCATAGGGTGCACATTAGGAACCAGGAGGGGAAACAGCTGGCCACCAAGAAATAAACCCCAAGCAAGAGAATCGCATCCTGGTTAAAAATCAAATATTTAAGGACGTCTCTTTCTTTCAAGGTATTGACCCTCCACCCAATGGCGATGTGAGCAGCTGCCACATCCATTTTCAAAGGCACTTTCACATTCTGAAAATGCTTTAGTCAGGCTAATAGCTACTTGAGGGCCTAGTGACCTTTGGCCAGGGACATTCCAGGTGGAGGGAACCCCAAGTGCTTCTATGAGGAGCTTTGAGAGGAGCCTCGTGCCCAGGCAGGCCAGAATGCAAAGGAAGAGCAAGGCTCAGACCCCGAGGGGTTGTGATGGGAGCCCCAAATCCTCCCAGAGGGAAGGAGCTGCAGACAGCTGGCTGTGAAATGAGCAGAGGATATGAATAACCCCAGCGCAGGACACATAAGTGTCCTATGAACCCTGGCAGGGTTTGGAAGAGGGAAGGGAGAGCAATTACCACGTCATGGAGGAGGGGCACCGTGTAGAAGTTTCTGGAAGTCTCATCTAGGAAGCTTCATCCAGCTCCCAATGATCAATTGATCCTCACTAAAGAATGAAGTGACTCACACACCACCATTATTTTGCAGATGAGGAACTACTGCTCACCCAGGAACACATGCCCTTAGAGATGGGCGGCCACACCCATCTGCCCCATGCCCACTTTATCAACCCCTGGAATGCCTTCTTCTTGTCCAGAGTGTAAATCAAAGCCTCTGCACTGCTGTCCCCTCTGCTCGTGCCTGTCCAGTGGCTGACTGCAGTCTCTGCTTTAGTTCCACTCCAGCACATGTCTCTGAGAAGCCAGAATACAGGATCACATCTTCAGGCCTTCTTTCCAACATCTGAATGCACTGTGCCCAGGGAAGACGAAGGAATGACCCAGAAAAAGAGAACTTCGGGACCAGAGGACAGTGTCAGAGTCTCTCCAGTGGGCAAGGACTATCAGAAGGGGCAGAGGACCCATTGTACCACCTACCTATTGCCACTATTAAGACTGTGGGACGGGAGACACTGGGTCCTCTGCACTGAGCAGGAATGAGGAAGAGTTTGGGGAATGGCAGAGCCATGCTGACCGAAGAGCTTTCAAGGTGGGCTTCTCTTCAGCAGGACTGCTGTTCACCCAGCACTGACCATGTGGCAGAGATTATGAGGTGCTGAGCTGTGCCACGACGTTGGCTTCCTACAGCTCAGCAGCATAGCCATTGTTTTTAGAACAAATAAAAGATGCCAGAGAAAGACTAGAATCTCCAGGGCACCTGCAGTAGTACTGTGGTACACACCAAAGCCTGAGAAAGTACAAAGCACTGCTCTGTGAATTCATCTTTCTGGGTTCTTTTTGTTTTTATTGTTTTTAGTTTACAATGCTGGGGACAGAGCTCAAGGCCTGTGCATGCTAGGTAAGCACTCTAGCACTGAGCTACACACTTAGCCCCTGTGGGTTCTCATGTATGTTCTGCCATATGTGTGTTCTGATACTCCTTCAAATATCAGTTCCTTCATTCAAATAGCTGAACATTGGCAGAGTTGGGGTACAGGGCTAAGCCAGGCCAGTCCAAGCAGTGATAAGGCAAAGAGAACGATCCTCTTTAAAGAATGGGTGCATGCCTGCATGACGTAGGTAGGAGCCATGCCACTGAAAACATGATTCCCTGGAGAATTAAAACAGGTGTAGAAACATCACACTACAAACTAGTATCCAAACAACCAATTTCTGCATACATCTGAACAGCCCACGGGAACTCCTAGAACACATTCACACTCAGTCTAATTTGGAAACTCTACACTAAGTCCTGGGCATTAGCTCTTTAGAAAGTTCCAGAGGTACTTCTGATGCCCAACCAGGAGGAAGGACCCCTAAACTGAACAGTAATGGCAGACATGCTAGCAGATTTCATAAAAATACCTCACACACAGGTGCACCATCCATGTTGTCCACTGCTAGAAGGTAACACATGGTCCTCCCAGAAGGGGAACAGCATGACTACATACCAAGAGCGAGGTCAGACTCGGGTCAAAAACCAAAATATCCTCCTTGAAAGACACAAACCCAGAGCCTCCAGCCGCTGCTGGAGTGAGTTCTGTAAGTGGGATCTCTCATGCCAGGAGCAGGGCTGTCATCCTGAAATGGTTTTCAGTTCTCCACCTCCTCCCAGTTCCTCAAGGTGGTCCATCCAGATCTCTGTCTTACACAGCTGCTTCCTCCTGACCTCCACAGGGGGCAGCTAGGCACAGCCAGTTTGATTGACCCGCTGACCTTCACACCCCTCATGGACTGTGCAGATACACCACAGGCCAGTTCTCAGTCACTGTGTGATCTCCTGGGACTCATGCCTGCTTCCTCAAACCTACTCACTAGAACTCTGCAGGAGCAGGTATGGCTCAAGCTTTAATCCCCAGTACCACACAAAAGGAGGAGGAGGAGGAGGAGGAGATAAAACTCCCTGCGGGAAACCCATTTGAACAACTCCTGGACCCAATAAAGGCTTTGGACCACTAGTCCCTCTCTTTCTCTCCCACACCACACATATGTGCATCTGTGGGCATGCATGCATGTGTGATCTCTAGGCATGTCATGTACTACCAGGACCTGTAAGTAATGAAATCTTAATTCCACTCATGTCTCTCTTAGTCATTGGAGGGGTGTTCTCCACCTTAAAGGTCCTACATTTGAAATAATCAACAATACTCCTTCTCAGGAAGGAGTGTCTTGATTACGTGTTGTGAGGGGAGGTCACACTAGGGCCTTCTGCCTTGAAAGGAGCACACAGTTGTGCACACCTTTATCTTCAACTAAATACCCCGAGTCACAAACATTCTCATATGCTAAAGGAGGCCAGGCACACAGATTGTTCAGATACATATGCAGAAATAAGGGGTGTTTGTGTGCTAATCTGTAGTGTGTTTCTGCACCTGTTTTAATTCTTCAAGGAACTTTGTTTCTCAGCGGCATGGCATGTATATCAGATGACATCAACGAACCTGGCCCTTGATAAGCTCTGCTTTGACACAGCACTTTAGTTGATGTCAGTTCTTAGACACAAAACTCTGTGAGGCAGCCCAAGCTAGCATTATCAAACTAATTTATACCTTGGGACACAGGAACCTACTTAAATGCAGGATTTCTTTGCTGATCTCACAAGAAACAGACTATAAGCCTAAAGTCTAGGCTATGTAAAGGGTCCCAAATTGACCAGACTGGTTGAAGGTAGCTGAATTACTTTTCTATGTAGGACTCTGCATGGTGATTACTGAGGGACTATGGTTTGTTCAGAGAATTTGATGGTACTTCTAGAAGAAAAAGAAAAAGGAAATAAAGTCCTTATTGCAGAAAAGATGTATGTCTGAGGAGATTCTGTTAGTTCTGTTTACATTTTACGAAGTATTTACTGAGTGTCTACTGTGTCCAGACAGTGCTAAGCCCTGGAACTCAGAAGTAAACTGGCCCAGTGTCCACCCCGGAGGAACCTCATAGTCTGGGAGGTCAGGCGGGGACAGAACAAGGGGAGATTTCAGGCTGGAGTGAATCAGGAGGTAGAGTGCCTGCTTACCAAGTGTGAAGCTCTGAGTTCAAACTCCACCACCACCACCACCAAAAAAACAAAACAAAAAACCCCCCAAAACTGCAGGTGCACACAGGCACAAGGGTTTGCAAGTTCCCCCTGAAAGAAATGAGGCTGAGCCAGGCCTCAGAGAAGCACTAAACAGAGGGGTCTGGAGCACAGGAGGTTAAAGAGCGTGAAACACATACCGGTAGTACACTGAATGGAGGAGGACTTGGTCATTGTCCTAAAATGCCCCACTATGGATTCATAAACATGAGTTTGTAAGTTCTACTTTATACACCGGTTCCTTAGAAGTGTGCTTAGCATAAATTGCTTTCTCAGAATTTGATCGTCCTTGTCTATGGCTGTACCACCTAGAACACACCCGATCTCATCTGGTCTCGGAAGGTAAGCAGGGTCGGGCCTGGTGAGTACTTGGATGGGAGAATTTGTTCGTCCCTGCATAAACTCATAAACTCATCTTGTAGAATGTGCAAACTCTGGGCTTGTGGCTGAGCCATTAATCTGTCAACAGGGCAAGTTCTCAGCACCCAAATGCCTTGTCCCCTGTGGGCACTCAGCACGTACTATTTTAAATAAGTAAATTACAGCTTCAATCTGCTTTGCAAGTGCTCACCCCTACATTGTTTCACTTAATTCTAACACCTCCGTTCTTCTGTGACAGAATCAAGACTGGTCCTGTGGTAAAGAGGGGCAGAGTGGGATGGAGAAGCTCCAAGTCCAATGTCCTTCCTCCGAATCCCCAGGGCGGAGAGCAGGGCAGCTGGACCTACCACAGCTGACACAGCTCATGGGCGAGGGCAGCCTCAGAACCATGGCTGGCGACGGCTCAGATAGAGCCAGAACCCCTTCTGAGCAAAGTGAGGTTAGTAACGCAAATGAGCCGGGACTCTATTTGTAGAGTGACTAGCTAAAGGCTGCAGGCAGAATGGAAAACTTCCCATTGCTCTCCCATGGGGTCCTCCCCTGTTTTGCAATCAAGTTCAAAGTCACAAAACTCTTGAGCTTTACCAAGGTCTTGTTCTCTTATCTCATGCTTCCCAGTGCAATCTAGCTGTCTTGTTCCCAAAACCATTCTTTAGAGTGTAAGAAAACAACTAGGTCTAGGGACATACTTGTCAACCAGAGCTTCAAACTGTCCCCCCTAAACACATACTGCTGAGAAGAGGAAAACTCTGGCTCTGTGGGACATGATGCTTAGGGAAAGGGGTTACAGGCAAGAAATGCTGGCAGGGCTCAATACAAATGCCGCTGCTGCTGAGCCACGGATTGTTTGGCTGGCGGCGTAGGCTTTTCTCAGAGAGAAGGAATGTCCAGAAGCACTTCAGACAGTAAGAGACATTCTCTGAGCCAGCCACACGGCCCTCCTTCATACCAACGGGTAGGAGCAAGCAGCTGAGTCTACCAGCAAGCTCGTAAAAGCAGGATTTTTGTTTCTGCATCAGTAAGACAGCAGCCAATGATGGTTCCTGATCTGGCGCTACAAACCTTAAGATAGTTCCTTGATGATTCCCCTAAGGCTGGTGTAGCTTTCCTCCCTCCTCTTACACTAGTCACTAAGCCCCCTTACCGGGCAGAAGGCATAAAGGCCGCATTGTGCAGGAAATGCTATGGCAGCACAGACAGCCCAGCCAGCCAGAACAATACCCCCAAAGGAAATGTTGAAGCAACTCAAAAATTCCAAGAACAGGTGACCTCAACTCTCCCAGGTACCTAGTGCTTCCTTTGGTGTGCAGCCCCACCCCTCAAATCAGTCATGGAGATACCACTTTTTCAGGGCTCCTTCCTTCCCAGTCTCTGCAGTCACCCAGTTCTAGTGCCCCTTTCCCCTCACTGTGCGTCTCTGAAATATCCACAGCCCCTCAAGCACTGGTGCTCAGACACTAATAAAAAGGGGAGGGGGAAGAGAAGTCCCTGCAGGGACTTCCCTGCAGGATGGGTGTTTGCACTGTCCAATATGGTAGCCACTGGCCACATGAAACACTGAACTCTTAAAATGTGGGGAGTGGGACCAAGGGACTGAATTTGGTATTTAATTCAGTTACAATTAATTTTACAGTGCTAGAATGTTTGCCTAGCATGTGTGAGGCTCTGGGTTCAATCCCCAGTGCAGCACTGCAAGCGATGATGACAGTAACAGGAATAAAGTGGCAGGAGAGGCAGCAGCCGTGTCCTACTAGCCATGGCACAGGACAGAAGAGCTCGGGAGCTTTCGGCCTGATGGGAATCAGGGCGGGGGCCTCCTGGCCTTAAGCCCACTCCACACAGTTCTAATCGCTGCTCTTTCCCAGAACTTTCCAGAATGAGACATCATCTTGTGCTAGAACTTTCTATGGTAGCCACAATTAGCTGTGATATGTCACTGACTTAAATTCCACTCATCTGACAGTCCTTGACCTCAAGAAGCATAACAAAAACCTTCCTTGAGGGGCTGAGGTGTGGCTCAAACCCGCAGAGCAAGTGCAAGGCCCTGGGTTCAATCCCCAGCACTGCAAAAAACCAAAACCAAACTCTCCCTTGCATTACCACTCACATTTTTCTCCCCAACTCCATGCCACACAGTCTCTGCTCCATCCTATCCCTTACAAACCCCCACACCTTGAGTCTCTTTTCCTGGCCTCCTGCCTCCTTCTGCCTCCCCACATGCATGGTACTGTTCTCCGATGCCTTGCCTTCTCCAGGAAGTCTTCCCTGGCTATCCTAGCTGCAAGTCATGGTTCCCCCCTTTCAATATCTTCTAGCACCTTGTCTCATTTTGCAAGTGAGGAAATTGAGGTTTAGGTCCAAGGTCATATACTTATCGAGAGTAGTGGATCCCCACCCTGATTTCCAGGTCAGCTCCTTGACTCATTTACCTACTTGCTGGTGCTGAAAGCACTGTCCCGCCAGCAGCACACTTTAGCTCGTGATGGGATGTGGGACAGGAGCACACCCAGGTTTTAAATCTCTCTGTGCCAGACATACAGCAGATTCAAAGTAAATACTGGTAGACAAATGGACCGAACTGCCCTCCCTCCAGTCTCAAAGCATCCCTGCTCAGAACAGTGCGACACTGCACTGCGCGCTGCCCACACTCATGAAGAGGTGGACAAATTAAGACAAGTTAAATGCTGTAAGAGGGGTTACAGCCACCTGGGGGACAGGTAACCAAGCACTTCAAACAACAAAACACCTGAGCACGCTGTCACCTTGAGCATCTGGAGCACCAGCACTATGATATGTCCGTCTCTGGATCCCTCTCAGTGCCCAGAAGACAGTGGCACTGAACAACCCCAGCACTGGCAACAAGCGGCTTTGTTGAGCATCCTGCTAAGCCGTTACCCACAATGACTCATCTAATCCTCAGCATCCATCTCTGAATGGGAAACTGAGGCTCGGAGGGGTCGAGGTCACGTGATGGAGAAGGAGGAGCAGAGAGGAAAACTCTTGCACATTGCATTTCTGCTCACTGCCACAGGGGGAAAGTGTCAAAAAACATTTGGCCCTAAAACTCTGGTGGGGCAGAGCACAGCAGGCACCTAGGCTAGGGCATCTGATGCTCAGCAAGGTGAGGGGCCCTGCTGTGGGGTAGGGATGGTTATGGAGATGTGTGGCTGACAGGTGTGGGGCTGGTCAAGCGAGTGCATATTACAGGAACAGTGGGAGTCACAAATATGAAGAGAGAAAACCAGAATTGAAGGGTTGGGCTTTTTTGCAAAATTGAAGGTATCAGTTTGAACTCATGGTTTTCAACTTATTTCAATATATAATGAAATAAATACAGACACATGTTATATATACATGCACATCTGTACATATGCGCTCCCTAATTCTCTGCCCATCAATACCCCAAAAAAGCAACAAACATTCCCACAGTGTCTCCTAAATGCCACTGTTCACTGAAAGGAACCGGCTTCTTCTTGGAGAAATGACCAATTCCAGGAAAATGTTGGGAAGAATAAAATGAGGGCTGGAAGAGCCAGCACCAGGAAGTAAGGAAGTGCTTAAAGGATGAGGTCAATATAGCAAGGGGGCACAGAAGTCGCCTTGAATGAGATACCACCAGCTACACTGGAGACAGTTTGAACATTAAAGTCAATAATATAATTAACGATTACAAACCCTGGATAAAATAGAAAAACATGAACATATACAGACAAAAATACATTGAAAAGTATATTGATAAGGACAAGTTATTAACATAATTTTAAAGTATCTTCCCAAGAGATAACTTTTTTTTTCTTTTTAGCAGTACTGGGGCTTGCATTCAGGGTCCTGTGATGAACAAGCAGGAATTCTACACTTGAGCTATGCCCTCAGCCCTTTCTATATATATATATATGCACAAATTTTAATATGTGAAATGTTTTATTGGATTTGAAATCTTTTAAAGTTACAGAGTATTGTAATTTATTTATTTTAATTTTTCTTTGTGGGACTGGTGCTTGAGCTCAGGGCTTCAAGTTTGCAAAGTAGGTGCTCCACTGCTTGAGCCAAGCCTTGCTTTGTTACTTTTTGAACAGGGTCTATGATTTATGCCTGGGCAGCGTAGTCCTGGATCCTCCCATTTACACCTCTCACACCACACCCAGTTTTTAACTGGTTGTGATGAGTCTCAGAAATTTTTGCCTCCTGATCTCCCCCACTGAGTAGCTAGGATTACAGGCATAAGCCACTGTGCACAGTGCCAAGAGATATGCGGTTGTTTGGTTTTTTTTGTTTTTAGGTGGTACTGGGGCTTGAACTCAGGGCTTCACACTTGCTAGGCAGGTGCTCTACCACTTGAGCCACTCCACCAGCCCTGTTTTATGTTGGGTTTTTCCGCGATAGGGTCTCGAGAACTATTTGCCAGGGCTGGTTTTCAAACTTTGATATTCCTGATCTCTCCCTCCTGAGTAGCTAGGATTATAGGCATGCCACCGGCTTCCAGCCAAGCGATTCTCCTTAATGATAAAGGAGTAGCCCAGGCTGGCCTCAAACTCACGAGCCTTCTCCTCCATCTACCAAGTGCTGGAATTACAAGTGTGCACCACTTTTTCTATTGATCATTTTTATTGCACAATTAGTGGCTTTCCCTTTCCAGCTCTTCTGCCTCCACTGTGGAAGACCTTCCCCTGCCTGAGTCTCTTTTCCCTCTTATCATTTTCCGGATCAGAAAGGGTGGAGAGCTCTGCTCTCCCAAGGCCTCTTGGCCCTCTCCCACAAGCCCTGGTCCACATAAGACCTAATTTTAGCACTTTCCTGCTCTGAGGCGTCATGCTTGCACTGGTGGGGCCACCTGCCCAGCAGGCCTCCCACTGTGAGGGGCCCGTGAAGCCAGGATGCTGCAGCCCGCAGGACATGACTTAGCATCCTGCTCACGACGGCCGGGTTCAGCCGTGGCACCAGCGCTGCTGTTGACCTCACCTCTTGGGCCTGCAATCGCCCGGGTTAACAGGCGGACAGGCCCGCAGCATCAGGTCTCCTCACAGACCTAAGACAGCCTGCTCACTCACCCACCCTGCTCGTCTCCTTGTGGGCGCCCACCAGTGTTTCTCAGAGGAGCTCAGAAGACAGAGGAACTAACGTTCTTGCTTGGCTTCAGACCAGCCTTGCTATGTCACCTAGACTGGTCTTGAACTCAGCAGCTCAAGCTATCCTCCCACCTCAGCCTGTAACCTGGAATTACAGGTGTGCACCACTATGCCTGGCTCTCTGACGTGCTGTTGTTTTAAGGACACCAGGAATCAAGCAACGGACCTTGTTTCTCTCTTTGTTCTGATGAGTAGGAACCCATGTTAAGTCACACATTCCATGTATAAACCTCCCATTGAATTTACCTTATTTCGCCCTACTTTCCCATGCCTCAGTGTTCTCACTAAGATTAAATTCCATTGCTAAGGACTTATAAGCTGCTTCAAATCCCTTCTGGAAGGAGTTATAGCAGACATTGTCCACATGCTATCCCGAGATGGGTAAGGACTCTCCACTCAACATGGAATCCCCAGCATTCAGCACAGAAGCCATAGATAAGCAGTAACTACACACTGGCTGAATTGAGAAATAAAGCAAACAACTGAGTGAGAAGCACCCCTAAGACCAGATTGCTTCACAAGAGGCATTTCTACCTGCCAGCCCTCTGGTGCAGCTGCCCAGGAGTTCCCTGGGTGGGGAGCAGGTCCTGAGGGAGTCCTCCTACAGAATGAGCAGCTAGGAGTACAAACCTAAGAGCCACTCGCAGGTTTCCACCTACAGCAAACCAAGCATGGCGCAGGTAGCTGGGACATCTGGGACTAAAAGTGATTCCTAGAGGTGGCGCCAGCTTGGCTCTCTCCAGACCACACCATGAGTCCCCCCTTGGGCACTCTGGGCCCAGACTGAGGAAGCCCAGTTTTGCCTGGGAGTAACTTCTGCAAGAGCAGGGTGACCCCAGCAGGGACAGTCCTGGTCTGTTCCCAGTAAGGAACTCCTGCCTGCCTTCTTCGAAAGTAGTTTTAAAAATAGCTTCAAAAGTAGCCATTCAAGAAAAGAAAGAATGAAAATCTTTTATCACAGCAGAATTGTTTCCAATCAAAAAAAGTCGAGTGCAAGGCTCAGCAGAACTTAGGAGGAAAAAGGTGGAGGGTTTTCTCCCTCTCAATTCCACTGGGCTAACCTTGCTCTTTAGTGGTGAAGTTGCCTCAAATTCCATCACAGAGGGGCAAGGGGCCGCAGGAGGGGTCTCTGTCACCCCAATGATGACAGTAACAGCTACTGCGCATCCAGCCAGATGCCACACTACAGAACCCTCCCTAAGCCACCACACTACAGAACCCTCCCTAAGCCTCACAGGGACCCAGGCTGATGTGTGCTTCCCCCAGCTTCAGGAGGGCAGGCGGCTGGCCCAAGGACACAGTCACAGAGCTGAATTAATAGGGGGTTGCACCCCAACCTAGAGGCCCCATTCTACCCGCACAGGCCCCCACTCGCAGACAGACCAGCCTCTGTCTCAAGCCCAGCCACCCCAAATCCCGTTCCAAGTGGCTCCTCCCCCTCTGACTGACCCTGTCTTCTCATCCACTGCCTCTCGTCCTGTCCTCCTAAGGATTTCTAACCAGCTGTGGGATTCCAGAGGTCTGCCCACAGCACAGCGCGTGCACAGGCAAGTACAGAGGCTGAGTCCTTTAGTTCTAACAGCTGCTGCTGCTGGGGTGAGGAGGAGGGACTCTGCTCGAAGCTGAGATAGACAAGGGTCCAAACCAAGCGTCCACTCCTTCAGTGGACCCTCAGACCAGTTTTCCCTGCCCCTAACTCAGCCAGATGCCTCAGAAATGTATGGGCTTGCTTTCACCAAGGGAATAAAATTCTTGACAGTCTGTTACAAACCTAAAGAGAACCATCAGAAGCCCAATGTGTACCCAGAAGTAGAGTAGTGATGGGTGGGAACTCCTCCTCGAATTGGTCTTTTTACTTTATGCAGGAGGAAACAGAGGCCCAGAGAGGTGAGGTGATGTGTGTAAAGACGCACAGCCGATGGCACCTCCTAAGCAGAACATACATGGGCTGACTCCGTCACAGCGTGACTAGCGTAATGGTCACCTGTGACTAGCACATGCATGAGCATTCTTGGTGTGCGCACAGCCTTGGTGCTAAGAGTGCAGGGAGAATGAGATGAGGGCCTGTGGTACTCTTTTGAAGTCTAAGTGCTGGCATTTCAAAAGTTTAATGAGACCTACTAATTCCACGCAAAACTCATTTTAAGTTAACCAGAATGATAAGATTAATTAAGATCTAACAGAATGAAATTAACTCTTCACCTCTCTATCCTTATTTGTCCCTGCCACAGGATGAATTTTCTAATTAAAAACATTAATATATACTGAAGGCAAATTCTGATTTAAAGTCAAGTGTTCCACCAAAATGTTCAGAGTAACACCTGAGTTAAATCAAGAAGAGCTCGAGAGTACAAGGGCCTGAGTGTTTGAAACTGGGAGTCAGCAGGAGGCCCAAGTGAGGACGGGAAAGAACTGGCATGTCTCCCAGGAGGGGAGCTCCAGACTACGAGGAATGTAGGTTCCAGAGGTTGATACCTGCCTCCAGAGCCCAGCTCTGGCTTCTCAGCAGCCTCTCTGACCAACTAGCTTCCTGAAGGGAGAAGCATTCCCACGACACACGCTCATCGCGATGGCACAATGAGACCTGGTGCACACAGTTCTAAGCCCAGTACCTGCACCTCCAGGCCCTAGTCCCCAGAATTATCATTCCCAGATGCTCTGCCTGGCCACCCCACATGGAGGAGTGTAATATGCTTCTCGCTTTAGGCTCGGCACCTGCCTGAAACACACAGCTCAGAGTGGACCGCAAGGGCTCCTGTGGCAAGAATGGCCTGTAGAGCCCTGGTTCTTCCAGATAACTCTGCTCTGCCGCCTAGTGAGAGATCTGGTGAGTGGGAGGAAGGAAAGATGGCTTTTGAATTGCCAGGTTCAGAACTCAGGTTCTGGAGTCAATGAGACATGGTGACAGCCAAAGTGACAGCTGTGGCTCTACCATTTACTGCTCTATAAAATCAGGGCGGTCAACTCTCTAAGGCTTAATGTTCTCGTCCACAGAATGGGAATAAAAATAGTGCCTTCCTTACAGGTCTTCTACATGGATGGAATGGAACAGTGCACAGGAGGTGACCAGTAGTGTGGAACCCAACTTCAGCATTCACATTTGCCTCCTCCGCCCCTGCTGTGGTTTTTCTCCTTAGTGAATGTGAGCATACCCTTACTGGACTTGTTCATTTACCTTCCTGTCTTATCTCCCAACAGAACGCCAGATACAGGGCACGAGTTTTGTCTGTCTTGCCCGCTGCTATATTCCCAGCTGCCAGAACAAAGCTTGGTACACAGGAAGACTCGGTAAGTACTTGTTAGTAAATGGCTTTAAGCCGACAGATTAGGCCAGAGAGGTACAGAGAATGAACTACAGTTGCCTCTGCCACCACACTGCAGATGAAAATGGCAGAGAAACCTCTCTGTCCTGTTTCCTGGATGTGGTCCAAGACCACTTTTAGCTGCTCAATGCAAAACAGAATACAGAAAACTCCATCTATGCAACTTCCACTTGCTCCGAGTGCCTTGCTGTCTGCTGGAAAGACTGACCTCTTACTCACGCATAGGGCTCAGAAACACACCGACAAATGCATACTGTTCTTTTATTCTTTTTGGAGCTGGGGCTAGAACCCAAGGCCTGCACATGCTAGGCAAGCGCTCTATTACTGAGTTACGCGGCACAACGGTACATAACTGTGTACCATTTCACTGTTACGTTTGTGGCAACTTGTTTTGCAGCAACAGGTGACTGATGCAGTGACCTACGCACGTGTCCATCTCCAGAATGGAACCCGGAACCTGGACAGGGCAAGTGCTCAACATCTCTTGGCAGAGTGTCAACAGAGACTATGAAGCCCAGGTCGAAATGAACACTAGATCAAGGCAGCAAAAACCCCCCGAGGGTGGACAGGGCACAAGCTGGAGCACTCAATGAAGAAGAGGAAGCGTGGTCTGCAAAGCAAGGACCAGCTAACTCTGCCCCACCCCGACACTGTGGGGTATGGTGAGAAGACACAGCCACACTTCTGGCTGCAGCAGATGTGGGGTCTTCTAGGGAATGCTAGGTCAAGACCAAAAGGGGAAGAAGTATGGTGTGGGAGGTGGAGAGGGGTGAAAGGGGGTTTATAGCCTACCACCAAAATCAAATAAAATGGAGACGATCAAGTCGTGATGCTCTCTGCCAAACGTTTGCTCAGGCAGGTGAGTGAAGAGAGCATTAAAGACTTCTACCGAGCGTGTT
Source organism: Castor canadensis (assembly GCF_047511655.1). NCBI lineage: Eukaryota > Metazoa > Chordata > Mammalia > Rodentia > Castoridae > Castor > Castor canadensis. The sequence goes on along the minus strand of NC_133403.1, from coordinate 28,321,809 downwards.
CATGTACTTCACTTGGAAACACAAGATTAAAGAGAAAGAAATTCACTCCTGACCCACTCCCTGGGGACCACACAACCATCTCATCTCTCCAGTGCCCTGCCTGGAACAACCTCTTGGGTCTCATGCCAACCTGAGCTGGCTCCCAGGATGGCAAGGGAGCCAGGAGCTGTTGCCAGCAGAGACATCTGCTCACTGATTCCCACAGTCAGAACAGTGCTGCTTCCAGAAGGGCACAGCAAGAGCCCACAGCATGTACGACACAGAAGGGATGGAGAGGGAAGCCTAGGCCTCTCCTGCTCAGCATCCAGCATCTTCTTTGGGACAGAGATGATCAGTTCCTGAGGTATTTGCCAGAAGGCCCGCAGAGAAACTGTCAGGACTGCTACTTGGATTCCTCACTGTGTGCATCTTATAGGAACACAGTGGCTGCTCCCAGCCACAGTGTATGCGTGGTGCCCACTCCCATATCCCCACCCTAGGAGAGGACACACGTCAGCCCGCTCATTCCTCCATGCTGGGAACTACAGTGTCTGTGAGTGACACCTTATGAAGACATGAAGACCAGATTATTGTGCCACCAAGCCCAAGTGCCCCTGACTGCACAAGAAGCTTCACACACAGCCCTGAAGCAGTGGCATTTTTTTGTCTCACAGCTGAGACACAGAGGTACGGGAGCTGGGCTACTGGTGGGGGAGTGCGAGCCAGATGCCACATGGGCCTGCGTGACTTTGAGCCCCATCCACTTTCTTCTGCTCCCTCTATTTCACCTATGTCTGCAATTGAAGGCAAAATCTTCCCAACTGTTCAAATGCCATGTGCAAGCAGAGAACAAGGCCCTGTCACTAAAGAGAGCACCAGGGGTTAGGGATGGGTCAAAAACACACACAGCTGCAACATGAGCTAGGTGTGGCAGCCTCTGTCACAAGAGGAACTGAGAGCTACCTGCTTTCTGTGACAAGAGGGAAGTCACACACATTTGGCATGGGAGCACTTTTAGCAGACCATGAAGAATGTAGCCACTAGAAAAGGAACTGACTTGGGGAAAGGGCATGATAAGGGGGCAGGGATAGTTCTGTCAGATGGAAAAAACAGTATGGGGAAGGAAAGATGGAATGCAGAAAAGATGCCGGAGACCAGGAAGGAGAAGCAAAGGACCATGGGGATGATGCACCGGCATAGAGTGAGGTGTTGATGGGTGGCCCTGCAATACACAGGAGGTAGGGGACACACCAAGGAGACACAGGAAGAGGAGGTAGGTGAGACTCAAAACACCCAACCCATGGGATTTAGGAAACTGTGGCACAGAGATGACTCAATCTGACTTCCTGGGTCACCTGAAAGGTTGCACTGTTACCACTATCCATGGGGGAGGAGTTCAGCACCCTCTGCAGATACCAAAATCTGTAGGTGCTCAAGAAAAAAGTCTGTACATGTTCAATTCACCTGCCACTATTGTACACCCAACTACACAGTGCATGCCAGGAACAATGGAACATTTACCTGGAATTTTCTTCTCAATCTGCAGTTGAGAAGGAGTCTGTAGACTCTGAGGAGGAGGACCAGCTGTAATTAAGGGTAGACAGAAAGGAGAAAGGAGAAGAGAGGAATTCCCACCTTCCTCGGTTTCTTGCCCTACCAGCACTCTTTAGAAACTAAATTATTCACCAAGGCATGGTGGTGAGTCCCAGCACCCAGGAGGCTGAGACAGGAGACAGCATGGGCTTTATAGGGACACCTTGTCAAAAAAAAAAAAAAAAAAAAAAAGAGAGAGAGAGAAGAAACTAAATAATGGCAATTACCTTATGGACCAATTTGGAGCAAAAAGAAATCTCTCCCTCACCTTCCTGCTCCAAACAAACAAAAACAACTAAACATCCCCTCTGCTTTTCTCTAGAGGCTCAGAGAGAATGGGCCTGAGAGTACAGATGAGCACAGGAAGTGAATCAATTCCGTCAAACAAGAGTGCTCTTGTTTGGCCAAGAGCGTTGGAAAGCAGGGAGGAGGTGTGTCAACTGTCAAGGGGCTGAAATGGGAAGGCGGAATCCCACCAGGAATGAGAACCCAGGCCACTGCTCTAGCCCAAGCTCTCCCCATGGTCCCAGTGACTCTGGGAGCCTGCTGTAAGAAGCAGAGAGGGACACAGTGGACAGAGTGATTTGGTATCCTGGGAGGCATCTACCTTGGGTTAGCAAGAGTCCTGGGTTCTGGGTCTAGCACTGTGTTGAGCCACCTGGGTGCTCTTTGTAAGTTCCCTCACCTGTGGGCCCAAGCCAGCATGTTCAACTAGACAACTAACCTGGTCGGCAGAAGTGGCCTGGTCCATAAACCCAGTGTTACAGGTGACAGAGTTCTCACTTTGAATGCAGCATTTCCCACAAGCAACACTGGACTTCAGTCTCCTCACCCGGAGTTGGTTAAAGACCCCTCTAGGGTTGTTTTGAAGATCAAGTTGGGCACTGGTGGCTCACGCCTATATATCCTAGTTACTTGGGAGGCTGAGATCAGGAGGATAGTGGTTCGAGGCCAGCCCAGGCAAATAGTCTGTGAGACCCTATCTCCAAAATAAACAGAGCAAAATGGACTTGAGGTGTGGTTGAAGCAGTAGAGTATCTGGTTTGGCAAGCACAAAGCCCTCAGTTCAAAACCCAGTTCTGCCAAAAATGAAAGCTCAAATAGGACAACATATAACACTGCTGGGAAGTTACTTCCCATCCTTTTGTAAAGTCAGGTAGAGGAATGGGTCTTTCGTTCGTGAGCAAGGGTCCCATCCACATTTCACACCATGACCGCTTCTCATTTCTTAGCAGCAAACAACTCCAAATACCATTCTGTCAGCTAATTAAGGTTAATTAAAACCAAAATTAGTTCAATGCCCAAAGCCAGTCTAAGTGAGAGAGCTCAACGCTATGCCTGGACAACAGCCCAGACGGAAAAGGATAAGTGGAAGAATTCTGACCCCAGGAAAGGGCTGTGGGGTGCAGCGGGGAGGGAGGGAGCGTGGGCCCCCGCAGCTGCAGAGGCCCAAATTGCCCAGGGAGGTCAGAAGTTCCTCCCCCAGTTCCTCTGCTGGCAGCTGGATTCCCCTTCCCTTCCCCCTCACCCCTCCCCTCAGAGAGACTAATGCAGCAAGATCCATATCCAACCCCACTTGGGAGTGCAGCTGTTTCTAGTCTGGGAACCCCGGTGAAAGAGCCAGCCTATCCTTTGTCCTGAGCCCAACATCACACACAAGGATCCAGCAATTGTAGTGAGGCCTCTCTCTGAATTCTGCAGGCTAGTGTTTTCCTACTCGTGTAATCTTTACAAGTAGTGCGTGCCACAGAGAATGGTTTCCCTCCCTGCCCTCAAATGCGTGGAAACTTCAAAGAAGGGCTGGCGATGTATCTACCACTTCTGCGTGAGTTTAGCCAGAGAAAATCCTGCTCTCCGTAATGAGTGGCTGACCCCAGTTTCTGAATACTTATTTCCTTTTCCAATTAATGTTCTTCCTCCCTACAAGATAAAACAGATATTTGTTTTTAAAGAATGATATCCCTGAGTTCGTTTACTGTTTTCACATTCTGCAGTTGGACTTCAAACCTGGCTCCTTGCTGCAAAGGAATACGTTGTATGAAGAATTGGAACTTCTGCACACCAGCACGCTCCCAATGAGAGGAAGACCTTAATTCTTGGCAAAGAGAAACCAAAATGTCTTTTATGTTCACTAGCCATGAAGACCACATGTAAGACATTTTTAAAAAATGAGTATAGTTAAAGATTTCTCACAAGCACATGCAAAAAACCCACCTGGATTAAGTGCAGGAGGATACATATCTGCTTCAAATGAGCAATGTGCTCACCTCAGAGGGATACCTTGCCAAAAGCAGGATGACAAAGTGAGGGCAAGTGTTTTTAAAGAGCAGAGGAAAAGCCAAGCTTGGGAGGCTCACGCCTAAAATCTTAGCTACTCAGGAGGCAGAGCACAGGAGGATCGCAGTTCAAAGCCAATCTAGGCAAATAGTTTGCGAGACCCTATCTTGAAAAAAGTCATCACAAAAAAGCGCTGGTGGAGTGGCTCAAGGTGTAGGCCTGAGTTCAAACCCCACTACCGCCAAAAAATAAATAAGTAAATAAATAAATAAGAGCAGAGGAAACTCTACAAGAAAATAAAAACACAGGAAGGTGTTCATATGGTGATGATGACATGGTAGAACAGTGATACTTATTTGCTGTCTTTTCTGAACATGACACGGTGTTATTAAAGCCGTCTATAGGCTGCGGATACAGCTCAGATGCTTAACATGTTTGAAGCCCGGCATATGAAACTCAGCATCCTCTCCCCCACTCCAATAAAAAAAGCTGTTAACAGTTAAACATGTATAATTTTTATTTTTCATTTGATCTTTTTGAAACAAGGTCTTGCTATATAGTGGTCTCAAAGTCCCAATCCTCCTGCCTTAGCCTCAACTGGGACTACAGGTGTACACTACCAAACCAGTTCAACATGCACCATTTTTAAAGCATGATTTTGGAATATGCTTTATGTATAATTTTGAAAGCACTAAAAAAAAAAAAAAACATTGTATTCTTATTGAGGATTTTCCCTTTGAGAAAGCAATAAAAGTATCCCTTACCTGCTTGGAAGACTTCAGAACAAAACTGAAAAGTCTGCTTACCTGAGGTTTAACTTTCGATCCTCGTCGCTGCCAGCCTCCAGCTACAGAGAAAGAAGGAGATCATCACACCACAGACACCACTATCACCCAGCCTCAGGGGCAGGCTCCTGTCTCTACTCTGGTGTCGGGAAAAGATAACGATGCCCAGGAAACCTGGTTACTTCCAAACAGTCCTGCTCCTTCCTCACCACCCTGATCTGCTGCTCCTCTGAATGATTTCTACACCAAGGAATTTTTACGTTCCCAAAAGGTAACCCACATTCCTGCCCATCTCAGGGTAGATCCCTATGAACTGAGTATTTCCCATCTGGCATGGGTACCCAGCACACTCTTGTAGCCCTCAGCTCTCAACTTTCCAGACTGGTTCTGGATCTTACCCTGTTTGGCTTTTATGAGAAGGGAGCTGTCTTTTAAGAGAATTCAATTCCTCTGTAAGCCAGGCAACAGTTGAGCAAGGAATACCATTTTAAAAATCCATTCTGTAGCTGGGCACCGTGACTTACACCTGTAATCCTAGCTACTTGGGCGGGTGAGACTGGGAGGATCTCAGATGGGGGCCCATCCAGGCAAACAGCTCATGAGACCCCATCTCCGAAAGAACCAGAGCAAAATGGACTAGAAGTGTAGCTTAAGCAGTAAAGCGCCTGCTTTTCGAGTATGAAGTCCTGAGTTCAAATCCAAGTCCCACCAAAAAAAGAAAAAGAAAAAAAATTCATCCCATAGGCTGGGCACATGACTCATGACTATAATCCTACCTACTTGGGAGGCGGAGAGCTAGAGGATCATGGATTGAGGCCAGTGCAGGCAAAAGTTAGCAAAAGCCCATCTCAACCAACGGAGCGCCTGTCACCCCAGCTATGAAGGGAAGCACAAATAGGATCACAGTCCAGGCCGGCCTGGGCATAAAGCAATACACTATCTCAAAACAGCGAACATAAAGGCTGGCGGAGTGACTCAAGTAGTAGAGCGCCTAGCAAGCACAAGGCCCTGAGTTCAAACCTTAGTACCGCCACAAAACACTGTAAAATAAAAATCTACCTTTGAGAGGTTAGACCCATCTCAAAAAAAAGAAAAAAAAAATCCAAAGATAAACAAATGAATAAAAACCCACTCTAAGGCCAGGCTACACACCTGTCACTCCAGCTATTAAGGAGGCTCAGGCAAGAGGATCACTTCAGTTCAAGAGTTCAAAACCAGCCTGAGCAATACAGCAAGACTACATCTGGGGGGGCGGGGGCTGGAAGTGGAGTCCACTCCTGGCAAGTCTTTTACTGGGGAAGGCAGCCAGGAATCAGGCTATCTTTTCATAGGTCCCAAAAACTCTTGCTAGTTCTCAAAAAAGCTTAAGTGCTTAATATGAAATATTTGAGGCTGTTGGTTTATTTGTATAAATGAAACAAAGGGACAGTTAATATTTTCTAAAAGCTAAAGGTCAAGAGGTTGAACTCCAAAAGTAACAATGACTTCAGCCCCAATCACTATTTTTCTTTCCTTTTTTTCCATGGAGAAAACTGAAAATGAGAAGAAAACACACACCCTGACAATGCCGCCCCATGGGAACTTGGTGTTCTCATGGTCCACAGAGATGCCCCCTGAAGGGAATGGGAACCTGGAACAGTATGCCGGCTGGGGGAGACTCAAGGCTGGAGGCAGAGCCAAAGACGACAGGAAACCAGTCACAGCTAAAGCAGGGACGAGGAGGGGCAGCAAGGGACACACAACCAAGGATGAGCATGCCAGAGGCACTGGAGTCCCTAAACTGAACTAAAAGAATGCGTACACGGAATGACACAGACACACACACTCCCTCACCCCCACCCAAGGAGCAGAGGGAAACCAGGGAGGCTCTGCTAGCCATAGGGTCCTGGGTAACAGTCCTGCAGTATGGCAAATGAAATAATTAACAGGACAAACTCAGACAGAGGCACAGTGGGTAGGAGACAGGAGGGTAAGCATCCCACAATGCACCGGACACCCCGCCACAGAGAGTGTTCTGCCATGTGTCAAAGTGCTGAGGTTGAGAGACCTCTGTCCATCCCAAAAAGTGCCTGGAGATCTGCCCAATTAGTCACCTTGAACATTTTTCAACAATAACAATGTCCCCATCTTCTCCTGAAAACCACTGATCCATCTAGTCCTCTGCTCTCCTCTGCTCTGCTCTTCTCACAAGGGGCTGAGATGAGGTTAACAGGAAAATGACATAGATGAGATAATTAAAGATTGAGAAAGCAAAAAAAAAGGACAAAATTAAGAGAGGGAGAGCTGCTTTAGGGCCGAGAGCTGTGGTTTCCCACGACTTGCAGCCAGCCTGGCTGGGTCAAGAAACCACTGATATGTCTGACTCATTGAAGAAGTTGCGATTTGATGAGTGATGAAGTGATTTGGGGTACAGATTCCGTAACCATTTAATTCTCACTCACCCTCTGAAGTTCTCCAATGAAAGGCAATGTAAGGTCAGTTATTCCACAGAAGTTATAGATGACAAAAAGCATCGTCAAGAGAACCCATGCCTGGACATGGTGGGTCATGCCTGTAATCCCAGCTACTCCTCCATCATAGGTAGGAGGATCACAGTTGTCTCGGGCCAGCCTGGGGAAAAAATCCAGACCCTATCTGAAAAATAACCCCAAACAAAAAGGGTTGGAGGTGTGGCTGAAGTTGTACAGTGGTAACCCTGAGTTCAAGCGCCAGTACTGCCCTGGGGTGGAGGGATGGTAATCCAGGCCTTTTAGATGAACTGAGGCACAGGCAGGGCCTGATCTGGACCCAGCCCTCCTGACTCCATGCACACCTGTTCTCTGCACTTTGGTTTCTGGCTTCAGCACATTTGGAAGATGGCCCCACCTTCTCAGGAACATCCCAGCCTCTGCTGCTTTGCTGGGCAATAAATGCTGGTAGCTGACACTTGTAATCCTAGCTACTGAGGAGGCTGAGATCAAGGGGATCATGGTTCGAAGTCAGCTAGGGCAAATAGTTTCAGAGACCCTATCTCAAAAAAACCTTTCACAAAAAAAGACTGGTGGAGTGACTCAAGGTGTAGGCCTGAGTTCAAACCCCAGTTCTGAAAAAAGAAAAAGAAAAAAGAAAAGTTGGCTGGAGTTTTGGCCTGTTGATTGAGTCATTCATTGGCACTTGCTAATAAACAACGCTTTGTATATGTGTCTAGTGGAAACGAGCAGAATGCCCAGCAAAATGTGGTACATGCAAACAATGGAATATTATTCGCCATGAAAAAGAATGGACTACTTAGCATGAACCATCACGCTAAGTGAAAGAAGCCAGGCACAAAAGGCCACCTATTACATGGTTCTATTTACATGAAGTAGCCAGAACAGGCAAATCCAAAGAGAGCGTAGCTTCGTGGTTGCTAGAGTTGGGAAGAACGAGACAGAGTCAGGCTGTAGCTGATGGCTAAGGCATATCAGGTTTGGTGGTGATGACCATGCAATCTTGTGAATATACTAAAAACCACTGAACTGTACACTTTAAAATGGTGAATTTACAGTATGCGAATTATATCACTAAATAAAAACTTAGGGCTGGGGTACAGCTCAGTGGTAGAGCACTTACTTGTCCAGCATAAATTAGGCCCTGGGTTCAATCCCCAGTATGCAATAAATAAGCAAATAAAATTTTAAAATAAAACAGATGTTTAAATGTGTCTAAGACAGGAACAGATCAGATCAGATGCTAAGTTACTAGGAGCATGGAGTTTAGAATCGGAAATCCAGGCTGAGCAGCTCTGTACAGCCCCTTCCTGAAGCCAAGCTCTTCCCTCAGCTCACACAGTTTTTGTGAAAAGAACATGAGATTAAGTACTTTGTAAACTGCCAGACAGCAGTCACAGGAATGATGCAGGACAAATCTCTCTGGGGGAGGAGATTCGCTATTGCATCCTAACTTAGACCGCCAATGTTATTTTGCCTCTCATCAGTGCTCAGAGGTGTGTTTGGTGGTGGGGGGGTGACTAGAACCTTCTGACTGTAGAAGAGATAACTCATTAATGGCCTCTCCTCAGCAAGGAGGTGGCCTGGAGGTTCAACCTCACAGCCACTCTGCAAATGTTTCTGCCAATCCCAGCAAAAGAAGGCAGAAAAGCATCAATGCAGGGAGGCAGGCTTCTAAGCCAAGTTCAAGTCCTCCTCTGTCTCACAGGGGTGTTAAGAGTCAGGTTGCCACCCCTAGAGCCGATGTGATGTGCAGAACCCAGATGCAGGCTGGCAACTCCCTGAGCCTGCAGGGCAGCTCCTCTGCCTTCCCTGAACAGAAGTACAGGGAACTCTAAGACCTCTGGTCTAAATTCCTAGCCTTAGGGCAGCCACTACAGTGGCCCTCCAATAGAGGATGGCTGACACTGCTGGCCAAGAGGGCCAGCCTTGCAGCTGCTGGAGTGACCTGCTCAGAGGCCTGAGTCTCCTGGCCTAGGGCAACTCAGTCCCATTCTGCAGACTTACAGGGGGTCACTTTCCCCATTAACCCAAACCATGGAGGCAGCTGACTCGCACAGTGCAGTCATGCACCCTTGGCAGGACTGCACCCCTACAACCACTAAACCCCAGAAAGGCCCAGAGCCACGCAGACAAACAGCCATTAACACATAGCCCCAACGAAAGGATACAAAGGAAAAATCCAGTTCAGCCACACACAGACGTGAGACCCAGCATCGCAGAGCTCGGAGCATGCTCAGTCACGGTCACACAGGGACACAGGCACCCAAAAGGCACAAAACTCCAAAGGCTGCAGTCAGGGAAACAATCACACCTTTGCAGGGTCACCCGTGGAGGCCACGCTCACCCAGCATCACCCAGGCACAGTCCCCAGCGGACAGGTCGCAGCGTCGCACACGGACCAAAGTCACACACAGTGTCACACACACGGCCCGGCACCCAAGCAGAGGGCCTAGACCTGCCCAGGGTCACAGATCTCGGAACCAGCGACTCGCGCAGTCGCTCAATTAGGAGTCTCAGCCGCACACAGGGTCCCTGCACTGCGGACCCCGGACAGAGGTCCCTGTCACGTAGTGTCCCGCGCTGTCTCCGCAGTCGGGCGGCTAAGGCCGGTTGGCACAGAGGGGTCCCGGGAACCCCACCCCCCGGCCCCGGCCCCGGCCCCGACCCGGCGGCCCGGGCTCACCTCGCTGTTGCTGGCCGAGGAGGACGCGGCGCTGGGCGTGGGCGAGCGCTGCAGGGTCACCAGGGCCATGGTTGCGGCGCGGCGCACGGGCGCCGCCGAGGCCTCGAGCTACAGTTGCCGCCGCCGCCACCGGGCCGGGCCCGGGGCCTCCAAGAGCCGCGCGCGGGCGGCCGGGCCGAGCCGGGCCGGGCCCGCCCCTCGCCCTAGGCGTCCACCGCCCCCACCCCCGCCTCCCGCGCCGGCGCGCACCCGGCCCGCTGAGCGGGCCGAGCGGAGTGGGCGGGGCTGGTGGGCGGGGCGGAGCGGCGCGCGTGCGCGGAGCCGCGAGCTGGTTGGTCACGTCCCGCGCGCCTCTGCTGGGGGAATCCCGGAGGCCTGCTCGCAGCGCAGGCCAGGGTGGGGAAACTGAGGTCTGGGGACCGTGCAGCCAGCACTGCGCAGAGGGTGGGAGATGCGGTGAGCAGGAAATAAAAGACCCCCGCCCCCGGACCTTGCCTGCGCCCTGTCTTGGCGGAAATTCCTTCGCTTCTCCTCCTCTCCATCTATTTATGACATTCTTGTTGAGCCCCTAATAAATGTTAAGCGTTGACTGTGTAACCGTAAGCAATAGATCGGGGCATCAGGCCTGATCTCCGGGACTTCACAGAGTTCATCGGATTGTTAAATATACTTTAAAGAGTAGTTTGCTGGGGGTTAAGGGAGGGGGTGGGGGAAGGGGGGAGAAATGACCCAAACATTGTATGCAAATATGAATTAAAAAAAAAGAAAAAAAAGTAGTTTGCTTGTGGGCGGGGTGTGGCTCAGTGGTGGAGTGCCTGCCAAGGTTCAGTCCCAGCACTGCCAAAAATAAAATGACTTTTTTTTTTAAAGCTCATCTTTTCTATGAATTCCTTCTGTGTGCCCAGAAACCCACCTGTTTGGGTGGACGGTGGAGGCTAGGGGGTCAGGGAAGTCTTCCTTAGGCAAGGAGATTTCCCTCCGAGGCCTGCACTGTGGTCTGGATTAACAGGTGAAAGGAGAGGAGGCAGCCCGGCCTCCTGGGGGTCCACCTGTCCAGAGGCTCGGAAACAGGAAGGAGGCTGTCAGCCACAGGCCTGCGCGACCAGGGAGGGGAAGCAGGAGGAGTGGCGGGCCAGTCAGGGCCCGCTCTGGAATGACCGCTCTGGCTGCCGCGTGGAGGATGGATTGTGGGATGCAGGGGTAGAGGGCGCGGTGCTTGCTGCAGTCCTGTGGAGAGGTGCCCTGGGTGATTATTGCACAAGCTCTCCCAAACGCAGGGATTCAAATGACTCCACCATCCATCACACCACCAAACCAGAAACCCACGCAGCTTCTGGATTCTTCTCCCTGCCTCCCCTAGGTCTCTCACTGCGCCTCCACAGATCCTGGAGCTGGCCCTCAGCACTATTCTCATAGGGGATTTTCGTAGGGGAAGGGATGGTTTGTAGGAATGTTTTTTGTTGTCTTACTGATGAGACAGAAGAGTCACTGGCCTTTAGGGGGCAGGAGCCAGGAATACTAAATGTACTGCATGCAGTGCACTGGATGGGCAGTTCCTGCTTTTTTTTTTTTTTTTTTTTGTGGTACTGGGGTTTGAATTCAGAGTCTACATCTTGAGCCACTCCACCAGCCCTTTTTTGTGATGAGTTTTCTTGAGATAGGGTCTCTTGAACTACTTGCCTGGGCTGGCTTTGAACTGCAATCCTCCTGATCTCTGCTTGAGTAGCTAGCATTACAGGCGTGAAGCTCCTGCTCTTTCCTACAGGACCTATTGGGTGAAAAACCCATTTACAATTATCTGAAGTGGAAACCTAACTCCACTTCCTATAGCAACACAAAGTATTTTCCTCCTAGTCTTCAGAAATCAATCATGTTAAAATAGAACAATGTGCGTGTGTCAGCATGAGCCACGTGTGTGTAGCACACTTATTTCAAAACATCAACTCTTAAGGCCAAGTTGTGGACATGACCCAATACAATGGGGGAATATCTTACTTCTCAAAGCCAAGTGCATTCATTCACTATAAACAGGTACCAGTGCAAGCTTTTGGTTATGTCAGTACAGCTGGTTTTGTTACGAATTGTTTTTCTATGTCTCCTTTACCTTAGTTCTCAAAATTGAAAGTCTGAGAATCGCCTGAAGAAAACACAAGCCCTAAGCCCAACCCTCCAGAGAGTTAGGGGTTGGGCTAGAAAATTTGAATAGCTAGGGAGCTCCCAGGTGAGGCTGACAGGCTGGTGCTCCTGGGTTAGCAATTGCCTTTTGAGAAACTGCCTCTGTAGACACCATTCCTACCTAGATCTGAGCCCGCTACCTGTCTACAAACCACATTCTAGTTCCCCAGTTCCCCTGTCCTGGCCCTGTCTGCCTCTCCACTCCCATCCCTTCTCACTTCCTCCTCCTGCTGACAGGCCTTTCTCCCACAGCTCTTGCCAGACATCTCCCCCTAAAGCCCTTCCCGCCCTCTAGGCAGTGGCCTTTCCAAGATCTCATAGCCTGGTCCTACCCACATGCACACAGCAAGTGTTACCTGGTACTGTCATAAACTATTCATATCTCATTTTGTACCATCTGTAGAGCCAGGAATGGTCCTTAAGAAAAGCCTCAGGGGGGCTAGGCCTGGTGGTACATGCCTATAATCTCAGCACTCTGTAGGCTGAGCCAGGAGGATTGCAAGTTCCAGGCCAGCCTGGTCTACATAAGGAGACCATGTCTCAAAACAAACAAACAAATAGCAACAACAACAAAATCCTGAAAAGCCTCAGGGATAGGTCTGGGATAAGTGTGAAGGTGCCAAATGTAAGAATATGTCCCCCCAAATCAGTGATCAAGACAAATAATATTTTAATACACTTAATGATACCAATATCAATGCAAAAAATTCATGAGGAGCAAAAAAATCAAAATGTAAATAAGGCTGGGATCAGTGCTTTATTAATGGTTTTTCCTTTCATCTCAGGCTCCAGAGTGGCTCAGCAAGTCAGGTTAGTGATCCTGTTTGATGCCATTCTGTCTTGACTTAAAAGTGTGACCCTTCTATACCCTTTTTTGGAAACAGATTGTGGCTTGATTCTGACCTATAAGAGTCGGGAGAAGATCAGGCTCTAGTGGCTCACTCTTGTAATCCTAGCTATTTGGGAGGCTGAGACTGGGAGGATTGTGGTTCAAGGCCAGCCCAGGCAAATAGTTCATGAGATCCCCAGCTCCAAAATAAGCAGTGAGTTTAAACACCAGTTCCATCAAAAAAAAAAAAAAAAAAGAGTGGGGAGGGGAAAGAACTGAAAGCATACTGTAGAGCCCTTTCCATTTGGTATCATTTTTTTTATCATAATTTATTTAAACATCGTTAGCCTCATCCTTATAGTCTCACAAAGTTGTACAACTATTAAAAACAGTTACTGGGCTGGGGAGTGGCTCAAGTGGTAGAGCACCTGCTTAGCAAGCATGAGGCCCTGAGTTCAAATCCTGTACTGCAAAAAAACCCCAGTTGCTGAGTTGTGTGCTGGTAATCCTAGCTATTCAGGAGGCAGAGATTAGGAGGATCTTGGTTTGAAGCCAGTTCAAGGCAAATAGCTCACAAGATCCTACTTCAAAAGTTACCCAACACAAAAAAAAGCTGGTGGGGTGACTCAAGCAGTAGAGCACCTACCTAGCAAGTGAAAGGCCCTGAATTCAAACCCCAGTACAGACAAAAAGAAAAAGTTGCTGAACATCCCCTCACACTCAGGGGTTGCGTCTTCCAGGAAGTCCTCCCTGGCCCTGGCCAGGTAAGATGCCCCTTCCTGTGCTTCTGTAGCCCTGAGCATTGGTGAGGGTGGCATGTCCTTGTCCCTGGGTCAGGCTGCTTTAGGTGCATTTCTTCTTGTCACATTATTGAGACTCTCACTTGAGGGACAAGGAAATTGATACAGTAGCCCAAGGTCACGCAATCAGGCAGGGGCAAAAAACATGCAAACCCATGTTTTTCTGCTTCAGGATTCGGGCCAAAAAAAGGTTCCTCCAAGCCAGTTTAGGAAGAAGAAGATAAGATAACTATACTGATAGTTCCTTTTTTTGAAACAAATAATTTGCAATTCCTCCTTAACTATTCCCTTGGAAATGAAATTTAAAGGTAATAAAACTCTGTTTCTGGGACCTATGAATATGTCACCTTCACAGAGATGATGTTGAGGATAGTTAGATGGTGCTACAGTGTGCTTGAGGACTGAGGCGTTCATGTGTTATAAGCTTCATCTCCAGTGTGGGGATATTAAGAGGTGGTGGGGCCTTTAAGATGAGGCTCCTTTAGGGGTCAGTAGGTCATTGGGTGCTAGGCCAGCAGAAGGAATTAGTTCTATATGGGACCCAGAGGGTTGCCACAAAAGAGCAAGAGTGGCCCTCCCCACTATCTGGCTTCCTGTCTCACTGTGTGACCTCTTCCTCTTGCACACATCCTTGCCAAGAAACTATCTGACATGGCCATGTGGCCTGGGGTCCAAGGCTGACACAATCCCATGCTGATGGACTCTGACCCCCCAGAGCTATAAGCTAAATAAATTTCTTTTACTTTGGAAGATCTGAGTTCTGTGACCACAGCCAGGGAACACCCAGGACTTCCAACAAACCATCAGAAGCTAAGAGAGCTTTCTGATGAAAGAGCTTGTCACAGCCTTCTGAGGGCACTGACCCTGCCAACAGGGATTGTCCCTGTCCCTGTATCCAATTTCCACCTTTTCATAGGACACAGTCCTAATGGACCAGGCCCACCCTAATGAGCTCATCTTAACTTAGTAAACTGCAAAGTCCCAATTGCCAGCATGATTTAGGACTTGCAGTTCCAGAACTGTGAGAAGACAAGTGTCTGTCATTAAAGCCACCCAGTTTGTGACACTTTGCTATGACAGCCACAGGACACTACCAATAGTATCCTTTCCATGGCTACAGAAACTGAGGCTTAGAGACAGGATTTGAACCCAGGTCAACCAGCCCCCAGGGCCCATGAACAAGTTGTCAGCCTCTGTGGCTGAGAGGTGAGAGTTTCCATGTGCTTCTGTGTGTGAGGACTCAGGCCTTGTCTACTTGGCCCACAGGGTCCAGGGACAGGTCTGGGGACCACTGGTATCCCAGTGCCTTGCCGAAGCATCTCTTGGGTAGGTGGAGAGACACCAGTAGCCAGGCAGATGAGCACTCCTGGTTCCTGTGTGGAGTTGGCTGAACACTCTATCTCTCTACCACCCCCATTTAACCTGGGTGCTTGGGGTTTCCCTGGTAGGTAAGTACGTTCTGCCTCTGCCTCTCCATTGGATGGACTTTTGAAGCTTGGGATACTCTGCTTCTGCCTCTAACTTACTGTGTGACCACGGGCAACCCACTGACCTTGCTGGGCCTCAGAATCTTGACTTGTAAGATGGAGTGATTAAATGTCCCATAGAGGAGATCAGTTAGATAAATCCTTAACAACTCTCATCTCCCTGTATTCATGTCCTGCCGAGGCCCCTCCCACACTGATAAGATGACCCATATCACAACTGTGATATTGCATGTGACGGGGTCTGACTTCTGAGACTAGGTCATAAAGACACTGTGGCTTCTATCCTGCCCCATCTTGAATTCCTCACTGTGGGGAAGTAAGCCACCATGTCATAGGGATACTCATGCAACCCTATGGCGACGTTCAGGTAGCAAGGAACTGAGACCTCCGACAACCAGCACTAACCTACCAGCCATATGAATAAGTCATCTTCAAATGGATCCTCCATCCCAGTCAAGTCTTCAGATGAGAACACAGCCGCTGCCAACATCTTGACTTATGAGAGGTGTTGAATCAGAACCATGCAGCTAAGCTGCTGCAGACACCAGGCCCATAGAATATGTGTGAGATAATATTTAGTGTATTACGATGCTAAGTTCTGGGGGGTACTTTATTAGCCATTTAAATAATTTTTATGTGCAGCCATTTAAAAGTAGGCTATACAACCATGCACTACAGTAGAAAGATTTTCATAAAATAGTAAGTGGTCACCAAACAGTACAGTACAGAGGATCCCATTCTTGGAAGAAAAATACAGGAAGTTGTAAAATTCTACCAAAGAACAAAGGTATAACTGGATTCACTAACACTTACCAAGCATGGCATCACGTAACAGTCACTACCCCATCTAAACTCCCCCATGGGAGAAAGTCCCAGGCTATCTCTGTGCTCTGGCCCTCACTCAGGGGCTGCCAGGCAACCAACCCCCTGCTGCAGGCCAGGCCCACAGTGGCCCAGGGAATGACCCTCCCTTTGCCAGGGTGGCAGCAGGAAGAAGGAAGAATGAGGACTGTCTCCAGCTGGCCCATCAGGCCTCCCAGAATGCCCACATTCCCTCCCCCAGGCTTGTCTCAGGGACTTGAAATTAGCCAGAAAAGTCAGGCAACTTTTCAGTGACTGAGCAAGGGGAGGTGAGCTCTCCTGGCCGGCCAGGCTGGGTCCAGTCCCCGGGAGCAGCATGGTGCCAAACCCCACCCCTTGCACGGTACCCCAGACTTTGACCTTGCGCTCTATTCCTAGCTGGTGGGCAGCGGGCTGAAGTCAGCAGGTTCTGGAATCAGGAGCTTCCCTGCAGCAAAGGATCCTGCACCCCTGCAACTGCCTCCTTTCTTCAGAAGTTTTGGATGTGGGGTGAGTGGCAGGCGCACCCTTGACCTGGAAGTGGGAGCAGAAGGACACACTGTCTTCACAGTGTCAACAGGTAAGGCTCAGCATTAGAGGCTGAGACTGGTGACAGAGGGAAGGACAGACTTGCTCTCTGGGCATTGTCCCCTCAAAGAGATGAAGCTCTAGATCTGGAATCAGATGGGGAGTAAGGTAAGTGACGTCAATTTTCTATGCCTCAGTTTCCTCATCCAGAAAGTGGGATTTTCACTCACCTCAACCTTCCTTGGGGTGAATTTGAATATAAAGTGCTTAGCACAGGGTGGAGCTGGATGTTTGGAAGTACTCCATAAATGGTGTTTGGAGGGAGGGGGAGAGAGTGTTCTCAAGCCTTCATAGCCTCTGTTCTATTTTAAAGATAAACTCTGAGAAGATCAGGCTCATAAGACGTAGCCAGTGTGTGACCTGAAGCCATGAAGAGCTGAGTTGTGTTCATTCTTGTAACTCACCCATGACCTTTTGGTTTTCTTAGAATGAGTCTTTGGTATTCTTTGCTGTAACCATGAAGCAGTCGGAGGCAGAAACTGCCTCTGATTGCTGTCTAGGGGACAAGGGACCTCATAAACAAACACAGACAAGACTGAAAGACAAGCAGAAAGTGCCAACTTATTGGTGGCTGCCTAACTCTTTCTATGGCCCTCCTGGAAAACTGAGTCAGATCTGAATGCTGTCCCACACAGATAGTGGGACCTTGGAAAAGTGGCTTCCCTCCCTGAATCTCAGTCCTGGACTAGAGTGAAATAATAGTGGTCTCTAAACTGGGCACTGTGGCTCACCCCTGTAATCCTAGCTACTCAGGAGGCAGAGATCAGGAGGATCACAGCTGGAAGCCAGTCCTGGTAAATAGTTTACGATACCCTATCTCGAAAAAACTCAACACCAAAAAGGGCTAAAAGTGTAGGCCCTGAGTTGAAACTCCAGTACCACGAAAAATATAGTGGCCCCTATCTCCTGGAGCCAGGGAGAAGATTAAGGGAATTATGTCTGACTTGCTCTCCATGTGACTTAGCAGGTGGCAGGGCCCAAGATGTATGGGCTCCCTTCTCGCTCCATGCTTCTATAGACATTTACGCCCACTGATAAATAAAACACCCCTGTTGCTTCACCTTTCTGGGTGCACGTCTGAGTGTGTTTACTGGAAGCAATTGGTGTAAAACAGTAGCAGACCACAACACAGATAAAACTATCAACGGTAGCAAGGAAAAGGTAGACTTAATAACAGAACTACATGAGTTAAGAAGTTCCTTATCACACGCGTGAACGATTTTCCCTGAGGCTGATCTGTCAGCTCCCACAATCCCCTCTGCGTCTAATGAGAGTGTTAGTATATCTAGTGTATCTTAATATACAAGCTGCTGTAATCAGTAACAATGTGGTTCATAGAATGTGTGTTTTTTTCCCTAAATGTAATTGACTTAGGACTCAGAATTTTTCCTCTGCAATTCTATCCCTATCACTACACAAATGGTGCACTTTGGGCTTTGAACATGCAGGACTCTGAAACATTGGGTGTTTTTCTTTACCTGTTTGATCCTTGGATTTTTCAAATCCTATGTCTTGCTAGCAGTGCAGGGTGTTTGGGCACAGAGACACGGGAGTCAGGTCAGCCTAGGCTCTGCTTCTCTCCAAGGCCAGCCTCAGTTGCTTCAGCTGTAAATGGGTGTGATGACTTCCTTAGGGTACTTGTGAAGAGCACACCAGATCACGCACATAAAGTTCTTAGCCCAACAGCTGACACACAAGGAGCTGGAAAAATAGCAGCTGCCACCACGATCTCTCTACGTTACCTGTTCTTTACTTTGCCTTCCACGGGAATAAACCCTTTTATCACAGCCTCTAACTCTGGCTGAGTTGTTCCTCTTTTTGGGATCTCAGTTCCCCATCTGTACAAGGACATTAGCTCGCTTTTTAAAGTTTTGTACATTGGAGAGCTGGTGGAGTGCCTGCCAAGCAAGTGTGAGACCCTGAGTTCAAACTCCCAGTTCTGCCAAAAACAAGTAAAGTTTTGCACATTGGAGAAACTGAGACCCACATTTTGCTTGTCCTTCTGTATCTCAGCCTGGTTCTTACAGCTGGTTTGGAGGTGCTCTAGGTCCTACTGAAACTGGAGTTTTGGACCCAAGGCCCAAACTCCCAAGATTCCATATGCCAGATCTGGTCACCCGCCCCTAAACACCAAATAAAGAGGCATGGTGAAGGCAGAGAAAGGAGGTTTATTACACAACTCGGAACATGCCGTGGGAAGAGGCAGAGAAAGCACCCAGCTCATCTTTAGCCATCTTTGGGGTATAGCTTAGACATGAGCTATGGATTTAAATAGACAAAAGAACTGGGGGCAGGGGACAAAGGTACGTATAGTTAATCAGTCCAGTCATAGGTGTGGTCTGGTTGGTCTCATGACTGGTGGAGCCCATAGTCTCCGTCAGGCAGGTGGTCTAGTCCAGTTTTGGAAGTTAACACCTTGAGGGAGTAATCTGATTCCTGTTTGAGAGGATTCTTGGGATAATTGTCCTCTCTGGGAGGGTGGTAGCTCCAGGTGGCTCCAGTTCATTGTCATAAGATATTATCAGTTTTGTCCTTTTTGGAATGGAAGGTGATTGCAAAGTGACTGTAAAGAAAATGGCTAGAGCAAAGACAGATACAAAATGGAAACAAAGATGCCAAGCTTTTCCTGCTTTAGTTAATTTGTGGGCTCAAGTAAGGAACCAATGCTTTTCAGCAAAAGAACTTGAGCACTGCCTCCTGCTCTTCTCTTGGGCATGTGTCCTGCGTACATGAGGGCTCTGCTTTGGTTTGGTTTTCTTTTTCTTATCCAGAGCCTCCCAGCAGGTTTCTAGCATTCTCCTCTCCCACCTCCCATTTTTCCCTCAGTCCTGTGCTGATTTTCTAGGCAGTACAAGAGTGAGAAAACTGTAGCTTGGAGAAAGCACACCTCAGTTTCCACTCCAGCCCCCTGTCATGTCCTTGACTAGCTGACCTTATCCTCTGTGAGTCTCAGCCCCCTTTGCACACTGGGGAACAAGCTATACTGCTGTAATGTGTGAGTTCCCAAGCATTTTACAGGTTTGTTTTTTTTTTTTTTTTTTGGCAGCAGTGGGAGTTGAAATCAGAGCCTTGCACTTACTAAGCAGGCACTCTATCACTTGACTCATACCCCAGCCCTTTTTTATTTTAGCTATATATCAAATAGGGCCTACATTTTTGCCTAGGGCCTCTCTTGAACCGTGATCCTCCTACCTACACCTCCTGAGTAGCTAGAGTTTTGAATGCCCCATATCCAGCTTTTTTTTTTTTTTGGCGGTACTGAGGTTTGAACTCAGAGCCTACACCTTAAGCCACTCCACCAGCCCTTTTTTTTAATGATGGGTTTTTTTCCAGATAGGGTCTTGAGAACTATTTGCCCTGGCTGGCTTTGAACTGTGATCCTCTTGATCGCTGCTTCCTACTGAGTAGCTAGGATTACAGATGTGAGCCACCAGCGCCCGGCCCCAGCTTGTTTGTTGAGATGGGGTTCTCAGTCCTGCATTGACAGACACATTCTAAGTCCTGGAGCAATGAACAAGACCAATGGCCTCCCGGGGTGACGTTCTAGTGGGGATATGGTGAGGCAGTAAGTCTTCATTAGCCTGTAAACACTTCTAGAAGAGGAACCCAAGGCTCAGTTAGGATTTGACCAGACCCTCCCAGCTTGCCCAGGTCTCTCCTTTCTTTTCTTTTCTTTCTTCTTCTTCATCTTCTTTTTTTTTTTTAAATTTTGGTGCTACTGGGGTTTGAACTCAGGGCCTCACACTTGCCAGGCAGGTGCTCTACCGCTTGAGCCATTCCAGCAGCTCAGGACTCTACTTTCTTAAGCATTGAAAGTGCTCATCTCGGGAGCACCCCTAGTTCTGGGCAAACTTGACCCTTGCTAGCCAAGTTAAATGACTTTCCCAGGGTTGCACAGATGGTGTGTGAAAACAGATGTGTCTGCCCATTAGTTTGCACTGTTGCCGCCAGCACCTGCCCCACACCACCTCTGGTACTTATCACCAAGAATTTAGAAAATACAAGAAATTCCCTTATTCCTTTAGCTTCAATGTACAAGAGCAGTCAGTTCTCCAGAGATGATGGAGATAGTCAGAAGGAACTTGGCAAGGGTCTCACTGCAAGCCAGGAAAGGAGTCAGGTGTGACTCCTCTCTCTTTACACCAGATGCTGTTTTTCCATGGTGATTTTCAAGGTGCTGGAGGACAGAGAGAGCCTACTGTGCACTGAGGGACTACTCTGTGTCAGGAAAGATAGGTACCAGGACACTTCCTAGAACTTTTTTGTGTGCTGCTGGGGGTGGAACCAGGGCCTTGCGTGTGCTAGGTGAATGTTCTACCCCTCGAGCCCCATCCCCAGCCCAGAACTTGTCAGCTTGTCATTTAATCTCAGGACAACCGAGAGCTTGGGGTCAGCACTATTTTACAGGTGAGATGATCACGTCTCCTGGGGCAAAGTGCAGGAGAGGAGGGAAAGGAGGAGACTAGGGGTTCCTGACAGGCCTTCTCCCCCATCCTCTCCAAGCTGGAGGGAGAAAGGTCTAGAAGAACACCACCTTTCTGTTTGTCTGGCTTCTGAAAGCCCAGCAGAGTCCAGCTTTTGTGGGCTGGGCCGTTTCCCCCTTAGCAAAACTAGGCCATATTGAGAATGCCCTGCTGTTCAGAGGTCCAGGCTGGAGTTGCCAGGAGGCGGCTCTGTGGAGGGCAGTTGTGAGTAAAGACATGGAAAGTTGAATTTGGCCCTCCGGCACAAACAGTTCTCTTGTTCTGCCTCAGCAGGAGCCGGCAGAATAGTTCAAAGTCAAAAGCTGCTAGCCTTCTAAACTTCTGAGGGTCCAGCAGCCTAGCTCGCCAAGGCAGACCAAGTTCTGTGCTGGAAGCCTGAGTTCTGACTCCATTTCTCGCTTGTGGTGTCACCTTTGCTAAACCCTGAATCAGATGTGCTCACAGCTGCATCAGCTAGCTGTTAGCCTAGCACATAGTAGGTATACACAAAGTGTGTGTCGCATTTACTTGAATTGGAATTGGAATTAAAACCCAGCAACACTGGTTACTGGCGGTGTGAACTCAGCTGAGTCACTTCACTTCTCTGAGCCTCAGTTTCCTCATCTGTAAAATGGGACTAACAACAGTGAAACCAGAGTTTTGTACCCAAGCCCCAAACTCCTGAGATTCCATATTCCAAAATTCCACTTTCCACCCATAATAAATGACACGGTGACAGCAGAGAAAAGAGGCTTGTCATCAGGCTCAGGACATGCTATGGGAAGAGGCAGAGTAAACACTCAGCCCATCTTCAGTCATTTTCAGGGGACCAACATGAGGTATAGGCATAAGTAGACAAAGAACTGGGGACGGGGGACAAAGATAGGCATAAACAGTCGCAGTCCCAGGTGTGTTCTGACTGACTATTGTCTCAATCTGAGGGCTCCAGAGAAGATGTTATCTCTGTCATCACTTGAAGGGAGCCATCTAGTTCCCATAAGGTGATTGCTTCTGCTCCAGGGTGCAGCCTCATCGCTGTGGGTAATTGTCCTCATTTGAAGGGCTGTCTGTCCTGCAAGTCTCTGCTGTTCCTTCGGGAAAATTTCAGTCCCTTGTCAGGATGATGTTATCAGTTCTGCCTTTCCTGGAATCCAAGGTGATTGTAAAGTGACTGTAAAGAGAATGACTTAGAGTAAAGACAAACACAAAATAGAGGACAGATGCCATGCTTTTTCCTGCTTTTAGTTCATTTGTGGGTCTGATTAAGAAGTCCATGCTTTTTAGCAAAAGCACCTCTTACAAGATCAGTCCGTACCTCAGAAGAATGTTGAGAGAGTTAGATGAGATGTTTAGTGTGAAGCACTTAGTGCTGGTGCTGGCACACAGTGGGTAGTCCATGAACGTCAGTAAATCACCTCATTTGCACTGGGCCCCCGATTGGATATCTTAAGCCTCCCATCGATCTCCTTACTCGAAGTTGAAGTTCGTGGAGCCCAAGGTTAGCAACTAGCAGATGGCAGAGCAGAAATCTAAGACTTGAACCCAGAACTCATCATCCTGATTACTAGACTATCCAGTGTACAGGTGACCAGGGCTCTGCTAACCTGTTTATGTCCCCAGCCCAGGGGTGGAGCATCCAGTGAGGCTCCCCAGAGAAAGCTGAGTTACTTCCACTCGGCTTTGCCTCTCCCTACCTCCACTTGCAGAATGGGACAATTGGTAATCCCTACACCCCAGAGTGCTTGGGTTTGGAATCAAGTATAGACAGGGCTTTCCGGGCGCTGTAGCTCACACCTGTAATCCTAGCTACTGAGGAGGCAGAGATCAGGAGGATCGCGGTTCGAGGCCAGCCCAGGCAAACAGTGTGTGAGACCCTATCTTGAAAATATCCATCACAGAAAAGTGCTAGTGGAGTGGCTCGAGGTGTAGGCCCTGAGTTCAAACTCCAGTACCACCAAGAAAGAAAGAAAGGGCTTGGCAGTGTCTGGAACTCTAAGCCTTCAGGAGGGTGATAACAGTGATGACAGTGTGTGGCCATCCTCATTTCCTTCTCACAGGCCGACTTGATGCGCGTGGTGGTGATCGGAGCAGGGGTCATCGGGCTGTCCACCGCCCTCTGCATCCATGAGCGTTACCACTCAGTCCTGCAGCAGCTAGACATGAAGGTCTATGCGGACCGCTTCACCCCGTTCACCACCACTGATGTGGCAGCTGGCTTCTGGCAGCCCTATCTCTGCAACCCCAGCAACCAACGGGAGGTGTGAGTGAGGTTCCCAGAGGGTGATCTGGGGGAGCTCACAAGGCTGAGACTGCAGAGGGGCACTCCCCCAGGGAGTTCTTTGTGGACACTCTGCTCTGGCATGGCAGAAAGATATACTACCAAGCCTGGCAGTGGCTGCTCTTGAGGTCCCAGCTACCTGAGCGGCCAGAGGACACTTGACCCATGCATTCAAGGCCACCCTGAGAAACACAGTCAGACCCTCTCAACAAAGAGAGAAAAACCCAGATACTGCTGACTCACTCTTGTAATCCTAGCTACTTGGGAGGCTGAAATGGGGAGGATCAAGGTTCCAGGTCAGTAGGGGCAAAAAAACACAACACACGACACAGACACAGACACAGACACAGACAGGAAAGGAAAAGAAAATACTAATAAATATTTAAGCCCCTCCTCTAGGCCAGATACAGGAGGCTTCATCTCCATTTTTCACTAAGCTGGGTAACTGTCGGTACCATATGCATCAATGAATCCAGAAAACTGCTAAGTAGGTAGATTGATACTCAGATTTATCAATGAAGTTGCAAAAGATATTATGTCAGTTCAGAGATCGCCAGCTGCTTCAATCAATGAACGCTCAACAAATAATGTCTCAAACAGAAGCTTAATTCTTACCCTTGTAAATTTCCAAGACCTGTGTCCCTGATTAGTAGGTGGTGATGCCAAGGCTCTTGCCATCCTTTGACATGGCTTTCAAGGTCACCTCCAAGGTCACCTCCACTGTTAATCATTTCTTATGAGCCAGTAACTGCAGAAAGAGCCAGCAGGACGATACATGCAGTCTTCAGCCAGAACGCAGTCACGGGACCCCACTTAACTGTAAGCCAGTGGAGGAGATATAGTTCAGCTATGTGCCCAGGGTGAGGAGGAAAAACTTTTGGGAGGAACAAGTGCCTGCCATCTCTGTACAGGGTGCTCAGAGTCCGACTGAGCTGTGTTCCCAAAGCCAGGTCAAAGTCTTCATGAAACACATGGGTGGTGTGAGCCTAAGCTGGAGGTGGGCGCCAAAGGGTTACTACCATGGGTTACTACTGCATTTTTCTCCCCGTTCTCTATCCTGTTAATGGGGAAATGTTGGGGTGCTTGGGAGGGGAAGACCTGTAGGCATTTGAGACACTCACTGCAGGAGGGAACGTGATGGATGTCTGGATCTGGACATGTCCCATGCAAGCTGACCTTCTGAGGACCTACGTTCAGCTCAGGGCATTGTAACCAAGACTCTGGATGTCCCTTCCAGGGAATGGAACCAGCAGACTTTTGACTATCTCCTGAGTCACATCAATTCTCCTAATGCTGAAAAAATGGGCCTGGCCCTAATCTCAGGCTACAACCTCTTCCGTGAAGTTGTTCCGGTGAGTCAAGAGTCCTTGACCTTGAGCGATCCCAAGCAAGGGCTGGGTCCTGAGCCCAGGAAGCACCTCGAGTCTCACAGGCACCAGACTCCTGGATTCAGATTAGGCTCACTTTATTTTAGTTAATTGCTATCTGTCTGGAGAGACAGGTCTTGATATGCTGCCCAGGCTGACCTGGACCTCTTGGTCAGCAAGTACATGTCACCACTGCCATTAGGTTCACTTTAAATTCTGTGCTTGTAAAAAAATTATTTTTAGGGACTGGTGATGTGGCTCAAGCAATAGAGTGCTTGCTTGCAAGCATGAAGCCCTGAGTTCAAATTCTAGTTATACTGGAAAAAAAAATCATAAGAAAAAAATTACTTTTAGGAACTGGGCACCGGTGGCTAACACCTGTATTTCTAGCTATTTGGGAGGCTGAGATCAGGAGAGTCGTAGTTTGAGGCCAGTTGGGCAAATAGTTCACAAGACCCCCATCTCCAAAATAACCAGAGGAAAAAAATGGACTGGAGGTGTGGCTTAAGGGGTAGAGCATCTGCTTTGCAAGTGTAAAGCCCTAAATTCAAACCCCATTCCTACCAAAAAAAAAATTATTTTTAGGGCTATGGGCATTGCTTAGAGATAATGTGCTTGTCTAGAATGTACAAAGGCCCTGGGTTCAATCCCCAATCACCAAACCTGCAAAAACAAAAGCAAGCAAGCAAACAAAAAATACAGGCACAGCCAAAAATATCAGCAAGAACTTCTCTTTAAAAAAAAATACATAATTTGCTTGTTTCAAATTTTGTTACTAAATTGACAGATACCAAAAAATATCTTCTGATAACGGGGGCAGGGGCAGGGGCAGGGATAGTGGTAGACTAGCCTTTGATTGGTATGAGTAGTTGTTGCTGAAGTTAAAAAAAAAAAAAAAAGTCATTTGTCCCCAGAAGTTCCAGGGCTTTTCCTTAAGATAGAACCAAACATTCATGACAGTCAAAACTGTGCTAACTACCTAGTGATTCATTTAATAATCAGGAAGTATGTGCTTTCCCTATTCACATGTTAGAGATGAGAAAACAGAGGTTCAGAGAAGTGGAGCGACTTACCCAAAGTTGCAAAGCTTTTTCAGAGGCAGAGCTTGGATTAGGGCTGAGGCCAGATAGACTTCATAGAGCCCTCTGTGCTGAGGGGAGTAGCACAGCCTTTTAGATGCACCTGGGCTGCTTGGCTCAGTGCTCGGCACCCTGTGCCAGCTGTCAAGTTTATTCAGACTTTAGCACCGGTCTTAGGACTTTAGGCATAGTTTCTGTTATGTTTCTCCGGCCCAAGAGTGATTATTAACTCCATGACACAGACAAGATGACAGAGGCTCAGAGAACTCAATTCTTTGCGTAAGTAACAAGGCTGTGGTCTCCACCAGGTTGTTGGAGCCCGTGTGCCCACTGCCTCCCACTCTCACCATTTGGTGACTTCACTGTGGCCCCCACTTCTCCCCTATTCCTGGACCCTGAGTGTAGTGGTTAAGAACCAAATTGTGTGGGTTCAATTCTCAGTTACACCATTTAGTAGCTGTGGCCTTAGAGAAGTTACTTAACGTCTCTACGCCTCGATAGGCGCATCCATTAAATGGGGATAAGAACAGCGCTACCTCAATGTCTTGTGAGGATTAGAACCCATGCAACTAAGATGCTTGGGGCAGTGCTGTACACACACTGTTATGTAAATTTTGTTATAATCTTTAGTGTTGATTGTCACCCATCCCTGTGTGCCCTTTTCTCTTTCTTTTTCAGGACCCTTTCTGGAAAGACATGGTTCTGGCATTTCGGAAGCTGACCCCTAGAGAGCTGGACATGTTCCCTGATTACAGGTAGCATTACTGTCACAGGCAGAGGGGTTGGGCCACCACAATTTAGACAGAACTGTCCAGAAGGCAGCAGAGGTTGGAGACACCAAACTTCTCATCCCTGGCATTGGTCCCCTGGCCTCTGACCAGCTCCTTCACAGAGGCCCCACTCACACTGAGCTTTGGGCTGGGGAGGAGGAGCTATGGAGTCACAGATTTTGGAAGCTCTGTGTCACTATAACAAAATACCTGACACAGTCTACTTGTTAAGTGAAGAGGTTTATTTTGGATCATGGTTCTTGAAGTTCAAGCCCATTCGATGGGTTTGGGCCTCTGGTGAGGACACTCCATCATGGTCAGAGCATGTGCCAGAACAACTCACATCACTGGCCAAGAGTGGGTGGGTCCCACAGTCTCTTTCAAGGAGGCATTCCAATGACCCGAGGGCCTCCCACTAGGCTCTGCTTCCTAATGGGTCCACCACCTTCCAATACTGCCATCTCAGGGACTACACCTTTACATATAGACCATTGGGAGACTTTCAACATCCAAACCATCCCTCTCCGTATCACTATCTTGTTTTGTAGGTGAGCTTTAGAGAGGCTAAGTGACTTCGCAAGGTCACCTAGCCATGTGATCATAACTAGGATTCCAACACAGTCTGGGTGACTACAAACTCTTCTCTTTTCCTCTGCAGCCTGAAGTCTCCCTGGTCCTCTCCTTGCCCCACCCCATGCCCAAATTCCCTCTACAGGTGCACACCAATCTCTACCTGCACAGTCCAGTACCCATGATGGCTTTGCCTGATCGAAAATTTCTCCTTGTGAGCCAGGCACTGGTGGCTCATACCTATAATCCTAGCTACTTGGGATGCAGAGATAAGGAGGATTGAGGTTTGAAGCCAGCATTGGCAAATAGTTCATGAGACCCTACCTCAAAAAAAAAAGAATGCAAAACAGGGCTGGAGGAGTGTCTCAAGTGGAAGACTGCCTGCCTAGCAAGCATGAGGCCCTGAGTTCAAATAACATTACTGCCAAAAAAAAGAAAGAAAGAAAGAAAGAAAGAAAGAAAGAAAATTTCTCCTTGCATTGGGGTGAAAGCCACTTCCCCTCCCTGCATGACCACCAAGCAGTGGATCTGACTGTAGTCTTTGGGGACCCATAGAACAGTACTGGTCCCAGCCTTTGGATGTAGCTCAGACTCTGACCTTTTGCCTGCTGTGACTCTAGCTACGGCTGGTTCAACACAAGCCTGATTCTGGAGGGGAAGAGCTATCTGCAGTGGCTAGCCGAAAGGTAAGGTTTGGAGCTTCCGTTGGAGGAAAGTACTTTCTAGGTCACAGGAGTCCTCTCTGTACTGACTGATCCCAAGGGTTGCAGAAAACCCTGAGACCGGGTGTGGGTGTTGTCCTTGGTCCTGACTGTCACTGTGTATGAAGGCAGTAGTCCTGCTCCCGGCTGAACATCAGAGCAGCCTGGATAGCTTTTTACATGATATGCTTATCACATCATATAAATCCAGCAAGTTCACTCTAATCTTTCACACTTTTGCAATAGTGTAAAATGAATTCTCTTCATTTTTCCAGACATGCTTACATCATTTGCAAGACATAAATTGCCTTTTTAAAATTATTTTTTTCTTCTCTAAGTGCTTTTGCCAGTATCGCTAGAACAATGTTAACTAATACAGGTGATAATGGACGTCCCTGATGTTAAAAGGAATTTTGTAGTGTTCCAAATTAGCAAACACTAGCTTGAGGGATATGTTGATCTCTATAGTCACATATGTTTAAATTAAGGAAGATTTCATATATTCCCATATTTTACTATTTTATTAAGATTTTTTTAAAAAATCTAGAATAAATGATTTTTATCCAATGATTGGGGGAGGTTTATTTTTTTTTTAATAAAGATCTCAGGAACCCACTTCACACCCACTGAATTAGCACCCTGGGATGGTATTCAGAATTTCATAATTTAAAAAGTTCCATGGATGATTGTAGTTGTTGGCCAAGTTTGGGAACCATCGCACTGACATGGTTATTTCTTCTAACCTAGAACACATGTGACTCCTGTCTAGCCTCTCCCAGGAGTAAAGTCTCCTAGTCAGTCTACCTTGAGGAAATTCTGTAGATAAGTTAGCCCTGAGCTACGGTCCAACTCCTATACGGGTTATTTTCTATTCTTTTGATACTTTTACTAATGGTGACAGATATTTCTACTCAGGGACATTTATTTTGTTTTGTTTTGTGATGGAACCCAGTGCCACATGTATGCTAGGCAAGTGCTCTACCACTGAGCCACACATCCCCAGCCCTCCTCTGGGACAGCTAGAGGAGATGCTGGGATGGGTGTCCCCAACCCAGCATCTCCTCATGCCCAGCTTCTAAAAAACAATACATTTGGCATTTGGTCCCACACTGCCCCTTCTGTACCCCAAATCTCTCACCCTCTTTGATGTTGGAAAGCAATGTGGCAACAGCAGAGCATGAGGAAGTGAAGAGACCTGGATTCGAGTCCCAACTCCTCCCTATCAGACTCACTATATGACCTTCCGAAAGACCCTCCTCGCTTCTCCATCTGCCCAGTGAGAGGCTTGGGCCATCTCAGAGGACCTTGTTTCCCAAGGGACATTCTGTGGACCACTAGTCCAGCGGTGCTCATGCCTGACCCGATTACACAGCCATTTTCTCAAGGGATATCCAGTGGGACTAATGTGCACAGAAATGTTCTCCCTAGGCGTTTCTTGGAAGAATGGACCCATCCAAGTGGATTGAAGTTTTTCACTCGATTTTTTGTTTTGTTTTGTTTTGGTGGGACTGGGGTTTGAACTCAGGGCTTTACACTTGCAAAGCAGGCACTCTACTGCTTGAACACCTCTAGCCCTGCATTGAGGTTTTTCATGTCTCATCATCCCAGGTTAACTGAGAGGGGAGTGAAATTCTTCCAGCGGAAGGTGGAGTCTTTGGAGGAGGTGAGCTGCGAGGCGAGGAGGGGATGGAGTTGGGAGGGACAAGTGAGGGGACCCTGCTTCCTGTTAGTGGGTTAGGGGCCCTCTCCTCCAGCTCCCAGGGTCTCCTTAGGCAGTTCCAGGCTGCTAGGCCTTCTCGCAATCCTAGGAGGATGAGGGCATTCTGAGGAAGGAGGTGTCTGCCTTAACATTAGTGTCAAGAACAAAGGAATTATGGAATCACAATGCCATAGGGACCAATTTATACCTGAGCCCCAGTGAGTTTTAGGGCTGGAGAATTGGCTGCTTCTTTGGGTGCATTCCACTCCCAAGGTCCAGACATGCAGATGTGTGCTACTGGTATCTGGATTGGTTTCTACAGAGTCTGGGCCCTCAA
Source organism: Castor canadensis (assembly GCF_047511655.1). NCBI lineage: Eukaryota > Metazoa > Chordata > Mammalia > Rodentia > Castoridae > Castor > Castor canadensis. The sequence continues at coordinate 28,292,038 of NC_133403.1, read as the reverse complement.
CTGGACACTGGTCAAAGCAACCCCACCACAGTGAACAGTGATGGGAGGGAGCAGTGGCCATGTAGCAAGAGCCTGACATGTGACTCCATTAATCCCAGCATTTACAACAACGCTTAGCCCACGGAAGGCGCTCATTACATGTGGAAGGCACTCAGTACATGTGGCTGTGAACATTGTACAGTGAGGACCTACCCGCTCCTCCGGGTGCTTTACCACTTGCTTGACATTCGTGGTTGACTCCAGCATAGACCTTGTTCTCAGACACTGGTTTATGGTCAATTATTGTGCGTTGCAATGTGCTCCAGGATTGCCCTGGGAGGGGAGCTGCCTTCCTGGAGGTTTGGCTGAGTTGGCCAGTGTCCCAAACATAGACAGAGCCGAGATGTCCAGGAAATGTCTTGGCAGAGTAGGAGGAAAGAGAATGAAATGAAAAGGAGTCAGAAGAGCTGGAAGCCTAGCTACTTGGGAGGGTGAGATGGGGAGGACCATGGTTTGAGGCCAGTCTGAGCAAATAGTTCTCAAGGCCCCATCTCAAAAACAAACAGAGAAAAAGGGGCTGGAGGTGTGTCAAGCAGTAGGGTGCCTACTTCGCAAGAGTGAAGACCTAAGTTCAAACCACAGTTCCACCAAAAAAAAAAAAACAAAGAAAAAAGTCAGAAGGAGGAACAGAACCATCTCAGCTTTCCCTTCAGACTTCCTCAGTGTTCCAAGGAGTTTTTCTCTTCCACAGTGTTTGTTGCCAAGCATTTTTTTTCTTTTTGGCAGAACTAGAGTTTGAACTCAGGGCCTTGCACTTGCTAGGCAGGTGCTCTATCAATTGACCCATGCCCTTAGCCTTTTTTGCTTTAGTTATTTTTCAAATAGGGTCTTGCGTCCCCCCCCCCCACCGCTTTCCTGCCCCAAGGCCAGCCTCAGATGGTGATTTTCCTACCTGTCTCCTGGGTAGCTGGAATCACAGACATCAGACCCACTTTTTTTTTTTTTTGCAGTACTGGGGATTGAACTCAGGGCCTCATGCTTGCTTTACCACTTGCTTTACCTTTTGAGCTATACCTCCAGCCCTTTTTGCATTGGTTATTTTGAGATAGGGTCTTGCTTTCCACCTGGGCTGACTGGGACCATTATCCTCCTATCTGTGCTTTCCTGCATAGCTGGGATGATGGGCTGGTGCTACGGCAGCAGCCGTTAGTTGAGATAGGGTCTTGAACTTTTTACCTGGACTAACCTTGAGTTGAGATCCTCCTGATCGCTGCTTCTCGAGTAGCCAGGATTACAGATTTGAGCCATTGTGCTTGGCCCCCAAGCACTTTTATATTCAGGTTTGCATTGGTTCCTCATAGCAGCCTGTGAAAGGTATTACTGGCCCTGGTTATAAAATTCTTATAAAATGAGGCAGCCAACGCTCAAGGAGGTAAAGGGACATTTCTGAGGTGACATCTTGGGTAAATGGCAAAGCAGAGATTTGGAGTCACACCCATCTGCTTCCCTCATTGAGATCCCATGCCACCATTCCCCAGGGAGTAGATAGCTGTGGAGTAGGAGGAAGGAAGAAGGAGAGGACAGGGACAGCAGGACCCTCACTCCCTCCTATCCCCCTGCCCTGTTGTTGCTGTCAGGTGGCAAGAGAAGGCGCAGATGTGGTTATCAACTGCACTGGAGCGTGGGCTGGGGCGCTGCAGCCTGACCCTCTGCTGCAGCCAGGCCGAGGGCAGATCATTCAGGTGAGCGTGGTGGTGACATGCTAGGCTTCAGTTAACAGGACGATTGCTCTGCATGATGATTCCATCTCCAAAACTGTGGATGGACTGGACTACACTACTGGAGTAGTCTCAGACTTGGGGACTGACATGTTAAAGAGACAGGAAAGGACCAACCTGCTTCTCCAACCCAAACGTTTCTTTGGAGATTCCTTCTTTACAGCAAAACAAGCATGGATGTAGCCACATGTGTCTTCGTTGTAACAAGAACAGCAAATGCTAGCTAGGCACCTGTAACCCTAGCTACTCAGGAAGCAGAGATCAGGAGAACACAGTTGAAGCCAGCCATAAGACTCTGTCTCAAAAAAAAACAGGGCTGGCAGGGTGACTCGAGTGACTCAAGAGGTAGAGTGCCTGCCTAGCAAGCCTAGCAAGTGTAAGGCCCTAAATTCAAGCCCCAATATCACCAACCCCCCACCAAAAAAGAGCAAAAGCTTTTGCAGGGTTTATTAATTGCCAGGGGTGCTCCTACGAACCTCCTGATTCGGGCCTTACCGATGACCTTTTAGTCATCCATGACCTTTTATTCTATCAAGGTCTGGTGAAGCAGCTCAAGTGGTAAAGTTCCTGCTTAACAAGCGTGAGGCTCTGAGTTCAAACCCCAGTACCACCAAAAAGGAAACAAGAAAGAAAGAGATGGGTTCTATCACACCACCATTGCCTTCTTAGAGCAAGAGAAAGTGAGGCACAAAGGAGTCAAGTAACATGCGAAAGTTCACACAGCAGTAAATGGTGGGACTGGGATTAGAATCCAAGCAACCTGGTTTAAGAGCTTGGGGTGGGGTGACCAGTGTTCCACCTCTCGCCTATTGTGGGCACACCATGTGTGTGCACGTGTATATGTGAGTGTGCATGCACACACGCACGGGTGTGCAGGTGTGTGTTTCTGGTGTGACCTAATGTGTGCGTGCATCCACCTGTGTGTGCTAAGACTTCTCTATGACACATGAGGGAGGAAGGGCGGTACTCAGGAAGCAGGGGGAGTCTTCCTGCAGGAGGCAAGCGACCAGGTGCTACCTTGGGCCAGAGGGGTTGGGGAACTGGCATTGCCACTCTTGGCAGAACTTCTGGCCATAGAGGGGAGCAAGGTCAAGGAGAGTTCATACCCAGCTCCCTAACAAAACTGCTCTGTCTTAAATCCACAGGTGGAGGCCCCTTGGATGAAGCACTTCATTGTCACCCATGACCCTAGGAGTGGTATCTACAATTCTCCCTATGTCATCCCAGGGTAAAACTTCAGCTGCTCCGGGGCAGGAGTGGGGTTGCAGGGAGCTCTGTGCCCCTATCTTTGCCTGGGCCCTGGCTTAGGCTCAGCAGTTGTTTTCTCCCAGGGCTTTCCAAGTGAGTTTGAGCAATTACACCCCAGGGAAGGCAGGACTGGGCCTTGACTGGGCTGTATCTCAAACATTCTCTCAGATGACAGTATGGTGGGGCTGCCATGATGACAGTGACATCAGAAGTCAGAATTGCTGTGAATAGCAATAATGGGAGAGTGAGTGGGAATGGCAGCTGGCTGGACGGTGATGGTGATTGTAATGGTGGAGGTGGTGACATTAGTGACAACGGTGGTGGCATTGAAGGGATGGCGGTACTGGTGGTGGGGAATGGTGGGAAGGATTGACTGGCACATGACCCTAGAGTGGGGATGTGATGCGGGTGGTGTGTGGTGGGGTGGGGTTGAGACTGGTGGTGTAATAGTGATGGTGGAGTGGGGATGGCAGTTGCTGCTGATGAAGACACCACTGTCTATGGCATTACCTGTGGCACAGGTGACAGTCTCAAGGGTGCTATGATGACATATCACTGACGGAGGTGTTGTTAAGGGGGACGGTGGTGTTGCTGGCAGATGGCAATGCTGACGCAGTAGTGGTTCAGTGATGTGGTGGGGAGAGCATGGTGACCCTCCAAGCCTGGCAGGTCCCAGCCTTCTTTTTCTTTTTTTTTTTAATTGTTTATACATTTATTCATATGTGTATACATTGAGCCATCTCTCCCCACTGCTCCCCGCCCCTCTCCACCTTCCCCTAGCCTTCTTTTTCTTGACCCTCCATGTTTTTATATAGGCTCCGAACAACAACTCTTGGAGGCATCTTCCAGCTGGGGAACTGGAGTGAGGTTAACAGTTTCCAGGACCACAACACCATCTGGAAGGGCTGCTGCAGACTGGAGCCCACCCTGAAAGTAAGGATGGGGGAAGTGTCAGCGCCCTGGACCAGAGTCCTGGCAGCGTGGTCTTGAGGACTCCACTAGGATAAGGGGCAAATTAATCTCAGCAAGGGACTGAGAATACACCAGAATTCGACAGTGGAAGGGAAGGGCATCTGATGGACTAATGAAATCTAACTGGCCATGCCAACAATGCAATCTGGCTTCACCAGGAGTGGGTGTAATTGTTGCAAAAGTCTCCATATTTTCAGGTTTGCCTCCTAGTGTTGATGAGTGGTGATGGTGATGAGAGTGGTGGCTGGCATTGATGATAATGAGGTGGGGACTATTGATAGCACTATAGCAAGCTGGCAGAGTGGCTCAAATGATAGAATGCCTGCCTAGCAAGGTGAGGCTGTGAGTTCAAACTCCAGTGTTGCCAAAAAAAAAAATGTCTTCCACTTTTGGGCTGGTGGAGTGACTCAAGTGGTAAGAGTACCTGCCTAGCAAGCATGGGGCCCTAAGTTCAAACCCCAGAGTCACCAAAAAAAAAAAATTATGCTGGGTGCTGGTGGCTCACACCTGTAATCCCAGCTACTTAGGAGGCAGATATCAGGAGGATCGAGATTTGAAGCCAGCCTGGGCAAATAGTTTGTGAGACCCTATCTTGAAAAAACCCACCACAGAAAAGGGCTGATGGAGTGAATCAAGTGGTAAAAGTGCCCACCTAGCAAGTATGAAGCCCTGAGTTCAAATCCAAGTGCCACCAAAAATAAATAAATAGATAACCCCATGGCAGAGGTTGTTGTTGGTGGTGGTATTGATGATTGATGTAATGCACTAGTTGACAGAGTTGGTATGAGGTGGCAGGGGTGACGGTAATGAACGTGGCAGCTGATAAAGCTGTGATCAGATCGTAATGGGATTAATGAAGGTGCCTATGATGGTCCTGGTGATGATGGTAACGAGAATCTGAAAGCTAGCTCCCTGCTACCTAAACATGACAGCAGGGGAAAAATCCAGAGACGAGATGAGCTGCCAGCATTTTTCTTTCCAGAATGCAAGAATTGTTGGTGAATTCACTGGCATCCGGCCGGTTCGTCCCCAGATCCGGCTGGAAAGAGAACAGCTTCGTGCTGGATCTTCAAACACACAGGTAAGTGTGTGGCCAGGCGAACTATGTCTCATGTCCTGAGATGACCAGCACACAGCCTGAGGTCAAGGCAGGGGTGGTAATGCCCCCTCTACAAATGGGGAAACTGAGGCTCAGTGTTGGTGAAGGACCTATACTAGGCTACATGGAGGGTCTGTGGTTGAGTAGAAGGAAAATGGTGTTTGTGACAAATACCGCAGTGAACCCAGGACACAAGTGACCTTATTGAAGCTCTCCTACAGCAACTTGGGATGGAGACAGTGTCTGACAAGCTTCTGATGGGGGAACCATACTCTGCGGGGTGAAGTCACTGCCTATGAGATCACTTGGAGGGGCAGGGCTGAAATTCTACTTGAACTTGACTCCAGAGTCTACACCTTGAGCTACCCCACCAGCCCCTTTTTTGTGAAGGGTTTTTTCTTTTCTTTTTTTTTTTAAATTATTTTATTATTCATATGTGCATACAAGGCTTGGGTCATTTCTCCCCCCTTCCCCCACCCCCTCCCTTACCACCCACTCCACCCCCTCCCTCTCCCCCCCACCCCCTCAATACCCAGCAGAAACTATTTTGCCCTTATTTCTAATTTTGTTGTAGAGAGAGTATAAGCAGTAATAGGAAGGACCAAGGGTTTTTGCTGGTTGAGATAAGGATAGCTATACAGGGAGTTGACTCACATTGACTTCCTGTGTGTGTGTGCTACCTTCTAGGTTAATTCTTTTTGATTTACCCTTTTCTCTAGTTCCTGGTCCCCTTCTCCTATTGGCCTCAGTTGCTTTTAAGGTATCTGCTTTAGTTTCTCTGTGTTAAGGGCAACAAATGCTAGCTAATTTTTTAGGTGTCTTACCTATCCTCACCCCTCCCTTTTGTGCTCTCGCTTTTATCATGTGCTCAAAGTCCAATCCCCTTGTTGTGTTTGCCCTCGATCTAATGTCCACATAGGAAGGAGAACATATGATTTTTGGTCTTTTGGGCCAGGCTAACCTCACTCAGAATGATGTTCTCCAATTCCATCCATTTACCAGCGAATGATAACATTTCGTTCCTCTTCATGGCTGCATAAAATTCCATTGTGTATAGATACCACATTTTCTTAATCCATTCATCAGTGGTGGGGCATCTTGGCTGTTTCCATAACTTGGCTATTGTGAATAGTGCCACAATAAACATGGGTGTGCAGGTGCCTCTGGAGTAACCTGTGTCACAGTCTTTTGGGTATATCCCCAAGAGTGGTATTGCTGGATCAAATGGTAGATCAATGTTTAGCTTTTTAAGTAGCCTCCAAATTTTTTTCCAGAGTGGTTGTACTGGTCTACATTCCCACCAACAGTGTAAGAGGGTTCCTTAATCCCCACATCCTCGCCAACACCTGTTGTTGGTGGAGTTGCTGATGATGGCTATTCTAACAGGGGTGAGGTGGAATCTTAGCATGGTTTTAATTTGCATTTCCTTTATTGCTAGAGATGGTGAGCATTTTTTCATGTGTCTTTTGGCCATTTGAATTTCTTCTTTTGAGAAAGTTCTGTTTAGTTCACTTGCCCATTTCTTTATTGGTTCATTAGTTTTGGGAGAATTTAGTTTTTTAAGTTCCCTATATATTCTGATTATCAGTCCTTTGTCTGATGTGTAGCTGGCAAATATTTTCTCCCACTCTGTGGGTGTTCTCTTCAGTTTAGAGACCATTTCCTTTGATGAACAGAAGCTTTTTAGTTTTATGAGGTTCCATTTATCTATGCTATCTCTTAGTTGCTGTGCTGCTGGGGTTTCGTTGAGAAAGTTCTTACCTACACCTACTAACTCCAGAGTATTTCCTACTCTTTCCTGTATCAATTTTAGAGTTTGTGGTCTAAGATCCTTGATCCATTTTGAGTTAATATTGGTATAGGGTGATATACATGAATCTAGTTGTGAAGGGTTTTTCAAAATACGGTCCCAGGAACTAATTGACCATGCTGGCTTTGAACTGCGATCGTCCTACTCTCTGCCTCCTGAGTAGCTAGGATTACAGGTGTGAGCCACTGGCACCCGGCCTCATCAAGTAATTGATGTAGGAAAGGTGATCTCGGGGTGTAGATGTGATTCTGCTTTCCCGGGGCCATGCCTGTCTTCTAACCAGAAGCCAGGAGCCTAGGGCGTCATCCCATCCCTCTCCCTCAGTCTCCATGATGTGCCCAGGGCTTGGCCCATCATCCCACCAAAGCCCCAAGGAAGGCTCATGGCGGCTGCTTTGCCAGGACTGTTTCTGAGGTCCCTCCCAGACCCCGTTACCTTTCTTCTCCCCTCTCCCAGGTCATCCACAACTATGGACACGGGGGCTACGGAATCACAATTCACTGGGGCTGTGCCATGGAGGCAGCCAAGCTCTTTGGGAAAGTTCTGGAAGAAAAGAAGTTGTCCAAGATTCCACCATCCCTCCTGTGAGGACTCCAGTGACCACCAGAACTCCTTATTCCCCTCGGCCAACTAGCTAGTGAGCTCCTCACTAAGGCCTCTGCGGGTACCCCTGGCTTCCTTCTGCAAAGATGTAAACTCGTTCCTGGAGGACAGTTCAGCCCCGCCTAGAGCCCCTCTGCCCTTGGTCCAACACTAGGAAGACAGCTAGGACTCATCCCATGGAAAGGAAATGCAGAAAATCAAAGAGGCCAGCTGTCCAGAGCCACAGACAACTGAAGTAACTTGGTTACACGTCCCCCTAACATATTAAAGGTTCTGAAAAGTCCTGCAACAAAGATACCTTGTCAGAGTTTCTATTTTTGTTTTTCTATTTTTGGCAGTACTAGGGCTTGAACCCTGGGCCTCAAGCTTGCTAGACAAGGGCTCTGCCACACCCCCTGGTCCTTTTGGTTTTAGTTTGTGTTTCAGTCCTTGAGCTTTTGCCTGGGCTAGCCTCAGACGGAGATCCTCCTAACTCCACCTCTCTGAGAATAGCTGAGATTACAGATGTGTACCACCATGCCCAACCCCACTTATCTAAGGTTCTTTAACCCAGTATCTCTTAAGTTTATCTGGCTATAGGAACATTTTCTGCAGAACACCGATGTGTGCCCGGGAACACAAGTGAGGAAGCACTGTAGCAGATTATAAGTAGAACTGGGGTGTGGTGAAGCATTGAACGAATAGCAAAGGATGCCTGCTCCACATCCAAGACTCCAAATACATCATTTGTCCACAGAGTGGTCCTGGGGGGGTCCCATGTAATCATTGAGGGGCCACTGGAGGGTCATCCCACAAGGAACTGCTTAATACAGTAAACTCACCGAGCACATTCCTTGTTTATGTGGCACATTGAACCTCTCTCTTGTCCTCTCAAAGGACAAATGTGGCTCCTAGATATTTTTGAAAGCCTTAAATGAGCTAACAGACTGTTTTAGTAAGGGTTCTTTAGAAGAACAGAGCCAATAGGATGGATGGATGGATAGATAGGTAGATAGATAGATAGATAGAGATTGGTACCTGAATGAATGGATTAATAGGTAACTAGCTAGATACTGATGGATGGAGAACGGATAGAGGATTGATGGAGGATGATGGATGGATGGAGGATAGAGAATGGATGGGTGGATGGATGTGTACTGGTGGATGAAGGGATGGGCAGCTACAGACTGATAGATGAACAGAAGGATACATAGATAGGTATGAATGTACAGATGAATGGAGGATGGCTAGGTGGATGGGTGGATGGATGGATAAATGGACAGACAGAGAGACATACAGATAGATGGATAGGTAGAGAGATGACAGATGATTTATTAGGGGAACTGACTCATGATTATAGAGGCTGACAAGTCCCATGACAGGCCATCTGTAAGCTGAAGCTCTTTGGATACCAATAGCTTGGCTCAGAGCACCCGTGTGGCTCAAGTAGAGCTCCTGCCTGTCAATAGCACGGGTCAGTCCATGAAATCTTTAGGAAGCTGGTCTGAAGACAAAGGTCTGATGTCCTCCTGGAGTTCAAAGACCAGAAAGCCTGGAGTTTTGATGTCTAAGAACAGAAGTGTCCTAGCTCGAGGAGACAGAGAATCGAAATCTTTTCTCTGTCTTTTTCATTCTAGCCCGACCCCCCACTCTATTGTATGGTGACCACCTACATTAAGGGCTGATCCCTTACCACTCAGTTCAACATGTCACACACCAGTCTCCTCTGGAAACACCCAGCAACAACACTTGGCCAGTTCTCTAGGTATTTCTTAAACAGATCAAGTTTACACCTAAAATTAACCATTACACAGAACCCTCAGTGTCTTCATCCCTAGTTATCCCCTCTGCCTCTGAGGTGGATCTTTCACATGTCTGGAGTTTTGTGTCAGGCAGAGTCTGGGAAGCACTATACAATTTTTTTTTTTTTTTTAGTACTGGGGCTTGAAATCAAGGTCTGCACCTTGAGCCACTCCACCAGTCCTTTTTTGTGATGGGTTTTTCCAATAGGGTCTCTCAAAGTATTTAACCAGGCTGCTTTCGAGCCACAATCCTCCCAATCTCAGCTTCCCAAGTAGCTAGGATTACAGGTGTGCACCACTGACACCCAGCTGAGGGTGGATATGTTGCTGTGTGTCCCAGACATTTCCATCAGTTGTCTGTGCCATCCCACTCAAAGGGAAGGCCTGGGCCACCATATTTGTGCCTATTGACTTCATCCCTCCCTGACCCAACTTTATTGGACCAGAACTGGAACAAACACTTCTCTGGACCAATCAGCTTCCTTTCCCGAGTCAGAGCTGAATTGTAAGGAAATGGGCACAGTGAGCCAAACCATATGCACAGTTCTACATTTGTAGCATCATGAGGAGATGGAAGGAAGCCAGCCTGCAGAGAGGCACCGTGGGCCACAGGCCCAGAAAGGAGGCTGTCCAGAGCCCTGGTGGCTCCCAGCTCCCCATCTCATTGTCTGAGGCCAGGCTGCTCTGAGTTTCTCTGTGCTCTGTCAAACCTGACTACAGATTGCAACCGTCAACCAAACCCAGACTGCAGAGGAATTTTATTTGGCTTACACAGCATTACAAAAAAAAATTTTTTTTTGATTCCCTACACCAAAATTTGGAGATTTCACATAAAAACCCAGATTCCTGAGTTGAGCATTGGTAGATCTGGTTCTACTGTACCCATAGTGAACAAAGATGGCTGAAGCTCCATCCAGGGGCTGCCCCCTCTGCCTGGGGCCTGTATTTCTTACTCTGCTCCCGTCCTGTTTATCCTTACACCCTCTCTGTTTCACTCACTTACATTCCCTGTAGGAAATTAACTACTGATCAATTCTTACAGGAAAGCTCTACTTCTTATTTTGAATCAGCCTAAATAAAATGTTCTGCTTCCTGCAACTGGGAACGGTGTGGATGAGAACATGACGGCCTCCACATCCTGTTTTCACTCAACCATTGCCCATTCAACACCATCGCCATCCTTCTTCCATGCTCCCAGAATCCTCAGTTTTATGGTCAAGAGGCTGTGGATATCTCGTGGTCCTGTGGGAGGTAGGTCTTTCCTTCTCCAGGCTTAGGGGATGACCTTGTTGGGATGGGCGTGGTGTGACCAATGAGAAGTCTTGGTAAGTCTGCTGGAGGGCTTTCCTTTCCAACCAAAAGCAACAGACCCTTCTGAAAGATACTTTGTCACTATTCCTTTCTTATTTTACTTCTTTTAAAAGTAAGTTTGATGCTCAACACTTTGGTAGGCACCTTGTGACCATGAGAACTCACAAGAAGGGCTAAATGGATAACATGCAGAGGGTGATGGCAAAATAAGCTGGGTCCTTGGTGACATCGAACCTTCCCTGGCCTCTTTTCTTTCCTTCCTTCCTTCCTTCCTTCCCTCCCTCCCTCCTTTCTCTTTTTCTTTCTTCCCTCCTTTCTTTCTTTCGTCTTTCTTCTTTCTCTTTCTTTCCCTTCCTTCCTTCCCTCTTTCCTTCCTTCCTTTTAAAATTTTTTTTGTGAAATTTGAACCCAAGTCTTTGCACTTGCAAAGCATGTGCTCTACTGCTTGAGCCACCCTCCAGTCCATTTTTCTCTGATTATTTTTGGAGATGGGATCTTGAGAACTACTTGCCAGGGCTGGCCTTAAACCTCAATCCTCCTGATCTCAGCCTCCCAAATAGCTAGGATTACAGTCGTGAGCTACAGGCACACGGCTCTTCCCTGGACTCTGTGTGGTGTTGGGCTTGTTGTTAAATGAACAATTATTATTCTACTAGTTTAAACTTCTGTTGACTGGTTCACTGCTACTTGCAGCTAAGGGTATCTCAGTCCTTTGATGTCTATTAAAAATAACCAGGGAGATCCATGGTCTCATCAGTCAAGGTTTTCTGTTGCTTAAAATTATTAAAAGTATTGAGTATCCATTCAAATGTCTGAGTGCCTGCCTCACAAGTATGAAGCACTGAGTTCAAACCCCAACACTGCCAAAAAAATATATAGAATCTCCATATTTCTTTCAAAATTGATCCCTATGAAGTTCTTTCATCTGTTTGCCAACATCACCTAGGTCGTATGTGTCTTTGAGAATACTGAACTGAGACAGAAACATAACCCTGGCTTGCTGCACCAGACATCATTTGATATTCACTGAACAATTCTAACATGGAAAGAAACAGCATTCCCAGTAATGGGAGGAAACAGGACCCTTTTCAACAGGAACGTTCAAAATTAGATACAGACATTTTTAGCTCAGGCCCCATACGTTTCAGAGGCTTGGAAGTCATGAGTGTTCTTGTGCCATTCGATAAGATTGATTTTTTTTTTTAAGGGCAGGCTATTTAGAAGGCAGTTTTCAACTTTCTTTTCCTCTGTAGAAAACTGTGCTCCTCTTTCTCCCAACCCCTGGAGAGTATTCCTGCCCACCAAGCGCTCCTTCCTCACCGTGTCCTCAGCTCTCTGGGTTATTTGAGGGTGAAGGAGCAGACTTGTGGTCTTGGCCAGCTAAAAGGCAAAAAGAGACAAACAAGAGTTCTGGATCACCCAGGAGAGTGGAGCGCCTAGAAATGATTAGAGCCACAGCAACTCAGGCTCAAAAAAACACAAATATCAGAGAGAGGCAGTTTGCCAAGCCTAGATAGCAGGCAAAGGAAGCCATGACTTCAGGGACAAGGGACTGACCCAGCGAACCTAAGACTTGCGCTTGAAAGGGTTGCAGTGGCCTCCATGAAATTAGAAGAAAGTGTTATCTGTAGCAAACTCAAGGTCAAACTCAAGGATGCCAGCCAACCGTGCAGTTTCTCCCATCTTTGGCGAGTAGATTAGCATAGATGAGCACAGAGATTACCTTGGATGGACAGTTAGCTAGACTCTCAGGCTGAATTGTCGCAAAGATATGACAAATGACCAAACCAAGAGCCCTGTCGTGTCTGTCAACAGCGTGTTTTAATAAGAGATGAGAGCACACTTGTGCCTTTCTTGCAATGTTTACGTCGAGCAATGGGCCGGACTTCTCTGTCTGGCCTTTGATGGGATCCGACAGCCTCCACCCTCCTTCTGTGGGTCCCCTGCCTTCACCACAGGGAAGAGGTTCATGCAGACCCAATCTTGGGAGTGGATGTAGACTGAGACCTAGTTCTGGCCCTTCCTCAAGGACCAATCCACCTGGCCTCGCCCTTCTCCTCTGAAATGTACACACTCCACATATCTGGGCTCCTCCCCACACCAGGGCATCCACCATGGGCTGGGCTCCAGCTTTTGTCTGTGTACAGCCCAGAAAGACCTTGACAGAGTGGCAAAGAAAAATCTGGACGGTGAAACAACTCCACACCAGGGAATCATGGCCCCTTATCCTGACAGGAGTGGGTGTCACATCCTTCTTTTTCTCCGCCCATTCAGCCATCTACCTGTACACAGAATCCAAAGTCCTGGAACCTGAGTGAGCCATTTCTTTCCCCAAGAGTAACCATTCAGCCACATCAAGGAGGAGGCCAGAAAAGCAGCCCCACTGTGTCTCCAGGCTTCAAAAGGACAGACTTCTGCATTGACCTTGAGCTTCAATCTCTCCTTCTTTGGGCTTCAGTCTTCAATTTCCAGGTTAGGGGTGGGTTACAGCTTTCTGAGCTTGTCATCTGGTGCAAGCCTAGCACTTCTTAGGAACCACATCTGAGTCCCGTAGAGCCAGAGATAGCAATTCCAGAGGGTGCAGGTGAGGGCACATGACTCAAGTTCAAATGCATGTCCGTCTGCCAGAGTCTCCACCAGGCAGGTCCTGAGGAGGCAACCAGAGTGGCCTCTGCTGAGGGAATGAGGGAACTTTTCTCTGACCCAACGAGAAGCTGCCCAGGCCACATATTGTTACCTTTAATTCTAAGGAAGAAAGTCTGGGCTGGGAGTGTTGGAGAAACTGAACAGGTCTGGTTGGTGGATAACAGGTGTTACAAGGTCTACAGAGCTCTTTTGGTGGCTATTCACCAAGGGTGTGACTAGGCAGCTCTACATGGTGTCTCCTGGCCGCAGCATCCCCAGATCCTCCCACAGTGGCAGTTTTCCCATGCAGATCCACGGGTATTCACAAAATATCCCCCCACCCAGAGAACCCCCTGGAATAAACACCTTCCCATTCCCAGGGGACCTAAAAGAATATGGGCAAACACTATAAAGACACCAGGCCCCATTGGTCCAGGTCGTCCTCTTGGGTGAGTTATTGATGTCATTAGTGACCATGAGTGGCCCAGCTGGGCTCTGCCAGCTCCCTGGGCTTGATAGCCTCAAAGACCAGCTCAGCCTCCCAGAAGTCACTATTCCTGAGAGCCAGAGTTCGACCTAGGGACACCTGCTCCACGCGTTCCTCTGCCAACCATCTCCTGGCCCCACTCCCGGTGGCTGGACTCCTGCAGTCCTCGGCCTTTGGTCTCAATAGGCAAAAAGCAGGAGGCCAGGGCAGCCAGGAGGCAGCAGCCACTGTAAACAGCCAAGGTCAGGTACACGGATGACTCCAGCATCACCTGGGGAAGGAGAAACAGAACAGTGAGCATGTCCTCTCAGGCACAAGCACACCGTGTGACAGCTCTGTGAGCTGAGGGTTTTGTTCCATTTTACAGAAGGGAAAACTGAGGTCAAAGAGGGAAAGTAGTATACCCAAGCCCACACAGACAATGAGGAAGGAGATAGGATTTAAATCTATCAGGTTCCAAAGTCCAGACTCATAATTACACTCTGGCCTGAGCCAAATTCCTAGCTTTATAACACATGGCAGAGCTGACTCCTCTTTCTTGCTAGTGAGGGGACAGTGGGGAACACCTGGCACTGTGCAGGCAGTGCACAACCATGGTCAGGTAGGCGTGACATACAATGGCTGACAACAATAGTCTAGAACAGAAATGCCTGGTGTGGTGGTGCATTTCTGTAATCTGAGCACTCAGGAGGCTGAGGCAGAAGGATCATGAGTTTGAGGCCAGCTTGGGCTGCATAGTGAGACCCTGTCTGAAAAACGAACAAAATAAGCAAGGTGGCTCATGCCTGTAATCCTAGCTACTCAGGAGGCAGAGATTGAGAAGAGCATGCATGGTTCAAGGTCAGCCCGGGCCAAAAAAGGGAAAAATTCCTAAGACTCAGTCTCAACCAATGGCTGGATTTGCCTGCCATCCCCAGCTAAGCAGGGAAGCACAAATAGGAGAATAAAGGGCATAAGGAAGAATAGGACATAAAGTGAGACCCTATCTCAAAAATTAACCAACACATAAACGGCTGGAGGGGTTGCTCAAGTGGTAGAGTGGTAAGCAGGTGTGAGGCCCTGAGTTTAACCTCAAGAATCCCAATCTAAAAAAATAAAAAATAAAAATAAGAATAAAAAAGCTTGGTTAAAGCAGGTACAGGACTTTTGTTCATCGGAACTACCCAGAGTAAGCAAATCCATGGAGACAGGAAGCAGCTGACAGCTGCTCAGGGCTGGGGGTGGGGCGGGGACAGGGAGTCGCTGCTTCCTGGATATGGGGTGCTCTTTGGAGGTGATAGAGGTGGTAGCTGCACAGCACTAAAATATGCTTAGTGCCACTGAATTGCTGACTTTAAGATGGTTAATTTTAATTATGTAACTTTTATCTCAAAACAAACACACACACAAAATGGATATCCCGAAAGGAAAGAGATTTAATTAGATCCCTAAAAATGGAAAGAAATGTGTCCAGACATCCAAAGAGTTGCAAAATTTTGTAACTGTTCCTAATTATCCCATTCAAAAAGGAGACAGTAGGACCTTTGTTTCCCAAATTGACCTACTTACTTTCATCCAACTGAGTTTTGTTGTTAGCCATGGTTGGATTTTTTGAGGCAGTGTCTGTGTTGCCTTGGCCGGCCTTGAACTCCTGGGTTCAAGCGATCCTCTTGCCTCAGTCTGCTGAGAACCTAGGACTACAGGTGCGAGCTACCATGCCCAGCTAATCCAAATTCTTTTGGGTCAAATCTGGCTTTCTTAGGGTCTTGAAAAAGACCTGAACTTGATTCCCAATGTGTCTACTGCTCGGAGGTGTGACCTTGGGCTGATCCCTTTGTCCTTCCGAGCTTGTTTCTCATCAGCAAGCAGTAGTTCTTCTCTCATAGGGCGAGGTGTCAGGATAAAATAACATGATGTATGAAGGGCTCAGCCTACAGTAACTGCCTGCCCTGCACTGGGTTTCGTATTTGGGGTGACACCTACCTGAGCGATGAATGGAGTGATGAGAGCACCCACTCTTGCCATGCCACTACAGGTGCCCAAGCCCAGTGCCCGAGTCGCCGTGGGGTACACCTGGAACAGCAGCCAGAAGTGGGCTTGGGAAAATACAAACATCCCTCTGTCCCCTCCAGCTGGATACTGATGGGACCAACCCCACGGGCAGGCCTGAAGTGAATCCCCGAGGTGGTGCCAGGCCCATTAAGGGATGGCAGACTGGGGCAAAGGAGGTAAGAAGTTTAACTGAGGCTGGCTGCCGGCAGGAACCCATCACCTCATTCTTTTCACTGTTGCAGTTGTATTCAGTGAGGAGTGTGAGTGCTAGAGTGCTAGAGTGCTCGCCCGATCTGGAGAAGTCCTGGGTTCCACCCCCAACGTCACCAAAAAAATAAATAAATAAACTACAGAAAATTCAATAGGGAGTGATGGAGACCGCTGTGTTCATGCATTTCTAATCTACAATATGTATGTGTAATTACACAATTATATACAATAGCCCAGCTTATCGATATCACTTTTTACTTATTTATTTTTAGTATTTGTGCTGCTGAAGCCAGCACTCAATATAACTTTCTAAATGAATTAGTGCCACAATCCTGCGCTTGTTTTCTTTCTGTTATGGAGAATTTCTAGAAAGGCTAAAAACAATGCTAAATCATTCTTTCCCTCCAGCACTGTGCTTGTTTCTGTAACCCACACCTACCTTCTTCCCCTCCCACTGAGGGGCACACGTCACCCATGACACTTCTGCATGTGCTGCTTGGAAGAATCTTTTTCCCTTCAGAAAAAGACTGTGGACCTTACCCATGTCCATATTTGGTCTTTTGCAGCAAAAATGTTGGTGTTTGG
The DNA here is from genome assembly GCF_047511655.1 of Castor canadensis. NCBI lineage: Eukaryota > Metazoa > Chordata > Mammalia > Rodentia > Castoridae > Castor > Castor canadensis. The sequence goes on along the minus strand of NC_133403.1, from coordinate 28,275,519 downwards.
TGGGTTTTTTTGTTTGTGTGGTGGTGGTACTGGGGTTTAAACTCAGAGCCTTGCACTTGCCAGGCAAATGCTCTACCACTTAAGCCATGCTCCAAGCCCTGTAATGGTATAATTTTTAATGGCTGCACAGAATCTATCACTTGGATAATCATCACTAGTTGATCAAGTCTTCGTTGTTACAAGTAGACAGCTGGATGAAGTTAAGCCAGCTTAACTTCCTTTCGTTTCCCTCCCTCCCTTCCTTTCTTCCCTCCCTCGAACCTTTCCCTCCCTCTCTCCCTTTTTCTCTCCCTCCCTCCCTTTCTTCCCTCCCTCCCTCTTTTCTTTCTTTCTCTCTTCTCTTCCCTCCCTCCCTCTTTTTCTTTCTTTCTCTCTTTCTTCCCTCTTTCCCTTCCTTCTTTCCTTTCCTCCCTCACTCTCTCTTTCTCATTCTTCCCTCCCTCCCTTCCTCCCTCCTCCCTTCCTGCCTTCTTTCCTTCCTTCCACCTCTACCACTGAGCTACATCCCCAGCATACAAACATTTTCTTAAGTGGCCAGGCTTTGCAGGCCACATGGTCTCTGACATCTACTCAGCTCTACGGATATAGCACAAAGGTAGCTGTCACCAGTAAAAGTACAGATGCCTCTTTCTTAATGGAGTTATGGAGTTATAGCCCTATTGGGGCTATAACCACCACTTTGGCTCTAAAATACCCTTAGTTGAAAATGCACTCAATATAACCATCCCACCAAACATCACAACATGGTTGGTGGACTTTCAAATCATTGTAAAGCTGAAAATTAGTGAGATAGGACTCATTTGTGTATGAAAGGGGATGGTGCTCTCAAATAACTTTATTGGTCAACACTGAGGTTTGAATTCTGCCTGTGTCCTTCCACTAAAAATCTTACCAACTCTCTCCTGATACCCTGTAGTATCCCCCTCCCTTCACTCAGATGACTTTGGGTGTGGCAGCTCCTCCAGGAACCTCTACCCCATTGTGAGCTGTGGGGCAGTGCCCTGTTGTGTGTTGGTTTCCCTAATCCCTACCTCACACCCTTGTGACTTGTCCCTATACTAAACCCTCCTCTAAGACCTGTGACTCCATTTAACTGATGTGTGTGTACCCACACAGCTATGCTTAGAAAGGAAAAGAATCCCCAGACCCACTCAAGAAAGTTGGCCCTGGGAAGGAGGAATGGGAGCTGTTCCATCCCTGGTTCTACAGAGTTATGTAACATTTGGAATTTTGACACTGAGCATAAACTTTTATAAGCAAGAAAAAATGATTGCAAAATAAATTGAAAGAATTAAGGACTACACAATCGCCACTCAGATCCAAGGACAACTTTCATTTCCAGCAGCCCAGCTTGGGTGTTTCTGGAGGCCAGGCACCCCACCTCCATGCCATAACCACACCCAGACACCTCTCCTACCTCAGGCGTGTAAACATAGGCCGCTTGGAAGCCTCCAGAAATAAACGCTCTTGCAATGAAGAGTAACAGAGTAAGCACATTTCTGAGGAGGGGGGAAAAAAAGCACATGAGCAGGTTTTGTTTGTTTCAGCAAAATTCTTGCTTCCCAGGTAGAATTTACACCTTAGAAATTGGCAAAGGTTACCCCCACCCAACACATATTCACAACACAGGCGGCACACACATCACGGTACCATCTAAAGGCCTGCAGTTTATTGTTCTCCAACATAGCAGGCTGAAAGATGGGAACACCTGCAGTGTCTAGGTTGGGGGCAAGATTGCAAAGAAGTGATATAATCAAATTCCAGGACTGAGGATGTGACTCAGGTGGGGATTTTGCCTCACATACGTGAAAACCCTTGGTTCAACCACCAGCACCAAAACCAAGGTCAATGAAAATAAAGCTTAGAGGCAGGGATGGGGCAAGATCCAGCTGAGCCAGAGGAAGTGAATTGTCATCAGCATTTTTAGGACATTCCTGCTCCCCCACCCCAATTGTTCCTACAAATGTTTCAGAATGCCACCACTTCAGGGTCAAAGCCACACCTCTCTTGACCTATGGTGGCCCACAGATGCCTCACTGGGTTTAGTCTCAGAGGCAGGAGAAGCCTGGATTTCTCCCATATTCTGACTCTTAGGAGTTGGAATAATGGAGATATGACAAAAGAAGATTACAAAACAAGGCCTATTTCCACCAAACAAATTAAACATTTTTAGCACATACGTACATGTCACAGTTACGTGTGTGATCTTATTTGGAGTTGATGTGAAAAGTCTAAATGTGACATTAGGCCAATGTACCCTCCTGCTCCCTTCCCCACTCCCTCAGAGACCCCAGTCTTGAGCCTGATCTTCCGGCCAGTTGTGAGGCAGCCATGATCCTCAGCCCTGGTGAGGGACTGGGTGCCTCTGATTACTCACCTTCCCACACAGATGAACAGCAGGAGACTGCAGAAGGAGAAGATGACAAAGCATAGAGCCATGGTCTTCTTCCGGCCCAGGCGGTCGATGATCCACAGAGTCACAAGGACACCTACCAGGAGAGCGGGACATGGTAGGCAGCTTCTGATGTGATTCCCAATGATGCCATCCTACTACACACACCCTGTGTCATCCCCTCCCCTAGAGAGTGGACCAGACCTGTGGCTCACTTCTAACGACTAGAATACAGGAAAGTGATGACTGTCACTTCTCAGCATAGGTTAGAAAAGACCGTGACCTCCATCTTGCCAAAATTCTCTCTCTCTCTCTCTCTGGCCTTTCTCATGTGTTTGCCTGGATGGAGAAGGTGACCTGGGAAGGACCCAAGGGTGGCCTCTAGCTAATAGCCTTTGGGAGTTGGGGCCTACATCCCAGCAACCCTTGAGGAATTAAACCTCCCAACAATGATGGGAGGGAGCATGGGAGGGGATCCTTCCCCAGCTGAGCCTTTGGATGAGACCATAGACCCTGACACTGCACAACTGCAGAGGTGTGAGATAACACCAAAGCAGAGGACCCTGGAAGCCACTCTTAGATCCCTGGCCCACCCACAGCAACTGTGAGATAGTAAGTGTGTTGTTTCAAGTCGCTGGACTTTGGATAACTTGTTACTTGGTAATAGATGACAAATACAGGCCCCAGAAGAAACCTGAAGAGTGGTGGTCACTGAATCCAGGTAGCAGCAGGCATTTCTGGGCCAGGATTCAGACATATCTGGGTTCTAAGGCCTCATGTCACCACTAACTTGCCATGTCGTCTTGGGGTACAACCTTGTCTTCTTTTAGCCTCAGTTTCTCTGTCTGCTAAATGGGACTAAAAACATCACTCCCTACTTCAGCGGAGGCAGGTGTACTGCTTGTTATTACTAATGATAATTCTATTTGAAGACATTACTTCTACATATATTCTCTTTTAATCACAAAAGAATCTTCAAAATAAATGTTACTAATAGTCCCATTGTCTGTTATTTCTTCAGCCAATTAATTGCCAACTGGTGTCAGGAACTATTCCAGGAGATGAAATGTGTCAGTGAACAAAAGCAAATAAAACAGCAACCATAAAAATAAGGAAAGAAAAATCTGCATTTTAGAGAGGCAGGGGCACAGAAATGGTGATTATCCATGCTGAGCTCAACTTCTGAGGCTTTCATCTTACTTCCTAAGCAATAAGGGGAGGACATTTACAAGACAGACAGACAGTGTAGTACAGGATTGAAGACTCTGGACCCTGGTGTGGGAGCGCAATTCTTAGCTCTGTCAGCTGTGGGTCTTAGCAGGTTTTTCCCAGTAGTCAGTGGACAAGGTGCAGGTGTCAGCTGGGGAGCTAAAATAGGCAAGCACCAGTAAGAGCAGGAAGTACGATAGGAAAGGGAAGGTGATTCATAAGGCGATGGTTCAGACAAGTTACCACTGTGTGCAACTGGAGCCGAATTCCCGTGGGGGACCCTGGGACCCAGCACGGAACACACAACTGACAGTTGTCCTGCCTGATGGCAAAGAGGCTAGGGTTTTCATACGCCAACTCTCATAGCTATTGTTGGAAGGCTGCTGCTGGGTATTCACTGTCTGGCCCTCCCAGCTGCCTTGCTTACTTTTAGATATCCAGGCTTTCTACTGAGATATGGCCCTCAGGCTGAAATGTAGATACTGAAAGCTGCAAGTGGAAGAAACCCTGGCCCCTATGTGGGCAAGTTATGTCACCTCTCTGAGCCTCAGTATCTTCAGTTGTAAAATGTGTGAACGGGATTTCTCTGAAGTAGCTGCCTCTGTATTAAAGATCCCGCATGCTACTTGAACCTAGCTGGATAGAACATTGTGAATGTGGAAAGATGGAATGCTGGCGGTCATGAGCCAAAAATGATTTTCGGCTGTCTTTGGTCTCCCTCTTTTTTTTGGTGGAACTGGGATTTGAACTCAGGGTTTTACATTGGCAAAGCAGGTGCTCTACCACTTGAGCCACTCCACCAGCCCTGTTTTGTTTTGGGTATTTTTCCAGGAAGGGTCTCATGAATTATTTGCTTAGGCTGGCTTTGAACTGTGATCCTCCTGATTTCTGCCTCCTTAGTTGCTAGGATTACAGGTGTGAGTCACGGCGCCCAGTTCATTAGTCACTTTTAATAGCTATTTACTATCAGTCTCTGAATCTGCCCTAAAACCCTCTTGAATTTTTTTTTTTTTTTTGGTACTGGGGTTTGAACTCAGGGTCTATACCTTGAGCCACTCCACCATCCCTATTTTTGTGATGGTTTTTTTGAGATAGAGTCTCATGAATATGTGCAGCCTTGGCTTCGAACTGCAATCCTCCTGAGCTCTACCTCCTGAGTAGCTAGGATTACAGGTGTGAGCCACTGGCGACAGCCCCTCTTGACTTTGACATGGAAGGTTTTGCTAAGGTTGACACACACCACTAGCTTCCATCAACCCTAAAGCTAAGAAAGTGATAAAGGTAACATCAAAATCCTACAGATCTTCCTGAGGCCACAACATAGAAGAAATCGGGCTCTTAAAACATATATGACTTAACATTGTATTTCAGCTTGAACATTCTCTCTCTCTGTCTCTGTCTGTCTCTGTCTGTCTGTCTGTCTCTCTCTCTCTCTCAATCTTCTTTTCAATTGCAAATATGTGCAGACTATTCATACCCTAGCCTGGGGACCATCCAAATACTTCCCCACTCACCAATTATTGGTATTCCAGAACTGCTCAGGTTTTACCCCTTCCACAGGTTAGGGTGACCTTTTAAAAACACTTTTGTAACAGAGACCTCTCCTCTCTGCTTCCCACTTCCATCCCACCTGGCCAGGTAGGCCAGGTGGGGCCACCATTGCTTTTTGTAATGCCTTTCCCTTCCCTCTGATAAACTCAATTACCTCTCTTACTACATCCACGTTCTTCCTGGATGCTTCCAGGGACACAAAGAATTTGGGAATCTTCTGATCAGAGACTACATTTGGTAAGCCAGCCAGGAGGTGAACTCCCCATAGTTCAAAACGTCATTTCTATTGTCTTCTTTCCTTCTTACCCTTCTCTCTCTCCACCTCTTGGAATGGGTTTGGAAAACAGAGACACGAGTGCCCTCTTGCAACTGTGCTGCACTTTACCTGTGGGAAAAGTGGCTACAAGACAATGAATGGGTCCATGAGTCTCTGAGGGTGGCCACGGGATGCCAAGGTGTTCGTTCACCCAATGCACACTTCCCCAGACAAGCAGTCCTGATGCAGGGCTCCATGGAAATACAGGCCTGGGCAGTACCACGCACCTTGTGCTGTGAAAGAGTCATGCTGCCAGGACCTGCAGGGTTTCAGAAACTGTCATGCCTAAGTGATGTTTCTGAGCAAACCAAGACCCTGGAACACCTGCTTCTCATGGGGGAATCAAAAGATTAATATGATTCTCTCTCTCTCTCTCTCTTTCTCTCTCCCTCTCCCCTTTCCCCTCTCCCTTCTCCTCTTTCGTCCCTCATCTCTTCTCTCTCCTGCTTCCTCCCTCAGATCTTGGTGGCAAGGGCAGCCATGCCAGGTCAGAGCCAAGCAGCAGGTGCCCACAGCCTTGTCCTAGGCACACAGGGTACAGGTTCATTCTGAGGCCTGGGAAACACAGGCCCCAGGGATGGGAGGAGGTGGAACCCTGTGGTAAGCTGAGGCTGCTGCTTCTCACAGTGGAACCAAGAGACTAACTGGTAGCTTTGATGAATGAAGAAGCAGCTCTCTCCCTCCAGACCTCGGAGGCAGGGCAGCAAAGCCAGGATGTGCAAAGGCTATTCTCGCAGCCCTAGTGCCTTTCCCCTTCTTTTTCTATTTTTAATTTTTTTTTGGTGGTATTGGGGTTTGAACTCAGGGCCTACACCTTGAGCCACTCCAGCAGCCCTTTTGTGTGACTTTTTTTTTTTGAGATAGGGTCTTGTGAATTATTTGCCCCGGGCTGGTACCTTTTCCCTCCTTTTAGCTGTTTTCCGCTTGAATCCCTCACCTCTTCAAATGAGGCTCCTCTCCTAGTCAGAAAGGCCTATCTCACCTTAGTTTGCTCTGGACATTCATTAGCACTCTAGACTCTGAATCCAGTGCTTTCCCCCACAAAAGCCTTTATGCAGGCAAAAAGACATGGTCTCAGACAAAGTCAAACAGAAGGAAGGATACCCATATCTAAGCCAATTCTGGAGACGTCTGGATACAGAAAATCTCCATATAGTTCCAAGATGGGGATGCCCACAGGATCTCTAGAGTTCCAAACCGCCATGAAACCTCCTCTTCCTTTGCTCCTCTCAGTCTTAATTGGAAAAACTTATAGTCTGACTGACAGAAGAAAGATGGTCTGACTGACCTTAAATGTTCATGACTAGCTTACATGGGCAGTAACACCTGTCTCTCAGGGGAGATGCTTTTTATTATGTAACAGATTGCTATTTGGGGCCTGTATGTTGCATGCAACATGGCTTTATGTTTCACTGAAAACCTTTTTGGAGAGAGCATATGATCACAGGAAATGCTGTTGCCATGATGGAGCCACCATGTCTTCTTCCAGTGGCTCCCACCCATGGAAGCCATCTTTGTAAATATATAGGGATGGCAGACATGTGGCCATCTTGCCATTTGCTAGGGATGGGAGACACATAGCTGACACCATCTTGTCATCCCCTAGGAAAAATTGTAATTAACCTGTGATTGAAGTACTCTAAATTAATATTTTTATATGTGTTATATTTAAGGCACTAGTCTGTCAAGGATTAGAAAAAGACTAGGGTGTTTGTGTTGTAAATCTGTTGTAAACTCCTTAAAAATAAAAAAAGCCTTAAGTCTATTTTGCCTTAAAATCTAGCTGGCTGATCTGCTACTAAAAATAATGGCAAAAAAGATGGTTTTGTGTGTCATTTGTATGTCTCTTAGTCTGTCTCCTACAGTGTACTGTGGCCAATAAGTTAATTTTTACATTTTTGAGCTCATATATGTGTGCTTAAATTGACATTTTTTTGGCATGCCTAAGTTATAATCTTTTTGTGTATATGTAAACATCTTTAGGATGGTTCCTTAAGCTGATATTATAAAGTTGGTGTGTAAAAATTGTTTTCTTCAAGACATTACCTAAAATTCTTATCCTAACCAGGTCCAACTGAAAATTTATGGACAGTGATCTTGATCTGCTTCATCCTGTCATGAGTGTAATTTGCATTCAACTCTTTTATAATTAGGTTTGTTAATCAATGTATTTTGAAGATTGCTATTGTATAGAAAAGAAGATAGTGTAGGATTGCTTTTCTTCCTGGGTCTTCTTTTACAGTATTTTATTTTATTAAAAACAATGTTATCTAAATTCAGGATTTTGTTGAGATGGTTTCAAGATGCAAATTAAAAGGGTGCTAATGCTTATAAGTTTATATGTGTATGACTGAATTGGCTGTAGTTTGAAGTTTGCCCAGAAATTTTTTGAGGCAAAAATCTAAGGTCAAAATTTAATGTACTGATATATATCTTTAAAAAAGGGGTTTTATTTTATCTAGGTGAGTAAGGAGTAAAATTAATTTAATTATAGAGAACCAGAGACAAAGCAAGGATGCTGCACTAAGATCCTGAGACCTGAAGATTTTATTGGCGTCTATAAAAGAAATGATCAATCTTAAAATACGGGGCTGTGTGTGTCATCATTCTCAATGACTAAGCCTGTTACTTCTGGGCTCATGGGGCTGCACACAGGTCAACAAAACCCTGCTCTATGTCCTGAACCATTTTGTTAATTAGCATCAGCAATCTAGAATGTGATTTCTTGTCAGGGTCAAGCCATAGCTCTCAGCCATCAAGTTTCCTTCTCATCAATAACCACTTGCGTTCTCTATTGATCTTTGTCAGGATTTGACTATTGAGGAAACCGAGTTTAAACTAAGTAAAAATTCTTTTAAGTGATTCTCATACAGCTAGTGCCTTATATGTGCATCTCAATGTTATACAAATGCAGAGTGAAAAGTATGTAAGTTCAGCATGTGTAGACAGCTACAGCTCTCTTATCTAAGGTACATTGTATTTAATAGGTTCTTTGACTTTTCTGCTATTTATGGTCAATACTAAGAGGCTTGCCATCTGCTTGCCTTGGTGAAATAAACATTATTATGTATATGATATGCAATTGAGCACTAAAATAGTGGCTAGTTTTTATTTTGTCACCTGTTGCTTTACCTAACCAAAATTTAAGGTTTAAACTGTAACGTAGCTATTACTGGCTCCTTTACATGTTAGATGCATTTGTGATCTTCAAGTATACAAGCCTTCTTGGATGTGAGGGCGATCTGGCTGCGACATCTGTCACCCCATTGATCGCCAGGGTTGATTCGGCTGATCTGGTTGGCTAGGCGGGTGTCCCCTTCCTCCCTCACCGCTCCATGTGTGTCCCTCCCGAAGCTGCGCGCTCGGTCGAAGAGGACGACCATCCCCGATAGAGGAGGACCGTTCTTCGGTCAAGGGTATACGAGTAGCTGCGCTCCCCTGCTAGAACCTCCAAACAAGCTCTCAAGTATACAAGCCTTCTAATACAGAGTAGTAAAAAGACACTGTCCCAAGCTGGTGTCTTCCAAATCAAAGTCATGCTAGCCTCTTGCAAGTTTGTGTATGTGTTCCTAATTGTAATAGGAGACATTTAATAGTGTTATACACAGTGGAAGTAATTAGACTATTCTGTCAATTGCTAAATTGCTCTTCAATTTTCAGTTGGTCATTAGGGTTTTGATCCTCCTGGAGCGTTTAAGGACAAGACCATGGAAAATGATTCTAACAAGTACTTATCTGTCAACCGAGTCAGACATTCTTAAGTATTGGTATTGTTTTGTACTTTCCTTACAAAGTTTTGTAACTGTTGTCTGTTGACATTTTACAGCATTTTAAAGATACCAGTATATCTTCTGTATGATAAAATTAGGCTTAATAATGGATCCCAGGTAAGTCCAGCCTAAGAGCCTATCTTTTAAGTCTGTTTGTTGCTTAAACTTGTCCAAAAAGGTATCATTGGCACTGACTTCCACCTGACCTGTCTGTTGTGCTACTTTCCCTCCAACGTGGGACCAGATCAGACTTTTCCAGGAGCAAGTTAATGCTGGCTATGGAGGACCAAAATGCCCAACCAGCAAAATCTTTAGAAGCAGCTGTTTAGAGAATTTAAAAGTACCACACAAAAGAGGGAAGACGTCTGGCTCTCCAGACCTCTAAAAGTAACCAAAGCTGATATGTTTAAAGAAGGGGTTCTTGTACATGTGCTGTCTGGTATTAAGGTTCTCGAGACTTCTGGAAAAGGACAAACTCTTGTCTTTGACCAAGGCCTTCTGTTTAAGCAGAGGCAGTACTACCATTTCTGCTGGCTCCAGATATGTTCTTTTAATAGTTCATCCTCATTCTCTCTTGTACCCCACTTTATAATGGTGTTTAACTTCTGCTTAGAGTCCTCTTTCCGTATGGGACTGACTCTTATTGATGTTTACCCTCTAAGTGCACCTTCCCCCTTGTGCATCTGGCCCCTAAAGTAGGTATTTCCCCCAAATAATCAGTCCTTAACTGCCCCACTGCAGCAGCAGTCTGTTCAACTCATCCCCTCCTAATTGGGCTAGGGACAGCTGTAGGTATAGATACCTATAGCAAAAGTAACCAACAGACTCTTTTTCACTTTTCAAAATGAAAAAATAAACAGATCCTTTGACAGATAAAAATATGGAATTTATCTTTTTCCTAGAAAAAGGGTACTGTTTGATAAATATTAAAAGGGCCAGACTCAGACATTGGAACGAGAAAGTAACTAAAAACCCCATAACTAAAACCCTCCTGCCATATCCTTTTAGATGCTGAGTTTCAAGAACAGGGAGACTTGAAGAGGTTGTCTGCATCTGCATTCCTCTCTAAAATGTGAGCAAGCCACAAGGCTCCTTTGATGCACAAGGGAAAGCTGGCTGAGGAAGCTGCATGCCTCTAGACCCAGCTCCTGCCTGACGACGGAAGATTTCTGTTTGAGATTCCTAGTCTTTGCTCTGTCTAGCTTCTTGGTTTGGGTCTTTGTTTTGTTAATGTAGATTACTGTTGGCTTTAGGGTAGTGGCTAACTTTAAAACTCCCTGTGATAGCTTCTGGGCTCTGGCTATCTGATCTTAAAAAGAGATTAGTAGAGTTTAAAATGTTAAATTACTTTTAAAAAGGGACAAAAGATCAATTTTCAAAAAGCAACAAAATATAATTAATATGGACAATATCAAAGCCCCTAAAAACTTAAAGATTTACTGCCATTTGCCCTAGCCATAGTAATCCTAAATTTAGATAAGCCTTTAAAACTAAAAAAGAAAACTAAACTAAAAGAGAAAGAAGTTCTACAACCCATGACTAATTCTCCAAAACTATCAAGGAGGCCACAAAACCTTTCAATCCCACCTTAGCTTGCTTCAACTATTTGGCCTTTTCACTAGGATGACTATCTCATATGAACTCCTGTCTCTCAGGGGGAAATATCTTTTATTCCTATAACAGATTGTTTTTTTGAGCCTGTATGTTGCATGTAACATGTCTTTGTGTTCCATTTGAAAGACCCTTTGTAGAGACCATGTGGTCATGGGGAAGGCTGCCACCATAACAGAGCCTCTACACGTCCAGTGCCATCTTGCCTCTCTCTAGAAATAGGAAACTCATGGGTGACGCCATTTTGCCTTTCTCTAGGAAAACTATAACTAACTTGTAGCTAAAATTCTCTAAATTAGAATAGCTTTTATACATGTTGTTTTTAATACACTAATCTGTTAAGGATTGGACAAAGAGTAGAGTATTTGTGTTAAAGATCTGTTATAAACTACTTAGGAATCTAGCTGACTAATCTACTAAAGATAATGACAAATGGTTTTGTTTTTTTTTAATAAGAGTACACTGAATTAATGTGATAGTTTTGTGCATCGTGTGTATGTTCTGCATATGTCTTTGTCTCTTATCAATTATGGCCACTTAGTTTTTACTTTTTTGAGCTCATATATGTCCACTTTGATATTCTTTGGCATGCCTAGATCAAAACATCTGTGTGTGTTTAGATGTCTTTAGGATGGTTCTTAAGCTATTTTATAAAGGTAATATGCTCAACTGTCTCTAAAATTCTAATCCCAACCAGGCCTAACTATTCTCTGCTGTCGGACTAAAAAAAAATTGTGGACAATAATCTCAATCTGTTTCATTCTATTTGAGTATAATTTTCATTTAGCTCATGTGTTCTTGTAGATTGCTAATATTAAAAGGGTAGTTTAACTTAATTTTCTTCCTAAGTCTTTTAAGGTATAAGGTTACTAAGACTTTTATTAAAAACAATGGTATCCAAATTCGGGTTTTTACAAATGTTGTTTGAAGATACAAATTAGTATCTTAAAGCTCATAAGTTTATATATGTGTAATTGTGTTGGCTGTAATTTAAAGTTTGCCTAAAAGTCTTCTAAGGTCAAAATTTAAGGTACTAATGTGTATTTAAAAATGGGTTTCTTTTTTATCAAAATAACTGTCAGGGATCTTTGGTGCTATAGGCTGATACAAAATTTTACCAAAACCAAACAAAAAGCCTACCCTCCAGATGGGATGATAAAACCTTAAGAAGTCTACAAAAAGGTAATTAATCCTAAAATTCTAAATTATGCACATCACTAACTCTAAATGTCTGAGCCTGTTATTTTTGGACTCCAGGGCTACCTGCAGGTCAACAATAACCCTGCCCTGTGTCCTAAGTCACTCTGTTGGTTAACATCAGCAGTCTAGGATGTAATTTCTTAACATCTAAGCCATGCCTCTTAGTAATTGGGTCTCCAAACTTTATGCTTACCCCCTTCTCTCTCTTTCTGTATTCTAATCATTTGAGACATTAATCTTAATTAATTTATTATTAAAAATGTACATGTTCCCCCATTTTTCTCAGTTTACAACCTGACTACAACTCCATAGCTGGTGTAAATACTGATCACGAGTGATGGGTTTATATCAGCCAAGCTTACCTTGGTGCAATTTGGATTTGATAGTTAATTTTGTACTGGTTGCAACAGTTAACATTAAGATGTTTTCCTTTTAACACTCAACAGATTGTCTTCCTGCATACTGTTATCATTTCATTGTACATGTTGGTTTGGTATCAGCCTCTTTGCCCAGTGCATCATGGTACTGATATTTTAATAGTTGGATTAACAATCAGGATCAAAACCCCATCTAGGTTCAGGGTGAAAGATATGGGCCCTTAGGAGAACAGGTAACTCAAAAGACAAGGTACCCTACCACTCACTTTCTCCAGACAGCTGATGGAAACAGGTCGTGGGGACCCGTATTGAGGCTTTCAAGATACTTGAGAGCTTCCCCATGAATCTCGGAAGCTCTCATTCTCTCTCTCCAAAAGGAAAACTTTCCTCCTTTCCTTTTCCCCTCTCTCTCACTGTCCACCAGCCAGCATAGGGAATTCCATCCAGGAGCCCTCATGTAGGGTGGGGGTGGGGGTGGAGGGGATGAAGGGGTGAATGGATTTTCCCCTTCCCTTCCCTCCCTCTCTTTCCACCAACCAGCATAGGAGAAGCCAAAGTATTCACTTGGCTGTATCCTTAAGTGCTGGGAGATGCTTTGATCCTGCTAACCAAAAGTAAGATGACTGGTTCTCTTCATAGCCCATTTGGAATTATTTACTATTCTTTACATCCTGTCAAAACCTTAAGGTATTTTTCTGATACCACACAAAAAAACTAAGTTTAAACTAAGGAAAAATTCTTTTAAATGGTTCTAATACTACTAGTGCCTTGTACATGTACCTAAATGATATCATTTACAAAGTTAAAAATGTATACATATATACAACTATAGTTCATTTATCTAAGGTATATTCTATCTAATAAGGTCTCTGACATTTCTGCTCTTTATAATAAATGCTCAAAGTTCTGCTATTTAGGCCTGACATCTGTCTGCCAGATAAACATTGGTTACCTGACATCTGTTCATCAGATAAACGTTTTATCTGACATTGGCTAGATAAACATTGTTTTATATATAATACAATATGCGATTGAGTATCAAAACAGGGGCTATTTAACATTGCCTTCTCATAACCATTAGAAAATTTAGAGTTTTTAATTATCAGTATCGTGTTGACACTGCTATGTTGACAGTACTGACAACCACTAACTTGTTACCTTACCTAACCAAAATTCAAGGTTTAAACTGTGATTAACCATGGTTACTTTGAGTTTTGTCATTACAGTTCTGATCCTTCAGGAACATTTACAGGCAAGCCCATGAAAAATGACTTTGACAAGTGCCTATCTATCAATCAGGACAGACATTCTTAAGTATTGGGGTCGTTTTGTATTTTCCTTGTAAAAACTTTATAACTGTTATCTGTTGACACTTTACAACAATGTAGAGGTGACAGTACCTCCCCATGGGACAGATAATTACATTTAACTGTCCAGCCTAAGAGTCATTATAAAAAATAAATCTCTTTGTTGTTTAATTTGGCCAAAAAGGTCACATTGGTACTGACTTCTGATCTCTTCAATGTGTTACTTCCCCTCCTCTGTGGGACAAAATCTGACTTTCTGGGAGAAGCCAGTCCATCTCTCAGGGACAAAATTGCCAAATGGGCAGAATCTTCAGAGACAACTGATCAGACAAAGAGTTTAAGAGGATGCTACCCCTGAGCAGTCAGTGTTCCCCAACTTCTCAGAGGAACAAGTGGCCTTCAGCCACCCGAGACAGTTCAAAAGGACTGCACAAATGAGGGGACATCTCCAGACCCAGCTGGAGTCAATTATGCCAGACCTCTGAAAGTAACCAAAGCCGAGAGATTTTAAAAAGGGGCTCTTACACAGATACTTTAATATTTAACCCTTCTGGGCTTCTGGCAAAAGGTAAACTCATGCCTTCCGTTTAAGCAAAGGCAACAGAACTTTCGATGGTATCTAACTTCTGCTCAGGGATGCTAAGAGCCTTCTGTACAGAACTGACTCACTGATGTTTACTCTCCAATTGTACTCACACCCGGTCCCTCATATACCTAATGTAGTCAGCCTTTAACTGCCCACTATAGTGATAGTCAAAAATAGAGGGCCACCTAAGAGTTAAAAATAGCTAACCATAAGACTCTGTCACTTCTCAAAATAAAAAATTAGATTCTTTATCCTTCCTGCTATATCTGGCAGGGCCCCTTCTGAAGCTCCCGTCAGTGTTAATGTTCAGGTCATGCCTTCTAAACCAAATTTACCCCTTCCAGAAAAAAAGCCTTAGGACCCAAATCATGAGGCAACAGGGCTATTGATCTCTACGGATGAACGAGATCTCCGTGAGGGACCCTACCTATGCTGGACAATATTCAGACACCTTGTGTCCAAACACATCCCCAGGGAAAGAAATAGGAGAGACAATTTCCCTATATAGGTAGGGTTTGCTGCCCCTTGTCAGCTGGAAACAGACACTGAAGATGGACTACCCCCCTTTAGCAACCCCCCAAAAAGAATTTTTTGGAATATTGTCTCTCAGGGGGAATTTGAAGCAGGATAGAAGTTGGAAAAGTTTGGGGCTCACGTAGGTTGCCTGACGATGACCTAGACCACCCACACCTGAGTGAGAACTGCCCACGCCCCTCCCCACTCATTCATTACTGGGTGGGAATCTCCTGGATCTGCCCGCCCCATGGGTTAGTGTAGGTTTCAAAAACATCTGAAAAAGAAAAGCATGCTCTCTCTGTCTGCAGACTCCACCTGTGCCCACCCTGCTTCTTTGTATTTCCCTTTCCCTAACTTGTAATAAACCCCATTTACACCCATTCGTCTGCTTGGATTCTTCCATGCTGGAATGCAAGAACCAAGTTCTTCTGAAAACACCATTTTCTGTTATCAATAGGAATTTGGTCCTCAGTACAGTGACGTTAAGAGGGAGTGAGACTTTATAGAGGTGGGGTGTAGGGAGGCCAGAATGGCTCAAGTGGTAAAGCACTGCCTAGCAAGCATGAGGCCCTGAGTTTAAACCCTAGTTCTGCTGAAAAAAGAGGTGGGGTGTAGTGGAAGCTTGTCACTGCATACTCCACTGTTTCTCCACAAACGTTCTCTCTCATCTCTCTCTCTCTCTCTCTCTCTCCCAGAATTGTGATATCATCTACCATGAGGTTCTCACCAGAGCCGATCCAATGCTGGTGCCGTGTCCTTTAGATCCAGAACTGAGCTAAATAAACTTTTTTTCTTTATAAACTAACAAGTCTCAGGTATTTCACTGTGGCCAAAGAAAATGAACTCATAAACTTGAGGCAGTCTGAATAGGTTAAAAATTACTGGGGCTCAGGCACCACGTGAGCTTTCCTAGTGGCAGAGCACTTTTCAGTTGCAAATCCCTTGCTTAAAACATGAATATTTCTCAAGAGCTTTCTTGAACTCCTGTTCCTCCTGACCTAACTGGGGGCAACTGGAGTTGCAGAAAGAACCAAAGATAGACGAATGTGCATAAATTGGGATCAGGTGTGCTGGGCACTTGGATGGAAATACACACAGCCTTGTTGCTTTTTTACTTCTCTTCTTTTACTTAGCTTCTTTTCTTCTCTATTCTTTAAGACTTTACTTCCTTACCATTCTTTAAAACCTTGCTTCTTTCTTATTCTTTAAAGTCTCTCTCCTTAGACTCACACTGTCCCATGTTTTCTTTAATCTCTCTTAAAGTCTTGGCCCTCAGACTTGCACTGTCCCATGTTCTCTCTTAAAGTTTCTATCCTCAGACTTGCAGACACACACAGCCAGCAGCAACAGCAGCAGTGTCATTCTCACAAGCAGCCCACCAATCCAAAAAGCCATCAATCTCCCTGCATTCCTCTTCAGCAAGTCTTTTATATACAGTGGTAAAGAAGGAGGTGGAGCAGCAGTTCTCAGGGAGGGGCGTTCCATTGCAACAAGAGAATCCTGCATTACTCTTGGAATGTAAACAACTTAGGAAAATCAGCCATGCTGCATTTTGCCTTTGCCCCCTTCTGGGGCTGGGGCCATGCCAAACCAGCCTGTCAAGTTTCCATAGGCTTCTTATAATCTGCTCCCCACAGATATTGATCACACCCGTGCATGTAATTAATATACCTAAGCTAACACTTACGTATATTAAGTGCATGTGCAGAGTAATTCAAGTCCGTCAATCACCCTAGCCTGACCCACAGGAACCACCCAGATTTTCTGAGCTCTCTTGCTCTTCATCCCTCTCCCTCTTCTTCTGCCCCACCTGGCAGAAACCACATGGCAACCCTCACCTACAATAAACTTCATTATCTCCTTTACTATACTTATGTGTCCTGTCTGGATTCTTTCTATGCAGGATGCAAGAACCTAAGTGTCTTCTGAGCAGAGTTTCCAGAGATTACCAATCCTATGACACACTCAATGTGTTGCATACCTATTGCATATGCAATATCCATCTGGGCTCTTCCTTATCATCCATGTGGGACTTGAGGCAATGGGAACTGACACCAATATATTATGCTTGAAAGAATATATTACTGCTTGCTAGAATGGTCTTTTGTCTCTGACTCGGGAGTCTCGTGTCTTCTGCCATCGTGTATGAAACAAGGCAGGTCTGTTAGCCTTCAAGTAGAGTAAAAATCTCAGCCCCTTCACAGTTCTTGGCAACTCGTAACAAAGGGTTGAAAAAAAAGCCTGGCTCCTCTAGAAATAGTGTTTGCTTCCTGGGATCACAAGTAGAATATGCACAAATGCGTATTCCCAGGCTTTCATGGTCCAGCCTCCCCTGGCACAGGTTCCTCACCTGGGAACTCTGAGAGGGTAGTCCACAGCAGGTCCATGTAGTCCTCCTCACTCAGGTACTCACAGGCCAGGCTGCATTTTGCTTCGATTGCCTTCGTCCGACTGGAGACTGGGGTGGGGGAAGGGGAAGAAGAATAGTCACAGTGTTGAACTGAGGCAGGATAGAAGTAGAAAAGCTGGGGCTCGTGCAGGTCACCTGGGGACGAGACAGATCACCCTCACCTGCCCAGGAATCACCTGTGCCTTTCCCCACTTGTTCATTATTGGGTGGGAACCTCCCGGGTCTGCCCTCCCATGGGGTAGTGTAGGTTTTAAAGGCACCTGAAAAGGAAAAGCTCTCTCTCTCTCTCTGCCCGCAGACTCCACCTGTGCCCACCCTTCTTCTTCCCTTTCCTCACCTGGCAGAACAGGTGACTCCTCTTCCCCCAATAAAGCTATCCTACCTCACCCCATCTATGTGCTCTGCTTGCATTTTTCCATTTGGAGCACAAAAACCAGGATCTTCTGATCACAGACTGCACCAGCGCAGGAAACATTTGGTGAGCCAGCCAGGAGAAAGTGACCAGCAAGATCCCAATATGCTATCTCTGCCAATCTTTATTTTAATGCACCTTTCTCTGTCCTCTGGTACCTCGCTTGACCAACTGATGCTTCAGAACTAAATGCCACTTATGGCTTGGATGGTAGGGGACCCTCACACTGGGGCATTCACCAGATACTCAGGGCTTTTTTGGAGCCCTGGCATAGATGGACTGCACAATGATTGGCAGGATGCAACATTTGCCATCAGGACTCAGGAGCTCCTGCAAGTGCCCAAGGCACAGGACAGGGTTCATGTCAGGGTTCCCTGGTCCTGCCCCAGGGGATGGACCATGTTAAAAGCTGGTTGCCCCTTCCCCAACCCTACCTTCCCTAGCCCTCAATCCCTCCCCCATCCTTTCCTTCATTGCACCCTGAGAAACCTAACTCCCAGGTCCCTACTCCCCCACACACGTGATTAGGAATGCCTAGGGCTGAGTTTCTTGCCCCTCCCCCTCCTTTTCTCTCCTCTAACCAGTGGTTTTAGAGGGCCAATGGAGCCACCACTGCCTGGGCTACTGGAGCCTGAGTTGCCACCTTCTCTCCTGGCTACAGTTGCAAGGGGTGGGCCTCAGCAGGCCGTAGCTCAGTCCCACCCCAAGACTAAAAGTTCCCGTCCACCAGCAGTGGCTGGTGCCAGCAGAGGTACGGCACAATGTTAAAGCTGTCGCCTCTGGTGGCTGCCGCCCTGCACCCCAGGCTAGGACTGTTTCTTCCTGTGGGTACCATGGGTCCCTCCTCCTCAAAATCACTCCCTTCCTAGAATTTTGGGCTGAATCTCTCCATCACTCTCCCCCCATCCTTCCTTCTTTCTCTCCCTAAGTGGCAGTTTTTAAAAGGCAAATGGGAAGCACACCTTGGCCAGCCCCATCCAGCAACAGGTTTTTCTTAAGAAAAAGCCTGCTGGCAGCTGGGGATGGTTGGGCACACAGGGCTTCCTGGGACCCCACTGGGACTGGAAAAACGCAGTGTGGCATAGGCTGCGCAGTTTCCTGGCTGCCCACTAGAGGAAAAAATCACACCTGTGGCTCGTTATGGTGCCCGTGCAAGATTATCCAGTTGGCCACTTGGGATAACCGCACCTGCGTGCATGAGGTCCACACAGTTTCCCAGATGGGTGGTCCCAATAGCCTCATGGCCAAGGCCGAGTTTTTCTCAACCCGCACCTGGGGCAGACGAAAGTCCCTGCCTAACCAAACCGCCTTCTCCCTATCTGCAACCTTATGTTCCCTTTCTCTGACCCACTCTCTTACCCACCCACCCTCCACGCCTGTCTACCCTAACCACCCTATCTAAATTCTCGCTTATGCTCACCTTACCCCCATAGCCTGCAGGAGTCACAGAAATGCTCACACTGAGGTCACACACCCTTGTCCCAGGGCTAACAAGAACTTGTCTGCCTATCTTAGCCAGAGATTCTAAATTCCATTCAAAGGTAAAATCTAAATTAACATATAGGTTACATCTATGTAGCTGTGGTGTTAATTGTTGCTGTCCTTAAATGTTAAATGCATTTAAATTCTCTAAAGCATGTTTCCTAAAATTAAAAAACAGTGCCACTTAAGGATTTATTATTGGTCACCCATAAAGTATATCAATAATAAAAAAATCACTGTAACTTATTTAAAATTAATTTACTCTAAATGAAAAATTAAGAAAAAATTATTAATACAAGGTCATCTTTTTACAACAAACTATAATGCTAATTAATGCTGTCCATCACAATTATTAGTCTAAAATGAGATATACAACAAACCTTTAAAACCATTCTAACCTTAACTGTTCTCTGCAGATAAAATTAGGCTTACAGCCAAGAGGTTAAAGAAAATGGGTTTTTATATGTGGACATTTTAAATAGATAATTTAATTAGAGGTTTTATTCTTAACAATTATTTTTGTTTTAAAATTAATAAAACTGTTCTCTATTGCTCAGTGCAGCATGTCAGATTCTGAACTTGTTTAAGGTCCTTTCCAAACTGTAGCTCTGTAAGTGGCTGGGCTCCACAGGGTTTGGATTCTTGGCTTTCTAGGTGATCACAAAGCTCCCTTATGAGGAGGTCCAGGATCGAATTATAAATACCTGGAGTAAACTAGACACTAACAAAACCTTTTAAATCCCACCTTAGCTTGCTTCAATTTATCTGGCCTTTTCATTAGCATGCCTACCTCCTGGACAGCTGTCTCTCAGGGGGAGATATCTTTTACCTCTATAGTAGACTGCTATTTTGAGCCTGTGTGTTGTATGTAACATGTCTTTGTGTTCTGGAGTGAGATTTTTCTCACTCCTGGTTACTACTGAACCTAACTGGGGCTAACTGGGTGGCAAAAAAGGAGATGCAGAAAGAACAAAGGGTAGACAGACAGAAAGTTGAGGGCAGGTGTGTTGGGCGCTCAGGTGAAGATGCACAATCCTCATTGCTTCTTTTCTCTATTATTCTGTTCATTTACTCTGCTTATCTCTATCTTTATTCTTTAAGGCCTTACTCCTTTGCAATTCTTTAAAACCTTGCTTCTAAAGTCTTTCCTTAAAACCTTGCTTTTAAAGTCTTCTTTTCTGTTCTTTAAAACCTTGCTTCTCTATTCTTTAAAACTTCTTTCCTTTGACTCATTCTGTCCCATGTTTTCTCTTAGCTTTTCTTTAGCATAATCTCTCTTAAAGCCTCTGTGCTCAGACTTGCCCTGTCCCATGTTCTCTGTAGCTTTTCTTTAGCTTAGCTTCTCTAAAACCTATGTATGAAGTTCTCAGGGCAGACTTTCTAGCAACCCCTCTTTAGCAATTCCCCTTTAGCAATTCTCCTTCGCAATCCTTTTCTTTTAGGCAATTGTTTTCCCTTCTAAAGCCTCCCACATCAAAAAGCCTCCCTTCATCCAAAAGCCAAAAGCCAAAAGCAAAAGCCCAAAGCAAAAGCAACAGCCTTAAGCAAAAAGCCCAAAGCGAAAAGCCTCCTGTCCTCTTTCAGTGAGTCTTTTATATCCAGTGGTAAACAGAGTGGAGCAGCAGTTCTCAGGGAGGGGTGTGACATTGTAACAGGAGAAACCTGCATTCCTGTTCTCTGAAATTAAACAATTTAGGAGAAGCAGCTGTTCTGCATTTTCCTCTTCTGTGGCCCGGGCTGTGCCAGTCTCAGCCTACAGATAAACATCTTAGGAAAAGCAACTGAGCTAGATCTTGCCTTGCTTATGTCCAGTTCTCATAGGCTTCTCATAATCCACTTTCCACAGTGTTCCATTTGAAAGACCCTTTGGAGAGACCATATGATCACAGGAAATACCACCGTGAAGGAGCCACCATGTGTTCAGCACCATCTTGCCACTCCCTAGGAATAGGAAACTCATGGGTGATGACATCTTGCCTTATTCTAGGAAATTTATAACTAACTTGTGGTTAAAATTCTGTAGGTCAATATAATTTCTGTACATGTTGTTTTTACTGCATTAATCTGTTAAGGATTGAGCCAAAAGGAGAGAGTATTTATGTTAAAGATCTGTTATAAACTACTTAGGAATCTAGCTGACTAATCTTCTAAAAATAATGATAAAGAAATGGTTTAAGGGTACACTAAATTAATGTGACTATTTGTGTGTTAATGTGTGTTTTCTGTGTGTCTTTATCTCCCACCAATTGTGGCCACTTCATTTTTACTTTCTTCAGTTCATTTCATGTGCATGTATTCTTTGGCATGCCTAGGTCGTAACATTTGTGTGTCTGTGTGTGTTTAGATGTCTTTAGGATGGTTCTTAAGCTCTTTTATAAAACTAATGTGCACAACTGTCTCAAAGGTTATCTAAAGTTCTAGTCCCAATCAGGCCTAATTATTCTCTGCCTTAGAATTAAAAATAATTTTATAACCAATAATCTCGACCTGTTTTATTCTACCATGAGTGTAATTTACATTTAACTCTTTTATAATTGGGTTTATTCCCTCTTACACTGTTGGTGGGAATGTAGACTAGTACAACCACTCTGGAAAAAAATTTGGAGGCTACTTAAAAAGCTGGACATCGATCTACCATTTGATCCAGCAATACCACTCTTGGGGATATACCCAAAAGACTGTTACTCCAGAGGCACCTACACATCCATGTTTATTGCGGCACTATTCACAATAGCCAAGTTATGGAAACAGCCAAGATGCCCCACCACTGATGAATGGATTAAGAAAATGTGGTATCTATACACAATGGAATTTTATGCAGCCATGAAGAGGAACGAAATGTTATCATTCGCTGGTAAATGGATGGAATTGGAGAACATCATTCTGAGTGAGGTTAGCCTGGCTCAAAAAACCAAAAATCGTATGTTCTCCCTCATATGTGGACATTAGATCAAGGGCAAACACAACAAGGGGATTGGACTATGAGCACATGATAAAAGCGAGAGCACACAAGGGAGGGGTGAGGATAGGTAAGACACCTAAAAAACTAGCTAGCATTTGTTGCCCTTAATGCAGAGAAACTAAAGCAGATACCTTAAAGCAACTGAGGCCAATAGGAAAAGGGGACCAGGAACTAGAGAAAAGGTGAGATCAAAAAGAATTAACCTAGAAGGTAACACACATGCACAGGAAATCAATGTGAGTCAATGCCCTGTATAGCTATCCTTATCTCAACCAGCAAAAACCCTTGTTCCTTCCTATTATTGCTTATACTCTCTCTACAACAAAATTAGAAATAAGGGCAAAATAGTTTCTGCTGGGTATTGAGGTGGGGGAGAGGGAGGGGGAGGAGTGGGTGGTAAGGGAGGGGGTGGGGGCAGGGGGGAGAAATGAACCAAGCCTTGTATGCACATATGAATAATAAAAGAAAAATGAAAAAAAAAATTGGGTTTATTGACCCATGTGTTCTGCTATCATTAAAGATGGTTTAATTTAATTTTCTTCCTAAGTCTTTTATAAGGTTACTAAGAGTTTTATTTAAAACAGTGTTATCTAAGTTTAGTTTTTTACAAAGGTATTTCAATACAAGCTTATAATTTAAAATTTACCTAAAAGTTTTCTAAGGTTAAAATTTAAGATACTAAAGAAATAAAAAGAAAGAAAAAAAATTTAAGATACTAATATATATTTAAAAATGGGTTACTGTTTTATCAAAATAACTATCAAGATATTTGTTACTGTAGGCTAACAAAAAATGTTACCAAAACCAAACAACAGCTCACCCTCCAGATGTAGTAATATGTTAGTCCCTTATCTCGGTTTCTGTATCTAATTATTTAAGACATTAATCTTAATGGTTTTATTATTAAAAATTGTACATGTTCTCCCATTTTTCTCAGTTTACAGGCTGAGTACAACCCCATGGCCTAATATGAAAACTAGCCACAAGTGATGGGTTGGGATCTGTCAGGCTTACTTTGGTACAATCTGGGTTCTGTACTGGTCATAATGGCTTGGATATTTTAATAGTTGGGTCAACATTCAGGATCAACATCCCATCAAAGAACCCTCATGCTGGGGTGGATGAGGCTGGTCCTTAAGGGAACAGTTGACTCGAAGTCAGGGGACCCTACTGCTTGCTGTCTCCACAGACGTGTGACTGCATCCAGGTCAGAGGGACCTGTTTTGAGGTTTACTAGGATGCAGGAGCTGCTCAAAGGACCTAGAAGTTCTTGGTTTCACTCTCCCAAGGGCAATTATCCATCTCCCCTTCCTTCTCTCTCACTCTCCACCAGCCAGCATAGGGAATTCCATTCAGGAGCCCTCGTGCAGGGGTGAGGGGTGAATGGATTCTCCCCTTCTCCTTTCCCTCTCTCTCTCTCTTTCCACCAGCCAGCATAGGGAAAGCCACACACATTTGACTGTATCCTTAAGTGCTGGGAGATGCTTTGATCCTGCTAACCAAAAGTAAGATGACTGGTTCTCTTCATAGCCCATTTAAGATCATTTGCTATTCTTTATGTCCTGCTTAAATTAATTTCTTGCCAGACACAAAAATCTAAGGTATTTTTCCAATAACACTAAAGAAACTAAGTTTAAACTAAGTAAAAATTCCTTAAATGGTTTTAATACTCCTAGTGTCTTATACATATATCTAAATGTCATAAAATTGTTTATGGAGTTAAGCATATATGCATGCAAGCAGCTATAGCTCCTTTATCTACGATACCTTCTAATAAGGTCTTTGACATTTCTATTTATAAATGCTAAAAGTTCTAGCATTTAGATCTGACTTCTATTTGTCAGATAAACACTGGTTTATCTGACATCTGTTCATCAGATGAACACTGGTTTATCTGACATGGACTAGATAAACATCATTTTATGTATAATATATAATTAAACATCAAAATGGGCTATTTTAAATTACTAACGTTGCTTTCCCCTAAACCATTAAAAAATTTAGGGTTTTTAACTATCAGTACTGTATTGACAGTGCTGACAATCACCAAGTTGTTACTTTACCTAACCAAAATTCAAGGTTTAAATTACAGTTAACCATGGTTACTTTGAGTTTTGTCGTTACAGTTCTGATCCTTCAAAACATTCACAGGCAAGCCCATGAAAAATGACTCTGAAAAATGCTTATCCATTAACCAGGACAGACATTCTTAAGTATTGGGGTTGTTTTGTATTTTCCTTGTAAGAGCTTTAAAAACTATTACCTGTTGACACTTTACAACAACTTAAAGGTGTCAGTACCTCCCCTATGGGACAAGCAATTAGATTAATTAAGCCCAGCTGAAGAGCCACTTTTGTTTTTGTTTTTGTTTTTTTAATAAATCTCTTTGTTGCTTAATTTGGCACTGACTTCTGATCTGTTTGAGTCTCACCCCTCCATGGGATAGAATCTGACTTTCCTGGGGAGAACTCCAGCAACTGAGGGACAGAACTGCCAAGCTGGCAAAATTTTTAGAGACGACTGTTGAGAGAAATAGTTTAAGAGAACATGATTCCTGAGCAGTCATCATCCCCCAACTTCTCAGAGGAACAAGTGGCCTTTAGCCACCCGAGACAGTTCAAAAGGACTGCACAAATGAGGGGACATCTCCAGACCCAGCTGGAGTCAATTATGCCAGACCTCTGAAAGTAACCAAAGCCGAGAAATTTTAAAAAGGGGCTCTTACATAGATACTTTAATATTTAACCCTTCTGGGCTTCTGGCAAAAGGTAAACTCATGCCTTCCGTTTAAGCAAAGGCAACAGAACTTTCGATGGTATCTAACTTCTGCTCAGGGATGCTAAGAGCCTTCTGTACAGAACTGACTCACTGATGTTTACTCTCCAGTTGAACTCACACCTGGTCCCTGGTACACCTAATGCAGTCAGCCTTTAACCACAGTCCAAAACACAGGGCCATCTAAGAGTTAAAAACAGCTACAGGTATAAACACCTACAGGTAAAGTAACCGTAAGAGTCCTTGTCACTTCTCAAAATTACTTTGTCCTTCCTGCCACACCTGCAGGGCCCCTTCTGATGCTCCTGTCAGGGTTAATGTTCAAGTCATGCCTTCTAAACCAATTTCTCTCTTCCAGAATAAAAGTCTTTAGGACCCAAATCGTGAGGCAACAAGGCTATTGAGCTCTACAAACAAATGAGAGTCTCCATGAGTAATCCAGATCTCCACGAGAATCCTTAACTGTGCGGACAATAATTCAGACACCTTGTGTCCAAATGTGCCCCCAGGGGAAGAAATAGGAGAGACAATTTCCCTTTATAGGTAGGGTCTGCTGTCCCTTGTCAGCTCGAAGCAGATACTGAAGATGGATTGTGCCCCTTCAGCAACCCCCAAAAAAGAATGTTTTGGAATATTGTCTCTCAGGGGGAATAGCTAGGATTACAGGTGTGAGCCACCTGCACAGGGCCAATCTCTGCTTTCTAACATTCAGCTGAATCCTCTGCTTAGCATAAGCATGGCCACTTGAGGCAGGATAGATAACAGACTCAGGCCAGAATTAAAACAGAACAGGAAGTAAAGTTGAAAAGTCAGAGATGCAAGTTCTCCCCTCCTCATCCTCCCTTCTCCCTTTAGATATTAAGTAACTGGCAAACTCACTGAATAGGTTGAAAAACAAAGAAAAGGCAGGTCTGATGAATGGATTCTTCATCTGAAAGGAACACCCTGAAATTAAGCCTATTATCTCTGTGTTTGGGGTAGGGCTAGGCCACTTATCTCCATGTTTCCAGCAACAATAAGACCCAACTCAGCCATGTTTTGGGAAGCAGACTCACCCTAACCCCATTTTCTCTATGCTTGGAAACAGCAAAATGATTAAGAGTTGCTAGGTAATGTTGATAGGCAGCACTTAGACATGAGTGTGGCCCCAAGAGGAAGAAAGGAAAAAAAAATATTGTAATTCAACTTCCCACCTCCACTAGTCTCTTAAGATCAAGTAGCCAGAAGCCAGGGGTTATCACAGGATGCTTTGAAGTCAGACATTCACCTAAAGCTTATGTATGCACATGTGAATAAATGAAAAAAAAAAAAAGAATTTTGAGAAAAAAAAAAAAAAGCTTAATCCTTTCCTTACTCAAGAGTAATGCAACCAGCGCCAGTGGCTCATGCCTGTAATCCTAGCTACTCAGGAGGCAGAGATCAGGAAGATTATGGTTCAAAGCCAGCCCAGGCAAATAGTTCTGTGAGACCCTATCTTGAAAAATCCTTCACAAAAGTAGGGCTGGTGGAGTGGCTCAAGGTGAAGGCCCTGAGTTCAAGCCCCAGTACCACAAAAAAAAAAAAAAAGAGTAATCCACATCTAAACATCAGCCAGGCCTGATGCTGAAAGTTTACACAGGTAAACTTAACAAAACAAAGACCCAGATCAAAGAGCTGCATTCTTGATGTCTGATAGAGCAAAGACTAGGAATTTCAAACAAAAATTCTCTATCAGTTAAGAGCAAGAACTGGTAGTCCACACAGTTAATCTCTGATTTAACAAAACAATGATGCTTTCAAGTCCAAGAATTCATCCCAAGGACCAAACAGACCCAAAGCTAAAAGTCCATCAATAAACATTCCTACTTTTAAGCCTAACCTGTCATTCTCACCCTCAAGACAACCCAATTTTAGTCTATTGAAAGCGTATTCCTTTTCTAATAAGCTTTACTATTAATTTTACTATAATCTTTGTGTCTTGCTTGAATTCTTCTCCACTGAACACAAGAATCGAGGTATTTATCAGCTACCAGCAATATTTTTCTGGTAACAATGTGACCACACATCTAGATGGGAATTCAAGATGGGAGTCCCCAGCTCAGAAAGTACAGACTCCAGACAAGATGCACCATTTGGAGTCTTCTTCACTCCCACCTCCTATGTGTGAAGCAGGAGAGATTTTTCCTTCCTTTTCCTATTTCTCCCTACTATATCCTGTTTTATTAAAATAAATCCCTGCTAACCTTCCACCTTGTGAGACCCTTTTGAGGCAGGCTAGAATTAGGGAAAGTTGGGAAATGTACAACTTAATATTGTGTTTCAGGTTGAACATTCCTCTCTTTCTCTGAGCCTTCTTTACAATTGCAAATGTGTGTACATTATCCTGCTCTAGCTCAGGTACAACTCAGACCCCTTCACCTGGCCCAGGGATCGCCCCACTCATTGATTATTAAGAATCACCAGGTCCTCCCCTTTTAATAAACTCCACTTACACCCAGAGATTCTTCCATGGAAATCTTCTGATCCCTGACTGCCCCAGTGCCATCAACACTTGTCCTTCCCTTTGGTAACACACTGTGAGGAGTGCTGTCCATGCTCAAACACCAAACCCTATAACCGGGTCTGTCGCTGGGCTCTCTGCAGAGCGTTCAGCTTAGGTGCTCCCACACCCTCTCTGATGTGGGCCTCCACCATCTCTTCAAATCCCTACACCAACAAGAAAACCCTTTTTCTCTGTTTTGTTTTTGTTTTTCTTTTTTGGTGCTAGGGATCAAACCCAAGGCCTCCTGCGTACTAAGTACTGAACTACATCTCCCAGCCCAATAAATCAAACTACTAGCTCAGACTGAGATGTTGGAAACTATGCCATTCAAACCCTGGGCGTAAGCAGGACTGTGACTACTTTATGTTCTATCCTAAATTCAATGCTAGGAATCTAGTATTTTCTTAAAACAGACTGGTTTGATAAGTCAGATATCTGTTTATAGACCTTTCTTTTTATTTCTTCCTTTTGTCCCATCTCCAACTTCATAATGGAATCACCTGGAGCGTTTTTAAAACTCACTAATGCCTGGGCCACACCCAGACTGATTAAATTGTGGCCTGAACATTGTTTAAAAGGTCCCCCAGGTGGGGCTGAGGGTCAGCTCAGTGGAAAAGTGCCTGCCTAGCATGGACTCTGGGTTCCATCACCAATGCCTATGATTCTCTTATATGGCCAGGGCAGAGCTCGAATTAGCATGGCTGCACAGGATCCTTAAAACTGAGGACTGTAGTTTGTGGGGGCACAAGGGGATGATAATTTTAAATGCTATGTCACTCTTATCCTAAGTGCTGTTAGGAAGAATTAACTGGCTGAGAGAGCCCCAGTGTTCTGGGGTCCTCTGTAAGCAAACTGGAACCCAGCTCAGAGTAAATTAACCAATCAGAAACTGCCAGCTGACCTCTGTGAGGGGCTTTAGGGCACTCTTCCACACTAACCAACCAACCCTTTTCTTGGACTTGCTTCTGTGTGCACCTATGGTGTGGTGGGGTAGGGGGCTGTCCAGGACTGAGCTCCTGTACTAAGCCCCAGCAGGCCAGACCAAAGCAGAATGGAGTCACACATACTAAGTGACAGAGTTAAAATGACTTTTGAAAGGGGCCAGTTCTCCAAAAAGACCAGATTCATAGCAACCAATGAGAAGAGGCCTGTCTACCTGACCCAGTGGGCTAACACTGGGGCTAAGGCCTGTACAGGTCCTTAGAAACTGCTCTTGCTGGAAAACACGGACTCCACTTGACCTGCAAATTTTGTATCTGTATCCTATTCATCTTGCTCTCTTGCTCTCTGGACTAAGGGGTAACACCTTTACAAGGGAAACTGCCCCCAAAGAAAGGCACAGCAGGGCCTCCGAGGGACAGCCCAACAGGTAGCAATAACTTTCTCATTGTAAGGAGGCCCCCGACTAATTCTGAGATATGAACAACTGACTACCAACCACATCTGTGACTTGTGACCATGACTAGCTGTGACACAACAATGCAGGCCTCCTTCCCCCTGCCCCACTCATCCTCTATTTGTACCTAAAACTCGAGTCTGTACCCCGAAGACAGTCTGCTGGAGCTTGAATCCAGGGCCTCGCACGTGCCCCTCCACTAAGCCACACTCCCGCCATAAGATCTTTGAACTTGTCATTCAGTCTTTTAATAATACTGACAAATGTTTCCCCTTATGGCCCTCAGTAGAGCTCAAACCGCCTGAAACTCATCAATCATTAACTGCTCAATAAAATAAGATTTTTTTTTTTTTTTGCAGTACTGGGGCTTGAACTCAGGGCCTTCACCTTAAGCCACTCCACCAGCCCTTTTTTTTTTTTTTCTTTTGTGAAGGGTTTTTTGAGATAGGGTCTTGAGGAACTATTTGCCCTGGTTGGCTTTGAACTGTGATCCTCCTGATCTCTGCCTCCTGAGTAGCTAGAATTACAGGTGTGAGCCAGTGGCACCTGGCAAAACTCTAAGATATCAATGTGCCTCAGTTTACCATTTACTTGGTGGTCCTGGGGTTTGAACTTAGGCCTCCCACTTGCTGCGAAGGTGCTCTACCACTTGAGCCACCCCACCAGTCTGCTTTAAGTATTTTTTGAATAAGGTCACACACTTTCTTTGCCTGGGCCAGTCTCAGCTGCAGTCCTCCTATTTATACTTTGTGGTATACAGGTGTGTACCACCAGGCTCAGCCTATTAGTCGAGATGGAGTTAGTTTTTTTGCCTGGGCTGGCCTGGAACAACTGTCCTCCCAATTTGAGTAGCTGGGATACAGGTGTGAGCCACCATGCGTGGCAATCAGTCTACCTTTAACAGTGCTGACTTCAGAACAGAAATCCTGACATTAGGGGTAACTCTGAACATGTCAGCACCATCAGACATGATCTTGGAAACCATGGAATTTGAGCTGGGCCAGGTCGGTGAGGGTGGCACCTGGTGTGGGAGGTGTGTGACTGTGCCTGTGCGTGCAGGGCAGGTGGCTGATGGGTGAAAAGAAGTGGGATACTCACTGCCGCAGACGTCTCCTGCCTGGAAGAGCTCTGTGGTGAGCAGAACTAATCCATAGTATGAAAATGCATTGCAAAACCTGGCAGGAGCAAGCGAGAACCAAAAACAGAAGGTCAAAGAAACATGAATCCTCTCCGCCTTCCTCACCTCCCCCACACACCAAGGGCCTACATCTGCAGCAGCAGGATCAGTCTGTGGACCCCACTGGGTTTGGGGGCTGTGGAGCAGGAAGGTAGCAGGCAGGCAGGAAGCACAGTGATGTGACAAAGGGAAGTGCTTACATGTCCTTGGAAAAATCCAAAATCCATAGCTGCCCCTCCCCCAAGGCTATCGAAACAACTGGTAATAAAGGAAAAGTTTTCTGGGGATCAAATTTGGAAGGAAACAGTCCCAGTGACATCTGTTGTAGCTTCTGGAGCAACTTGGTGAACTTGGACATGATTTTAGAATTTCAGAGCTAATGTTGTAGCTTGTTAACTCCTGGGTGACTACTGCAATTTGCAGGACCGTTCTCATCCTATGTGGGGACTCCCAAATAATCAGAAGCCAAGGACATTGATCCCCTTGGATTACAATTTCATATAACTCAGAAAACGGTGCTCTCAAAAGTGAGTGTTCTCAACTTTGTCACATACCCCACCACCACCCGCCCTGGTAGTGGGGATCATACATGCTAGGTAAACACTTAACCACTAAGCTGCATCCCCCACCCCAGTCCAACCCTCTTCTTCACAATCCTGCAGCTCCATAGGTGTACTGGGGACATAGCAGGTGTTTAATAAGTGTCTGGTGTGTTGATTCAGCTCATACGAATGCCAGGACAGAGCTGGAGCCCAGCTCTGTGTTTCATAGAAGCTTTTCTCTGCCCTTCCCTGTGACTGACCACCTGAGGGCCCCTACCCTACTAATTAGCCCCTCTGCCAAAAGGTGAATAGGAGAATTGAGAACAAGTTTAAAAAGAACAGAAAGCCTTAAGCCAGGCCCACTTTGTACATAGCAGGTGCTGTGTACCCGATTTGGTAGAGTGTTGAAAGGATGGTTGAAATTTGATTTATTGTGGAGAGTAAGATAATCACTCTCTATAAATGCCTTCCCTCCTGTCCCCTGCCACAACTGTTTAGAAAAATTGAACAAGATCAGAGCTCAATGTTCCAAGAATGGCCATAGTGGCCAAATTCTGGTTCTCAAAACTATGGATCAGGTGCCACCAGTGGTACGAAGGCAATATGGGAAAGGAGGAAGACAATGACCCAGCTGAAATGTTAAATCTCATTGCGGAAAACTCCCTTTTGAGTTTCCTTCAATTGTTTTGGTCATATCCCAGTCTTACTTGTGCGCTCAGGGCCTTGCCCTTGCAGCAGGCGCTCTACCACTTGAGCCACACTCTCAGCCCTTTTTTGCTTTAGTTATTTTTCAGGTAGGGTCTCACTTTTTGCCTGGGGTGGGGCTTTAACCGCACAATCCTTCTATCTAGGCTTCCTGCACTACCACTTATTGAGATGAGGGTATTGTTAACTTTTTGCATGGGATGGCCTTGAACCTAGGATCCTCCTGATTTCCACCTCCCGAATAGCTGGGATTATAGGTGTGAGCCACCTTCCTTCCCTGGTCCTATTGAGTCTTCTACACCTGCCTTCCTCCCAGTCTGTCTCATTGCCTTGGTAAACATCAGTATAACTACTTTTACTTTGTTTATCTTTAAGGTCGCTTTCTACCTATGGCCTGCAATTGTGTGTTTTCCTTTAAAGGAGAGAGACAAAGTTTCTTTTAAAAGATGCTTATCCAAGCAAATACCCAGGTAAAGAAATAGATGAGGAAATGAATAGTCCAGGTAATAACCTGGATATGCAGAAATCAGGAGGTGATGTTCAAACTAGTGAAATTTACAAATGCTGCCTGAGAGCAAAGGGTTGTCACAGGCTGGCATTCACACAGAGGCCCAAACCAGGCAAAGTGGCCAACCCACAGGTCTTACCTACCATATAAACCACAGCAACAAAGTCGTCCATCTAAAGTGTGGCGTGAAAAGGTCCCTTATTTTGCCTCGGTCTTCCTGTTTCAAGACAAGGAATGCTGTTTATTCTCTCCCCTCCAGGTGGGGGCCCGGCTGGTAGCATGAGGTCCATGCACACTTATTGCTGGAAGGGAGTTTCCAGTGGGCAGAACGTGTGGGCTCTGAGAAGCCAGGACTCAAATCCATGGCCCCTCCAGCCATGGGGCCATCCCACGCCCTCTAACCTGAGCCCTGGAGCCAGGAAACAGACCCCAGACACCTGGGGCTCCCTACCCACCCATGCAGGACTCTTAGGGAGTTCCATAGACTCTGGAGCTAGAAAAATAAAGGAGTGTGCAACCACTTCACACACAAACACTCACATACACACAACTACCCCAAGGCCAACTCCAGGTCAAGGTTACAGCAATTAATATGCTGAAAAGCCAACTCAGCACAGGCCAATGTGCCCAAGTATTGACTAACTGACCTGTTTGCCAATTCTATAGAATTTAAAAGAATTTATCGATATTTATTAAAGAATTAAATCTTTGCTTTCCAGTGTTCTCTCTTTATGTTTTTGGTTCCTTTTTTTTCAGTGCTGGGGTTTGAATTTGGGGCCTCACGCTTGCTGGGCAGGCCCTGTACCACTTGAGCCACTCCCCCAGCCTTTTTCAAGCTTCAGTTATTTTTCAGATACGGTCGCATTTTTTCCCTGGGGTTGGCCTTGGACCACAATCCTCTACCTACACCATCCACCTATTTATGCCTCCCATGTATCTGGAGTTACAACACTCCCAGCTTGTTTGTTGAGATGGGGTCTAGCTTGTTTGTTGAGATGGGGTCTCTCTTTTTGCCCAGAGTTGCCTCAGACAGCAATCCTCCCAGTCTCTGCCTCCGTAGTAGCTGGGATTACAGGGCATGAGCACAGCACTTGGCCTTTTTTTTTTTTTTTTGAGACAAGCTCTCACTACTTTCCTTGAACTTGCAATCCTCCTGCTTCAGGTTCTGGGATTTTAGGTGTGAACCCCACACTTGGCCATCTTCAGTTGCCAATGTGTTTTTTGTTTGTTTGTTTGTTTTGTGGTACTGGGGTTTGAACTCAGGGCCTACACCATGAACCACTCCACCAGTCCTTTTTTGTGAAGGGTTTTTTTCAAGATAGGGTCTCGAAAACTATTTGCCTGGGCTGGCTTTGAACTGCAATCCTCCTGATCTCTACCTCCTGAGTAGCTAGGATTACAGGTGTGAGCACTGGCACCTGGCTCCAATGTGGTTTTATTGCACACCTTTTGCATTTGCAAATCAAATTGGGTCAGTGCCAACAGGCAAAACCAAAGCAGAGGCAGTCCCAACATTCATCTACTCCTCCAGTCACTGGCTAAATTCTCCAGGTAGCATTTTCAGAAGCTGTCAGTGAAATACAGATTGTTATTGCTGAATACCTCCTGCAGGTCCTGCCTACCACACCCACCCACTCCAGGTACATACAGACACACGCACAGAAACAGGTGCAAGTCCATCCTGGATCTACACACTCAACCACCCACGTGCTCACGTGGCCCTCACGCCCATGGACGCACAGGCCCTAGTCACAGGGGACGCTGACCTGTCTGGAGATGATGAGTTTGCCCAGTGGCATGGGAGCTCCATTCTCTGTCGCGATCCTCTTTAAGGTGGCGATGGCTTTTTCCTGGTTCCCAGACAGCACATCATACCTCGCACTCTCCGGCAGCCACTGAGGGGACAGGAGACCCAGGCATGGCCGGTTAGGGTGGGACAGAGTTCCCAGCACACTCATCTGCATAAGGGGTCTGCATGGGTGGGGACCTGGCTTCAAATACTGACTCTGCCGTTTTTATATGGTTGTGTGACCCTGGCTAGTGACTTGTTCTCACTGTACCTCCATCCATAAAATGCTGGTGAAAATGGTGGTGTTAAGAGGATTAAGGTGCCTGGCACTGGTTAACATAGTGGTTATTGTTGTCACAGTTGTCATCACTATTATTTTGTGTTGCCTTCAGAGTTCTGCATTAAAAAGACCACCATCAAAAATCTCACCCTCAACTCTCAAGAAACGCTACTGTATTCAGTGTCACCTTCAAACACAGGCCAAGGGAAAGAAATCAGGAAGACTGTGGAGCCTAACAGAGTCTCAACTCCAAGTGACAGATAAAAACACTTCTGAGAAACAAAGCATCACATGGAGTAGAGAAAAAACAAATAGCAGATGGAGTAGAGAAAGCATAAGACCAGGAGTCAGAAGTTCTGGTTCACACTAGAGTTCTGGTGTTCTTTGACATGTCCATCTGGCCTCCCCGGGCCTCAGTTTCCTCCTCAGTAAAATGGGGCTATAGCAGAAATTGCTAACGCTCACCAAAATTCATGCTTCCCTTACCATGGTGTAGAATTGCCCTTGGATGGGGCTGCCTAACCATGGACTACATTTCCCAGTTTCCCTTGCACCTAGGAGAGGTCATGTGACTTGCTGTCACCAATGGCATGTAAACAGAATGTGGCTGGCCAAGATATTTAAGAAGCAAGTCTCCACTTTCCCTTCCCTGGCTGGTGTCTGCATGTAGAAGTCTTCAAAGCCCTTGAGAGCATGTGTTCTACACATGAAATGATGAATGTGTGCCATGCTATCGCTATTGGGTAGGTTTACAAGTAGGATGGGATGAACAACTCGTTTGAGCTCCTGGGTTCAGCTATGCCTGAAGCTAGCTATTTAATCTTCTATCATATATCCATCCCTGTTTTACTCAAGCCAGTTTTTTTTTTTTTTTAATATTTGTCAATTGTGTTCTGTTCCTCATTTCCCTCGTTCCTCAATTTTTTCCTTTATTTTGGTTATATGGATGGATTTTTTTTTCTTCTCGCCTTTTATTTTATTGTTTTTACATTTACTTACATGTGGATACATTGTTTGTGCCACCTCCCCCTCCCCCTCCCCTCAAGCCAGTTTGAATTGGGTTTCTGTCTCTTGCCACTGAAGAGTCCTGATGAATCCCATACAGTCACTTTAAGTGCAGGGCTTGCAATGATGGGGCCCGCGTCTGTCCCATCCCAGCGCACTCCCTGGGGAATCTCTCCAAAGTATCTATCTGGAGGAAATCTAACGCTCCACTCCTCATTGCCTTATTTTAAAAAATAGTCTTCAGTGGAGGCTTTGGTGTTTTCTCCCACCCCCTCCCCACAGGAACACGGTGGATAGTGATGTGCCAGGAAGGGAAGGAGGGTGTTAAAAGATACCTACAAAACACAGAACAGCAAAGAGGAGGAGTGGGACAGCCGAAAGGATGAGCAGCCAACGCCAGCCCAGGCTGGGCATCACAAATACAGCCAGGACAACCTCGAATACCGTTCCGATGGCCCAGAAGACCTGGCACAGGAGAACGGGGGTCAGCGGCAGGGGTAGCACGGTCCTCACAGTAAGCAATTCTGCGGTCACTGTGCACAAGGGGCCACCCTTTCCTGTGCTCCGTATGAGGTCCATGGGTCCCTCCTGCAGTCCCGTGCACACTGGATATTTACATGGTGCCCACAGCAGTGGCACAACCTGTGAGCTCCAGCAAGGGACCAATACAGTCAGTATTATGTCTTATCAGCATGATAGGTGACATCACACACATTGAGAGTTTGGTTTTGATTTGGTTTCTGTTGTTTGTTTTTTTTTATTCTGGTAACATACACATAAAATGTACCATTTTAACCATCTCTAATTGCACAGGTGAGTGGTATTGCAGACACTCAAAATGTTACCCAGCTATCTGTCTCCAGACTGTTCTCATCTGGCAAAGCAAAAACCATATGCACTAAACACTAAGTCCCCATCCCATCCTCCCCGGCCCCTGGCAACCTCTATTCTATTTTCTGTCATTATGACATTTTTAGTGGTTTTTTTAGATAGGGTCTTGCCACATAGCCCATGTTGGCTTGACCTCTCTAGATAGGCCAGGCTAGCCTCAAACTCAGATCCTCCTGCTTCAGCCTCCCAAGTGCTGGGATTTCAGGAATATGTCACTGCCCCCACCCTGTCACTATGATTTTGACTACTCTAACTACCTCGTGGAAGTGTCTTTTTGTGTTTGGCTTACTTCACTTAGCATAAAGTCCTCTTGGCTGACCAGGCGCTGGCAGCTCACACCTGTAATCCTGGCTACTCAGGAGGCAGAGATCAGAAGAATCGAGGTTCTAAGCCAGTCCAGGCAAATAGTTTTCGAGACCCTATCTCAACAAAACCCATCACAAAAAAGGGTTCGTAGAGTGGCTCAAGGTGTAGGCCCTGAGTTCAAACCCCTGTGTCACAAAAAAATAAAAGTAAAGAAATAAAGTATTCTTGGTTCATCCATGATGAACCAAGGAAAGAATGTGTTTCCTTTTTAAGACTGAATACTATTCTTTTCTGTGTATATATTGCATTTTGCTTGTCCATGTGTCCACTGATGAACACTTGGGTGGGTTCCACATCTTAACGATTGTGTACAGTGCTGCTGTGCACATGGAAGTACACACGGACACACTGGTTCTGTCTACTGACATCCATTTCTCTTGCCCATGGTGCCTGGAATCCTTCATCAGAACAGCCTCTTTCCTGAGGCTGCCTTCTCTTTGCCTCTTATTTCCCTGGCTGCCCCTGGCAGGGTGGTCATGCTCTGCTGCCTGTGTCCCTCAGCTGAAGGTCACAGCTCCTCTCTATCAGCCTTCTTGCAACTCTCTGGGTGGCTAGCTGTCCCCTCCCTTTGCTCCTTTGCCCCTGGGTAGGACTGTCCCGCTGGGGATATGTAGCCGGTGCCTTTGGTAATGACGCTGATTTAAGGACACTGTTTCCTGTAGGGGAACCCACTCTACAACTGGTTGCCTACTCTAAAACCTGGTCCTCTGGCAACCTGGTAAGTTCTGGAACCTCAAGGGCCTTCCTTTCCTTAAGGGAACCACAGTCCATTTCTGCTGCTGACAACCAGGGGTGACAGTCAAAATGTCTAACAATTAGTATAGCAAGGGCACTGACCAATCAGAGTAGACATTGGTCATACACTCCCCTACCTCCATGAAGCCAGGAATGAGTTCTTTAGTTACTGGATCATGGGACACTCTAGGAAGTCCTAAGAGAGGACTGAGTGTGTTAGGTGACGTGACAAGAGTTGTTCAAGGTTCAGAATCAGCTAGTCCAGGTATATCTCAATATTTAAACAACTGATTCATCCACACCTGGGTGGACCAGTTGACTGTCACTCTAATTGGTCAGAAAATGGTCAGGATGGTTAAGTTGGGCTGTGAGGTCAATGTGATCAATAATCTTAGTGTGGTCACAGTGACTGGAAGGTCCAAGCGTTTTCCCAATCAATACCGTGGACATCAGTGTCCAGCAGAAGCAAATAAAGCATTCTGCCACTGTGTGGAGAGGGCACTTTGAAAAGCTATGGATTTGCCCTGAGATCTTTCAGGTTAAGGTTGGAAAATAGGTCACAGACCCTGGCAGAAGGAGGGTTGAGAGGAACTGGTGGAGCCATGAGAGTTTTAAAGCAGCGCAGAGGTGCCCTATGCGCAATCTCTATGATATGGACTAGTCTGGTAAAAACAGCCATGCAGGGTGAAGAGAGGGGCTCGCAGGAATCTGGTCAATTTCAAGCTGCATGGTTCAACCCGACTGTCAGAAGGCATTTGCAAATGAAACACTTACCACCTATCTGCTACCATTTTCTTAAAAGTACAATCAATTGATTTTTCTTGTCATCTGAAAAATTTATCCATACTATATGACAGCCGTGTCAGAATTCAATATAACTATCCATTTAAGACTTTGCATGATATTTTTCTTAAAATCTCCTTTGCTTGTCCTGTGCCTCAGGACACCTGAGAACCTCACCTGCCAGGCAGCGTTCTCTAGAGATCCAGCCACCCTCCTCCTTACCTCGATCAGCAAAATACACTTGGCTCTGGCTTTCATGGGGAGGAACTCGGCGTAGAGCGTCACCCTGGGCAAGCAAAGAGACAGAGAGGGTCAAGTTCAGGGGTAGGTGGGAAGATTGTTAGTTTCTGATCTTCTAAGGCAGTATTCCAGCAAGATGGATCAGTGCATACAGCATCACAATTTCCTGGGAATGCAGCTAAAAGTGGAAATGTCTTGACCTTCAAAACCAGACTCTCAGGGATGGCACTCTGGCATCTGCGTTCTTTTTTTTTTTTATTATTGGGGTTTGAACTCAGGGCCTACACCTTGAGCCACTCCACCAGTCCTATTTTTGTGATGGGTTTTTTTGAGATAGGGTCTCGTGAACTATTTGCCCAGGTTGGCTTTGAACCGTGATTCTCCTGATCTCTGCCTCCTGAGTAGCTACAATGACAGGCATGAGCCACCAGTGCCCAGCTGGCATCTGCATTCTTAATTGAGTCCCCAAATCATCCTCAGATTCCATAACTGCTTTCCATAACTCAGGCCTGCCTACAGCACAGTAAGTCTAGGGGAAACAGGGAAAGTCGGTCCAGTTCGTGTTCCTAAGGCTCTTGAGGAATCCAGGCCTTTTATTCTGTACTATGTTCATCCTGGGCCCACTGATGTCTGGCCATGTTTTCTTGGCAGGAGCCACAGAGCCGATGGCAGCCCTTCCCAGAGTATCACGTCACGGGTGTGTGACGTCAGCCTGCCTATCACTGGTGATATTAATCCTTGTTGGGGATCAAGTTGCATTCAAATGGGTTCCTCCACCTTAAGTTAGTACTTTTCTTTTGTGATTAGTAAGGACCTCCTGGGGAAATACTCAGAGATCATGTCAATATCCTGTTCATGTGCATATCCTGTTCACCAGCTGTAACCATTTGCTGTTTCTGCTAAAATCAAATACCCCTGTGATGGCAAGAATGTGTTTTCATTTTCCCTCACTCCTTTTGCATTCATTAGTTAATGACCTACTATAAGGAAGTACTTACTTCTCCCTGTGAACTATCTTGTCTATTTATGTATGTATGTATGTATGTATGTATTTTTTGGTGGTGTTGGGGTTTGAATTCAGGGCTTTTGCACTTGCAAAGCAGGCATTCTACTGCTTGAGCCACACCTCCAGTCCTATGTTAGCTATCTATCTATCTATTTATCGTCTATCTATCTATCTATCTATCTATCCATCATCTATCTGTCTGTCTGTCTATCTATCATCTGTCAATCTCCATCTAGCTATTCATTTAATCTTATGGACTTGTGGACTCTGATTTTATCCACTGAGTTTTAACTCATTTTTTTGGTGCTCAGGTCTGGCTAGTGGCTCCTGTTGTCTTTTTGACACTTTGCCATTATTCTTTGAGCTCTTCCTTACTTCCTGGCACAATATGTCCAGCTCCTCTTGTACTTTTCTTACCCCAGCCCTAGATATCACCATTTTTCTCAGAAGCCCTGATACTCTTTGGTGAAGATGGAATTTAGAAACCAAAATTAGAGTGGCCAGTTATGCTCAATGCTACTGGGATGTCACTGCTTTTATTTATTTTTGGTTTTTTATTATTCATATGTGCATTCAATGCTTGGGTCATTTCTCCCCCCTCCCCCCATGTCAGTGCTTTTAAAAGGCTCTTTCAGTGGATGGTGCTAAGAGATTCTATCTATCCATCCATCCATCATCAATCTGTCTACCATCTAGCTATTTATCATCTCTATATTGATCTATCATCTATTAATCCAGTTATGTATCATTTATCTACCTAGACAATAAATAATTGTCTATCTCCTCTTTGTCTCTGCCACATGCCCTGCCCATAAATCTATTTCTATATCTTTCTGTGTATAGTTATTTTAAAACACGAGTCCACTGTGATTCTTTCCATCCCAGTCTTTCTAACCTTTCCAATTCCGAGTTAACAATTCTCTTCAAATGAGAAACCTGGGTCTCCTTACCCTCAAAGTGATTACTTATTTGCTCAGTTTATTTGCTTGCACAGTATGACCAAGGTTCCAAATGCATTGGCTGTGTCCCACTTCCCTCCCCCACCTCCTCAGTCTTTGGTGTGCTGGACAGAGGGAATGTTGTCCCACCTCTTCCACTGGAGCCTGGCAGCTGAACTACTAGGCAACCTCTTGCCACACTCCTGGATTGGCAGTGGGGCAAAGGGAGACCAATTTCCTCTAAGCCTTTGGAGGCAGCTGGTGCTGAAGGCCCATTTAGACCTCCCAGGTCAGTGTGGCCCCTTGCAGCTGCCTCTAGTGACTCGCCCCTGGTACGTGGGTACAAAAAGCCACTCCCTGGCCTCGGTGGGATGGAACATGTGGAACCATGAACACTCCTAGGATTGATGGAGCAGTTTGTCTATCAGAGTAGTCAGCTAAAGAACATCTCTGTGGATCTTCGTAGTGAAATATACTAAAATCCGAAGTCAAAACATAATGCTAGCTAACAGGAAATTCTGATACATGCCCTAAGGGAGGATTGAAAGGATTGTTTCTTTTTTGCGGTACTGGAGCTTGAACTCAGGGCCTACATCTTGAGCCACTCCACCAGCCCTTTATTGTGATGGGTTTTTTTGAGATAGGGTCTCTCGAACTATTTACCCAGGCTGGCTTTGAACTACGATTTTCCTGATCTCTGCCTCT
Source organism: Castor canadensis (assembly GCF_047511655.1). Classification (NCBI taxonomy): domain Eukaryota; kingdom Metazoa; phylum Chordata; class Mammalia; order Rodentia; family Castoridae; genus Castor; species Castor canadensis. Next base: position 28,235,056 of record NC_133403.1, on the reverse strand, counting down.
GAGTAGCTGGGTTATAAGCGTGGGCCACTGATGCCAGGCTGAAAGCATTGTTTCTAAGCGGATTGAGCTACATAAATTTGGTCAAATACGAATGAATCCTCTGAGGATCTTGCATTTTGTCTTCCATTTGTTCCAACGGGACTCATGTACTGGGTACACATATGACAGGAAATGGATGCTGGGATCACCGCAGTTAACCTGACAATGCCAGACACCAAGGAGAGGCTGGGCAGTACTGTTTGCAGCCCACCAATCAAGCACCAGGGTGAATGATGCATTGCCAAGAGAACAATGGCTGAACAGCTTGGGAGAAGGGTCTCTAACAATTTCCAAATAACTGGTGCCAAATTGTTCAATTGGTCCTAAGGCAGGCTAACAACAAGAAAAATAACCCACCATGGGACTGCTTTCTCTTTACTATTCCCCAGTACCACGCTGAGCCATCTCTAAAGCAATGAATCCCCTCTAAATTGTAATCATCCTGGCAGTCATAAATATCTTTGCAAGATAGTGTCCAAAGGGGCACCTCTGAGTCGAGCTTGCCTGGTAAAAGGGAAGTTTGCTCTCCATTTGACCTCTCAGGCAAAGTCCTCTACTTAAGAGCTTATGAATATTGGTTCCATATTACACACATAAGTAAAGGCCTGAAATTAGCATGAACACATGCATAGACTACTTCAAGTCATGTGATGAGGCTGTGCTCATTAAACCTGCCAACCACCGTAGCCCCAGCCTAAGGACTGCCCAGATTTTTCCACCTTACAGCTTATAAATTGGTCTTTAAACAAAGAGATCAATACTTTGAGCCACCTAGCAGAGCCCACACTTTTTATCTTGCAGGGCTTCCTCTTACTCTTTCTTTCCTTTTCTTGAAAGTTTCGCTACTGTTTTGCAATTTGTGTCTCTGTCTAGCTCTCTGTCGAAGTGACATAGGAACCTGGGATGATCTGGACTAATGTCTTCTTAGACCACTCAGCCTGGTAACGGTCTTCGTCCTGAGGTTCTCAAGTGATCAGTGTGTGTGCAGACTGTCTGAAACCACATCCTTGCTGACTTCCTTTTATCTTTCTTGCTTCTTTCACTCTTACAGCTTCCTCCCAAGGATGAGGAAACTTCTCATAAGTCTTTTGCAAGAAGATCTGCTTCAGGCTCTGCTTCTCTGGAGTCCATCCTGTGACACCTTGCTTTCTCCACAGAGCTGCTAGCTTGCCCAAAGTTGGCCTCTACAATACCACAGAGGTATAGACACAGGTGCTTCACCAGTTAAAAGTCTTCCCCAGGTTCTAATCAAAGGCATCTCTGTCCAGAGCAGAAATCTCAGGAGCCTGAAGAAAGACTCGGGCTTCATAGTTTAGACTCTTTAGAGAAAAGTGGGGGGAAAATGCAAATGCACATGAGTCTCATCCCACTTCACTATGAGTGTTCCCATCTCTCTCTCTCTCTCTCTCTCTTTCTCTGATTGAATCGCTACATGAGATCACACTCACAGATTTTGAATCCTATTATTAATTTGATTTGTGAATAAGCGTTTTGTGTCAGTTAAACTTTTTTTTTTAACAATGCTGGAGGTCAAGCCCTTGAACATGCTAGAAATGTGCTCACTCATGGAGCTACCCCTACTTCCATGTCATTTATATGTCTCTTGCAACATGTTTTCGAGCACACGCACGAACCGTACTTACCTTAATAACAGCTACCTTACTAGGATCCACTGTGTGCCAAAATACTTTTCTAGATTGTATACACCACTTGGTAAATGTCGCAAACGAATGGGGTAGAGGATTATAAATTACAGATTTAGAATTATAATCTCTACTGTGTGTTTCTTTGCAACTCTAATCCTCATTTACACATCTTTATCTATGTCTGAAAAGTTGTTACTTGAGCAGTACTGTCTATGTAACAAGTTACAAAGTGGAAGTAGCCCACCGAATACTTCCCTGTTTGGATGGTTTCGCAGCTGTAAACACTTCTTTAAACAACCTTAAAGTGAAATCTTTGTTTCCACATGGTTTCCTTAGGATGGATTCCCCTAAGTAGAATTTGAGTCAAGGTCGTGCTTATTTTTTAAGATTTTGGATGTATACCACACAATCCACTTTCCAATTTATATTCCTTCGACTATCTCTATCGAAACCATCAGGAATCTCGTTATCCAAGCTCTAAGAATCAAGAACAAGTTTAGAAGATTGCAACAATTATCACACATAACCTCTTTGACATTTTATTACACACTATGCTTTTATTATTTTTTAAATCAATAATACTAAAATGAGAAGCATGTTTTCCTTCCCTACCAAATTAAAGCCAAACTACCAACCATGCAAAAACGTCACTAGTATATTCTAAGGGCAAAGCTATTTCTGTCTTCAGATGTCAAGGATTTGTTTTGATAACCTGTAGCGCTAAGCCTTTTTATTCATTTTATTTCATTTTTGTACAAAGGGTATTGTCAATGGGAAACAATTCAAGAGAACATAAGCACAGAGTATACGATGACCATTCCTCTTCCCCATGATCCCTACATCCAAGCCATAGCTGTCAGCAGTTTGCCTTGTAACCTCCAACCCCTTCTCTATGCAAATGAATGAATGAATGAATCTAAGTGACACGCTATTTTCTTCCTTCCTCCCTTCCGTCCTTCCTTCTCTCCTTTCTTCCTTCCTTCCTCTCTTTCCTCTCTCTTTCTTCCTACCCTCACTTCCTCCCTCCTTCCTTTCCATTCTCTCTCCATCCTCCCTTTCCCCCTATCTCTTTCTTTCTCCTAACACACACTGCACACTGTCAGTGTCCATGTACACAAACACCCCCGTTCTTATAGCATCCATGCTTGTCAGCCAGCCCGAATTCCAACTGTCAGTCCCTGCCACTCTTTCCCAAGGGCTTTCTCTGATCATTGAGGCTTATTTTGCCAGTTTGTGAGGCAGGCCAAAAGTGGCAAAGAATTTAACTTCCCAGGAACAGCCCTCAACAAAAGATTGCTCCCTATCCCTTGAATAGGACAATTTGGAATCTATGCTGTGGAATTTCACAGGGTGCAAGTCTTGTTCTTTGAATCTCTGTGTCAGGAGATCCTTTCAATAAAACAATCTGGAAATCATTCCATATTAATATAGGTAGAGCTACAGTACAATTATTCAGTGCTGAGGATCGAACCCAGGGCCTTATCCATGTTAGGCAAATGCTCTATCACTTGAGCCACTCCACCACCTTTTTTTTTGTGTTGGGTATTTTCAAGCTGGGGTCTTGCAAACTATTTACCCTAGCTGGTCTTGAATCACGATCCTCCTGATCTCTGCCTAGAGTAGCTAGGCTTATAGGCATGAGCTACCAGCGCCTGTATTCTTTTTAGCAGCTAATAGTCCTCCTGATTATGGCACTATCACCATACTTATTCACATCTTTCTGTTTAATACTTTGGTTATTTTCGATGTCTTGTTTTTGTAACCTAGGATCCCCACCATACACATACACAACCACCTTTTCCCATAATTGTTGTGCCCCATATTTGGCTGTTATATGAAAAATGAGCTGCTTGATATCCATCCAAAGTGTGGTGATTATTACAGCCACACTGACCAGTACAAGAATGAAATCAGCAATGGCAAGGAGCAGCGGAGTCTGGCATAAATATACACCACTGACCACCCGGGGCAGTTAGGGATTTGCCACTTGGGTCCTATGCTTGGAAAGAAATGACCTGTGACTTCAACCTGGTTTTTTTTTTTTTTTTTTTTTTTTGAGGAAGGAGCAGAACAAGGATGGGTTTGTGTGCCAACATGAAGACTGGCAGGCATCAAGGTCTGACAGGTGGGCAGCCAAGGGGATATTTATTTATTTATATTGATTTGGTTCCCCAGGGCTCTGTGCTCTGCTGCTGAGCCCGGTCCCAGCCCCAGCCTGGGGATCTTACATTTGGGAGCAGCTACCACACAAGGAGGATGTCAGGTGACAGCTCAGCCATGGACATAGCGTGTTCTGAAGCACGCAGCACCCTCTACTGGAAGTAAAAAAAAGCCATCTGCCCAAGCGTCAATCTGCATTGTGCTTATTTTCAGGAGAGAACAATTAGAGTGCAATTAGAGGTGATTACCATTCTTTTGGTACCTATATGCATTTCCTGAAACAAAACAAAAAATTGTTTGTAATGACAAAAGTACAGTGCTGCTTAATCCCTTGCTTGAATTAAGATCTACGTCTTCCTGATGTTCTTCTATAGATAGAATCTAAAATGATCCAGCTTCCTCAATGTGATTCCTTTTAGCTGTCTTACAGAGAATGGAACCTGCTAACACTACCAGCTCCACAGACCTCAAATCACCTCCCCATCACCCCCAGGGAGCAGGGGACACAGGTGATTTACCAAGACCTTCTCACTACTCAGGCCCCCAAGCTTTTCCCATCAAGATTCTATTTCAGGCTGGGCGCTGGTGGCTCACGGCCTGTAATCCTAGTTACTCAGGAGGCAGAGATCAGGAAGATCACAGTTCGAAGCCAGCCCGGGCAAGTAGTTCTCGAGACCCTACCTTGTAAATGTCCAACACAAAAAAGGGTTAGCAGAGTGGCTCAAATGGTGGAGCACCTACCTAGCAAGTGTGAGGTCATGAGTTCAAACCCCAGCCACAAAAGCAAGCAAGCAAGCAAGTCTATTTCAGGGATAGGGGGGTGGTTCAGGGGGTAGTGAGTTTACCTAGCACATATGAGGCCCTGGGCTTGATCCCCAGTGCTGAAAGGGGGGAAAATGTCTATTTCTCCTGACTTTGAGCCTGAGCTGACATTGGGACATTGTGACCAGCAGACTGTGGGAGAAGCTTAGGCTGTGGGAGGTTTCCTAGCTTCTGCTTCCTATCTCAGATCCCTGCCCGGGCTTAGGCTGAGGATTGCAGGGCATAAATGAGATAGGCTTGGCCTTGTGGGGCTCACCAGCCCTCATCCAATCCACCAGTGACTGAAGACACGTGAGCAAGCCCTGCCGAGACAGGAGGAACCACCCAACTGTGCAAGTGTGGAATTGTAAGTTGAAGAAATGGCTGTGTCTTAAGTCATGAGTGTCAAGGTGGTTTGTTACTTCATTCCCATCTGACTTTAAGCAAGCCACTTATGAGCTCTGAGTCTCAGTTTTCTTTCAGTCAAATAGGGATACCAGGGTTGTTAATGGAGCAAATGAGGTAGCATGAGGACATTTAGCACAGTGCCCAGCAATTGGCTGGCACTCGGCAGTCATTATTCATTATTTTTATGGACTGGGTTTTGTTGGGTCTGGGGGAACAGAAGACAAAAATGAGCCAGTGTCCCCATCCCCCATCAGAGCACTGGGAGCCCTACATCCTGTAAAGGCATGTAGGGCTTCACAAGTCACAGCCCCCTGGGGATGCCTCAAAATGCCATGAAGCTGATAACCAGGAGGCTTTTGCAGGACTGTGTATATGTTCCTGCAGAGATATGTTAAAAGACCACTCTACCCCTGACTCTTGACTCCCCTCCCAACAAAAAGGACCAAATAAAACACCCCCCTTTGTAAATGACAGGGAGCTACCGATTTTCTGGGTTCCCTGTCTGTCTCTAGGAGCAGCTTTTCCTTTTTCTCTAATAAATACTACTTTGTGTGCTGACCTTGTTGTCTCATGAGTCAGTCTGCTGCTTCACAAGTCAATTCTTTGGCCCATAAAGGCAAGAACTTTCAACACCAGCCTGCAACATTTCTGGTGACCACATGAAGGGACACCTCTCCTGGACCAAGGTCAGTATGGCTGAGCACCAAACCAGCAGGAGTTTGCCTAAGGTGTGACTGTGAGCCTCTGACACCCTGCTGGATGCTCCTGCTGGGGGAAACCCCCTGCTGAGGACTAGCCAAAAGCAGACTTCCCTGTGCCGCTCCCCCTGTCTCTCTCTCTGTTCCTGGTCTTCCTGAGGGACTTTCCTGTTATGGTGTGTTGGACCAACAGCTCCTAGCCAACTTTGGCCTTGCAGTGATTCTGGCTCTGGGGGTGCTCTCTGCTCCCTCCCTGTGAGTCGAGACTGAGCCCGGGATTGGTTCAGGTATGCCTTATGCTTCATTGGAGGAGGCCTGTTCGGTTTCTGCACCTGGCGTTCTTCTTCTTCCCCCACCTGTTGGTGCGGAGACAGTGACCCAAGAGTGGTGATTTTGTGTGGCTGACCGTGTTCCAGTACCACTTAGTGGGAGCGACCTGAAAGCACACCTAATCGTTAATCCCTTGAGCATATGTCGTGTCTCTCGGCTCTGATCCCCCTCCCTCATAGAAGGTTTCCCTTCTATCCTCGCCAGAGGTGGTGAACATTCTTCCCAGACCTTTGGGAACGGATGCTCCCTCAGTCCTCTTGCCACTTCCTAAGTCATCTCTGTCCTCCACTCCCTCCCCAAGCCTGTCCTTACCGTGACCTCACCTTCCCATGGGGACTATGTTGTCTTTCTATGACCTCTTTGACTTCCTCTGACATTTACTCTATCACCCTCCCTGGCCCAAAGGTCATGATCGTGTGATGATTAGGGAAAAGCCTAGGGAATTTGGCATCGCCATGGTGGCCTGGCCTTTGCTTTGGGGTTGTCTGGGAGAATGCTCCTGGGAGGAAGAGGGGCACCGCTTTTGTCCTTTTAAGTATAATGTTCTCTTTTGGGGCCCTCCTGAACTATACCTCCCCAGAGAAAAAGAAGACATGTTATCAGCCCTCTCCCCTCATGTGCAGAGCCTTTATGGTGGTTATCAGTCCATTTATTCATAGGGTCCTGTTTGAATTGGCTTGCTTCTTTTGGTGGAAGCGTCTCAAATGCTTGAGATATAGGGTAAGGAGACGAGGCACCTCATCAGCGAGTGGCTTTGGTAGGGTGACTGGAATCTGAGTCACAGTGTTATTTCCTTTGGTCCTAGACACAGGCAGCAGAAGGCAGTCAAAACATCATGGGGACGCCCATCATCATTCAGTCAGCTCCCATTGGGATGCCGATAAAGGGGAGACTCTGACTGTGAGTTATTTGGCCTTGTAGATGGGACCTGCTCCTTCCAGTCTTCTGGCCTTGGTGCCTGAAAGATCCCCACTGGCTTGCCTATTGAAACACTGGAAGGACCTAGACCCCAACAACCTTAAGAAGAAGACCCTCACCTTTCTCTGTACTGAGGCATGGCCCAAATATCCTTTGGGGGGATCAAGAGAGGTGGCCCCCTGAGGGCTCCATACATTATAATACCATCCTACAGTTAGATCTTTTCTGTAGAAGGGAGGAAAAATGGACTGAAATTCCCTATGCCCAGCTTTTCTTTTCCCTTCGAGACCATCCAGAGTGGCTCGTCAAGTTCCATTTGGACACACGGATCATGGCTATGGTCTGCAGCCCTCAGTCCCCTAAGGAAACGCAGGGCCAAAAACCTTTGCAAACACCCCAGAGCCAAAATGAGGGATCAAAATTTCCTCCCCAGTTAATAGCCACAGTCCCTCCCTTGCCGCCTAGCTATCCTTGGCATCTGCATGGGTGCTATCCCTTTCAACAGGGAGTGACAGGGAGAGGTAGGATCTATGTTTCATTCCAACCGTCAGACTTAAAAGAAATGAAAAGGGGCCTGGGGCAACTATACCGACAACCCTGATCAATACATCCAGGCCTTTATCACCATAATCCAAACCTATGACTTGGCCTGGAAGGATGTCATGCTCTTACTGGACCAAACCCTTACCTCCCTTGAAAAGCAATGAGTTTGGCCCAGGCCACCCAAATGGGAGATGATTTCCATCTCCAATGGGCCTCTCTGCCCCCAGCCCCAGGGACTGAGGGAATAGAGATGCCCAGATACCAACAGGGGCACAAGCAGTTCCTCAAGCAGAGCCCCACTGGGACCCAAACGATCTGTGGTATGAATGGAGGAGGCATCACTTTATCTACCTATTAGTGGAGGGACTAAAAAGGGCCGAGGTGAAGCCACTGAACTATTCCCAGGTGACTACTGAACAACAGGGCCCTGATGAATCTCCCTTTGCCTTTTTACAACATCTTAAGGACACAATTCAAAAACATACCTCTGTGGACCCAGAGTCACAGGGGGAGGAAGTTCTCCTGAAGGATAAATTTTTGACTCAATTGGCACCTGACATTCATAGGAAACTTCAAAAGGTGGTAGCTGAAGAAGAAAGATCTTTGGATCAACTGGTGCAGCTTGCCACCTCGGTGTATTAAAACCGGGACCTAACTAAAAAGAGAGGTAAGAATAAAAAAACACCAGGAGCTTATTGCTGCACTCAGGGAGCTCCCCACCCATGGGGCCCCACTCCCAGGACATGTTACCAATGTGGACAGGAAGGACACTTCCATAGAGAGTGTCAAAGAGGAGGGCAGCCTCACCCCTCCAGGATCAGGCCCCAAATGTAAGGGCAACCATTGGAGGTCTAGGTGCCCCTGTCTTCAGATGGAAGGTGGGGGTGCCACCTCCCTTGGACTGATGGGTCCTGGGGCCTCCTGTCCAGGCTCCAATCCTTGATATCAAAACTGAGGAGCCTTGGGTTACCATCATGGTAGAGAAGCAAAAGGTCACTTTTCTCCTGGACAGTGGAGCCCACTTCTCTGTCCTCCCTTTCTCTCCAGGTCCCAGGTCCAAAAATGCAATAGTCGTCCAGGGCATATCTAGCCAGCCTCTTGAGTGTTATTTCACCCGGCCACTGGCTGTTTCTGGAGGAACCTCCACTTCTGTCACTCGTTCCTTGTGGTCCCTAAAACTCCAATACCCTGCTGGGGTGAGACTTACTGTCCCAACTTTAAGTCCAAATTCTACTTCCCACAGGGAATACTTGTTTCCCCCTCATTGAAGAACAGGTAGATCCTACAGTTTGGACTGATGGTACAACTGTCAGTCAAGCAAAAACTCCTCTTCCTGTACAAATAAGGCTGAAAGATCCCCTCCAGTTTCCCCATCAAAAGCAATATCCCCTAAAGCCTGAAGGGTGGCAGGGTCCATTGCCCATTATTAACTCCCTAAAACAGCAGGGACTTTTAGTGGAATGCTGAAGCCCCTATAACACTCCTATTTTTACTGTCTGTAAGGGGCCAAGTAAACAGAGGTTGATTCAGGACCTCCAACTCATTAATGAGGCTGTTGTTCCCCTTCATCTTATTGTCCCCCAGCCCTACACTCTATTGGCCCAGATACCCCCAAAAGCTCAATATTACTCTGTGCTAGATCAAAAGGATGCCTTTCGTATTCCTTTACATCCTGATAGCCAGCCCTTGTTTGCCCTTGAGGACCCCACTAATCCCTCACAACAGCTGACATGGACAGTGTTCCCTCAGGGCTTCAGAGACAGCCCCCACCTTTTTGGGAAAGCCCTAAACAAAGACTCACTGGATTGGGAACACCCAGGGGTCACCCTTCTCCAGTACATTGATGACCTACTCTTGTGTGGATCCACTGAGCCTCTTGTTTCCAGAACAAATGAATCCCTTTTAAACTTTTTGGTCTCTAGAGGCTACAAGTTCTCAAGAGAAAAAGCCCAGCTGTGCCTTCTTTGGGTTCCTAGCTTGGCATGATCCTGGAGGGGCAAACTTGTTCCTTAAGTTCAGAATGGATTAAGCCAATTTTGGGGTATCCCTTGCCCCAGACCTTGCACCAGCTGTGAGCATTTTTGGGGGGTCACTGGGCTCTGATGTATTTAGATCCTGGGATATGCAAACTCAACCAGGCCCTTACTTCAGCTTCTTAAAAAGCCTCAACAAAACTCTCAGTCCTATCTTGAATGGTACCCTGAGAGCAAAAAGGCTTTCCAAACTCTCAAACAGTCACTCCAATTGGCTCCAGCCCTGAGCTTGCCTACTCAGGACCGTTTCCAGTTATATGTGTATGAAAAGGGAGGCCTAGCCCTTGGGGTACTCACTTGGCTCCGAGGGCCCACCCACAGCCAGTGGGATATCTGAGTAAGGAAATAGATAATGTGGTCAAAGAGTAGCCTGGATGCTTAAGAGCCTTGGCAGCAGTCTGTCTCTTAATCCCAGAAACCCAAAAACTAATTCTTGGCCAGCTCCTGATTGTGTACACTCCTCATGATCTGGGAGGACTCCTAACCTCAAAAGAGGGACAATGCCTGTCAGATAACAGACTGCTCAAATACCAGTCTCAACTCTTAGAATGTCCAGATATAAGGCTCTGAATGTGTTCAGCTTCAAATCTGTCATCCCTTCTCTCCACAGAGAAGGGCCCAATCACACACTCACATGAGGAAGTACTAGCCAAATGCTATTCAGCTAAGCCTGACTTCCTTGATCAGCCACTTCCAGATCCAGACCTCACCCTCTTCATGGATGGAAGCTCATCAGTCCAAGAGGGAATTAGATGGGCGGGGGCAGCTGTAGTGTCTCTCACTCACACCCTATGGGCTGAGCCCCTGCCTCCTTCCAATAGTGCCCAATTGGCTGAGTTGATAGATCTCACCAAAGCATTACAACTATCTCAGGGAAAAAGTGCACATATCTATATAGACTCTAAGTATGCCTTCCTGGTCCTCCCTGCCCATGTGGCTCTTTGGAAAGAACAATGATTAATAATTGCAGCAGGATCTCCCATTAAACACTCTCAAGCAATCCTAGACCTTCTAGAGGCAGCCCTACTCCCAAAGCAGGTGGCAGTAATCCATTGTCTTGGGCAACAACGATCTGGGGATGAAATAACAAAAAGAAACAATAAAGCTGACATGGCAGCAAAAGAGGGTGTCCAAAAACCTTGTGTTCAAGCCCCTCTTCTATGGGAACAATCCCTTCCCTCCCTCTCACCCCTGCATCGTCCTCAATACTCACCCACTGAACTCCAACAGGCCTCTGAGAAGGGGTATCACCTTGACCATAGGGGATAGTGGATAACTACTGAGGACAAGCTATTTCTTCCACAAAGTAGCCAATTGAAGGTCCTCAAAATCTTACACCAATCCTATCACTTAGGGCTTCATAAGACTCTCTTGCTGGCTAGTCAATTATCTAAGCAGATAAAAGTCAAAGATACCCTCCAACGTATTATCAGAGATATGGAATTTGCCAGTGCAACAATCCCCTCAACTCTGCCCTGCCTGTCCCTGGGACCCAGAGATGAGGCACATATCCTGGGGACTCACCTGCCAGGAGGCCCAACCTCTAGATTACTCCTGGTCTTGGTAGATGCATTTATTAGATGGGTAGAAGCATTCCTCTGTTCCTCTGAAGAGGCCTGGGAGGTAATTAAGGTCCTAATTAATGAGATTATCCCTAGATTTGGACTTCCCCAGACTTTCCAGAGTGATAATGGGCTGGCCTTCTAAGCCAAAGTCATCCAGGGGATCTGAAAGGCTTTGGGAATCAAATACCACCTCCACTGTGTCTGGAGATCCCAATCCTCTGGTCAGGTGGAACAGGCCAATGGACTGCTTAAGGGACATTTGTCTAAGTTGGCTCAAGAAACTCACCTCCCCTGGCCAAAGCTGTTACTGCTGGCCCTGATCCGACTCAGAAATACCCCAAGCCACTTGAGGCACTCAAGAAATGGGAGGCCATTTCTTCTAAATGATCTTCTCCTGGACACCAAGACTGCCAATTTGGTGTACCACACCACCCAGTTAGCCAAATTCCAACAGATTCTTTCTGAGCTGGGACGAGATGAGCCAAGAGAAGACTCTTCCCCACTGTTTTGCCCAGGTGATACAGTCTTAGTTAAACTTCCTCATGCCTCTTGTGGCCCCTTTGAATCTCTTTGGGAGGGGCCATGCCTGGTCCTGTTATCTACCCCCACAGGAATTAAGGTTGCTGGACTGGATTCCTGGATTCACATCTCCCAAGCCAAACGTTGGACACCAGAGATTGATGAGCGCACCCCAAAACCACACTCAGCTTCGTTAACCTACTCCTGTGAGCCAGTGGAAGACCTTAAATATCTCTTCAAAAGAACCACATCAGACACGTAATTTATGTTCCCTCTCTCCCTCTTTTTGTGGGTTGTTTACATTCTTGTTCCCCTTATCTTGAGTGCTGGTTTGTGGGTGATTTCTCCCCCTGAGTGGACATGGCTCCAGTGATTGGCTTTAAGTGGTGGGAACCTTATCCTATATGCCCTGTTCCTCGTGCTCCACTTACTTTCATAATGTGTGCCTTACTCTGCCCTGTAACAATGGATTCCTACCCTCCCCCCCCATAGACGCAAAGTATATCAGCCCCCACCCTTGAAAAAAATCAATTTGATTTATGTGTCAAACAAGGACCCACTTTCTACCTCCACAGGGGACAAACCTGCATAATGGGGCCACGCTAGGACTCTTGTTACATCTGTTATCCAGCCATGCCTCCTAGAGATTCAGTTCTGGCCCTTGTCCCTCTTCCTCCACATGTAACAACCCTCCCTTCTCCTCTAGTTACAGCCATACCTCTTGATAACCCAAATTCCAGCCCTGTAGACCCACCACTACCACAATGTCCCTGCACTTCTGCTTGTTCCCATATGCCACAAAGATGTTATAGAACACACAGAGTTCTTTCCAGTTATACAAATGCAGAAAATATTCAATTGGAAATTTAACAACTAGCAGCTTTTGGAGTTATGCAGATCCAGTTTGCCGTCTGGTGACAGGCCCTGTCTGCTGGGTGTCTAACCCAAATGACTGGCTTAAAAGCCTCCTTCAACCCAATAGGACTTCTGACTTAGACCCCCGGATATACAGACTACTTAATTCCACCCATCATCTCCTAAATGATAAGAATCCCTCTTTAGCTGAGAACTGCTGGCTGTGCCTCTCCTTTTCTCTCACAGGTAATGGCTATCCCCATGGACTCACTTGGGACTTTGCCAGGTAAAATATCAGGCCTTTCCCTAATGAGACCCAACATTAACAAGGTAAAACTGACCCATCCAACCCTCTAATGCCTCCAAAGCCTACATGAGTTGAGGCCACTGGGGAAAATTCCTAAAGAGCTTTGTGTTAAAATAACACTGTCAACTGATGTAACATTTTGTCCTCAGTGTTTGCCCTCTCCTGGAACTTATTTTCTTTGTGGAACTGCAGCCTATTCTTGCCCGCCTCCCAATTAGAGGGGAATCTGCACTCTAACCCCACAAATCAATATTATCCCTGACAACCAATCTCTCTCTATTCCTCTAGCGGCCTACACTCAATCAAAGAGGGCCATTCAAATCATTCCCCTACTAGTAGCCAGGGGGATCCCTACTAGAATAGGTGCTGGCATTGGGGGCATTGCCTCATCAGTAGACATGACATTAAAAGAACTTTCTGATGATATAGAACAAGTTATACATTCCTTAGAGGTTTTACAAGACCAAGTAGATTCACTTGCATCAGTAGTGCTACAAAATAGGTGTGCATTTGACCTATTAACTGCTGAAAAGGGTAGAACATGCCTCTTCCTAGATGAAGAGTGTTGCTTTTATACTAACAAATCTGGGGTGGTCAGAGACATGGCCTGACAATTAAGAGAATGCATTACAAAAAGGAGACAGAAATCAGCCAGTTCATGGTCTTCTGGGACATATGGAGCTGGGCTCCCTGGGTGTTACCTCTAGCTGGTCCCCTCTTCATGCTTCTTCTGGCACACCTATTTGGGCCTTGTATAATAAATTCTCTCTCTAGATTCATATCTAAACAGGTCCAATGGATCAAATTCCAGCTCTTAGTCAAGGAATACTCACCTCTGACTATGCATGAGCCCTCTGTAGAGTTCTATCAGAGTCCCCTGGAGACCACATGAGACAACCCCCAAGAAGAGTGCCCCTGCACCTCCCCCCCTTCCCACCCACTATCAGCAGGAAGTAGCCAGATGATATGCCGCCCCTTTTCCCCAACAGCAGTTGGGTACTCATCTCAGAGGGGGGGACTTGTTGGGCCTGAGGGGTTCAGAAGACAAAATGAGCCAGTGCCCCATCTCCCATGAGAGCACTGTGAGCCCTACATCCTGTAAAGGGACATGTGGCTTCATGGCCCCCTGGGGATGCCTCAAAATGCCACAAGACCAATAAACAGGAGGCTTTCGCAGGACTGTGTATATGTTCCTGCAGAGATATGTTAAAAGACCACTCTACCCCTGACTCTCCTCCCCAAGAAAAAGCACCAAATTAAAAAAAAAAAAAAACCTTTGTAAACAACAGGGAGCTACTGATTTTCTGGGCTCCCTGTCTGTCTGTAGGTGCAGCTTCTCCTTTCTCTCTAACAAATCCTACTTTGTGTGCTGACCTTCTTGTCTCACAAGTCAATCTGCTGCCTCATGAGCCATCTCATTGGCCCATGAAGGAAAGAATCCTCGACATTGGCTCAGTTTGAACTCAGGGCTTTGTGTTTACAAAGCAGGAGCTCTACTGCTTGGGCCACAACTCCAGTCCATTTTTGCTCTGGTTATTTTGGAAATGGGGTCCTGTGAACTACTTGCCTAGGCTGGCCTCAAACCATGATCCTCCTGATCTCTGCCTCCCAAGTAGCTAGGATTACAGGTGTGAGCCACTGGCATCCAGTTAACAGTCATTATTATTACCAACCTTATCACTACTAATGTTATTCTTGTTTTTGTCATCAAGAACCAATGTGAATGTCTACTTTGAGGGAAAGGAAGAAAAGAAAGGAGAGAGAAAAGGGTGGACATAGGCAGAAGAATGGGCTTCTTATTAACAATATAATTTGTATTTATACCCAAAACTCATGTGGCAGGCTAGCAATAGAGATTTTGGGACTCTGACCTGGCCAGTGCCAGAAGGCATGGCTTTTTCCAGTACATTTCATGCTAAGCCACTTATCTCAACCCAATGCTATCATTTGCAGTTGTAAATTCCTCTTCAGTTGTAAATCCTCTGCAGGTGCAAGACAGGAAGCCTTGAGATAATTCTACCCTACCCTCTATTACTTCTCAGGTAAAAGCCCTTTGCTTAAAATGTAAATGAAATTAAGATACTTGAGAATTAGCATGAGTGCAGGGGTAGAGAACTCCATGTTTTATGACAAGAACTTGTCAATCAAAGCTGTCAATCATCCTAGCCCGTCCTGCAAAGACTGCCCAGATTTTTCTCACTATTTGCCCTTTCAATTTATAAAGGCCTTTGAAAAGAGAAACAAGGGCTTCTATCCCATCAGACGAGGGGCCGTCAATTCTTTCTCTACTGTAACTGTCCCTAACTTTCAACAAACTTTACTACCTTTCTGCATTTTACCTGGATTCTTCTCAGGTGGCATGCAAGTGCCTAGGAGTCTTTTGACCAGAGCCCTTAGAGACCACCCATCTGGTAACACTCAGAAGTTTTTCCCATTGTTGTTAATATTTGAATATGGTTTGAGTGCATCCCCCAAGGTTTCATATGTTGATGTTACCTTCCCATTGTGTGGTACTAAGAGGGTAAAAAGTTAATGTAACTCTGGATTAGAGGTAGAGCCTTTGGGCAGTGACTGGGATTAGATAAAGTTGGGAGGGGCTGTGATTGAATCTGGTGGATTTGTAAGAAGTAGATCACAGGATACATATACACACACTCCTTGTCATTTGCCACACAAGGCCCTGTGCCACCTTGGGATTCTGCCAGCAAGAAGGCCATCACCAAATGCAGCCCTTAACCTTGAGCCAAGACCATGGACCAAAATAAACCGCCTAGCTCTATAACCCACCGAGTGTGTGGCATAGCGTTCTTGACAACAGAAAACAGAGTAATACAGTTATGAAGACTTCTGGTTGTTGAGCTTTTAAAAATTATGGAGAAAAATCTTATTCATCTGGTGCTGTGAGTAGCTGCCATTGGGTAAAGCTATTCTAAATTAGTGGAAATGCTTAATTACATAAAATATATCCAACTAAGTGCTTCCCAACAATGAACATAGGGGAGCCATTTCTAAAACTGAAGGGGGTGCTGTTTCTTGTGCTCCCTCCCTTGCTGGAGCAAGGTTTTCTCTCTCACTCTTTGTTTATTACTGGACCTAACTGGGTTTAACTGGGGGTGACTGGAGAGTCAGAAAAGACACAGGATGGACAGACAGACAGAAAATTGGAGTCAGGTGTGTTGTATGCTCGGCTGGAGATGCACAACCCTCATTGCTTGTTTTCTCTATCTTGATTCTTTAAGGCCTTGCTCCTTGCAGTTCTTTAAAACCTTGCTTCTAAAGTCTTCTTTAAAGCTTTGTTTAAAACCTCTTTCCTTAGGCTTGCACTGTCCCATGTTTGCTGTCAGCTTATCTTTAGCTTAATTGCTCTTGAAGTCTTTTGCCCCCTGGCTTGCACTGTCCCATCTCTCTTTAGCTCTCTCAAAGCCTCAGTGCTTAAACTTGCAAACATCCGGGCCTACAACCTGCATCTGCACAACTCTTAAAGTCTGGGTCCTTAGACTTGCACTGTGCACTGTCCTGTGTTCTTTTTGGCTTTTCTTTAGCTTTAGCTTTCCTAAGACCTATGTATGCAGTTGTTTCTCAGCTTTGCTTTCTGAAGCCTACGTTTAAGTTCTTGGTGCAGACTTTCTATCAACCCCTCTTTAGCATTTTCCCTTAACAATTCTTTTCCCTTAGCAATTTTTCTCTTCAATAATTCTTTTCTCTTCTAAGAGCTTCCCACACCAAAAGGCCCAAAGTAAAAGTTTCTTCCCAATATTCAAAGGCAAAATGCCCCCCAAAGCCAAAAGCCAAGCAAAAAGTCCAAAAGCCAAAGTAAAGCCCCAAAAGGCAAAAGCCCCTCTTCCTCCTTCAGGGGTCTTTTATAGCAGCAAACTGGGTGGAGCCACGGGGAGAGGTGTGACATTGCAACAGGAGAAACCTGTGTTCCTGCTTCTCCGAACACAACTTAGGAGATGCAGCTGTTCTGCCTTTCCCTGTTTTGAGGCCAGGGCTGTGCCTATCTCAGCCTACAGGTAAAGCAATTAACTGCATCTCGCTTTGCTTGTGTCCAGTTCTCATAGGCTTTAATCCACTCCCCACATATAACTGGATAGGAACATTGTCTAATTAAGTCATAATTATTTTTATGTAAATGGCTACAACTAAAGTGCTAAGGAGCCAGGGCTCTGTTGGGTGGTAATTTTTATTTCCCCTCCTCACACATAAAAGAGCCATGTAGTGGAGTAAACAAGAAAATAAGTTTGGAGGTTGAAGCCATGTTTAAATTTCAGCTCTGCCATTCCCTAGCTGTGTGACCTTGGTCATAATACTTCATGTCTTCAAAGTCTATTTTCCTTACCTATGAAATGAAGATAAGAATAACTGTGTTTTAAGAGTTAGTGAGTTTTTGTTTTGTTTTGTTTTTTAGTAGTACGGGATTTGAACTCAGGGCTTCACATTTGCTAGGTAGGCACTCTACCATTTGAGCCACTCTGGTAGCCCTTTTTTGTGATAGATATTTTTGAGATAGGGTCTCACAAACTATTTGCCAGGGCTGGCTTCACACTACCATCCTCCTGATCTCTGCCTTCTGAGTAGCTAGGATTACAGGCCTAGGCCACTGGCTCCTGACTGGCTTCGAGTTTTAAAATAGCTCAGTCCCTGGAAAGCACTAATAACTCAATAAACAAAGAGCGGTCTAGAATAGTGTTCAATAAATGAACGGAGAGTGTGATATTGTGAATTATATGTATTTGGCTTGCCTGCCATTTTCCTGGCATACAACTTCTAAAACCTTTGGAACCATAAAAGGGAGAAGAGTCTTCATGTATGCTAATGAGTTGAGTGATAGCTGGATGCCTCAAGGAGCTTCAGAATTGGGACTGGTCACCAGAAAGACCAAGACAGGTTTAGAGGTTGGGATTTTTACCCATATGCTTCCCAAGTCCAGGAAGGGGAAAGGCTGGGGGTTAAGTTGATTGCTATTGGCTAATGATTTGACGACTAATGCCTATGCAACAAAGCATCCATAATTTCCCTAAAGAACAGGGTTTGGAGATCTGGATACCCAAATGAGTGGTGATGTGCCCTTCCCCAAACCTTGTCCTATGCATCCCTTCCATCCAGTGTTCATTGGTATCCTTTGTAATAGCCTTGTAATAAACTGGTGTTATGGTTTGATACAGTGTTTCCCCAGAAGGCTCCTAGGTTGAAGACTTTGTCCCTAGCTGGTGGCTCCAGTCACTGATTGGATCATGAAGGCTCTAACCTACTCAATGAACTAATCCCTTGATGAATTGATAGTATGATGGCATTATTGATGGGTTGTAGAAAACTAGGAGGTGAGGCCTACTGGAGGAAGTTGGTCACTGGCAGTGTGTCTTTGGGGTCAGTCTGGTCCTGGGCCCCTCTCTGCTTCCTGGCTGCCATGAAGTGAGGAACTCCCCCCCCTCCCCTGCCCCCGCCACTATTCTGCCATCATATGCCTCTCACAGGACCAGAAACAAGGAGCCAGGGCTGGAGGTGTGGCTCCAGTGGTAGAATGCCTGCTTAACAAACACAAAGCCCTCAGTTTAAACCCCAGTATTGCCAGAAAGAAAAAAGAAAGAAACATGGAACCATGGACTGAAACCTCTGAAACTGAGAGTCAAAGTAAGTCCTTCTTCCTTAAGCTGTTTTTGTTGTTCTGTTGCTGTTGTTTGTTTTCTGTTAGTTTCCTTAATTGTTTATCTCTTGTATTTTGTCACAGCCACAACAGTCTGGCTAATGACTGGTAAATATAAGTGAAGTATTTCCCTGAAGACTGTGAGAAAATTAACTCTAGAAAATTAACTGATCCCACTGGTGGAGTGGCTTCACCTTGCCTAGCAAGTGGGAGGCCCTGAGTTCAAACCCCAGTGCTGCCAAAAAAAAAAAAAATGTGAAAATTATCTAATCCCAAAGCGGGTATCCTGGGAGTCACGATTTATAGCCAGTGGGTCAGAAGCACATAGAAAGGAACCGGGGGCTTGTACGTGGCTTCTGAAGTGGGAAGCAGCAGTCTGTCCCTTGGTGGGTGGTGACAGAATTGAGCTGAAATAGCTAGCTGTAGCACTGCTAGCTTGGATGTTGGAAGGGGGACGCTCCACATGAGGTAGGATAGATAAGGTGATGGGAAAATTCAAAAGAATAAACACCAAAAGAGCCAGACTCAGAAAATAACCAGGAAGTCAACTGAAATACCAAAGTAGCAAGCTCCCTCCCATCATTTCCTTTTAGACATTAAGTTACGAGGATGGGAGGCACACAGGGGCTCCCTGCATCTGCCTTTCTCTTAGAGATGTTAAGAAGCTGCAGCCAGGCGCTGGTGGCTCACACCTATAATTCTAGCTACTCAGAAGGCAGAGATCAGGAGGATCAAGGTTAAAGCCAGCCCCGGGAAAGAGTTCCACTAGACTCTATCTGGAAAAAAAACCCTTCACAAAAAAGGGCTGGTGGAGTGGCTCAAGCCCCAGTACCACCAAAAAAAAAAGGAGAAGTTGCAAACTCTTCACAAATGGGTAGACAGAAGATTGGAAGACATGAAACTCACCCGTTGTCCCTGTGTTCTGTGTAGTCCTGGGACACATCTCCACGTTTCACAATAATAAACAGCAACCATCTTGGCCACCAGAATGATGGTCTACTGCTTAGGGGTTGTTAGATGACATGAGCACATGTATTTCCCTAGCTCAGAGAATATAAAAACCCACAAATTGGCCTCCATTTTCAATCTTGTCTCCTATGTCTTCAAGCAGGGAGTGCCTTTTCTCTTTCTTTTGAAAATTTCTCCCTACTTCTCCCTGTCCTACTAAAATAAATCCTTGCTAGAGCTTCTACCTTGTGAGTCTCTCCTTTTTGTGAAACTCCTTCAAGGAGTTTCCTCAAGTTCATGTGATTTTGCATGGAAACTGGGAAGTTGAGGGAATCCCCTTGTCCCTCATCCAGTGACACACATCCTGGCATCAGAAGCCTGCTGTGAGAGTGTAGTGGGAGGAACAGAGTTGATGGGTTTTTTCTTTTCTTTTCTGTATCTTCTGAGGGAGGCATGATGTTTGGGGGGCGGTGGCAGGCAAGCTGGAGGACCTCACAGCACACAGATAAATGCCAAAGCTCTCCTCACTGCCATGCCATTTACTTTATTTCCTGGTGTCTTCTCTTCCCTCCTGTAGTGAGGACTCTGAGAATGTTGGTTCTCCAGAGTCCATCGGGAGAATCCCTCTCCCTGTTGTGGTCCCTCCTGTCTGCTGTGTTGGGATTGGGTCTTTCTCTGCTTTACTTACTTCACCATTGTGATCTCATCTTCTCGTCAGCTTCTAGAGGTTTCTCAAAAGCTCTGGTCTGCTGATGGTACCCTTTTCTTGCCTTCCAGTTCCATCGAAGATTCATTCTCTTTCTTACCACTTTTATGTCATTTCCAGGATATTTGTAAGCAGAAGAAATATAAAATTGTGCATCTCATTCCACCGTCTTGAACAAGAATGGCCGTAGACATTCTTCATGTTGAGTTCTTTTCCCGTTCCTTCAGGTGACCATTTGGAGGCTGTTTCTGCTGCCATCTCTCTGAGTATCCCTGGGAAGGGAACTTGCTTTTTTTGTCAGTGCATTCCTTCTAGTCACTAGGGGAACACTGTACCTTAGGTAATGAATGGCCCATGAAGGGGGTGGAGACCCCATCTGCAGGAATTCCTGACACAAGTTGAGCAATTAGCAACCAACCCATGCCAGCCCAGTTTGTGGCTGTGGCTCTGTTCATCGTCTCTGCTTCAAGCTCTAGTGGTTTTTAAACACATTTCAGGTCCCAGGGGAGTATGTCAGATGCCCACTCCATAGAGCCCTGGAGAAAGCCATCAGGAGGAAGGGAGGGAAGCATGAGGAGGACAGAGCACTGCACACGGTAGGAGGAGCCTGGAGCCTTGCTTGCGTGTTAGATCCATGTGGTCACATCTCCTCTTCACACAATCACACACCGTGTCCATCGCTCACCACTGAACCTGAAGTTCTTACCAAATCAGATACTTGCTAAGATCTGACCCTCTACACCAGACATTTCCTGGGCCCCACGTATGTCATCATTTACTCTAAGGGACCCTCGGGAGGTAGGCTATCACCTCCCTTTTAGAGATGAGGCAACTAAGGGGTGGACTTGTCCAAGCTATTATGTGACAGAAGCAAGATTCAAACCCCAATACTCTGACTGTAGACTCCATGATCTGAGCAGACTATTTCCAAATTAGCACCCCCTGCTAGACTGTCTCAGTCTCCCCAGAGGAGGTGCAACAGTGGGTACGTGACCACTGGTCCTGTCACATACCATGCCACCCTGAGCTGCAGGCCTGAGAAAACAAGAGAACAGTCTTTTGAGGGTCTGAGGCCCTGTGAGGACAGGGCACTGACCTCCAGGACACAGAGCATGCTAAAGTCAATAGCTGTTAGAAGGCTGTGTTCCCAGTGCAAGGAATGCATGGATCTGGAATCAAGGGGTTGAAGTAGGAGTGGCCTTCATTGTCATCATTCCCTGTAGCCCATGGGGGTATTTGTATGGTCTCTTTTCTTTGCATCTTCTAGGCTTTGTGGGTCTAGAGGTCTTGGCTCCCAGAGAGGGAAAGCTCCCACCAGGGACACCTCACATGTCCTGTTAGACTTTAAGCAGCAGCTGCCGCCCAGTAATTTTGGGATCTTTGTATTAAGAGATGAGCAGGCAAGAAAAAGAGTGGCCATTCACCATGGAAAGAAGTTGACCCTGTCAGGAGCAGGTAGGGCCACTGTTACATAATCGGGGTACCCAGGTGATATATATTCTCCTGCCCAGATTGGTGTTCAAAGGATAAATTCAGCAACTACGGCCTTAGAAGGGAATGGTGACTATACACTCAGATCCCTTTCACATGGGGTCTGAGCTGCCCCACCAGGTTAACCATCTAGATCTGTGGAAGTGTAGTTGAAGATAAGGGGAATATCAACTGGGTGGCAGAGAAGGGAGGACTCAGCACCTGAAACCAGCAGCAGTGGCAGGGACTGTTGTCCCTCCCACCAGCCATCCGTGGGTATGTCTGGGAAGAGAGACTAGCCTGAGACCTGGAGAAAATGTTCTCAGGTGGGAGACGCATGCCAGGAAGCACATTGATTCAAGAGGTGCAAGGGGTGGACTGCAGAGGAAGGGGTGGACTGCAGAGGAAGGGGTGGACTGCAGAGGAAGGGTTGACTGTAGAGGAACGGGTGGACTGCAGAGAGTGCTGCACTGCACTGCCTGGATTCACCATTCAGGAAGGAATGAAATGAACAGCACTTTCATTCTCTCAGGTGTGACCAGGAGTGCTTCCTGCTAAGAGTTCACAGCTCAATCCCTTGCAGCATTACCTTGGTCTACAGTTGCCGCTGTGCCAAGGTTATGGGGTTTGTTTTGGGCAGTGGATTGCACTCTCCAAGCCTCATTTCCCTCAACCGTAACATGGAGACGGCGCTGACCCAACAGCACACACCTGCTGGCTGCTGTGATGTGTCCAAGTGAAATGTGCAATCATTGCTAAGGTCATGCTCCCTGGTTGGTGTGAGGGTTAAGTTCTAGTCCCTTGTCTCAATGCAGCACAAGTCTGAAGGGCTTCTGCAGCCCAGAGGATGTTCATAGGAAGGGAACTGTATGGAAAGAAGGGCCAGAGAATGCCTGGAGCAGTGGGGTGGGAGGAAGCCCACTGGTCCAGGCTGGCTGGCTTGTAGGGTTGCAGTCATGAGACTTGAAAGCTGAGGTTGGACAAGCAGACCACAGAAGTTTGTTAAAGGCCTTGAATGCCAGCCAATGGGACTGTCCACAGGCAGTGGGAGCCACTGAGAGTTCTTGAGCAGGAGAGACACTTCAGAGCACCCCATGGCAGGGACTGCAGACTCCCCCTGCAGGTCCTGCTTTTCTCAACAAGTGTTGGTTCTAGTAACCACCCTACTACTAATCCATCAGTTTCCTAGGCTCCCCTCTATACCTGGGGACCTGTCATTCTTGCCCCCTGCTGCATCCTCAGCACCCAGCAAAGCCTGTGCCATCAAAGGTGCTGAAGAAGTATGAATTTGTGAATCAACTACAAGAGACTCACCTGGGCTTTTGACAAAATTCCCCTAAATCATCGCAGTAGGATTCCTTACCTCCAACCCATCCCACCCACCACTGCCGGTTTAATACTTCTGAAGTACCTCCCCTGCTCAAGAACTCTCAGAGGCTCCCTACCACCTATAGACAATCCCTTTATCTTGGCATTCAAGGCCTTTAAGGGTCTGTCTGTCTGACCCAAGCTTTGCAGTTCCAGAGATGGAACCTAGGGTCTGGCACATCCTGGGGAAGTGCTCTACTCTTCCCCGAGCTATACCCCAGCCCTTGGTTTTTTGAGATGTGGTCTCACTATGAAGCCCAGACAAACCTTGAACTTACAATCCTCCTGCCTCAGCCTCCTGAGTGCTGGGATTACAGGTGTGTGCCACCACACCTGGCACCCCAGTTTTGAATTCTCACAGATCTCATTCCTGTAGGTAACTAAAACCAAACCAGTAGCCTTCCTTGAACTCAGCTTTGGCTTGCTATATTTGTGGCATTCCCTTCCTATGAGATATTCTGGAATTGGAGGGCCTAAGCCCAGCTGATCCACGTTCCGGAGGTCCATCTTACTTTATGTCTCTTTACCTCTTCATAAAATGGGGTTAATAATAGGGAAATTTATATCTTTACAGGGAAAATTGGGAGATTAAAAGAGAATCTGGGGGCCAGGTATGGTAGTACACATCTATAATTCCAGCTACCTGGGAGGCAAAGATAGAAGGATCGTGGTCCAAGGGTCCAAGAGTGATCCTGGGGAAAATGGCAAGATCCTATCTACAAAAAACTAAAGCAAAAAAAAAATGTGAGAGAGAGGAAGGAAGGGAGGAAGGAAGGAAGGAGGGAATGAAGAAGGGAGGGAAAGAAGGAGGGAGGGAAGGAAGGAGGGAGGGAAGGAAGGAAGGAGGGAGGGAAGGAAGGAAGGAGGGAGGGAAGGAAGGAGGGAGGGAAGGAAGGAAGAGGGAGGGAAGGAAGGAGGGAGGGAAGGAAGGAAGGAGGGAGGGAAGGAAGGAAGAGGAAGGGAAGGAAGGAGGGAGGGATGGAGGGAAGAAGGAGGGAGGGAAAGAAAGAAGGAAGGAGGGAGGGAAGGAAGGAAGGAGGGAGGGAAGGAAGGAAGAGGAAGGGAAGGAAGGAAGGAGGGAATGAAGAAGGGAGGGAAAGAAGGAGGGAGGGAAGGAAGGAGGGAGGGAAGGAAGGAAGAGGAAGGGAAGGAAGGAGGGAGGGATGGAGGGAAGAAGGAGGGAGGGAAAGAAAGAAGGAAGGAAGGAGGGAAGGAAGGAAGGAGGGAGGGAGGGAGGGAAAGAAGGAAGGAAGGAAGGATAGAAGGAGGGAGAGAAGGAGGGAGGAAGGGAAGGAGGGAGGGAAGGAAGGAGGAAGGGAAGGAAAGGAAAAGGGCTGATGGAGTAGCTCAGTGGTAAAGCACTTGTCTAGCAAGTGTGAGGCCCTGAGTTCAATCTTCAGTGCTGCCAAAAAAAGAAAAACCAAAACCACATAATCTGGGTGAACTGTTTCCAACAGCACCTGCCATGCAGTGAACACGAAACACGAAGTACTGACTTTTTTGTTTTTTTTTTTTTTTGTATTTTTTGGGGGGGACTGGCGTTTGAACTCAGGGCTCAGGTTCATAAAGCAGGCGCTCTACTGACTTTGTTTTTTTAAGGTGGGGGGTCAACATCCTTTTTCTGTGTGGGGCCACACAGTAAATGTCCCAGCATGGAACTCCTTGGTGCAGTTGCTTGGCGCACAAACAGTCACGGAGAAGGGAAGGTGAAGGGTGTGCTGAGCTCCAGAGCCAGTCAGCAGGTCACATCCACCCCCGCTCCATAGCTCAGGGCTCAGTCTGGTGTCCCTGTGGGGACACCTTCCCCAACCCCCAGGAGGGAGGGGCTTTTCCCCGCCACTCAGTGTTCTTCCGTTTAAACTTCAACAGCGACAATAAAACCAGGCCAGCTCCCATGAGCACCGGTGAAAAGGGGGAGCTGGCATTTGTGGTGGTGACGCCATGGGCAGTGTAGACAGACAAACTCGGTTCTTGGTTAGACACAAACACTGCGTGACTTGGAAGGGACGTCACCCTCTGGGTCTGTTTCCTTGCTGCAACAGTGAGGTCACAATGACCCAACAGCACACGCCTACTGGCTCCAAGTGAAATGTCCACTCAAAGCCAGGTACCAGTGGCTCATGCCTGTAATCCTAGCTACTCAGGAGGCAGAGATCAAGAGGATCGAGGTTCGAGGCCAGCCCAGGCAAATAGTTCTTGAGACCCTATCTTGAAAATACCCAACTCAAAAAAGGGCTGGTGGAGTGGCTCAAGTTCCCACTT
The DNA here is from genome assembly GCF_047511655.1 of Castor canadensis. NCBI lineage: Eukaryota > Metazoa > Chordata > Mammalia > Rodentia > Castoridae > Castor > Castor canadensis. The sequence goes on along the minus strand of NC_133403.1, from coordinate 28,209,836 downwards.
GAGCACCTGCCTAGCAAGTGGGAGGCCCTGAGTTCAAAGTCCAGTACCACCAAAAAGGAAAAAGTCCACTCGGGGATAGCTCTAGCGTTTAAAAAAATTATTTTAATTTTACATCCTTCCAGTTCTTGTGGTGATGTCCATCTTTAGGACACTGGTCATTGCGCAGCTCTCTCACCATACCATGGATCCTAATCCCGAGAGCACTTGGGGACAGCCATCCCTGCAGCCGCCAAGGTCACAGAGACACACAGCCATCCCTCAGCACCTGGGCACACTGGTTCTGGGACAGTCCTCAGAAACCCGAATCCAAGACGTTCAAGTAGCCCCTTCTATGAAATAAAGCATTTGCTGCATGAAACCTACACACCCTCTGTGACTTTAAATCGCCTCTGGATGACTTGTCTTACATAACGCAGAGTAACTAGCTTATGTAGCGCCAGTGTACTCAGTATAGATGCGCTTTTGTCCCCAGGAACTTTGAATCTGAGAACACAGAACCTATGCCTAGGGAGAGTTGGGTAGTTGACTGACTGCAAGCTACACAGCCAAAGCTGAGTGTTTACTTACGACTGGGGGACCCCTCCGATCCCAAAGCCCACCAGGCCTCGCAGCACCAGGATCCAGCTGTACACGGGCGCGAAGGCGCTGAGGATGCCATAGTACAGTGTCCACAGCACACTGATCCTCAGTCCCTGCAGGGAAGGAAGACAGAGAGTGGATCACCAGGGCTGCCCCCCACCCCCTAAGTCCCCCCAGCAGGGCTGGGCTGCAGTTAGGGGCACCATTCCTGCTTAGCATATGCAAGGGCCTGTCTTTGATCTCCAGCATCCCAAAAAATTAAATTAAATTGAAAAGCTACCAACGGGGTCAGGCTAAGGCGTCACCCATGCCACCAGGTGCTCTGTGTTATGGGAGGCACGGGAGAAAACCAAGCCATGCTTGCCTGTCCTGCTGGCTGACATCCAGTCCACTCAGTCCCAGAGGTGGTCCTATTGCACATGGGACACAATGACTTGTTCTGCAAGTCACCCCGTCTCAATGCGGCCAACGCGCTGCTTGTGTTGACTTCGCCTAGACCGCCATCTGCTTTCACGAGTGAGTAGGACTGGGCAGTAGCATGCTCTGAGTGTGCCCTTACTTTTTCAGGAATGCAACTTCCAGGCAAATCAAAGGAAGATTTCCTTTGTTTCATCCAGAACGTTACTAAATTGCTCATTTCAGAAAACCACATTGTCTATGGCAATGCTCCCTGGGATTCTATTTTGTTTTTTCTTGAGACAAAGGTCACTCTGCAGCCAAGGGTGGCCTCAGACTTGTGATCCTCCTGTCTAGAGTCCTGAGTGCTGGGATTACAGATGTGGACCACCATGCCGGGCTGCCTGAGGTATTTGAGTCACTGGTGGATTGCTTCAGTATCCATCTTCCTTCACTAGGTTTATCTATAAAAAGACTGATTGAAACCTTATTTCACAATATCAAATATTATAAGAAAAATCACAGGCAATACTTATTTATAATCCAGGGCATATATTGACTACTTCCTTGTGTGTGAATACTTGCATACTGAAAATTAGTCCTGTTTTATTAATGAGTTTCAGCAATTCTCCCTTCATATTATAGTTAGGGCATCATAATTTGCTACTTTTTTTAAAGGACATGAATGACTAGGTTATTCTATCTTTGAAATTCATTTATGGACTTGTTGAGAATGTATTTAGTTTGAGCCAGGCATGATGGCACATGCCTGTAATCTCAGCTTCTCCAGGGGCGGAGATTGGGAGGATCTCAGTTTGAGGCTGGCCCAGGCAAAAAGTGTGAAACAGTATCTGAAAGATAAATCAGGGAAAAGGGTGTGGGGATGTTGGGGTACAGTGCTCACTTAGCAAGTGTAAGTCCCTGAATTCAAATTCATAGTAACATCAAAAAGGGAAGGAAGGAAGGAAGAAATTTTGAAAGTCTATGAGATGACTTTAGGTCCTTTAGAAAATGGTTTTAGGTGATAGAAATTTTTAAGTAACTTTGTATCTCCTTGCAAAAAAAATTATTCCTTTTTCACTACAATCTTTTTTTTTTTGAAGTTTTAGCTAGGATTTACTTTAGTATAACAGAATAAAGTATAGACAGCAGGAGGATGGAGAAGAGAGAGAAAAAAGACTCTTTTTCCCTGCAGTCTCCATTCTCTGACCATTCCCTGTGGACACAATTTTCACACCGCTCATCTCTCTTCTTGACAGAGCAGGCAGGGGGCACCTGTGACCAGCGGGAATTAATAACACTGTTTGGTTAGCTTTGTGTTTTTTGATGGATTTGCAGTGCTGGGGATGGAACCCAGGACCTGTGCACACTAGGCCAGCGCTCATTACTGTCCCCTGCACTTATTTTTGCACACACTTCTTACTTGGACGCTTATTACTGATTTTCCATTTGTGACCTCTATTAAAGTTTCCTTTTCTAAAAAAAAACAAAACACCACATTTGAAAAATTTTAAAAAGTAAATTGATATAAAGAAAGCTAGCATAGCCAGGTGCTGGTGACTCATGCTTGTCATCTTAGCTACTCAGGAGGCAGAGATCAGGAGGATAGAGGTTCCACGCCAGCCGAGGCAAATAGTTCACAAGATCCTATCTCAAAAAATACCCAACACATAAAAGGGCTCCGGAGTTCAAACCCCAGTACACCAAAAAAAAAAAAAAAAAGAAAGAAAGAAAGAAAGAAACGGCTAGGGGTGTAGCTCAGTGGTTCTTGGCTTGGCTTCCCAGCACCTCAAAAAATAAAACAAAACCAAAATAGCAAGTACATAAAAGAATAAGTGGGCAGGGATTACTGAAGTCTAAGAGGCAAAAACAAAGCCACATTTCTGTCCCTACATCTGTGAGTGTGAAACTGGTTCCTGCCTCACTTAACTCTTTTCTTTGGGATTTTCTTCCTTGGAGCCCAAGGAGTTTTAACCCAGACCCAGGATGTAATTAGCAGCAGAGGGGATAAGAGGAAAGGAGGAAATCAGAGCAAAGTAAATGGAGAGGAGGGGGGAGAGAGCACCGAGACTGAGGTGAGGGCCAAGCCTCCTGCAAGAGCTACTGGAAGCAGTGTCGCCCTCCTGCCAGGCAGCACAGATGGGCAGGTGAGCTCACCTGATCTGTTGGGCACTACAGATGGCAGCTGGCTCTGCACTGGTGCACTGAAGCCAGTGCTCTCTCTGCAAGGGTCAGCGCCACGTGCAATGCTGTGGGTAGCATCTCTGGCACTGCAGACGAGCCTATGGCCTTTGCCCTTGGCCACATTGTCACTCTGCTTGGCGTCCGACCTGCCCTCCATAATCTGAGCCCTTGCCCTCCCTTCCCTTCTTTTATATGCTTCACCAAACATCCCCTCCATGCCGGGCTGTAGAGATAACTACATAAACCTTACTCGCCGAATTATTCATTCAATAAGTATGCATTGAGCACCTGCTGTATGCCAGACACTGATAAATGTTATTCATTTATTAATTTATCCATTTGTTTATTTGGTATAGACATGTACTGGACACTTACTGTATGCCTAGCACTAAAGGTACTGATACGTTGTTCGTTCACGCATTCATTTGTTCAATACGCATGTATTGAGCACCTGCTGTGTGCCTGGCAGTAAAGGAACTGCTACATATTATTCAGTTATCCATATAGTGCTGTTTGCTAGGCTTTGGACTACAGGAAGGAGCACCACAGCTTTGGGGTTCAGTTCTACACTTTTATGCTTCCTGTCCTAGCTAGGATACAGGCATGCACCATGATGCCCAACTTTTTCTGCTGAGACGGAGGTCTCATGAGCTTTTTTTACCTGGGCTGGCCTGGAAGTACAATCCTCCTGGATCTCAGCCTCCCAAGTAGCTAGCATTATAAGTGTGAGCCACTGGTGCCTGGTTCATTAGAATTTTTAAAACTGCTCTCACATTAGTCTACTGTATCCTCACAGCCATCCTGTGGAAGAGACCATTTTGATTTCTGTCTTTTCTCTTCTTTTTTTCTTTCTTTCTTTTTTTTTTTTTTTTTTTGGTTGGGATTGGGGTTTGAACTCAGACCTTTGCATTTGCAAAGCAGGCATTCTACTGCTTGGGCCATGATTCCAGTCCATTTCGCTCTGGTAATTTTGGAAATAGGATCTCTCAAACTATTTTCTTGGCTGGCCTAAAGCTACATTTCTCCTGATCTCAACCTCCCAAGTAGCTAGGATTATAGGCCACCAGCTCTTGGCATGCCTCCCAATTTTCAAGAAAAAAAATGCATGTTTATTTTTATGCAAAATGTGTCATTTTTGCAATGGAGGCAACTGATTCAATATCCTCTAAAACATCGTGAGGAATAAAACAGGGCTGGGGTGTAGCTCTGTGGTAGAAGGCGTGCTAAGCATGCTAGAGTTTCTGGGTCCGATCTCCAACAAAACCAAAACACACAGGGGCATATTTGGTCCTTGTGTCACCAGCTTGCAACGTGTAGTCTAGAAAGCCTGGGGACCTCTGGCCAAATATGCACCATGGTATTCTCCAAGGTCAAGGACAATATTCACAGGCCAAGGATGCCCAAGGATGCCCAGAGGCAGAGTCCTACTGCTGCCAGGCACCTGCTTTTCATCCTCAAAGATACCATGAGCCTTAGAGTTTCTGACAGACAGTGCCCTGGCCATACCGTTCTGAAAGTTTTTCCTTTGAGCTCCCCAAATACGTTACCATTTACCACGCTCTAACCGAGCATCTGCAAACACTAAGTGTGCTGCGTTTTCTTACTGAATTTCCCATCAACCATCTGTGCTCCTCTTACAACTCTACTTTGCAGATAGGGAAACTGAGGCTCTGCGAGGTGAAGCAACTTGCCCAAGTCACCTTACTCAACAGGGTGCCTGGATGTGTGCATCTCCCTGACCTCAGGGCCACCCACCCAGCGTGACCTTCCTCTTTTCATGGCTGTCACGATCTCCCATACTATAGAAACTTCTGTAGGAGCCAAGGTAGCTGGCAAGTCCTGATCCCGCTGCGGTCACTTTCTGGAGACTCAGTGGTTGCCGAGGTTGTCAGCTGCCGGTGTGCCCAGGCTCTTGGAGGAGTGTGGGGAAGCTTTCCAATTACAGCCCAGTCCTTGCTCCCTAGGGATGGACTTCCGTGCTGGGCTGGAGGAGGCTGCCGTACTTCCTCCCTCTCTGGTCATGCCAGCTTTGCGGTGGCTGTGGAATTTAGCCAGCTGGTTAGGACAGCCGGTGGAAAACCCCATCTATTTGAGATGGATGGACAGCCACTGAATTCTGAAGGAGAATTCCATTCTGTCACCCATCAGCCAAGGTCAAGGTGAAGGTCGTGGATACTGGTGCAGTTGCGGCTATATTTTAATACTGCCTTGCCATTCATGGCCACCACCAGGTTGGCAAATGATAGGAATAAGAACTAGGCATTTGTAAAAGCTTTTGTGCCAAAAGCTTTATGTGCAAGTCATTTCCTCCACAAAGTAGCCCCATGGGAGAGGCTATTAGCAACCCACTTACAGATGAGAACGCCGAGGTACAGGGAGAATCCACAAGTGGAGAAGGTGGGATTCGAACCCCCATGCAGTCTGGCTCAGAGCCCATGCTTTCCACAGTGATAGGCTGTGGCAAAATGAGCCATCGGGCAAGTGTGGAGATGAGGGCTGAGCAGTCCCAGGTGATGAAGAAAGGACAAGGAATGAACTCCAAAATACTGCGAGGTGGCATCGCAGCCTGGAGTCTGGCTCCTCCACCTCGGCGCTGCTGACATCTTAAGTTGGACAATTCTTTTCAGTGTGGGGTATCCTGTGCCCTGTTGGGTGCTGGGTAGAATTGACAGCTTCCACACAGTTGTGACAATAAAAATGTCTGCAGACATTGTCAAGTGTCCCCCTTCCCAACTGTTCTAGATGGCAAATTGTGGTTACACTCCAGAAGGCTCAGTAAAACCCACCTATGAATCTTTTTAAAATCCAAGCTCATAAGCTCTATTCTGCAGGGTTCCTTCCTGGGTACACAGATACAAACTACTGCCCTTGACAGCAGAACAAATGTACTCTTTGAGGAAGGTCAGGACCCTTTGCTGAGAACTTTCATGAACTTTTAGGGGAAGAAAGTGCATTCATCAGTAAAGCCAGGAGAGGACAAGGACACAGAAATAAAAATGAGGAAATCTGATTCCATCCATCTCCTCTCAGTCACTCAACAAACAAGCATTTGCTGGGCTGAAGACATGGCTCAAGAGGTAAGGCACCTACCTGCCTAGTAAGCTCAAGGCCCTGAGTTCAAACCTGAGTATCAGAAAGGAAAAAACAAAAGCATTTATTAAATGTCTCTGATAAGCCAGGTACTGCAGCAGGCCCTGCACCATGGCAGTGAGCAAAGCAGGTGTGACCACGTTCTTTGTAGTGCTTACCAGATTCACGCCCACTCTCAGGACCTGTGCCCATGGCAGACATCACTAACTGATCCCAGAGCCTTCTGACTCCTCAAATCCATGTTCCCACTGTTATGGTTTGGATATGATGGGTCTGCCCCTAAAAGGCTTGGTTCCTGGCTGGTGGCACTATTTTGAGAGGTCTGGGAACTTTAGGAAGCAAGCCCTAACTGGAGTGTGTGTTTGCTGCTTATCCCTTGTCCCTGCCCCCTTCTTCACGCTTGCTTCCTAACTGCCATGAAGTTGGGCAGCTTCCTCCTCCACACACTCCTGCCGCCACATGCCTTCTGCCTTGTCCTCACCACAGGCCCCAAATAGACAGAGCAATGGACTGTGGATCGTGAGCCAAAAGAAATCCTTTTTCCCTCAGGTATTTGGATACAGTGATGATAAAAACTAATATCTTACTCGAACAGACCTGGAGGCAGAAACGCATTTGCCTTTTGTTTTGGGGAAATTAGTAAAAGGTAGCTATTAATGTCAACTATATCTAGTCTAATCTCCTCTGAGGTAAATGAGGAAACTGAGGCCCCAGAGTGAGAATTTTGTTTGGGTCAAATTGGGCATATCCAGGCCCCAATTTAGGGTATTTTTACTCATTTTCCCTGTATTCCTCACTGCTTTGTGATTCAAGAATTCCTCCCTTCCTCCTTCCCTCCCTTTCTCCCTGACTTCTTCCCTTCCTCCCTTCCTTCCTCCTTCCTTTCCTCTGTTCCTCCTTTCTTCCTTTCTTTCTTATTCCTTCCTCCCATCCTCCCTTCTCCCTTCCTCCTTTCCTCCTTGCCCTCTCCTCCTTCTAACCAGAAAACCACTGAAGCCCAGTCACATCCCTCCAGAAACAGGAAGTGGGTGGCAGCATGGATGCAGTGGGTTGTAGGGAACTGTGCTGAAGACCAGTGTGCTCCCCTGGGATTGAGGGGGGAATAAATAACTTTCACCTTTCCAACCGTCCTCTTCAACCCCATAACCAACCAAGATTCTCTGGACAATTCCTTTCCCAGCCTGCTGCTTCCAGCCCTGCCACAACCACTTCCTGGCAGAGCAGGTCTAGAGGCTGCAGCTGGAGGCTGCTTCCCACACAGCTGTTCAGACATGCGTGCATTCAGATTTAAGCACAAGCATCATGACTAAGAGAAAGATCTAGACTTAGAAAGAGCAAGTCCTGACTCTGTGTCACACAAACTGTGTGGCCTCGGGCAAGTGACCCACTCTCTGCGTTTCTGTTTCTTCTTCTGTAAAGTCAGGTGATCATACAGGTCAAGTATCCCTTATCTAAAATGTTTGGGACTGAAGTGTTTCACATTTTGGACTTTTTTAGATTTTGGAAAATTTGCATAAACCTCACTGGTTCAGCATTCTGAATCTAAAAATGCAAAGTCTGAAAGATTTCAGAATCCAAAATGTTTTGAGTGTCATGTCAATCCTTAAAGCATTTCAGGGCTTGTCTAGTGTGCACAAGGCCTGGGTTCTATCCTTGGCACAGAAAACATATTTTCAGATTTTGGAGTTTTAGGTTAGGGATGTTTGACTGTGGCTATGAGGAATTGGATGAGTTCACTTATGAATCCTGCTTGGTGTGGTGCCTGCTGTCCAGGACACTATTTTATTTTTAACCCATGACATATTAGTTGTAGAGACAGCGCCTGCGACCTACCCACTACCCATATCTCCCCTCTTCCTTTCCTACAGAATTCTTTTTTTTGGGGGGGGGATGTGGGGAGGCAGACTGGGGTTTGAATTGAGGGCTTTGCACTTGCAAAGCAGGCACTCTACCACTTGAGCCACACCTCCAGTCTTTTTTGCTCTGGTTATTTTGGAGATGGCATCTTGAGAACTATTTGCCCAGGTTGGCCTCAAACCACGATCCTCCCGATCTCCCAAATAGCTAGGATTACAGGTGTGAGCCAGTGACACCGGCTTCCCTACAGAATTTTTCTAAGTTTCTTTAGGTGTTCAGCCATGCCCAGTTACAGGAGAGTTATTTTTATGAGCCTAAGCAAACAGTTCTTGAAGAGTGGTCCCCAGACATGCAGTACCACCATTACCTGGAACTTGCTGGAAATGTGGTAATTTGGTGGGTGCCAGGGGCTCAAGCCTGTAATCCTAGTTACTCAGGAGGGAGAGATTAGGAGGATCACAGTTTTGAAGCCCGTTCAGACAAATAGTTCTCAAGACCCTATCTGGGAAATAAACCATCACAAAAAAAGGACTGGCAGATTGGCTCAAGCAGTAAGAGCACTGCCTAGCAAGCTTGAGGCCCTGAGTTCAGATCTCAGCTCCAGCAAAAAATTAATTAAAAAAAAAAAGAAATGTGATAATTATACTTCAGCTTACATGTGTCCTGTGCCTGCCCCGTGCCCCACCTTGGATTTCTCCATCGAAAATCAGAGCCATCATCTCCATTTCCTTCCAACGTACTTCTGGTAACAGATGCTCAGAGACGCTGATTCACTTGCACAAAGTCACAGAGTTAGGAGTGGCCTCAAGCATGCACTTACGGTACCACCCTGCCTCTGGGGAAATGGCAGGCTGAGGAGGAGGGTCCTGGAAAGAAGGACCCATGGGAATGCACCATCTGCATGGGGACCAAGTGTGCAGGCCAGAGTGGAGCAAAGACTTATACTGTCTAGCAAACCATGAGCAAGGGGAACTACAAAGTGGACCACGAACCACAGAGGTGACAGACAAACACCATTGCAAGAGCCCAGGGAATTCCAGACCTGCGTGGTCCCTTCTTCCTTCTGGTTTTGTAAGTCTGTTTCTTGTCGTGTCTGAACAGCCTCAAAAAACAGACCCTGAGATAAGGACTCTAGTATAAGTAGCTTTTTTTTAATTTTTAGTTTTTTTGGTGGTACTAGTATTTGAACTCAGGTCCTCACAGTTGATAGGAAATCACTCTATCATGTGAGACACACCCCCAGTCCTTTTCTTTTCAGTTTGTTTTTTTCAGATAGGGTCTCACATTCTTGCCCAGACTGGCCTCCAAACCATGTCATCCTTCCTCTGTCTCTTGAGTACCTGGAATTACAGGTGTGCACCACAACACCTGGACTTTTATTATTATTGCTATTATTATTAAGGCAGGGTCTTGCTATATATCTTAGGCTGGCTTCAAATTCTCAACCCTCCTGCCTCCCAAGTGCCAAGACTACAGGCGTGCACCACCATACCAGACACAAATAGTTTATTTAGGCAATGATTCCAGGAGAGGAGTGGAAGGGCGACACAGGCCAGGGAGGCAAGTAATTCGCCTGCCTTTGGGAGCAGGTGCCCATGGCAGGCACCAGAGCTCTGTCTGGTTGGCATTGAGAAGTGACTCACATTACAGCAAGAAACCTGATGCCATTCTACCATCTTCTGTCTGTCCCAGCAGGGAACCGGGACTATCCAGGGGACACAAGTTGCACTCAGAGCATCAAGTAGATTCTGAAGAGCACATTCTCGCCCCTCCCCTGGATTGTGTGAGTTGAGCACTACACCCCAACACTGCTCCTCATGCAACCCCAACTGCTGCCACAGCAGAGGTTTCTGTACAGGTCGGCATTGTCGCGGGGACGATGCAGAGCCTCGTGCTGGGAAGGGGCCACCTTACTGTCCTCCGGCCGTACTGGTCTGAGATGTTTCCCCAGAGTGTGGAGCTGGACACCATGCCCACGAAGACCACCTGCGGGTGGAGGGTGGAAAGACAGTTTCTGTTAGACAGTTGCGTGGAGCAAGAGGAAGTGCCTCCCGGAGGCCCCCGAGCACCTGGCATTACGGGTCAGGCCTTTTATTATTATTATTATTATTATTACTACTACTACTATTATTGAGGCAGGGTCTTGCTATATAGCTCAAGCCGGGATGTCACAGCCCAGTAATGGTGACAAGCCAGCATTTGCTGTAAGTCAGCCATGGTGCTGGCATTGTTTTTGGTTTTTGCAGTATGTATCTTTTGAAACAGGACCTTGCTATGTAGCCCAGGCTGGCCTGGAACTTGGGATTCTCCTTTTTCAGCCTCTCAGGTGCTGGGATTACAAATATGTGCCAGCACACCTGGCAGCAAACATGCTTCTGAGAGTGTCACATGACCATTTAAGCCTCCCAGTCACATGGTGGATGCTATTGTTATTCATTTTTTGGAGGAGGAAAGTAAACTCAGAAAAAGGAAAGTCTCTTGCCAGGGTCCCCAGGTGTTAAGTGGGACAGCCTGGCCTGGAATTAGGCAGTGTGTCTCCAGAGCTAGGACTTTACCAGTTTGTCACAGACCAAGGAATGTCATGCTTGAATGCTAAGAAAGAACAAGGGCTGCGAGGCGAGGTTCTGGGGATGTGTGTTTGGTGGGGGGGGTGGGACTATAAGCCATTTGTAGGAGAAGCCACCATGGAGAGAGCTATGACAGGCAATTGATGTCACCAATCCTTGGATTAACAGAGTGATCAGGCTTGAGTGACCCCATCTGATGGATGGGAGCTGAGGCTCAGAAAGATTCAGACATGTGCTCAGCACCCCCAGAGGAGAGGGTAAAGCCAAGTCTTAAATCCAGGAAAGTGGACCTGGGCCTTGGAATGGGCTCTGCCCTCCCCAAGCATCAGAGGACACACTGAATGCTTTATATTCACCACAGGCCTCATCTTACAGCAGCCCTGTGGGGTGGTGCTGTCATTGTCCCCGGTTTACAGGTAAGGAAACTGAGACCCAGAGAGCGAGCGGCAGGCACTGCCTCAGTCCTGTCTAACCCTGGAAGCATTCCTCTTGGCAAGTCCTCCAGTGGCTCCAACCAGGGTCCAGGGTTGTCCCAAGGTATCCATGGGGAATTGGGTTCTGTACATATATATGTAACAAACCCCAAGGCTTTGCCCTTGCAAAGCAGGCTCTCTACCACTTGAGCCACACCTCCAGTCCATTTTGCTTTGGTTATTTTGGAGATGGGATCTCCTGAACTTTGCCAAGGCTGACCTCAAACTTTGATCCTCCTGATCTCAGCCTCTTGAGTAGCTAGGATTACAGGCGTGAGCCATCAGTGCCCAACTCTGAACTCTTATATAAATGCATAGTATCTTCATGGAATCTGTGCAAGTGCTCCCACGTGCTGTTAATCACATCTAGACGGCTTCTAACCCCTAATGCTATGGAAATGGTCGTAGCACTGCATTGTTTGGGAATAATGACAAGAAGACAGTCTGCACATGCTCAGTAGAGATACGATATTTTCTTTGAATATCCTCCAGTCATGGTTGGTTAAATTGCAGATTGGGAGTGTGAGAAGGAGGACAGCTGTGCAGAGGATTCCAGGGGAGAAGCAACACGGATAGTTTTTAAAGGGTTCACTTCCAGATCCTCAACTTCCCTACAGACTCTTCCCCCAGAGCAGGTCAAAGGATTGCTGGGCCCCTCCTCACTTCCTCTCCTTTTTCTACCTCCTCTCCCCGCTTCTCACTCTGCCAGCCTTAGGCATACACTGCTAAGTGCAAAAAGGGGGTGCCCTGATATATCCACAAGTCCTTTTGCAAGTCACTGAATTTCAAATACCTTTATTATCATTATTATAATTATTATTATTATTTTGGCAGTATTGGGGTTTTAACTCAGCTTGGTTCTTGCTAGGCAACTGCTCTGCCACTTAAGCCAGGTCCCTAGCCTTTTCTACTCTGGTTATTTTAGAGATAGGGTCTCACAAACTATTTGCCTGGGGTGGCTTTGAACTGCAGTTCTCCAGATCTCAGCCTCTCAAGTAGCTAGGATTACAGGTGTGAGCCACTGGCGCCCAACCCCTAACTTGGTTTTCTTTGGGGCAGCATTGGGGTTTGAACTCAGGGCCTCACACTTGCTAGGCAAGTGCTTTACCACTTGAGCCACGCTGCCAGCCCTGGATTGTTTTTTGAGTCTCACTTTTTTTTTTTGGCCTGGAGTTGGCCTTGAACTTTGATCTTATTTTTGCCTTCTAAGTAGCTGGGATGACAAGGGTGCCTTTAATATTGTTTTTGACAAAACTAAAGAGTAATCCCAACAAATGTTCAGCAAATTAGATCACTAAAAATAATTTCTCATAAGCAATAACTGTGTGCTCTTTGGGACAGAACTTGGAAATTGCTTTAATACTGAAGTGGCATTAGCTCATTGATATGATGACACCTCTTCAGTCCCCCAAAACAAAGCTTCTTATATCCATATCCATTCCATAAAAATGACAAGTATGAAGAGACCTTTGCCAAACCCTCTGTCACTTTGACCATAAGTGATCACCCAAGAATGCATGAAATATTTAGGAAAATTTCATACCACTCAGTACTGGGGATAGTCCAATAAAAATGTATTCTTTTTTTTGGTGGTATTGGGGTTTGAACTCAGAGCCTCAAGCTTGCTAGGCAGGTGTTCTACCACTTGAGCCACTCCACCAGCCCCTTTTTGTGTTAGGTGTTTTCAAGATAGAGTCTTGTAAACTTTTTGCCTGGGCTGGCCTCCAACTGAAATCCTCCTGATCTCTGCCTCCTGAGTAGCTAGGATTAGAGGTGTGAGAGACACCAGTGCCCAGCTTTTTAAAAATGTGCTTTGCTGAACAATTATTTGTCAAAATTAATTATATCTTGTGTTGATCTATTGTGTATTACTAAAAAATTATAATGATAACTCAACGCAGGAGAAACACTTTAATACTTAGAGCCTCTCATCTCAGAAAGTTAAAAATAATAATTTAAGGTTTAGAGCCTGTGTCAGAGAACTCTGAGAAGGTGAGAAATGCAATTCTTTGAAACATAAGAAAACATTACGTGGAGTTAAAATCACAGGTTAAATGGAATGCAAGCACAATTCAAGAGAAAAAAACCAACCCAGCGCAAAATTTCCAGATTCTTCCAAATTGCTCATTGGTTCTATTTTTAAACAAATGATGGTGGGTATCAGGTAAGAATTTCCACTCCATTGGGTGACTTTTTTTTAAAGCAACAGGGTAATTTTGTTTAAATTCTTTATATTTCAATAGGTTGGAAATAATGTAATCTGCAACCTATGATTTTAATTTTTTTTTTCTGGTACTGGGATTGAACGCAGAGCCTCGTGCATCCTAGGCAGACATCTAACTACCGAGCTACATCTGCAGCTTCTTGAGTGATTCTGTAAATACCTTCAGCACTTCAGTGTCAAAATAGTGCATATTTAATAAAAGCTTGTTGAATTCAACAACAGCAAAAGAAAAGATTTTATGAAAACTAAAACCAACACAACAAAACACAGACGTGTAGCTACTCTGCAGGCAAGACCTGAGAGAATGAGGACCAGGAGAAAGAAGTCTCATTTGCCCAACTCAAGCTTGTGCTGGGCACTGTATGTAGTTTCCTGCCCACCTGCAGAAAAGCAGGCATCCTGTTACCAAGCCCATTTTGCAGGTCACAAAACAGAGGCGTAAAGTGTCTCATTCAACCACAGCAGAGTGGGCGTATGTGCCAGGTACACTCACCACTGAGGCACACGATCTCATGGCCCACATCAGCCCATGCTGTGCCATGGAAGGCACCCAGCCCATTCCAAAACATTTATCTGTGATAATAAATAAATAATTAAAAGTATAAACCCTGCATAGCATTCCGGGAAGCAACCCTAGTTAGCAACTGCTCTCTCTGCTGCTAGCTGGGTTGTGTGACCTGGAGTGAGTGCTTAACCTCCCTGTGCCTCATTCTTCTCAGCTGGTAATAGTGCCAACTCATGAGGATTCAAGGGCACAATGTGTGCTCTGCATGTATTGTATACAGTGTTGCTCAAGCTGTGTGCATAGTAAGTGCTCAATAAATATTAGCTTTGTGGACATCATATTACCTTCTTAGCCAGCCTGGCCATTTCTTTTAGAAGGTTGCTTCCCCCGGGAAAAGTCGAGGGTTCTGCTCCCTTTCCTCCAGGGAACAGCACTGGGTACCATGCGTGCAACATCTGGTTTTTCTACTCCTCAAATCATCCTGTGAGAGAAGCTGGCATGTCCTCTTTGCAGCCAGGGAAAGTGGGGCTTGTGAGGTGTGAGTGATTCTTGCAGGTAAGTTCTGGCTTCCCAGAAACCCAGCAGGATGTCTGAGGCCCCAAGGAGTTGGACCCCTGGGCAGCGGAGTCAGCTGCCCAGGACACATGAGATAGGGTGACTACAGGCAGCCGAGGTCACAGTATTTCCTCCAGGGCTTGCTTCTTTTCTGCTGTGCCCTTGGCAGCAGGAGATGGGGGGGACATCCCACAGAACACCCAGGGGACCAGAGCTGTACACAACCACAGGGAGCGCTGGGTTGCCTACCGAGGTCAGCAGTGCCACCTGCCAGCTGGGGAGTCGCCACTCGCAATGCAGTTGTGGTGCCAGGATACTCAGGATCATCATCTCCATGGCATCGGCCATCTGCCAGGTAAGGGGACAGCATGAGGCCAAGTCTTTCACCCCAGGGGCCAGCACAGCAGACCCCCCTCCTCCCTCCTGCCAGTGCCAAACAGCCAAATGTAAGGACTCCGGTGGCTAAGCCAGCGTTACCACGCAGGAATCCACAACAAGACATGTACAGACACTCCCCAAATGAAGTGGGAAAACCCCATGGAGGTAGAAAGACAATGGGCTCAGTCTCAGCTGTGTGCTGCTGCCTCATGCCTGTCACCCTAGCTACTTGGGAGGCTAAGATCACAAGGATCACGGTTTGAGGCCAGCCCAGGCAAATAGTTCACAAGACTCCCAGCTCCAAAAATAACCAAAGCAAAATGGACTGGAGGCACACCTCAAGCAGTAGAGCACCTGCTTTGCAATCTCAAAGCCCTGAGTTCAAACCCAAATCCCATCCCAAAAAAGCCAGTGGTCTCTTCGATGCAACTAAACACTAACTTGTCTTTGGTTCATAGCTCATCCATTTGCGTAGAATTGTCTGTATGTTTTAACAAGCATGGTTGCTTCAGATGTTAAAATACACTAAGAAGCCCCAGTATCTTTGCAGAACTAGACAGAATTATGAAAAACAGGGTTTAAAACAGAGCTGTACAGCCATGGATGGGTGGTGTTTGATAACGACACTTTTCAAATTAGTGAGAGAAATGATGGAGGGCAACTGAGGATCCATTTGGAAAAATAGATGTCCATCTCATAGCAGTCACAAAAGTCAGTTTCGGCTAGTTGGAAGGTCTGGCTATGCTATTTGCCACAGCTATATAAAGGAGGCTTAGCAAAGGGTGGTGAGTGCCTTGAAGCAGAAGGTAATGGTTTGCGTTCGTTTGTTTTTTGCAGTGCTGGTGATGGAACCCATGTCCTTGCCCACAGCTAGGCAAGTGCTCTACCACTAAGCTACAACTCCCAGCCCAGAAGGCAAATTTTATCTGTTCCTGTTTTTCTAGGGCAAATTCCACAGCTGACATCATAATCCCATGGTCGCCCTAAGCCCCTAACAGATCACCAACCACACCCAACCCTCCTCAGGTGAGACCTGGTTATCACCGCCTGTCACCCCACACCAACTTTGCTGTTGCAATTGAGGCAAAGACTCTAGGTAGAGGAAACTGTGTCATTCCTTATAAGCCATGGAAATCCCCTGAGCAGTGGGGGTCTCCTTGGACATGCATGTGAGGTTACTGTCCCCCCAGAAATACTTGCCCAAGCCAAGCCGGTGAGAACAGATAGCTTCCACTGGAATTTTCCAAACCCAATAGCTTCCACCGCATCTTCCACCATGAAAGTATCTGGGAAGGAGAGAGGGAGGGGGGAGGATCAATGCACCCTGCATTTGTGCTAGCCTGGGGTGGGGGGAGTGATCCCCAGATAAGCTAAGTACTCAGCATAGGCTGCTTCTAGATCTTTTATTTCACTTTTTTGCAGTACTGGGATTTGAACTCAAGACCTATACACTTTGGGCCACTCCGCCAGCCCTGTTTTGTGTTAGGTATTTTTGGGATAGGGTCTCACAAACTATTTGCCAAGGGCTGGCTTTGAACCATGATCCTCCTGATCTCTGCCTCCTGAACAGCTAGGATTACAGGCGTGAGCCACCAGCACCTGGCCATGACCCAACTCGTAATAAAAATATGCAATATAGAAAGATGGACATAACATATTAATTAATTTTTAAAAACAAAAGCAGACAGCAAAATATTTAGCGTGGTTCCGTTCTTGGAAACATACATTTGGGTGTACACGTGTATACATGTATGTGCATAGAGTATTTAGGACTTTAAATTATGGTTTTATTTTTATTGTCTTTGGGTTGGGAAAGGGGAGAAATAAAACACATTGCCTTTCTTTTACGATTTATTGCTTTCACGGTCAGGAAGAAATAAGTGTTTTGTGAGTGTGCGTGTGTGGTGCTGGGATGGAACCCAGTGCTTCATGCATGCAAGGCAAGTGCCCTGCCACTGGCCAAACTACACACCCACCCCCAAATACTTCCTTTAAAAGCAGAATCCCATCTGCACAGAGATGGGAAGATGTCCACACTGCAGTGTTAAGTGGAAAAGGCACGTTATGGAGCGGTATGTGCCAGAGGAGGTGTCATGCACAGAAGATTAGGAGAATATCTTACACACTGTTACCAGGGCCATCTTTGAGAATAACACTCCCTGGTTCCACTTGGGATGTTTCCATAATGTCTGAATGTGTTGCAAAGAAATGTGTTATTTTTGTGCTCAGAGGAAAAAGTATAATCTGTAAACTGACAAGAATTCTTAGGACTATTAAAAGACTGTCAAACCGGATGCAGCATGCTGGATTGTATCCTGGGAAAACACAGCTGGAAACACCAGTAAAATCTGAATGAAGGCTGGAGTATAGATTCTAGTGGTGCACTGAAGTTCATACCTTAGTTTTGTTCATGTCCCTCCATGGTCACCAGAATAATTGCTTACTTTTACAAATGTACCACAATTAGGTAAGATATTGATCTTAGGGGAGGCTGTGTGAAGAGTCTATGGGAACTCTATTCTTTGCTGTAGTTTGGATCTGAAATGTCCCTCTAAGGTGACAAAGGTTCAGACTCCAGTCATGGTGCTATTGAGAGGTGTAGAGCCTCTCAGAGGTCCTACCTAGGTGGAAGAAATTAGATCACTGGGGCATGCCCTTGGGGGATACTGGGACACAACCCCTTCCTCCTTCTTCTTCCTGGCCACCATGAAGTGACTGACTTACTCCGTCATACACTGTCACCTGATGTACTATCTCATCAGAGGCCCAAAGTGATCAGGCCAGTTGACCATGGACTGAAACCTCTGGATCCATGAACCAAAGTAAGCCTTTCCTCTTTTTAAGTTAATGATACCACTCATTTTGTTGTAGTCACAGAAAGTATACATACTATCTTCACTTTTTTTTGTAAATCTGAAACAGTTCAAAAATTAAAAATTAATTAAAAATAAAAATACTAAAGGAGGATGCTGGGTGGCCGTTCCTCCGTCCCTGCTGGGAACTGTCATCTTTTTGGAATTTCAACCATGGACACTTACATCAATTGTACGGTTCTCTAGAAGTGTGAGCTGGTGTTTATCACACTAACAGGTTCTCAGTTCCTCCAGCAATTCCTCCAGCAAAAATATTCGGGAGAAAGGAGAGTGAGTCCCACAGCATCATCAATATAAGAACAGTAATAACATCGCTGTGCGTTTAGTGAGTGCTTCCCAGGAGCCAGTGTGCGTGATCTCACTGACTCACCATCAAACCCTGTGACCTAAGGCTGAGACTAGGCCCATGTTACAGAGGAGGACTCGGGTGTGCCCTCGCTGTCATCTAACTCATCATAGAACCTCTGCTCCTGACACTGCCAGCTCCCAGCACTGGTCCTCTCTTATTGGAATCTGAGCCTTCCAAGACTGCAGGGAATATTTTCATTTCTCAGCATCAGGAAGGGAGGGGACCTGGGATAGGTCCTATAGTTCCACCTTGGGTCTCTAATTTGACCAGCTCTGTACAGACGTAGCACAAGGCCCTGAGCAAGAATGTGGGCTCCGAGGCCAGATTTCCTGGGCATGAATCCAGCCTGGCAACTCCTAGCTGTGTGACCCTCGGCAAGATACAGGAGCCTCTGCTTCAGTTTCATCTTAAAAATGGGGACAATGGTGGTAAGAGTTCAGGTGGAACTGTTGTGAGGATTAAATGGGTAATGCATATAGAGGGCTTGAAATAGTGCCTGGTACCCAGGAAATCCTTAGCCAATATCAGCTGCTTCCATTCCACCACCATCAACATCATCACCATCACCATCATCACCGTTATCACCATCATCACAGTCACCATTACAATCCCCATTATCTTCATCCCATTACCATCATCACCAACATCACATTATCACAATCGCTATCACCACCACCAAACCACCACCATCACCACCATCACCATCATCACCACCACTGCCACCACCACCTTCACCATCATCACTGTCACCATTATAATCCCCACTATCTTCATCCATTATCATCATCTCTAGCACCACATCATCACAATCACTGTCACCACCACAAACACCATCATCACTATCATCACCATCATCATCACAACCATTATCACCACCACCACCACCACCATCACCATCACCATCACCATCACTACCATCACTCACCACCATCACTATCACTATCACCATCACCACCATCACTCACCACCATCACCATCACCATCACCACCATCACCATCTCCACCATCACCATCACCATCACTATCACCATCATCACTCACCACCATCACCATCACTACTATCACTCACCACCATCACTGTCACTATCACCATCACCACCATCACTCACCACCATCACCATCACAATCTCCACCATCACCATCACCATCACCATCTCCACCATCACCATCACTATCACCACCATCACCATCACCATCACTATCACCATCAGCACTCACCACCATCACCATCACCATCACCATCACTACCATCACTCACGACCATCACCGTCACTATCACCATCACCACCATCACTCACCACCATCACCATCACTATCACCACCACCATCACCATCACTATCACCATCATCACTCCCCACCATCACCATCACCACCACCATCATTGTCACCATCACTATCACCACATTAACCATTACCACCATTACAATCCCCACTATCTTCAACCCATTATTATCTCTAGCATCACACCATCACCATCACTATCACCATCACCACCATCACCACCACCATCATCATCACCATCACTATCACCATCACCACTCACCACCAACACCATCACCACCACCACCATCACCATCACCACCACCACCATCATCACCATCACTATCACCACATTAACCATTACCACCATCACCATTACAATCCCCACTATCTTCAACCCCATTATTATCTCTAGCATCACACCATCACCATCACTATCACCATCACCACCATCACCACCACCACCATCACAAATCATCATCATCACCGTCATCACAACCACCACCACCACCACTACCACCAACATCAACACCAACCACCACCAACATCAACATCAACACCACCATCAGCACCATCATCATCGTCATCATAACCATCACCACTATCACCTCATCACCATCACCATTATAGTCACCCTTGCTCTCATCATCATTATCCCTACCAGTGCTATCACCATCACATCACCATCACCACCATCACTGTAAACTAGCACCACCATTAGCACCAGTGTCTTCATCTCATGATCATCTCTAGTACCAGTACTACCACCACCATCACATCATCACCACAACCATGATCATCACCACCTTCCCCAGCACCACCATCCTTGTGGTCATCGCCATTGTTGCTGCCATCCTCAGTCAGTGTGGTACAATGCTGCTGCCTGGCAGGGATTGTGGCATAAGCTTGCCTGCTCAGCTAGGCCCTGCCACATTTGCAGTGTCACCCTGGGCCCTGCCAACTGCCTCCCATGAGAACCATCTGAGAGCACCACCTGGAGAGAGGAGGCTGGGAGCCCCTGCCTGTGACCCCGGCTGATACCCAGGCTGCAGGGCTCTCTCACCGTCAGTGGGATTGGCAAACTCCTTGGGCACGGCTGCCCCATCGTCCAGCTCCACGGCTTCTAGGCCGACTCGGACCCCTTCAATCTGGACTTCATGGTCTCCGGAAGCCGTCTCATCCTCTGACCTTGCACTCTCTCCCGTGCGACGGAATTTCACCACTCTAGAGAAAAAAGCAAATGTGATAAGATGGCTAGAACTCCCCCTGGATGGTCTCGTGGCACAGCTCTTGCACCCAGGACAGAGGGGAGGCTGCAGAGTTGAATGGCATTTCTATTGATTTGGTTTGGCAGGGGGAGGGGAGAGTGCCAGCTTGAATGGGACAGGTTGGATATGGCACAATACGGGGCAGGGGTGCTGTTCAGGTGACAGGATAAGTAAATGAGGATACCTTTGTTCTAGACCTCTTTAGAAGTACAGCGATGCACTGCCTAACCACAGGGGGTGCAGTCCGAGAACATGTCCCATTGTGTGAATGTCCTACTGTGTACTCCCACAAACTAGGACAGCCACTAGGCGACGTGATCTTGTGAAATCACTGTGGTACGTGAGATCCATCAGCAAATGAAATGTCGTTACACAGGACACGGCCACACATTTGCTTCGGAATTTACTCATCTATCTATACATAGAGAATTAGCAGTTGGGTCATCGTAAGCTTACGTTGGACCTACAGTTTTGTTTTTATAAGATTTAAGTAGGATTCATTCTTTGTTTTTACATTATCATTTTACTGTTGTACTGGGGGTTTATTGTGCCCTCTACAACCGTTCTTACGATATACCATAGTTGAATTCATCCAATTTAAAGTGAAAACCAAGAGTTTTCAGCTGGGGGAATTCAAATACAATACCACATTCCCAATGCTGCTTGAAAAAGTAGAATTTCTGATCATCAGAAAGACGACCAGCAGGAGAACTGTGTGCAGAGGTGACAGTGGTGTCCCGTGGACAGGACATGTGCTCCACAGTTGACCACAGTTTCCTCTTCCCCCAGTGACCTCCAGCCTTGAGGTCTTTTGCCACTTCTTGCTCTCCCTTGGCTCTTCTCCCCACTTGCCTGGCCCTGTAGTCATTTGCATTAGCGACTCCATGGACCCCACTCTGCAATTCACCTGGGTCACTGTGCTATTTCTTGTTACTCTGGGGACAGCTCTGACTTTTCTGAGAAGCAGTTTCTTCAACCAGGACTCAGAGGCAAAAATTACCTGTCTTCTTCCAACTTTCTCACTCCCAAACTCAAAACTGCTGTCTGCCAGCCCCACAAGGGATTTGAGATCACAGCACTGACAGATGTGTTCTGCCCTCACGGCCCTACAGGGGCTGGAGTGTCACAAGCAGGAACAGAGAGGGACTTTGGAAACAAATAGAGTGCAGATTCGATAAATGCTTTGAAAAAGTAAAACAAAAAGAAATATCAAAGGACACATGTCTTACTGTTATTAACTATTTCCAAAGAATAACCAGTGTTGGGCAGAGATAGAATATTTCAGAAGCATGGGGAGTCTACCTGCGTGGGAATGTCTAGTGCAACACAAGAGAAATCACAGCGACACCGTAAATCACAGCAACTAGGTGAGGGCCTGAAACTCCATCTCTGAGCAAGCCAGGCTGGAAAGGGGCCTGGCCGGGGCAGGGGAACCAAGCTTCAGGCTGGTGCTGACACTTCATCCCATCTACCAGGGCCCATCTTAACAGTATCTGGTCAGTGCTCTGCGCAGGCTTTGCTCCCACGAAGCTCACCTGCATGACAGATCTGTCAGGTGTTACCACCACCATTGTTTTTTTCTTTTGGCAGCACTGGGATTTGAACTCAGGGCCTCATGCTTGCTAAGCAGGCGCTCTACCACTTGAGCCACTCCGCCAGCCTTTTTTTTGTGTGTTGGGTTTTTTGAGATAGGGTCTCACCACCTCACAACCTGGACTGCACAAAGCACTGTCCACACTGGACCACGATTCAGTTGGAGCCATGTCTCTTTCTACCTGTCTTCAGAGGAGATGCTCTTACTATAATTTTTTTTTGGCTGCATTGGGGTTTGAACTCAGGGCCTCACACTTGCCAGGAGACCCTCCCCTGGCAGCCCGATGCTCTTCCTTGAGCTGGGGCTCTACACACCTTAATATTCAATTAAACCTCTTAAGAACTCTGAGAACTTGGGGTTATTGCCACCTCTACGGATAACATAAACACATAGTCACTCTAGCCTCAGTTTACCTTTTATACACTGGGAATGATTGCTTTGTAGGTTATGTTCCCTTGCAGCAGAGTCTGAAATGGAGATTCCTGGGAGGCATCTAAGGGGCGGGGGTAGGAGCATTGTGATAAAATACACCTAACATCAATTTGGGTTGGGGGAGTGGCTCAAGTGGTAGAGCATCTGCCTAGCAAGTATGAGGCCCTGAGTTCAAATCCCAGTACTGCCAAAAAAGAACAAAATAATACCAGATTTACCATTTTAACCATTTTTAGTGTACAGTTCTACAGTGTTAAGTATAGTCACACTGTTGTACAACCATATTCAGAATTTTTCATCTTCCCCAACTGAAACTCTGACCCCATTAAATACCAGCTCCCTGTTTCTCCCTGCCCCTAAATGCCTGGCACATGCCATTCTACTCTCTGTCTCTGTGAACTGACTATCCTGACAACCTCATGTAAGCAGACAGAGTGTGACTGCCTTACTTCCCTTCGCACAATGTCTTCCATGTCCTAGCTTGTGTCAGAATTCTAATCCTCCCCTTTTTGTGGTGGAATGGAACCCAGGGCCTCATGCATACTAGGCAAGTGCCTACCACTGAGCAATACCCCCAGCCCTTATTCCTTTTAAAGGCTAAATAATATTCCACTGCATGGATATACCACAGTCTCCATTCATCAGATGATGCAGACCTGGGTGGCGTCTGTCTTTTGGTAACTGTGAACAATGCTGTAACAAACACAAGTACACAAGTATCTGTAGAAGTTGAGTTGCTGCACAAGGTGGCAATCCTCTGCTAACATTTTTGAGGAACTGTCAGACTGTCTTCCACAGCGGCCACACCATTTTACGTTCCCACCAACAATATGCAGGCCTCCAACTTCTACACATACTCAACAATGTCTTTTAGTCTCCATTTGTCTGATAGCAGCCCTCCTAATGAGTGCATTTTTTTTCTTTGTTTTTGGTGGTTCTGGGTTTTGAACTCAGGGTCTCACGCTTGCTAAGCAAGTGCTCTACCACTTGAGCCACTCCACCAGCTCCTTTTATGCTGGTTGTTTTTCAGATCACATTTCACTTTTATGCCAGAGCCGACTTGGACCACAGTCCTCCAATTAGTGCTTCTCTGTGCAGCTGGGATGACAGGAATGGGACGCCATGCCCGGTCATTGGTTGAGATGAGGTCTTGCAAACCTTTTGCTTGTGCTGACCTTAAACCTCCATCCTCCCAATCTCTGCCTCACCAGTAGCTAGGATTATAGGTGTGAGCCACCTTGCCTGGCTCCTTATGGTTCTGATTTGCTTTTTTTCTAGTATTGAGCAGTATTCCGTGTGCTCATTGCCCCTTTGTGTATTTTGAACAAGGCCTTTAAATTGGGTTTTCTGTTATTGCTGTTGAACTAGTTCTCTGTATATTCTATGCATTGAACTCTTATCAGATATATAAGTTTTATTTATTCGCTTGTTTGTTTTTGAAACAGTCTTGCTATTTAGCACAGGCTAGCCTCAAAATTGTAACCTTCCTGCCTCAGCCTTCCAAGTGCTGGGATTACAGTGTGCATCACCAAGTCCAGCAAAATATATACTCTGTAAACATTCTCTCCCATTCTGTGGGCTACCTTTTCACTCTGTTTATTGTGATCTTTTGATGCTCTGAAGTTTTTTACTTTGATGTAGTCCAACTTATCTATTTTTACTTTTATCCTCTGTCCTTTTGTTCTATCCCAAACAATCATGACAACCCAACGTAATGAAGCTTTCCTCTATGTGTTCCTTGGTAAGTTTTATAGGCATAGATCTCTGGTGCGTTTTGAATTGGCTTTAATCAAGTGGATATTCTTTCCTTTGCAAGTGGATATTCAGTGTCTGACACCATTTGTTGAAAAGCCCGTCCTTTTCTTCATTGGCTGGTCTGTACCCTTGCTGAAAACCACTGGTTCAAGGACTTCCTGCTGGGGACTTCACTCTACTGAGCTCCATGTCTGTCCGTAGGCCAGTGCCATACTGTTTTGATTGCCACAGTTTTGTAGTAAGTTTTGATATCAGGATGCATGAGAACTCTAATCTTGTTTTAATATTGATTTTTGCCAGCCAGGTATGATAGCATGTGCCTGTAATTCTAGCTACTCGAGAGTCAGACATCAGGAGGATCAGGCTTTGAGGCCAGCCCCAGTAAAAAGTTAGCAAGGCTCTATCTCAATAAAAAAGCTGGGTGTGGTAGCATGTACCTATAATCCCAACTAAGGAAGAGGTACAAGTAGGAGGATTAAGGTTCAGGCCAGCTCAGGCAAAAAAAAAAAAAAAAGTGAGACCCCACTAAAAAACAGCTAAAGCAAAAAGGGCTGGAGGAGCAGCTCAAGTGATAGAGTGCCTGCCTACAAGCATGAGGCCCTGAGTTCAAACCCCGGTACTGCAAAAAAAAAAAAAAAAAGAGTGTGTTTTGGTATCTGGTATCCTTTGAGTGTCCATATAAATTTTAGGATTTTTCTATTTCTGCCAAAATTGAGTCATGGATTCTTGGGCAAGTGATTTCCAGTGCTCATATCAGAACACCACTGGGGACTTCAGGAAGCTGGGTGAAAGTTTGGGTGAGAGTGCTGACATCTGGATAGATGTTCTTGTCCCTAGAGAGCTCTGGGGACAAGAAGGTACTACCCAGAGGTGTGGGGTCAGCACTGTCACTTCCTTACATCAGCTAGGAAGGGCAAGTCCTCCAGGCAGGGTGGCCACCCTCAGCAAAGTCCTGGAGATGAAGCCTAGGGGACATCAGCCTGAAGGTTGGGGACCTGGTGCCTCCCAGGCAGTGCTCACTCATCAAATGGGGCAGCTTTGTGGGGTACTGATGCAGATTGCAGAGTTCTAAAGCCAAGGTGTGACTCTAAACAGGCATGTCCCCTATGGGAGGCAAGAAGCAGCTGGCAGCCAGGAGCAGCCAACCTTGCAGCACCTGCAACGTGCCAGCCTGGGAACAGGGATCCGGGGTGGGCACTGACCGTATCTGCTCCAGACGAGCTCCTGCAGTTACTACAGAATCAGTTCTAAAGCACAGTTCGACAGGAGGGATGAATCAGTGAGTTCCCCTTAGATAACCACACAGCTGGTTATTGAGAACTTGCTAAAAGCTGAGAGCTGTGCTAAGAAAGCCCTTTCTATAATCTTCTGTTACCCTGACAACCAACTTATGAATTAGGTACTATTTTTATGGGCCAGGAAAAGATGCTGAGAGGGGTTGAGGCATTTGCCCTAGGTCACACAGCTTGAAGGAGCTGAGGTTTCAGCCTGGCTGTCTTTGTATTGGAACCTTGGTTTGAATCACTGGGCATCCAGTCCGTGCCACCTCAAGCATTCACACAGGTGGGGAACAAATGTGAGGCCCAAAATGAGATGTCCTGGGTGGGCGGCTCATCAGACACAGACGGTGGTGTGTTCTAGAGTCAGAATCAAAGGGTAGCTTACTTAGCTTAGACTGTCACCTTAGTGCAGGGGTTCTTGAGCTGGATGGAGCCTCATACCCCAGCGTACCATTCCAGCACAGATGGCTGGGCCCATCTCTGTCCCCCAGAGGCCTGATTTCCCAGGTCTCTTCTGGAGACAGAGAATTTGCACCTTGGGGCTTCTGGGGAGGTTGGAGGGGAGATGAGGCTGGTGTGGGAGCTGTCTTCCTACATCAGTGCCAAACAAATGCTTCTGCCTTTCCTGCCTCAACCCTAGCCCTATGGATTGGGCTGGGGGCCTGCAGCTCAGTCCCCACCCGAGAGGCACAGGACACAGGATGAGATGACCATCCCTGTGGCCTGGAGCTGGGGTGTCCTTCACAGTGGAAGGCAGGTGAATTTAGGAGCAAAGTCTTAGATTTGAACCAGGAGCCTCTCAGGTAGCACTTGCCCAGCAGGGGCAACTTTTCATTCAGAGTTTGCAAAGTTATCAGGGCAGCTTTGGGCAAGATGAGACTCTAAACAGGCTCTTAGATGTCCCTCAACCCTACCCCAAATGCCTTGTGGCATTTGCCAATGTCAGTGGATAAAAACTTCCATGGTAGGCAACTTCAAGCTACCAACGGTTAAACAGTGGGCTCTAAAATGTCCTCAATATTTAACCACGGATTTGCTCTTGAGAGCTGGTACATCGCAGCTTTTAAGAAAAAGTCCCCACACTGTTGACACATGTCACAACACAGATGAACTTGCTAACAGTATGCCAAGTCAGAGAAGCTGGTGACGAGAGGCCTCCAGGTCTGATTCTGTGACGTAAATGTCTGGAACACCAGTGGCGCTGGCCGGGGCCAGGGTGGCTGTGAAATGGGGAGTGGCTGCCTTATGGGCATGGGGTTACTTTTGTGGTGATAAAATGTTCTGGAACTAGATAGAGGTGAGGCTTTCACCAAATTGTACCTTTTTTTTTTTTTTGTGGTACTGGGGTTTGATCTCAGGGCCTTACACTTGCTAAGTAGGCACCCTACCACTTCAGTCAACTCCACCAGCCCCAAATCAGACATTTTTAAAAAATGATAGATTTTATGTGTATTTTTCCACTTGAAAAAAAAATCCCCAAACTCTCAACTCTCAGCTCTACCATGGGTGTTATCAGAGGGAATCCATTTGTTCACTTATTTTGCAAATATTTATCGAGCACCTGCCTTGCACCAGGCCCAGGATGCTTCTTGGATTGCAAAGGGGAGTCACTGAGCGCGGCCCCTTCCTGTCACACTCAGAGTCCTGGGAGAGGAGCTGTCAAATGGAGATAGATGGATGTTAGATAGATAGATAGATAGATAGATAGATAGACTGACAGATAGTTGGTAGATAGATAGACAGAAGATACATAGGTGTTAGATAGACAGACAGATAGACGATAGACAGACAGAAGATAGATGATAGATGATTGATGAATAATGATAGATAGATAGAGGATAGATAGAAAGATAGGTAGATAGGATGGAGGGATAGATAGATGATAGACAGAAGATAGATAGATGATTTATAGATAGACAGACAGATGATAGGTAGACAGACAGATAGATAGATGGTAAAAGTAGACAGATGATTGATTGATAGACTGACAGATAGACAGATAGATTATAGATAGAGAGAACATAGATAGATAGATGATAGATTGATAAATAGATTGATGATAGATAAATAGACAGATAGAATGGATAGATAGGATAGACGGATGATAGATAGAAGCTAGATAGATACATAGATAGACAGACAGATAGATAGACAGATGATAGATAGATAGACAGACAGACAGATAGATGATAGCCGGGTTGTGGCCTGCCTGCGATCCCAGCTATGTGGAAGGCTAAGGCAAGAAAATCACTTGATCCCAGAAGTTCACATCCAGCCTAGGCACCATGGTGAGTCCTGTCTCAGAATAAAGAAGTAAGTAACTTATGTATACATATAGAGAGAAAGAGGTGCAGTGGTGCGTGCCTGTGATCCTAGCCACAGGGAGGCATACATTGGATCAAGGTCTGAGGTTAGTCTGGGACAAAAATAACTCAAAATAGCTAAAGCAAAAAGGGCTGGGGCCTGACTCAAGTAGTAGAGTGAGTTCAAATACCAGTATTGCCAATAATGGATAGAAAGATTGATGATAAGCGGACAGATAGATGATAGATCTATAGACAGACTTTACAGACACGTCACACACTGTGAGAGGTGCTGCACCTCTCACACCAAGTTCAGGGAAGGCTCATGGTGGTGGGTGACATCAAGTCTGGATTCCACTGAGCAAGGAGTGCAGAAATGGGTTGCAGAGAAGACAAGAACTGAGTAGGTCTGGAACCATGAGCCAAAAAAAAAAAAGAAGAAGAAGAAGAAGAAGAAGAAGAAATGAGTAGGACTCCTTGACCCAAAAAGCAACCTCATGGGCTGGAGGCAAGGCTCAAGTGGTACAGCACCTGCCTAACAAGCATGATGAGGTCCTGAGTTCAAACCCCGGTGACATAAATAAATACACAAATAATTTTAAAAAGCAACTCCAAAGTCATACACATAAACGGTACCCCATGGGGACTTCCAACTTGGAAATACACAGAACATCTGTACAGATGAAGGGAAGATCAGCAGACTGCCCTTGACCCTGAAGGTAACATCACAGAAGGAAATGGCTTTGTGACCTGATAACTTCCTTGCACACTCCTTTTATCACATCCCCTCCTCAAGGATGGCCCATGGCTCCCTTCTTCCTTCTGTGACTGATAGCGACCACTGCAACCTTTTTGGAAACAACTACCCAGAATGCCTTGCTAACAGCTCCTTACAGGGACAGACATGAGTAGGCGTGGTTTAGGGTACAGATAATGACTGTATGGACCACTAAGCTGTGGATTGTTACACACTCGTCATGAGTTACGTCTGGAGGCCAGTTCCTGCATGGGTTACTTTATTTAATGTTCACTTTCGCTGTCCCCACTTTACAGATGAGAACACTTAAGCAGTGGGGGCAGAGAGCTCATCCAAGGTCACGCAAAGGATGTGCCAGGCTTTGGCAAAGCCCCTGACTTCTGGTCCCCACTCCCAGCCATTCTGCCATACCGTCCTCTGGTGTTAGCCTACTGTTGGCAGCTTTGCCTGTGATAATATAAAACTAGGAATAATCACTGGAATGGGGGAGAAGTGACTAGATTGCGGCCATCCATTTAAGAAAATGTATCACAATCCATAATATGCCACAGAAGCTGCAGAGGGGTAAATAAACAGGGCATGGTCTACGTGTGCAGTGGAATATTACTCAGCCTTAAAAAGGAAGGACGTTCTGGCACATGTCACAAGGTAGAACAATCTTGTAAAAGAATAAGCCAGATACAAAGGGACAAATACTGCACGATTCCACTTATATGAAGGGACCTAAAATAGTCAAATTCACACAGAGAGAAAATAGAATAGGGGTTACCAGAGCTGGGGTGGCAGTAGGGAGTTAGCATTTTTGTTTTACCATCTGGTTTTTGAGACAGAGTCTTGCTATGAAGCCCAGACTGTCCTCGACCTCACAATCCTCCTGCCTCCGCCTCCCAAGTGCTGGGATTACAGGCTGGCACCACCACGCCCAGCCCAGGAGTTAGTGTTTCATTGGTACGGAGCATTAGAAGGGAGGGATTTCTGGACAGATGGTGGTGGTGGTGGTCGTGGCCAGCCTTGTAGGACTGAAACTGTCAAAATGGTACCCGCACTCATGTGCTGTGATGGGGTCCCGTGAGCCAGGCCTGGCTCCTCAAAGACTAACGCGTGGTCCTGAAACGGTTCATGTACCCCTCGGCAGCTTGTGAGGTGGGCAAAGTGTGGACTGTGAGCAGCTCCAGGTAGAGCCCTTGCCTAATGTGTGTGAGGCCCTGGGTCCCATCCCCAGCACCACAAAAGTCACAAGCATAGAATAAAATGACAGCAGAGTCTCAGGTCACAGCCCAGACCCCCCGGAACCAGCATCTGCTCCTCCCCACACCCTGTACTGGAGTTTGAACTCAGGACCTCACACTTGCCACAGGCACTTAAGCCACACCCCCAAGCTTTTTGCTTATAGTTTGATTTTCAGGTGGGGTCTTGCAGTAAGTTTTTTTGTGCTGGCTGACCTCAGATGGTGATCCTTCTACCTTCACCTCCCGAGTGGCTGGGATTACACACATGCCCTGCTGTGCCCCTCTCCATCACCTGCATCTTAACCAGGTCCGCAGGCAGTGTGGGTGTGGCTAAAGTCTGGAAGCCGTCTAAAGGAGCCATGTGGATAGGGTCACAGCCATCGTGGAAAAGTGTGTGAGGAACTCAAAGCTGTTTTGTTCTGGGAAGGAGGTGTTGTTGGAAACTGGGAGTTCTGAGTGAAGGAAATGTTCTTCCTTTTCATTTTGGACATTTCTAATGGAAGCATCATTTGGGTCTTTTTGTAGCTATAAGTAATGTTAGCTTCTCTCTGACCAGCCACAGTCAGGTCACCTCTCTACCTTGACCTCAATGCTCACAGATCTTTGTAAAATGTGACTCTGAGAAGATGGCTTGGTATGCTGCAGTGGGGCTGTTTTTTTGCTTTCATTTTTGTTTTTGCAGTGTTGAAGTTTGAACTCAGGGCCTCACACTTGCTAGGCATGCTTTTGCTCGGGGCTGGCCTCAGACTCTGCTCCTCCTACCTCTGCCTCCCATGTAACTAAGATTATAAGCATACATCACCACGCCCACCCCCCGCCCTCACTCTGCTGTTTTAAATCAGGTGCTATTCACGTTTCTTCCCTGTAAAATGCTGGAAGCCGGGTCAACTTTGTTTACTAAGGCTTGTCTTCAAACAGAAATAAAGAGAGACCTTTGATATTAAATTATATTCAGAAAGCTTGACCACATTTTGAATCAGTTGCATTCCTCAAAGTATTATCAATTGCGTGAGCCAAGATTTCCTAAGGAAAGAAAAACATACTGTGAGAGCAAAAGCAGGCAGCAGTGGCGTATGTAGCTGGCGGCTCTCACCGCACACATTTCTTGGCATTTGTCATACATATTTTATATATATAGCTTATAATTTACCAAGATAGCTGGGAACATTTATTTTACATAATTTTACTATTTAAAGAAGAGAAGAACCTGAGGAAACAGCTGTCAACTTAAAGACCTTCTTTGTATCATCATCAGTTACTTAAATTAGGACCTGTGACTTGATTAGGGTGTTTAGATAAGGAAGTTTCTGGGCCAGGTGAGATGGCTCACACCTGTAATCCCAGCTACTTAGGAGGCAGCAATCAGCAGGACCGAGGTTCTGGGCCAATGTGGGCAAAAATTTAGCAAGATCTCATCTTAACCAGCAAACTGGTCATGATGGTTCACACCTCTAATTCCAGCTATCTGGGAGGTATAAATAAGTGGATTATGGTCTGAGTCTGACCCTGGACAAAAATGTGAGACCCTATCTGACAAATAATTAAATGAAAATAACTTAGGGACATGGCCCTGAGTTCAAATTCCAGTACCGCCAAAGGAAAAAAATTCTCTTTTCATATGAGCTTCTGAAGACTTTGGTTCCTTGGGTTCATGAATCTATCAGATTGAAAAAAAGAAGCTTAAACTTTCATGCATGTCTGCATGAAAACAGGTGGACCCCCTCGGGAAAGAAGAAAGCCCCAGTGCTGCCAAACAGACTGGCTTGGGTGCGAATCTCCCCAGCCACAGTGTCTAGTCGCTTTGTGACACTCGGGGGTTACCTCAGCTCTCTGAGTAAATGGGGATGGTGATTCCTGCCTCCCAGGGTTGCCATGGAGATGGAAGGAGGCAGGTGGATGGAGAGATTGGTGCCATCACTCGGTTATTCCGATGGTGTTCATTGAGGGCTGGCTAGGTGCTGAATGTTGAGACAAGATGGGACAAAACTAAAATGGCCTTGCTCTTGTGGAGTGAATGCTCCAGCTGGGGAGATGGCTGACAAGTGAGGAAGCAAACACTTCATTAAACATTTGTGAATGAAAGTAACTGGGGTGCCAAGAGAAAGAACCACTAGGGGAGATAAAGAACCTCCTTGAGGAGGGTAAGGGCCAGGGGACAAGGACAGTCAAGTGGATGGGGAAAGACAGAGAGAACAGACTGGAGGTGGACCAAGGAGTCAAGCCAAGGTCAGGGAGATGGCTGGGTGGTCCCACCCCCGGAGACCACAGTGAGGATTCTCAGATTATCCTGGGACCTCGGGTAGCTAGAGGGAGGAGGCCAACAGGAGCTGAGTTTTGAGAAAGTCATCCAGGCACACTCTCCTGCTAGGAGTAGATGGCAGCTGTGTTTTAAAATTCAGGTTTTATTATTATTTAGGAGGCGGCGTGCCAAGAGGTCAGGAGGCGACTGCCATGAGAAGGATATACCATTATACTTGCTGGAAGCAAGAAAAAGGGGTACATCCTGCTGTGGGGACCATGCAGGGAGCAGCAGGGACAGTGGGGAGCAGAGGGGGAGGAGAAGCCTGACAAGTGCTTCCATTTCTGCTTCTTCTGGGAGGCCTCAGTACAGGCAGGGCGAGCAGGCTTTGGCTGCCTAGTTTGAATAATTTCAGTAGCTCTGGGGCACAGGGGACGGTCACCTAGTTGAGAAGCACCTGGTTCTGGGATGATCCCGGCAGGTGGATGTAGTCCAGAGTCTGAGGCCTGAGAGAACGCATACAGGAGGGGCTGAAGGATGGGGCTCTGGTTTGCATCCCAAGATGGCTCTGGCAGGTGAGCTGGTTGCTACCTCTAAAAATCAGTTACTCTGCAAGGGACACCGCCTCAGGTCTGCAAAGCCCTGAGACGACACAACACGGGAATCCAGAAAGCCAAAGGTGTCTGGATAATACAGAGACGTAGCTAGAGAGGTGGCAAGACCAAGGGAAGGCTGTGTGATCAGTGAGCAGCAGGTGACCGAGCTGGCCCAGGGGCTGTGGGTGGAAGGCTGAAGCTTCTGTTGAGGATTGCTCCCAGTCTCCTGCCACATTCTTCCAATCAGCACAGAAAGACATCTCACTGGGGAGATGCCTGCACCGCCAACAGTGAGGACTGTGTTATCCAAGGGTTCTGTGATTGGGAACTTGAGCAAAACCAGGCAACCAACTACCTTGGCTCTGTCCCAGGTACCTTGGCTACGTGACTTCTTTGGAGATGACGCCTATTGGTGAATGGGGCTAGATGCTGTGCTGTTGGAGCAGCAGAAACTGCCAAGTTCACCAATATACAGACTTGCCTGGTCTCCTTGCAGGCTGACCTGGAACCCTCATCTGTAAGGTTTGGGAAGAGGCTTCTTGGGATAGTCTCCAATATTTGAGATTCTGGCTTGTTCAACTTGCACCCTGAGAACAAAGCTTGAACTTGTGGGGTAAGGAAGAAGGAAGCAGATTTGCACTCAGTGGAAGGGAGTCTTTTCAGGCAGAAAAATCCAGAGATAGAAAAGGCCATTTTAGGAAGCAGTGCAATCCCCTTCACTGCAGACTTTCTAGGTGTGCACCACTATGCCTGGCTGCAATGCCCATGGTCTTGGGCCAAGAAAGCTCCTAGGGAACTGATTATAATAATGCTGACTCCTGGACCATATACTCCAGACCTGATACTCTTGCATCTCTGCAGAGTGAGGCTCAGGAATCTGAACTTGAGTACAATACAATGGTTGCCAGTCAAGTGCAAAGGTCACCACTTGATGCTCTGTTGCCCTGAACTGGGGAGGTAAAATATGAGAAGTTGATCCTTTCTGTTCCTCAGTGTCTACAAGTCTGTAGGTAGTGGTTCTCCGTGGGTCTTGTTTATTTGCATTTTCCTGTGTCCATGGACCGACAGCAGTGAACTTCCTATGTAGAAAGTAGATCACTAGCTTATCTTCTAAATAAAACATAATGGTCACAGATAAATAACAGTCAAATTCCACAGAGCCCTTACTGTGTGCTGGTAACCCTGATAAGCACTCGTGAGCATCAGTGTAAAGAAACTTTGTGTCCTAGGAGGTGGGTCCCCTTCCTGCTCCCCTCTTATAAGTGGCAAATCCGAGGCCTGAGAGGAAAAGTAACTTGCCCACCAGTATCCACCAAGTTAATAGGAAAGTCAAATTTGAACCCAGGTCTGCCTGAGCAAAGAGCACAGCACATCATTCTCTCAGTGGGGCACCAGGCCACTCTTCCCACTGGTGGAATAAACAGAAGCTGTGCCATAACACCAAAAGTTGGAGTTTGGTCTTTGTAAATTTGTATTTGCTTATTCATTCAACCACCAGCAGAAAGGACGTTCTCTGTCAGACTGACTTCTTCTTGCCCTCATGGATCTTATAGTCTTTTATCAAAGGTACATTGAAGGTCGTACCTCAATGCACAGGTTGCTAAGGAAACAGGTACCAGGGATCCACAGTACCAAAGTCAGAGAAGTAAAATTGAAAGATCTGACTGGTGGGTGGCTTAAGCGGTAGAGTGCCTGCCTAGCAAGTGCAAGGCCCTGAGTTCAAACCCCAGTACTGGGAAGGAAGGAAGGAAGGAAGGAAGGAAGGAAGGAAGGATGGGAGGATGGGAGGATGGGAGGGAGGGAAAGAGGAAGGAAAGAAGGAAGGAAGGAAGGGAGGGAGGGAGGGAAAGAGGAAAGAAAGAAGGAAGGAAGGGAGGGAGGGAGGGAAATAGGAAGGAAGGAAGGAAGGAAGAAAACAGGAAGGAAGAAAGAAGGAACAACTGGCCAAATAATTCCTTGTCTAACATAGGACACTGCAGTGCTTCTCAACCAGGGGTGACTTCACCTGCCATGGGACATGGGCAATGTCTGGACATCATTTTGTTTGTCACAACTGAGACCAGGAGGTGGAGGACAGGTGGTAACATGTAGTTGTAGAGGCCAAAGAGATTGCTAAACCCCCTACAATGCACAAGACAGCTCCACAACAAAGCACAGGCTATAAGATGTCAGCAGTATCAAGGTTGAGGAAGGCGGCCATGACAGTTTGGA
The DNA here is from genome assembly GCF_047511655.1 of Castor canadensis. Taxonomy (NCBI): domain Eukaryota; kingdom Metazoa; phylum Chordata; class Mammalia; order Rodentia; family Castoridae; genus Castor; species Castor canadensis. The sequence goes on along the minus strand of NC_133403.1, from coordinate 28,174,881 downwards.
TCCGGAGTGCCCCCGAAGGCCCATGTATTAAAGGCTTGGCCCACAGCCGCAGTCTTATTGGGTGGTTTTGGGACCTCTGGAAGGTGGGTCCTAGTGGAAGAAAGGTCATAGGAAGTGTGTCCCGGAAGGGGACCTCAGTCCCTACCACAGGCCTGCAGACAGTGGCACCAAGTGACCGAAACCTCTGAAACTGACTCTTTCCTCCTTTTAGGTTGTTTTCCTCAGGTGTTTTGTCACAGCAATGAAACACTGAAGAGATATATTAATAACAATGCCAGGACAGTGGCCATAATCCAGAATAGTAGCCGGCACGTCCATCTGAAGAGTTTATGACCACAGGCTTCTGTCCCCGGGAAGTTAATGAATCGCTAGAGATTGTACAATGATTTGAACACAGGGCCTCGTACATGCTAAACAAGTGCTCTACTTCTGACTACACCCTCAGTCCTAATCTACATAATCTTTCGGAACTCCCAGAGACCTCCTGGCTGGGGTCTGTCCGGCCAGAGGGCTCTAGAACAATCTTCCCTAGGACCCAAGACCACTCAAGCCGTGACCTTTTTTTTTTCAGTACTGGGACTTAGCTTGCTAGGCAGGTGCTCTACCACTTGAGTCATGCCCCTAACGCTTTTTGCTTTAGTTGCTTTTCAGATCGGGCCTTGTGCTTTGGTCTGGGCCAACCTCAGTCTGAAATCCTCCTAATTCTGCCTCCCACATAGCTGGGATTACAGATGTGAACCACCACACCTGCCTTATTGATTGAGGTAGGATCTTGCTAACATTTTGCCTGGGCCAGCTCTGGACTTTGATCCTACTACCTCTAACTCCCTTACAGCCGAAATTACAGTCATACACCAACATGCATGGCTTGTTCTTTGAGATAGGGTCTTAATAACTTTTTTTGCCCAGGCTGGCATTGAACTGTAATTCTCCTATCTCCGCCTCATGAGTGGCTGAGATTATAGTCACTCATGTTCTCTTTGCAATAGTCTATCATTGAACTAAAAATCATTGAACTCAACATTGCTTAGGGTGAAGCTGGCTGGCTGGAATGTAAACGTGTTGAAATGAAGAGGTGGGAACAAAGGCTTTAGAGGTGACATGTGGGTCCCAGGCTGCTGCAGTAACTCCCTACTTTTTGCCAGGAATGGATGATGATGAACCCCTGTCTCTCCTCCCTTGACCAGGAACTCCTCTCTTTTTCCCACTGAGTCCCAGGATTGGGAGCCAGTAGAAAGTCCCCTGGGTACCTTTGCCACTTACCCTGGCCCTGGCTTTCTCTGCAGAGCTCTCCTCAGTTAGAGGAAATAGAACCTGCTTCTAGCTCCTCCTATACAATGCCATCCTGTCTCAGGTGAACCTGGGACAATTTCAAGAATTGTAGTCACGTGTTCATTGAAACACTATGCACAGTGACAAAAGCAAGAACTCAACCTTGTGCCCATAGGTTGATAATGAAGCCTGTGATCAAAAGCTCTCTAGATGAGTGTACCTGGTGCTATTCAGGATCATGGCCACTGCTCTGGTGTCATTATTAATAGATGGATAACGAAAATGTGGCAGACTACACAATGGAATACTAGTCGACCATACAAAAGAGGAAATCCTGTCATTTGTAACAACATGGAGGAGCCTGGGGGTCAGTATGCTAAGGGAAGTAAGCCAGGCACAGAAAGACAAGCACACGATCTTCCTTACATGGATCTAAGAGTTGGCCTCCCTAGACGTAGGGAGGAGGAGGGGCTTGAGGCAGGGATTCAAGGAGACATCGATCAAAGGTACAAAACTGCAGTTGATGGGAGGAACATGTCTAAGAGAGCTACTGTCCAATGTGGAGGCCACAGTGGACAGCAGTGCATTGTGTACGTGAACACTGCCCACAGAGTAGATTTTAGGTGCTCCTGCTGTAGCCACGTGACAATATGCACACATTTCATGTTGGGTATACGTGTTGTCAGTTAATTTTTTTTTTTGGCAGGACGGGGGTTTGAACTCACGGCTTTCTGTTTGGAAAGCAAGCACTCTACCACCTGAGCCTCTAGACCCGGTTAAACTTTTCTTTTTTTTTTTTGGCAATAGTGGAGTTTGAATTCAGGACCTTGCACTTGCTAGGCAGGTGGTGTGGCACTTGAGTCATGTTTTCAGCCTGAAATGTATTAATAGTCATGTAATGGAACATGCCATTCTCCCAGTCTCTCTGATGTGGTCAAAGGAGCTGGGGAAACAGAGAGGAAGTGAAGCTATATCTCATCCTCCCAGGAGAGCTGGAGACCTAACAGTGCTAAAATGGATTCATGACCCCATCTCTCAGGGAAAATACTCCAGTGGATGGTAGATTTTTCTGGTTTCACTTTTAAAGCTTTCTTAATCCTTTGGCCTGGATATACTGCCAACACTGGAACCCAATAACCCAGTGCTGGAGAGAATCTACAGCAAGGTCCCCCACACTTGGGGTACAGCAGCTCCCCCTTGTGAAGCCTTTACTCTGGCAAGGGAAGACAAACACTAAGCAATAAGTGAGTAGATTATTTGGTGTAAGTGACAAGCACTAAGGAAAAAAGGGAAAGGGTAACATGGTACCACCGATGCAGCTGGATGAAGAAGGCTGCATTTTTGTCAACTGTGAAAAAATCCATGTAACATAAAAATTATCACTGTCACCATCGTAAGTGTACAGTCTGTGGTATTAGGTTTTATTCACATTGCTATGTAACCATCACCTCATCCATCTCCAGAATTCTTTTTGTCTTATAAAACCTAAACTCTATACCTGGTAAATACTGGCTCCCCTTCCTCCCTTCCAATCAGCTCCCCCAGTCACCATTCTACTTTCTGTCTCTTGGGATTCACCACTATAGGTACCTCATATAAGTGACCCCACACAGTATTTCACTTAGCATAAGGTCTTCAGGGTTCACCCATGCAGTTGTGTGTGTGTCAGAATTTTCTCCCTTTTATTTTCAATTGCTTGGAAATGCCACTTTTTGTTTATCAATTTATCTATTATTCGTGGAGATGGATGACTCTATGTTTTGGTTCTTGTGATTAATTCCACTATGAACCTGGTGTATAGATATCTCTTCCACCCTGCTTCCACCTTTTTGGGTAGTTGTCCCTTGGTAACTTCCATTGATTGCAAAATCTGTGGATGTTCAAGTCACTTAGATGACATGGTGTGCAGAACCTGCACACCTTATCCAGGACACTCTAAATCATCTCCAGATGACGTGTGGCATCTAACAATATAAACGCTATGTAAAGAGTTGCATCATTTAGGGAATAATGACAGGGAAAAAGTCTGCACATGTTCAGTACAGACAATTTTTGAGGGTTTTTTTTTTTTGTTGTTGTTCTGAGGTTTGAACTCAGGGCCTTGCACTTGCTAGGCAGACTGTCTACCACTTGAACCACACCCCCAGTTTTTTGCTTTTTTTTTTTTTTTGCTTTACTTATTTTTTAGATAGAGTTTCACAGTTTTTTGCCCATGTTGGCTTCAGACTACCATCCTCCTACCTATGTTTCCTCTATAGCTAGGATTACAGATACGTGCTGCCACTCCCCGCTTTTTGTTGTCATGTTGAGGTGAGGTCTTGCTAATTTTTGGTTGGGCTGGCATTGAATAGGGATCCTCCTAATCTCCATCTCCTATGTAGCTGGGATTTCAATCATGCCCCATCAGCCCTTTCTGAATATTTTTTATCCATCCTTGATTGAATCCATGCATATGAAACCCATAAAAATGGACCATTGATTGTACACCCAGAAGTGGAATCCCTGCACCATATGAAATACTGTGTTTCATATTTTGAGAAGCAGCCATACTATTTTACATTCCCACCAACAATGTACAAGAATTATGGTTTCTCTACATCCTTGCCAACACCTGTCATTTTCTGACTTGGGGCTTGTTTGTATTTTGTTTTGTGTAGTAGCCGTCCTAACATGTGTGAGAGAGGACTGCAACTTGAAAGAAAGTAATCAGGGTAGGTTTGGTGGCAAGGTGGCATTTGAGACTTGATGAACAGGAAGCAGATTCTGGGAGAAGAGTCTCCTAGGTGGAGGGAATTGTGAGCCCTGGGGCATGTTTGAGGAGCAGCAGCAGACCAGGGTGGCTGCAGCAGCCTGAGTGGGAGGGGCTGTAAGAGAGACCAGGTAAGCTGGGAGCCACAGGAGGGCTTCCAGCAGAGGAAAAAGAATCCTTCCAGGTGTAGGGAGGGAAGGAAAGGAACAGGGAGACAAGGAGACCATTGCAATTAGGGATGGGGACTTGAACGAGTTGATTACAGGGTCACAGTCTTGGATGAAGCTTAGAGGCAGGATAGACAGGATTTCCTGGTGGGTTGGATGTGATGTGTGAGAGGGAGATAGGCATCTACCTTGATTCTAAAGTTTGGGGCCCAAATGAGGCAGATGGAGCAACCACCAATTGCAGTGGAGGAGGCTCAAAGTATTGCAGAATGGAGCAGGGATCAAGAGTTCAAGTTCAGGCTAGGTGCATAGCTCAAGTGGTAAAGCTTCTGCCCTGAATTCAAACCCCAGCCAAAAAGAGACCAAAAAAAAAAAAAAAGGAGAGAGTTCAAGAGCAGACATATGCCATCACACCACTTTAGACATTTTCTGGTGTTCTGCAAAGGAGACAATGGCTTTCAGGTGCTTCCCTACCTGAACAAGTGGAGGATCTGAGGAAGAAAGCCAGTGTGGCGGAAGAGAGGCAACATGAGTGTCAAATCATCTGTAGGCTGGGATTGGCACAGCCCCCCAGCTCAGAACGGGGGGAGGGCAAAATGCAGCACAGCTGCGTTGCATAAGAATAAGAACATGACCTTCAGACAGGAACAGTACATGCAGAAAGTATCGATCGCAGGATCCCCCTGTTCCTGATAACTACAAGGTCAGTTGCTCTTCGGACTTGGCTATCCCACTTCCTTGTTTGGCGCTATGTATAATAAACTCGCTGGAGGTGGTGGAAGCTGCTGTGTGTCTCCGCCAGAGCACCCAGCCCACCTGATCCCAGCTTTTTGCATGTTTGTCTTTTGTCCTTTCTCAATCTCCCGTAGCCCCCAGTTAGGTTCCTAGGATGAGCTCGTACAGGTCGTGAGAATAAGCACCCTTTATTGCCTGTACCCGTAGCAGGCCCTGCTCCTTGCAATGGCCCAACCAGCAGATCCAGTCACACGCCAGATGTTACAGATGAGCACCAGTCTTGGGTAGAGGAAGTGCTGGTCCAAGTCCACACCGATGGCAAGTGGCAGAGCCAGGGCCTGACTATAGCGGAAGTTAGGGGGAGGCTCGTTAAAGTGTTGGACTTGGGCTCAATCTCAAAAGACACGGTTTGTAAGAAAGAAAAAAGTGGATGGAGCAAACCCAGGACGAAGTCCTAACTCCTCCTCACTTACCACAAGACCCTGTGTGGCCTGGTCCCCTCTGTCCTCTGTGGTCTGCCCTCGAACTGCAATTCCTTAGGCTCCACTGGGAGATTTTGAGGTTCATGAAGCTTTTCTATTCCAGGGTTTTTCTCCATCAAGGTCCGTCTGCCTGGAATGTTCCTCAACCCATGGCTTTTTTTCTGGATGACTCCTGCACATCTCTGGGGACTCAGCTCAAATGTCCCTTCCTCAAGGAAGTCTTGTCCAATCCTCCCCCTTCCCTTTCTAGAACAGCCTCCTTGCACTGTCCTTGTCCTCGAGAGCACTTGAGACGATTGAAACCATGTATAACTGTGTGCTCAGTGTCCACCTCTTCCACAAGACCAGTGCTGTACCACAGAACTGAGGAAGCTATTGCAATTATGGAAGGTTCTAGACTTCTGCTGTCTACTTGGTAGTGATGAGAGCTATGGAGCATTTGACATGTGGTAAACATATGAAATGTGAGCTGTTGAAATGACTGAGGGACTGATTTTTTGAACGTATTTATATTATACTATATAAATTATTTCATTTATAAAGTACATAATTTAAATTAACTTAAGTTTAACTTTAAATAGCCACATACAGTCAATGGCTGCCATATTGGACACTGAAACTCAAGAATGTGAACTCTTAGGCAAGGACCATTCTTTCTTACTCAGTTACTCAGTTGTAGACTCCTTTGTACTGAAGATGGTACCCAAGTAAACTGTTGAATGAATGGATTGATGGATGGATGGATGGATGGGTACATGGATGGATGAATCCATCAATTAGACCACAAGCAATCCTTGTCTTTCACAAGGTCTACAAAACTTGCTTTCAAGAAACCACCCAAGGGCTGAGGCTGTGGCTCAGTGGAAGAGTGCTTCCCTAGTATGTGTGAGGTTCTGAGTTCTATTCCCAGCAATGAAAAAAAAAATCCCGCAACAAGAGATCCAAAAAAGCCTGACTTGCACAGTAGTGCACACTACCTGATCAAATCTCCTATACATGATACCATCCCTGAGTGACCAGCAAGTGAAAGCCAAGGGTTATTTTCAGTCTCAAATGAACCATCCCAGACTTGTGTGAAGGTGGCTCCAAGCGCAAGAAAGGACTGTTCTCTTAGGCACCCTCATCGTCTTTGCCCTTCCCCTGACCCTGTAACTATTTAGCAGCTTATGATCTGTTAACACTTGGCCTCCCACGGGACAGATCTGTTCCAAAGTCCACTCCTGCCAACCATCTACAAGGGACTCAGATTTTTTTTTTTAACCATATTGCTCTCAGGAAATCTGCTGCCTGCAATCTGTGCATAATGTATGCAGGGTATGGTTTAAAAACATCTAAGTCGTGATTTGTAACCCACTCAGATTCACATGGCTTTTAGCTTACTCCTCTCTTTTTTTTTTTTAATAAATTGAGGTCAACACATTTCATTCAACTGTAGTTTGGTGGGGTGCTGGTGGAGTGGCTCAAGTGGTAGAGTGCCTGCCTAGCAAGTGTGAGGCCCTGAGTTCAAACCCCAGTACCACCAAAAAAGAAAAAAAAAATGTAGCTTGGAGTTTTCAAATTACAATAGTTGGGAATCTAGCAATAGTAAATCTATGTATTTTATTTTTGTACGTGATGCTTCAGATATAATTTAAAAAATAGTAATAATGATTGGTGATACTATTATAAATAGCTGAGAAGTGCTGAGTTCTTCATGCCTGCCAAGCATTTAGCACATATCATCTCCTTGATCTTCACAATAACCATCTAAGTCAAGTACTATTTTGATAGTGATTTTTTTGTGCTGGGGATAGAACCCAGGGCCTCGAACACACTAAACCTGTACTCTGCCACTGAGCTATACCACTGATCCCATGATACCAATTTTATAGCTGCAGAAACTGAGTCTCAGAAAGGTTAACTCACTTATTTAACATTACTCAGCTGGGAAGTTTCAGGATTTGAACCCAAGTCTGTCTGACTCAGAGCCAATGTTCTCAAACAGTAAACAATTTACCCTCTCTAACAGATACTGCATATGTTCATAGCTATAAAACATTTAAAAAAAAAAAGAAACAATTGGGGTGGAGAGGGCTGGCAGAGTGGCTCAAGTGGTAGAATGCCTGCCTAGCAAGCATGAGGCCCTGAGTTCAAAAAAAATGAAACTACTCAGGGGAATAGGATTAGGATTGAGAAAGAGGAGAGTTACTATTTGATTCTTGGTCTTATCTTTGAACGTTTTTTGTTTATTATATTTATTTACATATGTGTATTTATATAATATGTTCATTTTAAAACCTAAATTTATTTTCATTTTATTTGTTTATTAATTTATTTTGAGATAGGGTCTCAAATTCACAATCCTCCTGAGTGCTAGGATGATAGATATATCCCACCATGTCTGGCTTAAATGAATTAATTTAACAAATTTAAGTAAGTAAAAAAAAAAACTCATCCTATTTTTATTGTTTTATTTGTTTGATGGTGCTGGGGATCGAACCCACCAGCACATGAAAGCCAAGTGCTCTGTCACTGAGCCACACCTACTGCTCCCTGTTTTTACTCCTTTTTAATTAAGAAAAGAAGTGTTAGGATGGTGTCATGTCTACATATATTAGTAGATTAAAGTTCATAAACCTTTTTCAAAGTTCAAATATTCTGACATTGCTTGAAAATGTATTATGCGAAAACTGAAGCTACAACATATATTCTTATATGGAGCAGCAAATTTTCTATTTCTGCTTTTTTGCATTATTTTTATTGGGAGATAAAAGTGGTTTTTGAACATGATATTTGTTCTCAATGAACTTGGTGTGTTGTCCTTGAATATTTACTCAGACATTTGCATTTTTATATACTCATGCGTCCATCTCAGGATGTCACAAGTAGGAATCTTTTAACATTTGTGACATAAAGCTGTATTCATAAATTATGCTATTTGCAGATCAATTAATAAAAGCTTCAGAGTAAATTTTACATTTAATTAAAAATTTTAAATGAAGATTAATTTTATACTGATTGAAAAGTAAACATTACAATCCCCCTCAGTACTCTGAGCTTCAGAGAACCATGTCAGTCACACCAAAAGTCACTTGGGAGAATTCCTCAGTAGCTTTGAGGGAAAAACACACCATTTTTTTAAAGTCGAGACAACACACACACACCAACAATAATGTCTCCTTTCCCACGAGCCCAAATGGAATCTACTTTTACCAGTCAAGTGGCCAGTGTTTCTAAAAATTAAAATAGAACCGCCAGAAACACTCTTTTTAATGCCCCCCTCGCCTAGTCTTGGAATTAGCTTAACAAAACACCATCTGTTGTGGTGAGGAAAATCCGTAAGCCCCTTCCACAAGGCCCCTGCCCTTTGCACTGACTTACTATTTTTTTTTCCTTTGAGGTTCTCCACGCAAATTTGGTAAACCAGAAAAATTCCTATCCTTACACCGAGCCTCACTTGCTGGCTGTTACAGAACCTTTCATTCAAAAGGCAAGAGGTTTCGGTGACCGTGCACAGTCCTCTCATTCACACACTCCATAAACAACAGGACTTCGCCCCAGCCTCTCCTCTAGGAAGGAACCCCAGCAGTTTGCAACCTCACACCTTTCCTTTCCAAAAGACCTTGCAGAAAAATTAGCAATTTCCCATGATGGGAGATGGGCTGAAAGGACCAGTGTGTTATTGCATGCACTCAGCAATTCACCCACGATCCCAAACAGCAACCAATGCTTTTTTCATGCATGGACCTCAAAAATCCCTTTAGGATTGCGAGCAATTAAAAGGGAAAACATGACACCCATGGCTCCCCATCCGATCCCCCCGAACTGAGTCAGAGAAGCAGAGGTTGGGCCGGCTGCGGGGGATCGGGGGAGAAGATGGCTTTTCTCCTCCAGGCCTAATTCCTTCTTGTCTTTGAATTCGAGAAGCCATGCAGACAGGCACCCGCAGCTCTCGTGTGTGAGAGGCCCCCGGTACTCACGGCAGCTGCCTGAGCTGGAACAGGTCCTCCTCCATGTCCGCGCTGCGCCAGGGCCAGCCCTGCTCATGGCCCTTACATGGTAGCGCCGCGCGAGCCTCGGGATTTCAGCACCGGGGCGCTGGACAGCTCCCCGCCGCCTCTCCTCCCCTCCTCCCGGGGAGGCAGCCGCCAGCCACCGGCCCACGAGACAAAGCCACCGCGGGGACCGCGGGGACTGGGGGCGGATGGGAGGGGCGGGGAGCCTCCTGCTCCCCGGGATTGCAGCCTCTCCGCGATGCCTGCGGGCGCCACCAGCCAGGGAAATGGCTGTCAGGCACCAGTGCGCACCCTCTGCCAGAGGACGCCTCTAACGTGTTTACCTGTGGGGATTCGCTAAGGATGCTCTTGCAAGAAGCCCAGGTTGCTATAACAAAAGCAAGGTGCGACTTTTGTAAAAAAAAAAAAAAATGTATTCGTGCATTAAAATACTAGTTAGTGGGCACCTACTGTGTGCCAGGCACTGGAATAGGCACTTGGCTTGTGACAGAACAAGTTGAACCTATCATTGTCATCATGGAGAGGAAGAGCTAGTGAAATGAATCTAGAAAAAAATAAATGTATGGTTAAGTATGAGATGCCCAACATGGTGGTGCACCTCTGTAATCCCAGCAGGAGATGGCAAATCCAAGGCCACCATGTACAAAGTTATCAAAATCCTAACTTGAAAACAAAATACAAAGGACTAGAGATGTGGCTCCATTCATTCATTCATTCAACAAGCATTATGGAGTGATTTCTACAGCCCTGATTCTGGCGAATTGAAAATGGACAGTGACAAGCCCTTCAAAGTCCTTCCTACTGAGTTCAATGGCTCCCCCACCCTCTTCTCACTAGAATTCTGTCCTCCTTTGTAATTTAAGCTCATAAATGTTCACTGATGTATCCCCAGGACATAGAACAGAAGGTGCTCAGTAAATTTGTAGAATGGATGGTTCTCAATTATATATAACAATCACTGGCTCCACCCCAGATCAATTGAACCTGACTGTCTGGAGGTGGACCAGAGCCTGGGCATTTATAAAAGGTCCCCAGCAGCCCAGAGTGAAAAGCACTGGTCTAGTGAGAACAACTGAAGAAGAGAAATTATTCAACAGAAAACTACAAAGATGACCCGTGATGGCAGCTGGCCAGAAGTATGTGATGACTGAGTGGAGGCTCCCAGGGAAGTAAAGGAAGGAGGAAATTTTTGCCAGGTACCAGTGACTCATCCCTATAATCCCAGCTACTCAGGAGGCAGAGATCAGGAGGCTTGTAATTTGAGCCAGCCCAGGCAAATAGTTTGCAAGATCCTATCTCGGAAAAACCCATCACCAAGAAACGGGCTGGTGGAGTGAGTCAAATTGTAGACCCTGAGTTCAAACTCCAGTACTGCAAAAAGAAAAACAATTTTTTTTTACTTTAGTGTTGACAAAGAGGGGGAGGAGTTAGGAGAGTCTACTAGGAAACCACTCTAAGAACTGGAAACCATTTCACATTAAACACATCACAATTTCTTACCAAGTTCAAGACAAACAGACAAGCAAAAGAACCACACACAAAAAGAACCTTGAAACTCCAGAGTTGTGTGTGTACCAAGCACCTGGGCATGAGGTTCTCCTTTGCTGATCCTGTGGATCCCAACATTCCTGTGAAGTGGGTATAATTTTTATCTCCACTTTACAGATGAGGAAGCAAATCTCACAGTAGAGCAAACAACTTGCACAAGGCCACTCAGACATGAGAGTCTGAACTTAAAACCCCATCTGTCTCCAGAGCCTGCACCCTTAAATGCAAGGTTTTCTTTGCGATTCTCTAAATAAATCATCTTTGTGGATATAGTAAGAGAAATCTGAGTTGTTGAAGCATTGGATAACTTGAAATAAACTGAAAGTTGAGAAAACCAATTAAAGTGTGTGTTAGTCATCTTTACATCACTGTAACAAAATACCTGAGATAAACATCTTAAAAGGAGGAAAGGTTTATTCTGACTCACAGTTACAGATGTTTCAGTCCATGGTCCCTTAACCCAGTGATTTCAGGCCTGTAGTGAGGCAGCAGATCATGGCAGAAATGCATGGGACAGAAAAGCCAGGAAAGGAAGAGAAGAGAGAGAGAGAGAGATATCCTTCCTAGCTGCCATGAAGTGAACAGCTCTTCTGTCCCATGCATTTCTGCTATGATGTGCAGAGGGAGAGTCTGGAGTCTGAATATACCATTCAAAAGCACACTCCTAGTGACCTACTTCCTCCTAAGGTTTTCGACACCCCCAATGGTGCCACCAGCTGGGAAAACAGCCTTCAGGATGTCAGTCTTTGGGGGCCATTCCAAATCCAACTAAAGTAGGGTGATAGTGAAACTCCAACTTATTATTCATTGATTGAGCATCATCACTGTGCCTGACACAGTGATGGCTTGTATCAATCAATTCACGGCTACTTACTTCTGCTCTCATATTCAAGCGTCAATCATAGCTTGCCCCACCCATACTCATTTGTGAAGGAATCCACACCACCTGTGCTGCATGCTACATTTGGTATCACATAACTCCTGGCCACAGCTGATTGGCTCAGGAGGTGGACACTAACCTAAAGACATCCAATCCAAAGCTTGTTGGTAACCACTATTGCATCGCTGGACAAGGGGGTCCGTACCTTTTCAATGATGGATTCAAATGTCTCTGAGTTACTGTGTAACTCACTAATTCCACTCCTAGCTACATTCCCAAAAGAACTGACAGCAAAGACAAGCGGTTCGCTCATGTTTATAGCAACATTACTCACAAAAGCTGAACGACAGATGCCATACAAGTGTCCACCACAGATGAATGAAATCCAGGCATAATGTTAAATGCCTATAATCCCAGCACTTGTGAAGCTGCACCAGGAGGACTCTAAGTTCAAGGCCAGCCTGGACTACCTAACAAGAACCTCTCTCAAAAAAGAAAGAAAAAAAGAAGAAGAAGGAGGAGGAGGAGGAGGAGGAGGAGGAGGAGGAGGAGGAAGAAGAAGAAGAAGAAGAAGAAGAAGAAGAAGAAGAAGAAGAAGAAGAAGAAGAAGAAGACCAGATGAGTAGATTAACAAAATGTGCTAGTGTACAAGCAAAAGAATATTGGGTCATTTAAAAGAATGTTTTGGTCAGGCACAGTGCCTCAAGCCTGTAATCCTAGTTACTTAGCAGGCAGAGATCTGGAAGACTGCTGTTCAAAGTCAGCTTGGACAAAAGTTCTTGAGACCCCATTTTAACCAATGACTGGGCACAGTGGCACATACCTGTCACCCCAGCTACTCAGGAAAGCACAAATAAGAGTATTGCAGTCCAGGCTGCCCTGGGCAGCCTGGCTACATAGCAAGACCCTGTCTGAAAAAGAAAATTGGTTAAAGGGTATAAGATAGTGCAGCTGCTATGGAAAACGGTATAGAAGTTCCTTTAAAAATTAAAAAGAGAATTATATATGATCCAGGAATCCTACTATTTGGTATATATCCAAAACAATTGAAAATAGGGCTGGGCTCTGGTGACTCATGCCTATAATCCTAGCTACTCAGGAGCAGAGATCAGATTCAAGGTCAGCCAGGGCAAATAGTGTGTGAGACCCTATCTCGAAAACACCCAGCACAAAAAAGGGCTAGGGAGTGATTCAAGTGGTAGAGCGCCTACCTAGCAAGTGTGAGGCCCCAGCACCACAGAAAAAAGTTCCAAAGATGCATTGCACAACCACGTCACATAGTTGATGTGACCCTACTGTAAAACAGTAAAAATGGTGAATTTTTGGCAGTGGAGGGAGGCGAGGACTGGGGATGGAACACAGGGCCATGTGCATACTAGGCAAACTCTACCATTGAACACCAGTCCCAGCCCTAAGATGCTAAATTTGGTTGTATCTGGTTTTTACCACAATAAATGAAATGGCTAAAGGGTAATTTCATGTCATGCGTATTTTACCACAATAAAAATATACCATTGAAAGTGTTAGCCTGGCCCATGAGCAACCATTCTAGCGACGCTGACAGTTGTTTTTCTTGTGTGTCTCTGTCATCACCACAGTTTAATCACTTACTGAGCCACTTTGAAAAGGTGACCCATAAAACACGAGGCTTACAAGTGTTTACTGCCCTCCATCTTTAAAACCAGCCAGCTCTGTTCTTAACATCCTGAATCATTTCAGCTAATAGGTCTTCCTTAAAAGAATTTGCACAGTGTCTTTTGAGTCTACACGTTCCTTATATAAAAATTTTTTCTTACAAATTTCCCCTCCAAAATAGGGCAGTAGTATCTTCTTATATTTGTCTTCTTCCATAAATTCTTGCTAAGTGATCATAATTCCACTGGATTATCTTTGGGTTTTGTTGTTTGGTGGTGCTGGGATTTACACACAGGGCCTCAAGCTTGCTAGGCAGGCACTCCACCACTTGAGCCGCTCCACTACCCCTGTTTTGTGTTGGGTTTTTTGAGATAGGGTCTCTTGAACTATTTGCCCTGGATGGCTTTGAACCACCATCCTCCTGATCTCTGCCTCCTGAATAGCTAGGATTACAGGTGTGAACATCGGCACCCGGAGCTTTGGTATTTTTCAGGTAGGGTCTCACTTCTGCCCAGGCTGACCTGGACCATGATCCTTCTACTTAAGCATCCTGTACAGCTGGGATGATAGGCATGCACCACCACACCCAGCTTTTTCATTGAGATAGGGTCTCTCTAACTTTTTGCCTGGAGGTGGCCTCAAACTGCCATCCTCCTGATTTCTGCCTTTGGAATAGCTGGGATTACAGACATGAGGCACAATGCCTGGCTCTGTTTTTAGCCCACTTTCACTCAGAGTTCCATGAGCCTGCAGGAGTAGAAATAATAGAACTGAAAAGTTGGAAAGCAAATCAGAACTGTTTTTGGAGAGGAAACTTTTTAATTTGTCAGAGTAACCTTGAACAAGGAACTTATTACCTGTCAACTTCCTCATTGCACTCATCCCTGGAGCTTTCTTCATAAACATTCAGTAAATGCTTGATAAACTGAATCAAAATGAACTGAGCTCTCATCCACGTGAGGAGGGATCAGGATCCACAGCAATCCACGACAGCAGGATGAGGGTTGTGATCACCTAGCAATGGAGTTCCATAGTAGGATAATCTGTCAACTCATTCTGGTCTGCCCAAACCCCTTCAGTTTTACCACTGAAAGTTCCGTGCCTTGCTGGACACCTGAGGCTCAGGCCTGCAATCCTAGCTACTTGGGAGGCCGAGATTGGGAGGATCATGGTTCAAGACCAGCCCGGGCAGAGTTCATGAGACCCTCATCTCCAAAATAACAAGAGCAAAATGCACTGGAGGTGTGGTTCAAGCAGTAGAGCACCTGCCTTGCAAGCCCCGAATTCAAACCCCAGACCCACAAAAACAAAACAAAACAAAAAAACACCCAAACAAACCTCCATGTTCCAAAAATCCCTCAGTCCCAAGAAAACCTTGACAGTTTGTCACCCTATGAACCTACACCAAATCTGGCATAGACACATGCTTTGAGTAGCCTGCAGGGTTAAAAAAAATACTTTTTTTTTTTTTTGGTGATACCGGGTTTGAATTTAGGACTATCATGCTTACTGAACAGGCACTCTACCACTTGAACCATGTCCCCAATCCTAGAAAAATTACTTTTACCTGTAAGAGTTAATTATAAGAGTGTGGGTAACACCTCCCAGTAGTCCCAGCTACTCAGGAAGTTGAGGCAGGAGGATCACTTGAGCCCAGGAGTTCTAGACCATCCTGGGTAATACAGCAAAACCCAGTCTCAAGAAAAAAAGGAGTTAAAATCGTAATATATTTTTTGTGTGTGTGGAACTGTGGTTTGAACTCAGGGCTCTGAGCTTGCAAAGCAGACACTCTACCACTTAAGCCACGCCTGCAGTCAATTTTGTTCTGTTTATTTTTGGAGATGGAGACTTGAGAAATATTTTCTCAGGCTGGCCCCAAACCACAATCCTCCCAATCTTAGTCTCCCAAGTAGCTAGGATTGCAGAACTGAGCCTCTGGAGTCCAGCAAAATTATAAAACCCTTAAAGGAAAGCGTAGGAGCAGATCTCCCTGACCTTGGATCAGGCAATGATTTCTTACCTGTAAGAAATGCACAAGTAACAAAGGAAAAAATGGGAACATTGGACAATGTCAAAATTAGACCTTTTATGTTTTTATACCATTAAAAAAGGTGAGAAAAGACAACTCACAGAATGGGAGAAAATATTTGCAAATCATACATCTGATAAAAGACTAGCATTCAAAATACTATAGAAAAAAGACTTACAGATGAATAATAAAAAGACAACGAATCCAATTTTAAAATGCCCAAAAGATCTGAACAGATATTTCTTTCTTTTTTTTGTTTTTGGTGGTACTGTGGTTTGAACTCAGGGCCTCACACTTGTAGGCAGGCACTCTACCACTTGAACCACTCACCAGCCCTTTTTGTGTTGAGTAGTTTTGAGATACGGTCCCGAAAGGTATTTGCGCACGCTGGCCTCGAACCTGATCTCTGGTACCTGAGTAGCTAGGATTACAGGAGTGAGTCACCAGTGCTGGACTCTGAACAGACATTTATTTAAAGATACACCAACGCACAATAAGTGCATGGAAAGGTGTTTAACACTGAGTCATTCAGAAGATGCAAATCAAAACCGTAATGAGATGTCACTCTACACCTGCTAGAATGATTACAATAAAGAAGTCATCTTCTTTACAATGGCTAGTGTTGACAAAGCTGTGGAGAGATGGGGCCCTTACACACTGTTATTGCAGATGTGAAATGGTACAAGCAGCATGGAAAAGGCTTGGCAACTCCCCCAAAAGTTTAAGCAGAGGACTCAGCAATTCCACTCCTAGAAATTTCTCCCCAAAGAAATAAAAGCATACCCTCCCCAAATTGTGTACAGATGTTTTTAGCACCATTATTCAAAACAGTCAATAAACTAGAAACCAAATGTTGACCAATTGACATGAATGGATAAACAAAACATGGTACATACACATGATAGAATATTACTGTGGCTAGAAAAGAAGAGGAAGTGTCCATTCATGCTGCAACATGGATAAAACTGGGACTCGTTGTGTCAGGTGGAACAGTCCGGACACAGAGACCACACAGTACGTGATTTTGTTTATATGAGTCACCTGGAAAGGGCAAAGCCACAGCCAGAGAGCTGAGTGGTGGGTGCTTAGGAGTCGGGGCAGGACCGGGCAGGGAGGTGACTGCTAACGCACCTGGAGCTTCTTTCAGAGTGAACAGAAATGTTCTAAAATTAGATCTAACCATTGCACCATAAATATACTAAAATAATGGAACTGTGCACTTTAAGTGAGTGAATTGAATGGTATGTGAGCTATACATCAGTAAAACTGTTTTTTGTTCTAAAAAAATCAAATTATTTTTTTAATTTCATGTCCACATAAGAGGGCCATCAGCTCCTTGGTGAAGGGGACAGTGCCCTCCCCTGGGCCACCTTACTCTCTGGACAAGAGCTGCTGAGGCATCACTGTCGGCCCAACCTGTCCAGGCTGGAGCAGCCAGAAGCAAGCTTGGCACACTGATGCCCTGCCTCTCTGGCGGCTTTTGAGGGACACCTCTTGAAAACTGGGAGCACAGTACTTAGTATACAATAGGCACTCAAAAAAAAAACCTTAGAGAATTAATTAATTTCCTTTTTTTTTGGTGTAATGGGATTTGAACTCAGGTCTTCGAGTTTGCAAAGCAGGTGCTCTACCACTTGAGCCGCACCTCCAGTCCATTTTGCTCTGGTTATTTTGGAGATGGGGTCTCTTAGACTATTGGCCTGAGCTGGCTTCAAACTGTGATCCTCCCGATCTCTGCCTCCCAAGTAGCTAAGATTATAGGCGAGAACCACAGGTGCCCTGCTCATTTGTTCTTTTCTTTCTTAGAGACATTGACATTGTTCTGTAAAGCAGTGGCTTTCACCTTCCCTTCGGTGGCTGCATTCCGGGTTGGGTTTGCCAGTATACAGGCCGCTGGGTGCTCTCTTCCCCAGAAGATTTTTTTTTTTTTCCTGTGGTACTGGGGCTTGAACTCAGGGCATTCACCTTGAACCACTCCACCAGCCCTATTGTGTGTGTGTGTGTGTGTGTGTGTGTGTGTGTGTGTGTGTGTGTGAAGGGTTTTTTGAGATAGGGTCTCGATGATGTTTTCTTTTGAGATAGGGTTTCAAGGAACTGATCTCTGCCTCCTGAGTAGCTAGGATTATAGGCGTGAGCCACTGGCCCTTGGCTTACTATATTCTTTTGTGTTCCTAGTATAACATTTTTATTTCCCTCATCATTTCTTTTACTATGTATTTCTGAGTTATTTTCTTAGTGCTTGCCCTGGAGATAATCACTAATATCTCAATTTGTAGCAATCTAATTTGGATTAATAACAACTTAACTTCAATAGAGTGCAAAACTTTCTTCCTATATGTCTCTATACTCTCACTTACGCTTGCTATTGTACAAATTACATCCTTATGCATTGTGTACCCATCAACATAGATGTGTAACTACTGCACTGTGTAGTTTGTCTTCAATCAGACAAAAGGAGTTACAAATAAAAATACATTGAAACCATTTTTTACGTTTACCTATGAAGCCACCTTTTATTTATTTTTTTCTTGTGGTACTGGGGTTTGAACTCAGGGCCTCACACTTGCTAGGCAGGCACTCTACCACTTGAGCCAGTCTACCAGCCCTAAACTACCTTTTCTGATTCTCTTTATTTGCTCATGTGGATTTGAATTACTGTCTAAGGCCCTTTTATTTCAGAATGAAGGACTGACTTTGCTATTTCTTCTAGGGCAGGTTCTGTTAGTGACAACTTTCTTGAGTTTTTGTTTCTTAATTTCTCCTTCAGTTGTGAAGGATAGTTTTGCCAGGTATAGGATTTTTTGATTCACAGTTGTTTTGGTTTTTTGTTTGTTTGTTTGTTTGTTTAGAACTTTGAATATGTCATCTTTCTGTCTCTGACTACCATGGTTCCAAATAAGAAATTAACTGTTAATCTTAGAAATGATTCTTTTTTTCCCCTTTTTTGTGGGACTGGGTTTGCAAAGCTGGCGCTCTACAGCTTGAGCTACACCTCCAAGCCATTCTGCTTTGGTTATTTTTGGAGATGGGGTTTTCTGAACTATTTGCCTGGACTGGCCTCAAAACTTGATCCTCCTGATCACAATCTCCCAGGTAGCTAGGGTTACAGGCATGAACCACGGGCTCCCTTACTGAGGATTCTTTGTGAGAGTTGGTTCTCTCTGCTTTTGAATTTTGCTTTGGCTTTGACTTTCTACGGTTTAATTAAGATTGTCTAGGTGGGGAACTCTTTGAATTTATTCTTCTTTGGAGCCATTGAGCTCCTTAGACATGTAGATTGACATTTTCCATTAAAAATGGAAGTTTTGAACCATTATTTCTTCAAAGGATCTTTATGCCTTTCTTTTTCTCATCTCAGAAAACCCTGAGACAGAAAAAAGTTTAAAAAAATAAACAAAACTCTGAGACATTGACTAAAGCATCTGAGTGCATCTCATGTTTCTCAAGCAACTTTTCACAAGCAGTGCATTTGAGGACACCCTGCCTCTTGGCTTTTTATGTCTCCTTTGCCCATGTTTACTTATTTTTTTCCTTAGTGAGGCAGAGTAACCCAGTGCCCATCTGGCTATCCCTTGACTTGGCGCTGACTCTGTGGAGCTCAACCTACTGCAATAGCTGTTATAATAATTTTTGTGCATGTTTGAGGTTTAAATGGCTACTATAGTGAAATAGATTAACACATCACTTCATGTCATTACTTTTTTTTTAGGTGCGACAAGAACAACTGAAATCCATTTGTTCAATAGAAATCCCTAACACAATATGATTTTGCTAACTTTGGACCTCCTGTTGTACATTAGATCTGTGGATTTGTTCATCCTGCAGAGCTGCTATTTTATATCCTTTGACCTGTGTCCCTCTGTTTCCTCTCCCCTCACACTTGTGGTAAACACTGTTTTGTTCTGAGTATTTGAGCTTTTAAAAACTATTTTATAAGCATATTCTCTGTTTCATAGCTCACACAGAAAATACAGTTTTGCTTCCTGCTTTTTTGCCTACATATTATGTGCGTCTTTTCCTATCATTGAAATTTGTTTGTAGGGTTGGGGGGTGTAGTTAAATTGCCTGGTATTTATGAATGATTTCTTTTTCTAAAAGACATCCATCCAACATGCAAGTGAGATCATGTGATATTTGCTTTTATGTGCCTGACTTATCTCGCTTAATATAATGGCCTTCTGATTCATCCGTCTATGCTGTGGCAAATGAAAGCAGCTCCTTCTTTAATGCTAAATAATCTTCCATTAAATATGAAGACATCTGTTCCATATGTGTGTGTGTGTATATATATATATATATATATATATATATATATATATATATACATATCTGTATTTAATCACTTACTCTTCATCTTCTCCCCACATCTTGCTATGATGAATAGTGCTGCTGTGAACATAAGAATGCAGATTTCTTTATGAAGTGTTGACTTCATCTCCTTTGGGTAGGTAGACACCCAGAAGAGGGATTGCTGGGTTGTATGGCAGCTCCACTTTTAAATTGTTGAGGAACCTCCATATTATTTTCCACTTTGGCTGCACCAAGCTACATTTCAACCAGCCACATGCAGAAGGGAATACGGTGACATAGGAAGCCAGAAAGATCTAGGGGCCAGGTTCACTGTTTTTATGACAACGCATGCTTGCAAGAACCAACTCAATCCTTGAGACTGTATCCACACCTTCTGAGGTGGTGCCCCAGTGACCTGATCGTTTTGCATTAGGCCCCACCTCCGAAAGACTCCACCCTCTGTCAACATCACCACACCAGGGAGAGGCTTCCAGTCAAGAACATTTGAGAACAAACCTCAAGCACTCTGCAACACTGCCATTCTTAGCTTCTCTTCCATGTTGCCCCACGTGTCAAAACTCTCAGGAAAGACAGTGGAGAAAGACTCCAGCAGAGAAATGGGGACTGGAAATGGGTGACTGGTTCCATTCTGCCCTCTGTCAGCCTCTCTGGGGCTCTGTTTCCTTGTCGGTCAAATGAGTGGCCTCTCATGGCTTCCTCAGGACAGTGCCTTTGGGATCAGAAGGAAATGGCTGTGGCTTATGCAGTCATGTGTTTCCTTAAGATCAGAAGCCTGGGAAGTAGAGTGCTAAAGACTTGCAGCTCTGTTTGAACAGAGGTGACTTTGAAGGGGACGTTATTCTTATGGGGCAAAATGGAAATGCAGTCTCTGACAGCACACAAATTAATATCAAATAGGAGGAAACATACACAATTAGTCACGTCCACGTTCATAAAAGCTCACAGTAGGGGCTTTCTAATTTAAGAAAATGAATAATAATAATGATGATGAATAATGAATAATCAATCATATAAACCAGGAATTTTACTTCATTGCAAATTAATTTTTTTGATGGTCCTGGGGTTTGAACTCAGAGCCTTGAGGTTAGCAAGCAGGCATTCTACCAATTAAGCCATGCACCCAGCCCTTTTTTCCTTTAATTCTTTTTTTCTTGTTTTTAGCAGTACTGGGGTTTGAACGCAGAGCCTTGTGTTTGCCAGGCAGGCACTCTACCACTTGAGTCAAAATTCCAGCCCTCTTTAGCTACTTTTCAAATAGGGTCTCGCTTTTATGCCCAGGCCTGCGTGGACTAGGATCCTCCTATTTATGCTTCATGTGTATCTGGGATGACAGACGTGTGCCACAATGCCATTTTTTATTGGTTGAGATGTTGCCTAGATAACTCTGCTTGGGCTGACCTCAGTCACAGTTCTCCTGATCTCTGCCTCTCAAGTAGCTGGGATTACAGAAGTGAGGCACCATGCCTGGCTTCAAATTAATTATTTTTTATGAAGGTGTCATTGTATCGTTCCTTGAAGAGCTACCTGACAGGCTTAGCTGTGGGTTTGCAGTGAGCAACTGGAGCAAGACAAGCTTTAAAGCTGGGTTTCAGGATCCCTCTGTCACATGGAGAGTCATCAGAAAAAGAGAGGTTAAGTTACAATATGTGTGACTTTTCTAATTGTAAAAAGTTCAGTTGGAGGGCCATGGGGGCTATACTTCTAGTTGTTTTTCTATGCAGGGAACTCATCCATCAATATCTTTTTACAGATTTGTACGTGTATTCTATTTACTGGCCTGCTTTATTCACTTTGTATAAGCTTCTTGTTTCTTTTTTTTTTTTTTCTTTTGGTGGTACTGGGGTTTGAACTCAGGGCCTCATGCTTGCTAGACAGGTGCTCTACCACTTAAGCCATGCCTTCAGCCCTTTGTATAAGCTTCTAATGAGCATTTTTCTTTCATTTTTATTAGGATATATTTGTTGTACAGGGGGAGTCACTGTGACAATTTCAAATAAGCTCACATTGTACATTGATTAGATCACCTACACCATCTCTCGTCTGGACCTCTCTCTGCCCCACTTAAAAGCGACTGCAAGAGATTTCATCACTATCTCATCTATGTATACGAAGCCTATCAGTCCTGTTCCTTCACCTTCATCTCCTCCATCCCCCCTTCCCCCCCACAGGTACCCCTCCCCCCACACCGTACCCATATTTCAGTCCTGTCTTTCATTATTACTTCCTGAGTCAATGTTCAAAGGGTTTCTCGATGTGTCCCCATTGTGAGTCTACTTTACTTTGGACAGTTCAACCCCTCTCCCCACCCCGATTATTCAATAGCTTTCAGTGCATGTCGCTATGCGCTCTACCTGTACACATGTTACGTATTTTGATTTTTTTTTATTGTTTTATTATTCATATGTGCATACAAGGCTTGGGTCATTTCTCCCCCCTGCCCCCACCCCCTCCCTTACCACCCACTCCGCCCCCTCCCTCTCACCCCCACCCCCCAACACCCAGCAGGAACATATTTTGATATTGTTGACACTCTATCATTCTCTAATGAGCATTTTTGACTAGAAAGAACTGTTGATTTTAATATTGTGTTTCTTCTGCTTTTCAAGTTTTAAATTTTCAATTAATTTTTGAATCAATAATACATGCACATTCTACAAAATTCACAAAGGACAAAGGACACACAGGACAAAGAATGTCCTTCCCTGACCTCTGTCACACAGTTCCTTTACCAGAGGAAAGCAGCATTCCCAGTTTCTCAGTTATCCCTATAACTAGGAACATTTAATCATGTACCTCTCACACAGTGACAGCATTTCCTCCATTATTCTGCCCCTTTTTGTTTTCCCTTGTAGCACACAAACATTACACAAGGGTACCCAGAGAGATGGCTTGTTTTTATATCTACGTAGTAAGTGCCTGCCTAGCAAGTGCAAGGCCCTGAGTTCAAATCCCAGTAGCCCCCCTCCAAAGAAATAAAAATTTTAAAAATTGTTGTGAATTGATTATAGATATGCTATAAACACAATTACTTTAAACGGTCTGGGCTCTGGGGCCCTGGGCAGACTTGTCAGAGTGGCAGACAATTCACCTGACAGGCTGAAGCAGCAGTTCTCAAAGTGTGGGCTGTAGTCTCCCTGCCGGAACCCACACATCACTTGTCTTTCTCATCCTCATTTACTCCTGAGTGGTGTTGGAATTTTCCAAAAGTCACATGTGTGATAAAGTTATGGCTCTAAAGTCCAACAGAACCTGTGCCTTCAGATTCACGTGTTTTCAAATGTTCTCAGTTTGGATCAGTGGTGTCAGAGCTGGGGTGGCCGACTCAAAGGGACAGGGCACTTTGGGAGCAGGGATGACTCCATCTCTTGATTATGGTGATAGTTATATGGCTGTATGCACTTGCCAAAACTCCCAGCTTTACACTAAAAATGGGTGATTTTTACTGTGTAAATTATACCTCAATAAAAGGCAAAATTATTTCTCAATGTTAGTTTCTAACAGAATAGTTAGATATAATCCACACAAACAAAAGCTCTCAATGATGTTTAAGCATACCAAGGAATCCTGAGACCAAAACCTCTGAGAACCACTGAAGCAGTTGTGATTTCTTAGTCTACACTTGGGAAAATGACTAAAAGGGAAGACAGAATCTCTTCAGCACGCAAGCTCTGTAAACTGTGCTGTCAATGTGGCAGCCACTGGCCACCTGCGGCCACCAAGCACGTGAAAAGTGGGTAATCAGGGGCTGGCCGTGTGGCTCAGTGGTAAGGTGTGTGCTTCGCAGGTGGGAAGCCATGAGTTCCACTGCCAGCACCGAAAAAACAAAGCAAAACAAAACGTGACTAGTCCAAACTAGCCACAAGATGTACTTAACAACCTCCCCCAAAATGATAAATTATCTCAATTATTCTTTATGTAGAAATGACACTGTTTTGGATATGTAGGGGCAAAGTAAAATACAGTTAAAATTAATCTCATCTTTTGCTTTTTACTTTAATGTGGCTGATTACATTTTTTTTTTTTAATGACCAGTATGGTTCCTGTTTCTGTTCCTATTGGACAGGACTGTTTTGGAGACCCCAGACTTGACTGCCAGTCCCCATTCCACCTTTCACACTTACTGGTTCCCTACATTTCTTGGGTTTCCTGGAATGTAAACTGTGGCGTGACTATTAAATATGAATAATGTCACGGTACTCAGCCATATGTGCTAAGCTTGGTGACTGTGACTGAACGCTCATTAAAACACCTTCCTCTGCAACCCATTTGCGTCCTGTTGATAATCGAAGCAGAACCCCGACTTTCGGGCGGGGACCCCACACACTCACTGAAAAGTGACCCAGAGTCCCTCCTGAAAATGGACTATCCGAGTTTGTGAGTGGAGCCTAGGCAAAATCTGAAAATCAAGGGGTCCAGGGCTGCTAGGCCTCCCTTAGCAACTGACGTCAGCGCTTGTTGCTAAGGGGAGAAAGGAAAAATAGAGACGTGGTCCGTCGGTTATTGCTCTCCGATGGCAGCAACTTCCGGTGCTCCCGGGAGCCTGTCCCTAGGCCTACCTTCCCCCGAGGAGGTTGAGTTGTGGCTGTGGGTTCCGCCGCCTCGGGCGCCTTCGGAGCCCTCCGTCCGGCTGCGGCGGAGGCGGCGGGGGCGGCGGCTGGCCTCCCACGCGGCGGCGATGCTGAGCTGTCGCGCCCAGGCGGCTATGACCGCGGCTGACAGGGCCATCCAGCGTTTCCTGCGGACCGGGACGGCGGTCAGGTGAGCTGCGGGAGGCGGGGCGGCCGGCCGGAGACGCCTGGGCCTGTGGCGGCCTTTTCACACCCTGGTCAGGGTCGCCAGCGCCCGAGTGGACACTCCCGAGGTTCTGTGACCTGAGGGGTTGGAGGCCCTGACTTGGCAGGGATGGCGGGCCAGACCCGTTCTGCGACCACCCAGATCCTGTCACTGCTGTTCGAGCCCCGCCATTGCCTCTCCATCCTGTCGTTGTCCCCGGACTTCGAGGGCCCCCTAGTCTTGTGCAGGCCCCGGATTCTGTCAGCGCGCCCCGAGTTTTCTCTGTGCCTCCCAAGCCTGCAAGATCCCCGATCCTTCTGGGCCACCAGTCATATCCGTTCCTGGACTACCCAGGGTCCCCAGTCCTGCCTTGGTTTTCACACTCTTATAAGTGCCCCAGGATGCAGACCCCCTCATTTTGTCAGTATCCCTGCTCCTGTCCTCCCACTTCTCTAGGGATCCCCACTTGTGTCTGGGTCCTGAATGTTATTACCCTTATCCATACGGGTCCCTAAGCCTGTTAAAGTCCCTTAGTCTATTCAGGTTGCCCAGTCCTGTTAAAGCTAAAGGCCCCTCATTCCTGCTAGGACCCCCAATCCTGTCACAGCCCGCATTTCTCTCTTACACTCCCAAGTGCCCCAGGCTTAGGGCTGACCCTAAATGACTGAGACCTGTTGCTCAGCTTGACTTCCTCTGGAACTGGAGCAGGTCAAAAGAGCTTATTATCCAGGGCTGGAAGCCTTCAATGGCTAGCCTGTCCGTGCCCTGATTCCAGGGTTAGGAAGTGGACCTTGAGCAGGCCTTGCCTGTGGCCCCACAGCTGACCTGAGAGCAGAGCTGGGAGGAGAAGACAGATCTCTTTAACTCCCAGGCCTCACCCTTCTCCTCCTCCTGTCCTTTTGCAGAGGAATGGAGTTTCCAAATCAATCCCTTACCCCTTGGATTTTTGCTCAATGCCCTGTTAAGGACCGGAACAAATCCTGTCTCCTGTCCCTTCAAGCCTTTGTCCTTCATTTTCCCTCATGAACTTTGTGTTTTAAGCACAGACTTGGGAAATGGGTAGGCATGGATTCAGAGCCACATTCCTTCATCATGACCAATTTTGCCATGTCTCCCAGTTCCCTCCGTTTAAAAAATGGGTGATAATAGAACTTCCCTCCATGGAGTTGAGTTTGTTTTCTGTTGTTGTTTGTTTTGTTTTTTGTATGTTGATTTCTTGAAACAGCGTTTTACTATTTTCTCAGACTGGCCTTGAACTCACTAGGTAGCCCAGATTGTCCTAACACTTACAGTCCTCCTGTCTCCATCTCCCAAACGCTGGGATTATAGAAGTGCTCCATCTTGACTGGTTTGTGGAGTTCTGAGGATGGGCTAAAATGACCACAGTGCCAGGCATGGAGTATGCATCCTTAAGTTTAGGGTTAAATTAGATTTTAAAGCCCTGGCCAAGGCCTTTACTTCTTCAGTGATAGTCCTTTTTTTTTTTTTTTTTTTTTTGTGAGTGTATTGTATAAAAGCACAGTGACGCACTAAGAAATTTCAAGAATGCCCGAGGTTATAATACCTACAATTATAGTAGCTAACACTTATTAAGCTCTTACAATGTACCCTGTATATTAGTGCTTATTTACTTCTTGCAACAACCCTACGAGTTGGGTCTCATGAGGGTCCCTTTGTGTAGATGAGGAGGCTGAGGCTTACAGGGTAAAATGATGCCCTAGCAATTAGCGAAGCTAGAATCAACCCAGAGTAATGTGATTCCACTTTTTTTCTTTCCTTTTGTTACTGGGGATCAAACCCAGGGCCTCACATGTGCTAGACAAGTGCTCTACCACTGAGCTACAACCCGAGCACCAAATTCCACCAAGTTCTGTGCACATTCTATTGACTCTGTCTTGAAAGAATACAGAATTACTTGAAATTCATTTATAAGCTGTGACACTAGAAAAATGCTGATTGTATAGGACAGTCACTATTGTCACTAGTGACTACATTGAGTTAATGTTTACTGAGCTGAGAGCAAAACAGTGTTGACAGGAACCAAATATTGGGATAGGAACTGATGTAACACATATGCAAGTATGTACCACACATAGATACACAGACATACGTGGTTTGCCTTATTTCCTAGAAATGTGTAACTTTGTATAAAAATAGTGTTTTAAACTACTGGTGCAAATTCTTCATTTGTAATAAAAGAATGACTTCAGTGTTCAGGTCAAGCCTAAAATGAAGAGATCTTTAATTTTATAAATATTGAGAAGGTCTTTTATTATCTGTTTAATATTCTAAGAAGAAATCTATTTCTGTATGTTTGGTCCAGTATCCAGTGATTGAGTAAACGTTGAGACTCTCTGGTGTGCTGGGTGTGATCCAGACACTTGGGGTGTGTCAGTGAGTAAAACAAAGCTCTCTTAAGCCCTCTCAGAGGAAAACAGGACAGTGAAGGGCAGGGACTTTTCATTTCAGTTGTGGGAGACAGGCAACAGTCACATGAATTTTGTGTGGAAAGGTGGTAAGTGCAGTGGTGAAAAGAAAAATTGTAATTGGTTAAGGGAACCAGGAGTACAAGTTCCAGTAGTGTTCAGTGTAGGCCTCTTTGAGAAGTGAAGGGAGGAGAAGCAGATGAGGGAGTGAACCAAGTAGTAATCTAGGGGAAGAGCATTCCCGGTAGAGGGCACAGCAGTGCAAAGGCTCTGGGTTTGGAGCAGTGGCTGGTGTGATGGCCAGTGTGTCAGCGGAGCAAGAGGCAGAGTGGGAAGAAAGCTCCTGCTATTCCTTTGGGTGAGACAGGGCTTGTAGAGGGTTGTGTTTTCTCTTAGGTTTTAAATCCTAATGCTTAAACATCTTGACTTTTCAGACATAATCCTGTTGTTGTATATTACTTTCAAGTTAAGTGCTTGGTAGGTTATTTTGACAAAATGTTACTCTGCTTACCTATGTTCATTTATCCACGAGTCCTGTTTGTGGTGAGGGAGAGCTGTGTATGTATTTTCTTTTTTAGATATAAAGTCATGAAGAACTGGGGAGTTATCAGTGGAATTGCTGCTGCTCTTGCAGCAGGAATATATGTTATTTGGGGTCCCATCACAGAAAGAAAGAAGCGCAGAAAAGGTAAGGGGGCCACTGCATCATGGTCTGTGGACTTGATGGGTCATGTTTTGTTCTCCTGCATCTTTAAAATGAGGACTTCAGCTTCTGAAATAGTACTTTTACATTGACTTCTACCCTGTAGTAAGATTTTATCCCAGCACCTCTTCAGACTTGGGTTTAAGGCATGCATTATAATGATGAGTTTCAAGTGACTTTAATGTTTTAAGTGTTCTCACTAATATGACAATTGTCTTTTCAGTAGTACAACTGACTAATTATGTCATGCATTTGTGGTTTCTCTGACCAGCTGCTAGTAACCAGTAAAAGTCTCAAGTTAGTTTCTTCACTAATAAAAAAAATTCTTTCCTTATTTCATAAATGTTCCCTTTTGTAAATGTTACTTTACTTAACATTAAAATTTAATGAAAGAAAGATAGAAAGAAGAATTGGATGGGCATAGAAATTTTGATCACTGTTAAATCTAGGGATCGTTATAATTGGGTTCATTGTGCATTCTCATGCATGCTTGAAGACGTTCATATTAAAAATATTTTCAGCAGAATAGAGAATTGTATCAGGTTATGTTGATCTCTTTGCAGAAAGACTGATCAGAATTGGTGGAGTGATGTCTTTTTCAGTGATTGTTATAAGAACAAAATCATTGTTCTGGGGCAGCAACAACAGAGCAATTGTCTCCTGTTCTGAGAAACATTGCTTTCTTACTAAAGAAGAGACAGCGTGCAAGAAAACGAGGGAGAAAAAATAGAGAGGAGATGACTACTAAGTGTTTCTAACATTTAGTTAATGAGCCAAGCTGTGCCAGATACAAAGATGATGCATGGCAGGGACTTGTCCTCCTGTCGTTTCCTAGGACCAGGCCTGGGCACAGATAGAATGCCTGGTCCCCAGTCTCTATAGATCAGAACTTATGCAGATTTGGATTCCAAATTTAAGGTCACAGTGCAGAAACTCTAGGTCCCAAATAAAAGAGAAAAGAAAGTTGGTCCAAGATGATGAGCTATTCTCTTCTTCCCCCACTTTTTTTTAGGACTTGTACCTGGCCTTGTCAATTTAGGGAACACCTGCTTCATGAACTCACTGCTGCAGGGTTTGTCTGCCTGCCCTGCATTCATCAAGTGGCTGGAAGAGTTCACCACCCAGTACACAAGGGACCACAAGGAGCCCCCTCCACACCAGTACTTGTCCTTGACACTGTTGCACCTCCTGAAAGGTACTAGTGGGGACTTAGAGAGGACTGTGTGCATTTTCAAATAAGTCCAGATAGCAGGCACAGAAAGGGTTAATCACCTGATTATTAGAAAAAGATTATATAGGTTTTCTTTTTTTTTTTTTTTTTTTGGTAGCACTGGGGTTTGAACTCAGGGCCTCATGCTTGCTAGGCAGGTGCTCTACTACCACTTGAGCCACACCCCCAGCCCCATATAGGTCATTGTGGAAAAACACTGAGACCAATAGAAAAAGGTGGAACCATTTATTATAAAAAATTATCAGTTTAAATAACTTTTAAGTAAGGGGGGGAACTGCCACTGCCACACAGACATTTTAGTTATAAGAAGTATTTTGATTTCAAAACCAAATGTCTTAGCCTAGGAAATAAGGTAATTCACAAAAAGAATTAATAGGATTGCTGACAGCACTTCAGTATTCAATTTGACCATCATCAAACAAATATAAATCAAATAGTAGTACCTTTTCTTTTTCTTAATTTTTCTTTTCTGTTTGGACTGGAGTTTTAACTCATGGCTTCACACTTGCAAAGCAGGTGCTCTACTGATTGAGCCACACCTTCAGTCTGTTCTGATTATTTTAGAAATGGGGTCTCACAAACTATTTGCATGGACTGGCCTTGAATTGTGATCCTTTGATCTCAGCCTCCCAAGTAGCTACAATCACAGGCTTGAGCTCTCTGTACCTCTTTTCTTAGAATAACAAATTCACAGACCTGGCCAGCTATTGGACATCCACCTCCACCTGCTGCAGGTGTGGGTGGAGTTCAGTGCAACCTTTCTGAAGTGATTTGGAACTGTACAGTGAAAGTCTGCAAAACATTCAGTACCATTTGGCCTAGTCATCCATTAAGGAGTCTGGAACGGTGGGGCACCAACCCTCAACTTGGAGAGTCATAATATAATACTGGTTTGGTAAAAATTTATAATTGATCCAGTCTTTTTGTTTTTTGTTTTTTGTTTTTTTTTTTTTTGAGGTAGGGTCTTTTAAAGTAGTCTAATCTGGCCTAGAACTCTCAATTTTCCTGCCTCGTCCTCCCAAGGACAGGGATTACAGATGTGTACCACCACATGTGACTCCAACTTCATTTTTAAACCAAATTTATTTGACTTTAGAGAGCTTTTCTCCTCCCATAACATTGAACATGGAGTTTAGCCCCATTTACTGAAAAACAAAAAAGTAAAAACCATTAAGCTCAGTATTGCTTTATTGAGGTAATTTTCCATGGGAATCTCTGTTCAACACAGATGTTTATGAAACAGTTCTACTGTTCCATCTAAGAGGTGATTTGAGCACCTCCCTATATTAGTTAAAAAAAAAAGGCAAGAATGTTGATGTCTAACATAGAATGATAAAGTAATCAATGATATATAATCATGTAGAATCATTTTTATGAGGTTTTTTTTTTTTTTAATTTGTGAAAGGCCATGGCCTATAATATTAAGTTTAGAAGACCAGGATCCTTGACTTCATCAAAGTAAGAACTGCAGAAAAAGGCCAGTGTTATCAGTGGCCATTTTGTTGTTATATAGATATTAGCAGTTATTGATAATTTTAGAAAAAAGTTAAAAATAAGCTATACTTCTGCCTTTATCAGTAGCATATGATACTTTCCTAGTCAGAAAAACAGTTGGACTTAAAAAATACACAAGCTCGACATGGTGGTTCCCACCTGTAATCCCAGCCCTCAGGAGGCTGAGGCAGGAGGAGCTCGAGTTCAAGGTCAGCTTGGGCTACATAGCCAGACCCATCTTGCTGTGTAAGAAGAACCTGTCTCAAAAGGAAAAAATATATCAAAAATAAAAACAACTAGCTTGGGTTGGACTGGAGGTGGCGTGGTTCAAGTGGTAGAATGCCTGCCTAGCAAGCACAAGGCCCTGAGTTCAACCCCAGTTAAGCAAAAAAAAAAAAAAAAAAAAGTAATACCATCCAGCTAAGTATTGCTTTATTGAGGTAATTTTCCATGTTGATCTCAGTTCAACACAGATGTTTATGAAATGGTTCTACTGTTCCATCTAAGAGGTGATTTAGGAGTATTTCCTTTACTACACTGTTTCAAAATACACACTTTTACAAATTCTGTAAGAAGCTGAAACATGAGATGTCATGGCCCAGGCCTTGAAGCTGTCCTGCCCATGACCTCAGCATACCCTCACTGCCACACGTGAGACCCATTGTCAGGGACCAAAGCCATTCTTGGTCACAGGAGGTTAGAAGATAGACTCCCTTCTCTGCTCTGCTTCTCAGCATCTCTTACTTGGTTTTTCTATGAGTAGTTTTTAATAATACAAGTAATGCATGAATCAATTCTCTTTGTAAAAAGTTAAAGCAATACAAATAAAGCTAGAGTCCTGCCAGGTACCCGTGGCTCACACCTGTAATCCCAGCTACTCAGGAGGCAGAGATCAGGAGAATCGAGGTTTGAGGCCATCTGGGCAAGTAGTTTAGAGACCCTATCTTGAAAGAAAACATCACAAAAAAGAGCTGATGGAATGGCTCAAGGTGTAAGCCCTGAGTTCAAGCCATAGTACCACAAAAAAAAAAAATGAAAAAAAAGCTAGAGTTGCCCCAATACTGCTCCCCTCCTTCCTTCCCAAAAGGATATGTAAGTGTGTTCTTCCAGACCATTATTGGTGGTTTTCATGACCATTTCAGTACATTTTGCCTCATTCACTTTGTATCTTTTTGTGAGGTTAGTGGCCTTACACATTTTGTCTTCTATGAGTTGCTTCCTTTGCTTAATTTTTAAATTGTAGTAAAATGTCCATGACATAAACATACTGTTTGAGTTCATACTGTTTTTGAGTTCAGTGGTAGTACGTACAGTGCAACAGTCGCCACCATCCATTTCCAAACTCTTCGTCACCTTGCATTGAAGCTCTGCACCCATTACGCAGTGTTTCCCATCCTCCCCTCCCCTCTCCCTGCCCCTGGTGGCCAGCACTGTGCCTTTCTGTCTCTGTAGATGTGACCTTACCTCGTCGAGTCATGAGGTACTGCGTGTGGCTCATGTAAGTGGGATCCTGCAACATGTGTGTGGCGCATCCCTGAGGTTCATCCAGTGATCGCATGTATCACAGTTCCATTCCTTTTTAACGCTAAGTAGTATTTCATTGTGTGTATATGGTACATTTTGTCTGTCCATCCATGAGTCAGTGGACATCTGGGTTGTTTCCATCTTACGGCTATTATGAATAATGCCGCTGGGAACATTGGTGTGCAAATATTTATCTGAGTCCCTGCCTTCAGTTATTCTCTGTATATAGCCAGAAGTGGAATCAAATGATAGTTGTGTTGGGGACCACCATGCTTGTTTGACAGAGGTGGCACCATTTCATTCCCCATCCGTAATGCACCAGAGACCTAGCTTCTCCACATCCTTGCCAGTACGTGTTGTCTTCCTGATGCTGTGAGGTGTGTCTCTTCATTTTAATTTACATTTCCCTGGTGACAGGTGGCATGAGTGTCTCTTCATTTGCTTATTAGCCATTTGTTTTATCTTTTCTAGAGAAAAGTCTGTCCAAGTCCTTTGCCTATTTTTGAATTGTGTTATTTAGGGAGTTTTATTGTTGAGTTGCAGTTCTTTATACATGCTGAATATTAACCCCTTATCAGATAGATATTCACTTTTATAGCTGCATAGAGTCCATAATTTCAAGACATCCCACATTTATTTAGCTTTTTGTTTCTAGCTCTTCATCATTATAACCGGGCTGCAGTGAACGTCCTTCTCCATGGCCCCATGATGTCCATAAATGTGTGTTTCTTTTTTATTTGTATTTTTTTTCTTTTTTGATGTACTGGGGTTTGAACTCAGGACCCCCACACTTGCAAGTAGGTGCTCTACTGCTAGAGTCACACTCCCCCCAGACCTTTTTGCTTCGGTTATTTTGGGGATGGGTCTAACATTTATGCTGGGACTGACCTGGACCACAGTCCTCCATTTATACTTCCCTCGAGATTGGAGCGACAGGCACATGCCACCACACCCAGCTTTATTGGTTGAGATGGGGGTCTCAACTTTTTGCCCAAGCTGGCCTCCAACCTTGGTCCTTCCAATCCCTGCCTCCCGAGTAGCTAGGATTTCGGGCATGAGCCACTGTGCCCACCTAAGCATGTGTTTCTTTTGGTAAATCCTGGAAAAGTCAAATTCCTGGGTGTGGGATATGAAACTTAGCAGACATTGCCAAATTGTCCCCATGGCCTTTTAGACAAAATCAGGCTAAAGGAGACCTTGACATTTTCCTTGGGAGAGAAAAAGTTAACAGGAGGGCTGCCCAGAGGTTGCGGGAGGAAGAAGGAAGGTACAATTTCTTTCGCAATTCTTCCTTTATTCTAAAGGGTAAAGGGCTGGCCCCAGGGTGTGCACCCTGAGAGGCTGAGCCTAGGGCCTTGTCACCACCAGCTGCCCTTCATATTGACCACTCAGGGTCATCAGCCACACCCAGACACTGGTGAGTGGGGATAGATTGGGGATGGGGGCATTAGTGTTCAGACCTTTCAGTGTCAGAGTCTGAGCTCTGCAAAGCAAAGAGAAGGAAACAGGTGGGGCTGCTTTAACCGGGAAGTCATTGAGATTCCAGACACCACTGAGATGGCAGACCCCTACTTCTTCATCTCCCACACTAGCAGTACTGGTCCAGTGTACCATCTTATGGGGAGCGGTGTCAGCGCCCTGTGACCTGCAGGCCAAAACTAGCCCCAGCCTCACTTTTACCAATAAAGCTTTATTGGAACACAGCCATATTCATTTGTTCAGGTGTTGCTTGTGGTTGCTTTTGTGCTATAGCCACAGAGCTGTGTAGTTGGGCAGAGAACACACAGCTCTTTATAGAAAAAGTACCAACATTTGATGTAGATGAAATCATAAATTCATAAGCCAATCAAATTCTTTTTTGTTATTTATTTATTTTTATTTAGAGACAAACTATTTGCTATGTTGCCCAGGCTGGCCCTGAACTCCTGGCTCAAGCAATCCTCCCAAGTCCCTAGTAGCTGCGACTGCAGGTGCATACCACCGTGCTGACCAAACTTTTTCGGCTTTATTCTTCTTTTGATTAAAAAGTAAAGCAATCAGAAGACTCCTTCAGCTTCCTGACTCTGTGCTGTGTTGCTTAGAAACTGGAATGCTAACAAGTACAGGTAGCCGTGGGAGGGCTCATGGACAGGAGTGGCACTGAACTGTGCATGGGATGACTAAAGTGTGTTTGAGGGTCATTGACCTAAAGAATTGTGACTTAAAATCATACTCAACATGAACTTGCAACAATACACTTATACTGCTGATTGTAATTTGAAGATCATTTAAATGCTCCAGCTTCATGAAAAATTAGATTCGCTCAACAAACATTCAGTGCCTACTAGCATATGAAGTATTGTGGAAAGTTACAAAGGAAGATGAACAAGATCTAATTCCACAGTGAATTTTACAGTCCTCTGATTTTTTTTTTTTTAATTTTTTTGTGGTACTGGGGCTTGAACTCAGGGAATACCCCTTGAGCTCCTCCACCAGCCCTTTTTGGTGATGGGTTTTTTCAAGATAGGGTCTTCCAAACTATTTGCCCAGGCTGGCTTTGAACCACGATCCTCCTGATCTCTGCCTCCTGAGTAGCTAGGATTATAGGCATGAGCCATGGGTGCCAAGCTCAGTCCTTAGATTTTAACTAGCTTGATATGGTGTACTTTGCAGGCATTCTGGTTAGCTGTTATGCTGGTGAACTTAGTAATTGTCTTGCCTTTTTTATATCCAGCTTTGTCCTGCCAAGAAGTCACTGAGGATGAAGTCTTAGATGCGAGCTGCTTGCTGGATGTCTTAAGAATGTACAGATGGCAGATCTCTTCCTTTGAAGAACAGGTGAGCACAGCAGGCAGTAGGTTGAACTCCGACAATCCTTTCCCATAGTGACTGGGGGCCGGACCTGCATTGCCTAGCCTGTGATGTTTTTTTGCATTTGTGCAGTGCTAGGGATTGAGTCTAGAGCTTTGAACATGCTAGCCAAGTGTTCTATCAGGGAACTATAGCCCTGGATTTTTCTGTGACATTTTAGACAACGGTAGTGCTCTGGGACCAGATACCAACTCTCTTCCTGCCCTCATGATGAGAGAGATCAGATAGCTTTGTGTTATCCAGTGGATGGAAGGTTAGCAAGATGGGGCATATACAGACAGTTCCCAAAGAGGTAAAATCTTTTCATTTCTCAAGTGACTTTGCACTTCACTGGCTGATTCAGAAGCCTGGGTCCTTTAAAGAGGCAGGACATGTCACTCTAGAGCCTGGAGGTTCAGGTGAGACCTTTTTCTGGCTCACACCCTTGTTTCTTAAAAGACCAGTTTTCTTTTTTTTTGGGGGGGGGTACCTTTTCCTTTTATTTATTTATTTATTTTTTCATTTTTCTTTTATTATTCATATGTGCATACAAGGCTTGGGTCATTTCTCCCCCCTGCCCCCACCCCCTCCCTTACCACCCACTCCACTCCCTCCCTCTCCCCCCCACCCCCTCAATACCCAGCAGAAACTATTTTGCCCTTATCTCTAATTTTGTTGTAGAGAGAGTATAAGCAATAATAGGAAGGAACAAGGGTTTTTGCTGGTTGAGATAAGGATAGCTATACAGGGCATTGACTCACATTGATTTCCTGTGCGTGGGTGTTACCTTCTAGGTTAATTCTTTTTGATCTAACCTTTTCTCTAGTACCTGTTCCCCTTTTCCTATTGGCCTCAGTTGCTTTAAGGTATCTGCTTTAGTTTCTCTGCGTTAAGGGCAACAAATGCTAGCTAGTTTTTTAGGTGTCTTACCTATCCTCACCCCTCCCTCGTGTGCTCTCGCTTTTATCATGTGATCAAAGTCCAATCCCCTTGTTGTGTTTGCCCTTGATCTAATGTCCACATATGAGGGAGAACATACAATTTTTGGTTTTTTGAGCCAGGCTAACCTCACTCAGAATGATGTTCTCCAATTCCAGGTTGGCTGGAATCAGAGGTTGGCTTAGAATCTTCAGTAGATGTTCTGTGCAACTCCAAGGCTGTTTTGCAGCCACCTTCACCTCCCTTTTCATGCAATCATTACAACTTGGTCACCCTCCTCCACCCCAGACCACACTTACCAGCAGTGAGTCTAAGGTGGAGGCCAGCAGAGAGAGACCTAGGGATGAAACACTTTAACTTCGCTATCGTGTTAAAGTGTGCTTCCCAGCCTTCTTTCCTGGGTGGCCCCATTCTGCTTTGTGTGGGCTGCTTCTGCCGCCATTGTCCAAACACTAGACCTGGGAAAGGGGAGGTAGCCTTTTGGATCTTCCCAACTGTGGAACTGGAGTAAGAAGCTTTTTTTTTTTTTGCAGTACTGGGGCTTGAACTCAGGGCCTACACCTTGAGTCCCTCCACCAGCCCTTTTTGGCAGTGGGTTTTTTTTTAAGATAGGGTCTTTCAAACTATTTGCCTGGGCTGGCTTCGAACCTTGATCCTCCTGATCTCTGTCTCCTGAGTAGCTAGGATTACAGGTGTGAGTCACCAGTGCCGGGCCAGTTGGTCAAATTTTTTTTTTTTTTTTTTTTGGTGGTACTGGGGATTGAACTCAGGCTTTTGAGCTTGCTGGGTAGTCACTCTACACCTAAGCCTCCAGCCCCCACATTTTAAAAAACATGAAAAGGAAGAGAGGAGGGCTTTCTAGTACCCCTTAGTTTCAAAGACTAGCTCTTATTTCTGCTCTTTAGTCCAAAGCTATGTGTTCCTTTTTAAACACAAAGTTGATGATACCTTTACTTTCTTAAAATGTGTCTTGATTGGTGGAGTGGCTCAAGTGGTACAACACCTGCCTAACAAACTTAGCAAGTGTGAGGCTCTGAGTTCAAGCCCTAGTACTGCAAAAAAATAAATAAATAAAAATAAAAAAAGAAGTTAAAATGCATCTTAATTTGTATATTGAAATGTTTTTCTACTTAGAAAGTATTTTTTTAATCTTCTGGTGACTGGAATTATTTAGCTGCCTTTTACAAGTCTCTCAGTTGAGAGAATGTCTTTGAGAGAAGTCCCTAAGGACAGATAACTTTTGTAAGTCTCACCCCTCCCCCACAGACCCGCTTGAGTCTGCATTCCTCCGTGAAGTGTCTACAGCTCCTCAGCCCACTGCCATCACTGGGCCAGGTGGTGTGGTGGCTTGTGCACATGTCTGACTGTTGGTCTCCTGCTCTTTGCAAGAAGGCATCCACAGCTTCTGTCATGGGCCTTGTGTACATCTGCAGCACTCCTGATCTAGTCAGCCCACTGCCCACTGTCACTGACCATCAGCCCATTTTCTGTGTCTGCAGCAAGAGCTAGTGGACACACCTTCTTTACATGAATTACCTTATTTAATCTTCCCCACAACTCTGTAAGGAGTGTGATTATTATGCCCATGTTACAGATGGGCACATTGAGGCTCCAAGGAATGAAGTGCTTTGCCCCTTCAGAGACATAGCCTGGATTTGAGACTCTGATGTTGAAGCACACACTCTCAAGTACTCTTCCTTTCTTTGAGGCTGGGTAGCTGCATGACTGACCGACTGACAGGATAGGATGTAGCTCTGACTGTGTCCTTGTCCTTTCTCAGATTATTTCCAGGCCAGGCCCAATGCCTTATTTCTGAAGGCTTCTTGAGTGTACGAAAAGAGCATATTCTCCTCCCAGGGCTTCGCTGGGCTTGAGCTGTTGGCTAATGCCTGGGCTGCCATGTTTGCCTCTGGACTATGAGTCCCTAGGAGCAGGAACCTTGCATTTCTTATCTCTGCCTCTCTGCCACCCTCCTAAGTGAAGGTTATAGCCCAGCAGGGGATTTACTTATATATGCAAAAAATACTCCTCAAGTGCATACTGCGACAAGGCCTATTGAGCACAGAGAGGTTGTAGCAGTCAGAGTGACTTTCTGGGTTCCCACCTTTCATAGAGTTTGGACTCTTGGTAGGAGGTGGGGCTGCAGATAATAAACAGGTAGTTTCAAGATGTGCTGTCAAGAAATAAACAGGGTGTTGTTTTTTTTTGTTGTTGTTTTGGTTTGGTGGCACTGGTGTTTGAACTCAAGGCCTCACACTTGCTAGGCAGGCACTCTACCACTTAAGCCACTCCACCAGCCCTAAACAGGCTGTTGTGACAAAGCATGAGGTGGGAGGCTCATGGTTGGGGACAGGGTATGGGGAGAAAAGCCACAGTGGAAGCTGCTTTAGACAGGGCAGGCTTTTCTGGAGAATTGAGTTTTCAGCTGAGATTTGAAGGATGACCAGGAGAGAGGCTGATGGAGACCTGAGTGCAGAGTTTTCCAGATGGAGGAGTAAGCCAGAGCAGAGACCTGGATCTGGGAGAGGGCAGGAGACATGGGTAGGGTGGTAGCTATGGTTGGGAGGGAGCAGCTTGTGCAGGACCTGGGCAACAGGGTCATTCTGTGATTAGAGGGGTGGGCACAGAGGGCTTGGAGTAGTGCACTGGCTTGATCCAACTTCTGTGGAAAAAGGAAGGTCTGTGAGAGCAAGAATGAGAGCTGGGGAAAGGTGGGAGACTGCTGTGCTTCCTGGTCCAGGGTGGCTTGGTGCCCACTGGCTTGAGGCAGGGAATGGAGAAGCCTCAGGAAGTTAGGGCACATTTGGAAGCAGAGCCTCAGGTTTGCTGTGGACCTGTAGGGTGACAGTGAAGTGGGCAGGCATCTTTGGGTAGCTGGTAAGGGAGAGCTCCTGAGAAGGAGCTATTTCAGAGAGGTCTGAAGGATGGGAAGGAGTAGCCAGATGAAGATGAGGGTATGGTCCAAAAGAGGAATAAGATTAGTGTGCTCCAGGACTACAGAAGAGGCCAGAGCTGCAGCTCATCAAGGAGGGGGAGTTCTAGGAGGTGTGTCTGGCTTTCAGTTAGGGGCTTTGGAAAGCATTACAGGTAGGTCAGGAGGGTGGCTTTCCACTGGCAGTGAAAGCCACCAGGAAGCTGGAGGCAGAAGATCAAAGTCATCTGCCTTTTAAAAGATCGTCAGAAAGCTGGGGATGTAGCTCAGTGGTGGAGCTCTTGGCTAGCATGCATGAGGCCTTGGGCTCATCTCCAGTACTGCCAAAACAAAACAAGAATAAATAAAAAGCAAAAGATCATTGATCACAGCTAGCCTTTAGGTGAAGATAAGTGTATCTTCACCAGTTTAAAAGATCACCATTTGAGGCCTCAGGGTCAGAGCCCTGACAGCTGGGAGGGAGCAGGGAGAGCAGTGAGGCGTGGCTTTGGCTTTTTGGGAGTGTCTCCTGCCCTGTGATCTAGCAATGCCACTTCTCAGTGCATACCAAGAAGTTGAGTGCAGGGATTCACATGAGTGTTTGTCCACTCGTAGCAGGACTTATAAGTAGAAGCAACCCATGTGTCCACTGATGGTGAATAGATGAGGAAAAAAGTGTGTGTGGGGGGGGTACTTCCAGGAATAGAACCAGGGCCTTGTGTGCATTCCCCTAAGCTATACCCTCAGTCCAAACAAAACATTTACACAATGCAATATTGTTCAGCCTTAAAAAGGAAAGAGATTCTGATATATGCTACAACCTTGATAAACCTTGAGGATATTATGCTCTGTGAAATAAGCCAGTCACAAAAGGATAAATACTGTGATTCCACTTATGTGAGGTACCTTGGATTGTCACATTTCTGAAGACAGGAACTAGAATGGTGGTTGCTAGGGTCTGGAGAATTAGTGTTTAAAGGGTATGGAGTTTCCGTTTAGGAAGAGGAAGGATTTAGAGATGCAGGTGGTGATGGCAGCACAACAGTATAATGTACCTAATGCCACTAAGGCATATACTTAGAAAAGGCCAAGGGCTGCAGATGTGGCTCAAGCAGTAGAGCACCTGCCAGCAAGCACAAGGCCCTGAGTCCAAACCCCAGTGCCACCAAAAAAAAATACAGTAAAGATGTTAAATTTGATGTTAGGTGTCTTTTACCACAATTTTTAAGAAAATGCTCCTTTGGAGTTGGATGGAGTAGAGGAACAGAGGTGAGAGCTATCTCAGTAAAGCTGATGCAGGCTCAGAGGCTGCTGGCCTGCAGGTAGCCAACCTACTTGCTTTCCTTCTCCATCCTCTTGGGTCTCTGAGTTGAGTATGAGAGTCCACATTTGTGAAAACATCTAGGATGTAATAGTTTTCATTCAATGAGCAGAACCCTGAGAAGGTAGAATGCAAATTCTGCCTCCATTAACTGTCAGGGTCTGCCTGATGGTTCACATGGGAGGGCGGTTCTGATCCTGCGCTTGCCTCATCAGGCCTC
Organism: Castor canadensis; assembly: GCF_047511655.1. Lineage (NCBI taxonomy): Eukaryota > Metazoa > Chordata > Mammalia > Rodentia > Castoridae > Castor > Castor canadensis. The sequence continues at coordinate 28,134,707 of NC_133403.1, read as the reverse complement.
TGAAGAATGCTTTGCCCTTTGACAGGATGCTCACGAGTTATTCCATGTCATTACCTCATCACTGGAAGATGAGCGAGACCGTCAGCCGAGGGTCACACATTTGTTTGATGTGCATTCCTTGGAGGTAAACCATTAATATTTTCAGTATAACCAGTTCGTGCAAGTTTAGTAAGTATAGGAAGTACAAATACAATCTTTGTGTGACCTTAAATACAAATGTATGATTCAATAAAAAAATCAGGAATGGGGGTGTGGCTCAAGTAGTAGAGCAGCTGCCTAGCAAGCTTGGGGCCTTGAGTTCAAACTTATTACCTTAAAAAAAATCCAGGGGCTGGGATGTAGTTCGGTGGCACAGCGCTTGCCTAGCATGCGTGAGGCCCTGGGTTCGATCCCAGCACCAAAAAAAAAGACAAAAAAAAAATCCAGAGTGAGAACGAGGCTGTCTTAAATGACCTACTTTTCAGTTGCTGCCTTTGGCTGGGAATGTCAGGCTCTTTACCATGATTCATTACTGCACTTTGTGTTGGCTTTGAGAAGAAAGAATGTATTAGGGAGTTGATAGAAGTTAACTATTAAAGGGGAAAATATTCCAGACAGAGAAAATATGTTTTGATTATATTTGATGAAGGAATACACCAGAGATGATAATTAAGGCTACTTTTTTAGAAACATGGGCTTTGTTCAAAGTTGATTTTGTATAGTGTAGTCAGCCCAGAAACTTTTGGGGTGGTGAGGGTAGTGAAAGGGATTACAGTGGGGTTTTCAGTCTTGTTTCTCTTTTTTTTTTCTTTCCCTATAGAAACAGTCAGAAATAACTCCCAAAGAAATAACCTGCTGCACAAGAGGTAGTCTTTTTCCATTCAAATGTAACACATAAGTTGTGTACTTTTTTAGATATGTCAATAATTTGTTTTAAAAAGTTTTTTTTTTTTCTGGTGACATTCAATCTAGCTTGATCTGTGATGTACTTGCAAAGGAACTTGTGTTTTGGAAACAGCTTTTAGTGCATGTCTTCATGTTTCCTTACACCCCTGGCCTGCTCAGGTTCATCTGGACAGACTCACTTATACTATAAACAAAGGCTTTCTTTTTCCTCCTTGAATTGCAGATCCTGGGAAGAACTCAGGAAACTGAATCTTCAGCATTTGGCCAACTTTTATTGCAAATTATTTTAGTTCTCCCTAGATAGAAATCCTTATTTTCTTAAAACTTAAAAAATTAATAAAATTGACACATCAATTCCTTTGGGTAATAGTAGCAATAGAAATAAATATTTTTAGAGCCCATACTGTGTGCCAGGTATTGCAGTTTCTCATCTAGGTCTCTCAACACCTCTATGAGGTTGAGGACAATGGGATAATTATTAACCCCATTTCCAGCAAAGGAGACTTACAGGGACTAAATGACTTCCCAGGTCATGCAGCTAAAAAGAAGAGAGCCAAGACTGAGCCTAGGGCCACCTTGACTCCACAGCAAGTGTTTCTCCATAGTGTTTACTCTGTTAACTCCTATCCTAACCAGAGAATATTCCAGTTCTTCAGAACCTGCTCATCTTTACGGAGTGCACCCTGGTGGGAGCCTTCTTTTGATCTCTCTAACATTTTAAGCAGTTGTTTGTAAGAAGATGTCATTAAATGCAGATCCTTTTTAAATTTGGCTGTTCCCATTGTACCAAAGTCCTTTGTAAAGTCCTGTAGAAGTGGCCTGAGAGAGAGGGTGTCTGCCTGGTGGAGGTCAGCGAAGAAAGCTCTTTAATGTACTTTTCAAGGACATCTTTTCTAAGGAAAGAGCTTCTACTCTAAAAAAGGAGGGTGAACTTTGAGGTTGGTGCCAAAAGGCTAAATATGGCATCCTAAAAGACATTTTGCATTCTAGGGTCTCCTCACCCCTTGTCCCTTCACTGGAAGTCTCAGCATCCTTTTCATGGAAGACTTACTAGTAACATGGTCTGCAAACACTGTGAACACCAGGTAAGTGCACACCAACCCTTGTTATTTCTGTGAGGCTTTCTCCAGTTGGGACTCAGGAAAGGACCTTGAGAGTGGGGCTGACCTCAGTGAATGGTGTCTGTGATTGTTGGCTCTGCACACCTTGCAGACTGACTGCCCACCTTGGTCAGTACCACCTGTCATTTAATCCTTAGAGGTACCTTCTCCACCAGGAGCATCAGACTTGCTGTGGATTGCAGGATTTTGAGTCTAATATTGAGTTTATGCTTACAGTGGGCACAACAGATTCTAGAACTGGGGTGTTTGAGGTTTTAATTTTTTTTCTTTTTTTTTAAGTGCTGGAATTCAGGTGTGTACCACCACACCCTACTGCAATAATTTTATTGTGGAAAATTTTCAGTATAATACAAAGATAGAGAATTTCACAGCGGTCACCTCAATCAATTTTAGGACATTTTTGCTACCACAGCCCCCAAGAGAAACCCTACCACAGCCCCCAAGAGAAACCCTGTGTCCATTTGTAGTGTCTTCCATTCTCTATCCCCCATGCCCCTGGCAACCACTAATCTACCTCTGTCTTGATGGACCTGCTCATTCTGGACATTCCCTAGAAATGGAATCACCTGTGTATTCTTTTGTGTCTGGCTGCTGTAACTCAGCATAATAGTTTCAGCTGAGGTTCTTTCATGTCAAAGTGTACTTCATTCCTGTTTGTAACTGATTCAGTACTGTACTGCAGGGACATACCACAGTTTGCTTATTTGCTCTTCAGTTGATAGGCATTTGGATTGTTTCCATTTTGGGGCTGTTATATACAATGTTTTTTTTTTCCCTTCATTTTAATTAGGATATATGCATTGTATGGGGGGATTCATTGCAACAATTCTGAATAGGTTTACATTGTACATTGTTTAGTTTGCCCCCACCATCTCCTCTCCTCATCACCCTCCTTCCCTACTTAAAGCAATTGCAGGAGGTTTCATTATTCTTTTTTGTATATGTATATGAAGTCCGTCAACCATATACCCTCACCTTAATCTCCTTTGTTCACCTTCCCCCCCTTCCTCAAGTATAACCAAACGCTGTGCCTATTTCACAGTCCTGTCTTTCATTATTAATTCCTAAGTCAATGTTCAAAGGGGTTTCTCCATGTATACCCACTGTGAGTAGACTTGACTTTGGTCAGTTCCCCTCCTCTGTTATGCTCCCTTACCCCTTCTCTCTCACAGCAGCTTTCAATACATATCCTATATCGTCGACCTGCACAGATGTTAAGTATTTCGATATTGCTGATGCTCTGTCATTCTCTTTTTCCTTTCCCTCCTCCACCGAGTTCCATAGAGCAGTTCCACTGTTACAGACACATTCTACATATTCATTTGTATATTATTATTTTTGTTTTTGTGTACATGTTTATCTTTTGGATCTTTTGTGTACAGATTTTTATGTGGACATGTATTTTTATTTCAGTCAGGTAAATATGTGGGAGTAGAATTGCTCCCTCGTGTGGTAACTGTAGGTTTAACCTCTTGGAGAACTGCCAGACTGCTTCCCAAAGTGGCTACCCCACTTTCCCTTCCCATCAGCAGGCGGGAGAGGTCTGGCTTCTCCACTGCCTCACCAGCACTTGTACTACTGATTTTTTGGTTCCAGCCACCCTTGTGGTTATGAAGTGGTGTCTCAGTGTAGGTTCTTTCTTTACCACTCTACGGAATAGTGGACAAATAAAAATTGCATGTACTTAAGATATACAAAGTAATGGTTTGATATGTGTATACATTGTGAAATTATTACCACAACCAAGCCAGTTAACACATCCATTTCCCTGTGTGTGCCGTTAGAACACTTAAGATCTGCTCATAGGAAATTCTAAGTAGAAACTACTGTAGTCACCATGCTATGTCCTGGATCATCTTGTAACTGAAGGTTGGTGCCAGTATCTCTCCATCCCTCCCCATGCCTCATAATCCCCATTCTTCCTTTTCCTTCTGTAGGTCAACTTTTCTAGGTCCACATTTAAGTGAGATCATGTGCTATATATCTTTCTGTTTCTGCATTATTTCATTTAGCATGTAATATACTCCAGGTTCTTTAGCTATTATAAATGGCTGGAGTTCCTTCTTTTTATGGCTGGATAATATTCCTCTGTGTGTGTACCACATTTTCTTTTTCTGTTTATTTGTTAAAGGATACTGAACATGTTTCCTTATCTTGGCTATTATACATAGTGCTGCAGTGAACATGGGGGTACAGCTGTCTTTATGAGGGAAGGAATTTATTTCCTTTGGGTAGGTAACCCAGAGAAGGGATTGCTGGGTTATATGGTAGTTCTGTTTTGTTTTTTTTTTTAAACTTTTTTTCAGGACAAGGGTTTGAACTCAGGGCTTTGTTCTTGCTAGATGGTGCTTTACCACTTGAGCCATACCTCCAGCCTGAAATGATCATATTTTATTCCTTTTATTTTTTTGTGGTATTGGGATTTAAACTCAGGGCCTACACCCTGAGCCACTCCACCAGCCACCCCCCCTTTTTTTGTGATGGGTTTTCTTGAGATAGGGTCTTGAAAACTATTTGCTTGGGATGGTTTCAATCCACAATCCTCCTGATCTCTGCCTCCTGAGTAGCTAGGATTACAGGCATGAGCCACCAGCACCTGGCATATTTTATCCTTTTATCCCATTAATGTGCTGAATTAACATTTTTCTTGGTATTAAAGCAGCTTTGCATTTCTGGGATAAAAACCTATTTGTGATATATTATTCTTGTTACACATTACTGGACTCGATTTGCTAGTATTTTCTGAAGGATACTAGTCTCTGTGTTCAGGAGGAATACTGGTCTTACTGTGTTCTCCTCCTGCAAAGTCTTTGATAAGTTTTGCCGTACGGAGTATACCAGCATCATAAAAAGTCAGCTAGAAAATGTTCCCCTTCTGTTTCCTGAAAGATCTCATTTAATATTGGTATTATTTCTTCCTTAAATATAATCTCAAGAATTTGTTTCTTTCTGTAGTTCTTTCTTTTTTTTTTTCTGAATAAACTTTAGTATTAGATCTAAGCACAGGTATCACGATGAGTTGTTGTCATGGCAAAATGTCTCTCTTCAGCTTTGGTTCATCTACTTGAATGATTCAAATCTATTCGAATGATTTTGTTTTCATCTACTAGTGTTTCTTTCCTATATTTCTTTCTTTTCTCTTATTTTTGACCTATCTTTATATTTAAGGTATGACTTTTATAGACAGCATATAATTGGGTCTTGATTTTTTTTTATCCAGTTTGACAATCTGCCTCTTAATTTGAGTGTTTAGTCCATTTACATTTAATGTGAATATTTATATGATTGGATTTAGGTCTATCATTTTACCATTTGTTTACTGTTTGTTTTCTATTATTTTTAAATTTTTAAATTTTTAAAAATTTTACCTGTCCTCCTTTACTGGTTTCTTTTGGATTAAATGAATGCTTTTTTAGTATTCTGTCATAATTCCTTTGTTGGACTTTTAGCTTTTTGTGTGTATGTGTCTGTGTATGTGGTTATATCATGCAACTTGGCTACATCACAGTCTATTTGAAGTTACTATTATACTCCTTCATGTAGAGTACTGGAATAGTATAAAAGTATAACTGTTACCCACCCTTTGCTATTTTTGTGATATACATTACATCTGTATACATTATAAACCCCACAATACTGTCAATACTGTATTATAATCTGCTTTAACTATTTTGTTGCCAGGCAACAAAAAAAACCAGTGACTGATGCCTGTAATCCTCGCTACTTGGGAGGCAGAGATCGGGAGGATGGTGGTTCAAACCCAGGCTTGGCAAATAGTTCTCAAGACCCTATCTTGAAAATACCCAATACTAAAAGGGCTGGCAGAATGGCTCAAGCAGTAGAGTGCCTGCCTAGCAAGTGTAAGGCCCTGAGTTCAAACCCCAGTACCTCAAAAAGAAAAAAGTTTTATTTATAATAGGGGTCTCACTATGTCGGCCAGGCTGGGCTCAAGTAATTCTCCTGTGCCTGCCTCCCAAGTAGCTGGGCATACAGGAGTGCTCCACTGCACTCAATGCTAGTTATGTGTATTTTTAGGAAATTAAAATAAAAAATACTTTACATTTACCATTTTTGGTGTTCTTCAGTCTTTCCTGTAGGTCTAAGTTTGTTTGTTACACTTTCCTTCCAGCCTAAAGGCTCCCTTTTTATATGTCCTGTGTCCTGATCACCAGCAGATGCAGGTGTATGGCATTTCTAGAAGAATGCTTTTGCTTTGCCCTACCTTTTAAAGAACAATTTTGCTATATATAGAGTTTGGGATTGGCAGTGTTGCCATTCTTTGGTTTTGGGTTTTTTTATTTTATTTTTTATTTGTTTATTTATTTTTTATTTCCTTTATTCAGATGTGCATACAATGTTTGAGTCATTTCTCCCCCCTTTCCCCTGCCACCTCCCTTTCCCTGGTTATGGTTTATTTTAAATTCGTCATTCTAAAGACTTTGTTTTGTTTTCTTCTGGCCCCCTTTTTTTTTTCAAAGTTAGTGTCAGTCATATTGTTCTCTGTAAAGTATTATTTTTTTTAAATTTGCTTACAATATTATTTTCCTTGTTTTTGTCCATCCTGTGTAGATATGGTTTTCTTAGTGTGTGTCCTGCTTGGAGTTTACTGGGTTTCTTAAATCTGTATGTTCATGTTTTTCCCCTAATTTGGAAGTTTTACAACCATTATTTTTTCAAAAAAGATTTAACACCCATTCTCCACTTGACGTTGCTCCACGATCACTGATGCTTTGTTATTTCTCACGAGTGTTGCCCTGTGCTTTTCCAGTTAGGTCATTTCTGTTGACCCATCTTCAAGTTCACTGACTCTTTTCCACCTCCAATCTCTGTTTGCCTTTCCAACAGATTTTTCTCATTTTATTCTTTTTAGTTGTAAAATTTTCAAATTTCCATCCCCTTCTTTTTAATCATTTCTCTGCTGTTGAGTGTGTCCATTTGCCTATTCACAATAAATGTCTATTTTCTTTTCTGTCCTGGAGCAGATGTCTAATACATCTGTAGTTATTGCATGCTAATTTCAACATCTAGGTCATCTCTTTTTTTCTTCACCATGGTTTACATTTTTCTCTTTCTTTGCATTGCATATCTGACATTATAATAGAGACCTTGGGGTTTTTATGTTTCTCTAAAGGAAAAGGAATTTTGTTCTGGCAGGTGTTAACTTGGCTGGACTCAAATTCCAAACTCTGTCTCCTTTAGGCAGCAGGATCTCTGCTCAGTTGTTTCAACTTCCGGCTACCGCCTTGCCAGCCCCCCAGAGTCTCGCTGTTCATGTGTGGTTCTGTGGTCAGCACTTGAATTGGGCAGTCTCTACAAGGAGCTTACTGTATTCATGGATTTATTACATGTGGTTTTGACTAAGCAGGGTCCAAAAAAAAAATTCCATGCACACATTAGGCAGCTCAGTTGCTGCAGAGAAACTCTATCAGTCCTGTGTTATCTCTGCTTATGTTTAAACCCTGCGTCCTAAGCATTTGTGGGTTTTCCCCAGTGGCAGTTTTCTTGGAACCGTGTACCATAGGTACCAAGGGACTACCATACACAGACTTCTGGGATCATCCTCTCTGTGTCTCCCTTCTTTTGAGGGTTTCCTGGAGTCTTTCTGACAGCTCAGTTCTTGTAAGAGAGCTGCTTTCTGTCACCCAGCACTGTGTAGAATTGGCAAAAATGCCATAAACGGGCAAATGTCACCCGTAAAGTGCCTGTTTTTCTGAGTTGACTTCTTTTCAATCTCTGCTTGTTTTTGGTAGCTCTCTAATCATTCAAATAGTTTTGTTTTCTTTCAGTCCAGATTATACCATTGTTATCTATAGGGGAGGGTTAGTTTAAAATACTCTTCCATTTCCAAAAGCAGGAATGCCTACCTTATTTTACCATCTGCTTCTATTTTACTTTTTATAATTTTTTTTTGCAATTAATGATATAGCATGAACATCTCTCCACATAATCACACATTCTCAGGCCAGGTGCAGTGGCTCATGCCTGTAATCTTAGCTACTTGGGAAGTGAAGATGGAGAGGATCACAGTTCAAGGCCAGCCCTGGCAAAAAGCTAGTGAGATCCCATCTCAACCAATAAAGGCTGGGTATGCTTCTGACTTACACGGAGAGTGTAAATAGGATTGTGGTCCAGGCTGGCCCTGGCGTAAACACAAGACTGTATCTGAAAAATACCTAAAACAAAAGGACTGACGATGTGGCTCAAGTGGTAGGCTGCCTGTCTATCAAGCTCAGGACCTGAGTTCAAACCCCAGTACTGTCAAAAAGAAAAAAGAAAAATCACACATTCTCCCACTACATTCTGTTAGTATGCTCTTTAATTCTGTGGGCATGCTGCAGTGTAATTGCTCATTCCCTGGAGGGGTCAGCTATCCAGGTGCTATGAATAATGCCGTAATGGAATGCCATTGTGTTCATGGCTATTTCCTTACGATGCAGTCCCCAAAGCTGCTAAGTCAGGTATGTATCTTACAAGTTTTCCAAGCTGTTCTGTAGCTCTTACTGTAACTCTTAAGTGTCCGAGGTTGTTTTTATAGAATTTGTATCCAAATATGCTATGTTTTAATTATGTTAATTTGGCATATGTCGCTGATCTGTTGAATTGAACCTAAGCCCTTTCTGGATTTTCTACAATACTTGTTTCAGAGTCCTGTTCGATTTGACACCTTTGATAGCCTTTCACTCAGCATTCCAGCTGCCATGTGGGTATGTACTGACCTCTGCCTTATTTGGGTCCATTGTGGAGATATTTTAGTCTGAAAGGGCTTTGAGGCATTTTATGTGGCCCAGATTTTGTGTGTCATTCTGACCCGTGGTCAGCTGAACCCATCTTAACTTTAGTCTGTGTTACCAGTGCCTGATTAGAGGATGAGAAAGGCTGATGGTTTCTCTTATTGCAGAAATGTTTGCTTTTTCAACACACACACATACTTATCTCAAACTCAAAGGTACCTAAAAATGTGGAAGTCCATAATTTTCTAGAATATTCTGTCCTCTTACTCTTGAGTTTGTCCGTAGAAGCAGCGTAGGGTGTTTTGAGCTTCATCTTTATTCAGGAAACTCAGTCCTCTCTGTGAAGCTTATTGTTTCTGTACTCCGAAATAAAGCTGTGGAATTCACCCTGCCACTGCTAATGGTTTCCATGTTGCTCTCTTTTGAGTTGTAATTTTCTTCTTATGCTGTAGGGTCATCCACTGACCCTGGACCACTGCCTTCACCACTTCATCTCATCAGAATCAGTACGGGATGTTGTGTGTGACAACTGTACAAAGGTATATGTGGCCTGTGTGTGTGTCTATAGCACCTCTCACACCATTGGCCCTGAACTCTTCCTACTGCTGTTTCCTCTGACTGGGTTTGGAAAATGACTTCCTTTGTAGTTTTGTTTCCTAAATGAGATTTGTTTCATCCACAGTATTTAAAGAAAAAACCTGAGTGTGGTACCTGGAGTTGGGTCATGCCCTCTCCAATTTGCACAGTCCCCTCCATTCCCACTTATCTCACCCTCTGCCTTTGCACCTATGCTACTTGACTGCCTCCCCGCATAATTCCCCTGCATCGAGAAGAACTATATGCACAGAAATTCTGAAGACAGAAAAACAAAATAGATTGCATGCCACCGCTGAAGCTTCAGTGTTGATTCTTCACTTTCCCTTCCATCCATGGCTACTGTTACTAAATGACAGAGAGGACTCAGTGAGAACAGTTTCAAACAGCTGGACAGCTGAGCGATTTCAGCACATAGTTACCAAGTACCATCCATATGCAGTGTAACACCAGTCCCCAGCAGTTGGCTACTCCCCATAGATATCCTGCTCCAGGGATTCCTGCAGAGAAATGCTATTGCTTTTATTTCAGATTGAAGCAAAAGGAACATTGAACGGGGAGAAAGTGGAACACCAAAGGACAACTTTTGTTAAACAGTTAAAACTTGGGAAGGTGAGCCCACCATGCTCCTGGTTGGCTTCCCTTTGGAGGGACCCTGTGTCCCGCTCCTGGGACTTCTTAGCTCTTTCTGTTCCTCCCCTGCCCACAGCTCCCTCAGTGCCTGTGCATCCACCTGCAGCGACTGAGTTGGTCCAGCCACGGCACGCCCCTGAAGCGGCACGAGCACGTGCAGTTTAATGAGTTCCTGATGATGGACATCTATAAGTACCGCCTCCTGGGACACAAACCCAATCAGCACAGCCCCAAGCTGCAGGAGATGCCAGGGCCTGCGCTGGAGCTGCAGGACGGGCCTACAGCCCCCAAGCCAGGTGCTGCCTGCGTGACAGTTGGCCTAGGGAACAGGGATTTGGCACTACCCCTTCTGGGTCCTTAGGACATGAGTGCAAGGCTCATGCAGGGGCTACTTAAGTTCTTGAGAGGGTCTGGAACAGGGAGATTTCTTTTTTTCTTTTTTTAGGGGGATGGCAGTGGTGCTGGGGATGGAACCCAAGGCCTCACTCACTTCATACTGGGCAAGCACTGGACCACTGAGCTACATCCCCAGCCAGATTCCTTGAAGAGGGTAAAATTAGAGAGTAATGAAATACATAGGCTTAAACGCTATTGCAGAGGCAAAGAATAGGAAGAAAAGCTTCAGATTGCTGCCTTGCCTTTTGCTGTCATGGCTAAACAGCAGTCATCTCTCCAGTGAGTCTCTCTTTCTTCCCTCCCCCAAGATAGCCATCTCACTTATGCATGAAGAGATGCTTGCCTGAGGGTCACTGAACATCTGCTTGGGCTGACGTGATGTCTTCCTCAATCACTCATCTCACTCCGTTACTGATCTCTGTGGCTAACTGTTGGTGGGCTCCCACTTTGGCAACACAGCAGCATTACAGTATTGCCCTCAGTCTTCTAATGGAAAATTGAGGCCTCACAAGGGGAACAAGCAGGGCAGTCAGCAAAATGCAAGAAGTGGTCTAGAATGTGACATTTTAAAGGCAGCATATGTGAGACACTGAGTTCTTTGGAGTTACACATGAGGAAAACCTGCTGACTTAGGGCTCCAAGCCTGAGCTCACCACCTGGATATGTCCCCTTATTAAGCCAGGACTGTTTTCTCACACCCCCATACTTTCCCGTCTGAGTGTCCCTTACACCTTTTATTCTTTTTTATAACTACAACTGCATGGCCTGGCATGATGGCGTTTCAGGGAGACCTTGTTTTGCTTTTTCTCACCAGGTCACTAGATTAACATGGAGAACAGCTGAGGTGGGGAGGTAGCGAGAGGCCTCAGCCCTTGGCTTCTGTTTTAAATCAAGGGCCTCTTCATCCTAGCCTCCTCCTTCCCCAGGCAGAGGTGCAGGTCTGCTAATGTTCGGAGAATGGTGGCTGTGGCCAAGATGCTAGTAGTAAACTACTTGGTACATGAAGCACTCAACTATGACACCTGAAAGGAGAGGATGTAAATATTACCTTAACTTTTTCTCTTGTGGTGCTGGGAATGGAACCCAGGGCCTTGTGCAGGCTAGGCAAATTCTCCACTACCGAGCTACATTCCCAGCCTTTGGTTTTTAGAGATGTGGTCTTACTTTGTAGCTCAGGCTGGCCTGGAACTCACTGTGTAGCCTAGGGTGGCCTGGAATTCAAGATCATCTTGCTTTAATTTCCTGATTACAGGCAAGCACACAACACCTGGCTCACCGTGGTTATTTTTAATCTAAGTCATAAGGGTTTATTAATGCTGCTACACATTGGTGTTCCTTAGAAGTTAATAGAATTAAAGAGAAGATTTAGGTTCATTCTTCTCAGTGTAGAGCAGTGGGGGATGTTGGGCAGTGTTCAGTGACAGTTTTGGTTGTCCGTATGGAAAGGGTGCCGCCGGCATCTGAGAACCCTGGGTTTAGGTCAGAAGTCAAAAGCCGCTGGTCACGTGTGATACATGTCACTAACAAGTGAGGGTGGGAATCTCGGAGGCAGTGTTGTTAAGGCAGCAGCAGATCCTGTGCTGGACATACTTTCCTATTTGAAACTAAGTATTTGGGGACAAAAAATAGGAAAGTCTATGAATCAGTTTAATACAAAATGGAATTTTTGTTCTTTGCAGCATTATGGGGAGTTTATTTTCAAGGTAATCAAAACCATGCTTTGTTTAACCCAAGGCCACTGCTAATTTTCATTGACTCAGATCTTTTTCTCTTGCAGTTCTGAATCAGCCAGGGACCCCCAAAGCACAGATTTTTATGAACGGCACCTGCTCCCGATCTTTACTGCCCACCTTGCCACCCCCAGTGCCCTTCCCTCTCCCAGCTACTCCTGATTACAGGTGAGCCCCTACCCGGGACACTGTCTTCACTCCCTCTTCAGGCTCTGAGCTTAGCTTTTCACTAACAGCAGCTAATGGAAATGTAGTGGCGAATTTTTTTCTTTCATTTTAAAGTGGAATTTCACTGTTTATTACACATTCCCACTTACTTTTGGCCAAAATGGAAATAACTTTAAAATAAGAATTACAAAAATATATAAAATGTGCATATAAATGTGCATGTGTATATATAAAATATAAAGAAGAAAATTTGAAGTTCTTGGGATGCCACCTAGATAAATAGATCTTTGATCACCCACTGTATGAAGGTATGTGTGTACAGATCCACACTGCGTACACACGTGCACTCATTTGATACCGACATCCATGTGTGCCCTGTACAGACACTCAGCATGGGCATCTTGCCATGCCAGTAAGCACAGGCCTGAACTCTAGTATTCGGTTGTGTGATGGTAACTGTGTTGGTACCCTGTGGTTTCACATAGAGGTTCTTTTATATTTTGTTTTTGCCTACAAGGCCTGTTTTATTGATAAACCAATGGCATTTGTTCCCACCCTTCAGTTCCTCCATGTACCTCTTCCGGCTGATGGCAGTTGTCGTCCACCATGGGGACATGCACTCTGGACACTTTGTCACGTACCGACGGTCCCCACCTTCGGCCAAGAATCCTCTCACAACCAGCAACCAGTGGCTGTGGATTTCTGATGACACTGTCCGCAAGGCCAGCCTGCAGGAGGTCCTGTCCTCCAGTGCCTACCTGCTGTTCTATGAGCGCGTCCTATCCCGCATGCAGCAGCAGGGGCAGGAGTGCAGGGCTGAGGAGTGACTGCCCAGCCAGTTAGGGCCCGTGGCATGGCCCACAACGTCCGGGACAAAAGCAAAGGCATGTGTGTCCACATGTGTGCGTGCACACCCAGCCCTCTAAAGCCCCTCAGCCTTCTGTGTGTTCTGTCGGCAGGCTCCACACTGGAGCCAACCCTGAGCAGCTCTGCGTGTGCTGGAAGGTGTCCTCGAGTTAGGACAGTGTTCATTGTCTCTAGAGCGTCTTTTACTCATCGGATACAGGTAATTAAAAGAAACAGACTCCAGAAGCCACCTTGTCTATATTGTAATAGCAGGATGTTCTCAGAGAGGAGTTCTCTTTGTATAATCCTCTGATGTTCAGCATACATCTTTTATTTTTAATAAGAAGGCCCATACTAATTGTTGACAAGAATTATTGAATTAAAGGCAACAATTTAGAAAAGTGCCTTTTGCTTTTGATTGCTTTTGTAGTATGTCCATTCTGAGAAATAGTTATCTGAGTGGTATAAACAATTTTTAAAAAGCTCTCTTCCTTCCAAGTTACTGGAGGTCAAAAGAAAGTTAAAAGATGCCTGAGGAACACCTCCCCCACTTTTGTATGCCTTTTCTAATCTCTCAATTATTTGTTCTTTCTATGTAGTCAAGGCTCATCTGCAAAACTGGCCCCCAGGGAAATCTTTCACTGCCTTGTTGGTCAGTGTCGTAAGTGAAATGCTTTGTTGCTTTCCTCTTCTGTATATTGAGCGATATTGTAGTATATTATAAAACTGTGGCTGCCAGACTGAGCAGCTCTCTGCATTGGCGTCACAGTCACGTCTCTTCCCTCTATAGATAACAATTACACAGGAATGCTTCTTTTAATGTTTTATTTATTGCCCACACAGAGCTCCTAAGGTTCACAGGGGAAGTTTGGGGTTGTCTAAAATGACAATCCCTGCTTAGTTTGAGAGCTGGATTAGGGAGGGTGCTGACCATGGGGCTGCAATCTCTCTGGACCTGTTTTTTTCATTTGTAAAGTGAGGGGTGGATTCAGTGACCACCAAAGCCCAGGAAGAAGTTTGATTTTTTTTAGACACGCATAACTACTAACATCTGTTGTCATTTTGTTCTAGATCCATATTCTAAATTTACCCAGCATTTCCAGTATTCTAAGAGTATATTAAGCACTTTTTTTCCCTTTTCAGATAAGTCTCATAAATGCAGCCCAGGGCCGAAGGCATTTTGATGACACAATAGTACCTATGTCTTAGGAAGATTTAAATGTAATGTTAAAAGGACACCAAATTTAAACTGACTCTTTGGAGATAAGATTTGGAATCAGACCTATCCAAAAGGTCACCTGAGATCAGGCTAAGAACTGTGCTTTCTCCACTGGGATGAGCTGGGGGACACTTCCAGATGTGCCTTGGTGTCAGCTAAGAGTGCAGACAGTGCAGGTGCTCAGCTTATGGCTGGCTGTGTGTGTCCTGAGGACTCGGTAACTCTTCTACCAGTAGATGTGCTGCACAGGCTCTCCAGGCCAGGGCAGCAGTGAGTGCAGCTCGACCACCTTATTGTCCACAGCGGGCCCTGCAAACCCTGGCTTTGGTGTTCCACCCAATTCTGTGTGACCTCCGACCCATTACAATGCTGTAGCTGCACCCACGCACTACCTGCCACTGCCACTGCCACTGCCACTGCGTGAATTTGGCCATGAACTGAGGCCATGAACCGAGTGTGAGCCACAGCCTGACTGGAAGCTAACTTACTTCCTCATTTTGTACATTATTAGGGGTTAAGGAGCAGCCAAATGATCTGATTTCTAGTTTTAAGTTATTTGCAGTCAGTAGCTTCCTTCTGGAAAAACCTAAGTTAAGCTAGTAATTTATGCCATGGTAACTGCTGACGTATGGATTTGCTAAAGGTACTTTTGTATCTGCTGTGTATTATAGCAATAAAAGAATCATTTTGTTAGGAAAAAAAGAATCAGCGGGTATTCTCTCATGATTTGCCGACGCTGTACAAACACCCTCTGAATTGTGCGTTGTTATGTAACAGCCCTGTAATTTCTCCCAGCCTCCTCTAGTGCTCTGTGGACAAAGGACAAGGCAGCTTCCTCCCAGAGTACATAGGGAAGAGGAACTCGAAGTACTCAGCCTTCAAAACACTTGTTTCTTAGTAGGCAAAACTGTACGAAATGTCAAATTGACCCGTGGAGCCAAAATCTTCTTGCGGATAGGGACACTGTGATACCAGTGAGTGTTGGTTGGGTGGTTCAGCAGCAGCAAGCTTCCGTGGGCCAGCTGCAGCCTGACCACCTCCACCCTCCGGCCCCGGTTCTTTCCTCGGCAGTCCCTGTGCCGCAAGATGAAGTCCCTGCAAGCACCGAAGGAGACAGAGGCGATAGGGCTCCCTGGGGCCAGTTCTCTTTCATCATCTCGGTGCTCCCCAATGTGGTCACGGCCATCTTTATACCTGCAGTGGGAAAACAGACACAGCACAGAAGAAACGCCTCTCCCTCTGCTCACCAGCACTGCAGGTTCCTTATTTTCTTGCAGTATGAACCAGTGTGCCAGGTCTGGCCATCCATGCCATGTTTCTGCAAGGCTCTGAGGTCCTCACAGGTCCTACAGATGAGCCCAGCCTGAAGCATCTTAACTGGGTAACCTAGTACTGTTTATTCTCGTGCTTGCAAACGTAAACCAAAATCAGCCACAATCATGTCTCCTGATCCCCTGCTTCATACATGTAAACCTGTCATATAAAAAGATTCCTCCTTACAGGTAGACTAAAACCCACATCCTTTGCAGTCTGCCCCTGTCTCCCTCCGAGTGCATCCCTCCCTCCCTCCCTCCCTGCTTTCCAGCATCGCAAGGGGAACCCAGGGATGCTCCAGGCTCCTGCTGTGCTTTACACACATATGCTTGAGCGCTCAGTCAAGTTCCTCGCTCGAATGCCTGGGGAGCCCTTCCCCTCAGCCTAGGCCTCATTGCAGCCAGGTGACTCTGTCCCCAGGAGACACTGGGCAATGTCTAGAGACACTGGTTGCTGTGATGGCAAGGGGAAAGGGTCCTCCTAGCACCTACGGGGTGGAGGCCTGGGATGTGCTCAGCATCTGAAATGCACAGGTCCGCTGCCCACGGCAGAGAACACCCCAGCCCCAGATGTCATGAGCGCTGCTGTGAGATACCCTGCCCTAAGAGCAAATCCTTTCCTCTCAGCCAAATCAGCCTGTTTAACTTTCTCCAAGATGCTCGCCACTGTGAGCAGTAACCTGCCCCTGTCCTATGTCACGAGCTACTGACCTCTCACCTAACCCTGCGCAGGAGCTCACGTGTGCAGCTGCTAAATCGCTTGTGCACCCCAGAAAGATGTGTACAAGTGAGCAAGCATGGTGTAATCCTAACTCTTCCTTTTGGAGGAGACAGAAGATGTATAAAACTTAGTCCACCAAACAAGGAAAGTGTCACCTGTTCACAAGCACAAAGTTGAAGGTCTGTCCTGTCACCTCAGAGACTCGATCCCGGACACGCTCTAAAACTGGAACCCAGGGCTTTGGGGACAGGGTAAGGCCTGAGAACGTGTAGGTCAGCCCAGCGTCGCCATATGTTGCCTGCTTCCTTGGCACACTGTGCCACTTCCCAAATACGTGAACCTTGGCCAGTGCACCTGTGCAGAGGAAATGTGGCAGTTCAGTCCCCACCCCCCAAACCCCCACAGATGAAGACAGGCGAGTGTCCAACACTGGCTCACTAAGTATCCTTCTGTGTCATGTACTGCCCTGCTGGGGGCCCCTCCTCGAACATCACAATGGCTTGCCCAAGTTTCTTGTGTAGGAACAGTGATTCTTACCTGGCCTGTTGGCACACACCTGTAATCCCAGCATTCTGTCTCAAAAACAGAAAACCTCCTCAGTGACTCTTGTCCTTCACTTAGAAAATCATGGTCTGAGGCCAGTCCTTCTTAAACACCATAGCCTCATTGCCTTAACTAAAGCAGGGACCAAATAAAGAGACCTTGACCACAATCAGGTTCCATGGACAGATGGTTCTGCCAACTGTGGGAATGGAGGGTCGGTGGCTTTGTGAAGATGGGGCTCATGCAGTCCAGACGTGTGCTTATCACTGGTAAAGGCATGGCTCTCAACTCACGGTCCCCAAACCATCAGCATCAGCACTACCTGGAAACTTCTTAGGAACTAGATGGCAGGGCCAGGAGAGGTGGTGTGTGCCTGTAATTCCAGCTACATGGGAGGCATAAGTAGGAGTGAGGTCTGAGACTGGCCTGGACAAAATGTGAGTCCCTTGGGCTACAGAATGGCTCAAGTGGTAACAGTGGCTGTCTCACAAGTGCAAGGCCCTGGAGTTCAAACCCCAGTACTCCCCTCCCCCCCACACAAAAAAGTCCCTGAAAAATAAAGAGAAAGCGAAAAAAAAAAAAAGTGGGGGTGCATGGCTCAAGTGGAAGAGAGCCTGCTTAGCTCTCTTTGAGTTCAAACCTCAGTGACACCAAAAACGCAGGGATGGGCCCCAGCAAAGTTCTGCCTAGCAACATGTCGTCTTCTGGGCAGTGCTGAGAGCTACTCAGCACTCAGATAGAGGGATCACTCATTTGCCCACTCACTAGATCTGTGACTCAGCCCTTAGCCTTAGCTACTCATTAGAATTAGAGGGAAGCTTTTTTTTTTCTCCCCTAGTGCTGGGGCTCTAACCCTGGGCCTTGTGTGATCTACACTGAGCTCTGTCCTCAGCCCTAGAAGTTGTTTTTATTTTTTAGACATACTGATATACCCTGGCTGCACGTCCAGTTATTCTGATTTAATTGGTTTCACAAACCCAGCATGGGTCTTTACTTTTTTTAACTTTTTTTTTTCTAAGCTTTCCTGGGTGACTCCGAAAGGACAGCCAGATGGAGATTCACTCTAGTCACCCGCTGGCTCGCAGCAGACAGGCAATCCTGTTTGTTTTTTACCCCCAAGTTTGCAACCCAAGCCCAGAGAGTAGCTATTGAATTCATCAGTAAACACATCTGTAACCAATGGATCCTGATTTCAGATTTCTCCAAACATGATCGCTAGTGTATCAACACACACAGTCTTCTGCTTACCTGTGAAATACTCCACTTCTTCCTCCAACTCTCGGAGGATCTCATCGGCCTCGGCTTTGCCAAACAGCACGGTGTAATCGCAGTCCAGCCCCTCCGCCGCGATGTGCCGCCAGCTGGGGCCGGTCGGGTCCCCCAGCCTGGGCCTTTTCCTCGGGCTGCCTCGGTCTCCTCCCGGCGGCTCGTGCTCCTGCCCTTTCCCCACAAGGCCCTCCTGTGCACGCTTCTTCAGGAACCTGTCCATCCCGCCTCTCCGCAGTAAAGTGGCGGTCGTGGCTGTGCAGCGACGGAAACCTCTTCGCCCACAGATGCAGAAGGCGAGTGGTGCCACAGCAACGTTCCTATTTGTAAGTTTCCATTTTAAGTTTAAAGTCACGTCCTAGAAAGGAAGCAGAGGCCCCCCCCGCACACCCGGCGCCATCGGAACCATGGCTCGCTCGCAGGACCCGGGCGCCCGCACTGCGCACCCCAGCGCCAGGACTTTAAAAATGGCCAAGCCCCGAGTTCCCCCCTCCCCCGCTCCACAGGCGGGGCTGGAGACCACGTGCTGCCAGCAAGCTCCCCCCACCCACACGCAGGGCCCAGCGCGCCCAATCCTGGTGGGCGGTAGGAGTTGTGACGGGTACCGGGGCGGGAGTGGGAGCGTTCTGCGCAAGCTCGGCCCCCGCGCAGCTCCCGCGCCGCACACGCCCGCGATGGCCCGGGCTGGCGGGAAAGCTCGCACCGCCCCGCGCCCCGGCCCGCCCCGCCCCGACCCGCCCCCGACCCGCCCCCGACCCGCCGCTCTTGAAGCTCCGCCCACCTGTGGGTTTCCGCGGCTGCGCAGTGCCGGGGGGCTGCAAAAGCGGCTGCCGCTGCCTCCGGCGCCACCTGTCGGCCGGTGCGTGCGTCGCAGCATATTGTCGCAGGTGGAAGGGCCTGTATCTGCCATTCCCGTCTCCTAAATTACAGCTGTGTGGGCTTCCACCGTCTGTAATCGCTCTCCTGGCTTTAAGTGCTTCATCTGCAACGTGGTAGGACTGGGTGAAAAGAGCTGTGAGAACCCTCTGTGCTCCAAATCGATGTTAGGCTCTCTTGCTTCTGGTTTTTGGTGTCTCTCGCAGTAGAATGGAACTCCACGAGGTTGGGGTCTTCGTTTTGAAGCTTCTTACTGTACAGATCTGAATTTTTTTTGGTGGTAATGGGGTTTGAACTCAGGGCCTGATATTTGCAAGGCAGGTAACTCTACCACTTGAGCCACTCCACCGGCATCCAGTTCTGAAAATTAGTGCAGTTCCACCATCCCATAAAATCCCTGCCTCTTAGTTATCAACCCACACCCCCCACCCAGCCTCCAGTGACCCCTGATCTGTCCTGGGACCCTGTAGTTTGCTTCTTCCAGAATTTCATATGAATGGAATTATACAATATATAGCTTCTGTGTCTGACTTCTTTCACATCAGGGAAAATACTTCAAGACGTGGGCAGAGGCAATGACTTCCTGAATAGAACTCCAATAGCTCAGGAAATAAGAGCAAGAATTGACAAATGGGACTGCACCAAACTAAAAAGTTCTGCACAGCAAAGTGAAGAGACAGCTTACAGGATGGGAAAAAAAAAATCTTTGCTAGCTATTGAGCTGACAGAGGATTAATAATCAGACTGTATAAAGAACTCAAAAAAAAAAAAACACTGAAAGAATAATCCAATCAGCAAAGTGTCAAATGAATCGAACAGTTCTCAAAAGAAGTACAAATAGTGAATAAATACATGAAGAAAGGTTCAACTTCCTTAGCTATAAACAAAATGCAAATCAACCCGCCATTGAGATTCCTCTCACCCCAGTCAGAATGGCTAACGTCAAGAACACAGCAAATGGATGGGGAGAACACTTACACACTTGTCACCATAGCCAAGTCATGGAATCAGTCCATCAGCATATGAATGAATAAAGAAAATGTGAAATATATACATAATGGAGCATTACCTAGCCATGAAGAAGAACGGAATTATGTCATTTGTAGGAAAATGGATGGAACTGGAGAACATACTGTTTGGCAAAATAAGCCAGACTCTAAGTGTGGCTCGTATGCAGAATTTAAATTAAAAAACAAAAAAAGAGCTGGGTGCTGGTAGCTCACATCTGTAATCCCAACTACTCAAAGGCAGAGATCAGGAGGAGCAAGGTTTGAACCAGCCTGGCAAACAGTAAATAAGACTCTATCTCAAAAATAACCAACACAAAAAAGGGCTGGCTGAGTGGCTCAAGTGGAAGAGAACCTGCCTAGCAAGAGTGAGGCCCTGAGTTCAAACCCCAGTACCACCAAAAAAAAGGAGAGCCACAGTAGAGAAAGGATTTATTTTGGGGGGTGTCACTGGGAGGAGCAAAGGAGTGTGATGGGAGGTAAATATGATCGAAGGACACAGTATGCATGTATGAAAGCATCCTCATAAAATCCATTACTTTATGCAATTAATTTAGAAATTAAAAGCTACATGTAGTGACACATAACTGTAATCCCAATTTACTCAGGAGGTGAATATTGGGAGGATAGCTGTTTAAGGCCAGTGGCGGCATAAAATCAGCAAGAACCCCGCAACTCAACAAATAAACTGGGCATTGTGGCACAGGCCAGTAATCCCAGCTACACAGGAGAATCACAGTGCAAGGCAGGTCCTGGGCAAAAATGCTGGACCCCATCTGAAAAATAAAGCAAAAAAGGGCCGGGGGTGTCGCTCAAGAGGTAGAGCACCTGCCTAGCAAGTAGGTTCTGAGTTCAAACCCTAGTACTGCCAAAAAGAAAGTTTAAAAATACATATCCATGCTTTCAATTCCTAGCACCGAATACAAACGTATCATTCAGATATATAATATACAACCCTATGTAAGCAGTCTGCTCCTTTTATTCCACTGGGAACACCGTGAAACGCGACACAGAGAGCACCGTGCAGCAGTTGGGTAGTGAGGCTGTTTCCGGTTTTAGGTGAATGTGAATGAAATCACTATAAACATTCACGGGCAAGCTTTTGTGTGAATGCAGAGAAGAATCCCAGGTGTTTTGGGGTTTAACCTCCATGGCCTTAAAGTCTTCCCCAAGCCTTACAGATTAGGCAAAATGTGTCTCCGCTCTAAGTCTTTACTAAAACAGGTTGTGATCAGCAAGCACCTTCAGGAGGCTCGCTTCACTCCACCAAACCTCTGAGCGGGAAGATTATTTTTTATGGCGGAGGGGCGGGGTCATGCGCCCGAGGCGAAGAATGGATCTACTCCGGGGACTCAGGTTCGCACCCTGGGGCTCAGCCTCACCGTCCTGCGCATGCGCACAGAGCAGTCCACCGCCCCCTGCCCCCTGCCAAGCCCCCTCGGCCGCACTCCGAGCATGCGCGGGCCGCTTGGCGCCAACTGCGGGCGGCTGGAGACTACGTAAGTCTCGCTGGACTCCGGGCGGCGTGTGTCCGCTCTCTCCTCGACTCCGGAATGATCGGCCAGAAGACCCTCTACTCCTTCTTCTCCCCGAGCCCCGCAAGGAAGCGACGCGCTTGCAGCCCCGAGCCAGCCGACCCGGGGACCGGCGTGGCGGCCGTAGCTGAGGAGAGCGGCGATGTGGCGGTGAGGCGAGACAGGGACCGCTTCGGGGGCTGGGGACAAGGGACAAGGGACGGAGAGTGGGGAGAAAGGCGGGGCCCTCCTGTGCCCGAGAGGGTGCGGGACGGCGCCGCTGACTCGGTAAACTGGAGCCTAGCTCAAAACAGCTTTCACGTGTTCAAAACAGCCGCCGCCGTCCCTCATCGGTAGCCATGCTGGAGGCTCAGCCAATGGGGACGAGCCTTAGCGACCGCGGCGCCAATCGGCGTGCCCGCTTGGCCCGCCCTGCTCTGCCTACTCTCCAATCACAGGAGGAAGGGGGCGGGACCTCGGGGAGGGTTTTGCCGCGAAAAGACCACGTGGAAACGCGAGTGGCGGCCGGTCCTGCAGGGCGGGGCGCCTGGATGCGGGTACCCCAGTACGGTGCAATCCTTCAGGGGACGCCGCGCATCTGCCTCTCGGCTCCTCTCCATTTTAGTACCAAATCTTACGGAGTGGGCGCAACCCTGGGTATCCAGAGTTTGGTTTTGCTCGCACCTATGGGCGCCTTTCGCCCTTGGCCCTTATGTTTGGCCCGGAAGTTGCGAGCGCCCGGGAAAGGGCCGATCCGGTTTGTGACCCGCCGCTGCGGGGACCCCTTGCAGGCCAGCCCCGCCAAGAAGTCATGTGCGGGACAGGACGAGCCCGGCACGCCGCCCTCTTCTCCTCTGAGCCCGGAGCAGCTGGTCCGCATCCAGAGGAACAAGGCCGCGGCCCTGCTCCGACTCGCGGCCCGCAATGTGCCCGTGGGCTTCGGGGAGAGCTGGAAGAAGCAGCTCAGCGGGGAGTTCGGGAAGCCGTATTTCATCAAGGTAAACAAGGAAGTGTCCCTTGCAGAGGGCTCAACCAGGAGGTAGCTGGCCTTTTGTATTGGTAGCATCGGAACCAAGTCTAAGTCCAGAGGTATTTTATGTTCACATAGTTTCCTGTCTGGAACGTCCTTTCCACGCCAAAGGCGTAAAATAATGCCATGGTGTCTTAAATCTGCATATTTACGTGGGTTGAAATTGTTAGACTAGAAGATGATACAGCATGGCTTTTTTGAAGCCACTTCGTTTGTTGTTTAGGAACGGTTGGTTTCGTAATGCCCTCAACCAGACCAAAACTGGGCTTGGCCGTTTTAAAGGGGCTCATTGGGACTTTTAAAGCAGCCAGGCAAATCAACCCTAATGCAGCCCAGAGCCAGGGCATAGACACGATGGAGCAACTTAAGTGGGAATACTTAACTTTTTTAAAAAAGAGTTTGGATTTAAAACATGACAAAGAGCTAGATGAGGCTTCCAAAGCTTGGGCAAAAAGCTTTCTTACTACTTTCTTATGGTTTCCAGTGAGAATGTGATTTTAAGTCTAGTTTATCTTTTAAATCAGCTAATGGGATTTGTTGCAGAAGAAAGAAAACATTACACTGTTTATCCACCCCCGCACCAAGTCTTCACATGGACCCAAATGTGTGACATAAGAGATGTAAGTACACTTGTTGATGAGTTTTAATTAGGGGAGGGAATCAGATAGTATTTTTTTTTTCCCACTGTGCAGCCCACTTAAGTGTTAGCAGCCTCCAGACAGAGGCATCAATAGTGCTGGTGGTTCACACCTGTAATCCTAGCAACTTGGGAGGCTGAGATTGGGAGGATGGAAGTTCGAAGCCTGACTGGGCAAATAGTTTGCCTGTCTCCAAAATAACTAGAGCAAAATGAACTGGAGGTGTGGCTCAAGCTGCAGAGTGCCTGCTTTGCAAGCACAAAGCCTTGAGCCCCCAGACCCACCAAAGATAAATAAATAACACTGAAGTGGTGAGTTCAGGATGGCTATATTTCAGCCTAGATTTATTCTTTTAAACTTTTACTGTCTGCTGTGTTTGTAACAAAAAGGAAAAATACGTACGGACACCTTGTATCTGTGCTGATAAAAAAGTTATTCCTTCATTATATTGCACTGCAGGTTTATTTCGATAGTCATTGGGCAACTTTGTTTTTAAAATATTGTTAATCATAGATAATGGAACTAGGGAAGTGATCTATATTCAGAAATGCACATATGATGCATGTTCTGGACAGAAAAGGCAAAAAGACAAGGACAGTTATATCTTAGAAGAAGCCAGGGTAGACTGGCGATGTGACTCAGTCCCTGGGTACTTACCTAGCACGCACAAGGTCCTGAGTTTGCATACACAAAGCAAAGTTGTGCAGTTGAGTCAACATTCAGTAGGAGCCACTTGGACAATTGAAATCTGTTGGTAAGTGCCCACACTGTTTCATCTTCCTTCCCATCAAGTCTCATCAGAATTGACATTGCTAACTTAAACAGACCAGAAGATAATGCATTAGGTTGGAAATCAGCCTCTGCAAAAGTACAAACTGGCTGCATATTCTTTCACATGTTTCATCTTGATTCTCTAAAGACTTCTTGAATCCTACCCAGGCGCAATCTTTGTGGCTGGGGGAGTATGGTCCCTGGCGGTCACAACTGTAAAAAAGCCATAGCAGTAGGAAAAAGCCTTTGGTGGGCTCCTTTGAAGAAGCTCTTCACTATAAGAGACTGCCTTTACCTGCCAATATATATTGTCTTCACATTTTGCAAATAGACCCCCATTTTCTTCTCAAGTGTTGTGCAAAGTAAGTTATATGGTCATCTAGCTCCAGATTTTTCTTTTCTTTTTGTTCCTAAATGGACTTTTATTTTTAATGGACATGTGGCGATTGTACATATTCCAAGGTGCAAATGACATTGCAATACATGTATACAATGTGTAATGCTCAGATCAAGGAAATTGGCACCTGTCACCTTGGACATGTGTCATCACTTTTTGTTGAGGACTTTCAGTCCTCTACTGTTTTGCAATACTAAGAAGATTGTTGTCACCCTGCTGTGTTATAGAACATTAAAAGTTGCCTTTGCGTCATAACCACCCGGCTAACAGTCCTCTCCAGACACACTCCTCCACAGCCTTCCCAGGCTCTGAGAACCACTATTCTCTACTTTTTAGGTATGCTCCCATTTCCTGCATTTAATTCTGAGCCTGTGCTAATATTAGGCATCATTATGGTGTTAATAGGAAACTGAGGCATGAAGCAGTTAAATCTTTTTGTGCTAGTTTTAGTTGATTCTTTAGGTGGCATTTTCAAGTGCTTGATTTCTGGCCTACCTTTGTCAGCTCATCCTACCTGTCAGCTGCTGATTGGCAGCTCTGGTCACTTCAGACTCCTGTGTGGAAGCTTGTTTGTGTCTTCAGCTGTGTGAACTGTGAAAGCTGAGCTTTCAAGACTCCAGCACATCCTACCTCCCAGCCTGGCCTCCACCTCTCTGCGTTCCACCCAGAGTTGGACAGTGCTGGGGCACTCCTCATTCCTGCCTTTTGGAATCACCTGGATCCATCCATAGCACTTCTGCCACCTTTGTGACCTAGTCTTCCACCCACCCCTTGCCATACATTTAGTAACTGCTTACACTGAGGTTTTGAGGTTTCATCCCTCGTAAGTGGCAGCAAGAATCTTAGGATTTAGTAAATAACTGTTAAATCAAGTAGAAGTGAAACAGGTGCATGAACTGTCTTGATACAGCAGCTGTGCATGACACTTAGAAAACTCCACAATTTTATTTTAGAAGCAAGGGTTTATTGATTCTTGTTTTTGAAGCTTAAAAAACTTACACTGTATTAAACTCAGTACACATTTGCTTTGCTTAAATATTAGGCCTTTTTCTGAATACCAGAGATCAAGATAAACAAGGACTCTAAAAGGAATATCAGACCTATTCCTCTGAAGACTCAGTGGGCCAGCAGGATGGCTTTGGACCAGGGAGAGCCAGGATTGCCCTTCATTAGGGACCAGAGCCCCAGAGCTGGACAGCTTCTACCGAGCCCAGCTGCTGCATCACGGAGAATATGCTGACAACGAAGTACCAAGGGCTTCCTGGTAGTGGGAACATCTGCAGCTAGATTTGAGGGATGCGAAGGTGGCATCTGTGGAGGAAGGTTTGAGAAAACACCAGGGCTGAAGCAGGGGAGTGAAGACAAGGCAGGCATGGCATCCAAAGGTCAAGCAGGTCTGTGTTTCAACACCTCCTGAGACAGGCACTGTTGCTCATTGCTTCTTGCCACCTATTCCCCATGGCCCTATGACCTGACCTCATTCTCCTGATTTCATCCATTCTAGGCAAGAGGGCAACCAGCACCTTGTCTGCTGCTGGTGGGGAAGTGAAATTGAAATAGCTTTGGCTGATGGAAAAAGCCAGTGGACGTGGATCTATGAAGGTTTAAAATAAGTTTCTTTGACTGACAACTCTCCTGTCATGAATCTGCCACAGAAATAAAGCACCAGTGTGTAAGGGTAGCTGGATGAGGAGGTCATGGCAATGGTGTCCTGAAATGGGAAACAAGTCCACTGCCCATAAGTAGGACTGAGCACTGTATTGATTCAAAGAACACTGCAGTATGGTGGAGGATGCCCAGAGTATAGGATATTAAGTGCAGCAACCCTTGTTACATAGGAACTAAAAAGTGGTTAACTGTGGGGCAGAGGTGCAGCTCAGTGGTAGAGCATTTGCCTGGCATGTTTGGTCCTCAGCACTGCAAAAACCCCAAGCAACAAAAGGCCGACTCAGGATGGGATAGAATTAATCAGGAGTGGGCATTGTACTGGTTTTAAGTATGTACTTATTTCTATAATTTGGAACGTGAAGAGGTTAAACACAAAGCTGACTCCAACCTGTCTCAAACTCTGTGGCAGAGGAGTGAGGTAGCACGGCAGGGCAGTTGAATGATTAGGTAATGGGAAAGAGCAGTGCTGAGTTGATGGCTCCCCAGTTCTCAGGTGAGCTGGGCATGAAGCTTCCGGTCTCACTGTCGTTCCTTTGCGTAGCTGTCAGGCAGCCAGTTGTTCATTTAGACTGACTCCCTGCCTTACATTTGCAGGTGAAGGTTGTCATCTTGGGACAGGATCCTTATCATGGACCCAGTCAAGCTCACGGACTCTGCTTTAGTGTCCAAAGACCTGTTCCACCTCCGCCCAGGTACAATTGCTTTGCAGGTGATTCCTGGCCAGTGGCAGTCACTTACAGATGTGTACTTCACAAATTACAGGTGCTGTGCTTGGGGGACTTTCCCTAGTCTCTGGAGCAGGGTTCCTTAGCCTGGCAGTGTTGACAGTGGGCTGGGCCAATTCTTCCCTGTGGGGAGTTGGTGCTGTCCTGTGCGCTGTAGGAAGTCTGGGAGGTACAACAAACCCTGGTTAAGAACCACTTGTCTGGAGGGTTTCATGTGTCATATATAGAGCTATAACAAGGCATCCATGGGGAGGTGAGTTGTAAATGCTGAGCCCCTTGGGTCTTGCAGAGCGCTCTTCTGTTCCTAGAATCCAAACACAGACCACAGGGGTCTGGTGGGTTTATCTGTCAGGAGGACGGTGGTGTTGATCTCACTAACCAGTGCTACAGTTCATCTTGTCTCTTCTAGGGGCTGCCTTGAAACCTCTGCCCTTTTCCCACAGGTTGTACAGAATTACGCTGAAGGTTCTTACTTGTTTTCTCTGGCTTGTTTTCAGTTTGGAAAACATTTACAAAGAGCTTTCTACAGATGTAGATGGTTTTGCCCATCCTGGCCACGGAGATTTATCTGGGTGGGCCAAGCAAGGTGAGCCAAGCCCTGCTGAATGTATTCTGTTTCATTTTTATACTCAACCCACCTTTAATGTGCTGAAAACAAATCACTCCACAAAAAGCATTAACAGTTCTTACAACGTAACTTTGGACACAGTGCACAAATTTAAAAAACAAAACAAAACAATTCAGCCACACCATCCTGTGATCTGATCTCGCAAAGCAAACTTTAGGATCTTGGAGCAATTTATTAAGATTTTAAATATTCATAAAATGTGCCTAGTCATGCTTCCTCAGGTTTCCTGTCAGTCCCCACATTTCCCAACTTCAAGTGATGCATGAGCCCAGTTGGAGCCTTGCTCCTTATGGGCGTGCTGTAAAACCAGCAGTGAGTATTGGACAGAAGCTTTCATTTCCAGGACACACGTGGATAAGCAACAAGTCAAATTTTAACACTATTTGAAAGAGGAAAGGAAGGAAAGAAAAATGTATTAACGTATCGTTGAACAAGTACAAATTTGTAGAATAAGGCACAAGTTGGGTGCAGCAGCGATGACCTTTAACGGTATTTGGTATCATTGAGCTGCATCTTGCCAGACATCTTGCAGCTGCATCTTGCCAGACATCTTGCAGGGCAAAATTTCTTAGGTAGAGTAGAACCTAAATCTGTCCCACATAGTTAAAAAAATGGCCACATTTTAAGCTCATTAACTCATTATAGAGGCAAGGAAACAGGGTCGCACAAGTTAAGTGACATTAATTATGGAAAACAACAATCAATGCTTTAATTTTGTAAACCCCAGGCTGAAGTGCTTTCCACTCTACCACTTTTTTACTCCAGGACTTTATTTTCCTTATGGAAAAAAGACCATGTTGTCATATAGTCCCTTGCTCTAACCAAAAAGTTAGGTCTATAAATGCAGACTAGTTGCTGCTTTGTCTTCTGTGAGGCTAGAAGATGCTCAGTCAGGGTTTCACTATAAGGTCCTTCACACTCTTGAAGTGGAGTGTTAAGTCAACCACAGGCCAATTCTTGAATGATTCTTCTGCTGGCATTTCTTCGCAAAGCTTCTGGCAGCTCTTCCTTGGACAGGTGCAGGCCCCTGCCCTCCATATTCCTTTAGCCTGTGGAGCCCAAGCTTGGTAACTCTCTACTCTCACAGGGGAATATGAGCAACTGCTGCTTTGTGAAAGTGACATGATGTTCAAAAGTTTTGAAAAGCAGCATGGGAATATCAAACCTACTTAAATTACTCAGGTTAAAATATTCAGGTTCAGAGTAACACGGAGAGACAGGAGAGGAAAAACATGCAATAACGGTTTAATTCACCTGCACGAGTCAATCATTTGGTAAGTGGGTGGAACTAGGAAAGAGGAAGAAAGCTGAAGACTGAGGGGAGGAAAACAACAATCAGAGAGCAAGGGTCCACCCAGAGTTGAGATGAACTGAAATGCCTCAATTTGAACTCTTGCAAAATAATTTACACAGTAGTCTGCCAAGTGTCATGCTTAATATGCCATGCTGCCTCTGGTACCCTTATGGGGAAGTAGTGAAGTGCCCAACATTTCAGTGCTTTTCGGTGGTAATTTGAAGCTCTGTGGCTCTAGCTCTTAGATAGTAGCACTCTGCTTCTTTTCAACTTTTTCCACTTTTCCCCGATTTTGGTCGTTCTTTCTCCTCATTTTCATTCGGCATGGCTGGTGTGGGCCGCCACCACCTGCCCCCGTGGCAGCAGTGCCTCCACCCCAGCCGGCAAACCACCCGGCTACCTGGGGACTGAATCACTCGCTTCCCCTTTCCCAGGCTCCCAGAGGCTGCGGCGGTGGCCTGCTAAGTGGATTTTGGACGAATGTTGACAGTATCATCTGTGCTGCTCGTTTATGTAGCTTAAAGATTGCCATAAAGTACTAGAGAGCTATAATAAAATGGCCAAATACATTTAATAACACTGTCTTTATTCTGAAGATTTGTTCCTCAGAAGGTTGCCCATGCAGTTTTGACATGGGTTGTATGTATGTGGAATATTTTTTTGTTTTTTGTTTTTTGTTTTTTTGAGACAGGGTCTTGCTGTGTAGCCCAGGCTGGCCTTGATCTTTTCTCTTTTGAACAAACTGTCTATAGCCAGGATAAGAAAAGAATGCTTATTCTTGCTTTCTGGTAGTAGTTTTGTTTCAGTGAATTATTTGGGCCCATTTTTTATGTTCTGGAGTTAATACAACGGATTATATCTCAGATAATTCTGTTGACATATATCCAGTGTTTACTGCTGCAAACTGGAAAATGTTGAAAGGGAAGTGATGAAAATAAAATGCCTCTAAGCTCACCCAGAGCGCACATAGGAACAGTGTCATCATGGCCTAAATTCATTTGGCTGCCCTGTATCCTGTCCAGTGGATGGTTTTGTGGAGAGTGGATTATGAGAAACCTATGAGAACTGGATGTAAGCAAGGCGAGATCCAGCTCATTTGCTTTTCCTAAGATGTTTATCTGTAGGCTGAGATTGGCACAGCTCCGGCCACAGAAGAGGAAAATGCAGAACAGCTACTTTTCCTAAGTTGTTTACAGTTCAGAAAGATAGATTGCAAATTTCTATTGTTACAATGTCATGCCCCTCCCTGAGAACTGTTGTTCCACCTCCTTGTTTACCACTGGGTATAAAAGACCTGAAGGAGTATGTGAGGTTTTTTGATGGGGGGCTTTTGGCTTTTGGATGTGGGAGGCTTTTGGAAGGGAAATTGCTGAAGGGAAAAGGATTGCTGAAGTGGAATTGCTAAAGAGGGATTGATAGAAAGTCTTCACCGAGAACTTTATACATAGGTTTTAGAAAAGCTAATCTAAAGAAAAGCTACAGAGAACACAGGATAATGCAAGTGTGGGGGCAAAGACTTTAAGAGAGAACATGCTAAAGAAAAGCTAACAGAAAACATGGGACAGGAAAGAGGTTTTAAAGAAGATTTTAGAAGCAAGGTTTTAAAAGAATCGTAAAGGAGTTAGGCCTTAAAGAATATAGATAGAGAAAAGAAGCAATGAGGCAGTTGTGTGTCTCCACCTGAGCACCCAGCACACCTGATCCCACTTTCTGTCTGTCTGTCTGTCCAGTGTCTTTTCTGCATCTCCAGTTGCCCCCTCTTAGGCCCAATTAGGTTCAGTAGTAACAAGGGAGCGAGAGGAAAACGCTCGCTCCATGGTTTCATCTTGTGTTTGGCCCCTGCTGTCTCAGGTGTCCTCCTCCTCAACGCCGTCCTTACTGTCCGCGCCCATCAAGCCAATTCTCACAAGGAGAGAGGCTGGGAGCAGTTCACCGACGCAGTTGTGTCCTGGCTGAATCAGAACTTGAACGGCCTTGTCTTCTTGCTCTGGGGCTCCTATGCTCAGAAGAAGGGCAGTGCCATCGATAGGGTATGCTTGCTTGTTTTATTTTCTTTTCTTTTAAAAAATATTTTAAGCAGTTTAGAGAATTCTAGAAATCCTTGCTGCACAGTCCTGGAAAATACGCATCATAAGATGAACAGAATGAATGTTACAGTTAAAGTGCAGTTTCCCATTGAAAACTGAGCAGAATTCAGAGAAATTATAGGAGCTATTAGTTGTATGAGAGGACGGAATTGGCCAGCTTAGGACTTACTGCTGTCAGAACAGAGGCACGGAGGACTTGGAGGTCCCTGGGACCACTCTTAGCATGTGGTGTGGTGCTGATGAATGAGGCAACTGTCCTGCTAAGAAGTTTGGGAACATACATAAAACATGAGGATTTTCACTGAAGCACAAATGTGGCTTCCCCGTGAAAATGCCATCAGTGACCGTCAATAAAGCTGGGCTCTAATTGTGATGTTTGTCTTCCAGAGACTGGCCCTTTCATTGCCACGCTCCCTGCCCCTCCCCACAGCTTGCTACTAACTCATTCTCCTCTTTACTTACTGATGCACCTGTGTACCTGGTTGCTGAGATAAGAACCTGGACGTTATCCTTGAATCCCCATTCCCTCTTCCCCTTATATCCCATCTATCAGTGAATCAAATCACTTCTGCCCTTGAAAATTTCCCAGTCCTGCTTCTTACATGGCCCCTGCCCCTTGTCTACCTGCCAGCATTTCTCTGCTAGGAGACAGGAGATGATGGTGGGCGGCTGGAGGGAGAGGAATGGAGGTAGAAGGGAGGGAGGAGACAAGTGTTTAGTTTGGGGAGGTGCTGAGGTGGGATTGTGGGTTGGAGGAACTGTACAACAGTGCTTCCATAAGTTAGGGAAGGCCTTACCCAGGTGACTGAGAGCTTCTGTATTGCACAGTGACGCTGGCGTCAGGTTGTGAGTTTGTCGTGTGAATCTCACTGAATGCTTTCACAAAGGTGTCTGAGAGTGGGAACATGCTTGTCCCCATTTGGTATTGGGTCTCAAGAGACAGTCTCTTGCCCAAAGGGGGCAGTGATGATGGAGCAGTATCTCCCAGGACACTGCAGATCATCCCAGATGTGGGATTCTAAGCCAGTCAGAGAGCTCGGGTCTGCAGATTTTCCTCATGTCAGTTTCTCTCTTTTTTTTTTTTTTTTTGAGGTAGGTTGTTGCTGTGTGGGCCAGGCTAGGTGGAACTCTGTCTTCCTCACCTCAACCTCCTGAGGCTGGGATTACAGACATGAATCACCACACCTGACTCTTCATGTTCTCTTGAGTGAAGTTTTGTTCTTTATTTTCAAATTTAATTTCTATGATTAAAAACAAAAAGTGTATTAAGGTATGCAGTGAAGTCTCCCCCCACCTTGTTTCCCATCTGGCTTGGGTGAGTGAGTGCTGGTTTTCAGATTCTAATATATCTTTCTAAAGTCTGTCCACGCAAAGAACAGTCGAGTGTGTAAATCCAATTGAAAAGCGTCTTTGCCTACAAAGGTTTTACGTGAATGCACACAGCATTTCAGGGTTTTTTTTTTTAAAGGAATTACAGAGAAAAAAAAAATCTTGTATGAATAACCTTAGCTGTCTTATGAACAGCTGAAATGTGGTTAAGTAGGTATGAAGTGCGCTCTCATCTCTGTGCCTCAGGGAGGTTATGGCCAGCATACAATATTGGTAATCTTCACTATTAGTGAACAGGGCATGGTCTCAAGTGGCTTGATCATTACAACCAAGTTGCTATCTCCAGCCCTGTGTCTCCTGAACACTGTACTGTGTGCTTCCTTACTAGGGTCTCATAGGCACATCAAATTCAACATTTTCCATGCTAAATCCTCCTCCCCACTAAAGCTGCTCTTCTCTGCCCCCCAGAGGGGAAAAGCACCACCATTGCCTGGTTGACCAACCAGTCCCCCTGTCTCTCCTTCCCTCTCTGCCTGTACCTCTCCCCTTCATGTCTGCATGCTTCCTTCCCTCCCTCTCTCCTGTCTCTCACTTCCATCCCATCTTCACCCCCATTGCTTTGGATCTGCTTCTGCTCAGACTGCTCCAGTGCCAGCTCATGAATTGGTTTGGGGGTGGTCTCCATTGGGCCTCTTAGCCCTCATTCTGTTTTCCTTAGAGCTCCAGGCTGACAAACCCCTGGCCCGCCCCCTTCCTGCCCATCTTTGCCCAGCCCAGAGGAGGCTCTCCTTCCCAAGAGACAGGCTGGCTTGCCCTTTACACCTGCTTTGTTTTTGCCAGTGTTACATGCTTGACCTGCCTTCTGATACTACTCTACTCATGATCAGTTATTTCATCCACACAGGAACATCATCAGGCAGGCGCTGTTCAGCCCCATTTACAGATGAGCACTAAAGTGCAGCTTGGGGAGTTCCAGCAACTGACCCACAGCTGCTGAGTGGGAGAGCTGGAACTGGACCCAGGCAGTCTGTCTGCAGGCTTAGTGCTCTTCCCATGCTGGGCTGGCCCTGGCCCTGGCCCCTGGGCAGCTTCCTTTTAGTTATCATGCCTTCCTTGAAGGCAGGAATGTTCCGAAAAGCAGTGATTTGTTAGGTGGTTTTTAAATGCAGAAAAAAACAGAGAGGGAAACAAAAATGTAGCCTGTAGTCTTCCTGCCACATAACTATAGTTGACATTTTAAAAATCAAAATATTGCTGGACACTGGTGTCTCACACCCATAATCCTAGTTACTCAGGAGGTAGGGATCAGGAGGATCCCTGTTCGAAGCCAGCTGGAGCGTGTTCTCAAGACCCCCATGTCCAAAATAACCAGAGCAAAATGGACTGGAGCTATGGCTCAAGTGGCAGAGCGCCTGCTTTGCAAGTGTGAAATCCTGAGTTCAAATCCTAGTACCATCCCCACAAAAAGGATTTTTTTTAGTGGGGTGTGGTGGTGCATGCCTGTAATCCTAACACGTGGAGGCTGAGGCAGGAGGATTTTGAGTTCAGGCCAGCCTTGGCTACATAGTGAGACCATGTCTGAAAAATCAAACATTTTTTGCAAATGTCTCCCCATATTATTAGTATGTATAACTTGACCGTGTTCTCACAGCTGTGTTCCATTGTAAGAACTTTAGAAAACTATTTTTAGTCCCTGAACACTGGACTTAGGAGACTTTAGTCTCAGATGTAAGCAAGGCTACAGTTACCTTGTTGCACACACACTTTTGTGCATCATAGCATCCGTGAGCACGCACAGTAAATCTAAGTGCAGTCATAGCAGGAGAATTACTACATGGTAAGATACGGGCACTTAAAAATTGCAGATACTGCCAAACTGAAGGCTGAGATTGGCTGCCCACGTCCTCAGTCTAGCAAAGGTTGGCGCTCAGTAAACTGATGAGCAGGTGAAATACACTAGCAGGAAATACACTTTGAAGGTCAAGAATTTAGACAGGGCCGTGAGGGACTGTGCAGCCATCTGAAACTGCAATACCTATAGTTCTTTCTAAAAGTCCCCAGCCTGCCACCTTTCCCTCTTGTTCTTTTTCAGAAGCGGCATCATGTCCTGCAGACTGCCCACCCCTCCCCGTTGTCCGTGTACAGGGGGTTCTTTGGATGTAGACATTTTTCCAAGGCCAACGAACTGCTGCAGAAGTCTGGCAAGAAGCCTATCAACTGGAAGGAGCTGTGACTGGAGGACAGGAGCTGTCTTGAGGAGCTGCTATTGAGCTATTTTAGTTATGAGGTCATTTAAATTTTCCCTGTCAGTACTGTGTATAAGGAGAGAAGCTTTCAGAAAGCAGCCAGGAACCAGGCAGCTGGGGGGAAAACAGCTTTGTCCAGCCAGAAACAACGGGTCCTCTTGACCACTCTGTTTGAGCAACTCCCTCCCAGGCACAGGCAGCTTGGTCTAAAAGCCACATGCTTCTTACAAGAGATATGAGATCAAATACTCGGTTCTCTCCACTTCCTTTCTTTTGTGGTTAAAGGGGGAGAATCGCACCTTTTTTTTGGCCCAGCAAAAAGTTTGGCACCTGCTGCTACTCATTTTTACCTGACAGGTTAGATTTTCTAGGTCCTAGGGCATGGGGTGTTGTTTAGAAAGGTCCCCTCCAACTGTCAAGGCAGACTTGGGCTTGAGCATTCCTGATTGTGGTAGCAGGAACTGTGGAAGGCTTCATACAGGCAGGCAGAAGAAGCAACTGTCTTTGTCTTGTCTTTTCCTGTGTGCCTCCTGGAATAAGTGGTGGAAGTTGACTGAAGAGGAGGAAAGAGGGTTTTTTATTGTGTTGAGGGGTGGGTATTTTCCTAGGGCTGTACAGAGTTGGAATTTTTAAGCAGCACAAACTGCTAAATCCTGTTTTGTTTTGTTGTTTGTTTGGTTTTTTTTTTTTTTTGATGTTTTTGTGGTGCTGGATATCCAACACAGGGCTAGGTAAGCACTCTACTACTTAGCTACATCCAGCCCAAATGCTGTTTTTGTTGTATTTTTGTGGTACTAGGGCTTGAACTTGAGAACTCACGCAATAAGGTCTCATGAACTATTTGCCGGGGGTTGGCTTTGAACCTAGATCTTCTACCCTCCTGATCTCTGCCTCCTGAGTAGGTAGGATTACAGGTGTGAGCCACCGGTGCCTAACCAAATGCTATTTTTTATAAACTGAAATCACTTAGGGATTTTTTTTGTTTTCCACAACACTGGAGAATTCTAACTTTTTTAATAAAATACTTACCACAGATGCATTTATTTTTTCAGTTCTTTCTTAAAAGACAATCTATTGGGTTCTGTACCTCCATCCTGGATCTTGATAGAGATGCCATTGTTACTGTTAGGTTAAAGGGTGAACCCTGTGCCAATTTTGCAATAAAAGATTGTTGGAGTTTCCCATCGTTCTGACTGTTCTTGGCATCTGGGAAGCTCTTGCCTGCCCTGTATTGGGTCAGTGTCACCATGGCAACCATTGTCCCAGAAGGACCACCCCCTGTCCTTGTCCCCCCACTGTCTTGTCCTTTACCCTGGCTTCTTAGCATGGAGCTGCCCAGGCCTTGGTAAGCCTCTTCCCCTTCCCCAGCCCACTGCTGGCCCAGAGTGCCCTAACCCAAATGCTGTGGGCAGGCTACAGATTGGGGTCTGGCCACCAAGGAGCAGCTTCTGGCCTGGAAAAATGGAAAACTTGGCATGCCATTGTGACAGTGTTTCCAAACTTCCTGGGAATGTGGGGTTCAGGTGTGACTCCCTGGTAGCCTGATGGCCTACTAGCACTTGGCCTTCTAGCTGGTGGACTCTAAGGATGAGCAGGGAACTCCCTGTGTCTGATAAGGAAGAAAGCAAAAAGAATAATGGGGAGAGGTGCAGTTTGCTTAGTGGAACAGCACAGGCATGACACTCGATTGTGTACTGTAAGTGGGCAAGAGAGGATGCATCCCATGAAAGCATGGAGATTAGCAAATGCATTTCCTAAGAAGACAAGAACATGGGAACTTAATCTTGGCTAGGTAACTGCTTCCTTTCTGGGCCCCACTGTCCTTGTCTATGAAAGAAGGACTCAGGAATTCATCTTTGGGATCCAACAGGCTGAGGGTGGAAGATGCCTTCTCCATTGGCCTTCTGGTCACTCCCAGGTCTTCCCAGAAGCATTATAATGAACTCCGTTGTCCAAAGAAGTAAAGAAGTGAACGAGAACAGTTCTACACCAGTTAGGCTCTGCTGCCTTTCTCCCTGTGCAGTGCTGGAGTTTGGAGAAGCAGCTACTACAATTAAGGAAGCAAACAATTAACTGGGTGCTGGTAACTCAGCTCTGTAATCCTAGCTACTTGGGAGACTAGATTGGGAGCATTGAGGTTTGAGGCCAACCCAAGCAAATAGTTCGCAAGACTGGAGCGAGCTTTTACTCGCTCCCTTGTTACTACTGAACCTAACTGGGCTGCAACGGGAGATGCAGAAAAGACAAAGGATAGGCAGACAAAGTTGGGGCCAGGTGTGTTGGGCGCTTGGGTGGAGAGCAATGAGCACAACTCTCGTTGCTTCTTTTCTCTATTCTCTTCGTTTTACTCTGCTGCTTTTCTCTATCTATATTCTTTTTTAAAGTCTTTGCCCCCAGACTTGCACTGTCCCATGTTCTTTGTAATTTTTCTTTAGCTTAGCTTTTCAAAAGCCTATGTATAAAGTTCTCAAATGTAGACTTTCTATTAACCCATTTTTAGCAATTCCCTTTCAGCAATCTCCCTTCCACAATCCTCCCACATACAAAAGCCAAAAGCCCCCCCCATCAAAAAATCTTGCATCCTCCTTCAGCAAGTCTTTTATACCCAGTGGTAAACAAGGAGATGTGACATTAATAATAGAAACATGCAATCTACCTCTGAACTGTAAACAATTCAGGAGAAGCAGCTATTCTGCATTTTCCTATTCTGTGACCAGGGCTGTGTGGAACTCAGCCTGCAGAATGTTGGGTACAGCTGTGCTAATGTCCAGTTCTCATGGGCTTCTCAATCCGCTCCCCACACAGGACCTCATTTCCAAAATAACCAGAGCAAAATGGGCTGGAGGTTTGGCTCTATGGGCACACACACACACCACCATCACCACACGAATTTGACTGCCTCACGCTTGCTAGGCGTTCACTGTACCACTTGAGCCACTCTAGCCGTAGGACAGAAAGCATCTTAAAAAGCCTATGATTTCCCCCTAAAAGAAGGTTGGAGGCATGGCTCAAAGCATTAGAGTGCCTGCCTACGCAGAACAAAGCTGAGTCAAGCCCCTGTGCCACCAAAGGAAAAAATACATGTAAGTTGCTGATTGTAAGAAACAAGGCTCCTCGTTCTAATGAACTCTTAACTATGTGATAGTCGCTTTTTAACTATATTTTTGAGTTAGCACTTAATATGCCCTAGCTTTTCAGGTCGGAATTTGGCACACTGAAGGATCAGGAACTATTTTAGGTTTAATAGACATCTGCTGTCTGGGAACTGCTCAACTGTTACAAAGTAGCCAAGGGCAAATGCAAACAGGTGAGGCTATGTTCCAATAAAATTTTATAGGCCTGCCATACATGTGAATTTAATATGACTTTCATATGTCACAGCTCTTGATATTTTTTCCTAAATTTAACAAATGTAAAAACTGCTAAACTTGGAGGTTCATCTCACCATATTATTTTTGCAGACCCACCCACTGATGGGGTGGGTACCGGAAGGAAGCAACCAATGGGTTAGGCCAGGAAAGAGGAAAGGCCCCAGCTACACAGGTCAGGTAGCTGAGACCCCCATGCTGTGTGTCAATCTGGAGGGGAACACATGGCACAGTGTGGGAAG
The DNA here is from genome assembly GCF_047511655.1 of Castor canadensis. NCBI lineage: Eukaryota > Metazoa > Chordata > Mammalia > Rodentia > Castoridae > Castor > Castor canadensis. The sequence goes on along the minus strand of NC_133403.1, from coordinate 28,096,721 downwards.
TACCTGAGGACTTGCCAAGAATGATTCCTGACTCCTCCCCTCCCAGGTAAGGAAGAGAGCACCTACTTGCCTCAGGCCTGGCTTTCAGGTTTGCAAAATTAGTAACCCAAGGAACTCGGTATGGTTATTATCCAAATGACATCCTGGGAATCCCAAGTTGTAAAATAATTAATTGTGTGAAAGTTCACTACCTGGCTTTGATCTGAGGGCAAAGTCAGAGGCTGTGATTTTTTTTTTTCTTTTAAATTTGAGCATGTTGTTACATTCTCTTCTGCTTAGAATTCTCTGCTTCAGTTTGCTCCTAGAATAAAAAGTCTTAGGGTTTTCAGTGGAGAAACAAACTTTTTGGTGTACATGCATGGTAATAGTAGCTTTTCATTCTTGCTGAACCTTCCAGTTATGTAAGAAAAAAACAGGTAGGGAGACTGAGCTACTTTGGGGAACCTTGAGTGTTGATGGGAACCAACTCAAGTTGAAGTACTGGAACATTTACCTTCTAGAGATGGCCCTGTTTTCTCTGTAGAGTTTCTCATACTTTAACTTGGGTCTTACAGTTTAAATTTCTCATGGAGGGCTAGGGGTGAAACCCAGTGCCCCTGGTATGCTGGGCAAGTGCTCTACTACTGAGTGTACCCCTCAGCCCTAGTTTCTAAGTTTCGAAGTATGTGTGGAACAGTGAGTACTTTAGTGAGTGGTGAGACCAGGAAATTAGTACTTCTGTTCTTTGCTTCTCAGTTGCACATCTGTGTTCCTTGTCTCTTCCTAGTACTTGAGGTACAGGGAAGAGAAGTCAGAGGTTTTGAAAAAGTGGTTCAATTTTCCTCTAGAGAAATGTTCTGGGATTTTTTGCAGGGGGAGGTGGGTTGGTTGTTTGTTTGTTTGCAATACTGGGGATTGAGCCCAAGTCCTCACATGTGCTAGGCAGGTGCTGTACCACTGAGTTAAATCCTCAACCCCACCTTGGAAAAACTTTAAAAAATATTAGACCACTTGCTTAGCATGCTCAAGACCCTGGGTAACACCCCCAGCACTGCAAAAACTGATGCAATAATACTAATGCAGAAATTCTGGTTTAGTTGGGGGTGGGGACGCATCTGCATTTTTTTTTTTTTTTGTGGCTACTGGGGTTTGAACTCAGAACCTCATTCTTGCTAGGCAGGTGCTCTACCACTTGAATCACTCCACCAGCCCTTTTTTGTGTTGGGTATTTCTAAGATAGAGGCTCACAAACTATTTGTCTGTCCAGCCTGACTTCAAACCGTGATCCTCCTGATCTTGGCCTCCCAAGTAGCTAGGATTACAGGCATGAGCCACCGGCGTTAGCATACCTGCATTTTTATAGTGTTTGGTTTGCAGCAGAATTGGAGCTTCTTTCCAGGTGCCCTATTTCCTTAGGCCATATGTCACAGTGATTTTTTTTTTTTATTTTAGCAAACAACTTGATATGTATGACTTTCTTAATCTAAGGTACATTTGAAGAGATAATATGCTTCTATTAATATTCTTGTGTTTGGTGGGAAGAGTCTCTTAATCAAGTTGTATTCTAAATAATGTCTACATCTTAAAGAGATAGTGTCAGGATACTATCTGTTTTCGGACAATTCTTCATCTGTGTGTGTCCAGTCTTTTTGAAAGTACTGAATTTCATTAGAATATTAAGTGCCTTTTATGAGCAAAAACCAGTGTGCTAAAAGATCAATGTACAATATATTATTTCATTTTTTAGCCATACAGTGGAATAGTTAAGAACACTCATGTTCAAAGTCATGGGTAATGAAGGGAGAATCAAGCCCTTGAGCTACTCCAGCAGCCCTATTTTTGTGAAGAGTTTTTCAAGATAGGGTCTCTTGAACTGTTGCCCAGGCTGACTTCAAACCGTGATCTCTCCTGAGTACCTAGGATTATAGGCGTGAGTCACCGGTGCACGGCTTAAATGGAGTTTTTAAAAATGCTTTAGTTACAGATGACTTTCCCAGGAGACGTGGTTCATGAGGTGCCTCTTTCAAGGGATGGTGTGAGCTCTGTTAGACTGAAGAGCGATCCTAGGGGCTGCCCTGATGAGCAGGCGGCGGCGCTGTGCTGAGCTCTTGGCTTGCAGAGCTCCATCTTCACCTGCACACTTGCTGTCCTCCCAGCTTGTCTCTGACAGTGTGGCTCTACAGGACCTGAGTAACAGGCAGGAAGTCGGTTTCCTCCTCCCGAGAGCAGTAGAGAAAACCCCCAGATATTGTTGACTTTTCCTTAATGGAAAGAAAATAAGCCCATAAATGCAGTAGCTGACCCCTGCTAGACAGTAAGTGCAATGAACTGTGCAGACTCCATGCTCTTGCCCAGTTTTCCTCTTGCTACTGTGTACAGTGTACAAAAAAACTCTTTCCTGCTGGCCCTCCTCTGTGTCCACAGTGCCCTTCTGTGAGTCTTGGCTGCCTCGCCTGCGTCTACTTGGCTTGGGACCTGAGGGTGACCTTTGTCCCATAAGTTTCAGAACACTGTGTAACTGCAGCCTGGCAAGTTTCCTCCACTTTGCTCAGCCTTAGCCAACCCTGAACCAGACAGGAGCCTTTTTTTTTTTTTTTCCTTTTAATTCCAGGTCCCAAAAAATCACAAACATTTCATTAAGTGGTGTGATTCCAGAAGGTTTCCCCAGATCTTGTCAGGGAAGGGGAGCCAGGGGACCTCTGAAGGGGTTCTTCCCATACAAGCTCCTCTGGACTCGACTCTCAGATGACCTACAACATGTGGGCTGCGTGCCTCAGGAGAACCAAAGTGACCTTCCTACTGCTTCTGAAGCCTTGAACTTCAGATGACTGCTGCTTAGATCCCTAAGAATCTTTAAATACATCGAGCTGTGGAATTGAGGGGTAGAGAACAGAGCTGTGCCTGGAGTGGCCAGCGCCAAACAGGTGATCCAGTGAGGGATGGCTGTCCTCCCCCACGCCGGGTCATTGTTGCTGTTCAGTGCTCCAGGGATATTTTTAAACAGCAGAGGCTGTTTAATCTACAAGTGACATTTAGTTACAGCAGTGAGCGGCCCGCAGGCTTAGATTCCAGGCCTCAGCAAACAAGGAGCTTGGAAAATGTCGCCTTGAACACAGAGGGGAGAGAACATGGAGAAAGCAAGGCTGAGGCACTGAAGTGGTAAGTCAGTCCGTCCCTCCCCTGGTCACTGGGCACAAAGTCAGCGTCCAAAGGAGTGGGATTAAGTGGAGCGTGAGAGCAGCCCCCATTAAAAGCTGGCACTTGGCGGTCCCAGGGGACTCCCCAAGAGAGCTACTGAACAGTTTGGTATAAAACTCTCCCAACCTTTGAGTCTGTGCCCTCACATAGTTCACAGTTCTTTCATTATTAGCAATTATTTTTAGACATAAATGGGCTTCCATATAGATAAGGTGACCAACCATCTCAAATTATTCAGGACTGGGAAGAATTACCAGGATTTAGAACTTTTAAGAACTGAAAGGTAGGGGCGTTTCCTAAGTCACGTTGTTCTGACTGTGACAGCAAGCTCTTTATAAGATCTGCTTTCTTTACTGACTTCTATAAGTCTTCAAGGGAAAGACCCCACTGATTGGAGAGGCAGGCGTCCCAATCTGTGACTTTCTTTGAGAAACTCTGGGAAGCCATCGTGGGTTGCTTGAAGGTGTTTTATTTGTTCCTGTTCAGGAGTTGTGTAATCTCCTCTGTACTTTCATCACCTTTAGGTCTGAGGAAGAAATTAAAGTATTGCATCACATAAGATTCCCAGGCAACACTGAGATAGAAACGTTTTAATCTTCTGAAATGGTTCCACCCCAGTAGAAACTTCGGGATACCTTGTTCTAATGCTGTCTCTGAATTTTGGGTTGGACTCCACCTCACAGGCGGGGTCGTTTATACGCAGAGAAACCTGCATTGATCTGAAAAACATACACGTTTACATCTTGTTTCGTAGGTCTCGGCTTGGGTGGTAGCAAACTGACTGCCATAAAGTGAGACAGTTTTCCAGGCAGCTGTGCATTTATTCTAAGGATTGAGGGCTTGTGGCTGAACACAGTGGGGAAACTGAGGCACTGATTATTGGGTAGCTGGACCATGCCAGGTGTTTATTATGTTAACTTGCCATAATTCTCAGGGCAGTCCTAGGAAGGAGATGTTACTCGATTCCACAAGCCAGAGAATTTTCATGATAGGCTCTGGTTAATCAGATGACAAATAGCAAAGACCCCACCAGGTCTGCTCCGCTCTTTAACACCTGCTCTGTGGACTACACAGTTTAGTCCTGGTACCCAGGCTTGGTTCCATGGGTTCACCCAGGATTTGAGTCACTCCTGTCTAACTTATTAAAGTTCTGTCTTTTTAAGGGACTATAATTCATGAATGACACCCTGGGCCTCACTCTCTTCAGAAATAAATCAGTCACAGACTCCAACACTAACTACAACAATCAAGTGTAGGAAACCACCTCACCGCATCTCGTAGGCCTTCCCCTCTTGGTTAAAGGAAGGCTGCTGTCTTATTTGCACCCTCTCAGCAGGGTAGGGCAGTGCCAGCCCAAGCTAGGTGGAAAAGGGCTGTGGGTCCAGTCAGAGACAGAAACCTGGGCTGCCCCTGTGCAACACCGAGCCTTCACAGCAGGACCTCTCTGGGCCTCTACTGTACTGACATGCTAAGGGACTCTCAGGATAGGGCTTTAGGATTTGGCCCTAGAAGCAGTTTTTCTGGCAAATGTGGAAAAAATCTCTTAGGACCGAGTTTCCATGCCGGCCCTTTCCTTGGAAACACTGAGCAATTAAATTTCACACCATACATGATCCTGGGAGACAGGATGGAGAGTGGATAGGGGCTGCAGACTGGAGCTCTTGAGCAGGGCTCAAGGGATGTGTGTGTGTGTGTGTGTGTGTGTGTGTGTGTGTGTGTGAGAGAGAGAGAGAGAGAGAGAGAGAGAGAGAGAGAGACGAAGAGAATGGAGATTTCCCAGGGTTCTGGGTGAATCAGAACAGGGAGACGCTACAGGCTGTTGTACTTACTCACCTTGGGGAAAGGTGGGCATTGAGGAAGGGGTGGAGAAAACACAAGAGAGTGCACGTGTATGCATACACTGGCCTGCACGAGTGTACACTGGAGTTGAGTGGAAAGCTCAGTCCCAGCTTTCCACTCCTCAGTGATGTGCCCCTCTGTGCCTCATCTTGTTTGTCAAATGAGCACACATGTCATAGAGCTTTGTGGACATTTAAAGGAAAAGAGTAAAGTGCTCAGCCTAACAGTGCGTAGTGACCTCCCATCAAATAGCAGCTTTTATTATTATTGGCTGGCTTTTGTTGGTTAAGAATCTGCTAGGTACCTCCCACTATGTCTACACTGGATTTACAAAACCCACTTTTTAGAGTTGTTTTTCAAATTCCCACTTTCTGGGAAGGAGTCTTGGGTTTGATTTCCAGCACTGCAAATAAACAAAAACAAAAGCTGGAGGAAAGCAAGCCACTTACTCGAAACCTCTGACCTCTCCTCCCTTCATTGTAAATACCAGTGAGAGAGAAGGAATACAGGAGATGTGCAGCAGAATCGAAGAGAAAATCAGGAGTTGCTGGTAAGTCAGGGCACAGCGGGATTTTAAGCACTGCCTGTTCTCACGGAGTTTACTCTCTTGTCAAGGACACTGGTTACACATAATAGTTACCCACATAGCTACCACCTGTAATGAGTCCCAGGGGAAGAGCCAGGGAGCCTCCAGGGCAGAGAGCAACAGCAGGCAGGTGATTGCCAGAGCCTCAGGTGGGTGACTCGTGCCCCTCGGGACTCTGAGACAGGAAGATCCTCTAGGTAGGCAGAGGGTGGGCTCAGCATGAAGACACTTGAACTAGGAGCAGACATCCAACCAATGTGAACTGCCCGTTCTGTCTGTGTGTCCTTGCCGTCAGCAAGTGTGCATTCTGCGGTTGAGATCAGTGAGGTACTGGGGAGAATTCCATCGGCTCAGTGGATTTGGATTTGTGACATGAGGACAGGAACCTGTCGTGGAGAACAAGAAAGACCTGGGAGTGTCAGGGTAGGCGTGAGGTGGCAGCACTGAAGCCAAAGACAGAAAAAGAAGCAAGAGCTAACAAGCGTGTGTGTGTGTGTGTGTGTGTGTGTGTGTGTGTGGAGAAGATTCCAGAACATTTCTGGAATAGTGCAGAGGGACTTGGAGGGACCAGATCACCAAGTCCATGTAGATTGTGGGAAGGAGTAAAATGAGAAGCCATTGGAAAGTTATAATTGGGGCTGAGGGCATGACTCCAGTGCTAGAGCACCTACCTAGCAAGCACGAGGCCCTGAGTTCAAACCCCGGTACTGCCAAAAAAAAGAGCAAAGTCATGATTCAGTTCAACCACATGAGGTGAGGGGAAGGAGTGTGCAAGATTAATTTTTTCAATGAGTTCCCATTTCAATAAAATAAGGCTCCTATACACAGGGTGCCACGAGATGACAATGATTAAGTGCTTAATTCAGAGCTTGGCACAGAGGAAGGAGCAAGAGGCATTAGCTAAGTGTCTTCAGGTTTCAGTCCGCAGGCAGGATGTCTTATATTTTGTTTTACGGAGTTTTAATTTGTTAGTATACACACGTGAACTTTTTGACTCTTTCAAAGGCAGAGTGAGTAGCAAAACGAACTCAAGCATTCTCCACCTCACTTCAGAGCTCACCAATGTCCTCCTCTTCAAGTTTCCTCTACCTGCACATACACCTGTTTTCCCTCTTCCCCAATATGTTATTACAAAACTTTTTAAACACACAATTTGAAAGATTTTTACAGTGAGTTACTCATAAAGTTACTTCGATCCTAGCATTAGTAGTTTACTGTTTGCTTTCCTGCATCTATGGTCTCTTTAGTTTTTGTTTGTTTTACTACTTGGAAAGGTTAAAGCAGAGGGGACTTTAGTATGCTGACTAAAGAAATTCAGGGAAAACAGGTGTTTTGAGATCTGCTCCCCTAAAGCTTCAATTCCAAATGTGGCAGTTAGGATGAGGAACTTAGTCTGGTATGTTGTCCAAAGCAGATGTCTCTCGTGCAGGTCTCAACCACACCGTGAGGAAGGTGCCATTTTCTTCCTCAGTCCATGTTCAGAGAACTGAGTTAGAGTTCACCTTGGAGCAAGGGAGGATGTGCTTCAGAACCTAGTAATCCTGTTCACTTGGGGCCTTCAGCTGTAGGATGCCAGAACATTGAGGACCCCACACTTGGGCATCCTTGCCCTGCAACACTGATGCACATTAAACCAAGCTTTGTAAGATCTTTCCACCACAGAAGCTGATTATGAAGTGATTGTGTATTTAGGTGCCTGTGTTGGGCCCAATTATACAAAAGATGTAATTCATGCTCACACCTACCCTGTAATTGTGAGTGTCTAGGCTAATTGGGACAATTAGGTTTGCCCATAGGTTCAGACCTGTGCTTGTCAAGTTACCTAAACAAGCAGTTTGCATGGTTTTACTAATTAGGTCGTGACTATGAGGTGAGAGAGAAACTCAGGCAGAGCCAGGCCCAAGCCAGTTCCTATCAAATAGAAGCACCTGTGTCTCCCCTCCCCACCCCGCTTTTAACTAAACCTGCACATCTGACTCCATAAAGGACAGCTGGGCATTTAGGATTATGGCATAAAGTGTGACAGGTAACGTGGGGTGGTGTGTGGGTGCACTCACCACATAGCTGAGCGCCTGCTGTCCCTGCCGGTCTCCCCTTGGTTCTAGGGGCTGCATCTTCCCCAAAAACTGCCTACACCCCCAGCGGCCGGGTGCCAGTCTGGGTCGTGACCATGTTGCTTGAGGTTTAAAGGACCGCCCACAATAGGCAGGCAGCCCCAGTTATGCACGCACAGGCTTAATCCCAGATGCCACGTGCAGGCGTGGCGGGGCTCTCTAAATTTTTTACGTATTTCACATAAAGAGCAGACATCAGTATCTTTAACCTCCCCCCAACAAAACCTTCATACTATCATGAACTCGAGTTCTCTTTTTCTGGAGTATTTTAAAGAAAAGCTCAGCCAACTAAATGCTTTAGTTCATATCTCTAAAAGATGAAAAAATTTTAAACCATTTTCAAAATGACAATAACTCTGTAATCTTGTAAGTCATCCCTTGGGGTCTGTAAGGGGTTGGTTCCAGTTTCCCCCCTTCCCACCAATCCAGGAACCCAGACCCTCTATAGTCATTTCTGTAAAATGCCATGAAGCTTACATAGAACCTATGAACGTTCCCCATGTAATTTATTTATTTGGCTGTACTGGGATTTGAACTCTTGCTAGGCAAGTGCTCTACCACTTGAGTTCTGCCTCCAAGCCGTTTTTGCTTTAGGTTATTTTTAGATGGGGTCTTGTGTTTTGGTCCAGTCCAGCCTGGACCACAGTCCTCCCATGTAGCTGGGAACACAGGTGCAGGTTTACCATGCCTGGCTTATTTGTTGAAATGGGGTCTTCAAAACTTTTTTCCCAGCTGGCCTTGACTACAGTCCTCTAGTTCTCTGCCATCTGAGTAGCTGGGATTATAAGTGTGAGCCACTGTGCTTGGCTTCCCCCATATACGTCAAATCACTTCAAGCTTACTTATAATACGTAATATAGTCATAAATGCTATATAAATCACTGTTAAAACTGTATTGCTTAGGGAATATTAACCAAAAAAAAGTCTGCCTGTGTTCAGTACAGATACACTTCTTTTTTTTCAAATATTTTCAATCTGTGGCTGTGGAACCCATGGATATGGGTAGCTGATGGTACGTACCTAGCTCACGCGCCGAGTTCTCCAATTGTCTAAAAGATGTCTTTGAACCCATTCCAGTCAGGACCCACAAGAGATCTGTTAAATCCAAAGTGACAATAGTCACCACCCTTCTCTATTAAACACCAGTTACTTACTGAGCAAACTGAGCCATTTGCCCTGTAAGGTTTCCCACATCGTGGATTTGGCTGATGGCTGCTCACAAGTGTGAGTCAAAGCGTGTCCCTCTGTGCTGTAAATAAGCAGGTGATCTGGAGGCTCCACTGATTCGGGTTCAAATCTTCAGCAAGAGAAGTGCGGAAGCGTGGCTCTGTTTCCTGTCACATCACCTCAAGAAGAACATGTCAGATTTCCCCACTTCAGTGATGCTGGCTCTCAGGTGAATTTGGGGACATCAGCCTGATCCCTTGGAAAGTTCCCCAGCAGCCTTTCACCAGTGGTTCAACAAGTCATGGATGGCTTGTTGTGAATGGTGGATTTCCGCCTCCATGGATCCCATGTCTTCTGGCCATCATTGTCCTACTGACATGACTTTTACCATTTGAAAGTGACCGGCCGGGAGAGGTTGTATACTTGCTTGGTCACACTTTTTTTTTTCTTAAATCTATTTTCAGAATAGTGAGCAGCGCTCTGGCAACTTCCAAAGGTGTCAGTGACGTTTTTGTTTTTAAATAATATGACCTCATGATTTTTTAATAGATATTTGATGTGCCTCAATCCATTGCCAGCCCATTCTTTCCTGACCCTTTTTTTGGCAGGGCAAGCCGCTGGAGGATCCCTGCTTTCAGGGCAGGACAAGGTATTGGCCCCCGTCCTCAGCCTAGCCATCTCTCCAAGGGGCCCTGCTTCCTTTCTGTGAGAAGGGTACTTAGAAGTCATAACTGGACTCTAGGCAAGTCTGTGAATTTCTTTTCTCTTTGGTTTTTTTGAGACAGACTGGCCTGGAATTTTCTGTAACTCAGGCTGGCCTCCTGAGTGCTGGGATTACAGGCATGTACCACTATACCTGGCTGGCTGTGAATTTCTTTAGAGGTATTTTTTGTTCCTCTGTGCATAATGAACTGGACGAATAAGACTGGGGACAGGGAGATGGGTCCAGTAGCTTATGCAGTGACCCAAATGAGATGTAACAGTAGCTTGAACTTGAACTTGATCTTAAATAAAGCACTTAGCACAGTGCCTGGAATACTGTGGTAGGCATAGCAAATGTTAACACAATCTCATTATTTGATTTACTTATGTTAGTTCACTCTATCTCACCAAAACTGTAAGGAAGGCATCCTTATCAGACTCATATACACAATGAAACCTAGGCTTGGAGGTGAAGAAACTTGCTACAGTCATGGGAATGAACAACCAGCTGCTCCAATCTCCAGACTCCGGCTGACGCACTGCACTGCCCGTGGGGTCCCTAATCTTGAGGTTAAAAATAACTTAAGATTGGGCTGGTGGAGTGGCTCAAGTGGCAGAGCGGCTGCTTAGCAAGCATGAAGCCCTGAGTTCAAACCCCAGTACCATCAAAAAAAAAAAATGACTAAGATTAGTTTCTGACATAGAATCGATCAGTAAGGCTGCCTGCTTACTTCATCAGATGTAATCTGAAATTCCAATGGGGGCTCCAGAGGTGGCCGTCCTTGAGACCTTCTCCGTGCACCTGGCACTTGTTCATTGTTGCCTGCTAGCAAGATGAGGTGACCCTTGCTAGCCTTTATGCTCTTGAGCTGCTAAGATCTTCTTGAGGCTGCCATTGCTCAGACAGGACAGCTGCAGACAAATAACCAACACCAAAGGTGTTCCTGGCTGCTGGCAGTGCCAAGACCTAACTCCGGGCTTTTGGATCTAGAGTTGTATTTGCTTTTGTCTTGGAAAGGTTGCTCCTTTTTAGGAAGGAAAATCACCCTTGGAGCTCAATGAATTGCACCAACATTTGAATCCAGATTTCCAAAGCTGGTCAAAGCCCTTGGGACAGCCCGGAAGCAGAGTTGCTATCCTCAGTGAGAAAGGTGTGGTTCGGTGGGAGCAGGTGGCTAGACCTCTGCAGCAGGGTTCTGCGTGGGATGGACAGCTCACCTGTATGTGATGAGTCCCTTACTCAGTTTCCCCACTGCTGTCAGGCCGAATGCTGCAATGGGCTATCCCAGGAGTGGCTTGGGCCCAGGCCCTTCAGCCAGTGTGGTTGGTGGACATGGTCCCTACCGCAGCAGCTGACATCAGGATGAAGTGTTGCATAAGATGCCTTGGTTTCCTGAAGGCCAGTGCTACCTTGAGCACGAATGAACAGAACGCAACAGTGATAGCAGTCTACATGACTGTGAACTTCATCTGTTCCAGGTCAAGCAATCACCCACGCAAGCTCACTTAATTACCCCAGCAGGCTGGTGAGATTGGTGCTGTTGGTATTCCCATGTGGTAGATGGGAAATTAAGGCTCACCTAACTCCTCTGCATGTGATCCTAAAGCTGGTAGGTCGGTAGTGGAACCAAGGCCATCAGAGTGCAGCATCTGAGCTCTTTGCCAGTCGCTGTTGCTCACCATACCCCAAGAAGGACATGGGAATCCCTTAATGCATCCTGTGGCACTGTCTAGCACCGTCTGCTGCCCCCTGCCCCACCCACCCTCTTCTCAGCTCCAGGCAGACTGGCCTTGTGGGTCCTGGAGAGTGCAGACTCCTTCCTACTGAGCCTTGCTGCATTTCACTCTATCTGCTTTGAATACTTGACCTTCACCTTCCTGCCCGGCTCCTTCAGTTGTTGGCATTGTACTTCTTGCCCTCTTGGCAGAAATTCTTGCTTTCAGAGAGCCTCCCCTGCCTTGCACGCCAGCACGGCATCCCATCATGTGCTCTCGTGTGGCCACCACAGGCCTCTCCTTTGTGGCCGCCATCCTGATTGGGCCCTTGAATGAGGCTGTGATTTCATTTGTTTCCCAGTGAGATCACAGACCCAGGAGGGCTGGGCAGGTCTATTCCCTTTTGGCCCTGAGTCTAAGGTAGCTGGCTCCCAGCAGGTGCTCAGGCAGTGTTCTCACGAGTGAGTGAATGGCTGAAGAAGGCAGAGGCACAGCACAGCAGAGGGGGGAGGAGAGCAGAATTCCACCTGTGAAGGTGGCAGGGACTCAGGACTGAGGCCAGCTGGAGAGTTGTCTCTGCAGACTCTGCAGGAGGCCTTGGAGACAGTGCAACACATTTATCCCTGGAGGTGGGAGACCAGCTGCTCATACCTTCCTCCAAGGCAGAGGCCAACCTGGAACCATTCAGGCCTGCGTACCTGGGTCAGGAGATTGACCACATCAAAAGTTCAGTTTGGAGCTGGATGTCATAGTTCATGCCTGTAATACCAGCTGTTCAGGAGGTGGAGATAGGAGGACGCAGTTGGAGGCCAACCAGGGCAAAAAAAAAAATTTAGCGAGACCCTATTTCAAAAAAAACAAGCTGGGTATGATGGTGTATGCCTGTAATCTCAGTACTGCAGAGGTGGTAGTAGGAGGATCTCAGTCAGTCCAAGGCCATCCCAGGCAAAAATAGACCCTATATGAAAAATCAACTAAAGCAAAAATGGGGGCTGGTGGAGTGGCTCAAATGGCAGAGCCTGCCTAGCAAGTGTGAGGGCCTGAGTTCAAACCCCAATACCACCAAAAAAATTCCACTCTCCAAATAACCTAAACAGTGCCCCTTCCGCCTGTCACTCCAAAACAGAATCCTCATGAGCATTGCTGGGATCAGGACAGGTGGGACATTGGTTCATCCTGCTAAAGGCCCTGAGGCTTCTCCCCATACGGTCCCTGCCCTGCCATTCCCCCCAGAAAGCTCATGGCTGGAGACCTGGGGCTATCCCCGACATGGGAATCTCCCTGTCCTGTCTGGGCCAGCTAATCCCTAGAGAGTGGCCCTGACACCTGACCAGGATGGCAGGTGCCCATGAACCCACTGGGGGTACATTTCCACTCATTGGTGGAGGAGGTGCTCACGACTCGAGGTGCTCACGACTCAAGGTGCCCCACGATGGCCACCTGCCATCCTTCTTGTGTACCAAGAAGGGAGAAGGTCATGTGGAGTGATTGAACAACCTTGGTTGATTCTCACAATAATCCTCTGAAGTGGGCCTATTGGGCATTTTCCTTCTTTTCTCCATGAGGTCACTGAGGTTGGCATGGGTGACAGAGCATCACATCCTGCCTGAGGTTCCCTGCTATCACTAAGATGGGCAGAGCCAAATTGCAAACCCAGCCGTGGGGATCTGATCTGTTGAACTCTCACCCACCCCAGACACAGGCACCATCCCTGTCCCCACTCTGGAAGAGGAGACTGAAGATCTGAGAGGGCATTTCCCAAGGTTCAGCCTCTTGTGGATGGCTTAGAACCAACCAGGGTACACAGTGCCAGTTGGCTTTTGCTACCAATATTGCCTCGGTATGGATGGAGCTGGGGATCTTGGTCCCAGTCCTGACTGTGGTGCTAATTTCACAGGTGACCTTGGGCCTCCTGTGATCATTCTGGAGACAAAGACACCAGACTTCTTGTTTCCCCTTGTCAGGCTACAGGTTGGACCAGGCAGCTTTTGAGAAAATACCTGTGACAACCCCACAGACCTGGTAGGAGCACAGTTTCACTGTCTCCACCACACTTGGCTTGTGCCTGTCAGTTTAATTATCTCTGGATTAACAAAAAGACCTTGCGCCACCCTCCTGACAGCTGGAGAGCCCTTGGCCACCCACTCTGTCCTGATACTGTTGCTTTTTTTTTTTTTCCCCATGGTGCTGGCATGGTCAAAACGCCAGCAAAACGCTGGCCTTGCCCTCCCCTCTGGGAGGTGTCTGATAGATAAAGGCTTGTCCTGTTTACCTGTCTACCATCAGGATTATGGGAGCATATAAACCCAACTCCAGAGACCCAGGGTTGGGCAAGGGGACGATTGCACGCATGGTGAAGTAGGTTAAGTATGGGAGTGTGGCAAGTAGGAGAGTCCTAGAGTCTGGATGGGCAAGCCACAGAGAGGCAGCCCGCAGGTACCTGCACTCAATCAGGTAAGGGCTGAGGCAAGACCTCTTGAGAATGGCTGAATTGCTGTGAGTTGCGGGTGACAGATAAGGGCACCCTGCACGGTGTGCACACTTGGGGAAGCTCTGGAGCACTGGCTGTCCAAGCCCCTCCCCTGTGGCCTGATGCAGCACACCACCAGCCTCTCTCTGAAAGGTGACACTCCATAGGCCGGGCTCCCTTAGTCACCCCCAAGGCGCACAGGAGAATGGAGCTAGTGGCTATGTCTCAGTGACGGTAAGTGACAAGTGCTTTTGGACTTAATCAGGGTGGGAGTTAAAATCCAGGTACAGAAGGGGATGGCTGGGTGCTGACAGGCTGCTCCCTCTATCCCTCTAAGACCTTGTCAAGTATGGCTGTGTGTGTGTGCCGTGACAAAAAAGCACGACCCCCACACACCTGCTCCATTGCAGGGGGCTGGCCACCAGCCAGCATTTGGAACCCAACAGGTTCCTGCATTCATCATGGAGAGGCCTGTGCTTGCTCTGGCACCAGGCAGCTGCTGCTTGGGTTTGATTTACAAAAAAATAAAAGCCAGGCTGGTGATGTAGCTCTGTGGTACAATATTTGCCTAGCAAGCATAAGGTCCTGGGTTCAAGTCCCAGCACCACCCAAAAAAAAAAAGGAAAGAAAGAAAAAACAAAAATAGCTTTGGCCGACATCCAGTTTTTGGGTCAGTCGAGTTATTTCAGCAAAAGGCAACAGCCTGTGTGATCGGGATCACAGAGGTTCGTTGGAGGAGTCTGTCTTTTGCTGCTCGTGAACTCAGACCGCCTGAACTGCACTCATTCTAGATCACTGCCCATGTCTGGCGTTGTTACTTTACACTTTGATCTGTTGTGTTTTAAAGGCACACAAGTGTCTGATTTCAGGATGGGACTGCAGTGCTCCTTGTAATGCTCTGTCCTATGGAATTTATTTGTATGCATTTTTGGTGACTGGGCAGCAGGAGAGATATGGCTTGTTGGGTCAGGATTTGAGCCAGGACAAATGACTGAGCTGCTCTGAGCCACACTTCACCAAGCTGTAAAGTAATGATCGCACAACAGTAATATCCCCGGAGCTGTGTTGAGGATTGGCGGTGGGGTAGTGGGGAGGACTCCTGGAAGCCTGAAGGCACTGGATGGCTTGATGTGTATAAGTGTTCTGGGTACACAGATGTCATCTGAAGAGCAGCTGTGAGGCAGGGAAGGAGCAAGGAGTAGCGTTTCCATTTTATCAAGGAGGAAGGTCTGTAAGTGAGTTTCTTAGGCACCTTTCTCAGTTTCCCCACTCGTGCTCACTTGAAAACATTCTCTTGACTCCGACAAGGTAACCCTGACAAGGTAGGTGTGTAGTGTCAGAGCCACTGGTTCCCATCAGAATAGTAGTACATCTGAAAGGACTTGCAGAGTGAAAGAGGAAGGTAGATTGGAAGAAAGACTGGTTGCTCCATTCATTAGAGCTTCTGATTCCAGCTTGGCATACTATCTCTCAGTCACCTGACCATTTGCCTGACCACTCTTCTCCTCTACATACCGCCTGCCCATCTGTATTAGTCTTTCTGTTGCTATAACAAAATACCCAATGCTGGGTAGCTTGTAAAGAAAAGAGGTTTATTTAGCTCACAGTTCTGGAGGTCCAAGAGCCTGGCACCAGCTTCTGGTTGGCTCTGGTGAGGGCCTTCTGGTGTTATCCCAACATGGTGGACAGCATCATGGTTGGAGTGTGTATGAGAGAGATCATATGACAGGAAACCAGAGGGACTCAGGGGCCTGGCCTGCTCTATAACAACTCATTCCCAAAAAAACCAAGTGTCAAGATCAGCATTAATCCCTTCCTAGGGCAGGGCCTCCATGACCCAATTCCCTTGCATATGGCTCCACCTCTTAAAGATTCCACTAATTCCCAGCGTTGCCCCTGTGGGGACTAAACTCCCAGCACATGAACCTTTGGGGACACACTCCAAACATATCCAAACGATTGCACTGTCCTCCTCAGGTGGTCCCGACCAGCCATCCTTCTCCCAGCCAGCCGGGATTTCCTGTGCAAGGTCCCCCACAGTTGGAGCTTGCACAATATCAAACTTGCCTAACTTGGTTGACTTTCCAGCAGGAATCAATGCAGAGGACTCCCATCCCACTCCAGGGAAGTGTGTTTGGCTTTGAATCCTGCTCTCTCCTCTGCAGTGACCTGAGTATGTTTTCTTTGCAGTAAAGGATGGCCAGCCTACCAACTGTATGCTTTTGCTCTTATTTCTAAATTGGGACACTGAAGATTTGCTTTCAGCTGACCACGTTGTAAGCATGATGACGCCTGGTGGATTTCCCCCTGCACTCCTGAATGCAAGTTCAGAAACCAGACCCTAAAATCAAAATTCCAGCTTGGTTCAAGCCATTCGTGGTGCTTAATATGTGGGCGTGACTTCGTTTATTCACTCATGCACACAGTTATTAAGCACCCACTGTATGCCAAGCACCACGCTGAATGCAAGGATCCAGGCATGAATGTCCCCAAGGGCCACCCAATTGGTCAGGAAAATGGACAGCTGAACAGTTCACTCCCACATTGCATCATCCTTGTTGCTATGGTGGAAGTCCTTACCCGCTGGCTGACCCACTGGCCAGCGTGGGTCTGAGCAGAGAATCCCAGGGGACGGGGTGACAGAGGGCAGGTTGCAGCACTGTGAACACGCTTGGTTAGTGTGACCAGCAGAGTGGCTGACAGGAGAGCGGCCAGTCAGCAGGAGAAGGCAACAAGGGCCCTCACACACCCTCCCGCCTGAGGAGGATGTAGCCCTTGAACCTGTCAGGTCTCTGGGGAAACTGGGATGGCTTTTGCAACACTTTTGGCCAGGCTCTATGCCAATTATTCATTTCAGAATTTTCCCGGAGGGCATGGCTGAGCCAGCAGTTTCAGGACTTTGACCTTTCTTGCTGATGTTTTAGAATTTTTTCTTGAGTGTTTACCAAGTACAAGAGGAAAAACAGCATATGAAGTAAAGTCCACCCCCAGCTCACCACTTAGAGCAGGAGGGAGAGAGGAAGGCACAGGTGTACAGACCAGTGGCTGTCAACAGAGGGCAGTTTTGCCCCCCATAGGACATTTGTCACTGTCTGGAGACATTTTTGGATGTCACAAGGGAGGGAGATGCTGCTGGCATCGAATGGGTAGAGGCCGGGGATACTGCTCAATGTCCTGTAATACATAGGACGGTTCTGTGGGAATTCCCCCTCTCCAGATGTCACAGGGCCATGGTGGAGAAATCCTGGGGTCTCAGAGACAAGCCCATTCGCTGCTATGTTTAAGTTCTGTTTTTAATTCTTTCAGGATATGCCTAGGGGATTGTGGTCTATTGTAGTAATTGTGTGTTCAACCTGTTTGTTTGTTTGTTTTTTGGCAGTACTGGGGTTTGAACTCAGGACTTCACACTTGCTAGGCAGATGTTCTACCACTTGAGCCATTCCTCCAGCCCTCTGTGCTCAACTTTCTAAAGAGCCACTCTAAACTATTTTCCACAACAGGGGCACTACTCTAAATTCCCAGTAGCGACAGGCAAGGGTTCCAGTTTCTCTATGTCCTTGACACCTGTTATTTATTTTCTCTCTCTGTATTCGTCAGCTTTCCAGCTCTACAAGGAAATAACCTTATGAAGAGAAAAGGCTTCCTGAGCCTCATGGGTTTGAAGGTTCCAGTCCAAGATCAGGTTGATCCATTGCTTTAGGCCTCTAGTTTTGTCTTCTGTTTTACAGGCTGGGGATGGAACCCAGGGCCTTGTGCATGCTAGGCAAGCGCTCTACCACTGAGCCACACCCCCAGCTGGCTTCAGGCCTCTGACAAGGCAGCATATCATAGCAGGAGCCTATGGTGGAGCAAGTCACTCACCTTGGGAGCCAAGAAAGAACAAGAGAGAGTGTGGGCCAGGGTCCCACACCCCCCTGAGAGCACACCTCCATTGACCTGAAGACCTCCCGCTAGGTCCCACCTCTTAAAGGTCCCACCATCTCCCAATAGCACCATACTGGGGACCCAGCCTTCACATAGAACTTTTGGGGACACATCCAAACTCTATTACATGTGCTGGCTCTCTCTCTGTCTCTCTCTCTCTCTCTCTCTCTCTCTCTCTCTCTCTCTTTTCTGCCTCCTCCTTTTTTGGGGCTTACAGCCATTCTAGTGAAGGTGTCATAGTTTTTGTTGTTTGGTTTTAATCTTTTTTTTCTCTCGGCACTGGGATTTGAACTCTGGACCTCGCACTTGCTAGACAGGTATTCTACCACTTGAGTTACTCCCCCATTCCCCATGTGGTTTTGGTTTACATTTCCCTAATGACCAAGGATGTCCGCCATCTTTTCGTGTACTTACAATATACTTTTCATGTATATCTTCTAGGAGGGATGTCCATCCAAGTTCTTCACCCATTTTTAAATTGCGCTGTTTGTCTTTTTGTTGAGTTCTAGGAGTTCTGTATATATTCTGGACTCTAGACCCTGAGCAGATGTGGTTTGCAAATGGTTCTCCTATTCTGTAGGTTATCTTTCCAATGTCTCAGTCATTCCTATGATTCACAACAGTCTTTAATTTTTAAAACATCCAGGTCATCTATTTTTCCTTACGTTGCTCAAGCTTCTGGTGTCACACCTAAGAATTCATTGTCAAATCAAAGCTCACTGGGATTTGCCACTATGTTTTCTTCTAAGAGGTTTATGGTGTTAGCTCTTAGATTTAGATCTTTGATCCTGTTTGAGTTAGTTATTGTATATCGTATGAAATAAGGATCCAAATTCATTCTTTTGCGTGTAGAAATCCTGTTGTTCCATTTATTTAAGTCTTCTTTTTTTTTTCAATGTTTTGTAATTTTCATTGTGCAAGTCTTTCACCTTCCTAGTTAAATTTATTCCTAGGTATTTTATTTTTTGGATACTATTATAAATAGTCTTTTTTCCTTAATTTCCTTTTCAGATTAATTGCTGGTGTCTAGACTCTCAACTGATTTTTTGCACATTGATCTTATACCCTTAATTGGTTCTCTAGTAGATGTGTGTTTTGGTTTGGCTTGGTTTTGGTGTGTGCCTTCTTTGGAGACTTTCTGTGTCTAGGATCACACTTTCTGCAAATAGTGATACTTTTGCTTTTTTCTCTCTGGCATGATGCCTTTTGTTCTTTGTATTGCCTAATTACTTTGGCTATTAGAATTCACTAGGCCTTCTAGTGCCATGGTGAACAGCAGTGGTGAAAGTGGACACCGTGTCCTATTGCTGTTCTTAAGAGGGAAAAGTTCTTTCCCCTTTCAGTATGAGATTAGCTGTTTTCCATAAATGTGCTTTATTTAGCATTTGAGGTTCCCTTCTGTTCCCCACTTTTCTGAGTTTTTTTTTTTTTTAAATCATGAAAGGGTGTTGGGTTTTTCCAAATGCTTTTTTGGGGAGGGGTCAAGTGAGCTGATCACATGCGTTTTCTTTTGCGCTGTTGACATGGTGCGTTGGCTTGATTTGAGAACAACCTTTGGCTAACTCTTCTTTCAAAGAAACTTGATGACCTTAAAGGAAGAAAAAAAAAAAAAAAAGGAAGAAAGAAACCTTTCTAACCCTGTGTTACCTGGAAAAATAACCTTGCAACAATTCAGCAATTCTGTTGTCAAAAGCGTCCAAGAAGTCCTTGACTCACATATTTCCAGGAAATCTTGAGAACTTTCCCACGTCCCCTCAGAACGTTGTGTTGAAATCCCCAAAGAAAATACCATTTATATACCAAATTGAGGGTGGGGGGTGTGGCTCCATGGTAGAGCACTTGCCTAGCCATGTGCAAAGTCCTGGGTTCAATCCCCAGCAATGCAAACAAAACAAAAATGAATAGATTTGAAGTTATCGCTTGGGCTTTGTAGTCCTGATTTTATATTTCTTCTGGCATAAAATTGTGGCACAATTACTTCATTTACTCATTTAGTTTTGCAGAGCTGAGGACAGACACTCAAGGCCTCACTCATGCTAGGCAAATGCTCCACCAGTGAGCTGAGCTAACACCCCGGCCTGAACAATTGGTCCAGAAGTTGCTGAAACATGCTCAGGTCCCATTATCTTCAAATAACAACCATCTGCTTATTAGTAGGTAGAATTAGTGTGACAGGAAGAGGCGTGGCTTTGAGATCAGAATAACTAGCTGGGCACTGGTGGCTCACGCCTGTAATCCTACTACTCAGGAGGCGGAGATCAGGAGGATCATGGTTCAAAGCCAGCCCAGGCAAATAGTTCATGAGATCCTATCTTGAAAAATATCCAACACTTAAAAAAGGGCTGATGGAGTGGCTCAAGTGGTAGAGCATCTGCCTAGCAAGTGCAAGGCCCTGAGTTCAAATCCCAGCACCAAAAAAATTTACATTTTTATTGAGATATAATTTATACAACATCCAATCCTCCTCCGAAAAAAAATAACACTGTTTTTTAGTGTAGTTACAGAGTTGTGCAACCATCATCACAATTTTAGGACATTTTTATCACCCCAATCAAAAATGCCTTTATCCACACCCCATTCCACCACTCCCAGAAACTGCAAGTCTTCTTTCCATCTCTCAGGATTTGCCTATTTTGGACTTTTCATATACATGGGATCCTCTTCTCATGGTCAATCTTCTTTGACTTAGCACAGTGTTTTCAAGTTCATGCACATTGTAGCATGGATCAGTGTTTCATTCCTTTTTTATGGCTGGATAATATTCCATCGTGTACATCACCACATTCTGCTTATCTATTCACCAGCAAATGGATATTTGGGTTATTGCCATGTTTTTTTGTGCTGTGACTAATGCTACTAGAACAGTCCTTTAATGTACATGGTCTCATTGCGTTCACAAATTTATGATTTAGGTTGAGCATGGGGTAGAATATGCTCTTTGTGTGTGCTGTTGGAACACCTGAGACTGGCTAATTTATAAAGAACAAATTTATCTCTTGGGATAAATTCTCTGGGATGTCTTGGAAGTCCAAGTTTGAAGGGCTGCATTTAGGGAGACCCCCTTACTCCATCACCCCCAAGGTGGAAAGCAGAAGAGTGAGAGAGTGGCAGGGGTCCAAATGCACTTTTATAAAAACCTGCTCTCGTGATGAAAAACCCTCTCCCAAGGTAACAGCATTAATCCCTGCACTCATGCCCTAGTCACCTCTTAAAGGTCCCCCTCTAAACACTGTTACATTGGGAATTAAGGGTCCAGCCCATGACCTTGGGGACACATTCAAACCATAGCAAATACCTAGAGGGAGAAAACTGATCCCGGAGGACTATGGAATATGCCCAAGGTCACAGAACACAATGGCCTCGGTGGGAGAAAAGTTCTTCTTCACTCTGTCCAGAAACCCAAATGCCTCCCACCCTCACCTCCTTTAGGAGACAAATCAGTCCATTATGTAAACCTTAAAATCTCTCTTTTTCTTTACAGATTTTCTGAATGGTCTTGCTTCTTTTTCTGTCTTGCCTGATTTTGTCCTGCTTGACCTTTTCCTGGCTAAAAATCTGCGGAAAAATGACAGACTCCAACCCAGTAACCAACAGTAAGCTGGAACCGGGTTTCATCCTGACTCAGGAGCCCTCTCCTGATTCAGACAGCTCAGAGGAGCCACTACAAACAAATGGTGGTGTCAACTCTCTGCCAGAGACTCCTAACCAGGCTGAGCCAGCCTCCCACACAGGCCCCAAAGATGCCTGTCAGCAGAGAAACTCCCAGCCACCCTCACACCAGAAGGCCCTCCAAAATCACCTTTCATTCAAGGACACACGGCCCTCCCCAGAACTCCAAGCCAATGGGACAGGGACCAGAAGTCTGGAGGCCCCAGGTACCAATGGCCTGTCCTCCCAAGCCAGGCCCCAGGGCCAGCAAGCCAACTCCCTCTCCAAAGAAGATGAGAAGCAGGCGCACATCAAGAGGCAGCTGATGACCACCTTCATCCTGGGCTCCTTCGATGACAACTCCTCTGATGAGGACCTTGGAGTCTCTTTCCGGGAGTCTTCCCGGAAGAACAGCCGAGCCAGCCTGGGCACCCTGTTTCTGGAGGCAGCTGGGACTGCGAGCGAAGCTGACGCCCACGTGCCCACTATGAGGTAACAGACCCCTTTCTTCTCCTCTTCCTGGGGGTGGGGACAGTTAGGGTAGGGCTTGTCCTCTTCCCTGACCCTTCCCCTCTCTGTCAGGTGGCTTCCTGATTCCAGCACTTCGAGGACCTGGGTAAAAAAAGCAGGGGACAGCCCAGTGCCAGTGGCTCACGCCTGTAATCTTAGCTACTCAGGAGGCAGAGATCAAAGCCAGCTCAGGCAAATAGTCTGCAAGACCCTATCTCGGAAAAAACCATCACAAAAATGGAAAAAAAGGGCTGGTGGAGTTGCTGAAGGTATAGGCTCCGAGTTCAAACCTCAGTACTGCACACACATACACACACACACACACACACACACACACACACACACACACACAGCAGGAGTCGTAAGCTTGACTGCTTTGTTTTCTTCGTTCCCTCCTTTCAGAATCATTTTGTGTGCACAGGGCCCCTATGCCAGGAAACTGGCTTTCTGGAACCTTTAGCACAGTTGGGCAGGATGACCTTGTGGATATTGCTTAGTATTTAAGCCAAATAGCTGCAGGGGATCATGGGAACCTGAAGGGGGAGACCACTCTCCTGCCTCCTGAAGACTCACTTATTCATTCATTCATTCATTCAGCAGGTAACTCATGAGGGAAGGACCAGCTTCTCCAGAAACTCAAATACTGTAATCTTCCCCATCAATTTGGTTGTTGGGAGCCAGTACCTGTAGGTTCATAACAGGTGGGCTTACCCTAGGGGTGCAGCCCATGTTTCTTTTGTTCTCAACTTTCCCTTCCCTCATCCCCAAATTACAAACAGAATATAGTAGTCCCTGGTAGAAAATGGGAAACACAGAAGGGCAGAGAGGAAAAAAAGAGCCACCAGCCAAAATTTTGCAAGCTGGAGAGAATTCTGCACTTGGTCCTGTATTCCTTCTCTCCGCTCTGGTTTTCACCTGTGAGTGAAGGCTTACTAGCTATTTTTTCCTTCTTGTTTTTGAGACAGGGTCTTCCTATGTAGCCCAGACTGGCCTTGAACTCGAGATCCTCCTGTCTCAGCCTCTCGAGTGCTGGGATTACAGGCATGAGCCCCGCTCACTTTAGTTACCTGTTCTTTTAAGCATCTCCACCCCTCTCTCTGACAAGGTAAGGGGAATCCGAATGGGTCCTTTTTCAGTGAGTGGCTGCTGAAAGACAAAAAAAAGAAGAGTAACAACCGTCTTCAGGGGGACACTGGAGTTTCTAGAAGGATGAAAGGAAGAGAAGGCTTTGGTGTCTAGCACACAGAGCACAGCTTTCATAGGGGACAGAGTTGGGCTCAACCCTTGGCTCTGCTGCCTCCTATGATGTGAACCATGGCCCTTCATCTGTTCTGGCCTCAGTCTCTCCTCTGTAAAATGTGAAAGGGACTAGCAGCGAGAGGTCCTGAGTTCAAACCCCAGTGCTGCTGAAAACAAATGTGGAAATGATTAAATAGGATAATGCTTGTAAAGCATGCAGAGTTTGGTGCACGGTACGTGCTTACTATGCAGTAGACACCTCCCAGCTCCATTCTTGGGCTTGTCCTTTGCCCGCCAGCAGTCCAGTCTCCCCAGAGCTTCTCACCTTTCTTCTTCCTGACGTTTATGTGAGTTACCCGTTTGTCCCTCCTAACAAGGCCACGAGGCTGGTGCTACACACCCACATTATAGATGCGAGAACTGAGGCTCAGAGGAGAAAAGTTTCTTCCCCAGGATACTCAGCTAGGAGTGGCAAAGCCAAGTCAAGGCCAAATATGTCACCCTGCAAAACCCGCATTCTTTCAGTGATGTCTAGTGCCCCTCCCTGCCAAGCCCCCTTCTCTCAATGTACAACTTCAGCAGAGCCTGGGGAAGGACAGTGAATTAAGCCAGGCCACCAGAGACACACAGATCCGAGCAAGGAGAAGGGATGGGAGGTTACAGCAGGGGTGTGGTTGCTGCTGTCCAGGAGCCTGCGTTCTAGAGAGGAAATGGGAAATGTAGGAATAAACAGGGAAACTGACCAGACTGGTTCCACAGAAAATTCTACCATGGTGCAGTGTTCTAGAATGGAGTGTTTAGAACAGTACTAATATGGTCCCCACTAGTTACACGTGGCTATTGAGCCCTTGAAATGTGCTCAGGGTGACTGCACAACTAAATTTTATTTTAGATTTAATTTTTATGGTGCTGAGGGATCAAACCAGGATCCCAAGCATACGTAGGCAAGTTCTCTACCACTGAGCTACACCACCTCAGCCCCCAGAGTTGCTTTTTTTTTTTTTTTTGCAGGGTCTTGCTATGTAGTCCAGGTTGACCTGGAACTTACTGGGTTGCTCAGTTTGGCCTCAAACCCATGATCCTCCTGCCTTTACCTACCAAGTGCTGGAATTACAGGCATGAGCTATCATGCCTGGCCAAGGCTGAACTTTAAATTTTAATTTTAGGTAGTACACGTTGAATTGGACAGCACAGATCTAAACCTAATGGGCAAGAAGGAATGAATGTGGGAATTAACAGGCTTGACAAATCAGTAACATTGCTAACACTGTTTCCTGAGTCTTCCATGCCCAGAAAGCTGCGAGGCTTCAATGAGCTGATATTTCTCCTCACTTTCTACCCACTGTCTTCACCCACTATTTTGAGGGGTCTTTGCTGGTTTGCACTTAAACAACAGCTTGTCTGAGCTGGTCAATTTATAAAGGTGCTTTAAAGATACTTACCTTTCTTCAGAGAGGAAAGGAAGCCAAAATTCTGACTGGATTTCCTGCTCTAATATTGTCATTGCTTAGGTACATAGGTGTGTACCTAGCATTGTAGGTAAATCCCTGCCTTGCCCAGCCAAGGACTGGAGGGAAGGGCAGAGCCATCTTGCTTTCTTGTGAATGGCTGACTGAGGAGATGGACATTACGGCTAGTGTGCTGTGTGGCCTTGGGCAGGTCCCTTCCCCTCTCTGAGCCCCCAGATCCCTTCTGTGTAGAATAAGGAGTTTGAACCAGACTCCTAAGGTGTGACTTGTGCTCACAAAGCTCAATGGCACACAGTTCTTTTGCCCCCAATCTAATGTTTTTTCAGAGTCAAGAATTTAGAATTTGAGCCAGTGCCAGTGGCTCATACCTGCAATCCTAGCTAGTCAGAAAGCAGAGATCAGGAGGCTCACGTTTTGAGGCCAGCCCAGGCAACAAAAATGAGACCCTCTTCTCAAAAAATGCCCAAAACAAAAAGGGCCACTGGAGTGGCTCATGTGGTAGAGTGCCTGCCTAGCAAGTGCCTGAGTTCAAGGCTCAGTACTGAAGGAAAAAAAAAAAGGAATTTAGAATTTGAGTACCCAGGGACAATGTGGGGCTCTGCTGGTGACTTCCAAGGCACTTGCATTTCCATGAGGGCCATTCCAGCCCACACCAAGGCCCAGAACCATGGGCCTGTGGTGGGAGACACCCACGTGTGCTTTTGTTTCTTTTTTTTAAAACATTTTTTGGCTGTATTGGGATTTGAACTCAACCTCATGCTTGCTAGGCAAGTTCTCTACCACTTTTTTTTTTTTTTCTCATGTTTCTGTGTTTTTATTTATTTTTTTTTTCATTTTTCTTTTATTATTCATATGTGCATACAAGGCTTGGTTCATTTCTCCCCCCTGCCCCCACCCCCTCCCTTACCACCCACTCCCCCCCCTCCCGCTCCCCCCCCTCAATACCCAGCAGAAACTATTTTGCCCTTATCTCTAATTTTGTTGTAGAGAGAGTATAAGCAATAATAGGAAGGAACAAGGGGTTTTGCTGGTTGAGATAAGGATAGCTATACAGGGCATTGACTCATATTGATTTCCTGTGCGTGGGTGTTACCTTCTAGGTTAATTCTTTTTGATCTCACCTTTTCTCTAGTTCCTGGTCCCCTTTTCCTATTGGCCTCAGTTGCTTTTAAGGTGTCTGCTTTAGTTTCTCTGCATTAAGGGCAACAAATGCTAGCTAGTTTTTTAGGTGTCTTACCTATCCTCACCCCTCCCTTGTGTGCTCTCGCTTTTATCATGTGCTCAAAGTCCAATCCCCTTGTTGTGTTTGCCCTTGATCTAATGTCCACATATGAGGGAGAACATACGATTTTTGGTCTTTTGGGCCAGGCTAACCTCACTCAGAATGATGTTCTCCAGTTCCATCCATTTACCAGCGAATGATAACATTTCGTTCTTCTTCATGGCTGCATAGAATTCCATTGTGTATAGATACCACATTTTCTTAATCCATTCGTCTGTGCTGGGGCATCTTGGCTGTTTCCATAACTTGGCTATTGTGAATAGTACCACAATAAACATGGATGTGCAGGTGCCTCTGGAGTAACAGTCTTTTGGGTATATCCCCAAGAGTGGTATTGCTGGATCAAATGGTAGATCGATGTCCAGCTTTTTAAGTAGCCTCCAAATGTTTTTCCAGAGTGGTTGTACTAGTCTACATTCCCACCAACAGTGTAAGAGGGTTCCTTTTTCCCCGCATCCTCGCCAACACCTGTTGTTGGTGGAGTTGCTGATGATGGCTATTCTAACAGGGGTGAGGTGGAATCTTAGTGTGGTTTTAATTTGCATTTCCTTTATTGCTAGAGATGGTGAGCATTTTTTCATGTGTTTTCTGGCCATTTGAATTTCTTCTTTTGAGAAAGTTCTGTTTAGTTCACATGCCCATTTCTTTATTGGTTCATTAGTTTTGGGAGAATTTAGTTTTTTAAGTTCCCTGTATATTCTGGTTATCAGTCCTTTGTCTGATGTATAATTGGCAAATATTTTCTCCCACTCTGTGGGTGTTCTCTTCAGTTTAGAGACCATTTCTTTTGATGAACAGAAGCTTTTTAGTTTTATGAGGTCCCATTTATCTATGCTATCTCTTAGTTGCTGTGCTGCTGGGGTTTCATTGAGAAAGTTCTTACCTATACCTACTAACTCCAGAGTATTTCCTATTCTTTCTTGTATCAACTTAAGAGTTTGGGGTCTGATATTAAGATCCTTGATCCATTTTGAGTTAATCTTGGTATAGGGTGATATACATGGATCTAGTTTCAGTTTTTTGCAGACTGCTAACCAGTTTTCCCAGCAGTTTTTGTTGAAGAGGCTGCTATTTCTCCATCGTATATTTTTAGCTCCTTTGTCAAAGATAAGTTGCTCATAGTTGTGTGGCTTCATATCTGGGTCCTCTATTCTGTTCCACTGGTCTTCATGTCTGTTTTTGTGCCAGTACCATGCTGTTTTTATTGTTATTGCTTTGTAATAGAGTTTGAAGTCAGGTATTGTGATACCTCCTGCATTGTTCTTTTGACTGAGTATTGCCTTGGCTATTCGTGGCCTCTTGTGTTTCCATATAAATTTCACAGCAGATTTTTCAATCTCTTTAATGAATGTCATTGGAATTTTGATGGGAATTGCATTAAACATGTAGATTACTTTGGGGAGTATCGACATTTTTACTATGTTGATTCTACCAATCCATGAGCATGGGAGATCTCTCCACTTTCTATAGTCTTCCTCAATCTCTTTCTTCAGAAGTGTATAGTTTTCCTTGTAGAGGTCTTTCACATCTTTTGTTAGGTTTACACCTATGTATTTGATTTTTTTTGAGGCTATTGTAAATGGAATTGTTTTCATACATTCTTTTTCCGTTTGCTCATTGTTAGTGTATAGAAATGCTAATGATTTTTCTATGTTGATTTTATATCCTGCTACCTTGCTATAGCTATTGATGATGTCTAGAAGCTTCTGAGTAGAGTTTTTTGGGTCTTTAAGGTATAGGATCATGTCATCTGCAAATAGGGATATTTTGACAGTTTCTTTACCTATTTGTATTCCTTTTATTCCTTCTTCTTGCCTAATTGCTCTGGCTAGGAATTCCAGTACTATGTTGAATAGGAGTGGAGATAGTGGGCATCCTTGTCTGGTTCCTGATTTTAGAGGGAATGGTTTTAATTTTTCTCCATTAAGTATAATGCTGGCTGTAGGTTTGTCATATATAGCTTTTATAATGTTGAGGAACTTTCCTTCTATTCCTAGTTTTCTTAGAGCTTTTATCATGAAATGATGTTGGATCTTATCAAAGGCTTTTTCTGCATCTATTGAGATGATCAAGTAGTTTTTGTCTTTGCTTCTGTTAATGTGGTTTATTACGTTTATTGATTTTCGTATGTTGAACCACCCCTGCATCCCTGGGATGAAGCCTACCTGGTCGTGGTGAATAATCTTTTTGATGTGTTGCTGAATTCGATTTGCCATTATTTTGTTGAGGATTTTTGCATCAATGTTCATTAAGGAGATTGGCCTATAGTTCTCCTTTTTGGAGGTGTCTTTGCCTGGTTTTGGGATAAGTGTAATAGTGGCTTCATAAAATGTGTTTGGCAGTTTTCCTTCCCTTTCTATTTCATGGAACAGTTTAAGGAGGGTTGGTATCAGTTCTTCTTTAAAGGTCTGATAGAATTCAGCAGAGAATCCATCAGGTCCTGGACTTTTCTTTTTGGGGAGACTCTTGATTGCTGCTTCAATTTCATTTTGTGTTATAGGTCTATTCAGGTGATTAATTTCCTCTTGGTTCAGTTTTGGATGATCATATGTATCTAGAAATCTGTCCATTTCTTTTAGATTTTCAAATTTATTTGAATATAGGTTCTCAAAGTAGTCTCTGATGATTTCCTGGACTTCCATGGTGTTTGTTGTTATCTCCCCTTTTGCATTCCTAATTCTACTAATTTGGGTTTTTTCTCTCCTCATTTTAGTCAGGTTTGCCAGGGGTCTATCGATCTTGTTTAGTTTTTCAAAGAACCAACTTTTTGTTTCATTAATTCTTTGTATGGTTTTTTTGGTTTCTATTTCGTTGATTTCAGCTCTTATTTTTATTATTTCTCTCCTTCTATTTGTTTTGGGATTTGCTTGTTCTTGTTTTTCTAGGAGTTTGAGATGTATCATTAGGTCATTGATTTGGGATCTTTCAATCTTTTTAATATATGCACTCATGGCTATAAACTTTCCTCTCAAGACTGCCTTAGCTGTGTCCCATAGGTTCCGGTAGGTTGTGTTTTCATTTTCATTGACTTCCAGGAACATTTTAATTTCCTCTTTTATTGCATCGATGATCCATTCTTCATTAAGTAATGAGTTATTTAGTTTCCAGCTGTTTGCATGTTTTTTGTCTTTACTTTTGTTGTTGAGTTCTACTTTTACTGCATTGTGGTCAGATAGTATGCATGGTATTATTTCTATTTTCTTATATTTGCTGAGGCTTGCTTTGTGCCCTAGGATATGATCTATTTTGGAGAAGGTTCCATGGGCTGCTGAGAAGAATGTATATTGTGTAGAAGTTGGATGAAATGTTCTGTAGACATCTACTAGGTCCACTTGATCTATTGCATATTTTAGATCTTGGATTTCTTTATTGAGTTTTTGTTTGGATGACCTATCTATTGATGATAATGGAGTGTTAAAGTCTCCCACAACCACTGTGTTGGCATTTATATATGCTTTTAGGTCTTTCAGGGTATGTTTGATGAAATTGGGTGCGTTGACATTGGGTGCGTACAGATTGATGATTATTATTTCCTTTTGGTCTATTTCCCCTTTTATTAGTATGGAATGTCCTTCTTTATCTTGTTTGATCAATGTAGGTTTGAAGTCTACTTTGTCAGAGATAAGTATTGCTACTCCTGCTTGTTTTCGGGGGCCATTGGCTTGGTAAATCTTCTTCCAGTCTTTCATCCTAAGCATATGCTTATTTCTGTCGGTGAGATGAGTCTCCTGTAAGCAACAAATTGTTGGATCTTCTTTTTTAATCCATTTTGTCAAACGGTGTCTTTTGATGGGTGAATTAAGTCCGTTAACATTAAGTGTTAGTACTGATAGGTATGTGGTGATTCCTGCCATTTAGTTATCTTAGTTGTTTGAAGGTTTGATTGTGTGTACCTAACTTGATGTTACTCTCTACTGTCTTGCAGTTCTCTACCACTTGAGCTATGCCCCCGGACCTTCTTTGCTTTAGATAAGGTCTCATGCTTTTGCTGGTACTGGCTTGGGACTTTGATCATCTTACCTCTGCCTCCCAAGTAGCTGAGATTACAGGTGTGAACCACCACACCCACTTGCTGTTTGTTGTTTTTAATGACCTGTAATGAGAATCCCACATCACAGGATCTTGTAAAGTTAGGCTCACTCACTCACTGTACTGCCGCTGCCTCTGGTGGTTGTCTGAATGGAAAAAGTCTATCAAAGCCCATGTGCTCAGCCAGGTGCAATGACTGAGGGTGTAATCCTAGCTATTCGGAAGGCAGAGATCTGGAGGAACAAGATTGGAGGGCAGCTCTGCAAAAAGTTTGAGACCCCATCTCAACCAATGGCTTGGCATGGTGGTGTGTGCCTGTCATCCCAGCTCTTCTGGGAAGCACTAATAGGAGAATCGAGGTCAGGCTAGCCTAGACATAAGTGAGACCCTATCTGAAAAATAACCAAGGAGCAAAAGGCTAGTGGAGTGGCTCAAGTGGTAGAGCACCTGCCTAGCAAGCACAAGGCCCTGAGTTCAAGCCTCATAGCCCCCACCCCACCCCGCCAAAGAAAAAAACCCTCCAAGTGTTCCAATCTGTTGAAAACAATGCACATCAAAACAAGCATCTTGTTTTCTTGTAGTTTTTGGCTTTGGACTCTGGCACCTTCAAGACCTTAGTAGTTTGGTGTTTGCTGTCCTCCGGTGCCATTCCCACTGATAGGGCCTAGGGACAACTTCCTGGAAGGGCCCCGTGCCCCCTGAAGACTCCTCCAAAGTGTTGCAATGCTCTGTGGAGGGCCTCAGCCGGGGTCCTTATCACACACAGAAGGGCAATGCCTGTTTCTGGGCCCACAGGTCAGGCCTCAAGCCAATTTGAGATGTGAACTGTAGACAGCCGGGCCAAAAGACAAAGTGACAGCCCTTTTAGTTCACAGATCTACTGGAGATTCTAGAATCAGGCAACAACTCATTGTGTAGAACAGAATCAATGTTCCAGTGAGCTGAGCACAGGACGGAAAAGGGCAGGAAAAAGCAGAAATGCAGCAAAGGCTGATTGGCTCTTTCTGAGTTACTTCCTCATAGGGTTGAGCAGAGGGGACGCCCTTAGCATGTGGCCCCTTCTTATTTGTTGTTGTGAGTTTCTTGTTTTCTGGAAGTCTGGCCCATTTTGAAGTTCAGTTTAAGTTTCTGGCACTTAGCATGAATGACTCCATTCTGGTTTGGTCTGCTGGGGCCTAGTACAGGAGCTCAGTCCAAATCAGTGGACTCCATATAGTTTATTTAACAGCAGTGTGGACAAGCTGGCTGGCCAGCTGAGAAAGGGAGGCCTCACCCAAGAAGGCAAATATGGTGAACTTAGAGAACTCACTTTATTATTTTTCCTGATAGGCTGTTGTCTTGGTTTGTTTTCTGTTGCTGCAACAAAGTACCTGAGGCTAGGTCATTTATAAAGAAAAGAAGTTTATTTAGCTCACAGTTCTGGAGGCTGGGAAGTCCAAGATACATGGCACTGGCGTCTTCTTGCATCTGGTGAGGCCTCATGCTGCATGTAACATGGTGAAGGATATCACATGGTGAGACACAGAAGGGCGCCTAGGTCTCTCTTTCTCAGGTCTCCTTTTTTTTTTCCGGTGTGACCGGAGTTTGAACTCAGGGCTTCCTGCTTGCAAAGCAGGCACTCTACTGCTTGAGTCACACCTCCAGTCCATTTTGCTGTGGTTATTTTGGAGATAGGGTCTCTCAAACTATTTGCCTGGGCTGGCCTCAAACCTCGATCCTCTTGATTTCAGCCTCCCAAGTAGCTAGGATTACAGGTGTGAGCCACCAACACCTGGCTCTTTTCCTCTTCTTATGAAGTCACTAATGCCATCACCAGGACCCCACTCTAATGACCTCATCTGATTCTGTCACCCCTATAAGGCCCACCTACAGGTACCACCTATGTAGGAATTTAGGGATCAAGTTTCCAACATGTGAACATCTGGGAGACATATTCAAACCGTACTGCTGCTAGATAGTCTACATTTTGGTAAATCCCTTAACATTTTGCGGTACCCAGTTTCTCCAAAATGAAAGCAGAAATTAAGGGTTTGGCTGATTTTTTCAGCCCTGTCTCTTTTCAAAGTCAGAAAGCTAAGGCCTGGGCATTTCTCAGAGCTCTGCCCTCGTAGAAACCACAGGAAGAGGTGACGTGTGTGCTTGTGGACCTGCCTTTGTCCTTCATGGTTCCCGAGGGAGCCCTCTGGCCTCTGTTCTGCCCTGGAAGGCCACAAAGATGGGCCTTTTCCTGCAGGGCCACTAGCAGGAGACTGGCGAGGCCTGGCTGGAAAATCTGTGTGTTCATTAAAGCTTGTGGATGGAAGGAAGCTCTTGCTGAAGCCATTTGCAAAGGGGCTTTCTCCTTCTCGCTACATCCTTACTTTCTCAGAGTGCTAGCAGTTGTATCCTTTCTAGGCCTTTATACTTGCAACAGCTGGGCACTGAGAGGCGTCATGATTTAATGCTCTGCTGTCCCCATCTTGGAATTCCTTTTTTTTAAAAATTTTTTTAGCAGCACTGGGATTTGAACTCAGGGCCTCAGGCTTGCTAGGCAGGCACTCTTACCACTTTAGCTACTCCACCAGCCCTTTATCAAGATAAGGTCTCATGAACTATGTGCCCAGGGCTAGGTTCAAACCACAATCCTCCTGAGCTCTGTCTTCTGAGTAGCTAGGATTACAGGCAGAAGCCACCAGGAGCCCCATTTTGTAATTCTTAATTTTTTTTTTTCTTTTGATACTGGGGTTAGAACTCAGGGCCTCATGCTTGCTAGGTAGGCGCTCTACCACTTGAGCCACTCCCCCAGCCCTTGTAATTCTTAATTTTTAACTAAGGAACAGGCTCCTTATTTTCATTATAGGTCCTGCAAATTCACTAACTGGTTCTTCCATCACCCCCAGCTCTTTGCCTATCAAAGGTACCTCCTCCAGTGGCCTTCTCTGTCCCATTAAATACCCTAGTTTTTAAAAAATTTGGTTTTGGGGGTATTGGGGGATTAAACTCAGGACCTTGTGCTTGCTAGGCTGGTGTTTGACCACTTGAGCCATGCCTTCAGTCCTTTTTGCATTGGCTATTTTTGAGATTGGGTATTACTGCAGTGGGTGGATTGAATGCATGGGAGTTCAGGATCACTCAGCTGAAGAACTGAAATTTAAAGTTATGCAACAAGCTTATAAGGTGGTGGTGAACTCATCTACCAGCAAAATTACTGTGGTTCTCGTTCATTCCATTTTGTGTGACTGTTCATGCTTTCCGTTGCTAAAAGAGTAATATGAAACATAAAATATATCTTTCTAACTGGGCACCGGTGGCTCATGCCTGCAATCCTAGCTATCTTAGCTACTCAGGAGGCAGAGATCAGGAGGATCGCGGTTCAAAGTCAGCCTATGCAAATAGTTTGAGACCCTATCTCAAAGACAAAAAAGGGCTGGCGAGTGGCTCCAGGGGTAGATCACCTGTCTAGCAAGAGTGAGGCCCTGAGTTCAAAACCCAGTACCACCAAAAAAATTTTTTTTAAAATCATTTTAAAAAACAATTCCAAGTTCCAAGACACATCAAGCCATGTGAGCTTCAGATAAAGGATTGTGGGCTGTATGTAACGTGCCTTGAACAGTCCCCAACACACAGTAAGCACAGAAATGCTTGGACTTAAGTATGTGTGTATGTGTGTGGAGAGAGAGAGAGAGAGAGAGAGAGAGAGAGAGAGAGAGACACTCGTAAGAAATGTTTCTAGCTACTGAACAATCATTAGCTCTATGTAGTAGGAGTATGAATGGTTTTCTTTCTGAATGTTTTTGGTGTTGGTTATTTTTGAGATAGGATCTCACTTTTATGTTCTGGCTGGCCTGAACCTCGATCCTCCTGGTTCAGCCACCAGCCGAGCTGGAATGAGAGGTGTGTACTACCACGCCCAGCTTTTTTGTTCAGATGGTGTCATACTAACTCCTCTGCCACCGTAAGCTCAAAACTCGATCTTCCCAATCTCTGCCTCTTGAGTAGCTGGTTTTATGGGCGTGAGCCACCACACCAGGTCCTAAATCTCATTTCTATAGTACATTTGAATGACATCTAATAATAAAATAGTGCAAAAATATTGGGGAAAGAGTGTACCAGTCACCTCATTTCCTAGATAAGGTCAGCGGGGTTCGAGGTCTCCCAGCAAGATCATCACAGGTCCAGAGCACTATTTGAACCCAGACCTGAACTGCTAATGTTGGTGTCGCTGCTTAGCTTGTCCCCCCAGGATCATCTGAGCCCAGGAGATGGAGACAAGCCTGGGCAACATAGGGGAAAAAAACAAAACAAAACCCAAACCCAAACCAACCAGATAAATCCATGTCATGACCACTCTCACAACCTAAGCCCACCTAAGTGAAATTCCTTTCCTGAGCCCCTGGGTGAAATGGAGGTGTGTTAGCAGAGGAGGTAAAAAATCAGTGATTAAGGTGTATTGGGGTTTGGCAATGGTGAGGAAAGATGGAGAACAGTGCCAGGAAGCTGACAAGTGGCTCCTGGCTGACTTGGGTCTGGTAGGAGTGTTTGCAGTGTCTTCGTTTCTTGAGTCTCACTACTTCCCATATGTTGACAGGGATATTTTTAAATTGTCATTGGGAGGATTAATGCTTTTTAGCATTTATCTGAAGCTTTCCCTAGCCAGGTGTTGGGGGCATGCCTGTAATCCCAGCTCTCTGGAGGCTGAGGCAGAAGGATTGAGAGTTACAAGCTAGCCTGGGTTACACAGCCAGTTTGAGGCTGGCCTGGGCTATATAGTCTATAAACCAAAAAGGAAAACAAACAAACAAAAAAATGCTCCAATGTAGATTTCTTTTTTTGGAGGGGGGATGAAGATAAGACCAAAGAGAACCTTCTAGAAACTCTGAAGAACTGAGAATTTTGTTCACATTTTTTAACCTGTGATTGAAATGTTACTTAAAGCATGGTTAGAGCATAGCTAGCTGTAGCATGGGGGTGCGTGTGGGGGTCATTGCCCAGCGTGGCGTGTGCTTAGCGCCCCCTGGAGGCGTGGCGCTGCCTGTCCTCTTGCGGGGAATTTTTGGGTCAGCATTTACATTCTATTTTTTGCTCGTTATGAATATACTTTTACATTTATCATTATCATTTTATTTTGTACGGTGCTGGGGATCAAACCCAGGGCCTGCTAGGCAAGGCACACGCTAGGCAAACACATTTCTTCTTATTGGGTCTCTGTGTTTATTACTTCAAGAAGCTTCATCTCTTCCCTCTAACGAGTCAGTTTGTCTGGGTCAGCCCTGTGTCCTTGGGAAATAGCATTTCTGCATTCTCATCTGCAGTGTGGGAATAAAAACAGTAAGATGCTGTGAGGGTGAAATAACGCAAAGGCACACTCAGCGACTGTGAGCCTGGATTTATTGGGGATCACGGGCAGTTGCAGGGGACCCAGGTGGTTCAAAGTGCGTGCAGGAAGCACATTGCGGGTGGGGTCGGGGGAGGGGATAGAGGCGAGAGGACAAGCAAAAACAGGATCCTTGGAAGCCAGAAGTTGACTTGGCAACGGGGACTTTTAACAGAGCAGCAGAGACCTCTAATTTTAAATTTCCCGCACTTTCCACCACTCCCCTGTCGTGTGTTCAAGTATCTCAGCTGCTGCAATACGCAGGCTATGCGATCTTGAGTTCGTCTACCCGGTTAGGGGGGCGGAGGAGGGAAGACAAAGAGGGGACTTCTTAATAGACTCCATCTGGTGCTCGAGGTCACCTGCGGCCAGCGATGAGTGGGGCCGGGAGGCGGGGCCGGAGTGGCTCAGGGGCGGGGCCCACCCGGGAGGCGGGGCCCGGTGTGGGGGCGGGGCTCACCAGGAGGCGGGGCCCAGGCGGGGGCGGGGCTCACCCGGGAGGCGGGGCCCGGGCGGGGGCGGGGCCCGGGCGGGCGCGTTGGCCCCCGGCCCTGGCGCGCAGGGCGCATTTAGGGATGGAGCAAGCGCAAAGCGGAGCTGGGCGTCCGTCGGCTGTCGCAGGGCTCGGCCCCGGGCGCTCTAGGACCGCGCCTCCGCCTCCTGGTCAGGACCTGGCTGCCCTGCTGGGCCCTGGAACCCGCGTGTGCTTTAGGAGTTTAGGGGGTGCATGCTCTGCACCCCTGCAGGAGCGAGGGGGGATTGGCCAGTGGGTCGGTCAACATGAGTCCTGCCAAGTGCAAGGTCTGTTTCTCTGACCCAACAGTACCGTAAGTAAGCCTGCAATTTTAATGACTGTTATCCTTTACAAAGTTCTCTCCCCCCTCCCCAACGAGGTCTGGATGTACGTCCTCTTAGCACCCTCCTTTCCCCTTGTCCCCAAACCAAAGGAATGCAAGCTTAACTGTGGCCACAGGGTAGAGGGAGCACGCTTTGCAAACTCCAGCTGGCCTTGGCGGGAGAAGGAGGCCAGACTTGCCACCGGGGCATGTTGTTTGGAAGGCGCTCCGGAGCACACAGGTGTCTCAAGTTTTCTCTGGGGCGGTGGACACCCTTTCCCTTTAGCCTTAACCTGGAGAAAAGTGACGACTTTTTGAAGTCAAGACTTTTTCAATCTGAAGTCCTGAGTGAATCGTCCTGGTCCAGCCCAGGCATCACATTTTAAGGTCATTTTCTGAACTGGTTGGTGTGGGCAGCTCTGTGCCCGAGTTTCTTAGCTCCATCTACACTTGAGTTTGCCTTGTTTCCTTTTTGTCTTCATTTTATTGCACTTTTAAACAGTTACCAAAGTGATATGTATTTGTTGTTGAAAATTCAGTTATAGATAAGCAAAAAGTCGGACTGAAACTCATAATTCCCCCTCACAGGAAGAAAGGACAGCGGTTGTACCTCTTTGAGGTCTTTTCAATACAGAGATGTTTTAATCTACGAAACTGAATCATGCAGAACATCCTGGATTGTAAATTGCTTTTAGTATTCTTCTACCCATGGGTATGACTCACTGCCTGAGGAAGGAATGGTTCTTACGTGTTTAAATGATTGAAAAAAAAAAAAATCGGAAGACCAGTACCATTTTGTGTCATTTGAAAATTATGTTAAATTTAAATGTCAGTGTTTGCAAATAAGGTTGGATTGGCACACGGCCACATGCATTAGTTTACACAGTCTGTGGGTCTTCTATGCTTCTTTGGCAGTTGAGTAGTGGGACAGAGACTGGCTTCTGACACCTTTTAAGTATTGACTCTCTGACCCTTTACAGAAAAACCTTGCCCACCCTTATTCTATGCCGTGTTTTTACTGGGTCCAGCATTCCTGTAAATGGATGCACCTTAAAATGTGTAAGTAGCTGGCTATGCAAGATCTTTCTTCTTTTTGGCTATTATACACAGCCTAGTGAGGAACACCCTTGTGGCTGAGTCCATAGTCTCCTTCCCGTGTTACTTTTCCAGGATATGATAGATTTACCTGCCCGTAAACATCCTGTGCACTCTTCTCAGGTGTAAAGCCTGCCTCTCAGAGCAGGAAGGGACGCACAGATGTTTGGGAAACATTCCTTTACCTCCAAGAACTCCTGATCCAATGGGGCAACCCAATGTCTTCTTGGTACAAAAGTCCTACTTATCTGTGGTTTTGTTTTCTGTCAATTGTGGTCTGAAAAAATGAAGTGAAAAATTCCAGAAATAAGCGCTTTATAAGTTTTAAATTGCTTGCTGTTCTGAGTAGTCTGAAATGTTGTGCAGTTCTGTGTGGGACATGAATTATCCTTTTGTTCAGGGTATCCATATTGTATGTGCTGCCCGCACATAAGTCATTTAATGGCCCTCTTGGTTATTAGGTCAACCATATAACTAATTTTCCTTTATAATGTCTCCTAAGTACAAGAGTAATGATGCTGGAAATTTTGTTACTGTATCTTTTTATAATTATTCTATTTTTAAAAATTTATTTAAAAATTATTCTATTTTTTATTGCTGTAAATCTCCTACTGTGCCTAATTTATAAGTTCAACTTTATTATAGGTGTGTGTATAGGAAACAACAGTTACATGTAGGGTTTTATACTGTTCATAGTTTCAGGCCTCCCCTGTGGATAAGGGGTAGCTACTATAATTCTAATTTGAATCCTGTGGGTACAAGTGGATTAACTGCAAACATTTCTGGGGTGCTTTCCATATGGCAGCCTGAGTACTTCGTACTCTTCAATACCACTGTGGAGCACTAAGCAGGTACTGTTGCTCCCTTCCCCTTTTTTTGTAGTGTTGGGGATGGAACCCATGGCCTCACACATGCTAGGCAGGTGCTCTACCACTGAGCTTTACCCCCAACTGTGTCATACCCTTTTCACACAGAAGTGAACTGAAGTCTTCAGTACTGGTGAGAGCAGAACTGGGATTTGAACCCAGGCTGTCACCTGAAGGGACAACTGTATAGGCTGCCAAGTTCTACCACTTTGAGGGCCTAACTTGCTTGACTCCTTCAGAAAGAGAGACTGCCCTCCTAGTGTCACAGAGTAGTCACGAGACTAGGCTCACTCTGTAACTGGTTACTGTGACTTGTGAGGACCCCGGAAATGAGGACTCGTGGAGCTGGAAGAGCCTTACAGGTTGGTTAGCCTCACAATGGGAGGTTCAGAGAGACCATCCTCCACTGCCCTTTCAGTCCCTAGGTCCTTCTGTAGAGCAGACTCACAGAGTTGTGAGGGGGGCTTTTGGTGAAGTGCTTACAGCCATGTCTGAGTGAAGGGCTGGGAGATGGATCCAGGACTAGTCTTGGGTCACGTCTTATGCATGTTTGCATAATCATCTCCTCTGGCAAGAACACTCAAGTCCTAGAGTAAGCACAAGTCAGGCCGATACTGGATTGTTTTTCTCAAGTTCGAGTCCTGGTGAAGTCAGTAATTGAAGACTCCTGACCAGGAGTTAAGAGTAAAGCAAGCACAAAGTTTATTGAAAGGATAGCAAAGCACCCTGATGGGTGGGACTTAGTGAAAAGTGCTAAGCCAAAGAAAGGCTGAAGTCTAGGGGATAATATAGGGTTCTGTCTGACTTAGGCTCCTCCTACTGTACTTTGAAACTACATCTGTAATTGGATGTCACCTAATTAACTTCTTATGGAACTAACCATTTGGCCGCTCCCCTCCTCCATCCTTATCAAACTGGACATTCCAGGTGGGTCTTGTTAGTCCCTCCTGTCCTTGAGGCTTGTCATATACATTTTATTATTGCCCCTTGCTATTTTGGGGCAATAACTCCTTTTGCTATCTTGGTGGGAGTTTGCTGTGTTACTTTCCTGAGGAGCCTGTTTCTTTTCCCTTTGGATGTTTGCTTTCAAAGATACTTCTCTGTCTCCCTTATCTAAAAGAAGGGTGCCTTCCTGCCTGGGTGCCAGTGGCTCACACCTATAATCCTAGCTACTCAGGAGGCAGAGATCAGGAGGATCTCAGTTCAAAGCCGGCCCAGACAAATAGTTCACTAGACCCTATCTTGGAAAAAAAAAAAAAATTCACAAAAAAGGACTGGTGGAGTGGTTCAAGTTGTAGGCTCTAAGGCCCTGAGTTCATGCCCCAGTACCGCAAAAAAAAAAAAAAAAAAAAGGTGCTTTCCTGTCTCTTTTATCTAAGACAAAGTTACTTTTGTCATCTGTTCCCTTTCCATTCCCAGAGTCACTTCTGCTGTTTGCTCCCCTCACAAGGCCACATGGTCTACAAAGGACATATTCTTTTCTGGTCTGTAAAGCTGTTTACAAGGATTTTAGCGTATCAGTCTCGAATTGTACACTTGACTCCCAATTACAAATACATTTCACAAACTTGCAAGTTTATATCTCAAACTTGCTAGAATTTGGAATTGTCTCAACAAGTCCAGGACACAGGGTCCCTGCACCGATGGGAAAGTGGATGTGCTTAATTGGGGAGATGACCCCATTTGTCTCAGTTTACAGTTAGCGCTACTCAAAGATGGAGTTAGACAGACAGCCCAGTCTTGCCCACTGAGCTGTGTGACCTTGAACAAGTGCCACCAAGCCGTGAAGGCTCAGTTCTTACCTCTGTCACCAGGGCTGATTCTCATAGGCTTTTCGAGAGTTATTGAGATGCTAGTCCTAAATGTTCAGTTTGAACATTTGCAAAACTGAATGGTGGTTCATGCCTATAATCCCAGCACCGTGGAGGCTGAGGCTGGAGGGGCTACACAGCGAGACCTTGTCTCAGAAAACAACCAACTAAAACCAGCCAAGATAGTTAAGTTGCAACGGAGGTTTAGGAATTGAGAGGCATTTGGGATCCTATGCTGAAGTTCTGGGCTGACAAGGAGCCAGAACTCCTCTGCAGGTTCCCATTGCACACCAGTTTTCCCTGGTGTGTGAATGGGGTCAGAGTTCAGAGACTGGAGACATGAGTATGGGTCAGAATAGAGAAGGACTTCATGGAAGAGACTTGGAGTAAAGGGAGGAGAAATTTGGGGGAGGAGAGGCAGGAGAATCGGCTTCAGTGAGTGCCCAAATTCCCCATTCCAAGGGATGTCAGTGTCTTGGGAATTTTCAGAACCGGGGCCAGCTGGCTGCATTGAAAGGTTGCCTTGTAGACCGGGTTATATGGTGTTCTAACCTGCTTTAGACTTTCCTGGGCCGGGGAGATGTCCTGTTCCACCCCCACCCCTAGAGATGAGTCCTGGGTATTCCAAGGACCAGTGTCTCTTCAGCTCCCCACAGCAGAGATGCAAACAGCTGCTTAGCTTGGGGTGGGCACACTGTAGCGACCATACGGCTCCTGTCACAACTACTCGCTCTGCTGTTTCGTACAGCCTCAGCTCTGCGATGGGATGGTCCTGGCTGTGTTCTGAATGATCAGTTATGCACAGTGAGATTGGGATTTCACTTAATTTTCATGTGTCAAAAACAGGATTCTTTGGATTTGTTTTTTCAACCAGTTAAAAAGTGTTAAAACTGCGGGTGCCAGTGGCTCACGCCTGTCATCCTAGCTACTTCGGAGGCAAAGATCAGGAGGATCATGGTTTAAAGCCAGCCTGGGCAAGTAGTTTGTGAGACCCTGTCTCCAAAAAACCCATCACGAAAAAGGACTGGTGGACTGGCTCAAGGTGTAGGCCCCGAGTTCAAGCAAGTACTGCCAAAAAAAAAAAAAAAAGTTAAAACCATTCTTAGCTTGTGGGATGTACAAAATCTCATGCATGGCAGATTGGATTTGCCCCTGGACCCTGGTTTACCCACCCCTGGCCTGGTGCTCATCCCCGAAGGCATGGGGGGGGTGTGGCCTGAGAAATTCCCAAGGGTCCATCTGCCTGGGAGCCCTGTTTTATGTTGTTGGGAAGATAAGTTTTAGGGCTAGAAGCTGGGCTCAAGTGGTAGAGTGCTTGCCTAGCAAGGCCCTGAGGCCAAAGCCCCTCCTTTTCTTTCCCCCATCCCACACAAAAAAGAAAAATCTAAGTTATCTGACACAGTGTCCCTTCCTGCTTTCTGATAACAGAGGCGTCAGGCCCAGAACGTGCTGCTGATTCCATAAAGATAGGGTAAGGGACCCAAGGGCTGGATACTGCTAGGGCCCCTGCCCAGTACACCACCCTGGGCTGCTGTGAGGGCACCCGTGCAGAGGGGCTCGGGAGCTAACACTGCAAGCTCTTTACTGTGGGTCAGGTTCTATTATTATTATTATTTTTTTGCAGTGCTGGGGATCAGTGCTGGGGATGGAGCTCAGGACTTCACACATGCTAGGTTTGTGTTCTGCTACTGAGCCACACCCCAAACCTCTGGTAGTCTTTCTTTTTATTATCTATTTATTTAAAGACTTGGTCTCTCTCTGTAGCTTGGGCTGGCTTAGAACTCACTGCATAGCCCAGGCTGTCCTTGAACTTGAAATCTTCCTGCCTCTGACTCCCGAGTTATGATTATAGGTGTGTGCCACTATGCCTGGCTTCAGATATTCTTAATTTTTCCATCCTGTGAGAGAACTGAGGCCCAAAATATTGAAGTAACTTTCCCAGGGACGCACAGGTCATACATAAGTGGTTGATTCCAGATTCAAAGCCTAGGAGGATAGCTCCAGTCTGTTGGGATTTCTCAGCTGTGGCTCTGTGGATACTTGAGGCTGCATAATTCTTTGAGCATTGTAGGATGTTGAGTGACATCCCTGGTCTCTACCTACTGGATGCAAAATTGCCCCTACTTGAAAACCTAGCATGTGCAATACCGTCTTTTATTTCAGAGGCAATATCAATAATACTTGTTTTTTGCAGCTCAGTCAATAGGAAGTGTTTCCCTTTATCTCAGACAGTATTTCTGAGGTTGGGTAGAGTTGGTTTGGAAGCCCAGCTTTGTCACTTGTCACTGTGTGACTTGAGGTAAGTGTGCCTCTTGAATCTGCTCACAAGCAGGAGATGATAACCCCCCTGGGCCCGGTCTGCAGCAGGCACTGGAAACATTCATTTCCAGTCTTTCCAGTACAGTTCGGCCTGTCTTGTGCTCCGACAGCTAAGTTTGGCATTTGGCTGGCTCCTCTGTTGCTGATTGCTCCCCAAAGTCATTTCCAAAGTCACCATGGAACATTTCAGCCCTCACTCTTGCCTGGCAGTGTACAGTCAGGGCTTAGCGTTGTGCTGAAGGCTGAGCACTCAGGAAAGTTCTCCAACTGGGGCAAATGCCGGCTAGAGCCAACGTTGGTGGCTTCCAGCGTGGTCTGTAATGAATTAAAATAGCCACTCAGCTGGAGACTGGGCCTGAAACCTGGCCAGTCTGGCAGCATTGAATGCACTGGTCTGCCTTAAGTTGATGGGTTTGTGGCCTAGAGGATGAAGGCTGTCACTAGCCTTGAAATCAACATGGAGGCCATGAATGGTTTTCCCAGGCCTCAAAATGGAGTTTGTATTGTGCCAAATTGCTAACAGTTTTTGTGTGTGTGTGGAAAGAGGAGGTGTCACACTCTGAAGCAAAGGATCAAGCCGCCAGGCAGGGAAGTCATGGGCAGAATGGGAAAGTGTCCATGTGAGGAACTGGCCTTGGGCTTTCATGGATGGGGATAGTGCAATGAGTCGTTGCTTCTCCTGGTTAAGAAAACAGCAGAGCTAGGTGTCTGTGGCTCACGCCTATAATCCTAGCAACTCTGGAAAAGAGATCGGAGGACCACTGTTAGAGGCCAGCCCAGGCAAATGGTTTGTGATGTCCTGTCTCAAAAATACCCAACACAGAAAAGGAATAGTGGAGTGGCTTCAGTGGTAAAGCGCCTGCCTAGCAAGTGTGAGGCCCTGAGTTCAAACCCCAATACTGCCAAAAAAAACCAAAACCAAAACAAAAAACCCAAACAAAACAAATCAGAAATGAGCAGGACGTGTAATGGAAAAAAAAAACGAAACTGTTGTCACTTGCTAATGAGTTACTAATTCTAACTGACTTGTCTAAGTGTTCTTGTCATTTGCCATTTGGATCCTTCCCTAAGGAATTTGCAGTCAAGCTTATGGAAAACATCTCTAGCAAGTACTTAGTTTTCAAACATTTGTTTCTTTAAAGATTTGCTCTCATTCGTTTTATTTTATATTTTGTTTGTAAAAGTTCGTAACTTTTGTCTTTTGACATTCTACAGAAGTACAACTTCTATCTAACAAAATAAACCAAGGAACA
Organism: Castor canadensis; assembly: GCF_047511655.1. Taxonomy (NCBI): domain Eukaryota; kingdom Metazoa; phylum Chordata; class Mammalia; order Rodentia; family Castoridae; genus Castor; species Castor canadensis. The sequence continues at coordinate 28,053,316 of NC_133403.1, read as the reverse complement.
TTTGTTTATGATGCCAGGACATTACCTACAAAGCAGACAAAATTAAACTTAATGAATTTCAGGTCAGCCCAGCCTGGGAGCAACTCCTTTTAAACCTCTTTGTTGCTTAAATTTGGCCAAAAGGTCTACTTGGCACTGACTCCCACCTGACCTGTCTATCACTCCCCTCCAACATGGTTCTAAAATCAGACCAACTGGGATATCTTTTCCTGGCAACAAGGAAGGACTTACTGGGACAAAGTTATCCCAGCGACAAGGGACCATTCAAACACAAACAGTTTAAAAGCAAACTTCAGACAAGAGAGGAAATTGTTGTCAGATTCCAAATAGACTCACTTGTGCCTGGCCTGTCCAAAGCAATTAAAGCCGAGAGGTTTAAAAGAAGTTGTTCATGAGCGTTACTGCCTGTCTACCTTCCTGGACAAGACTTACACCCTTGCCCTTCTGTCACTCACTGTTTCTATAACTCCAGGAAAAGTCCTGATGCTCTTTATTAAACCTTACATTAATGTTTAAATCAAAAAATAGATTAGCAGTCTGATCATGGATGTATTAAAATAATAGTGTTTACTTTGAGCTAGACACTATTCCTGTGCGTTGATGTTTGTAATTCTCAAAGCCATATTCAATCCTTACTTTTATGTATGATTTAATTAATGGGGTATGGGTTATTATTCCCATTCTACAGATGAGAATAATCTTACATTTTATAGCCCAAGGGATGCTGGGTTGACTGTGGCTTTGGGCATCCCTAAAGACTGCTTTTTCATATGGAAAATAATATAAACACTATAGGAAATGTTTTTAAGACTTAGACTAAGAGCAGGAAACAGAAACCACCCATATTCAACCTCCTGACATAGGGCTGTTGACATTTTAATCTCTCTCCCTGGATGGGGGTCTGCAAATGATGGTCCTCAGGCCATCTGTGCCTGTTCTTGTAAATAAATAAAGTGCTTAAAGACAATCTTGCTGTGCTGATTTGGGGAATGCAATTATGATGAAAGCTGTTCACATCTGCAAGAGGACATCGACCTTCGAAAGCACTCCCGAGGCGGCATCCTTCCAGTGGCTCAGTGCTAGGAGGTTTTAGAGCAGATCCTTTTGCAGTTTGCAGGAGGCAGAAATGTCATCTCAAGGCCAGGAATCCCATGTTCTTCCCTCTGCTCATTCATTCATTCAGCTCTGTGCTTAAGCCCAGGTGAGCAGAGAACTTCTTATTGGAAATAACGTCTGGGCTTCTGCCATTCATTTCCCTTTTGGTTCTCAAGGCTCAGAAGTCTTTCTTCTGACAGGCAGAGCCTCTGGTGGCTTACACTGGGGATAGGCCCCTTTGTAGGGGGCTTTTCCCATGGGGAGCATACTGGACACAGAACCTTTACGCAGCAGAAAACAACCACCCCCGCTACTTTTCCAGCCTTCCCTGTGAATGAGAAGGCCTGGTGTAGGGGAGAGACCACCAGATCTGCTGACTTGCTGGGTGACTTGGCTGCCTGGGCCTCAGTTTGCCCATCTGTAAAATGGAATTCCTCTTCCTGGACTGCTCTGTTGCTCTCTGGCTTTACTGACCCTGCTCAGATAGTAGATAGTGGTGTGCTGGTTCTTTGGGATCCGTCAGGTCTTCAACAAAACTTTTAGGTTCAGAACCTCCTCATCCCTGGCCTCCCAGGGATGCCCGATGACACGTGGCCACCAGACACCCCTCTGAGTGGTTACTCTCTAACCCAGACCCTAGTGGACAGCTCCCGCCCTGGCTTCCACGTGGGCAGGTAACCAAATGGACTCAGTGTGTGCACTTCATTGTGTTCCAGTCAAACCTGCCAAGCCAAGTGCCGGTGGCTCACACCTGTCCTAGCTGCTCAGGAGGATAGCAATTTGGAGTCAGCCTGGGCAAATAGTTTGTGAGACCCTATCTCAAAAAAACATCACAAAAAAGGACTGGTGGAGTGGCTCAAGTGTAGGCCCTGAGTTCAAGTCCCAGTACTGCAAACACAAACAAATAAAACCTTGCCAAGGCACAGCAAAGATACTATTTCTTATTTATTTATTTGGCAGTACTGGAGTTTGAACTCAGGGCCTCACTCTTGCTAGGCAGGCACTCTGTCACTTGAGCCGCTCCATCAGCGCTCTTATTTTTATTTTAACTTTTATGAGACAGAATCTTACTGGGTAGCCACGCTGGCCTTAAACCAGTAATCCTCCTGCCTCAGCCTCCTGAGTGCAGGGATTACAGGTGTGTACCACCACACTTGGCTGTTTTTTGCTTTGTTTTTTAAAGAGGTAGAAATCCATTGAAACCCATGGAGCCTGACATTTTGCAAATGGGAAAGCAGATGAACAAACAGTAGTTGGCAGAGCAGAACCAAGAAAGCTGGGAGAGCCAGCCCCCCTCACCCAGCCCCAGATCTGCACCACAGAACCCCTGAGTGCCACAGTGCTGGCAGCATGGAGGGTTGCTCTAGAACTGGGCTGAGAGGGCAGGAAGGGGAGTACCACAGCAAGAAGGACCAATGGACTGGGTGATGACCACAGACTCCTGCCTGCTCTAGGTGGCCGAGGCTGTGCACTTCTACCCTGACCAAGGCAGGTGGCGGGGGAGGAAAGGCAAGGAGACTTGGAACTGGACATTGACAGCAGAGTGGCACCCCAAACAGGACGTGAAGCCCTAAGAACTGCAGTGGGCCTCAGACCCCTGAGTGACTTTTGGCCTCATTACTTTATGACCTTTCCCTGGGAATCTGACTGAGGGAGATGGCTCTAAAGAGACCAACTCAGGGATCCCCAACACATAGTCCCTTTAGTCACCTCTGCTGAGCTCAGGGTCAGCCAGCTCCACCACAGGCTCTATGCTTAACATTTGGATACAATTCCTCCTTCCCTCTCTCCATTCCTCCCTTCCCTTTTTCCTTGTGCTGGGGATTCATTCCAAGGCAAGCACTGAGTCATTCAGCTACGCCCCAGTCCTCAGGTACAGTTTCTTAAATGGAAGACAAGGCCCTAACAAACTAACAGACACAGGAAACTTGAAAGAAGCTAAAACCATTCTGGAGAAGAGAACTTAAAACAACTATTCATGTCATCACAGGGGTCAGACAGGGTGCTGCATACAGAGGAATGGGTGCTGTAAAAAGGGAACATTTGCAGGATATGGTTAGAAGACTGAGAAAAATCCCCTAGAAAGAAGAAGAAGAGAGGAAGAGAGGGGAGCTCATGGAAACTAGTCTAGGAATTGCAACATCCAAACAATAAGATGGGACTCCAGCAGACAAAGGAGAAAAAAAGAGATGAGGAAATATTTGAAGACAAAATCCCTGAACAAGAGTCTCCAAATAGAGAGGGTTGGGGTGGCTCAGTGGTAGAGTGTGTGTCTTGGGGTTCCATCCCCAGTACCGTAAAAACAAAACAGAACAGAACGACAGATGGACAGTGCCTGAGGTTTGCAGCCTTACTGACGGAGGCAGACACAAACCTGGGCTTATCGTGTCAAACTGTGGAATATGGGGACAGAGAGACGATCCTTTGAACTTCACCTGTGAAAAATCAGGCCACCTACAAAGGATCAGGTATCAGGACGATGTTGGAAGCCATAAAATAAATGGGGCTTCCAAGACTGAAGGAGGGTATTTTCCTTCAGAAAAACGCTCTACAATGACCCTGTCAACTGACAGGGTTGAAGACGAGGGCATGACAAGGACGGCTGTAGAATGTGTAAGACTGCAAATCCCCTCCCCCAGTACCTGCTCTTAGCAAGCTACTTAGGGTGTCTTCCATTGAAACCAGAGGGCAAACCAAGGAAGGGCAGCACACAGAGGACTGGGAGCAGGAGATGCCACAGAGACTCAAAGGGCATCTGTAGAGAGGTGGTGACCAGCGCCCCGGGAATCTGGGGGCAGGACAGGCATCATTTTTTTTTTTTTTTGGTGGTCCTGGAGTTTGAATTCAGGTCTCAAGCTTGCTAGGCAGGTGCTCTGCCATTTTGACAGCTCTGTTTTTGCTCTGGTTGTTTTTAGATAGGGTCTCGTGGACTTTTTGCCCTGACTGACTTCAAACCTTGATCCTCCTGATTGCCTTAGTAGCTAGAATTACAGTTGAGCCACTGGTGCCCCAGTTCAGGACAAGCATCTCGAGGGCATCATTGTCCGTTGCCCTGCCATTGTACACACTTCTTGTTAACCAGTGAAACTACTGGAGGATGTGCCCCAGCAAAACAAAGGGGTCCCCTGAGAAAGACAGAGCACCAACCCCCCAGTTACTCTGAGGAAAGGCAAAAGGAATTCTAGGGATGTCAGGGAAGTGACATTCTGTCACCACCATGATTGGGGGGGGGTGTTTCAAGAACAGCCAGAGCAGGTGCAAGCAGAATAGAAACCTCCAGGAGGAATGTCGCCACTGCAAGAATGATGGCGCTAATCGATTATCTTAAGTGTTTTGGGAGTCTGCGGGTGGAGTGGGATGAAGTAGCAGCAGGGATGAGGAACACCAAGAGAAAAATCCTTAGCTCCAGGAGGAAACAAAGAGAAAACGGAAATGAATCTGCCTGCCATACTCTCATCTATAAAAATGATCACAGCTAATACAGCGAGGCTGAGTACCAAATTTTCCAAGTGACAGTGTAGTGCTATTGAACAGCTAGGGGAGGGAAGAGAATGAGTGACCATGTAAAAGAACTGAAGCTTCATCTCTGACATGGAAAGGCCATAGATGGCGTCTCAAACGGCTGACTCATAAGATAGAACACTTATGTGCCGAATAACAGTGTTTCAGTCAATGAGCAACTGTGTGTATTGACGGTGGTCCCATCAGATGATAGCCTAGTGTTGCGTGTGGTGGCTCACGCCTGTAATTCCAGCTATTTGGGAGGATGTGGCAGGAGGATCTTGAGTTTGAGGCCAGACCCTGTCTCAAAAAAAATTATGGCCTGAGGATGTCATAGATAGCTTGTGCAGGTATACTCCATGATGTTCGTAAACAGTGAAATTGCCTACACACATTTCTCTGAATGCACCCTTCATTAAGCACAAGCTAATGAAGCTAATGAAACAGTATGTGCATGACTGTGTGCACATACTGTTTAGATCCTTGCAATATGAAGATGCCAGAAGAATCACGAGTGATTTCCTCTGGTGAAGGTGGTGGAGGGGCAGAGCAAGGCTCCTCTATTTGGTTGTGATTTTTTTTTTTTAAATTGTTTTCAGTGTTTTCAAAGTTTTGGAATTCGTATACAGAAAAGTGCATGAAGGAGAGAAGCATTACAGTGGTTGTAAGAGCCATCCCTGTTACAAGTTTTCAGTGTCTGTGTTCCTAAATTAGGGACGCCAGGGAGAAGGCCACGGAAGGCAGGCAGGTTCACCACTGGCTCGAGAGCTGGTTCTTCTGCCCTCGAGCCCCCTGTGGCTTGCTTCAAGGTCTCTGGAGAGTGAAGGCGGTGGGGGTGTGATCTGGAGCTCTCCCCCTCCACCAGGGTCCTAGCCTTCCTCCCCCATCACTCTGTCTTTTCCCTCTGCAGACCGAGCATGTCTGGACTCCACCTGGTGAAGAGGGGCCGGGAGCACAAGAAACTGGACCTGCACAGAGACTTTACTGTTGCATCCCCAGCCGAGTTTGTCACACGCTTTGGGGGGAATCGGGTCATCGAGAAGGTACAGGCGGGTCCTTTGCTCTGGATGGGGCTGGGTTGGGGTAGAGGGGCCCCTCGTCCAGGCTTGGGATGGAAGAACAAGCTTCAAGCCCATTTCTCACACTTCAGAGAGGGACGTGGGCTGCCCTCTCACTGCACTTGGTGCTGGGTGTTTGACTTCAGGACTTTTTCATACAGGTGTGGTGTCCCATTTCACAGAGGGGAAGACTGAGGCCTCGGCATGGTCAGGAAGCTGGGTGTGTCTCTGAAAGGGGCTGCTTTCTGGACTTTTGGGAAGGAAGCATAAAACCTAGCCCTGTGTCTCTGAGGTTTTGCCTTGCTTAGAGTGCTTCCTAGAGGACAGGAGACTTACGTCCTGGAATGACTAACGGAAAGGGCAATGCTAAGAGTTGCCATTTTTGAAGGCCTACACTGTCCTTCTCCCTTCTCATGAAGGCCTGGGCCCCTGCTGTTTAGTTATTCCTGTTGGGAGTCACACATTGACATTGGTTGTGCAGGGTCATAGTAAGTGGTACAGCTGGGATTTGAATCCCTCCCGACCCCCCATCCCCAGCCCAGTATAGAATGGCAGACACACATAGGCTCCCGGCCCGGCTGCTGGTTCAGCACACAGGTTCCTCAACTCAGACCTTCAGATTCAGTCTCCTGGGAAGAATCCAGAAGCTGCACTTTTGCACACTCATCAGTGGAGCCAGCTCAATTTGAGCCCAGAGACCTGGATGGCCACAGAAGGCCTCCACCCAGAGCTGATGTGTTTTCTGGCTTAGGAGCTGACCTTGGCTTGCTCTCCGTGCTGGATTCCTGGCACAGCCAGGAAAGCCACAGCCTGGGGAGCAGAGGAAGCTGGAACAAACGGCTTTCCCTCCGCACCAAGCTTTGCTTTGGTTGTGAAAGCCATAGCCCAGCCATTTCATCATTCCTTCCTGAGAGCCGCGTTTTTTTTTTTTTTTTTTGGTGGCAGCACTGGGATTTGAACTCAGGGCCTCAAGCTTGCTAGGAAGGTGCTCTTACCGCTTGAGCCACTCAGCCTTTTTTGTGATGGCTTTTTTTGAGATAGGGTCTTGCAAACTTTTTGTTAGTTTTGCACTATGATCCTCCTGATCTCTGCCTCCTGAGTAGCTAGGATTACAGGCGTGAGCCACCTGTGCCAGGCTCGAGAGCCACTTTTGACAGGGTAGGACGATCATCGAACTTCAGCCAGGAAGCTTGGGGTCGAGTCCTGGTGTGGCTGCTCACAGGACATGAACTCATCCACCCTGGCTTTTCCATTCCGTAAAATAGAGGAGGTCACATCTCAAATCCCTAATGAGACTCGCCCTTCCGGGCTCTTGCCAAGGTTATGCAGCAATGGAGGACGACTCAGCATGATGGAATTGCTCTCAGTCACAGCTTTGAAGCCACATGCCCTATTTACTTCCTTTCTTACTTACTTACCTGTGTTTATTTTTTGAGACAGAGTATCACTGTGTAGCTCAGACTGCCCTCAAATTCTCAACCCTCCTGCCTCCGCCTCCTGAGTGCTGGGATTACAGGTGCCCAGCACTAATTTATTGATTTACTTTTAAAACAAGAATACTAGAGCTTCTGGTTTATCTCTGAGGACCAGGCCAGGAGGACAGCCAATCTGACCTCAGAGAGGGAGAGGATCTATCTAAGACCACACAGAAAGTTCATGACAATCAGAAATTGAGATCAGGCTCCTTGCTGTTGCTGTTTGCTGTTGAGGACAGCCAGCCTCTCGCTTCTGTTCCTCCTCACCCAGTCTGGGACCTTTCACCTTTAGAAAGCACAGGCAGCATGTGAGTTCAAAGCACAGATCAGACCGTGGGCCTGAGCCCCAGCCCTGCTGCTTACTGGCCATCTGACCTTGGGTGAGGGTCTTCACTCTGAGTTTTAGTGTCTTTAACCCTCAAGAAGGAAAACGATAAAACTTCTTTGAAATGGCTGCTGCCAGGATGAAATGAAACCAAGCAGGTAAAATACACCTACTCCAGTGTGGTTCATAGGAAATGCTAAAGGTGCCCAGAGGGTGCCACCATGATCACAATTCTCTCTCACCCATTCACTCGCTCATCCATCCGTGGGGCTGGCAGCCTGAGCATCTGCTCGGGCCGAGCTCTAGAGGTACAGCGCGGGAGAGGTGATCGCATCTGGACCGCGGTTCACCAAGGGTCACACGCAGCCTCCGCCAGCCCCTTCCCGTCCCCTGCAGGTGCTCATCGCCAACAACGGAATTGCCGCAGTGAAGTGCATGCGCTCCATCCGCAGGTGGGCCTACGAGATGTTCCGCAACGAGCGGGCCATCCGCTTTGTGGTCATGGTGACCCCTGAGGACCTCAAAGCCAATGCAGGTACCTGCACTGGACCCCCGGCCCCTCGCCACCTACCTCCAACTCCTCCACCCTGCCCAGGCAGATCCATCCCGCGCTCCAGGCCCCGGGGTACCTCTCAGGAGTCTGTGTTTACTTGCTCTTTCCTTTTTATTTAATTAAAATGTCTGCTGATAAGGAGCGTGAACCATGTGCCTTAGAGGAATGGAGAGTGGAAAGCCCATCTGTGAGGGCCGCCCATGGTCTCACCTCTCTTACTCCAGATGTTGCTTCCTACAGCTGTTAGGTGCTGTGTTTTAATCACTTGTTCGTTTTTCTATTTCTTTACCAATAGTTGTGTTAAGATGGATCATTCTAGGCTGGAGGCAGGGTTCAAACAGTAGACTGCCTGCCTAGCAAGCAAGAAACCCTGAGTTCAAACCCCAATACCACCAAAAGAAAATAAATAAAGCTCATACTCTTTTTTTTTGTCAGTACTGAGACTTGAACTCAGGGCCTACACCTTGAGCCACTCCACCAGCCCTTTTTTTTTGTGATGGGGTTTTTTTCAAGATAGGGTCTCTCAAACTATTTGCCTGGGCTGGCTTCGAACTGCAATCCTCCTATCTCTTCCTCCTGAATAGTGAATAGCTAGGATTATAGGCGTGAGCCACCACACATATTCTTTTTAAGACAGAAAGAAGACATGGCATTCTCTCAGTAACTGTGGGACCATTTGCTTGTTTTCTGGAGTAGGCTCCACCCTTTGTAGCCTCTTCTCCACACAGCAGCCTAAGGGATCTTTTGAGTCAGGTCTCATGCCTCCCCTTTTAGAAATGCTTCAGGGGTTGCCACACTGTACCAGCATCCCCTGAGCCCTCTCAGAGCATAGGCCCTGGGCTCTGCCTTGCACTGACAGTTGCCTTCTTTTGGTGGGACTGGGGTTTGAAGACTTCGAGGTTATATAGCTGGTGCTGTGCTGCTTGAGCCACGCCTCCAGTTCGTTTTGCTGGTTATTTTGGAGATGGGGGTCTCACAAGCTATTTGCCTAGGTTGGCCTTGAGTCACTATTCTCCCCATTTCAGCTTTCTAAGTAGCTAGGATGATAGGCATGAGCCCCTGGCACCTAGCTCATTATGGTTTTTGTTTTTATTTTTCATTTAGTTTTGTTTTTTGGCAGTATTGGGATTTGAACTCAGACTCTTGCGCTTGCTAGACAGGAGCTCTACCACTTAAGCCACACCTCCAGCCCTATTTTTTATTTTTTTCACAGTACTGGGGTTTGAACTCAGGACTTTGTGCTTGCTAGATAGGTGCTCTATCGCTTGTAGCCTGTCCCCCTCCCCACCACAAAAAATGCAATAGTGTCAGATAGTGTCATTTTATACCATGGGTGGACCATGGTGTAAGGACCTTGAGGACCTTAAGTGAAATAAGCCAGTCACAACAAAGACCAATACTGTATTAGTCCACTCACAAGGCATTGGAGTAGTGACGTTCATAGGGACACAGGATAGGACAGTGGTTTCCAGGGATTTGCGGGGGGAGCTGTGCACGTGTGTACAGTTGCAAACTTGTTAAGTGAAAAGTTCTGGGGATCTGCTTCAATGTTACAAATATATTTAACACTTCTGAACTCATCAATGGTTTTGATCCCAGGGCTGGAGGAGTGGCTCAAGTGGTAGAGTGCCTGCTGAGCAAGCATAAGGTTCCAAGATCAATCCCCAGTCTTGCCCACCCAGAGATGGCTAGGATCCTAAATTTTATGTTATGTATTTTTTACCACAAGTAAAATTTAACCACAAATGTTATTTAGTGGTAAAACAATGTTAAGACAAACTTAAGTAGTAGTAAAACAATCCACCTATATAACCTCATCATCAGGACAGACTGTCTCCTTTTATTCCCTTTCAGGCCTTGTACAAAGGACACCTGTTTTCACCTAAATAAAATCATATTTTGTTTTCTTCAAATTTTCTTTTTTTCTTTTTTTTTGGTGGTGGTGGTACTAGGGTTTGAACTCATGGTTTTGTGCTTGCTGAGCAGACACTCTACCACTCGGGCCACACTTCCAGCTCATTTTTGCTGTGGTTATTTTGGAAATAGGGTCTCAGGCCAGCTTGGACCATGGTCCTCCTATTTTATGCTTCCTGCTGTAGCTGGGATGACAGGTGCCCAAAACTACCCTCAGCTTTTTTCCATTAAGATGGGGTCTTTCAAGCTTCTTGCCCAGGCTGGCCTAGATCTGAGATCTGTGATCCTTCCAACATTGGCCTCCGGTATAGCTGAGATGGTATGCATGCACCACCACACCCAGTCATCGGTTCATATGGAGTCTTACGAACTTTTTGCCTGAGCCCTGATCTTCGTAATCTCAGCTACACAAGTAGCCAGGATTACAAGCGTGAGCCACTGGCATCTGGCTTCTTCAAACTTTCTTATCCATGTGTCCACTGTTGTCATGGAATTGTCACAGTCAAGCTGTCGGTGGCTGAACGTGGCTGCCCCTCCCAGATTCTGCAGTTGATTTCGTTCCGTCAGTAGCTCTCCTCTTTCCCTCTGTTCAACTCCAGAGTACATCAAGATGGCAGATCAGTATGTCCCGGTGCCGGGAGGGCCCAATAACAACAACTACGCCAACGTGGAGCTGATCGTGGACATCGCCAAGAGAATCCCCGTGCAGGTAGGTGCCACAGTGCTGGCGCCCGCACTCTGGAGCAGCTGATCGAGCTGTTCAGAGTTTTGGATGGGATGGGTGCTGGGGTCTCGCAGGAGGGCTTTGCTCACCCCTTTCTGCACCTGCAGGCAGTGTGGGCTGGCTGGGGCCATGCTTCCGAAAACCCCAAACTTCCCGAGCTGCTCTGCAAACACGGGATTGCTTTCTTAGGTAAGTGTTTTATCCATCCATGTGCTGGAAATGGGGCATTGGTTGGGGGTGGGTGGAGGCGATGCTTACCTGAGTCAGTGTCTCCTTCCAGTACTGCATGACAAAGGGGGTTCAGTTTGCTTTTCTGCCTCACCCTTTCCTTGTGAGGAGCAAGTGGGCACATGGATGACTCTTCCAGGCCACAGAAGTAGGAGCTGTTACCATGGTTACCACAGCTGAATGATGCCAGGACCAGTGGAGCCCTCTGCTGTGTTTCTGTTGGTATTACAGTTTCAGCCAGGTTCAGATTTCTGACTAGGTTTGGGGGGGGAGGGTCACATTTCTGAGAGGGCCACCATGTTTGAAGTATTCTGGGATCTTTAGAATAACCTTAACCTCTTAGGACCAGAGTCCTTCATTGCTGCCACTCGTTAGGTAAAAATGATACTCGTTATCTGTTGGTATCAGTTGGTTGCAGGATTTTTATGTGTGAACGTTTTTGTTCGCCTGCTTGCTAGGCAGGTGCTCTGCCGCTTGAGCCACTCTGCCAACTCTTGTGAACATATTTATTTACTTTGTACGTGTCCCTTGAGTCCCAGATACCAAAATCCACAGATGCTCGGCCCCTTCTGTAAAATGGTACAGTATTTGTATACGAACTCCTGCATACTTTATTTATTTATTTTTTTTTGTGGTACTGGGGCTTGAACTCAGGACCTACACCTGGAGCCACTCCACCAGCCCTTTTTTTGTGAAGGGCTTTTTTTGAGTAGGGTCTTGAGAACTCTTTGTGTGGACTGGCTTCGGACTGGGATCTTCCTGATGTCTGCCCCCTGAGTAGCTAGGATTATAGGCATGAGCCACTGGCACCCAGCTTTTCCTGCACACTTTAAATTTTCTCCTGATGACTGATACTACTGAAACACTGTACATGCTGTGTTACACTGTATTATTTAGGGAATGATAACATTAAGAGTCTGTACTCGTTCAGTAAATGTGCAATTAAAAAATACTTTCCATCTGTGGTTAGTTGGGTCCTCAGGTGTTGATGCAGGTGGCGTGAGAGCTGACTGTCCTGGGCAAGTTAATTGTGACAGAGCCCAGCAGGCTCATGAAGCTGGAAGTCTTTCCTATTGTGCTCTTTCTAGAAAAACTTTGCCACCCCATAGTAGCTCTTTGAGGTGCTGGTTTCCTCCGCGTCCAGCTTTTCGCTTCCTCTCCAAGCGACTTTTGTGTTTGCCACACAGGTTGGTGGTGCCTTAGGTCAGGCTTAGGACGCAGATGTGGGAAGTTGATGCAACAGCAGACTAACAGATGCTTTTCATCCCTGCTGCTGAAGTGCAGTTCACCTCCTGGGGAGTGGGGGCCTGAGCATTTTTCTTTTTGGCCATAGTGGGGTTTGAACTCGGGGCCTCACGCTTGTTAGGTAGGTGCTCTACCACTTGAGCCACTTTCCCAGCCCTTTTTTGTGTTGGGTATTTTTGAGATAGGGTCTCATTAACTGTTTGCCTGGGCTGGCTTTGACCTGTGGTCCTCCCAATCTTGACTGTCCGGTAGCTGGGATTATAGATGTCAGCCACTGGCCTCTGGCTCAGGGCACTCCTTTTTGTCCTCTTGCCTCCCACCTGGCCCTGCCACTGTGCACCCGTTTGACACTCGGCCTCCAGGGTCTTGTGGCTGACTGGGTTCTGCTCTCCTCTCTCCGACTCCTCAGGACCCCCCAGCGAGGCCATGTGGGCCTTGGGAGACAAGATTGCCTCCACCATCGTGGCTCAGACACTGCAGATCCCAACCCTGCCCTGGAGCGGAAGTGGTAAGGGACCTTGGTTTTCTCTTTGGGGGAACTGCTTGGGCTAGTCAGGCTGACAGGACCATGCTTTTTAAAATTCTTTCATTAAAAAATTTTAAATCATTAAGCAAGTATATAACTTAGTTGTAGCCAACTTGGAAAATGTGAATACAAAAAGAAATGGAAACCACTGTCATCCTGCACCCCGCTGAACATTTTTAACACTACCTTTTCAGCCTGTTTTCCAGCCCTGTCCTTTTACTTAATTTTTTTATTTGGTGGGACTGGGGTGTGAACTCAGGGCTTTGCACTTGCAAAGCAGGTGCTTTACCACTTGAGCCATGCCTCTAGTCCATTTTGCTCTGGTTATTGAGGTTCCTGAGGCTGCCTCAATTCATAATCCTCCTGATCTCAGCCTCCCAAGTAGCCTGTAGTGGTGTGAGCCACTGTAATCAGAATTTTTCCTAGTTTGTGACTTCTTTTTCCACTAATGAACATCTTTCTATGTCAATAAATATAATTCACATCATTTAGGTAACAATTGGTATGTGGTACTGGGGATTGAACCGAGGACCTTGCACATGCAAGGCAAGTGCTCTACCACTGAGCTATATAATCTGCCCCCCCACCCCCTGCCTTTGGAACTGGGGTTTGAATTCAGGGGCTTGCTAGGCAGGTGTTTTAGCATTTGAGCCACACCCCAGCCTCTCCAGCCCTTTTTCATTTTATTTTTATTTTTTAAAATATTTATTTATTTTTGCTGTCTTTTTTTTTTTTAATCACATTGTTGTATTGGGGGTACCTTGTGACATTTACAAAAGTGCTTACAATATATCTTCATTAAATTCAGCCCTCCATCATTCCCCTTTTTCATTTTATTTTGAGACAGGATCTCACTAAGTTGCTGAGGCTGCCTCAATTAACAGTCCTCCTGCCTCAGCCTCCCAAGTAGTTGGGGTGATAGGTGTGGAGGAGTCAAAGTTTTGCCTCTTCTCAGTGGTTTTTCCTGTAAGGTGTATCTCCAGCGTCTCTCCAAGATTTTACTTTAGGAGGCACGCTTTCTGCTTCCTCCCTCTAGTCCCCATCTTGGAATCCTAGGAATGGTCGATAGGTGTGTATCACCATGTCTGGTGCCTGCATAGGATCATATTGTATGGATGTACTAATTTAATTAATAATCCTCTGTGATTATATAGTTTATTTTGTTTCCTAGTTTTTTCCTAAAGTTTTAAAAAATAGTCAAAGGAATGGAGCTTTTGATAATCTTACAGCTAAATCTGCATGTTGTATTTTAATCATTGCAGGATAAATTTCTAAAGTGGAATTTCTAGAACAAATTAAAAAATAAATAGGATAAAACCTATTCAATGTGATATTTTCCTCTAAAGGTTGAAAAGTTCCAACTTTTGTTTTTGTTTGTGAAATCTTCATGTGGTTCTAGGAAATAATGATTCCTGGATGAGTGACTCCTAGGGTTGAAGTAGGATTCTTTTTGCAATCAGGTTCACGTTGCTCTCAGCTGTGCTAAGCTGGAGTTCCCATGCAAGAAGAGTCAGTCCTTAGCGATGCAGGGTGGTGGCCGTGGGTGTGCAGTTTGTGTGTGGCCCCATGGTGGCAGGGCTGTGTTGGTGCTGTCCTTGGAGGACTCAGCTTACCTTGTGCCTCCCCAGGTCTGACGGTGGAGTGGGCAGAGGACGGCCTGCAGGAGGGGAACCGGATTAGTGTCCCAGAAGCTGTTTACAACCAGGGCTGTGTGAAGGATGTAGATGAGGGCCTGGAGGTAACCGCAGGCCTGCGGGCCAGCCAGGGTGCTAGAATCTTCTCCATCCCCTGGTGGCCACCGTCTCACCTCTGAAGAGGCCTGTTTGTCCTTCACCCCCAGGCGGCTGAAAAGATTGGTTTTCCACTGATGATCAAGGCTTCTGAAGGCGGCGGAGGGAAAGGCATCCGGAAGGCTGAGAGCACCGAGGACTTCCCCCTGCTTTTCAGACAAGTGAGCGGTCCTTGCCTATGTCCTTCCATGTTTCTGCAAATTGCGTCATTACAGTGGTGGCCACTGCGTGATTTCTGTTAGCATTATTCTGTCACTCTGGAGAGGATATTAGCAGGAGCTGGCTCTATGGCTGTGCTGTACTTATTTGTTTATTCATTTTTGTGGTACCGGGCAAACAGTCTGCCATGGAGCTACCCTGTAGCCTCGTGTTGAATTTGAGGCAGATGTGTACATTGTTGACTCACAGACGTCTGTGGTCAGTGCTGGGGTTTGCACCATTTCTTTGGATGGTCCAATTCTATGAACCAGTGCCAAACTATGTTTCTGAGTAGATTTGCCTATTGAGGGATGGGATATTTTGTAAATATTAAAAGTCTTGGTATTTTTAATATTTCTAGATGATTGGTTTTCATGTGGGCATTAATTGTATGTTTACTTATTTTTAGCTAGTTTTCCTCTTTCAAAACCTTATGCCTGATATTAGCAATTTAAAAAAATCTAGAGCCTAAAACACCCATGCTTTAGCATGCAATAAATTTTGTGTGTTCTTTTCTCTGCTTAAAAAAATTATACTGACCATCTTCTCTTTTCTTTTTAATGCTGGCATTTGAACCCAAGGGTCTCATGCTTGCTAGGCAGGTGCTCTTACTGCTTCAGCTGCTCTGCCAGCCTTTTTTTTTTTTTTTGTGATGGGTGTTTTTGAGATAGAGTCCCACAAACTATTTGCCCAGGCTGGCTTCAAACTGCGATCCTTCTGATCTCTGCCTCCTAAGTAGCTAGGATTACAGGTGTGAGCCACCGGTGCCTGGCATCTTGCTATTCTTAAACCCATTATTTTATTAATTTTTTGGCAGTACTGGGGTTGGAGCTCCTTAAGCCCATTTTAATATTTCTATATTGTCTCTTAGACCTTGTCTATGTGTATATTTTCTGCGTATATTCAGTCTTATATAATGTCCTTGTACATTACAAAATTCTAAATGGTCAATTACAAACATATTTACCGTGTTGTTCCAATTATGACAACTATTTTGATGATAGCACAATACATGGCTGTAGCCTTACTTCTGAAACCATTCCTTCTTTGTTAAATGTTTAGCTTATTTCCATTTTCACTGTTACAATAAGGATGTTTTATTATAGCAGAGTAATAATGCAGTTAGACTACAGAACTCACTCAGTCTGTTTTCTATTGCTAGTAATGCAGCAGGATGGGATAGTTATAAAGAAAACAGGTTTATTTCAGTTCATAGTTCTGGTCTCAGGTTGAGCAGCTACATCTGGTGATGACTTCTTGCTGGTAGAGTCCCAAGGTGGCTTGCTAAGACAGAGCATTTGTCTGGGTGTCTCCTTCTGTCTCTCTCCTCTTATATAGCCACCAGCATTCAGTCATGTCTAGTCCTATTACCCAGAGTTGGGTTAAGTTTCCACCTTCTTAATACCTCACAGTGGGAATTCAGCTCGAACGTGAGTTTCATATGGGACAAACCAAGCAAGCTTGACACGGTGGTCACCTAGCACATGTGAGGCCCCAGGTTCAATCCAGATCACTGCAAAAAAAACAAAAACAAGGACCAGAGGTGTGGCTCAGGCAGTAGAGTTCAAACCCCAGTCCCACCAAAAAAAAAACCCACCAAAACCCCAAAACATGGTATTTAGTACTATAAATATTACTTAGCTCTTTTTGTTCTTCTGAATTATTTTCTTGGGTAAAGACCTAGGGAGGACTTAGTTAAGTTGCAGAAACTTACAGTACATACAGAAGATGGTTTCCTAGAAAGGGAGCCTCCCGTAGTGAGAGTAGCAGTTTTTCTACCATGGTGTGTCTGTTGAGCGGTGCGGATTTGGGGGAATTTGGATGGAAGAAATGCTATTTACAGGGAGGTTTCACCAGCAGTACAGACTCCTTGCCTACCTTCTTCCAGTGCTGCAGTTAACAACTTGCATGACTTCCGCCCTGGGTGTCATGGCTGAGAGATGGAAGTGCTCACGTTTCCGTTAGGAGGACTCCAGGCTTGATTCACAATTCAGGAATCTTCCCATGAATATCCTTTCCCTGCTGCAGGATTCAGTCTTGGCTACCAGGTTGCATTCTGTATCGTACAGAGTTTGGAGCCTTTTTCATTTCAGTTTTTAAAAAAGGCTAATTTTTAGACTCAGAGCAAAATGGAGCAGAGTGTCTGCATATTCCCTTACCTCCTCCAAGCTTCTTTCTTTTGTTTCCATGAGTGCATTATGAAAATGCTCTTTTTCTTTTGGCTATGTTAGGGTTTGAGCTCAGGGCCTTCCACTTTTCTCCACCCCTTGAGCCATCCCCCTCCCCCAGTCTTTTTTGCTTTAGCTAATTTTTGAATAGGGTCTTGCATCTTTTCGCAGGCCAGCCTGGACCAAGAGCCTCCTGTCTATGCCTTCTTCACAGCTGGGATGACAGGCATGTACCACCATGCCCAGCTTGGTTAAGATGGGGGTGTCGCTAACTTTTTGCCTGGGTTGGCCTCGAGCTGTGATCCTCTCAACCTCCACTTCCCTGGGTGGTGGGATGAAAATGTCGTTAATATAAGAATTCAGACAAGTCAGGAGTATGTTAAGGATGAAAAATGAAAAGTCTGTTCACCATCACCTCCCAATCCCTTCTTGTCTCTCAGATGTAATATTTGCGGCTGGGTCTCTTTCTGTCACTGTCACTGTCTGTGTGTTCACATAAGCCAGTCGTACAGTTCTGTTTCATCATTTTCCGCATAAGTGGGAGCATCCTGTACAGTATTGAAACTTTCTTTCTCCCCTGAAGTTGTCTTAGAAATCACTGAACCTCCATGAACACTTATCTTCATATCTTTCTTAAAGAGTCTCTAGCTGACATATTTATGGGGGAACGCCTTTCAGCCATTAAAGGATAGAGTAAGCCTGTCCACCTCAGGCTGCGGGTAGAGGCAGCTGTGAGAGTCCATGGAATCACAAGAAAAGAATGTGCTTTGGCGCCATTTTTGTTTAAAGAAATAGTCTGTGCATATAAAAAAAGGAGTTTGTACACCAAACCTTTTCTCATTTTGTTGAGCTACAATTGACAAATAAAATCACACCTATGTGAGGAGCGTTATATGGCAGTCTGTCTATCTGTGGTGGAGTGGTCATCACAGTCAAGGTGACTCATGGATCCACTAGTCACACGGCTACTGGTTTTGGGTACATTTGGTGAGAACATTTGAGATGTCTCTTAACACATTTTAAGTACACAATATATTATTACTAACTCGTCACCTTGCTATACGCCAAAGCCCCCAAAACCAAACTTAGTGCGTTGCCTCTAGGAGACAAGATTGTGAGGAAGTGTCACCTTTTGCATGATGTTTGACTGAAAAACAATGAGAACGTCATGTTTGGGAGAGAGGTAAAACAAAAGTTAAAAACTAGCAGATTCATCACTGCTGTTGTTTGATGCTTTTAAGAACTTCCAGAAGCTTCCAGAGCTCGTTGAAGAGCAGGTGGCTGTTCTTCCCTGCAGGTGCAGAGTGAGATCCCTGGCTCACCTATCTTTCTCATGAGGCTGGCCCAACATGCCCGGCACCTGGAGGTCCAGGTCCTGGCTGACCAGTACGGGAATGCCGTGTCACTTTTTGGACGGGACTGCTCTATCCAGAGGCGACATCAGAAGATCATCGAGGAGGCGCCAGCCACCATTGCCACAGCAGCTGTGTTTGAGTTCATGGAGCAGGTGTGCTTGGAGAGCCAGGTCGGGGGCAGCTATGGGGAGACCTGCTGTGGCCGAGTTGGAGTCAGCAGGGACTTTCTGTAGAAGCATGGCTGGAGGCTGGGGTGGGACCCCAAAAGGAGGAGGGAGGGAGCCCATGCCAGAGGTGTGTTTCATCAGCTGATCACAGAGGTCCCAAAGAACTTCCCAGTAGCAGGACCTCTGTGGGCATTGGGGGAGGGACCTGACAGTCCCCACTTAAGATTGCGTGATCTGCAGTGTGCCGTCCGCCTGGCCAAGACCGTGGGCTACGTGAGTGCAGGGACGGTGGAATACCTCTACAGCCAGGACGGCAGCTTCCACTTCCTGGAGCTGAATCCTCGCCTGCAGGTGGAGCATCCTTGCACAGAGATGATCGCCGACGTCAACCTGCCAGCCGCCCAGCTGCAGGTGAGCAGACGGGCTCACACCCTGGGGCTTCCTCCACCTGGGATGTTGGGGCTCTCATCCTATTCTGATGAATTCTTCCTGTCCCTTTCTCGGCTGGCCGTCCCTGGGGCGTGACCACTTTCACGTCTGAGTAGTGTTGGGATGAGAACCTTTTGGAAACGAGTCATCCCCTTGGTCCGGACAAGAGCCATTAGAGGAATGAGTAAAAGCTAGGGCCTTTCTCTGTGGGAAAAGATATTTCGTATAATTTCAAAATACTCGTGAACCCTGGCCACCCATTCATGGACCAGAAAACTGTCTCTCAACTTTTTTTATATTATCAGATTTTAAAGACTTTTTCCTAATCTGTTTCCTGTGAAATTTTGTCTTCACAGATGTGTTATATGTCTGTTTGGGTCTATAGACATATCTGTGCTTTATACATAAAAAAGGGATTTTCTTCACCCTTTTGGGGACAATGTCATTCCTGTTAAGTACACATGACCTATAGTTATGAACTCCTGTTGTGTTAACAAGAACTTCTTTTTACATTGTTGTGCTAGGTGTGGGTACATTGTGGAATTTATGAGTTCCTACAATGTATCAAATATATCATATTTGAATTTACCCCCTCCACTATTCTCCTTTATCCCCCATCCCCCCATTCTAGGAGTAGTTTCAGCAGCTCTCATTTCTCCATTTACACACATGTGTACATAGTACTTGCACCATATTCACCCTCCTTCACCATTTTCCCACCTCCTCCCCCACTCCCACTGGTACCAGCCCCCCCAGACAGGACCTATTCACCTTCCTGTTCTCTGATTTTGTAAAAGAAAAAAAACATGACATTGTTATTTGTTTAAGATAGCTATACAGGGAGCTTCCTTGTGACATTTCCATGTATATATATATTATAACCCGAATTGGTTCAGCCCCTCCATTTTTCTCCTTAGTCCCCTTCTTATGGTGATTTCAACAGGTTTAAAAATTCTGTATGCATTCTTTAACAAGAACTTTTAAATTCACATTTCTGCCCTCCCTGTCTCCCTCCCTCTTTCCGTCCTGCCTTCCCTTCCTCTTATCACCAGAAGTCTGTGGTTTTCACTTGGTCTGTTTATGTTCTTCAGCTTGAAAAACTCCAGGAGAGTTACAAGAATAGCATGTTAGCACTCAGACACCTACATCTCCTCCGCCAGCTGTGAGACTTGCTTTCTTTCTCTGTTCCGTTTATCTGTATAATCTTTTTTGGGGGGGTGGGAATCACCCTTGTGAGGGCTGGTTGGGCTGAACCAAATACTTCAGAATGAAGGCCTCCTGAGGGCATCAATATTCTAGTCCACAGAACTCCGAAATACAAGCATGACCCTTGGGAAGTGCAGCACCGATGGGACAAATTTAATATTCTGCCTACAGTAAACTCATTCCCACATGTCATAATTTGGTCCCTTTAAGGCTGTTTTTTATTTGCTTGAAATTTGGGATCCAATACAGATGACACATTTCATTTCATTGTCAAGCTGCTTTTTTGTTTTGAACGCAGGGCCTTGCGCTCTACCACTTGCAACTCCACTAGTCCATTTTCAGTCTGGAACATTCCCCAGTCTGAGTTACTTTCATTCTTGATACTGGCTTGTTTTTGTTTGTTTGTTTGTTTTTGGTAGTACTGGGATTCGAACCCAGGGCCTCACACAATGTTTGTGTTTTTGAAGCGTTCAGGCCAGTGCCCCTCAGCTTGGATTTCTGTGACTTTTTCTTCCTGGTTAGGGTCACGCTGAGCATTTAGGCAGGACGTTGCAAAGATGCTCCTGTGGTTTTGGCACATCCCATCAGGAGGCTCAGATGTTTAGCTTGGCTGCACGGTTAGGCTGCTGTCCAGAAGCATCTAGGTGTTGCTGACTCTTCTGCCAGCTTGTGTGTCTTTCCCCGAAAGCTCCCTCAACTGTCCAGCTGACACCCTCCCGCAACTCTGAGATGCTGTATTTTTTATTTGGTGCCCACTTTTGTTCGTCACGTGCTGTGATTTCACAAATGCTTCCTTACTCCATGGGAGCCAGGTGCCTCAAGATTTTTGCTTTCTTACCTGTCCTGCATGGTAGCACAGCATGGTGTGGCTAGTTCAGGCTGAGTATGTCTGAAGTCATTGACTGAGTCTCTTCCTTCATTGCATCCTCTACCGTGCTCATGAGCATTTGGGGGCCAGGATTCTAGCGGACTGACCTCTTTGGGATGGATTCTGCATTGTAGATCGCCATGGGTGTGCCATTGCACCGGCTGAAGGACATCCGCCTTCTGTACGGAGAGGCCCCCTGGGGGGTGACACCCATTTCTTTTGAAAGCCCTTCGAACCCTCCCCTCGCCCGAGGCTACGTCATTGCCGCCAGGATCACCAGTGAAAACCCAGATGAGGCAAGTGTGGGCCCTGTGTCTCCACCATGTCCACTGGCCCAGCATGGGGTGAACTCTGGATATTAGCCTTCAGAGAGGTGCCAGTGTCCATGCTTCTCAGCTCATAGTCAAAACTGAGGTACAGAAGAGACTCACCACAGCTTACTGGCTTACTGGACACGTCGCGTGCCAGGCACTGGGCAGCCAGCTCATCACTCACGTGGCAGTGTTACCCCCGCTAGGCTCGGTGTTCCTATCGGCACTATACGGGGAGGTTGTAGACCATGACATACTGGGGCCTGGTGAGCCCAGTGGGTGACTTTCCATATGGTGCCCAGGTTGAGAGCCCAGGAGTTGGATTTCTGGCCCCATGACTTTTTTTTCTGGAATATAAAGGCCCATTGTGGGGTGACCTTTTGTGACTTGTTCTTAAGAAAGGAGCCAGCTGGTGTTTACCACCTACTACTGACAGCTGGATTGTCACAGGACTTTTAATCTACTCCGACTTAATTATTTGCGTTTTACCTTGTTTTTAAAATTAAATATATTTTAACTAATATATAAAAACATAAAAATTGAACATATCCATGAAGTATTGTGTGACATTTTGATTCATGTATACATTGTGTAATGTTTAAATCTGAATTTACTGCTGGGTATAGTGGTGTGCACCTGTAATCCCAGCACTTAGGAAACTGAGGCAGGAGGATTAAGAGTTCAAGGGCAGTCTGGGCTCCATACTAAGACCCTGTCTTAAAGACAAAATCTGTACCTATTATATTCAAGAACCAAGGGGTAAGAGAGCCCTTTGTCCATTTTAATTAAAGAATTTAAAGACTTTTTACTGGGGTAGATATATTCATCTCGCATCTTTGGCTACAAACCAAACACCAGCTCTGGTGGAGAGGCAAGACAGGAGGTTTAGCCACACCCCAGCCCCCACTCTGCCCTTTTTATTATCAAAGATGTCCAGCATATAAATCCAGAAGTTTCCTCCTCCCAGCTCCAGCAGTATCAAGGTTTGCCCACATTACATCGACCCCACCCCAACTTGGTGCTTGTTCTTTTTTTAGTTTTTTGAAGATGTTGACGGTCACATGACACCCACACACAGAGCAGGAAGTAGCAGTGTTTGTTGACCTCTACTCTTTGCTGGGGGAGGGATTCCTGGGTCTCCCCAGAACCGAATCCTGGTGAGAGGATATTTGGGGTAATGGTTTCTTCCATCTTGCTTTTCCCTGTGTTGCAGGGGTTTAAGCCGAGCTCAGGGACGGTCCAGGAGCTGAATTTCCGCAGCAACAAGAACGTGTGGGGCTACTTCAGCGTGGCCGCCGCGGGAGGCTTGCATGAGTTCGCTGACTCCCAGTTTGGTCACTGCTTCTCCTGGGGCGAGAACCGGGAAGAGGCCATTTCGTCAGTATTTCTCCTCCCTCCCTCCCTCCTCCCTTCTTTCTCCTCTCCCTCCCTCCTTCCCCCCCTCCTTCCCCCCCTCCCCTCCCTTCTTTCTTCTCTCCCTCCCTCCCTCCCTCCCTCCTTCCCTCCCTCCTTCCCTCCCTCCTTCCTCCCTTCTTTCCTCTCTCCCTCTCTCCCTCCCTCCCTCCTTTCCTCCCTCCCTCCCTCCCTTCTTTCCTCTCTCCCTCCCTCCTTCCCTCCCTCCTTCCCTCCCTCCTTCCCTCCCTCCTTCCCTCCCTTCTTTCCTCCCTCAGTTCTTTCCCACCTCCCTTCCCTCCCTCTTTCCCTCCCACTTTCCTTCTCTCCCTCCCTTTTTCCCTCCCTCCTTCCTTCTCTCTCTCCCTCCCTTCCTCCTTTCCCTCATCCCTTCCTCCCCACCTCCCTTCCTTTTTCTCTCCCTCCCTCCTTCCCTCTCTCCTTCCTCCCTTCCTTCCTCTCTGTGTCCCTCCCCCTCCCCTCCTCCACCCCCTCCCTCCTTTAAGAACCAGTTGCTCCACTGTAGGTCATATGTAGTAGGCTATAGGAAGGCCAGGGAGGAGTCACAGACAGATGCTATTTCAATACCCTTCCGCTTGAAGTCCAAGTCCAAGTAGCTTACCAAGGTCACTGAGCTTGGGCTGTGAGGGATCTGACTTGAAGGAGACCCAAAGAATGTGCTGAGCATTATAGCTGAGAAAAGGGGCCAAGCTCCTTGAAACCTGAACCTCACACACAGTTCCTTGTTGCTGTCTTCACGCCCGAGACTCAGTTTCTGAGGGGGGTTCCTTCTGTGTACCCCTTACCACCCATGCCAAGGGCAGCAGCTGTGCCCCCCACTCAGCCAAATCCACGACTGCCATAATTTCTCAAACTGACTAAGGAACGCCCCAATTTTGAAACACCCCTTCGTATTTCTTCTGTCTTCATGTGGGTGCAGAAAGAGAAACGCGAGCTCACTTTGTAATTAAACATTTTGGGTGGAAAACGCCCAGAGGCACCAAGGACATTTCATTTTTAAAAGCATTAGAATCTGGCCTGGGCGCTTAGCTGAGAATTAATTTGAACTTGGTGGTTTTTAGTCATGGGACTTCTCTGTGACCGTAGAATAAATTCATTTTAATCATATTCAGAGGCAAATAGAGATCCTTGAAGCTTACAGAGGATTAGCAGAAGAACAATTGAGACTTCATAGAAGGAGGCAGGTAGCAGAACACCAGCCTACCCCACTCTGACCGAAATGACCTGTGGCTCTTTCCACACTGTTCAGGACTACCCACAACTTCAGCAGGATCCAGTGGGAGACTTCTCTCTGAAGGATCAAATATCTTGGGTCTGAGATGGTTTCCCCAGACACAGGACCTCTCAGTGATAAAGCTGCAAGTGCCCCAGCAAACTGGGTCATTGCAGTCCCAGTGAGTCCAGTGGTTTCACTTCCAGATCCAGGTCCCAATCCCACACTTGACTTCTGGTAGCCTGTTGACACGCTCATTTCTTCTCACTGTGTCTTCATTTTCTCACTACTAAAATGAGACCACTGTTTACCCTGCCGCTACCTGCTCCCAGTTCCAGGGATACTGTCACATGTGTAAAGCTCCTCTTCCAGGAAGAGGCCTCCTGTTTAATACCTCACCTCTCTTTCATACCTTTCCCTCGCACAGACATGGGGACAGCATTGTGGAGCTCGCCAGCCCCCTGACCAGTAGATACCTAGACTCAGGTGCCGCTTAAGAACACTGCATGTAGCAACCGTGATGGCGAGACGGCAGCTCCATCTCTGGGGACAAGAGGAGATTTGATTAGATCCAGGGAAGACAGACTTGGTGTCAACCAGAGAGACTGGTTCTCTATTGATTGTTAGCCACTCGCAATAATAATTACAATATTGTGAATCACATTTATAGCAGCTGACATTTGTTCATCAGTGACTATGCTTTGTACACAATATTTCAATTTAGTCCTCCAACAACTATATGACACTGGGGTTATTCCTCCATTTTCCAAGTGAAATAACCGAGGCCAGAGCAGTCAAGTCACTTGTGAGATTACTCATACAGTCAGTGGTAGAGCTGAGACTGACAGCCTGGACTTCTGACTCAGGGCTCTCTCTTACCTTTTGTGGCCCTTTGGCACTCTTGAGTACCACATCCGCAGGAATTCCGTGTAAATCTGGAAGCCAATCACGTGCCTTTCCTCTGTAGGAACATGGTAGTGGCCTTGAAGGAATTGTCCATCCGGGGTGACTTCAGGACCACGGTGGAGTATCTCATTAACCTCCTGGAGACAGAGCGATTTCAGAACAATGACATTGACACTGGGTGGTTGGACTGTCTCATTGCCGAGAAAGTGCAGGTAGAGAGCTGTCCAAGCCTCCCCTGCAGATGGTCAACATCTGGGGCTCCCCTCTGATACTGAGATGTAGTCTTTCCTAGGCGGAGAAGCCAGACATCATGCTTGGGGTGGTGTGTGGGGCCTTGAATGTGGCGGACGCAGTGTTCAGAGCCTGTATGACGGACTTCTTGCACTCCCTGGAAAGGTAGAGCCTGTGGGTCCTTTCCCCCCTTGTGGTATTGGGGGAGGCATGCACCCCCAGAGGTGCTTTATTTGGGTGCCTTCCTTCCCACTGGCTTGCCTTTGAACTTCAAACCAAGGCTGCCCAGGAAGAGGCCCAGGGTAGGGTGGGGATGGGGGGCAGCAGTTGCTTCGCACACAGTCTTGTGCAGGTTCTTGCTGATGTGTGTAAGGCACACTGTGATTCTCTCAGGAGTTCAGAAGCAGAGCAGGTCAAAGGTCATTCCTACTAATGTTTCTTTCCCAGACCCTCACCTGATCACAAGGTGACTACCAAAATGGCCTAGAGCGGAAAGTGGCCAGCTGCTTACTGTCGGTGTCCACCTCAGCACCTCAGGCTGGGTTGTGGCTTGTGGGGGGCTGTCTTATGCATTGTAGGGTGACAGCAGCAGCCATAGCTCTGCTCATTAGATGGTAGGAGAAGCCCTTCCCTGAGTGGACACTGTTACATCTCCAAACATTGCTGAATGGCCCGGGAGTTGGGGCAATATCACCCCCACTTGCAAACTACTTTGTCAGGCAAATGAAACTACCAAGAAAATAAAGAGCAGTAGTAGAATCATAGCCCCTGCGCTGGCTTCTTTCATAGCAGGTGGCAGGTGCCCATACGGGGAACTTTTCTGAGAAAAAGCCATTAGGCGTTTGCTCCCCAAATGCCTCCTCATCCTTCAACAGACTCCAGCACCTTAGGTTCCGAGGAGGTCAGGACGGGATCTGTGTCTGCCTTGTCAGCTGGCACTTGGGAAGGGCAAAGAGCTGGGTGACTTTTTCTTGTTGGTGCTGGGAATGGAGCCCAGGGCCTCAAGTCTGTGGAGGAGTTGCACCTGCATCCTTCCTCGGGGATACTGTCAAGTGCAGGGAATGGTTGCAGCCTTCTCAGCCCCTCCCCGGGCTGATGGCAGGTCTGTCTTCTCTCTCAGGGGCCAGGTCCTCCCAGCAGATTCTCTGCTGAACACTGTGGATGTGGAGTTAATTTATGGAGGTGTCAAGTACATTCTCAAGGTAAAGCCCTCGTGCCTCTCCAACGTTTCCAGGGCTCTGGACACATGAGGGAATTTAATTCTTCTGTGAACCGACTCTGGAGTCTGGAGTGGATTTTCTTGTTCTTGGGTCTGAGCAGTTGTGTTCCTCAGGAGTTCTTATGTAGCCTGTGACCTTGAAACCTAAGCACTTGGGTTTCAAAACAGCCTGAGCGATACACACAGGTCATGAGGGAGTGTCTGTTAGACTCCTGCGGCTACGGTAACAAAGTGCTGCAGACTGGTGGCTTGAAATAGCAGAATTTTATTCTCGCATGTTTCTAGAGGCCAGAAACCCAGATTCAAGGTGTCAGCTGGGCGCAGTGTCTCTGAAGGCACTAAGGAAGAAGCTATCCTAGTCCTCCCTGGCTTCCAGTGGTGGCTGGCAGTCCTTGATGTGTCTTACTTTGTGGCTGCATCACTCCAGTCTCTGCTTCTTTCTCCAAATAGCCTTCTCCCCTGTGTCTGTCTGTCTTTATCTGCCTTCTGTGCCTGTCTCTGTCTCTTCTCCTTTTATAAAACATCCATCAGATAAATTTACAACCCACCCTAAGCCAGTATGATTTCACCTCCACGAATTACACACGCAAAGACCCAGTTTCCTACTAAGGCCACATTCCGAGGGTCCAGGACAGTCATCGTTTGTGGGGGCACCACTCACCCAGTACAGAGTGCGCAAAGCCTTCCCCGCCTGGTGCAGTAGTCCAGGTTCATTTCCAGGGGTTTCAAGGCTGTGAGAAGAATCCACATGTGGATTTCTGGTCTTCTTCCTGACCTGCCCCAAGAGCTCTCTGTCAGAAGAGTCCAGTTGCCCTTCCTGGGCTGCTCAAGGTCAATTCTGCCTAGAGAATATCTGAGACAGGCAGATACGGCGTGAGGTCTGGGGTCCACATGGAGCCCCACAGGGGATGGGTGAGCTGTGGCATTGGTGGTTCAGGCTCCTCTACAGCTGTTAGAGTTATATGTCCCCTGAAAGTTGAGGTCTTCCTGTTGTGCATGTCTCAGACTCATGTTTTAGGAGGGGAAGGGGGCAGAGGAAGAGGACAATATTCAAGTCTGTTTCTGAGGCCTAATATTTACTTTTATTATATTAATTATTTGTTTTGCGGTACTGGGGCTTGAACTCAGGACCTACACCTTGAGCCACTCCACCAATCCTTTTTTTGTGATGGATTTTTTCAAGACAGGGTCTCATGAACTATTTGCCTGGGCTGGTTTCCAACCATGATCTCCCTGATCTCTGCCTCCTGAGAAGCTAGGATTACGGGCATGAGCCACTGGTGTCAACACACCTGCATTGGCGCCTGGCTAATTTTTATTTTCTTTTACCTTATTTTTATATTTCTGAGTACACTTTGAACCCCCAGCTTTTAGTTCAGCCAAACAAATGTGTTGTCATGGGGGTGTATCCTTTGTATCTGTTCTCTCTTTGCCCCCATTGCTTTTTCGTTACCTTTGGGCATCTGGGACCCACCAACTTGATTTCAAATGTGGCACAGTCTCATTTTAGAGAAAATTTAAAATTTCAAATAAGCATCCAGAATCACAAAACCAAACCCCTTGTTTTCTGATCTGGAGGCCATCTCTGCTAGCATTTTATGGATGTCTTTCATTGCTTTTCTCCCTTCTGCACTGACTTCACAACGCTGAGATCCTCATTCATGTAGTTCTGCTGTGTTGACATTTTTTGCACATTTTCCCTGTGTTAGGAACAAGTTTCCTTCCACAACGGTTGGCGTCTGCATTGCTGTCCAGTGGTACTTTCAAGGGGGACGGGACTGTCCTCTATCTGTGCTGTCTGCCGTGGGGCCTGCATGGGCCACCTGAGCACTTGTAATGAGTGACGAGTGTTACGGAGGAACTGGATTTTGTGCTCTCTTTAATTTTGATTAAATTTAAATAGCCCTGTAGGGCTAGGGCTCACCAAATCAAGCAGTGTAGGTCTGGAGTGCTTTACTTGCTGAGGATTTATTGTTAGCACAAATAATACTACATTATGCGTTCCTGTGTTTCTTGCTGTCTTTGTCACAAGACATATGTTTTTGCAGGTTGAAGGCCCTTCAGGATATCTGGTTTCTGAGCGAGAACATACACAATGAACTGAGGGCCCAAAACTGGTATTTCAGCTGGATGGAAGGGCAGAGCTCAGGCCAGAGCCTGACTGCCATGTGTCTCAAATGTCTTATATGTCCCCGGCAGAGCTGAGTTTAGGGGGCAGAGCTGGTCGAGGGGGAAGAGCTGTGTCTAGGAACAGAAAGAACTAGAATCCACGTTACGGCAAGGTATCATAGACCAAGTGGCTTGTAAACAACAGAAATGTATTACTCACAGCTTATGGAGGCACGCAAGCCCAAGGTCAAGACAATGACAGATTTGGTGTCTGGTGAGGGCTTGCTTCCCGGTTTGTAGCAGGTATTTTCTCTCACTGTGTCCTCATGTGGTAGAAGAGGGCAAGGGAGCTGTCTGGGGTCTTAAAAGAGACCTCTTATAAGGGCACCAGTCCATTCACGAAGGCCCCATTTCCTTTTAACCTTTGAGACCGCTGTGTGGCCTCCAGGGCTGCCTCCCCCAGAGTGCAAGCCCCAGTCCCTGCCACCCAGGGCATCCCGCTCGGGATTGTTGCTTGGAGACAGCAATCAGAAGGAAGTCCCCAGCTCCAGAGAACACATAGTCAGCAAGAGATGGCTGGACCGTGTCTGTGTTTGCAGCCGGCAGCTGTTTGTCCGTCACTGACTTCAGGCCCTTTTCAGCCCCTTCTGTGGCTGGCCCCTTGGGGTGAGGGAAGCCTGGGGCTAGGGAGAACATGGTGTGCACCTACCTCACTGCTCCTGCCGGACAGCTCCCCTCACCCACCATTGTAGGATCCATGGGAACACATCCCAGATTCACGTGGTGACATGAATCCGTTCCCACAGGTGGCCCGGCAGTCTCTGACCATGTTTGTTCTCATCATGAACGGTTGCCACATCGAGATTGACGCCCATCGGCTGAACGATGGAGGATTGTTGCTTTCGTACAATGGCAACAGCTACACCACCTACATGAAGGAAGAAGTGGACAGGTGTGTGGGCACGGGGGCCTTGTGGATCACACATGGCTCTCTCTCCATGGGAGTTGAAGGCGCAAAGCTGCCCTGTGTGCAGGCCTGGGGGTCTGAGATAAGGCTCCCTGGTAAATGCTGAGGGTGGAATTTCAAGCACCTGGCAGACAGTTAGGGAGGACTTCCAGGTGATACCTTCCTAGTGACCTGGAAGGATTCAGAGCTGAATGGCACATGACTCCCAGCTCTGTGGCTTGCAAGGTGTGCGATGAGGTGCCTGCTGCCCCCTATATCAGGGTCGTGGTGTCCACACTTGCAGAGGATGTGTGTGGAGTGGATGTGCCATCCAGCAGCTGGTTATTTTTAATTGTTTTTAAGTTTGAGACAGGGTCTCCCTGTGTAGCACAGGCTGCCTGGAACTTGTGATCTTCCTGCCTCAGCCTCCTGCGTGCTGAGATTACAGGTGTGCATCACCCTGCCTGGCTCAGTAGCTGGTTATTGAGCTACTCTTGGCCTGTCAGGGAAGATGATTCGTAAAACAAGCAGACAGTGGCGTAAAGGTTGCTGTGGACCTTCATGGGTTAAGGCAAGATGCTGTGGAAGCCCTGGGCACAGGGGCATCACAGGCTCCGAACACCTCGAGCTCCAGTGTATCTGACCATGCTGAAGCCACACAGTGGGGTGTAGGGGACCCATGCAGAGAGGCAGCACAGGCCCTGGCCAGGGAGGATGAAGGTGGAGTTTGCACGTGTGTGTGTGTACATGTGTACGTGTGTATGCCAGCACCCCCACGCCTAAGAAAGCTTCAGTTAGTGAGAGACTCTTCCTTCATAGTCCTCGATGTCTTAGAAGGTTTTCCCCTCCCTCCCTCCCTTTCTCCCTCCCTTCCTTCCTTCTTTTTTGTTTTGCTGATGTGACTAGGGTTTGAACTTAGTTTTGTGCTTTCAAAGCAGGTGCTCTACTGCTTGAACCACACCTCCTTTTCCTTTTTATTGAACAGGGTCTCACTGTGTAGCCCAGGCTGACCTCAAACTCACTATCCTGTCTCCTTCCGAGTGCTGGGATTACAGGCATGCACCACATCAAGCTCTATTATCTCTTTTCTAACCTGTGTTCTGTCTGCCAAGAGTACTTCAGGTTTCTTCAGGGTCTCCCCAAGTTCAGTTCAGTTCAGAGTGAAGGTTTAGCGCTAAGGCCGTGGCCCAAGTTACAGGGCAATCAGCTAGCATGCGTGAGGCCCTGGGTTTAATTCCCCAGTACCAAGGGGAAAACAAAAGTGAAACTTGAGTCAGTCAAGGTTTATTGAATAATATTTATTGGTTGCTTTCTCTTTAGCCAGAAAAGAAGTACATGTCTTGCTCCCTGGACTCACTTTGGCTCTGGGATAACTGTCAGGTGCCACACCATTTGGGACTACAGAGTGTTTTACACCATGCTGCAGCTGACAGCATGGCTTGCTGGGTTGATGGTCCTCATCAGTCTCCCCCGTCTGCTCTTCTTCTCTCCCAGTTACCGAATCACCATCGGCAACAAGACATGTGTGTTTGAGAAGGAGAATGATCCTACTGTCCTGAGATCCCCCTCGGCTGGGAAGCTGATGCAGTACACCGTGGAGGATGGGGGCCACGTGGAAGCAGGGAGCAGCTATGCTGAGATGGAGGTGACAGCAGGGCTGGCTCTGGGGTGGCTCTGCATCCTTCAACCTCTGCTCCCCTGGCAGGCCCTTCTGTCTGCAGACAGAGCTCACCTCACTGCCTTATAGATTCTTAAGAGAGGTGATCTGTGGGATTTGGCCCAAATTCCCTGCAGTATTCAAAGGGAGAACCTCCAGCAGTGTACACCTCCATGGGAATGGGTAAGAACTGATCAATAATCCTGATGGCAACCATTAAAAGTGATAAGCCAGAGCCAGACATAGTGGCTCATGCCTGTAATCCCAGCTACTCAGGAAGCAGACATCAGGAGGATGGCGGTCCAGAGCAGCCTGAGCATAAACGTGAGAACCTATTTGGAAAATAGCTAAAGCAACAAGGGCTGGGGACATGGTTGAAATGGTACAGCACCTGCCTAGCAAGTGCAACGCTCTGAATTCAAATCCCAGAACGGAAAACAAAAAAAAGTGTTAAGCCAGCACTTGCCAGGCACTTATTATGTGGCAGGTGCTGGTCTAAGCATTTTACCTGTGTTTACTTTGACAACTTTTGCAGAAGGACACAAATGTAGTTACCATTTTGCACATAAGAAGTCAGGCCCAGGAGGGCTGAGGATCTTGCTTGAGGTCACACAAAACCAGGGTTCAAGGAAAATGCTCGTAGCAGTGAAAAGGAGTGGTCAGTCCATAGTTCAATAGTTGCTCAGGTATCCTGACTTCCTACTGTGCATCCTGACCTCCTGCTGTTAGTCCTGTCAGCCTGATAAGGACAAGTGAGCTGAGGCTTGTTACTCCCCATCTTGCAGTTAGGGACACTGAAGCTCAGAGAGGGGAAAGTACTTTCTGGGAATTAGAGAGGTGATGAATGAGGTCTTGGGATTCTAGCCCAGGCCTGGCTGATGGAGGCGGTGTGATTGTTTATGGGCAGCTGTCATGGTAACAAGTCTCATGCCATACAGGACCCCAGACAATGGGGGAGGCAGGCTACAGGGCTGCTGACGGGACCATGAGCAAGTGTTCGTTTCACAAAGCACCCCCCAGAGGATGTCCTCAACTGTGGGCAAAATGTTTGATGTACACAGCCCATTGTAGGAACACGTGGGGCCCTGCGTTGCTGAGCATGCAGGGTGCTCTGAGAGATGCAATGTTGGATGCTTTCTTGTATGAACATCACAGAATGTACTTGCCACACCTAGATGGGTCAGTCATTCCAGGTGGCCTCTAAACGACATCAGAGGCTGCTGCTGGTGTAAGCAGACCCACCGACGGTACGCCTTTCTTTAACAAGTAGAAAGAATACACTGATTAAAAAGTCTGGTTCAGTGAGCACATAAACTGGGAAGAGCCGTCAGTTTTCACCATCTGGTCCTGTGCACTCTGCGTAATCACTGGCTCCACTTTTGTATGGCTGCCAGCGAGGCAACTTCGTTCACGCCAGCGTCACCACAAACGTGGAAGTGATGATTTCTTTGTGCGACAATGTCCAGACGGCTATAGTGTTGCTAGGCAATACGAATTTCCTTATCACCGACCAAAACATCCTTGTGCCTTGCCTGACTATGCACTGATCACTCTATGTGATAGACTGCACTATGTCCAAGCGCTAGGCCTTCCTTTGAGAATAAAGCTTAGTGGTAGAGTGCTTGCCTGGTGTCCCCAGCACCGTAAATAAAGAGACAAAACAAGTATCAGTTTCCACATCCATGAATTGGGCATTGTGAATGCCCCCTCCCTGGCTGGCTGGCAGATGGAGATAGTCAAGAGTGGCCCTGTGCCTGGACACCGCTTACAGTAAATGACACTTTCTCTCTGTCCATCCTGCTTGAGGGCCACCCAGGGAATGACTTGTTTCAATGAGGCAGCCTATGGGTGACTCCAGGTGCCACAGGTCCTATGGATTCTGTCCTATCTCTTATTTCTGCAAAACAGGTGATGAAGATGATCTTGACCCTGAGTGTGCAAGAAAGTGGCCGGGTGAAGTACATCAAGCGTCCGGGAGCCGTGCTGGAAGCTGGCTGCATGGTGGCCAGGCTGGAGCTCGACGATCCTTCTAAGGTGCACCCGGTATGTGGCAACCCGTCCTGGCTACTCTGGCTAGTGCAGGTGCACCCCCAGCGACCCCTGCTCTTCTGTCACACCCTTGTCCCAGCAGTCAGTGTGGGGGGTGGTGCAGAAAAGCCAGTGGCTCCATTCTTCTTTTCTCAGCTCTCCATCCTGCTTAGAGTACACCCAGATTCTTCTAGTGACCTATGAGTCCCCAGCTGATCTGCCCCTTGGGTCTCTGTCCCTCTCCCCCTGGCTTCACTGACTGTCCTGAGCTTTCCACCCTGAGCCCACTCCCTCTGCAGGGAAGGAGCTGCCCGGCATTGCCCTGGGTTTTACTCAGGGGACGCCCCCAGTTAGGGCACCCTTGACTGCCTTCTTTTGAAACCCATTACTTTATACAATTAATATATATATATTAATTGTATAAATATAAATATATATAAATATATAAATATATATAAATAAAGATTTATTTAATAATATATAATAATATATTATAATAATATATAAATATATAAATATATATTTATACAATTAATATATATATTTAAGAAAAGGAGACTTTATTTTTTATTACAGTTGTGATTTACAGGAGGACTGTGTGGCTGGTACAAAGGGCTCCCACACACCCTGCACCCAGCTTAAGTTCATTCATACTTATTATTAATTAGCTACTTTTTAACCATCGTTGCAATTGTATGGCCCACTTGTCACAAATAGCGAACCAATATCAGTATGTCCTTGTTAGTTAAAGGTCATGCTTTACTTACATCTCCTCAGGTTTTTTCAGTTGCGGTTAAACGTATGTAACAGAACTCATTACCATCCTCACTTTTTTTTTCCATACGGGGATCAAACCCAGGGTCACACACATGCTAGGCAGAGCTCTGCCAGTGAGCTCTCACTCCCAGTCTCATCTTCATTATTTTTTTTTTCTTTGGCAGTACTGGGGTTTGAACTCAGGGCTTCAAGCTTGCTAGGCAGGCACTCTACCACTCGAGCCACTCCTCCAACCTTGTCTTCACATTCTTCAGAGCACCATTCACATCCACTGTACAAGTGTCACCACCATCTCCAGAATCCTTTCCTTCTTACCAAACTGAAACCGAATACCCACAAAGCGATTCTCCCCTTACCCTGCATTCCCTGGCAACCACCATTCTACTTTTGTTCCTAGGCTGTGACTACTCTCAGGACCTCAGGTAAAAGGACTCATACAGTCATACAGTATTTGCCCTTTTGTGACTGGCTTATTTCACTTAGTATAACACCCTCAAGGTCCATCCAGGCTGTAGCATGTATTAGAATTTCCTTCTTTTTAAAGGCTGAATAATATTCCACTAAATATATGGCAAATACTGAAAAAGATGGATCTGTTCCTTATCCATTCACCCATCGATGGACACTTGGGTTGTTTCCGTGCTGTGAGTGATGCTGCTATGAACATAGGTGTTGTAATTTCTTAGTTTCTACCCAGTGTCCAGGGTGCCATCCATGTGACCACACTGCATGTATTGTCATGTCCTTAAGCTACCTTTTAGCCAACATTTTAAAAATTGTGTTTACACACACACACACACACACACACACACGCACACACACACACCCTACCTTACCTCCTGCTCTGTCGTCATCGTGTCTCCCTGGTGTCTGGATGGCTTGTCGTTTGGCCCTCGTGAGATTAGAAGCATCCTGGGGGCAACAGTTTTTGCCTTTCTGGCCACTGCTGGCATCTCAGTACCTAAAACAAGTCCTGGCATGCAGTAAGTGCGCAATAAATATTAGTTGGGTGAAGGTGCATTAGTGCAGGAACCAGGGAGGCAGCACCCTGCCCTCAGGGCCACCGGAGGGTGTCCTGGGGTGTTTGTCATGTGACCTTGAACTCAGGGTCAGGTGAGGGGAGCTCCCACTCAGAGTTCTGCGAATTGTTCAGCAAGTGTCTAAGGCCAAAGGGCTGCTTTCTGTTCTTCACCATTGCCATCCTGGTGATCAGTACGGTGGCTGGGGCATGGCTGGTGCTCAGAAAAATAGGTCTTGTTGATGAAGCAGTGTTTGCACTGGCCTAAGCAGGCCTTGTGCACAGGGAGGTGGCTTGTCACTCACGTATGCACAGGTGATACATCCCTAATCGGAAAACCCAAAATTCAAAGTGCTCTGAAATCCAAGCCTGTGAGCACTGCCGTGTTGCCGTAAGTTTAGAATTTCACACCATGAAACCTTTTGTATGCATAAAATTAGTAAACGCATTGTATAAAATCACCTTCAGGCTGTGTGTATAAGGGGTGTGTGACACATTAGTGAACTTGGTGTTTAGATGGGGGCCCCATCTCCAAACTATTTTCTTGTGTACGCAGATATTCCAAAATCCAAAACAATCTGAAATCCAAAACACCTTTCTCTGATCCCAAGCATTTCAAATAAAGAATACCCAACTTTTCCTGAAATAATTCATGCATCTCAGAAGAAAAGAGCAACTTAAAAATTAGGCCTTTGATTTTATTGGAATTGAACTTATAAGAAAATCCTGATTGAATGGGAATGACCTTTACATGGAATTTCCCTGTAGTTAAAAAATCAAGAAATTGGATGTACATCTAATTTAGTTGGAAATTTAGATCCTTGTTTCTTACTTTAAATATTGGGATGGTGATAAGAGGAGATTGGATCAACATAGTTTGGTTTTCCTGTTTTATAGAGAAGCATGGTAGATGTCAAATGTTCTAAGAGCGTAAGTAGAGAAACAGAAAAAAAATACTACCTCTAGCCTTCTCTGATCCCTACTGATAGACTCAAATGCAGCAAGGAAGTGACTCTCAAAGTGAACCATAGAGCACTTAAAACCCCACTGCGTTCCCACTGAATTACCCAGCACACACACAGTTCTCACCTGGGGTTGCCATGCACACTGTAAATTCTGCTTGTCATTACAAAGAAAACAAAAGCACCATTGACTCAGAAATTAAAATATGAATCCAAGGGGAAAAGTATGCTGTAGCCTATTTGAATAGGATATGATTTTTTTTCCTCAAGAAAGGATACTAGGTCTTTATTTGTTAGTCAGCCCTCTATCACTGTGACAAAATACTGACCAAATAACTTAGGAAAGATGAATTTTTGGCTCATGGTTCAGAGGTTTCAGTCCTTGGTACCTGGCTTCATTGCTTTGGGCCTGAGTGAGGCTGAGTGTCATGGCCAAGAGTGAGAAGTGGGGGCTGTGGAGGGTGTAGAAGAGCGGGCCTGCTCACCACATAGCGGCCAGGAAGCAGAGAGCATGGGAAAAAACCCAAAACATTAAAAAGTCTCATTGTCTCTTTTTCACCAGAGTATCCTGTCAGCTTTTTATTTTTATTTTTTTTGTGGTACTGGGGTTTGAACTCAGGGCCTTGTGACCGTGCAGTTGCTAGGCAGGTACTATCTTCTCTTCTCATTTTTTTCATTCTCTTTAAGGGGTTCAGTGGGAAGGTCTCTGGGCCTGCATTGGGGTTCCTCTCAGCAGGCATTTCCTAAGTTGGGTTAATGGGACAGAGCCTGGACTCCACTCCCTGCAGGTTCACATAAACACCTGTGAGACAGATGGACAGGTCACGTAATTTGGTTCTGTCACTGCAACAGGAGAGACTACCCTCGGCTGTGGGGGCAGGTGGAGAGCCAGTGTCAGATTGCAGACAAGGAACCCCAAAGCCAGTTCTGAAGGGTGAGAGGAGCTGTGAGGGTAGAGGAGGGTTGGGAGGGAACTGAGCATTCTGGGCTGGGAGGGTGGCACATCCCAAGCCACTCCATACTTTAGTGGATTTTTGTAGAATGAGTTAGTGGAAGACTGGATCCCTTAAGTCAGGGTTACCCCTCTGGTGAGGTTACTGTTTTTCCATACAATAAATCTTTGGGTTTTTTTGTTTGTTTGTTTTTGTTTTAGGATTCTATATTTTCTTTTTCTTTTTTTTTTTAATTTTTATTTTATTCATATGTGCATACAATGTTTGGGTCATTTCTTCCCTCTTCCCCCCAGTAGATCTTTGTTTACCTAAAGTATTTAGGATTTGCAAAATAATTTTCATCTTGCTAGGTGTTTACCTTTCAGATTTAGTAGAGAATGAATATAACTGGGCATGCGGATACATGCCTGTAATCCTAGCACTTGGGA
Organism: Castor canadensis; assembly: GCF_047511655.1. NCBI lineage: Eukaryota > Metazoa > Chordata > Mammalia > Rodentia > Castoridae > Castor > Castor canadensis. Next base: position 28,016,320 of record NC_133403.1, on the reverse strand, counting down.
GGCAGAGGCAGCAGGATTGAGAATTCAGGGCCATCGTGGGCTATGTAGTCTCAGAAACTCTCCAAAGCAAAAACAAAAAAATAGAAGTGAGAACAGAGAAAATAGGAAGATAATCTTGATTCCAAAGCAAAGCAAATTCCCCAAATCTAACTCCTAAAATGGATTGCAGCGTGAGTGATTTCACTGTGACATTTTCAAGGGGATGATTTGGAAAGCCTGGATCAGGATACAAATTCAGAGATTTTAATAGGGCAGTATTTTCCCTGTTACTTTTCAGGCTTCGTCCTGCCTCCTGCCCTGGTTTGTCTCCTCTCACTGGGTCATTGCCTGTGACCTATCCTTGTGTTTTGTCAGGCTGAGCCATTCACAGGTGAGCTCCCAGCTCAGCAGACCCTGCCCATCCTTGGTGAGAAGCTACACCAGGTGTTTCATAATGTCCTGGAAGACCTGACAAACGTCATGAGTGGCTACTGCCTGCCGGAGCCTTTCTTCAGCATAAAGGTAAGTCACCAGGTGACTGCAGGTTTGTGCAGCCTGTGCAGAGTCTGGAGGGCTTCACCTGTTACATCAGGCGAGGGCTTTATGGCAGCAAGGAATGAGAGAATAGTGAGCCCTCTGTTCTCTCTAGAAAGGACCTGTCCTCAGGGAATTCCGAGGTCTGATTCAGTGTGTGTTTTCTTCTGGGTGATTAACTGTTGTAAGTGACCTGAGTTGTAGGGGTGCCAGTTCAGCTGGGGACTGAGCAATTGAGCAGTAGCTTAGGGCAGCAGTGTGTGTAGCTCAGCTCTCTTAGTGACACAACAACAAGGTGCTCTGTGCAGAAACTCACCATCCCAGGGTATCACTGATGTCACCTCTGTAGAGAAACAATGAGTTTTCCATTTTGCAGACCTCCTTGGAAGACCCAAGGATGCTAAGTTTTACCTTGACTATTGATGGCCAAGTGCCATCCACTCAGTTTGCCTAACCCCGGCCTAGGTGGTGGTGCTGATGCTGGTGAGGACAATGGCCAGTCTGGTTTGTATATGTGCCAGCCACCATTTTCAGCACTTAACATTTACTGCATTTACTTTGCCTTCCCAACAACCTTTGAGATAGGAGCTATTATTTCCACTTACAGTTGAGGCAAGTGAGGCACAGAGGCTGGGAGACTTGCCCTGCTTCTCACATGAAAAGGTGAAGATGGGACTTGAACCCTGGCTGTCTAGCTTCAGGGTCTGTGCTTGTAACCCCTGAGCCATACTGCCTCATGGTGATTGCTGTAGACACAACATCCATTTGGTCTGTGCACTTTCCAGTATACACATTGGTTCCCTTTTAAGTCTCTCCTGTGATTCGGGGTTGGCATCACCCTCATCGGCATCCAAAGCCCATCCCCCATGGCCACCGAGACACCCTGGACGTGGTGTAGGTCAGATGCTAAAAGCTTACAAGACTTATGGCTTGGATTTGCATCCTGGCTTATCTTCTTAGTAGTGACTTTGGGTAACCTAATCAACCTCTCTATGTTTTAGTTTCAATTGTGATTGGGCAATAATTATTACACCCACTTGGTGGGTTGTTTCCGAGGATAAAAAGAAAACATAAAGAAAGAACTTTGGACACTTACTGCACTAAGCACAGGTCCCACAAACCTTAGCTCATCAAATGTCCTTCTGTGCTCTCCCTACCCCATGTGGCTCTCTGATGCTTAGGGGAAACCGGATGTTCCCCTTCTGCCAGCCCTGGATCGGGGCCTAGGGCTGGGGGGCTTGAGGTGGGCTGAATAGTGTTGGGTATCCATGGTTGGTGGTGGCCCCACACTTGCGGGGGCTGCGGCTAACAGTGTGGTCCCACCACAGCTGAAGGAGTGGGTCCAGAAGCTCATGATGACCCTGCGACACCCGTCACTGCCACTGCTGGAGCTGCAGGAGATCATGACCAGTGTGGCGGGCCGCATACCCGCGCCCGTGGAGAAGGCAGTCCGCAGGGTAATGGTCCAGTATGCCAGCAACATCACCTCGGTGCTGTGCCAGTTCCCCAGCCAGCAGGTAGGTGCCCCAGCCTGCCCACCAGCCTGTGGTGTCTGACTTTCATGCAAGTAGACCAAGCACTTTCCAAAAACATGCTGCCTGAAATCACAGAGGGATTCTTCCCGTGCATTTTCAGCACAGCATTGGTTCTCTCCTCCTACATTTTGTAAAGAGATAGTCCTGGGGTGAGCTGATGTGCAATGTTTTGTAAGAATGGAAGCCATTCCAAGGGAGTATAAAATACCTCTATTAATCATATCTTGGCCTCATCTTGCTCATTTAGTTGATGGTGTTATTGTGGCCTTCATGGAGCATTTTAAAGGTAACTTGCATTTGGAAGATTCCCTCTTTCTTCCTGTCCTCTGTCTGATTGGAAGGGCTCCCTCTGTCATCATTTCCCCACTCGCAGTTAGTCATTTGGGAAAGGAGAGGTTAGTGTAAGGCCATTTTTAGGACAACAACTCTAAGGACTACATTGTGTATGTGTGTGTGTGTGTGTGTGTGTGTGTGTGTGTGTGTGTGCTGCTAGAAATCAAACATGGCCTTCCACGTGCTAGGCAAGTGCTCTACTACTGAGCTACATCCCCAGCCCCTGAGGCTTGTTGGAATATTGTTAAAAACGATGTAGTACTGACCCATGCTTCTGTACAGAGGAGCCTTGTTATGCCAAGTGGGGAGGAGAGCACGTGACACACAGGTCCATATAGGAGATGCCCAGAGCGGGGAGATCCCTGGAGACTAGGACTGGGGGAGGGGAATTGAGGAGAGGCTGCTGATGGGCGGAGGCTTCTTTTCAGGATGTTGAAGAAGCTGTAGAATTAGGCACTTGGTGATAGTTGCAAACATTGTGACTCTGTCCAGACTGCTGAGCATGTGCTTACAGGAGGTGCTGGAATAGTGAGGTGGATAAGCTGTGTCTCAGCCCAAAATAACAAAAGCAAACTCTACAGGACCTCAATGAAGAAAAGAACGAGTTCGGAATTTTCAAGAATTTGTCATTGAGTTTTTTTTTTCTTTTTTGCTTAAAATAATTTAAAAAAATTTTTTTAATTCATTTATTCACATGTGCATACATTGTTGGGGTCATTTCTCCTCCCTGCCTCCCTCCCTGCTTAAAATACTTTTGTTGCCAAAAGCAATGTACCAATGACAATAAATCTAATTATAAAGACAGGATGCTTCCTGTCCAGCACCTACAATTTTTGCTGAGGTTGGATATACCCTTCTCCCCTTTTCCTGTACTGTCCCTATCTGAGGGGAGGGATAAAAGGAATATTATAAGGAACCTCTTTGCATGACTGTTATTATTCCAACTCTTGGATTCCTCCAGCAAGACATTGAAGGGATGAGCAGGGCTGTTTTCAGAGTGGCCAGCTGGCTCATGGGCTGGCATTTTTGGTATTTTATTGAACCCCAATGTGACCTCCCTGGGAACCTGTGGTGAATTCTATGGTGACTACCACGTGGCAGCTGGATCATGTGGTGGTCAGTAATCAGCCCTGTCTTTCCTGTTCTGTTTTTCCACCTAGATAGCCACCATCCTGGACTGCCACGCCGCCACACTGCAGCGCAAGGCTGACCGAGAGGTCTTCTTCATGAACACACAGAGCATCGTGCAGTTGGTCCAGAGGTGAATCCCGGGCCCTCCAAGGGTGTGGCTGTCAGTTTCTGGGGCCCTTGGGGGCAGGCTCACATAGGGTGCAGCACTGTCATCGTTAATAAAAGCTGGGTTCTGGATGTGACTTCCTGGAATCTCAGCTTGCCTTCATAAGATATGTCATCTGGAGCCATAAGTGGGTTGATTTTTGTGAAGTGGTGACACATAACTAGTGTGGTGTCGGGGATCATCGTAAAGGAAGGTTTGGATTTTATCTCAGGTAGCTTGGAAGCGGGGTCACTCTGCTACCAAACTATTGTGATGATAAAGAAGATTTCTTTTTTTTTTTTTTTTGCCATTTTTCATAAAGAGTCCACCTAGCAGGAAAGCTTGGCTTGTAAGAACAGAATTTCAGTGCCAGGGACTCTCAGAGGTGCAGAAGTAGGGCTGTCCTCTCAGGGAGTTCCCAGACTGGCCACACAGGATTGCAGTGGAGGAGGGAGTCCCCGCATGGGATCCAACACGTGGAAACCTTTGCAGCCAAGGCGAGCAGAGGAGCCCTCTCCTCCAAACATCCTTCAGAGAAACACCTGGAAGAAATGAGCCCCTGATCTCATCAGATTCCCTAGAGAGCTTTTCCGTGTTGATCATAAATGTCAGAGATCTGCTGTTTTGCATGGTTTTAAAAATCACATTTGGATTAATGATGGCTGTAGGTCTTTGCTTTCTTTTGTTTTCATTTAATGATGCTGAAATTAAGCCAAAGCCAGTTTCTGTTTCCCTAAAACTCAGTATTTTATCTAAGAATCTTTATTCCCTGTGTTCAGAAATATTTTGGAAGAGGAAATGTTTGGGGAACGCCCAGGTTAAAGTTTTGTTTCAAAAGGAAGTGCAATTTACCCAGCGATCTTTTGGTAAATGCCTTTCAAGTTTTTCTTTTGAAAACATCTTTCTATTTTGGATAGGCCATTGGAAAATTTTGCTTTTGTGGTTAAAACTTGCTAAAATTAGCTTCTTGCTTTTAGCATTCCAGTTCTTTTTTTGGGGGGGAGGCGGTACTGGGGTTTGAATTCAGGGTCTTGCGCGCTCTTGACAGGGGCTGTAGCACTTGAGCCATGCGCCCAGCCCTACCACACAACTCTAGAAGCTTTCTGATGCATGTCTCCTCTCAAAAACTATAAAACTTCTGGCTAAGACAGGAAGTGGAGGTGCAATGCACCTTAACATGACTGTGTCCTGTCTTCCCCAGATACCGTAGCGGGACCCGCGGCTACATGAAAACCGTGGTGCTGGACCTCTTGCGGAGATACTTGCACGTTGAGCACTATTTCCAACAAGGCAAGAGACACCATCCCACCTCTCCTCATGACACCAGTGGCACCGACAACCTGCTGGAGTAAGGGGAGCGGGAAGGAGTCCAGATCTCACCCCTGCGTGGTCTTTTGTGTCCCATAGCACACTATGACAAGTGCGTGATAAACCTCAGGGAGCAGTTCAAGCCAGACATGTCACAGGTGCTGGACTGCATCTTCTCGCACTCGCAGGTGGCCAAGAAGAACCAGCTGGTGATCATGCTGATTGTAAGCGGGAGGGGCTCACCCAGGTGGGGTGGGTCAGGGCCCTGCATGTTTTTTAGAAGGGGCCAGAAAGTAAGGAACCTCACAGGTCCTGGGCTCTTCATCCTGACCCCCCTTTTTTTTTTTGTGGTACTGGGTTTGAACTCAGGACTTCATGCTTGTTAGGCAGGCACCCTACTGTTAAACCACTCTGCCAGCTCCCAATAAAATTTTGTCTGTAACACCAGTCTGTAACACTCATAGAGTACCTGTGCTGCCAGAAGAAAACCCCCCAAAATTTGAGTCATTTATTTTTCAGACTTTGTAACAAATTTATTTGATCATAATTTTGTTTTTGAGATGCGGGGGACGGGGATCGGTATATTGCCCAGGCTGGTCTTGAACTCCTGGATTCAAGTGATCCTTCCACCTCAGCTCCCCAGGTAGCTGGGACTGCAGGTGTGAAACGAAACACTGTGCTCGTTGAATTCTCACAACAGCCCTAGGAGATGGGTACCAGTCTCGCTTTCCTTTGGCAGCATGCAGGAGGTACTGCTTGTCTAAGGGCACCCAGCTTGACAGTACACAGTGAGAATTCTAGCCCTCAGCCTGGCTTCAGAGTCATCAATGTTGGAGATACTGGGTTCTGAGTCTTATGGTAGATCTTTCATTTTGTCTTCTTGGAGAAGTTGGGGTTTCTTCATTCATATTTCTCTTCGTGTCAGTGGTAATTAGCAATCTTTTATAGTTGAAGACTTTTTCCTTGATAACTAGCAGTCTTTCTTAGTTAAAGATTTTTCCTCTTGATAATGGTCCCTGATGACTTAGTTGGGAAACGGGAGTTCAGCAGAGAAGGTGAGACTTGGGCTTGGCTTTTAGCAGAAAGAGTTGGCATTTTTTTCTGTGAAGAGCCCCATAGTAACTACTGCACAAGACTGCAGTCTTGTGGCTGTATGCCTGTGTTGCAGGTTCTGCCCTTGGATCCTGAGCACAGCTTATGCAATACGTAAATGAGCGAGTGCAGCTGTGTTCCTATAAAAAAAAAAAAAAACTTTCTTTACCAAAACAATCAGAGCCTGTAATCCTAGCTACTTGGGAGTCTGAGATCAGGAGACTCATGGTTTGAGGCCAGCCTGTGCAAATAGTTCGAGAGACCCCCCATCTCCAAAATACCCTGAGCAAAATGGAGAGGGGGTGTTGCTCAAGCAGTAGGGTGCCTGCCTTGTGAAGGCTTGAATTCAAACCCCAGTCACACACACACACACACACACACACACACAAAAATCCAAACCCAAACAAAAACAATCATTGGGCTGAATCAGAGCCACCAGCTTACAGGGTAGTTCACAGGCTAACCAGACGTATTCTTGAACATTGGTGTTTTTGAAAGAATCATTTCAGAATTTCTTTGTGCAGATTTTAATCATGACTGCACATAAGAATCACTTGGTGGGGGATGGGGTGACTTGAAAAAAAAAGAGCAGATGCCCAAGCCTCTCCCTTTGATCATTTAAATCAGAGTTTTTGGAGGTGGGGCCCAGGTGGTAGAGTTTTTTGAAAGCTTCCCCAATGGGAAATTTAAACGTAGAGTGGAGATTAGATAGTGTTGGTTTCATGTTCAATTTCTTTGGTGTTTTAATGGTTCTGTAGACAAGTGGGAGAGTCTGTTTTTCTCAAGGAGCTAGTGGTGGTGAGACTTCCTGGAAGACAGTGTGGAGTGATGCTGGAGATGGAGGCAGGTTAGGCAGGAACTCTGGTTTCTTGCATTCATCCATGTGTCTCCAGTGGTGTTTAGGGAGCTCCTGCCTTTAGTTGTTCCCAAAGCCCTCTTGGGTGGGAATGTCTCACTGAGGAGGTACAAAGACAACTCACACATGGTCCTGGTCTCCAGCAGAGAGGTCCCTGGTTCAGAAGCAGCAGCAAGAAAGGATGTACACAAAGAATCAACATTTAATTTAGGCAGTAATGTGTAGGAGAAAGAGTCAGAGACTCTGAACCTGGCTCTGTGTTCACCTGGCTCTTTTGGTGGCCTTGGGCAAAGCCTAGTGCCCGTCTAAGCTGGTTTCTTATCTGTGAAGTGGGGATCATGATGGTGACTCATCAGAGGGTTGGGAGTATTTGGAAAATGTGTGAGAGAGAACTAGTTGCTTGCCTGGCAAATAGTAATCTCCTGATAATCACTGGCTGGGAATAATACAAAAATCCCCAAACCTCAAATCCGAAATGCTCCAAAATCTGAAAAATTTTGACCACGGATGCAACACCACAGTGGAAAATTCCATGTAGGACCTCCTGCGACAGTGTGACAGGTCACAGACAAAATGCAGGTGCACTAAAAACATTGTATAAATGACTGTCAGGCTGTGTTATGAAACATAAGTGAATTTCATGTTTACACTTGGACTCCATCTCCAAGATATGTCATGATGTATATGCAAATATTCCAACACCCCCACGCCTGCCAAATCCAAACCATTTCAGATAAGGGACACTCATCTGCTAATACAGGCAGGGACTTACCAGGTGTCAATGTTGTGTTCTGGAGAGGATGAATGGGTTAATGAGTATGGATGTACACATGGTAGACATGGGTAGGGGTGTGTCCAGAGAGCTGAGACTAGACTCCCTGGCCTGCTGAGTTCTGGTTGCTTCCCCTCTGGCATTGTAAAGTCATTTGGATAATGTTTTTGCCCCCAAAGGATGAGCTCTGTGGTCCCGATCCTGCCCTGTCAGATGAGCTGACTTCCATCCTCAACGAGCTCACTCAGCTGAGTAAGAGTGAACACTGCAAAGTGGCCCTCAGAGCCAGGCAGGTCAGTTTCCAAGCATGGAGTCCCAGTGTGTGGTCCTCTTTATCCCCCACTTGAGCCACACCAGCCCTCCATCCACCCCCTTCACCTTCAGGTCCTGATCGCCTCCCACCTCCCATCCTATGAACTGAGGCACAACCAGGTGGAGTCCATCTTTCTGTCCGCCATTGACATGTATGGCCACCAGTTCTGTCCAGAAAACCTCAAGGTGAGCCTCGCCTTCTTCAGCTTCTGCAGAGCACAGGCTAGGGTCCAGGTGGGAGTTTCTGGAGGCCATGGGTTCTCCTTGCCCTCCAAGTGCCCCCAATCCAGTGCCATTCAGTGCTGCGTGGCCTGGACTGTCCCAGGGGGTGTTGACAGACTCTGGGAGAGGTGGGTGTGCAGCCCAGTCTTGCAGGATGCAGAGGGTGACAGGCACAAGGCTGTCCTGGCAGGTGTATTGTTAAAATTCAGTTGTGATGGAGCCTGGTTGGAAGCAGGGAGCCCTCCCTGCCTGTAGCCAGGGGCCTCCCATCGTGACTCTGGATCATTTATAAGCTTGCAGACAACCCCCTCAGTGGCTGACGCTGGAAGTCTCTCCCTGGGTGCAGTCAAATCTTCTGACACCAGAGAAGCGCTTGTGTTGGGGACACTGGCCTAATCAGCAATAGCAACATGGCGACTTCTGCCTGCTCCCACCCTCCCAGTCCCTGGTTGGTGGCTAAAACTTGTTTACATTCATGTTTGCTTTTCTCCCCTTTCCTAGAAATTAATACTTTCGGAAACAACCATATTTGACGTCCTGCCCACTTTCTTCTACCACACTAACAAAGTCGTTTGCATGGCGTCCCTGGAGGTAAGAGAGGCCGAGGGAAGGACGGCAGCACACAGCTAGCCAGTTGTAGCGTTCACTGCCTGGCCCTGGGCTACACACCTCACAAACATGATCTTCTTCCAGCTACATGGTCGAGATTGTTACTATCTCCATCTTACAGAGGAAGGAATTGAGGCTCAGAGAGGTGAAGTGACTTGCTCAAGGTCACACAGCTGGGAAGAGGCAGAGCCAGGAGTCACACTTAGTCTTATTGCAGAGTCCCCGCTGGTAACTGGTACTGTGGCCCGTGGCATTGCAACCTCCTCCAGGCAGGGCACAGCTAGATGGTGGCACTCCCCCATCACCCCCAGAGCTGAGTCCAAGGAACTTTGCCCAAACCTCCTGACTCACAAGCCTTAATTACCTCTGGAAAACCTTTCTGCCTGGAGCTATGAGAGCTGGTCAGAGCCTAGGTGACTTAACATGACAGCCCATGTGACAAGGCAGAGAAGAGCATGACTAGCAGTAACAGATTAGAACTGGACTGTCCTGCTCATGCTTGGAATTCGGAGGTCAGCAGGTGCTCTAATCTGTTCTTACAGGAATATTTCTCAGTTGGTTCTTACTGTGTGGCTGGTGGTAGTTCTTTCTCACTCTGGAATCCTCTGAGCTCAGTGTCTTTGTTCTCTGTGGCCCCTACTCTCTCTCCTGTATCTTTTAGACTCTGTGGGTAGCCCTGATGCCTGAAGGTTGGCTCGGTCTTTGTGGAGACCATTCTGGGCTTATAAGCATGTGACAGCCACGGGGTTTCCTGACCTGCCTTTTTTTTTTTTTTGAAGACTTCCTCTTGGGCCTCAGTCTTAGTTTCCAGCCGTGAGACCCAATCTACCTTGTCAAAAGTTACTTTTTAAGGTGTCAAGACTATTTGTGTCTATTAGAGGACTTTGTCTACCCCGTTTATTGAACGTCATTCAGCCTTTGATGGAACCAGGAACAAGCTCCCAACAGTTCTGTCCCAGCAGAATTCCTCTGAACATGAGTTGTGACAATGTGTGAAGCTCAGGAGATTTTAGTAGGATTGGTCCACCCTTTGCCTAACAGTAACAAAAGTCTAAACTCCAAGAAAGCACATAGGTGTTCAGCACAAGCCCATTGTTAACACGAACAGTTTAGGCACCTTGAACCTTTCTTAGCAGGGATGGTGGGCATCCTCCCCAAATATAGTAAGTTCCCAGTGCTGGCTTGGGCCAGTCTGGAAGCAGGTCTTCCTGTGGACAGCAGAAGCCTGCTGCGTAACTGTGCAGTCTCTGTATCCCCTGTTCTGTTGAAACACTTGCAGTGTTTATACTCTAGGATTCTCTTGTTTAGTAAGGCAGCCACAAGCCACATGAGGGTAGCAAGTTTTTGAGGTGTGACTTGTCTGCACTGAGCTGCACTGTGAGCGTTAAATACACTCTTGACTCCAAAGACAGTGCGGGGAAAAGAATGTAAAATGCCTAAATAATTTCTCACATTGATGCATGTTGGGATGATAATATTTGGGATATTTGGGGAAAAATAAATTCTATTATTGAAATTGTTTTTACTAGTTACCTTTTTTTCCCCTAAGTGGCCACTAGAAAATTTAAGATTATATATGTGGCTTGTATTATTGTGGCTTCTGTTTTTAGAGCTGCTCTAGAGAAGGGAATGGCAAATTACAGTCCTTGGGCCAGATGTGGCTCACTGTTTATTGTTATAAATAAAGTTTTATTGGAACACAGCTGCACCCATTCATTTACATAATTTCATCGCTGCTTCCATTCTACAACAGCACAATGAAATATTTGCAAAGAGATGTGTCCCAACACAGCCTAAAATAATTACTGTCTAGCTCTTTACAGAAAAAGTTTATCAACCCTTGCTGAATATTTTTTTGGAGGCAGCACTGGGGCTTGAACTCAAGGCCTCACACTTGCTAGGCAGGTACTCTACCACTTGAGCCACTCTCTCAGCTCTTACTGAGTGTTCTTAACTGCTCTGTTGACATCCTTTAGAGGTCATTCCCCGTATCCATGTAGCCCTGAGTTTTCTCAGGAGTGGAGGACCGTCTGGTGCTCTCTGAATGTCCACCCTGCTTCCTCTGCCCCATTAGGTTTATGTGCGGAGAGGCTACATTGCCTATGAGTTAAACAGCCTGCAGCACCGGGAGCTCCCAGATGGCACCTGCGTGGTGGAGTTCCAGTTCATGCTGCCCTCTTCCCACCCAAACAGGTATGGGACAATGCACACCTTGCTGTAGTCTTGTCTTTGAAGGACCCAGCAAGTACGTCTGGGAGTGATGCTGGGGAGACCCCTTCCCTGCCGTGGGTCCCTCACAGCTGCATGCTGTCATCTGTAAAGTGGAGAAAACTCAGCGTCCATCTATACCTGTGCTGTCCAGTGACCCACAGGAGCCTCTTTAAATTAAAATAAATGAAAATGCAATTGAAAATTCAGCCTTTCAGTCATACCAGCTGCATTGAAAACGCCCAGCCAATGTGGCTCTTGGCTATCATACTGGCAGGGCACTTCTGGAACATTCCGCCATGGCAGGAAGCTCTAGTAGGCAGTGTTGTCCTAGACCATTGCGAAGAGTGAGACAAGGCACACGCAGCATTTGCAACACCACCTAGCCAATCTCTGTGAGGATGGTGACTCAAGGCTATTACCGTCTGATGATGGCGAGGTACCATCCAGAGCTTTTCCACTTTCTCATTTCACTTAGCCCTTGCCATCTGTTGGCCAAAAGTGTGTCCTCATTCCCACTTTACAGATGAGAGCCTTGGGGCCTTCATTTGCCAAAGGCTGATCTGCTTGCTCATATGGAGTAGGAATCACATCATAGCCTCACCTCAGAGTTCTTTCCACAGCACTTGAGGATGCTTGGGTACAAGCACAAGGACAGTTGTGTTGGCCTGTCTGTGTCATTGGAGTCTGCCATCCAAAAACCGTGGTTTAGTGAATCTCCTCGATGTTCTTGCTGGGAATGTCTCTTGTGTCTGTACTGTTGGCTCACAGTCTCTTTTTCAACCATCTTATTTCAGGGTCCGAAGTCCCGTTCTGGTCAGGTGGAGTGCAATACCTTCTATAAAGTAATTATGTCCCCCTGGCATTCGAAGTGTTCCCTTTCACTCTTCCTGGTTGCTCTGTTTTGGGTTCTTGTAGGGTTTCTCAAAGGCCTTGCTTGTGGCTGGAATGGTGTCATCACAGTTTGGGGTTCTGCTGATCAGATCTTCTATCTACAGGAAGCAGGGATTTTCCTGGTCTCTTGGTATTTTTAAAAGTATTTGTCTGTCTGCTAGCTTTAGAAAGAAAGGTGGTATGGATGGAGAAAGAGGCTCCCTATGAGGTCCTCCTTTCATATTTATCATTTATTTTTACTTTTCTAATTTCTAAATAAGGGTTGTGACATTTTATCCCACTGTGTGTGCAAGAAAAGTCTTATGCTGCCTTCTAGCCTGGGATCATTTTGGGGGTGGTGGAAGGTGCAGTGTAAGGCATTTTGAAGTTGCTACGGGGAGTTCTTTTCTTTGACTTCATTGTCTCAGCAGCTAGTCTTGCTAGGAGAGGAAGAGCAGTTCTCTGATGAGCTGTGGGTTGCGCACTGTATCTTGGAAAGGAACCACAAGTATACCCAGGCTATTTCTTGTGCCCCCAGTATAGGTACCAGGTCCTGTTTTGACCCAGAGAGATATTGAGGACCCTGGAGGGAGTCCCTGATCCAGGGGTAGCACCTGGCTGTTGCTATGGGATGAGAGTACCCACAGGCTTGGGGCTAGCCCAAGAGCCCAGCCAGAGAGGCCTCTGGGAGAGCCGTGAAGACTGAGGACTCCCTTGCAGGAAAGCCTGGCCCAGCTTAGTACCTGCATCTGTAGAGCCAGGAGGTGTGTGGGTTATTCACACCTGCAGGGAGGCCACATGAGGGGTTATTGGGGTATCTTGCAGGCTGCAGCCTGGACCTGGATTGTTACTCTCCTTAGTGCCCAAAGGGACTGTGAGCAGGACTGGGTGGGAGCTGGATGCTCCCACAGACCTGGCCCAGTGGTCTGTGTTCTAGCCCTGCCTACTGTTTTCCTGATCAAGGCCAGGCCTTTCCCTGGCGTTTTTTTTTTTTTTTGTTTGTTTGTTTGTTTGTTTTGCTTTTTTCCAGCAGAAGCTGGAAATCTAGATTTTATTACAAACAAAAATCAGAAGTTCCTGAAGTTTTCAGTGTGAACAGTGAACTCATGTATGTTCAAAGTACTGTGTGGACCAAAGTAAGTCTGAATTGAACCTCACAGAATGCCACTTTGTGACCTCTGGGTTTAGTCACGTAGGGGAGTAAAGGTCCTGGACCATGATTTTGGGGTACCAACAAGAATATGCACACCTGTGTTGCGGACCCCCAGGCTTGCTGATTCATCAGGATGACTCATGGCTCTTGCTTACTACAGTGCAGGGACCCAAGACAGAATTGGCAAAGCCACAGGCAGCTGGGTGGTCCACAGGGAGCCAGACACCTGCTGTCAGGGACATGGTCCCATGATTCCCACAGTACATGCTAGTCCCCAGCCACTAATGGTGACATGTATGAAGTCACCTTGTCTGTCAGCTTGTTAGAAATCAGCCCCTGAGTTTATTGGCAGCCGCTCACGGTAGGCATCCTCTCCTTGGCACCAAGACCCCAGGTATTCAGCATAAACCTTGTTCTTGGGGACAAATAGCTTAGGCACAGCCAGTACCCATACCATTTAGAGAAGGGTGCAAACCTTCCACAAATCCAAGTTCCTGGATGCCAGCCATGGGCTAACCTTGCAAGCAGGTCTCCTTTCTATAAATATCTGTGTTCATTCTTTTCTGCACACTATCAGATCGGGCCTCCTATACCTGATTCCAGGGCCCAATTCCAAAATTCTTGGATGACCTCATTGGATTTGCGTCTGGAAACAGCAACTATCTAAACTCTAATTGGCCCAAGAAAAGTTTGATGGAGGGAAGGGAGGAGGGAGAGCAGAGGCCTGGAGTATCCCTAGGACCAAGCCTGCCCTCCCTGGCTGAACAGGGCTGAGGCTGTCCAAGAGAAATCAGTGCTGGAATCTTCGTTCTCTGTGTGGCCACGCTCACCTCTCGGGATGGACCCTGGGACCGTGTTGGCATACGTGCAACGTTCATTTGTTCATTCATTCACTTACCGGGGCCTACTCTTCATTAGGTTCAGAGGAATCAGATGAGATCCCTTTAGCCCCTGGCCCCAACCTCAGTCTCTCCCCTCGGCCCCCAGTTTTGGAGCCGCACCTTGGGCAGGTTCCAATCCTGGCGTGGCTCCCCACAGCAACCGGCACAGAGCCGCTCCTAGGATGGAGTCTGTAGGCAGCCACCCCGTCCTTCACTTGCTGTCACCCTGCAGGATATCCGCGCCCATCAGCGTCACCAACCCTGACCTGCTGAGGCACAGCACGGAGCTCTTCATGGACAGTGGCTTCTCCCCACTGTGCCAGCGAATGGGGGCCATGGTCGCCTTCAGGAGATTTGAGGATTTCACCAGGTAAGATGTGGCCCGGTCTCCCGAGAAGCCCAAGCAGAGGGACTGGACTAGCTTCCTCTGACCCCCTTCCATTTTTGACACATGGATTGGGGAGACCAAGACACTTGGCCCTGTGAGTTGAAAGCTAGAGGTTTCTGGCATGCTATTGCACAGGAGAGTGGCTGTGGATAACAGTAATGTCCCGTGCATTTTAAAAAGCTAGATCAAGGGCCAGGTGCAGTGACTGATGCCTGTTATCCCAGCTACTGAAGAGGTGGAGGTCAGGAGGATCGTGGTTTGAGGCCAGCCCAGGCAAAAAGTTAGTGAGCCTCCCATCTTGATAAATAAGCCATGTATAGGGGCTCACACATGTAATCCTCGCTACTCAGGAGGCATACGTAGGAGATTTGAGGTCCAGGCAAAAACATGAGACCTCATCTGAAAAATAATAAAAGTAAAAAAAGGGCTGGGGGTGGGGTGGTGGCTCAAGTGGCAGAGTGTCTGCCTAGCAAGGCCCTGAAAACAAACCCCAGTACAGCCAACAGGAAAAATTTAAAAAGCTTAGAAGAAGAGATCTTGAGAACACTTTCTGGAAAGTTTTCACCATAAAAGAAATGAATGTTTGAGGAGATATGTTTCATCTGATTCAAACATTAGGGAGCGTATTGAAATGTTACATTGTATGATTACACATGTACTATGTATAACTTTTATATTTTTATGTATCAGTAAAAAATAAATTTAAATAGTAGCATTGTACTCAAGAGTGTGACCTGTGTGTTAGCTCCGCAGTGTTGGAAGCCTGGCTCTGCATTTCTCACACTGGGCCTGAGCAAACTGTTAACCTCTCTCAGTTTTCCCATCTGTAAAATGGGAACAGTAAGGGGACGTATGTCATAGGCACATTGTGAAAATTAAATGTAGGGCAGTATATTGAAAGTAGAATTCAGATGTGAGTGACAGGCCCATTAGGTCAGCTTCCAGAACTGTCATCTTTGCTGCCTTTCTCAGCCTGTTACTGTGTGTTGTTGTGTCACTGTGCTTAGATTACCCTGTTGTGTTTTCCCACACCCTTGTGGGATGCAGAGGTTATACTTATCCTCCTCTGACTCAAGTGAGGGGAGTACTGAGAGGTCTCCTGGCCAATAATGGGGCGCCAAGAGCTGTGCTTAGGCCCAGCTGACAGCCTGATGGGCTGCAACTCTTTCCTTGACTCCCGATCTCAGACCACATGGGTTCATTTTTGCCTTTTGGGAACGACCTGATTGGGGTGCCTTGGGCCAGGCAGGGGGCCACATGTACCTTGCACAGAATGTTGGTGGGGAACAGGGAGGTCCTGGTGCATCCGTCTGCCTGATCTAAGAACCAGCCCATGTCCTCCGGAGGCGGTGGCTCTCAGCCTTCCTTCCCTGCCCCACACCTCAGGAACTTTGATGAAGTCATCTCCTGCTTTGCCAACGTACCCACAGACACCCCCCTCTTCAGCAAGGCCCGCACCTCCCTATATACTGAGGACGACAGCAAGGTGAGTGGCCGAGCCAGGGAGCAGCCCACAGGAGAGGCAGGCTGCAGACCTCCCCTCGCACCCCAGTCCTCATTTTTCTCTTGTAGAACCTCCGAGAAGAGCCCATCCACATCCTGAATGTGGCCATCCAGTGTGCGGACCACCTGGAGGATGAGGCGCTGGTGCCAATTTTCCGGACGTTCGTTCAGTCCAAGGTACTCCTGGCTGCAGGCATCATGATCTGTTCTACATTGCTGTAATAAAATACCTGAGGCTCAATTCTTTTATAAAGTACAAAGACTTGTTTAGCTCACAGTTCTTAAGGCTGCATCAGGCAACCATATGTCGTAGGTGCCTCTGCTGTGTCATAGCACGGCAGGTGACATCACACAGCAGGAGTACATGTGAGATCATGTGCGAGAGAGGAAGAGAGAGGGGCGAGGACCAGGCTTGCTCTTTTGTAACAACACACTCTCATGGGAACTAGCCTGTTCCTTAAAGAACTGCATTAGTTCCTTCCAAGGGTGGTGTCCTTATGACTTAATCACCACCCTTGAAGGCTACCTTCCCACTTCAGTACTACTCCATTGGGGAATTATGCTTCAATGTGAGTTTTGGTGGGAATAAACCACCTTTAAACCATAGCACAAGCAGGTTGCAGAGGCTCATGCTTGCAGAGGCTACTCGAGAGGCAGAGATTGGGAGGAATGTGGTTTGAGACCAGCCTGGGCAAAAACTTAGACCCTATCTCAATCAGTAAGCCAGAAGCGGTGGATCATGGCTGTAGTCTCCCAGCTATGCCAGAGATATAAGTAGGGAGATCAAGATCCAGCCTGAACTGGACAAAAAATACGAGATACTATCTAAAAAATAACTAAAGCAAGGAGTGCTAGTGCTGTGGTTCAGGTGGTGGCATACCTACCTACCAAGCACGCAGACAAAAGCAAAGAAATAGTGTGATTTCATCACCTGTGTGACCCGGGGCAGCAGACTTTCCCTCTCTGATCTTAGTTTTTCCATCTGGAAAATGGGAAGCAGAGGTTCTTGGTTTCATAAAGGAAGTGAATCTGCCAGGCACACAGTCTGGATGGTAGTTGCTGACCCTCCTGAGTTGGTGTCAACCACCTGGGAACTTTCACTTGCTGCTTTTTGTTTGCTTTTCTGTGTACACGTGTCGTTCTCAGCGTTGTTCTAGTAGAAGGGACATCCCACTTCCACGTGACCCGGCGTCCTTCAGAGGATCTGTCCTGGCCCTCTGGGACAGGCATTGTTTATGGAAATGTTTGCCTCTTACATCATGAATCAACTATGTGACGGTGTTCACTGTAGAAAAATTGAAGATGCACATGTCTGAAAAGCAGGTTTAAAAGAAAGTCTGCTGCCCTGCCCTCCAAGGTGGGCCCTGAAAATATTGGCATACTCCCGCCCAGCTTGTCTCTTCCTAGCCCAGATGTCATTCCTGGGGTTCAGCTGGCACCCCCTGCTCAAGGGAGGGGACCTCTCAGCTTGGCGGGAGTTCACCTGTCCCCCCCATGCCAAATGAAGCTCACTATACTTGGGGGTGCTCACCCAGAGAGGGCGGAGTGTCAGGAGCATCTCCTGACAGAATGGTCACTGAGGGGCCCTTGGTGTGGATGGACCCAGACATCTCTCTAGACACAGCCCCAGGGAGACACCATGAGACAGAGTGTAGACGTGTATGCGTGTGTGTATATTTATATGTGTGCATGATACACTGAAGAGAAAAGAGCCGGAAGAATGGCGTGTGCCTGATGTGGAAAGGAAGAACTTAAGTCATATGTTTCTAAGGTGTTTAGAAATTCTCACCTTAAGCACATACATGCATGTGTACACACACACACACACACACACACACACACACAAAATGAACATCCACACATCCACCTGTACCTTCACCCGAATACACTGTTAACTTTCCACTCAGTGTCTTCATTCTTTTGTTTGTCCATTCTCTTCCATCTGTATCCTCCTGACATGTTTCTTTGTGTGCGTGCTTTTATCTCAATCTCATTCTGAAATTTCCCACAATAATTGTCTTTATCTTGTTGACAAATTAAACGATGACCCTGTTTGCTTGTTTTGTGAGTTTTTCTGTTTGATTTTTTAATCCAGAAACACATCCTTGTGGATTATGGACTCCGAAGAATCACATTCCTGATTGCCCAGGAGGTCAGTGCAAGCCTCAGGTCATCCCTCAGTTTCTCCACCCTCTAGGCTGTGAATTTGATATTTGCTCTGTAGCTTGGGGTAGCAGAGCTTGGTTGCTTTCAACATGAGTCATTCTAGAAGCAGATTGAGTCATTGTTAACGCTTACCACAGAAAGAGCGACGCATTTCATGAGTCTTGCCTGATTCAGTCATCTTTTATGTGGGTTTCTTTTTCAGAAAGAATTTCCCAAGTTCTTCACATTCAGAGCAAGAGATGAGGTATGGCCAAAGCAATGACCCTCTTCTCTCTCCCCTGGCTTCTTTTAATGGTTTCTCCTTTTCCTACAACTTGTAGACCAGTGGTTGGCAAACTATATTGCAGATCACCCGCCTGTTTTACAAATAAAGTTTTACTGAAACCCAGACACACCCATTTGGTTATGTTTTGCCTACTGGGGCTTTCACCCTGCAGTAGCAGTGTTGGGTAGTTACAACTGAGCCTGTGTGGTTCTTCATTCTAAAACAGTTAGCTGTCTCACCCTTTAAGGAAAAGATCCCAACTCTAGAGTGAGCGGGCTCATCCCTGGCCCAGGGTCAAGTCCCATCCAAGTTCAGTATCCTGTGTTTTAATTATTAGGAAGCCTGACTTTCCCAGCTGTGCCCCATCCTGTTTTAGACTTCATCGTCCTTAGTTCACAGCTCTGTCACTTGTTTACTTTTGTGGACCAGTTTCCACAAAGAAACAAGGGGCTAGCTTAATCACGCCCTGTGCTGGGGACCAGCTGGACTCCCCAGGAGCTGGGACTGCCTCCCCACCCCCAGCACTGTAGTCACGCGGTGCTCATGGCTATCTTTGTGCTTAGGAAAACCCTAAGCCTCCTGAGCTTTGGCTCCTGAGCTTTGTCACTCATTGGCTCACAATGAGTGACAGTGACTGCTCCATTCCTGAGCCCCAGGAGTCTGGACCATGCAGGCCTGCAGGTGCAGCGTCTCACTGTGTGTGTCCATTTGTCTGTCCGTGTGCCTGTCCATCCTCTCTCTCACTGGCCGGCCTACAGTTCTCAGAGGATCGCATTTACCGCCACTTGGAGCCTGCCCTGGCCTTCCAGCTGGAGCTCAGTCGGATGCGTAACTTTGACCTGACCGCTGTGCCCTGCGCCAACCACAAGATGCACCTTTACCTGGGTGCCGCCAAGGTGAAGGAAGGGGCGGAAGTGACAGACCACAGGTTTTTCATCCGTGCCATCATCAGGCACTCAGACCTGATCACAAAGGTAAAATGGCTCAAAATGGGTCTGTCCCCACGTGTCCTGGTCTTCCCTTCCTCAAGTTTCTGCCAGGCCCCGGGCTGCATGCTGGGGACCAGAGATGCACTGGGCACACACAGAGCCCTGCCTTTGTGACGCTCCAGCCTAGCGGGGGGAGGGGGAGGCAGACAGCGAGGTGCCTGTTTTCTCATCCCAGCTGGTGTGCTTGGCTCCGTTTCCTGTGTCATATGGTTCTCTCTGCATGAGACGAGAAGGCAGGGTAGAGAAAAATAATGGCTTGCTCAGGGAATTTCTTATATTTACTGATGAAGTGAATGATCATTTTCTATCATCTCTTGCTTTTAGAAAAGTAATCAATGTTATTTTGTGAAAACTTCAAACACTACTGAAAACTGTTTTTAAAGATCAAGGCTTACACCTATAATTCTAGCTGATCAGGAGGATCTCGTTTTGAAGCCAGTCTGGGGTATCTCAACCAGTAGCTGCATGTAATAGCGTGTGCTTGTCATCTCAGCTATTTAGGAAGCACAAATAGGAGAGTCATGGCATAAATGCGAGACTCTATTTCAAAAATACCTAAAGCCAAAAGAGCTGGGGCAGTGGCTCAAGTTGGAGAGCGCCTGCCTTGCAAATCCCAGACCTGAGTTCAAATCCCAGAACCACCAGGTAAAAAACAAAACAACAGGGAAAGGACCCAAAATTCTGCCACAGAGGGACCTGCTCTGTGGGTAACCCTTTTTGCAAACTTCTGTCCCTAGAGTTGGAGCTATAATGTTGTATATATGTTGTATGAGCCCCGGGTGGAGAGATCATTTGGACACTGTTGAGTTTTGTTTTTTTGTTTTGTGGTACTGGGGTTTGAACTCAGGGCCTACACCTCGAGCCACTCCACCAGCCCTCTTTCATGATGGGTTTTTTTGAGATAGGGTCTTGAGAACTATTGCCCTGGCTGGCTTCAAACCGTAATCCTCCTGATCTCTGCCTCCTGAGTAGCTAGGATTACAGGCGTGAGCCACTGGTTCCTAGCACTATTGGGTTTTTTACTGGTTAGTTCCTTGTAGATCTTTTTCCATGTTACTGAGAAAGATTTATGATTCCTGCTGTTCCCTTACATGGACACCTTCTCTCTCTCTCTCTCTCTCTCTCTCTCTCTCTCTCTCTCTCTCTCTCTGTCTCTCTGTCTCTGTCTCTCTCTCTCTGTGATATTTTTTTCACAAATCTCCTATTGATGGAGATTAAGCTAGTCTCAGTTGTTTGCTGTTTCAGCCCACTAGGTGTTTCAGTAGGTTGTGTTATTACATAGGTATGGGGAGCCCACAGATCAGGAAATGGTTGCCATTGAAAAGAAGATTAAGGTGACACCATATGGCAGATGGACTTCATATACCTATATGAAACAGAACTAAGAAACCGCTTGCAATTGCTTTAAGTGGGGCGGGGAGGGGTTGGGGGGAAGAGACAGTGGGGACAGTGTAACTAACATACAATAAAAAACTAACCAGAATTGTCACTATGAAGCCCCCCCATATAATGAATGTATCCTAATAAAAAATGTAGTTAAAAAAAAAAGCTAATGTGCTACAATTCCAAGAATGGGACCTCAGAGCACCACGGAGGGGTGTGTAGGGGAACCACCTGGGTTGGTCAGGTGGCAGAAGGGAGGAAAAAAGGGGACAAGAACTTTTATTGTGATTTCTGAAGAAAGGATTAGTCAGGCAGGGTAAGCAGTGGAAGACTGGCCATCTTGAATAGTTTCACAGCCCTGGACACAGGTCTGTCCCTGGTTGGCTGGTACCGCACACTGGCGGATGAGGGCCAGAAGGCAGTGGCTGGGGGGTGAGGAGGTTAAGGAAGCAGTTGGGGTGTGGGCTGAGGGCAGTCTGTGAGCAGCCTTGGAAAGAGTTGTTTGCTGTCTCTGGATGTGGTGCTTTGTGTGCTGCAGCACAAACCCAAATGTGACAGCATCACAGTGCTGAATCCACCTGAGGCCGGGAGCCTGTGGCCTAGAGCAAGGAAGGTTTTCCTCCTGAGCCTCACTCACCTGAGGATGCGCTCTTCCTCCCACAGGAAGCCTCCTTTGAGTACCTGCAGAACGAGGGCGAGCGGCTGCTCCTGGAGGCCATGGACGAGCTGGAGGTGGCATTCAACAACACCAGTGTGCGCACTGACTGCAACCACATCTTCCTCAACTTCGTGCCCACCGTCATCATGGACCCCTTCAAGGTCGCGCCTGTGGCAGATTCACCCTCCACGGTTCTTCATGCCTTTGGGCTTTGGGGTTTTGTCTTGGGGCCCTGAGTCCTGGGATGAGCAGACATATAGTTAAGCCTTGGCTGCTAAAACAGGTTCAGTTATAGGGCCAAACTTCAGCCTTGTCCTGCTGGGCTTCACTGCGAGGGCGACACCATGCCCAGAATGCCTTGTCGCTGAATGCTGTCCTTGCCCTGGTTCCAGGCTCTGCTGGGCTGCACGAGAGTGGGGAGGAGGGTGAGAGTCTGAGGTTGTCGGCTGGTTCTGGACAAGCAGCAGACTTCCTTGGTGCAGATTCTGGCCTGAGAGACATCCCAAGGCCCTTGAGGGGTGCAGAGCACTCACTGGGGTCCCTGACCCCACCAGTGTACACCCTTGAGAGGAGCCCCGTGCACAGGCTCATCAGGCACAGGGAGAGCGGAGCGTGATGCCCCAGCTCAGTCTGTCAGGCTGCGGGCATAGCTCAGGTGGGACCTTGCCTTGCCTGGCCTGGGGACAGGCCCTGAGTGGGGGTTGCTTGCCTTGGGGCAGATTGAGGAGTCGGTTCGCTCCATGGTGATGCGCTATGGCAGCCGGCTGTGGAAGCTCCGTGTGCTGCAGGCTGAAGTCAAGATCAACATCCGTCAGACCACCGCCGGCAGTGCTGTGCCCATCCGCCTGTTCATCACTAACGAGTCGGGCTACTACCTGGACATCAGCCTCTACAAGGAAGTGACCGACCCCAGATCCGGAAACGTAAGGCTATGCCGGGACCATGGGCTGCTGGGGATATTAGGAAGTAGATTAAAGCCACCTGTGGTGGCCCTGTCCCTTCACATTGCCTTGCTTTGCCGGTTTGTGGCAGCTTGTGGGAGCTCTGTGACTAGATGGCTCCAGGGTGGGATGAACTGGCTACCTCTGAGTCCTGGTTGTCCATCCTAAACACAAGCTTGAGGGCTCCAGAGTTTAGTCCATTCTGCAGCCGTCCTTGGATGAGATGCTGGGAGCCTGGGTTGATTGTGATGTTCTCCCAGAATAGTCACAGAACAGACTGTCGTAAAAGGAATTTTGACAGCTATCGTATATATGTGAGCATGTATGTCTGTAAATATATGCACATGTGTGTATGTATGTGCATATGTATATATAGACATATACATATAAATACATACGCGCCCGTGCGCGCGCGCACACACACACACACACACACACACTTCTTATTTAGAAAGAATTGTATTGAAAGCTCTCAATAACAAAAAACAGGACAGAGTTCACAAGTGCCCTTCACCCATCTTTCCCCAGTGGTGTATTTTGTGCTACCAAAACAGGAAACTGACATCGGTACAGTGCTATTAACCCAAATACAGACCTGATTCTGATTTTGGCAGTTTTACCTTGCGCACCTTGTGTGTGTGTGTGTGTGTATGTGTGTGTGTGTTGCTCTGATCACCATTTTTCTGGAACTCTGTCTTTGTGTCTCTCATGGCCTTTGTTCTGGTTCACCACAGTGGACAAGGGAGCATGGCTATCTTGGGCACTCGGTTTGCCATGCTCTGCTTCCCTCTTGAAATGAATCTGGTAGGAGCTGGTTCTCTGGGACCTGCCTCCCTCACTCTCCCTTCTCCTTTCTTTCTGGTCCAGATTATGTTTCACTCCTTTGGCAACAAGCAAGGGAGCCAGCACGGGATGCTCATCAACACACCCTATGTCACCAAGGATCTGCTTCAAGCCAAGCGATTTCAGGCGCAGTCTCTCGGCACCACCTATGTGTATGACTTCCCAGAAATGTTCAGACAGGCAAGTCCTACAGCTCAGATGCCATCCCATCCCTGAGGGCTCCTTTTACCCCACCCCATTAGTTCTGCTTCTGAGACCCCCATCTCAACAAGGTCATCATGAAGAAAAAGGAATTAATACTTTTCCCCAAACTTAATTTTATCCTAACGATAAAAGGGATATGATACAGAAATGTAGTAAAGCAAAAGAGAATGGGAAAGAGAAAAGTAACTCGTAATCCTACACCCTGTGACAGATTGCTTAATGTTTTGGTGTTTCCTTCCGATCTTTTTAGTGTTCATTTGTTAAGCCACTGCTAGACCCTATTCTAAGGCTAGGGATAGGCAGACCTGGAGGAGGAAAAAGAGTCACGTCAGGACTTTGAGGAGTTTTTAGTCTACTCTTAGAAAATGTTTTGGGAGCCAGGTGCAGTGGCACACACCTGTGGTCTCAGCTTCTCGGGAGGCTGAGGTAGGAGGAGGTCCTGAGCCCAGGAGTTTGAGGTCAGCATGGGCAGCACAGCAAAGCCTTATCTTGAAAGAGAGAGAGAGAGAAGGAGAAAGAGAAAGGCAGAGAGAGAGAGAGAGAGAGAGGAGAAAGAGGGAGGCAGAGAGAGAGAGAGAAATGTTTTGTTATGTTTTCCTGGTTATTAAAGTATCCATTCAGAAAATTTTAAAAAGTAGGAATAAGGAAATAAAATGTCCCTCACATGTGACCTCTCTGCCAGGCATGGAAGTTGTAGTAACACCTCAGTGTGTTTCCTTCAAGTATTTTTCTGTGCCTTTATTTTTTACATAGAAAAATCCTTTAAAGGAGACTGGACACATCCCCTTCTTTGCTTTGTGAATGATGTCGTGAATCTGAGGTCATGAAGGTCCAACTGTGGGCGGGGAGAGTCACTTCCGCCCTAGCCTGTGCACCTGTGCATCAGGCACAGTAGATGAAAATAAAAGGAAAAGCCACTTCAAGCCTGGGCTTGAGTCCTAGGTCTGTCCTTTGCTTCCTGTTGTTCCTAGGCAAGTTTCTTTATCTCAGTTTCCTTCTCTTTGAAATGAGGGTGATAAAAGTGTAAGGTTGTTGGAGAAATATGTGTAAAGTATTCAGTAGGTACTTAATAAATGGGAACTTTTGTGATTAAGAATGTCATTGTCTGTATCCTTTTGCCTCTGACCTCAGGGGGTGAGGCAAAGCTAAATCAGAGGAAGTCTGTCTTCTTTAAGATAAAGAAACAGAGCAGCCATTTGCACTTAAAGGAGATAAAACTGAGATGAGATGAAATTTCAAGGAAAACACACTTATCAAACTGGCTCAAGAAGAAACAGAAGATCTGATCAGAGTAGATTAGAAACATCAAATAAATTAATAGTTAAAAAAATCTATCCACTAAAATTGGATCCAGATGTTTTTAAAACAATTTTTCTCACACCTTTAAGAAACAGATAATTCTCTTTGTATATAAATTACTTATAGAGGAGAAAAGAATAAATGAGCCTTAACTCATTTTATCAGGTTATTACCTTAATATTAATCCCAGATAAAGTCTTTAGAAAAGAGAAATTTGCTTTTTCATTTATGAACACAGATACAAAACAAATAAAATATTGGCAAATTTTAAAAATTATTTTTTTTAAAAGCTTAGACCAGTAGGTCTTATGCTGTGACGTTTTCTATGATTTGGTCTATGCAAGTAATTTACCCTACTAGTAGATTATGGAAAAATTTACATTTCCCAGTCATGGCAAGGAAAAGTATTTGATGTAACAGCACACACTCATAATAAAAGTTATATTTTGCAGCACTGGGATTGTACTCGGTGTTGCACATGCTAGCTAGGTTGGGCTCTACCATGTGAACTATACCCTCAACTCCACAATTTTGGTTTTTCTGAAAGAGGGTCTTGCTACCCTTGCCTGGACTGGCCTCAGTGATTCTGCCTCCACCTCCTGAGTATCTGGGATTATAGGTGTGTGTTACCATACCTGGCTAGAATAAAAGCTTTTAATAAACTAGGAACAGGAGGGAACTTGTTTCTTGATAAAAATATCAAACTCAAATTAATCACACCAAGCAGTAAAATGTTAGAAGTATTCTCTTTAAAGAAAGATAGAGGACAGAAGTGTTCATCGTCACCACTTCTGTCCACATTTTGTACTTGAGTTCCAGGCCAAGAAAAAATAAAGCAAAAGGTATGAAGACTGGAAAGAAAATAATAAAATGGTGGGTTTTACATAACCTGCAAATGTGTATATTTGAAATCCATGAGAATCTATAGAAGAAAATAGAGACTATTGCAAGGTTGCTAGATACAAGGTTAATATATAAGACGTTAATTGCATTTCATAGCCCAGCAATCATTATGCAATGTAATTGGGAAATACACCATTCACAATATCAAGATCAACTATAAGTTGACCTAGGAATAAACCAAACACAAAGCATGTAAGAGGAATTTTCTATATGGAGAAAGTTTTAAAACTTGGCTGAAATACTTTAAATGAATGGAGAGGTATATTATATCCATGAATGATGCTAACTGCCCTACTGTGAAGATGTCTGTTCTGTCCAAATTAGAAAGACAGACTAAATTCCATATAATTCCGGAGTTTTGGTGAAATTTGAAAAGCTGATCTTAAAATTGCTATGGAATGCAAAAGCCTGTGAACAGCAGAAGCAGTTGTGAAAGAGGACAAGTCAGGGGGACTTGTCTTGGCAGATGCTGTAAGTTATTTTGAAGCAACAGTCTAGTGGTGGAGCTAGACAGGTCCATGGGACAGGACAGAGAGCCAGGGTCAGAGCCACTCATAAGTGACAGACATAGAACTGGGACTGCGATTCTGGGGTGAACTTTGGTAAAAGACACAAGAAATTGCTGCTTAGTGGGAAAAGTAAATTTAGACTTTTGCGTTGTCTAGTAAACAAGAATAAATTTCAAGAGGATAAAAGCCATTTGAAGACAATTAAAAGCATAAACTATATAGGAAATGACCCATAAAATTGCATTAAATCTTAGGAGTTGATGTTGCAAAATAGAAAAAGATAGGCCCAGGTTGGGAGAAGATATTCAGTGCTTAAGACCAGCAAAGGATGAGAACCAGATGACTGACGGAATGCTCATAAATCAATTAGGGAGAGAGGAAAAAGCAGAACTAGGAAAAGAAGGGGCAAGAGTTCTAAACAGGAAACTTGTGAAAAGGAAGTCACATGATTCATACATACACGAGAAGGACACGATTGGTCCCACCCACACAGTCACCCCCAGCAGGGAGCAAACGTATCACGGCAACAAGGTCAAGTGTTGAAGAGCACCTGCAGCAAAGGAGCTTACATATTCCTGCTGAGCTTGTACAGGGGTGTAAGAAACTGGGAAGCAATCCGATTATATCAAGTAAAGTTGAGGAGCCTAACTCCCTGTGAGCCAGCAGTTCTGCTAGGAGTGTGTGTGTGTGTGTGTGTGTGTGTGTGTGTGTGTGTGTGCGCGGATGTGCGTACGTGTGTGTGTATACATATACATATGTGTGTGTGTGCGCTGGGGAAGTAGCTCAGTGGCAGAGCACTTGCCTAACCTTTGCAAGGCCCTGCGTGAGATCCCCAGCACTGCAAGAAAAAAAAAATGCACACACACACGCCTAGAGAAAACTCTTCCCTATAGTTATAAGAAGAGACTATAAGAACATTTATTATAGCATTATTGATCCCACTGTGAAACTGGAAAAAATTTAGATGCTCCCGAGTAAGCTTATGCGTAAACAAACTGTAGTATAGTCCTATCATGGATTACTGAACAGCAGGGATAAAGAAATAAACCAGAGAGAAATGTGTCGATATTGTAAATCTCATATGTAACAGAGAGTAGAAAAAAATAAGGCGCAGAAGGATATATCCAGTGCGATACCATTGATGTGACGTTTGTCACGCAAAATGGTACAAGTTTTCGGTGTGTACCTATACGATGAAGTAAAACAAAGGCTGGCACAGGACTGGAAGGCACTACTTTGGGGTAATTGGTCCCTGTGGCTTGTAAGGGGAAAAGGGAGGGAGGGCAATGGGTCGGGTGCACCAGGGGCTCAAGCACATCTTTCTGTAATTTCTTAGGCAGAGCCAGACACAGTGGCACACACCTGGAGCCCCATATACAGGGAGACTGAGGCAGGAAGATCACGTCAGCCCAAGAACTGAAAATTTGGGCAATATAGTGAGACCCTGTCTCAGAAAAAAAAAATAATCTTAAGCAACTATGAAAACCTTGATTTGACAAAGCCACCAGTGCCTGGGTGTCTGTCTGACATTCTGCATTTTTTCTATGCTTTAACTATTTCATGACTAAAAAAGAGAGAACCAGGCAGTTCTCTGTGATTTCATGACAAGTCATCTCCAGCGGGAAGGACAGTACTTCCCTGCTGATGGCTTCAAGTTGTCCCTTTTCCTGCCCTCCTTCAGGCGCTCTTTAAACTGTGGGGCTCCCCAGACAAGTACCCCAAGGACATCCTGACCTACACTGAGTTGGTGTTGGACCCTCAAGGCCAGCTGGTGGAGATGAACCGACTTCCTGGGGGAAACGAGGTAGCGCTCAGCAGAGCCCAGTCCCCGGCTGGAGCCAGTCTTTTCCAAACGTGTCCTGGAAGAAGCAAACCCGTTTTCCTGTGCCTTCGTGTCTTTGCCAGGTGGGCATGGTGGCCTTCAAAATGAGGTTTAAGACCCAGGAGTATCCAGAAGGGCGGGATGTGGTTGTCATCAGCAACGACATCACGTTCCGCATCGGGTCCTTCGGCACAGGGGAGGACCTTCTGTACCTGCGGGCGTCCGAGATGGCCCGCGCAGAGGGCATCCCCAAAGTGTACCTGGCGGCCAACAGCGGGGCCCGCATCGGCCTGGCGGAGGAGATCAAACACATGTTCCAGGTGGCATGGGTGGATCCAGAAGACCCCCACAAAGTACGTCACCGGGTGGGGGTGGCAGCCTCGTGTCACTCAGACAGTACGGGTTGAGCATCCCTTTAACCTTAACCTCAAATCTGAGGTTTGAGGCGCCCCAGGTAGCGCCCCAGGTAGAAAATTCCACACCTGATCCCATGCGATGAGCTGCAGAAAAATGCAGTATGTGTGTTAGGTGCCTTTGAAACACGAATGGATTCTGTTTAGACCTTGGTCCCGCTCCCAGGGTGTCTCCTTATGTGTACTCAAATGCTCTGATCCATACAGAATACAGAATCCAGAATCAAAAGCACCCTTACTTGAGAGGGGAGATCCCATCGGTGTCATTGTCACAGGCACGATTGCATCTACGGTTGGGTAGAAAAAAAAAATCGAACTTTTTAATGTGTAAAGCATTGAGCATAAACAGTTTTATTCAGAGGGGATGATTACAGGAAAAGAAATCTAAAAATATTTTTATCACTCGTAGCAGGATGATAATAAAAAGCTTTTTATAGCCGGGTGCTTTGGCAGCTCACGCTGTAATCCTGGCTACTTGGGAGGCTGAAATCTGGAGGATCGTGGTTTGAGGCCAGCCTGCATAAATAGTTCACCAGACCCTATCTCCAAAATAACCAGAGCAAAGTGGACTGGAGATGCGGCTCAAGCAGTAGAACGCCTGCTTTGCAAGCATGAAACCTTGAGTTCAAACCCCAGTTCCCACCAAAAAGGAAAAAAGGTGTTTATAAATTCCAAGCTGATCTCCCCGAGCATCTCCTGCGTACTGTGCCAAAAATGCCAAAGTGGATAACATGCCCACCTGGCCTCACTGAAAAGTGAGAAAGCTGGGGAAGTGTAGCCAGCAGCTGCCATAAAAGGACAATGGACACTGTGACTGAGACAGCAGGGGACAGTCGTTCTTTCACCAGGAACATAAGTATCAGGCAGCGATACTGCCATGCCCCTAGAGGGGATAAGCTTATTTGGGGGTCAGCAAAATATTTTTTATATTCTTATACAGGCTGAGATCCTAAATCCAAAAATCTGAAATCCCAAATGCTCCAAAATCTGAAACTTGAGCACTGATAGGACACCACAGCGGTGAATTCATGTGACAGGTCACACTGAAAACACATGTATGAAAATATGGCTTAAGTTAGCCTGTGTGTAAAAGGTCCCATAAATGACTTTCCTGTTTAGAGTCAGGTCCCAGGCCCAAGAGAGGTTATTCTGCAGCTGCAAATATTTCAAAATTCAAAAATATCTAAAATCCAAGACGTGTCTGGTCCCATGTATGTCGGATGAGGTATATTCACCTGTACACACACACACACACACACACACACACACGGTATCTAGTACATAAACAGGCTTGGCTGTCTTGTTACCATGAGAGGGAAGAGCCCAGTGCCCAGCTCAGAGCAGACCTGACCTGTAGTTGATAACCTGTTAGTAACATGGTGTTAACACGCGTGTTACTAACATCCACCCCTACAGCGAATGTCAAGTGCAGGCAAGTAGATTCTAGGCTCACTGAAGTGTGTTTTTAAGGGATTTAAGTACCTGTACCTGACACCCCAAGACTACACCGGAATCAGCTCCCTGAACGCCATCCACTGCAAGCACGTGGAGGAAGCAGGCGAGTCCAGGTGAGCGCCCGCGGGAAGCGGGTTCTGTTTGTGGTTCACTTCAGCTAGTGATGAGAGCTCCCTCTCTGCCATCAGGCTTGTGCCGATGTTTTCCAAGTGCCTTTCATCTGTGGCTCTGATGACTTAAATATTCAGAGCATTCTCCAGATGAACCCATCCTGGTCACCGTAAACTGAGTCAACCCTTTTCTCAAAAGAGCACATCACACAGGGACAATGAGACTGGATTTTCATGGGGTCCCAGGAGCTATAGCTCACATTTACGTACAGACTGGTGACCAGGGAAGGTACTGGGAGGAGGGGAGACAGATCTGTTCTTTGAGAGTACCAGAGACTCCTAACTGTCTTTTCCAGGGAGATGGTCTTTTTTCCTTAGTGGGATAGACCAAATCAGAATTTTGCAGACGTGATTTTTTGGAGTGTTAGTGATATTTCGGGGAAACATTTTTAATGAAAGTGTCCATGGTCAAACAAGTTTGGGAAACACTAGGGCACGTGAGATCTAATATGACATCTCTCCTGCAGACCTTCTCAGAGCCTTTAACTCGCTCTATGAATTGCTAACAGGGTCTGGCTTCAGTGCATCTCATGTTTTGTGGCCACGGAGTCTTGGTTGATTGATGGTGAACTAAGCAGCTTCTCCTTATACATCCCCCTTCCCTCTGAGGATCAAATCCTAATCTAGATGGCTTTGCAGAATTGCGGGAGGGGCCACATTTTCGTAAGACAGTCCGGGGGTGGGCAGATATCTGACTGGGAGAGATGTCACTTCTCGCCCTCCTGCTTGACCTTCTGGAAATCTTAGCACCAGCCGAAAGGGTCCTAGATTCCTGCTTTCATTTTACCTCTGACCATTTCTCCTGTACCAGGATTTCTCCATGCCCATCTTCCACCCTGACTTTTTCTGGGCCAGAGCTCAGCCTTTAACCATTCGGTCCTTGCAGGTACGTGGTCACGGACATCATAGGGAAGGATGACGGCTTGGGAGTGGAGAACCTGAGAGGCTCAGGCATGATCGCTGGGGAGTCCTCCCTGGCTTATGAAGAGGTTGTCACCATCAGCATGGTGAGTCCCTCTCACTCTCCCTTTTTCTTTTCTTTTTCCATCTCTGTTGTGGAAATTTTAGGATCATCGCAAAACCACAGAGAACGAATAATGGATACTGTGCCAATCATGCAACTCCACCAGCTGTCAACCCTCAGCCATTCCTGTGTCCTCAGTCCCTTGAGCCTGTTACACTGTTGTAAAGCCAACTTATCCTTCAGGGCAGGCCTTTAAGAAACAGGGACTTTTTTTTTAACTCTTCAATTCGGTGTATTATATTAATTATATTATATATGATATTATATATTATACCATACCAATCATATCATGTTATATCATTTGGGAACAGTATTCCTCTACAGACCAGGCTAGCCTCAAACTCTCCATCCTCCCACCTCAGCCTCCCAAGTGATGGGATTATAGGGGGGTACCACCATGCTTGACTCTCTCCTTCTATACATAACTGCAATCCTGTTCATGCGCCCAACAAAACCAACAGCTCTTGGAGTTCATTGGAGCACAGTTGGTTCGGTTTTCTCAGTTGTCTCAAGACTTTTCTATTAGTTGGCCTGTTTGAATCAGGACCCAATTTTCTCTGCCTTTGAAGGTGTCAGGTGTTTGGAAGAGCTTTTAGGGCGTCACTGGTATGGAATGAATATTCCCCACCCCAGCCCGGTGACCTTTCTGAAAGTGTTGTTGGTTTCTAGAGAGGCGGCAGTGATAACACTCTTTGAACAGAAGCTGTCACGTAAGGTCTTATTTTCACATTCTGTGTTGGATGGTTGGTTTCCTAAGTGGAGAAAACTCGGTGTTGGTATCTTTCTTCAGCTTGTTTCTTTCTAGGTGAGCATAGGGAAGTATATGTGTTTTAATCTCAAAATAACTTAGGACTCACCAGAAGTTATAAGATAGCACAGAGGATTCCCAGGTACCCAGATTCTCCCAAATAATATCCTTAGCATTTTAGCAAAACCAGGAAGTCGGTGTTGGCACAATAGAAACTCAGCACAGACCTTACTTGGGTTTCACCAGTTTTTACATGCACTCCTAGACATCCCCTGGGTGGTGGAGAGGCTGTGGTGGCTTGTGAACAGCTGGGTTTGGAAGAGCTCTGTACAAGCATCTTAAAATTCCAGACATTCAGTGGCTGCTGTTTATCTTTAATCTCTGTTAGTCAGCCTACTATCAGTATACCAAACACCTGAGAAATTAGCTTTGAAAGAGAAAAGGTTGATTTTGGCTCACAGTTTTGAAGGTCCACCATGAGTTCATGGACCTGTTGTTTTGGGCCTGTGGCAAGACAGCACATCATGTAGAGAGCATGTGGCAGAGAAAAATTGCTCACCTCACCACCAGGAAACGAGAGAGAGAGAGGAAGGGGCTGAGGTCCCATGTCCCTCTCAAAGACCTAAGGACCCCCCAGTGACCCAAGAACTTTAAGAGGGGCCCTGCCTTTTAGAGTTCTCACCACCTCCCAGCAGCACTGAGCTGGAGACCAAGCCTTAACACATGGACCTTGGGGATATTTAAGATGAAAATAATGGCAGAAACCAGGCTTGAATTAACAACCCGAAGAATAAACGGCTCTTGCTTTGCTGTTTGGCCCTGAATTAGGTTGCCATAACTTCTTCCCTGATCCCTGGAAGGGGTGGGGCATGCCACTTGGGAACCAGAAGGTCCTGTCTCCACAGGTGACCTGCCGTGCTCTTGGAATCGGGGCCTACCTGGTGCGCCTGGGCCAGAGGGTGATCCAGGTAGAAAACTCCCACATCATCCTCACAGGAGCAAGTGCCCTCAACAAGGTGACCGTGACAAGGCCGTGGGGAGGGGATCTGTGGAGCCTGGGAGTCTTTTAAATGTTCTCATTGTCCTCTGGTGAGGGTTTTCCCCCAATATGAAGCCAGTTTCATTCCTACCAAAGTGAGAGCTCATTTTCCAATTTGTCATTATCTGGGCTCCTTGTGAATTATTTATTAGTTATTCCTACTAATTACATTAATATTATTATGTATTTATTATCATATTTTTTGGCTGTACTGGGGTTTGAATTCAGGGCCATGCACTTGCCAGGCAGGCGTCTACCACTTAAACCATTCCCCCAGCCTCTGGTACTGGGGTTTTGAACTCAAGGCCTCTTTCCTGTTAGACAGGTGCCACTTGAGTGCCTAAAGAAGTTTTAAGTTCTTCTGGTGGAACTAACTCCCTGTTTTCCTTTTTTAAAAATTTTAAAGTAGCATTGGACTTTGCAGAAAACTGGAGAAGGCTTCCAGCAGTGTTATTTCTCCCCTGTACCATCTTTCCCTGGCTAATTCCTGGTGGATATGCAGTTTGCAGTCTTAGTCTACTCTCTTCACTTAGTAAAAGATTTCCCATGTTTCCATAAGGTTTCCAGATTTAATGTTCACTCAAGTGCCACTGCAGGGCTCTAGATCTGGATCGTTTTGGTTTTCCTGAGACAGAGTCTCAGTGTGTAACTCATGATCTTCTTGCCTCAGCCTCCTGAGTACTGGAATTACAGGCCTGCACCACCACATCCAGCTTCTAAGTGTCACTCTTTTTTTTTTGGGGGGGTGTACTGGGATTTGAATTCAGGGCTTCACGCTTGCTGTGCAGGAATTCTGCCACTTAATCCACTCCCACCAAGCCCTTTTGCTCTGGTTACTTTTGAGATAGGGTCTTGCTTTTCGCCCAGCCTGGCCTGGACAGCAGTCCTCCTGTTTTATATTTCCTTCTGTAGCTGGGATGACAGGCATGCATTACGACACTCAGCTTCTTTCTGTTGAGATTGGGTCTTGTAAACTTTTTTGCCTGGGCTGGCATGGAACCACAGTCCTTCCGATTTTGGCCTGCCAAGTAGCTAGGATTACAGGCACGAATACAGGCACCTGGCTCCAAGTCTGGTTCTTAGTCCAGCAGCAGTGTTGGTGTCACCTGGGAACTTGGTAGCGATATGAACCCCCAGGCCCCACTGCAGAGCAATCACCACATCAGAAAACCTTCCAAGATTTCCATAGTTGTTGGGGGCATCTCTGCTGGAATTGTCTGGAACTTTGAAGCTACCTGCAAAGATTTAGTGTGATTGTTCTGGGTGCAGCTTGGGTGGTGGGCGTTTTGAAGGCTCCCAGGTGATTCTAGCGTGCAGCTGTACAGAGAGGTGATTTCCAACAGGTGGCTGGGCCCAGCCCTGCAGGACTTTGCTGATTGTGTGTGTCAAAGCAGGTCCTGGGACGAGAAGTCTATACATCCAACAACCAGCTGGGTGGTGTGCAGGTCATGCACTACAACGGCGTCTCCCACATCACTGTGCCAGACGACTTCGAGGGCGTCTGTACCATCCTGGAGTGGCTGTCATATATGCCAAAGGTCAGTGTCCCCCTGCAGCTGAGAGCCTGGGAGACTGCTGTCCAGCTCATTTGCTAACTGTGTCCCTGTTACTGCCTGGATGGCATGGGGGGTGGTGACAGCAGGGAACACTGCAAATAGGGTTAATTTTACCACCCCTCCCTCTCTGACACCCACCATGTCCCAGCTGTTCTTTGCTGTGTTGGTGGCACCAATGTCACTATAAAGAGAGAGAGAGAGAGAGAGAGAGAGAGAGAAATAGTGAGAGAGGCAGAGAGAGAGAGAGAGAGAGAGAAGAGTGCCTTCCGCTTCACACCCAGCCTGGACTTGATTTCTGGCTTCCTCTTCTGGAGCAGTGTGACCCTGGGTCTCTTAGCTTTTTGGAGTGACCGGTGTGCCGGCTTAGCACTTTTAGGCCCTCACCAAAGGCGACTCCTGAGTCAACTGTGATGATTAGTCAGTCCAGGTGGGGCTTCTTTCACTAGCTGTTGGCTCAGCAAAATGTGGAGCCTCAGTTTCTTCACCTGTTCAGGGGGACAATGTTTGTGCTGCCTGGGTCACAGGGAAGCCTCTGACCAGCAGGATGAGAAGTAGGTAACAGTGGACATGGTTCTTGCTAACTGTAACCTGCATTCAAGTAAGCGAGGTTGTTGCTCTTCATCATAAAGGTTGGTTGCAGTAGCAACTCTTCTCCTGCCTTTCTTTCACTTCCCACCTTCACTGAATCCATCTGAACTCTGAGGTGCATTCAGGTCTTCAAAATGTATATTTCGAAAGAATCTATGGCTAGCCAATCCTTGTCTGGCATTTTCCAGTCAGCACAGTGGCTTCAGAAGCAGTGAGAGCATATTGCTGCATAGCCAGGCACAGTCATTGCCAGAGGAGTAAATGCACAGATTGTAGGAACGCTGACAAGCATCAGAGACTGAGCTGGGCCCCTGGCTTTCTCTTCTAGGATAATCATAGCCCGGTCCCCATCATCACATCCACTGACCCCATTGACAGAGAAGTTGAATTTGTCCCATCCAGAGCTCCTTACGACCCCCGGTGGATGCTTGCAGGAAGGCCTCACCCGAGTAAGTGCTTACATGTTTTGTCAGGGACCAACCTGGATTTCTTTTCTTGGCTTGGGATAAAGGAGAACTTAGGTGGAAAAATTAATGTCTGCTCCATACCCCGAGGGTTGCACATGAGCTCCAATGAGCAGGGAGTAAGGGAATGGTGATTTTTACTCTATGCTTTTCCTGAGCCATACTAACAAGGGTGGAAACGCTTCCAGTTTCCAGAGTTAATAGATGGAGGCAAGGCACAAGGGTGGCCCTGACTTGCCTCCCTCCCTCGGCCTCCCTCCCTCTCTCCTTCTCTTTCTCTGTTTGGCTAAACCTTTAGAAAAGATACTCTGAGTCTCCCAGGATGTCCAACTAGGCTTCTTAAACACACATGTACACTCATGTGAAGACACGTGTGCATTTACACACATCTCTCTCTTCCCCTCTGAAAGAGATGGCTTTGTCCCCTGGAGGTATGTCACTATTTTTTGAGCACCTAGAACAAACAGGAAAGGTGAGCTGCCCTGTCACCATATCCCAGGTCTAGAATTTCACACGTACAAACGTGCCTGTCCTTCTAGACAAGGCCCTTGGGAGAGTGCCAGACTCTGGCTGACAGAAGAATCACTCCCTTTCCATTTCTCTGGGGATTCCATCCTGGAAGCACTGAGGAGCCAGCTCAAAAATCCCTAGCTTCTTACTGGTGGCTTTTCTCCATCATGGTCAGCTAGCCCGGAGGCAGAGGCTGAAGTGTGGTTTGTTCCCAGGCAGCTGACCTCCTGTGCCTAAAACTCAAGACACCACCTGCCACCTGTCTTTCTTCTTTTTGTCCTAACAGTGGCATTCATGCCGTGCTGTGGATTTAAGTCACCATTTCTTCCCTAGCCATGACTGCAGTTGACATCATCATAATCTGTCTGTCTCTGGGCATGGGAAGATGGTTTTCCCCATTTGGTGGTTATAAGGCTGGGCCAGTAGGTCAGGGATGAATTTTCCTGAAACCCCACCTTCTGGGAGGCGTCTGTCTGCTCTCCTTGCTTGGGAAGTGCAGGCAGGGAGTGTGCACTTCTCTCTGTGTCTGGCGTCAACAGGCAGTTCCATAAGGACCGAATTCCTGACTCGATGTGGGTTTTGCAGCTATGTTTGTGTTGCTTTTTTGTTTTTGCTTTTGGAGAGGGGTTGGGATCTGCATGGTTTTAAGGGAGAAGGGCATTAGGGCTGCAAAGTCAAAGTCAGGCTGTCCTTAGAGAGACTTCTGAGCAGTCTGCCCATCGGACAGACCTTAAGGGCCTCATCAGCCCCCAGACTGGGTCTCTACCTTCTGCCCACAGCTCTGAAGGGGACCTGGCAGACTGGATTCTTCGATCAGGGCAGTTTCAAGGAAATCATGGCACCATGGGCCCAGACCGTAGTGACGGGACGAGCAAGGTAACCCTGAGGATGGGAGCAGGCTGTATGCATCTGCCTTACCGGGCATCGGAACTCCCAGGCGATGGCTACCAGGGCCATCTTCTTACTTGGTCCCACAATTTTCTGGAAGCAAAAGCCAATTTTGAACCAGTTTTTCTGGATGGTGAGCCTAGACTTGTCTGTCTAAGGCCTCATGAAGGGTCTGTGCTGACTATTCCTGGGGCTGGGACCCAGACCCCAAGTGTCAGTCCTTTAGCCATGGGGACCCTTTGAATTCAGAAGGTAGTCCTGGGTGCCCTCCCAGAAAACTGAAGACACTCAGCAAGCACCTTGAACTCCATTTCAAGTGCCCCTGTTTTGCGCTGGTGGAAGTCTTAAGTGCTTGGATGCTTCTAGAGCCAAGCAGCTCGTTCTTTAGCATTGTGGCCCCATCTTTTTGGACAGCTCAGTCAGCCTGAAAGTGCTCCCCTTAAATTATGCCTTACAATTTACCACTCAGATTCCTGGTACAGTATTGTGGCTACAGGTGTAGCCTCT
Organism: Castor canadensis; assembly: GCF_047511655.1. Lineage (NCBI taxonomy): Eukaryota > Metazoa > Chordata > Mammalia > Rodentia > Castoridae > Castor > Castor canadensis. The sequence continues at coordinate 27,979,142 of NC_133403.1, read as the reverse complement.
GGTGTTGGATCTGAGATCAAGACCTACCTAGTTCCATCCTTCACCGTCTCTGTGTCTCCTTGTCCTCATCTGTAAAATGGGGTAATAATTCTACTCCAGAGGATTGTTGTGACAGTAAAAGCAATAACGTGTGTTAAACATACTGAGTGCTCCCTAAGTGGTGCTGACTACTGTTACGGTTAGTATTTTACCTCCCAGGCAATAAATTCTAAAATCCTAAGTACCCTGTTAGCACTCAGATGCTCTCTCCCTAGGTGTTTATTGTAAACCACTTTTTGTAAAATCCTGGGATGAGGTCTACCCCTCCTTCCATGCAGGCCTCCAAACAAGGAGGCCACCCCCCACCTGCCTCATAGGGTCACTGCACCAGGCTCAATCGTCTCAGCATCCCTTGGCCCTTTCCACACGTGACTTGGTGACGTTCTCTGAGCCGCCCATTGTGGTGGCTGCTGGCCACATGTGATGATCGAGTTTGGAATTGAGGGCTGGGATGTAGCTCAGTCGAGCACTGGCCTCCTGTGCCCCAGCACTGCACTGCAAAGGAACAAAAAGAAAAGCTAAAAGTTCAAGTGAATTTAAGTGGAAAGATGACAACCTGGCTCCTTAGTTCTGTGTACCTCAGATGCACCAATGGAGACGTGGCCAGTGTCATAGAAAGTTCTCGTGGGCTGTGCTGCTCTGTCCCCTGCTCTGCCTAGCCCTCTCCTGGCAGCTGTCATTCCACCTACAGCTCTGCCAGCTTGTGGGGCTCTTAGCACTTTGGAGCACTGGCTTTGCCTTCCAATAAAATCCACCAGACTCACGCCAGCATGTCTTCTGTGTGCCCTCACACCCCAGCTAGGACCAGGTGGACCCCAAGGCCCCTGAGATCCACCTGGGTGCCTTCTGGCACCCCATTCACACGTGCTTGCCTTCCAGGCTCGGGGGCATCCCAGTGGGAGTGATTGCGGTGGAGACGCGGACTGTAGAGATGGCCATCCCTGCAGACCCTGCCAACCTCGATTCCGAGGCTAAGGTAAGGGACTGGGAGCCATGACTGCTGTCACAGAAGCCTTTGGATGGGAGGCAGGTGGAGACACAGAAACCTCAGCGCAATCCTTGGCCCTGGGTTCTGCCTGTCCCTCTGCACTCACTTCAGAAGTCACATATCCATGCCATGCTGTCTGCTTCTTCCTGGGGGAAGGCAAAAGTCCCTTCCCTTCTGCTGCCTCTGACAGGTCACAGCCCATCCTGGGAATAACTCATGTTGGAAGGCCAGGTCCGGAGCCCAGCTTTGCATGGCTCAGCTTAACTAGCCTGGCATTGCTCTGAGTCTGTCCACAGGGATGGAGGGACCCTTGCAGGGGCGTCAGTCAATGTCCTGAGCACATGAGCTTTGGGTTAGCAGGGGTTAGATGGCTTGCCCTCAGGGTGAGCCTGTGTCTTCCGTCTCTTTCTGTCCTGGGCCACTGTCTGATCTGGGTGACTGCGTTTCAGATAATCCAGCAAGCGGGCCAGGTGTGGTTCCCAGACTCGGCCTATAAAACAGCACAGGCCATCAAAGACTTCAACCGGGAGAAGTTGCCTTTGATGATCTTTGCCAACTGGAGGGGCTTCTCCGGGGGCATGAAAGGTAAGGCCACCTCCCAGAGCCTCGGGCACCACTCCCAGGGCAACTCCCTCTGCGCGTGACACCGGCCTGCCATTCAGTCCCTGCTTAGCGTCTCAACAACCTGAGATGGGGGCAGTTCAGGTAACTCGGCCTGATTTATAGATGAGGGACTGAGCAGTGGAGGCTGTGGGACCTCTTACAGATCATACCAAGAGTGGCAGGGCAGGCGGTGGCCCCAGATGCTCCCCAGTGACCTGGGAAGCCACCTCCCTGTGTGGTAAGATGACGGGGTGTGCTTCTGGCTGCCTTCCTCAGGCTTTGTAAGCCACCAACTGTGTCTCATGTCTCTGGAGATAGTGGCTGTCAGTGGTATGTGGAGGAAGGGACTGGTGTGGGAGTCAGGCAGGTCTGCTGTGCACCCTTGTCATCTGGGTGACCTTGCTGAGCTTCAGTTTACCTCCTTTGTGAAAGGGAGAAGGAATGGAAAGAACTCTAGAGGGCCATTGGGAGGATCCAGGATGCTGGTCCTGCCCACACTGCTGTTATCACTGATGTCACTCTCGTGTTGTCACCATGTCAGGTGTCTGGGAACCTGGAGGGATGTGTCTTGGTGGGACATGAGGACCATGTTGCCTGTGGGCAGGAAAGGTTTCTGGGTACTGGAAACACGGGACAGGGTGGGACATTCACAGCTGGAGCCAGGCTTCCTATGCCTCTGTTTACAGATGAGGACGTGCCATGCTGGGAAGATGACCTGTCCAAGATCACATGGCCACTTCGAGCACCACGTGTGCCTAACTAAGCCTCAGCTTTCAGCCAGGGCTCCCCATCTCCCAGCTGGACATGAGGCTGGGGACTTTGTGGCTGGTAAGTGGGTTGTCGCAGTCCTGACCAGACTCTGCTTTGCAGACATGTACGACCAGGTGCTGAAGTTTGGAGCATACATCGTGGACGGCCTCAGGCAGTACAGGCAGCCCGTCCTGATCTATATCCCGCCCTACGCGGAGCTCCGCGGAGGCTCATGGGTCGTCCTCGACTCCACCATCAACCCCCTCTGCATCGAGATGTATGCTGACAAAGAGAGCAGGTGGGTGTGTCGCCCTGCCCGCCAACACCGGCTGAGGATCACGGGGCGTTCTCAGTTCCTTAAAGGATATACGAAATCAGGGTGTGATTTTCTCAGCAGTTAGTGGCTGAGGGTGTGGGAAAATTGTCTCTTTTTGCATAAATTATGCTCACCTCTTTCCTAAGGAAGTTTGCAGTAAAATGATAATAATAACAAAGGAAAGACCAGGTACACAAGAGCTTCCTGGAAGCCAAGATGAAAAGGGAAATATGACTCTATAAGTTATGACTCTCTCACTAGACTGAGTCTAATTGTGTAACCCAGGGTCTAGTGTGGTGCCTGATTCCTGGTCAGGTGGTCAGGAATTCTGGTTGAACAAATGACTGGACACTGGTTCTATAGAGATAGTAGTGTTGCAGAATACTTAAGAACAGGAAAAGGGACATTGAGGCAGTTTAGCAGGAAACATTTGCCAGCACAGATTCAGGGGACTTGTGTCCAAAGGCTGAGCCCTGAGAACAAAGGGGCCTTACCTTATATATCCTAGCAAGCTGGTTACAGAAGCAAGAAGCAAGATTTAACCCATATATGCTTGTATTAGCTATGTTTGGTTCTATTGCCTATTTTGCCCCAGTGCTATGTGACCTTCTTCACGTTCAGATTCTTTAAATTTTATCTCCCTGCTGTCACTCCCTCCTCCCGGCTACATTATCAAAGCACAGACTTGCTTGCTTCTTTTCTGGCCCTCCTCCCTGCTACATTTCCCCCCTTTGATGCTCAGACCCACCTAGGGTCAAAGAGCATCATCCTGATTTAGAGGTTTGGGGATCCCTGAACAGAAAACTAATTAAGTTCAACACAGGAAAATGCAGAAGGAACTCATCCTTGAAGAGTGAAGGATATGATTCCTCAGCCTTCCGCCATGCACAGACTAGTCAGACTAGTCAGCTTCTGGAGTGACTAGAGCAGGGCTGTTGTCCCATCGTCCGTGGTCCTCTGTTGTTTCCAGGGGAGCAGAGTCCTGCCAGGGAAGAGTGTGGAAGTTCCAGAAGGTGATCTTGCGTGGTGAGGCTGGGTCAGGGATGCTCTCCCACTCAAGAGAGGCTGGCTTCACTTGGCTGTGGTAGATGCAAGGAACAGTCTCTGCAACTTTAACTGCTGAGGGGTAGACAAAATAACAAAAGGGCCTCTCCGATGAGGTTTTAGCAGTTGGACCTTCCATTCCTTTACCCAGATGCTATTCCCTAGACTGTAAGGGGGTGTGGGAGTTGTCAGGCTAACAGGAAGTCTTTCCTGGACCCAGTCATTGATTTTTGAGAGTCAACCCGAGAGCCTGCATCTGTTGCCTCAAGGTGCCAGGTTGCCCTGTATGCCCTTGATTAAGGGGGTGGGTGTCCATAAAGGACTTCAAAGCAGCCCTGTCTGCTTTGTGGGGCTTGACCTAATCCTCAGTAATGCTATGGGTAGTAATTGATCCCACTGCAAATGGGTCTCCTGACATAGTTGCCCCAATTGTAATTTTAGGGTCCTGTTCATATGTTCCACTTTTCCCGAACTTTGGGGGTGGTAGGCCCTATGCAACTTCTGGGTGATTTCTAAGCTCTTAGCTACCAGCTGCACCACTGCAGCTACAAAGGCTGGCCCATTATCTGACCCAATAGACACAGGTATTCCAAACTGAGGGATGATTTCCTTTAGCAGACATCTAGCCACCTCCCAGGCTTTTTCAGTCCGTGTGAGAAAGGCTTCCATCTATACTGAGAAGGTGCAGATGAACACCAATAGATATTTGCATCCTTAAGCTGGTGGCATTTCCGTGAAGTCCACGATCCAGTTTTCAAGAGGAGTTGCACCAGTGCTCTGCACCTGGGGAGGAGCCCTTGGCCCTTGCCAGGGGTTGTTTTTGGCACATAGGCTACCTCTTTCAAATACTGCCTTACTTATGCTGGAGAGTTTGGGGACATAAAAGTGCTGGGCCAGGGTGGTCTCGAGGGCTGTTCACCCCAGATGAGTTCCTTCATGGAACTGCTTGGCAAATGTAGGAGCCAGTGACTCAGGGAGGCAAGGCAGCCATTGGCAGACAACTATCATCTGTGCGGTAGAAAATTTCCCTGTTCAGTCTTAAACCAAGCCTGTTCTTATAGTATGTACCTTTGGTCCCATTCAGCTAAGGACATGGGAACAAGGCAGAGGTCAGGGTGGCTGGGGCTGGTCCCCTCATGAGGACTGCTTGCTTGGCCTCCCTGTCAGCTTTCCGGTTTCCCTGAGCAATTGTTGTACCTCCCCTTTGGTTCCCCAGATCTTCTTAACTTTAAGGCTGCCGTACCATCCAAATCAAAAGTTACCTGTGCCCTCAGTTTGCATAAGTCCCGCCCATCAGGCCCATGGGGCCATCAGGGAGACAAGGGAATTCATGCCTTACTTCATGACTGCCAAGATTGCATTGTCTAGATTCTAGGAGGGGGTGGTGGGCCTGGTCCCCTGCAGCCCCAATTGTAGTTGTATGCTTTTGTGAAAGGGGGCCCACTGGTTGGGTCACAAATGAATGTTCTGCACCCATGTCCACCTTGAGGTCAACAGGATAGCCCCCTATTTTCATTCAGACCATAGGCTCCTGGGGCCCAGTAGGATGGAGCCTGGTCTGTTCTAGTCTTCCTTATAGTCCTCTGGAGCAGCTAGCCTGACAGTATTTTCCTCCCAGGGGCTGGTCTTCCCACAGGCAGGCTGGTACTTTCCCTCGTCACCTTGGCCTCTGCCCCTGGTCTGGGGGTCCTTCTGGGAGTCCTTGGCCATTGGGAACATTCATTCTTCCTGTGATGACACTAGGCACATTGATTTCACCCCAATTCCTCCCTAGGGTGGGGGCGTCTGAGGCCATTGGTCACCATCCTCAGTGATTACCTCTGCCTCGGCCTAGATTAGCTCTCTGGGGCCCACCTGACTGCCCAGCAAGGGCTGCTGCAAGAAAGTTCACTTTCCTTTTCATCTTCCTGTCGGCCTCCCATTTAGCCTCCTGATCTCGATTGCCAAAAACCTTTGTGGTCACCTCCAGGAGCTGGCTGGCGTTCATCCCAGTGAATCCCTCCAGTTTCTGCAGTTTGCTCCTTATGTCTCCCTGGGCCTGGCCAACAAAAGCGGCATTAATCATCTGCTGGTTGCCAGTGGCCTCCAGGTCAAAGGGGGTGTACAAACAGAAACCCTCACACAAACACTCACAGAACTGGCTGGGACTCATCTGGCCCTTGGAGGATCTCTGATGTTTTGCTCAGGTTCACAGCCTTTTCCCCCTCCTTCCTTCATGCCTCCCAATAGTGCCTCCTACCATTCAAGCCACTGGTAGCCCCGGTCATCATGAGGATCCCAGTGGGGGGTCCTCCTTGGGAAACTGAGCTTGACCATATGCTTGGGCATTTAGAGTGCCCTCGGCATGATCTTCCTCCAACCATTTTAGAGCCACCAATGTCATACAGTGTCACTCTTCAGTATTAAATAGAGTCAGAAGCAGCTGTCAACAGTCTGTCTAGGTGGGTTTGTGAATCTGCATGATAGATTGCATCAAATCAATCAGAGCCTGAGGTTTTTCCGTGATGGCGGGGCGGTGGGGGGCAGGTATGATGTTTCCAGTTTAGGAGGTCTGTAGAGGTAAAGGGCTGGTAGACAAATGTCCGTCCTCCTCTTTGTAGTTGACCATCCTGGTCACAGTACACTGAGCCCTGGACTTTTCTCAAGGGATCTGCAGGGCAGTGGGAGTCTGAGGAGAAGAGTGGTCCTCATGGAAACTCATCGTGATGCCCCCAGTTGAATGGGGAATGTGTAGTGATAACTGGCAGACTTGGTGTGGGTATGGGGTCCAGAGGACTCAGAGAGGTCAGGGGCTTCCGGGCAAGATTTTATAGGTGTAACTGTCCCTTGGGTTTCCCCTCTGAACTGGGTGCCAGTGGCAGAGGTAGATAAAGTAGCACACAGGGCAGTGGTATTTCCTCAGGCTCCTTGGCCAGTATAGGCTCCTTTGTTTTCTCCCAACACTTGGAAGAAATCCTGCAAGCTTCTTGCAGACAGCGCCTTGGCCATGTGGGCTGGCTGAGGACAGCACCCTTCCAGAGGCCACCCACACTGAAAGCAGGCAAGTCCGCTTCACAAAGGGCCCTAAGCTTGTTAGGAGGTAACTCCATAGTTGCCATTAAATCGCTTTTCAAAGTGACCAACCATACACTTCAGGGGAGTGTTTTTACTCTGATTTCCACCCATCTCCTCCCGTTACCAGACGTCAAGACAGACATGAAGGGGTAGAAGTTTTGGAGGAGAGGTAAGGGGAGAGCAATGTGTCACTTGCTTTGTCCTTCTCTGGCTGTGACCCTCACAGGAACTTTAAGTGCCTCAGTATAAACCCTGGACCAGAGGCCCTGTTAGGGTTCACCCTAGACCATCTGCGTTCACCACAGACCCATGGATCAGGACTCTGCACTCACTTTGTAGCCAAGGTACATCTCATTCACACACATTCACATGCAGGCATCCAGCTTCTCCTCCCACTCCCAGCACCTAGGAGTCACGGTTTCACTTTTGCTCAAGGTTACTTGGGTGATTCCAGGAGGTGATCAAGCTCCCCTTCTGCCACTTAGGGGCAGGCCTAATATTTGAACCCAGGTTCTTCCCAGTCTGAGGGTGCCACTCAACTTGCTGGTTCCTGCGCCTCTCTGGGTTCCATTGTGCATCAAAGGTCCTCACCTCAACTTGCCAGAGGATGAGGCCTTCCTCCGGATCAAATCATCTGTTGGCTCTGGTGGGCCCAATTCTCCTGGCAGGAGACACACCCCAGCCACAGGGAGGTGACAAACACCATCTCCAAATCCCGGACTGAGCCCCCAGAAATGTTACGGGATACTCAAGACTGGGGAAAGGGACACCGAGGCAGTTCAGCAGGAAGCAATGTTTGGTTGTGCTGGCACAGACCCAGCGGACTCCTGTCCAAAGGCTGAGCCCTGAGAATAAAGGGGACCTCATCTTACGTACCCCTGCAAGCTGGTTATAGAAGCAAAAGCAAGGTTTAACCCGTATGTGGTTGCATGCAGCTCTATTGGCTATTGTGCCCCAGTGCTATGTGACCTTCTTCACGTTTAGATTCTTTAAGTTTTATCTCCCTGCTATGCCATCCCATCACCCCCGGCTACATTATCAGAGCACAGACTTGCTTGCTTCTTTTCTGGCTCTCCTCCCTGCTACAGTAGCAGTAATGTCTACACTCAGCTATTTAATTTTCAAATTGAGTACTCTGTGTTGGACATAAAAGCCCCAAATATAGGCATGCCACTCTTGTGTGTCCTGCTGCCTTCATTCATTAAGTCAGTGAGTATTTATTAAGCACCTGCTATGTGCCAGGTATTTGGTTGGGTATTGTGGTATGGTGACAAATGAGCAAGACCTGCCCTTCCTTTATGGCAACTGGGCCCTCACTGGGGAGCTGCTGATGTCAGTCCTTGAGAAAGCTCAGGATCCCAAGCAATACTCAGATGGGGTCCTCATTAACTTTTCACTCTGGCCACAAGAAGCTCAGAGCTGCTTCACAGCTGTCAAAAGCAAAATAGGAGCTGGGCACCGTGGCCCACAATTGTAATCCCAGCCACTCAGGAAGCAAGGTTGAGAGGATTGTGTTTCAAGACCAGCCCGGGCAAATAGTTAGCAAGGTCCCATCTCAATAATTAAAAGCTGGGCCTGGTGGCACAGTGCTGTCATCCCAGCTATTCAGGAGGCATAAATAGGAGGATCATCATCCAGCCTGACCTGGGCAAAGACCCTATTCCAAAAATAACAAAAGCAAAGGGGCTGAGGGTGTGGCTCAAGTGGTAGCAAGTGCAAGGCCCTGAGTTCAAAATCCCAGCACAGAAAAAAAAAGCAAAAGTGAGCAAGGGAGCCTGAGGGGTGAGTGAAAAGAACTGGGGCCATGCTGACTTCTCACTGTGAACTTTAATGAGATCACTGTGTCCTGGTTCTAGGAGAGCAGAAGTTAGGAAAGTGAGGAAGGACTGTGTCCAGAGAATGGGAGACTTACACTGCTCTGGAGAAAGTCATGTCTTTTGGAGCTCAAAGGGCTATGCAGATTCAGAAGACATTGCTTTGAAGTCTTGGCTGGCTAGGCATGGTGGCTTATGTCTGTAATCCCAGCTACTTGGGAGGTAGAGATCAGGAGGATCCAGTTCAAGTTGGCCCAGGCAAAACTGTGAGACACTATCTCAAAAATAAGCAGAAAGGGCTGGTGGAGTGCCTGCCTAGCAAGCGTGAGGCTCAAAGTTCAAAATCCAGTGAGAGAGGGTGGGGGAAGGGGAAGGGACGAAGGGAGAAGAGAGGAGAGAGACAGAAAAAGAGAGAAAGAGAGAGAGGAGAGGGATAGAGACAGGAGAGAAACAGAGCAGAGAGAAAGAGGGAGGGAGAGAGAGGAAGAGAGAAGAGAGAGACAGAGAGAAAGAGAACAAACTGGAATTGGCTCAGTCTTCTGAGAAATTCTACAGAAATAGAGGCCCACAGAGGGGAAGTAAGGTACCTGTGGGCACAGAGACAGGACAGGAGCTGAGAACTGACACCAGCTGTCCTGTCTCTAGCTTCCTGCACTCCACAGCTGTCCCTTGCAGACCGATGCCTCCTACCCCGATCCCTGCCCCTCTCTTTTTCAGGGGGGGTGTTCTGGAGCCAGAGGGAACGGTGGAGATTAAGTTCCGAAAGAAAGACCTGGTGAAGGCTATGCGGAGGACCGATCCAGCCTGCAGGAAGCTCGTGGAGCAGCTGGGTGAGCAGGAGCCACAGGCCTGTCCTTGTGGGGTTCAGGAGAGGCCCCAGGCCCGAGGTTGACTGTGCATTAAAAATAACACAGCAGCCATAATTGTGACATCTGAACATTTTCCAGTGCCTTCGTTTCAACATTAAACACGCACAGCAAACGCTTGTGACCATTCGGATGCCAGCTGTTTTGGGATCTTAGTCAATGCCATGTTTTGGGGAGGGAGGGAACCTAAGTCTAAGTCACTTACACTTCGTACATGCCTTAGACGCAGATTGTTCAATGTTTTTAGTGCACCTGTGTTCTCTAAAAACACGTTTAGTAGTAAATGAGGCACTTGCGTTTTGACTTCGACCCAACCCATGAGGTCAGGTGTGGCGTTTTCCACGTGCGGCACGTCAACACTCAAAATGTTTCAGACTTTGAAAGCATTTGGATTTTTGACAAGGGGCGCTCAACCCACAATGCCATAGCAGACTTCTTTCTGGCCGCACACGGATCGTGACAGCTGAAGTATTTTGGGCCAATGAGGAACGCCAGAATTTTGGTGACAAAGTGTCCCTTTAGAATTTCCAGTCAAACATAATTCTGTTTGAGTGATCGCTCTGCTCACTGGTAATCTGTAAACGTCACTCTCTTCTGGTTTACACACGGGGTGTCTCTATTATGGCAATGTTTGTATAACTGCTTTTCACAAGATTTATTACACTGGGTGTGTAATTAGCTTGGTCTTAGGATAACACACACTGACCTCAACTATACTGAGATGTCTATGCTTATTTTGTGAATTGGTATTATTTGTTCAATTTTTGGGGGGGTTGCAGGACTGGGGTTTGAATTCAGAGCCTGAGCTTGCTAGGCAGGCACTCTACCATGTAAGCCACACGCACAGCCCTTTTTGCTTTAGGTTAGTTTTCAGATAGGGTCTTGCTTTTACCTGGGCTGGTCTCAGATTGAAACCCTCCTACTTAAACCTTCTGAGTACCTGGATTACAGGTATGTACCACCATACTGGCTTGTGTTTTGGGGGGTTTTTTTGAGATGGGGTCTTGCTAACTTTTTTGCCCTGGCTGGCCTCAAACCATGATCCTCCCCAGTCTCTGTCTCCCAAGTAGCTGAGATTATAGGCATGAAACATAACACCTGGTCCTATTTATTTACATCTCTGATAGAAGGCTTTGAAGCAGGTATGGTGGTGTACACCTGAAATCTCAGCTGCTTGGGAAGCAGAGACAGGAAGATCACTGTCCTAGGCCAGCCTGTTCAAAGTTAGCTCAGGACCCTATCTGGAAGACAAACTTAAAGCAAAAAGACTGAGAGCGGGGCTCAAGTGGTGGAATGTTTGTAAGCGGCAGGTCCTGAGTTCAATCCCTAATGCCAAAAAAAGAGAAAAAAAAGGCACAAAACACTTGGTAGGAGGTTTCTAACTCTAAGTTTACTTTTACTATATTTTCATTACCAGCTTCCTCTTGGGTGACTTTGCTGGTTTGGGTAATTGGCATTCCCTCATATTTTATCATATGTAGTAAAAATACAGCAATGCTTGCATGACGCAAAGCACGGGGTCTGACAGAGGGGGCAGATTGCGAGCGCAGGTGGCATCCTCTCGTGACAGTTGCAGTCCTGACCCTGGACTTGGTTTAGGGGTAGTTTCGGCACTGAGGCCCAGGCCTGTCATGGGGCCTCAAACTTGTTTTGTGCCTTTTCAAAAGTAAATTCCCCACTGCACCCTCACGTGGCCACCCTCTGCGGTGGCCTTGAAGTCCTGAGCAGCTGTCTGCTGTCCTGTAGGGATGTCCCAGCTCCCAGAGCAGGACCGCAAGGACCTGGAGGGCCGGCTGAAGGCTCGCGAGGAGCTGCTGCTCCCGATCTACCACCAGGTGGCGGTGCAGTTCGCGGACCTGCACGACACGCCTGGCAGGATGCTGGAGAAGGGCGTCATCTCGGTAAGGGTCACCCGGTTCCCGGCCTGGGGAGGAAACTGGGGGCTGGGAGTTGGGATTGGTCGGTGTGAAAATCACCTGGGGAGCGGCCGGTGCCGTTTCTTTAAATCAACCCGGGGAGCCTCCAGTCCACCTGGTGCGCGCAGTGCCCACCGCTTGCTCGGTTTGCACCTGGGCGGGGTAGGAAGCCTGTCCCCGTGTCCCACCCGTCCCCGTTTCCCACCTTGGGGTGCGCAGGACGTGCTGGAGTGGAGGACCGCGCGCGCCTTCCTGTACTGGCGGCTGCGCCGGCGGCTCCTGGAGGACCAGGTGAAGCAGGAGGTGCTGCGCGCCAGCGCCGAGCTCAGCCACGACCACGTGCAGTCCATGCTGCGCCGCTGGTTCGTGGAGAGCGAGGGCGCCGTCAAGGTGCGCACCGGGCTGGGGCTGGGCACCGGGCTGGGGGTGGGAGCTTGGCATGGGGGAAGGGGGGCACCGCCCAGCAGCAGCTCCCATCTGAGCCAGCCTGTGCCTGTCCCCAGGCCTACCTGTGGGACAACAACCAGGTGGTGGTGCAGTGGTTGGAGCAGCACTGGCCTGTGGGGGATGGCTTGCGCTCCACCATCCGGGAGAACATCCAGTGTCTGAAGCGGGACTCAGCCCTCAAGACCATCCGAGGGTGAGTGACACCCCCCCACACACTAGCTGTTCCCCCATCCCCGCCCCTTACTGGCAGGGGGCACTCCTCCGCTGGCTGCTCCAGCCCTAATAGCCATTCCAGTGTACCTGGCTTGTGATTGTACTCCACTTACAGTGACGTCCTGGGAAAGGCACACAGCCTATGGACCCCAGCGACAGGACCACACTCCCCAGACCCTATGTCTGGCGCAGTGGACCAGGAGGCACAGAGCCCCAGGAGGGAGGGGCTTTCCACTTATGATCCTTGCCGGAATCTGTATGGTGATTTGTCCGATTGGTTAGGGAACTCACATTCCTGAGGTTACTGGCTTGGTTAGTGTCAGCCTTTCCGTGACCATGGGGTCACCAGGGAGGCCGCGGTAGAGAACGTGGGACCCCCTGTGGGGCATGAAGCTGAAGTTCAGCCAGTGACCAGTAAGGACTGTACTACCTCCAGCATTCGGACCTTCAGGCCATAGTGCTTCCTACTGCGTAGGACTGCCACCCCTGGGTGACCACAGCAGGAAGGGAATGGGGAGTTCTAGATTCTACCCCACCAAGGAAAAGGACACAGCCTTGTACAAGGACTGTCACCTAGGGCCCACTGGACGATGGAGTGACCCTGGTCCTTCTCTGCTCTCCCTCAGTCTGGTTCAGGAAAACCCCGAGGTGGCTATGGACTGCACCATGTACCTGAGCCAGCACCTCAGCCCAGCTGAGCAGGCACAGGTGGTCCAGCTGCTGTCCACCGTGGAGAGGCCAGCTTCAACTTGAGCTGGCTGCCAGCCAGCCCCAGGACCACCGGCATGAGAAACCACACCACCCTGCCTACTGCAGCCCGGCCAGGACCTTGGGTGCTTTTTTTTTAAAAAAAAAAAAAAACCCAAAAATCAGGCGTTGGCACTTCTGTGGACAGAGCTGCTGGCCCCCAGCAAACTCCTGTCTCAGTAAAAGGCTCGGCTGCCCTTCAGGCAAGACCCCCTCCACTCCTGGGAAGCTGCTTTTGTTTTGTCTCCTCGGACAACATTTTGCTGTATCACTGAATCAAACTGAACCAAAAACATCCCCATTTTCTTGTGCTTTGGAGGGGGGCGGCTGGAGGGCAGATCCGGGTGTCTAGTCTGCTTTATGTCAGATAATGGAATCTTACATTTTTGTTTTTTATTCCAAGATGGACACTTGATAATACATCTTGAAGTTTTCAGCCAAATAAACAAGTCAAGGGAAAAACCATGAACAAGACTAGAGAAAGCCTACTCACCCAGGAAAGGGTGTGAGTGATTTTTTAAATAACAGTGGTATTTTGTTCCCCGAGTGTTCCTACAGAATCACTAGGACTGTCGCATTGGCAGGGCGTGCCGAGCTCTCAGAATCCCAAGATTCTGTGTTTCAGAGACAGAACAAAATGAGCAGGGGCCTGGGTCCCTGGTTGCTCACACCTGCCTCTTCCCTCCAAGAAGAGCAAGGGCTGGCTTCTCTTTGCACCCACCCTCCTTCAGGATTCATAGCCCACACCCCCTGCATTGGCAGTGCAGAGACAGAGCTGGGGAACCCTCCCCCAGACTCCCAGCCCAGCCTTCCTCAAGAGTGTCCCTTCTGTGACTGCTGCCGCCATCCCCTTGGAAGGCCCCTTGAGTCTGGGGCTTCCTTACCTGTTGCTTTGATGTCCACAGTGGGCACTGAGGGCAGAGGGTCAGCGACCTGAGACTGTGAAGACCACGCCAGTTTGCTCAGGAGGACTTCAGCACACAGCGTCGGACTCTGAGATCCTCTAGTCCCTCCCCTCTGTGCCAAGGATGGGGGCTAGGGGAGACTACCCACTAGCCCACTGCCCACTGTGGTGTGGGCAGTTTGAGGACACAGAACATTGTGCCAGGTCAACACAGAAGCCATCAAGGCTACCCAGGAAAGCTGCCACAAGCCAGGATGCTTGAGGATGTCAAAATATCCAGCCATCAGCCAATGACAGCCCTGGCAGATGAGGAAGTGCGCAGTGAGAGGTGCAGAGGGCTGACTTACACATCGTCTCACCAGACACTGGGTCGGGGGTGCTGCTTTGAGGACCTAAGGGTTCCTTCGGGTAAGGCCCTCTTGGTTTTGGAGGAAAGACATGTCAATGACTAGCTGCTACCCTAAACGGTGGGCTGAAGGGCCTGCCAGGAAACCTGCAGAATAAACTATTTTTTGAAGGAAGCACTTTGACCTTGACTTACTGTGTGGACCAGAAAAGGCAGGGTGCCCCTGGCAGTTCCCCTTTCAGCTCTCCATCCTCACATGACAGCTGAAACCTTGAGAGCACACCCAGCTCAGGAGCAGCGGGGCAGGTCACAGCAGCGGGGAAGCTGGTGCTGGTGACACTTTCGGGATATTCCCCTTCTCCTTCCCAGCACCGGCTTTGTCCAACCCCCGGCAAAAAGCAAGCTGCTCGGATGGGAGGGAGGTGAGGCAGCTCAGGCACCTTCCACTTCAACTTCATTCCTTCCCACTACCTTCACCCACTCCTACTTGGCAGACGAGGACAGCGAGGCTGAGAGGTGGAGGCCCATGCCCATGTGCACATACGGATTGAACTGGGAGGGAAATCAAGTCTGGTCCCAGCACCCAGCCCCTCACTTTTATGACACAGGTTCATGGTTCCAGAGTGGCTTCAGCTGTCTACACACAGATCCACCCTCCTTCCCACCACAGCTCATCAGTGCACAGGGAAGATTCAATTTTGTCTCTGTGACATGTTAAGAACTTTATTCTGCCAGCATCCTTTTAGGCATTTTCACCTCCCAGGGGGGTGAGCCAGAGTTCTCTATTCCTTTTGAAGCCTATGTGTATGTGCGTGTATCCCCAGTAGAGTCAATCAGAATGCGTTGGAGGACAGTTGACAGTACCACAGATGGACAGATTCTACTAACACAGAAGGAAGCAGCCCAGAAATGGCGGGATAGGCCTAGCCTATTGGTATTTTTTTTGTATGCCTGGATCAAGCCATACCTGAAGTCAGTGCGCTAGCTTGAGTCAGAGCTATATCCTTATCCAGACATAGCTCAGTTAGCCAGAGGCAGCCATTAATGTCTAGTCACAGCAGCACCATAGCAGTGCTCTGTACCAGTAGACACCTAGGAAGGGACCGAGAAGCTGAGAGTAAGTGGACATGCAGCCCTCTGTGATGGTGAAGAGGCAGCTCTGATTTTATCTCATGTTCTGAAGGCCTCAGATGGCTTAGACTTTTCAGCTTGGTTTCAAACATGCACATAAGTTGCCATCTGCTGGCTATGATGATGCTGGGCGGTAGCCCATTGGCACGCGCTGGAAGCACCATGCCTGACACAGGCAGAGGGAAGGACCAGAGCTGAGTGTGGGCAGGGGTCTTGTAGAGCAGCTGCACTCCATCCACTGGCCAATGCCCAGCCGGGCTTCATCCACACAACCCTCACACGAGCCTTCCAGACATGCTCTCCATCCTGGGCTTGCTAGGCAAGAAAACCAGACTCAGACGATCAAACTTCTCCACATGCACTCAGCTGGTAACGGGGGCTGTTATTCTTGTCTTTCGGTGCTGGGGGTGGAATCAGGGCCTCACCTATGCTAGGCAAGCACTCTGTCACGGAGCCATACACCCCCACCCCAAAATCTTACTATAAAATATACGTAACGTTAGTTCCCATCTTAAACCTTTAAAAAATTGTTTTTGAGATGGGGGTGTCACTGTGTTGCCCAGGCTGGCCTCAAACTCCCAGGCTCACCTGATCTTCCCACCCCAGCCTCCGGAGTAGCTGGACTGCAGGTGCACCCATCCTAACCGTGTGATTCAGTAGTGCATTTGCACAGTTGTGCAAACAGTCTCCATTGGCCTCTTCAGCTTGTGAAACTAAACCCTATACCCATTAATCAGTAACTCCCCACGTGTCCCTCCCCTGCCACCCCCCTACTTTTTGTCTCTGAGACTTTGACTATTCTAAGTGCCTCATATAGCTGGAGTCACATGGTACTTGGTTTTTTGAGGGGGGAGGACTGGCTTATCTCACTGAGCATAACGTCCTCAAGGTTCATCCATCACAGGTTCCAGGGATTAGGATGTGATCACCATTGGGGACCGTTATTTGGCCTATCTCAGGGATAACAGAGCTTTGTTATGTGGCAGCCAGCACTCCCTGGTGACCACTGGTAGCAGTGGTAATGTGAGTGCAGAGACACGCTGCTCATGGTGGGTGCTCGAATGGGAGTGGTTGGTAGTTCCTGTTAGTTGCCCCACTTGAGAGAGAACCTCGGTGGGCCTCATCTTTCCCACTGCTCCTTCCTGCTTTCTTCTGCATCATGGCCCCATGCAGGTGGCGCTCTGGTTGTGACCAGGGCTCTGACTATAACTATGACTCTGAGAGCTTGGCCTTTTCGCTTTGACTGATTTATGCCTGGATCCTTCCTGCCTGCAGTAAGAGCAGATGTCAGACTCAACTGCAGCCTCCCCTTTCCACGTGGTGACCCCACAGGGTATCTCACTCTCCCAGCTTAGCACGCCAGAGGAAGGCACCCCTTACTCAGAGCTCTTGCAAAGCCCTCATTAGCTGTGACCAAATGGCCTGGGTCAGCTGTCCCTCCTTCAACCGATGATTGCAGGTATCTTGGGTCTGAATCACGGGGCAAGCTACCTGGATGTGAACTAAGGAGTGGGGTCACAGGAGCTGGACAGAGTGGGACAGCCCGGGGGGGGGGTGGCTGCTGCAGGAGCCCTCTCCCTGCACCCCCAGTCTCTGTTGAGGAAGTGCCCCGCTCAGCACTTTCTGGCTCCCACCATCCCATGCAATTCCTTCTTTGAGAACCCTCCAGTGAGGCTGCAAGGAACTTCCTAGTTGGGCTTAAAGATCACACTCCTGATCTATGCACCCCCCCCTGCATGGATCTTGGGTGGCAAGTCACCTGCTCTATTCCTCCAAGCCTCAGTTTTTTTTCATCTGCAAGATGAGCACAACAACTAATTCGCCACATGTCCCAGGGCTGCTGTGAGGATGGTGTGAGCTCACGGCAGGGTCCCACCCAGGGCCTGGCATGTGGTGCTTGCTGAGGACAGCGAGTATCCTCCCATGGTGCTGTCCTCAGACCCTGGTGTACACCCAAGAGGCGGGAGCAGGGCCGCCGAGCTCCATGTGGCCCTGGAGGCCTGCAGTGTGACACACACTGACTCAGTCCTGCCCAGCCTCTCTGGACCTCTCCTTCTGCAGCAGTAAACCACATCCACAATGCCTGCCACGTGCTGGTCACATGAATTTTATCACTAACAACCCCACCCCTGGCCCCAGTTTCAATGGGAACTTGGTGTCAGAGACCTGTTCCCTCCAATGCTGTGCGTGATGTCCCCTGCCCCTGCTTCCCAGCCACAGAGCTGCTGTTCAGCCTTTATTGACAAATGTCACTCATTAACACTACACCTAGAGTCTTGGCACCACCCGCACAGGGGAGGTCTCCATTAACAGCCACTTAAGCATCTTAACTTCTGGTGTGTGGGGGGTCCCAGTCCACAAAGTTGGGCAGTGCTGGTCAGACGGGTGGCTCAGGGCTGAGTCTAAAGATGGTGAAGCTTGACCGAAAGCTCTAGAACTAGAAAGGACTTGACGATGGCCCTTCCAGACATGGTTTAGCGCCACCTTCCCGAGCCACTGGCCGGCCTCGTGATTCATCTGAACATTTTGGCAGACATGGGAGTCAGCGTCCAGGTTGGTAGAGAGAGGAGGCTGGTGTCACAGCTGTTGCTACTGCAGTTCTGCCTTGGCTGGAAGAGCTTCTCCCGCCACACCCCTTCTCCTCCCATGGAAAATCAGTCACTGAAAACACATGGACATAGGCAAAAGGGACCAGCAATGGCTATTCTGCACTGCCCCTGCCACATGCATGAGTGTCTTCTAATCTCAGGACAAAAAGCGCCCTGCAGTCCTCCCATTCTCAGCCCCATTTGTTCTTAGATGTCCCCCAAATTCACAACTATGGCACCTCCTCGCTCAGGGGCTCACAGGAAGAGACAGTTCGAAAAGCATCCGCTCTCTGACATTTAAAAAAGGGATGCGTCACAGAATCAAAAGTGCTTGCTTGTTCTAAAGAGACGCCCAAGACTGCTCAGGGCTGCCCTGACCTGTGGCCCATGGTCAGTTAGGGGTCAGGCGCGCTGGTTACGTTGGTAGGGACGCGAGTCTCATTCCACAGGCCTCAGCTGGGCTCACAGAGGTGGGGGACAGGCCGTAATAAATAGAAATCCATTTACACATGGTCCCAATGCCCAGCATGACCCCAGAAGCTGCCATCTGGAATTCTAGCACCTTCCAGGAGAACCTGGGCTAGAGGCCCTGGGGGCACTGGGTGCAGACCTCAGCTTGTATTGTCCAAGACAGATTCGCAGCTTTCCTGGCCCTGGCCAGAGGGTTCGTCTCCAAGAAGCTGGAGTTGGGGGGCTTCCCGCTGCAAGGTCCTGATGATGCACTGGTGTGGCCACAGGGGGCCAGCAGGTTTTTAGGCCTGGCTGTCCTGAGGCCTGGCATCTCAGGACCCAAAGCAGCAGTGAGGCTGGGGTGCTTGTCCATATTCCTCTCTCCTTCTGACTTTGGGGTGGCAGAAGCTTCCTGTGGGGGGCAGGGGTGCCGAGAGGAGCTGCTCCCTGTCCGGCCAGCAACCTCGCCACAGGCTCTTGAGGGTCTTTCTTCCAGGAACACCCTGTTCTGCTCAGTTCTCTACCCAAGCTAGATGCTGGGGGTCCCAGGGGCAGGTGACAGCATGAGTTCAAAGCAGGGCTATGGGCTTGTTCCCTGGGGTACTTAGGTACTGAGGGGAGGAGGAGGCCGCTGATGGGGCCACACTAGCTGGGGTGGAATATGCAGCATAGAGACCTGTCACCTGCACATCTGAGAAGGACCGGTCACTGCCACCAGAGACGGGGGTCAGGCCTGCGGTTCCCAGATCACAGTCGAGTGGGGAGTCTCCAAAGGCCCCCAGAGTGTCCAGGCTGAAGCCCTCATCCTCCATCTCTTCCCAGAGGCTCCCTTTCAAAGACAAAAGCATTTGGGTGAGCTGGCTTCATGTCAGACAGACCCGAGTACAAATCCCCCTCTTAGGGAAAGCCAAAGGCCAGGTGTGGCATTGAAGTTCACACATTATATAGCAAAAGAGCAAGGAGAGGCTACAGTGTTAGCATTAGTCCTCTTCCCTCTGTCCTTGGCAAAGCCGCTTCTGTCTGAACCTCAGAATAAAATGAAGATGATCAGAAAACCCACCTCTGAGGGCGGTGGCAAGGGTTACGTGTGTGCAAAGCGTTAGTTCTCCTTAGCAGTAGCATCCTGGTTGAAGCCACAAGGACAAAACAGTGTTTTCTCTTTCATTTATGTACACAGCAATCCAGGGGCAAGGCAGGGTCGTCCGCACAGACCCATTTCACAGCTGTAACTGACTTGCTAACTGACCGGCTACCTCGTCCATTTCTCTGGCTGGATGGGGACCTCAGAGGGCGCACAGCAGGTGCGCCCACGGGAGGGTGGCCGATCATGAAGCCCACTGAAACCCCCTCACCATTCTGCTTGCTTGTTCATCCACTCATTCACATCCCACTTACTGAGGATGCCATGCTGCAGGCTGAGGGTCACAGTGTAGCCTGATACGACTTTGGAACATGCAAGTTGAAGCAATTACTGTATACAACTTGGGTGTAAATCCCAGCTCTCCACTGACTAGCCGGGGGACTTTTCTGCCCTCACTGACACAATGGGAACATGAAATGGCAGTGGGTCAGAGAACTGTATATAGTAAGTAATGAGCACTTGCTGTATGCCTAGCGCCTGGTATACAGTAAGTGCCCCTTAACTGCTTAGTATGCTAACATTCGGTGGGTGTCATGGTAATGAGCTGTGGGTGGATGCAGACAGTATGCACTCCCCTCTCTCCCCCACCCATTGCACCCCCTGCCCCAAGCCCCCCGGCCTCACCCTGCAGAGCGAAGTCCATGATGCTGGGGTCCAGGGCGTCCACCTCGGTGTTCATGTCAGTGCTGATGTTGAGGAAGTCCCCAGGAGCCCTGCCCATGGCAGGCTGGGGAAGGGGCCCGGGACTCAGGGCCGGCAGGGCATGAAGAGGTGGGGTCTGGGCCGGCGCCGGGGAGTCTGGGGCCAGGTGTGTCTGTGGCTGGACCTGGTGGTGCAAGGGGACCGACTGCAAGGACAGGGTCATCAGTGGCTGTGGGGGGAGCTGGGAGACAGCCAGGCAGCTGTGGGCTGTGGCCACTGTGGTGGCGTGAGTGAGCCCAGGGGCGTCAGGCTCCCCTGCCTTGCCAGGACGCCGGCAGCTTTCTGGCCGGTCCGAGATGAGTTTGTCCAGCTCCTCTGCAGACAAATAGGAGAGGGCACTCAGAACCTACCCTGTGGTCACTAGGCCCTAGCCCAGGCCTGGGTTCAAGTCCAAGTGCTACCACCTGTGTGAACTTAGCAACCCTCTGTCTCCTCTTCTATGAGATGACATTCTAGGCTCACACGGTGTTGCTGTGCAGATTTAATAACTTCACAAATGTGCAGAGGTGTCTTCACGTGACCACACAGCTGCTCCTGTGGACATCTCTCGGACCTGGAGCCCTACCACTTCACTTGAACCTTGTACCAGCCCCACGAGAGGGAACTGAGGCAGGAACTGCAGATCTGAGGAGATTGTTAACACAGGGGGGCGTTGCCACTCCCTGCCTTTAAAGAAGTGTTGCTGTGGGTTCAAAACTGCACCCTCTTCAATATTCTTGGACACAAATGACTCTGACTCTTGGCTATTGGCAACGTCTCATTGCACGTGAAGCGGTATGAGACTGGACCACTGGGGTCCCAAGATCTATCTATGTGGGTTGCACCCACTTCAGAAATGAAGACTCTTAGAATCTAAGAGGGTCAATGGCTTGCCTAAGACCTCACACTAAAGGTCAAGACTGGCCCTGGTTCTCAAGCCAGACCCCAGAGCTCTGTGGGTGGGTGCCTTGTGACAGCCTCCTGCAAGGGCCTGTTGGTTCTGGCTGCGTCCTTTCCCCCACCTCCTTGAATGGCTCATCTCTGCCCCTCTCTGGCCCTTCGCGTCCAAATTCAAGCATGATGGGAACCAAAGAGGCAGGCCAGAGTCCTGTGTCCCTTGTGTAGCGCCCCCTCACATTCCTTGATTGAAACAGCCAGCAGATGCAGTATTTTTTCTAATATAAAAGCAATTTGTGACCAGTGCAGAAGCCTAGCAAGACTGCATCTTGAATGTCATGATCGCCCCTGTATTAACTGTGAGATGCTTAGATTGCTTTCACTTGTTTACGCCTCACAAGTGGTTTTGTGACAGATAATCTTGTTTTTTGGCAATGCTGAGGATTGAACCTGGGGCTTTTTGCATGCTAGGCAAGTGCCCTACCACTGATAAGACGCAACCCTTGGCATTGAGACAGGGTCTTGCTATGTGGCCCAGGCTGGACTTGAACTTGCAATTCTACTGACTCTACTTTCTGAATGCTGGGTTTTCAGGTGTGAGCCATCATGCCTGGCCCCATACATCATTTTTCCCCTCAAATCTTTGATTTCCTCAGCATATGTTGTCAAGAGTAGAAAAACTGGACTGATACATGGGTACAGCATTTTTGTTGTCATTTTGTTTTGTTTTAGACATGGACTTGCCACGTAGCGTGGGTTGACCTTTAATTGTGCCTCAGCCTCCCAAGTGCTGGAATTACAGGTTTGCACCACAATGCCCAGCTCAGTTTGCAGGGTTTTGGTACACAACCTTGCCCTCAAAAAGTTTCTCATTCCCATCCACTTGGTATGACAACACCTGTCACCCCATCATGGCCACATGGAATGCTACTGTTTCATTATTGTGAACATCCCTGCAGTGTGGTAGGGAAGCAATGCTGCATGTTAGCCCCTGGTTGAGTGGCTTGGCGTTTCTGTGTGACAAACTGGGACTCCACAGCTTTTCATGGTCCTGACCAAGACCCTCAACTTGCCAGCCCTGGACGGAGGGTGGGGGAAGCATGACCCAGGGGATAGAGGGGCTCACCAGGCATCTGTGTCCCCTTCACTTGGCTGAGATATGTGCCAGGCTGGGCAGGACACAGGCTTAGCTGGAGCTGGGAGGGGAGATGGTGTATGTGCATGTGTGCACATATGTGTCTGTGTGTGCATGCCTTTGTGTGTCTATGTTGTATGTGTGTGATGTATGTCCATGTGAGCATGTGTGCCTGTGTTGTAGTGTGTTCCTGTGTGCATGTGTGCACGTGTACTGTGTGTATGTCTGTGTGTGCATGGTTGTGTGTGCGTGTGTATGTGCACATGTGCGTGTCTGCATGGCTGTATTTGTGTGTGTATGCGCACGTGTATGTGCGCATGCGTGTACCCATGTGCAGACTTGCACATGGCAGGGCGGGGCCTCACCAGGGTTGGCCATGCTCCGGTGGATGGCGGCGAGGTCCTTCCTCTTCCACTTGTGCATCTCCTCCTCCATCTTGTCAATGCGCGCCAGGTTCAGGGCCCACAGGCAGCCCTTGCGCGAGGAGCCGCTCATCTTGTTCTCCACCTTCTCGAAGCACTTGTTCAGGGAGAGGTTGTGCCGGACCGAGTTCTTCCAGCCATCGGGGGCCGTCTGGGGGAGACATGGGCACTCGGGTCCCTTCCTGGAACTCCCTAGAATCCCCTCTCACACCCAGGCTTTTGGGGGACAGGCCCAACAGTGGCAGGGGTTGTGTGACAGTGTCCAGTACCCAGCCTCCAGCTGGGGAGACAAAAGAGAGGGGTGGGGACTGCAGCAGATGGGAGGGCCGAGCCTGGTGAACAGGGAGCTGCAGCTCAGCTCCAGCCCACAGTCACAGTGTGGGACACAGCCCAGGCCAGACCTTCCTTTCACTTTGTCCCTTCATTTCTCTTGCTCACACAGCAAGCAAGACGGATGCTAACCAACAGAGAGCTGCACAAGTGGACTAAGTGCAACCATTTTAACCGCTCACGCTGCATTGCTAAGGCACCGAGTATTTTGATAGCTCGCGGGTATACATGCGTGCACATCTGAGCCCCACTGTGACGCTGATCAGCCTGGGACCCCCGCAGCCTGGGTCCCTCTGACTTCCTGCTCCTCTTTTTGCTTTGATGCTAACAGGGATAACTTTACGAACAGCCAGCAGTGGCCAGGACCTTTCTGTGCAGAATCCTCGCTAACTTGCCCACTGGCTCTGTGTTTCCCGCCTCACAGAGGCAACGAGGCCTGGAGAGATGAAGGCTGTTGTAAAGCCAGTCTTTTGCTGAGTCTGTGGTGAATAAGGAGGCTGCACCCCCTGCCTCCTGAGATGCGTGGTGAACTCCTTCCTCCATCAGAGTCCAGTTCAAATGCCCCCTTCTCTTTTTAAATTGCCTTGTGTGGGTGTACGTGCCTGTGTCCTCACTACCAGGTCTGCAGACATAAGTGGGGGCCAAAGAGGGTGACCCAGCCGTGGATCTGGGAGTGGCAGGGAGAGACTAGGGCAACTCCAGGCCCCCCACCCTGGGGTGGGCCCTCACCTTGAAGTAGGGGAAATGCTCCCTCATGAAGCTGTAGATCTCACTCACGGGCAGGCTGCCTGTCTTGCTGTTCTTCAGAGCCATGGCGATCAGACAGCTGGGGTGAGAGGTGGGGCAGGCCAGGAGTGAAGGGTACAACCTGAGTCCCCTTCTGCCAGGAAGCCCACCCTACTTGACCCACCAGCACCAGTCTACACACTCACACCTTTTCATGACCCAAGGTCTTTCCCATCCCTACCTTTCTTCTGGACCCTGGGCTCAACCTGAACTTGAGAAATCTTATCTCTTCCTCTCTTTGTCGCATCCCCAGAATTAACATCTATGGGCTTTTATTGAGGCCGCTTCCCCTCCCCAACACCCGAAACACATGATCCCAGCATTGTGGTGACTTTTCCTATTTGAGGAGACAGAGGCTCAGAGAAGCCAAACCACTTCCCCAAGGCCACACAGCTCGTGAGTGGATGGACTGTCAGTGTCTGAAGCCAGTTCTCAAGCCTGGGCACATCATGGTCCTTACTGAGAACAGGTCTCACCCAGGAGCTCCCCTAGGAAATCTGGGCCACCACTCTCAGCTGAAATGCCCTGAAGGCAGCCCTCTCCCACCTCCCCAAGTACCCCAAACCTCACCTGTAGGAGTATATGGGCTTGGGGTAGTGTTTGGGGTGCGGCTCCTGAGATGGGTGCACTGGCACGTGGGCCTGGGGATAAGGAGACCGTGCCCCAAAAGGGGAGCCATAGAGGCCCATGGGTGGGCACTTCCGAGTGCAGAAAGAGAAAGAGAGAGAGAAGATGAGGCAGAACATGGCAGTAACAACCCCCCCATTCTGGACCCACAGTGCTGGGTGAGGGTTAGGGAGTTATAATGGTAGGGCTCAGAGCACAGGAAGGGAATGACCCCAGGGCACAGCCATGGTCGGGAATGCCATCCCCATATGTCAGGTAGGTATACTGAGGCTCACAGAGACTCTAGCTGGCCCAAGGCAGGGGTGTCTGCCTCTGAGTCCAGGGTTCCTCCAGCGCCCTTCCCCCATACCTGCTGCGCCCCTGGAGGAAGCGGGAACTGGAGCTGTGTGGCAGGTGCGTACAGTGGTGGCGTGCTCTGCAGGCTGGAGGATGGCTGGCCCCCCACTGGGAACTGGCGCATCTGCAGGGACCAGGAGGGAAAGAGACAGAGGGTCAGGGTGAGTAGCCCCCGGGGACACCCTCCTCCCTCCCCAGCCGTGTGGTGGTACTTACACTGGCTCCATGGCTGGTCACAGGGCCTAGGCCCAGCATGCCTCGGGGGGCCATGCCAGCAGGCCCGTGGAGCAGGGGACCTGGGCTGGTTCCCACACGCAAGTCAGCTGCCCTAGCCAAGGCACCTGTAGGAGGGAGGCACAGAGAAGCTGGAGGAATGGTGCCCACAGCTGGGAACAGCATGAGCTACACGGTGAAAGCATGTCTCATTAAACCATAATAAAATAAAAAACATATTTCCTGGTCCCTAAGGGAGCATTCTGACCCTCTCTGGATACCTTTTGCTCAGTCTCAGGAAATGACTGATGGACTCTTTAATGAGCTGAGTGACTGCTTTGTCATTGTTTTGTTTTTCTTCAACCCTCTGTGTTTTCAGCATCTGACCCACTTGCTGAGATCACAACTAGCTGCCATTTATGGGCACCTACTGTGTGCCAGGATTCCCTTGGAATCTTCTAGAATAGGGCAGCATACATCTCTTCTAAAGGGCTACAGAGCAAGCATTTTAGGACTTGCCAACTATCCATCTTTGGTTTGGTTTTTTTGTTTGTCTCTTTACAATCCTTGACAAATATAAGAATGACATTCAACATGGCCAGGAGAGTGGCAGGTGTGTCTTTATTCTCTACTGCCACCTCAGCTCACCCTGGGCTGGTATCGTGTCCAGTAAGCAAAGGTCCCTCTGACAAAGGTAGGGTTGCTCCTATTTTACAGATGTGGAAATAGAGGCCCAGAGAGAAAGAGAGAGTGAGATCGAGGGACCCATCCACGGCCAACCCCATAGGTGGGTGGGGGGGCTGGGAGACACCCTGCCCCACCTCGAGCCTACCTGGGTGTGGATGTGGTACACTGGGTCTGCCCACGTCTATGCGGCCATTCGCCAGCTGCTGCAGCCGAGGCACATCCACGGCTGTGAGCCACGACAATGACTGCAGGTCCCCAGGGAGGTCATCGTCACTGGTGGGCGGCACGAGGCTGCAGAGAGGAGCAGGGAGCTCGGGCGGGAGGGGGAGTTTTGGCCAGTTTTTTTTTGGGGGGGCTTCCTGATCTCTGGAAACACCCCTTAGCCCCTCGCCTCTCTAAGCCACTCCTGCCTGCCAATTTGCCCTCCTTGGCTCTGGGTGTGAGAAGCCAGCCCTAGGGTTCACAGCCCGACAGCACGACCTCAAACATCAGCCCACTGAACACAGCATACTTAGTACCTACTCCACAAATAATCAGCACTAATGTTTGTTGAGTGCTTCTATGTGCCAGGCAAGGCCAAGCCCTTCAGAGTGTTCACCCACTTAAGAGCCCAGTCACCCATCCTATGAGGCAAAGGGTATTACTACACCAGCTTGGGCATCCCTAATCCCAAATCTGAAATGCTCCAAAATCCAAAACTTACTGAGTGCCTCACAATGCCACAAGGCGAACATCCCACACCTTAGTGCATTTGCGGCTGTGTGCACAAATTGTATGAAACAAATGAGTTTCATGTTTACACATGTGTCCTGTCCTCAAGAGATCTTGTTGTCTGTCTGTCTGTCTATCTAGCTAACATCTATCTATCTATCATCTATCTGTCGGTCTAACATCTATCTATCTGGTTGTCTATCTTTTTTTCTATCTAATTATATGCAAACATTCCCAAATCTGAAAAATTCTAACTGTGAAACGCTTCTGGTCACAAATATTTTGGGTAAGGGATATTTAACCTGTATTGAAGAACTCTTCAGCAGGAGAAACTGAGGCTCAGAGTACTGAGTTCCTTGCTCGAGGCACAGAAGGGTGGGGATGGCCCATGTGGCCCAGAGCCCTTTCCCACCATCACGGAGAATCCAGTCAGGACCTGCGCCCGCCACCCCTCCCAGGACTCCTGAGCACAAACATTGCTTGCCACGGACAGAGAAAAGCTGCTGTCACGGACCCCAGTCAGGGATCCCGAGTTGGGATAGGCCTCCTAGCTATCCCCGAAGTCATGTGTGCCACTGGCCACCAGCCTCCCAGCAGCAGCAGAAGCTCCCACGCCTGTGCCACTCCACATCCGGGCACAGTCGGTTTTGTTGCAACAAGGCACACAGTCCAAATTTGAAGCTCTGAGTTTCGACATCAGGTGGGTCAGGCTCAGAGAGAGTGGAGGGAGGGAGACAGGGGACCTGGTTAACCGCGGCCTCTGGTTTGCATGGGCCACAGGCCTGTCCTGGAGCCCACTCGTTGAGTCTTCCCCTCCTCCAGCTCTCCGCCCTCTCTTCTCCTTGTGTCTTAGGGCCACAATTAGCGTTGCCATGACCACAGCTGCTCAGCTGTCACAAGGCCTGGGCCCTCAACCCAGGAAGCTGGGATCAGGTGACTGCCCGGCTGCCCCACCATTGGCTGCCTCATAGGAAAACACGGCCTGGAAATGATTTGAAAACTCAGCTGGCCTGTGTCAGGGGCAACAGTTGGCCCTGCTGTTGGTCCCCGGTGGCCCATTGTACGACAAACGACTGTTGCCCCAGTGGCACGCGGCCCCCCATTGTCCTGGGTCTCCATGCTATTGTTTCTGCAGCCTCCCTGCTGCCGCCCCTTCGGCCTGTTTGTAACTCATCTGGCTGAGTGACAGTCACAGCCCAGGCCTGGGTGATGCCATCTGTCCCCTAGGTCCTCAGAGACTGAGGGGTGAGGTGGAGGGGCAGGGCCTTGTATGCCACCTGATACTCGAGCCGCCTGGCTGACCCCACTTCCCTCCTCACTCCACACGACAACGTCCCAGGGTCTGCTGATGTGAGCCCCACTTCTGCTCAGTAACCTGCTGTAGCTCCCCACTGCTCTTGTTGCTCTGCTTAGCTCTGGGGAGGGGTGGAGGTCAGTTCTCTCTGGCAGGTTTCCCAAGATGGGGATCCCGCAGAGCTCTCTGAGTTGCTGGGCAGGGGAAAGGGGCTTGTAAAATCAGCTCCTGGGCACCAAAATGGAGCGAAACTCTGGAAGTGGGTGAACCCAGTAGGTCATAACTGCAGTGTTGAAGAAGAGCTTGGGTTCTGGATTCAAATTCTGGTTCCCCTCAAGCCACTGGCTTAACCTCTCTGAGCCTCAGTTTCTCATCTGTAAGATTGTTCCTATGTCATAGGATCTTATGAGAATTACGTGTATTGTTGCATCGGGAGCACTTTGAACAGTATCCAGCTCAATATGAGCATTTATTTAGCTATTAGTATCCATAGCAATGTCAACCATACTATTACGAGTAGCCAGAAATATGCATGAGCACTGAAACTTTGGCCTCTGGGGTCACACAGAGTGTCCTGGGGTCACACAGACCTGCCCTGGGGTTGCACACCTGCCGCTGTCATGGCTACCTCTAACCACTTCCATTTATTTATTTACCCACTTCCTGGGGAGCGGCCTGTGTTATACACTGTCCTCATTTTACACATGGGGAAACTGAGGCCTGGAGCAGTGTTAAGCACCAAGCCTATTGGCCTGGAGAGGCCCGCAGGGGAAGTCCGGAAGTGCTTAGCACATGGAAGAGCAGCTGGCAGTGCTCAGAGGTGACGATCTGGTCCTGACTTATTCTTCCCTGCTCTGAGTCCTGTGTAGCACCCCTTCCCCACCATTCCTCCGTCCCCGTCCTTGTGCACGTGAGGAACAGGAGCTGCCCTAGTCCACCCGCCCAGCTCACCTGGCCATAGTCTCACCTTCATGTCCCTACATTTGCTTGGAACACACCTTCCTGCTTTGCTGACCCCCAAACTATACTCGTCTTTGGACGTCAAGGCCCTTCTGGCCTCTTAACCTCCATGCCCTCCCAGACCTCACTCCTGATCTCACTCTGGATGAGGACGGGCTGGGGCTCCCCCTACCTTTGCCTCCTTCTCCTGCTTTGGGAAACTGCTGTCGGCACGCAGCTCTGGGACCCCATTGCATCCTGGCCAGTCCCCACACTTCACCCGGCCAGCCCTCACCCTGCCTGGGTCCCCACATGCAGCAGGTGACCTCAGATGCCCTCTTGCCTAGTTGAAAGAGCCTGAGCCCAGGTAGCCAACCTGAAGAGTGACATGACACTGACTTTTAGAGTTGTCCCAGTGCTCCTGGGATCCTTGAAAAACCCCAGGAAGGGGACAGGGAGCAGAAAGCCTCACTTTATAGATGGGTAAACTGAGGCTAGACCAGTCAAAACAAAATTCCTTTGCTTGTAAGCGAGGTGACCAGGGTTTGAACCCACTGCCATCTCGGGTTGTTCCTGTGGCACTTGGGCAGAAAATCAGGTGTCTTGGGGAACTCTCAGCAGCAGGTGGACAAGCCAGCCCCTCCTGAGCGGCTGGTTAAAGTGCAGGATGCAGACCCAGCTCAGACCTTCAGTCCTCCCTTCAGAGCCTCCTGTTCCTCCTGGGGGAAGGACAGTCCAGTGCCCCTGTGACCAGGGATTGGGAAAAGTACAAGCTTTGATGGGGCAGCTTGGGTTTGAGTCCTTGTAACCCTGGATATGTGTCACCCCTTCTGGGGTGGGGCGTGTTACTCACTTGCGGGGGGGTTAGGGGGTGGCCCCTTACTGTGTCATGCATCCCAGAGGTGGCCTGTCCCCACTTCTTCCCCCAAGCCGGATGCCTGGGGGAGGGAAGCGGGGAATGAGCCTGGCTTGTGTCCCCTATTTTATTGAGTCTCCCTGGGATTCAGGCCTCTCCCACCATGTGACCCAGGGACCAGGGAGTGATGCACCAGGGCTTAAATGGGAGGAGTCTCTTGTCCCCATTGCCTGGTCCTCACCCTCGCTGTCCCCTACAGAGAGGTACATCAGCAGACCCCCCTCCACAGCTGCCTGGGAGGCCCCTCCAGACCACTCCCTCACCAATGCCTCAAGCCATCCCCCCACCCACCCCCACCCCAGTTAAGGATGGCTGGGCTCCTGCTAGCACTTCATTTTAGAGAGTGAGACCTACAGTCAACGGTGCTGTGACAGTGGAAGACTATGGGGCTCAGGAACCACTCTGGCTTCCCTGCCATTGTCAGGGAAGGGCACTTTAATCCCCAGCCTCAGCTTTCCCACCTGTAAAATGGGCATGCAGCGATAATAATAGCAGCAGCAGTACTTCAGACCCCACAGGCCTGGCACAGAGGTGTGCAGTGAAGTGGCAATCTGATCTGTCCTGACACCTCGGAGGGTTTGGGAATATTCCCTGGGGTGAGATACAGAGATTAAGAGACAGAGACAGGGACCCTATGCCCGAGTCCAGTGGTTCCCCCCACTGGAGGAGGGCAGGACTTTTGGAAGTCAAAGGAAAAGGCAGAGTCCAGGCCTGTTTTGCTCACTCCATCTGACCTGTTTCTAGAGAGGAGAAAAGCCAGCCTTCCTGGCCCTGGGTCACCAGTGTCACCAATGACAGCCTGTCTGCCTGGAGCCACCTCCAGAAGTGCTAAGAAGACTGAACTTGAAGAAGCCAGCTCCTCCCTGGGCTCCCTGGCTCTCTTCCACAATGTCCTCTGTGTTTCTCCTTTGTCCCCATGGGGAAGTCCTGGCCTTGCCCTTCCTGTTGGGTGACCTCGGATATGCCTCTAAATCTTCCTGAACACTGGCTTCCTCACCTGAGGATGAGGTCGCAGCTATGGAGATAATGTGCCCGCATAGAGCTCAGAAAAGAGCCAGCCCCTCCTCTCTTCTTCTCTGACGGGGCGGGGGGGGGCATCCCGTCTCCCACAGACCCATCTCCATCCCACACACCTCTGCCCCCCTATTGTGGCAGAGGTGCCCGGGCCACTCAGCACTAGGGAGCTAAGGTCCCCACTCCACCTTCCGGATGGCTTCTGCTCTGACCCAGGAGCGGGGTGACAGGCCCAGTGGCCACTACTAAACTGTGGGCCCTGGGAGGTGCGACTATAAGTGCTGCCTCCACCAATGACCTCCACTGTGCCTTCCTCTGTGCCTTTGCCTCTTCTGTTCCCTCATGGTGGACGCCTTTCCTTCTCCCTCCCTGTGCCTCTCAGCATCTCCACATCAAACTCCCCACTTCTTTGAGCCTCTGGGAGCACTTTAGTTGGCCACAAACTGCCCCCTTCTCCAGTGGTGTCCCTTGGAGGGTCAGGCACTGAGGTCTGATTCAGAGGAGGCCAGCACAGGAGCGGGTCCCCTGCTGGGTGTCAGTGGCCCCAGGAGCCCTGGATGCTGAAGGAGGAAACTTTGCGCCTGCGAGGGAGGTGCCATATGCCAGGGCCCAGGTGCACAGTGGGTGCTTAATAATTACAAGCTGGATACATACAGCTCTCCAGATGCTCTGCTCCTCTACTCCCTGGTGCCAGGCAAGGGCATAAGGGTCAGCTGTTCCCAGGGACATGGCCTGCAGAAGCGAGCCCTCCATGTGTGCCAAAGATACTTACGCACTTAGTCTTACAACTGCCTGACCAGGCTGGGAGCGCCATTGTCCCCTACTGCCCAGGTGCCAGGTGAGGCGACCGAGGCCAGAGGCAGGTGTGGTGGGGCTGGGCTGGGGGGAAGGCCTGTCAAGGGAGCCACTTCCAGAGCTTGGGTGGGCCTGGTGCCCTGTCCTTTCTCTCTGCTTAAAGAGGTGTGCTCTGTGGATTCTAGAAAATCCTACCACTGTACTCTAATAGATAGCCACTAGTCATGTGTGGTTATCTAATTAATTGACTGATTCATTTGGCGGGACTGGGATTTGAACTCAGGCCTTGCACTTGCTAGGCAGGTGCTCTACCACTTGAGCCACACACCCTCAGACCTTTCTGCTTTAGTTATTTTCCGACAGTCTTACTTTTGCAAGGAGATCCTCCTATCTCTGCCTTCCTAGTAGCTGGGATTACAGGTGTGCACCAGCACACCCAGTCCCCACGTGCAGCTGTTTAAACTTCAGTTCATTCAAATGAAATAAAATGTATAGATTCAGTTCCACCAGCCACATTTCAAGCACTGCATAGCCATGCATGGCCAGCAAGGATACATCGCCATCGTCACCAGGTGGCAGTGGTCTGGAACATTCTTTCTCGATCCTGATGGAAAGGTCAAGGGCACTTTTACGTTGCCTTCAAACAACCGGACATGTGTTCTGAGATTGAAGATGCTGGTTTCGTGGGATTTTGAGTTTTAGCATGTTTCATTAGAAAGGATCGCTCCATCTGTCAACCCCTGCCCCCAGCAAGAAGGTACAGGCTCTGGGA
Source organism: Castor canadensis (assembly GCF_047511655.1). Taxonomy (NCBI): domain Eukaryota; kingdom Metazoa; phylum Chordata; class Mammalia; order Rodentia; family Castoridae; genus Castor; species Castor canadensis. The sequence continues at coordinate 27,947,230 of NC_133403.1, read as the reverse complement.
GAGCAAGAGCTGTGCACAGGCAACTCGGGAAGCTGTAAGCTCTGTGTCTGGAGCGCTGTAGCTGTGCCCAAGGGCACGAGGTGCCTGGTCCCCCGGTGGATGAACGATGAACCGAGCCACCTCCAGAGTCTCTCTTCTCTCTTGACGCAAAGACCTTGAGGTGTGTGGAAGGGTCCATCGGGGACCCTCTTGGTCACACCTCCCAAGTTCCCTCACTGTGGGCAAGCCCCTTCCCTCTGCAGGCCTCGGTTTCTCCCCTGTAAAGTGGCAGAGTAGGGGTCCCCTCTGGGCCTGTGGGTGCTCAGGTTCCAGGGAAGCACAGCAGCACAGTTGGGGCAGGGCCTCAGTTTCCCCATATGTACAATGGGAATGACAATCGTGCCCACCCTTGGGAGCCCGGTAAGGATGTGGGAACGGGTGATTGGGCCTCAGGTGGGACGGAGGGCCTGGCATTGGGCTGACTCCTGACCATGGGTCCTCCTCCACCCCCTGGGGATTTGTCACCAACAGGGAGTCCTCCTTAGTGAACAGAGAGCTTTGTGGGCAAAAAGCAAGTAAGAAGACCTACCTGGCCCTCCAGAGCCCTGGCTGAATTCAATGGTTGCCAGCAGCTCCCCACCCCGCCCCCAGGGCCACTTCCTTTTTTCAAATCTCAGCCGGGAGCCTATTTTCCCTTACACGCACGCACACACATGCACTCGCACACCTGACGCGCACATGCCCCTTTCACAGACGGGAAACATGAGGTCAAGCCAGGTGAGCTTGCCAAACCCAGAGCCCCAGCCATCTGCTTCCCTGGCCTCAGTTTCCCCATAGGAAATGCTTTGGGGGTAACGATGAGCCCCTTCTGTCCCTCGGAGGCTGCTGCTGTGACATGGGACTTGTGGGGACAGCCTGGAGGCGGGGATTGTGAGGGCTGTGGTCACATTGTAAAGGGGTTGTTGTAAGAGATGCCCAAAGTAGGGGCCAGGGCCAACTCAGGAGCAAGATGACACCCAGGAAAATCAAAGTCAGATCACGGTGCCCCTCAGTGTGACCCTTTCCCTGTGTGCTCCTCACGCCCCTCTGGATTTTGCTCAGAAAGCTAAGAAGGTACAGACCCTCTGCAACGCCCGCCTCCACGGGGCAGTGCAGTATGGGACCCCATTGCCGTCCACAGCACAGCAGTATAGTGGTTTCCAACATAGGCCACTCGGGCCTGAGTTAGAATCCCACGCAGCCGTTTAGCCTCCTTGGTACTCATCTGTGTTGGTCACCTCTCAGCCTCAGTTTGCTTAGCTGTAAAATGGGAGTGTTCAGGCCCACTCCCCAGGTGTGGTGATGGTGGGATGGAACCACTGAGGGAGGACTGCCACAAATGCTAGTTCACACGATTGGGCACATCCTCTGTACAGTATGGACTTGGTGTGATGCAGGCTCCCTGGCAGGGTGTCCAACTCTTAGGAGGAGTCTGTGCCACTCCTCCCTGCTGAATGGCTCACCAGGCCCTGTCCCCATGATGACTTCCTGATTGCACTGCCAAAGGTGGCGGGCACCTTGCTGCTGGTCCCCTTCGGTCTGCACCTCCCAAGGCTCCCAACAGCTTTGAGGGTGGGGAGGTCACTTCTCATCCCCATCCCATAGGAGGTCACTGAGGCCCAGAGAGATGAGGTGACCTGCCTCAGTAGGCAGGACCCACAAAGGTGCTGGATGGAAACAGGGACGCACTAGCCCTGCAGCCTCTTCTCTTGACTGCTTGGCCAGTTCGCCTGAGATGGCCAAACTGGTAAAAAAAAAAAAGAAGAAGAAGGGCAGGAGGGAAAAATAAATCTTTTCTGGGGGTGGGTACCATTGGGAGGGGTGGGCACAAGGAAAGCGGGAATGAGGGGAATACGGTAGATATTTTGTATCTATTTATGAAAATGGAAGAATGAAACCTGTTGAAACTGTTCTGAGAAGAGGGGAAGAGGGAAGAGGAAGCTAGAGGGTAAATCTAACTAAGATATATTGAAAGCACATATGAAACGATCACCGTGTGTCTCCCTGTACAAATATTATACACTAATAAAGTCACTTTTTTATAAAAGAAAGAAGCCAGACTATGGCAGGAACCATTTTTAAAAGGATCATGCTGCCAGGTGTCCCCATGGTGACACAGCCACCGGGCAAGGCAAGACACACTGAAATCCGTGATAGCAACCCTGGCTGCAGGAGACTAACCCAAGAAAATGGCACCCTTAGCTAACCAGTTGTGCTACAAATACAGGAGACAAGGAAGATGAGGTGGTCGAGCGGGTGCTGGGGGAGAGTCCCAAGAGACCTGAGTTCCAGTGCTGCCTCCTCTCCTGACAGGGGACCCTGGACAGGTAACCCAGTGTTTTTGAACCTCAGTGTTCTCCTGAACCAAATGGAGGTGAGAACAGGGCCTGCTTCTTGGTTCAGGCAGGTAATCCACAGGTAGAGAGGGCCTGGTATGGTTGCTCAGGGTGGGCACTGTACCATGGATAAATTTAGCCCTAGCAGCCAGAGTATCCTTTTAAAAGGGACACCAGAACCTGTCACTGTCCTTAAAAGTCCTTAAAGTGTATCAGGGGAGTAAGAGTCACGCTCCTCACTATGATCTTGGCCATCTCCCCCCATCTTTTCCTCCCCTGCCCCCACACTTTCCTCCCCTCCCTCCAGCTCTCAAAATCTGTCTGTCTCTCAGTTCCTTAAATAGTCTAAGTTCTCACCCATGTTACGTACTTTGCACATGCAGTTCCCTCTGTCTGGAATGCTGTTCCATGTAACCATTCACAGATGGGTTCTCCCCTTGGAGACACCCTCCTGGCCACCCCACTGGTGGTCTTTCCTGTGAGTGTCCACAAAGCACTTAACATTTTGCCATGAGGTAGTTAGTTATGCATGTTTCTTGTCTTTCTGCTATAGGAGGACAAGGCCTAGGAAGCCCCCTATTTTTGCCCAGTACCCAGCATAGGACCTGGCACTCTGTGGGCATCTGTTACACACCTGTTTGAATAGGAAAGGGAGGGAGACCCCAGAGACCTTCCCCAATTTCCTGCCCAGCTTCAACACTGCCTCCCACAGGAAGCCCTCCCAGATCTGTCCAGCATATCCCATTCTCTTGTCCCTGAAATAGTTAGTGTGTCTAGTTTCCACACATAGCTAACCCCGCCCGGGAGCACCTAACAGTTTCAGTCAGATATCTGTTCCTATCCATCCTTCCCTAAAGGCTGGAGGACAAGGACAGACGTGCAGACGCCTCCTTACAAGACTAGAGTGAACAGCTCACTTTTATTTGGCAAGTATGCATTCACCCGAGGTGAGCTGGTTCCCATGCACTGCCGGTGGCTGTAGCTGTAGAGGTCCAATGGGATCGTGACTTGCTAGTGAGTGTGGCAGGTGCCCACCCAGGGCCCCACCTGCTCGTAGATGGTTACAGTTTCCGCCAGGATCTCTACCGACACAGCTGAGTCTGGAGTCCACACTTAACTCCTCTCTGGGGGTTCCTTAGAATTGACACAGCAATCGTACAGGGGAAGGAACACGCAGTGTGTGTTCAAATCCCACCTCAGCCCCTTTGTATGGCTTTAGGCAAGTCGCTTTGCCTCCTCTGCGCCTTGGTTTCCCCATAAGTAAAGTGGAATAACAGCCATTGCCACCACAGGTTGCAGATGTGAGGATGACCTCAGATACCTATCTCACGCTCACACTAGGTCCCCAGGTCACCTGTCTGTCTGCAACCTCCTACCATGTCCTCTCCTCCCGCCTTGGGCCATCACCAGGGGTCTGCCCAGCAAACACTGCCTTGCTCACATCGTCCAGGTACCCTGAGGCATTTCCAGCCTCATCAGGCTGTCGCCTCCACCCGATTACAAGGCAGTGTCACCGATTACAAGGCAGTGTCACCGCCTTCCTGAGACATGGTTGGTAAGAAACTGTTACGTCGCCACACACTGTTGTTTTCAGTCCAACCATTATACAAAGAGGGATTAGGTGTTTCAGGGCGGTATTTATTTAGCTAACATATCTTTTGTGATATCTTTTGTAGCCGTTGACAGGAGAAAGAAAATTAAATGCCACTTAGAAGCTCAGAAATTCCCAGCCCGGCCAAGAGTGGGTATAGTGTGAAATGCCTTGATTAGTGACTTGCAAAAGCATCTTTTCTTTCTGAGCAGGCAGCTTTGGACTTGGGGTGTGCATGTGTGTGTGTGTGTGTGTGTGCACATGTTTCAGTCGGGGGTGACGGCAAGACTGAAAGAGGGCTGGACCCCAGAAAGGACACCTCTCTTCCTGCCCAGAAGGCAGTGGGACTGCATTCTACCCTGTTCAAGGATGGAGGGTGTAAACATGGTGCATTGTGTCCTCACCCCCAGTCCCCCAAAAAGGTTACAACAGGTGGGTGGAGCCTCCCAGAAGGGGGCTACATTGGCCCCATCCTCCCACAGCTGGGACTCCTGAAGTTTCCCATGGCACAAGTGCAAGGAAGTCCCCCTCCCTGCATTTTCATGGATGCACAGCTTCACACGTCTGTTTGTTCATCTGCTCATCTATCCTTATCAGTGTGTACAAAGTATCTGCCAGGCCCAGTCCCGCACTTCATAGACAACAAAATCACCAGCCAGAGGCAGGAAGGGTTTCCCCAGGTCGCCTCATTTTTAGGACAGAGACTGACATGTGGGGAAGAAACCATCCAGGGTGAGACTCTGCATGAAGACCCCTGAGCCTCCTGGTCCTGAGAGGATCCAACAGCCACCTCCGCTGGCTTCCAGGCCCCCATTTCCCAGTCCCTGGAAGAACTTGTTGGACCTGACCTCTTGAGTAAGTTCTAAAAGTTGAGGCAGGCTGGTGGAGTGGCTCAGTGATAGAACACCTGCCTAAGCAAGTGTGAAGCCCTGAGTTCAAATCCCAGTACCAGAGGTTTTCAAAATAAAAGTTGGGGCAAGGCATTAATTATGCAATGTTCCCCAAATGAGCAAGTCCTGGGGCCTCAGCACCCTTGTCTGTGGATTGGGGCAGCAGCAGCAATGTCTGGCTTACAGTTACCACAGAGATGAATTGGGAGGGTGCACCTGCTTGGGGGGGCAGAGCAGGCACTGGGCACAGGGTAGCTGCTTATAACTGTCTTCAGCCCCTCCCACCCCTTGAGCTAAGAAGAAACCCCACTAGCTTACAGGAAGTATGGGCATTTGCCACACCATTGCTCCTGAGGTTGGAACCGCCCCTGGTCCCCAGATCCCTGTCCTCTGTCCTGGCATCAGCAATGGGGCGGAGAGGCTGCTGCCAATTTGCTGTCTCAGCTCCCCAGGGACAGGGCTGCAGCCTCCAGCTGCGGTCCCCGCCCTCCCCACACACAGGCATTGAAAGATAACGGCCAAAGTCGGCCCCTGGGGATGGAGGACCAGGGGCAGCTGCAGGATGGGCTGCAGGGGGGCTGGACCTCTGCTGGGTCAGCAGCCTGAGTGGTCCTTCGAGATGTAGGAAGACAAATGTGAAGCCCATAAACTTCTACTGGGCTATTATTTAGGGAGGAAAATGGGAGCGCTTGGAAGCCAGGCCTCCTGCATGATAAAACTCCTCTGTCCCAAGCCTGGCGAATACCTTGCCCCAGTGCAGGCACAAAAGCCACCCAAGAATGGCTTCATTGCATAGCCAGTGAAACTGAGGATCAGAGAGAGGCAGTGACTTGTCCAGGGTCACACAGCAGTGTGTGTTCTTCACTAGTAGATGCGGGACTGGAGGCACACAGCTCTCAGAGTGTGGTGGCTTCATGTTTGAGTCCTTGACCTGTCACTACTCTTCATCTTGTTAAGGCCTTAAACTGCCGAGCCTTGGTTTCCCTATCCACCAGATAGGTACAAGAGTGCTATGCTCGTGGGACGGTTTGGGGATTTGGTTGGGATTTAGTCTGAGAGCCTGGTATGGTAAAGGCAAGCAGTAAAGGTTAAGGGACCGTCACCATGGTTGTCGTGGTCTTCTCTATTCTCTGCCTTTTGGAAACCCTGGTCAATTGGTGCAGGAAAACAGCCCAGATCAATACAAATAGGAGAGGTGTGTGCCAGGCAGGGGACGGGCACCTCTGCATCGCGGGCTGACAGAGGTAGGCCTGCTTCTCCTCCCTCTGCCCCCAGCACCCCCCAATCCCACCCCAGTAAGCTGGGCATGACTGCCAGGCCTGAGAGGCAGAGCTCTGCCTGCCCTGCCCTGAGTTTGTGGGCTGGGCTGCCTGGACATGCAGGGCCCAGTGTGGTGGGAGCCCCTGTTGGGCAACACCTGGGTACCTGGATGCAGAGATTCCACCCTTCCCCCTGTCCCCCAACAGTTCCTCCGCACTCCTACTCCTCAGATCTCATGGCCCAGCTGTCACAGAAAGCCGCACTCTGATATGACTAAGCAGTCACAGAAATAGTTAAGTGACTTTCCAAGCTCTATTCATGTGATCCTCCCAGCACCTGTGAGAGCCCTAATTGTACCCATTTTAAAGATAAGGAATCCCAAGCCAGTCATGGGGCCTGTCCAAAGCCAGACTTGGAGCCTCCACCCAGTCTTTTATGCAGCTCTTTCAGGTGTGAATACAAATCCACAGGTACAGCTCCTCCAGCCAGCCCTGGGAGGACCGGGCTCTCATAAGCTCCCAGCTAGGCTGGTGCTGCTGGATGCCAGGCACCCAGCCAGGTTCATGGTGGCTAATGTCTCCTTTAACCATGAACTCACTAGACTTCTAGGTGAAATTGCCCAGGATCATACAACTGGCAAGTGGCAGAGTCAAAAGTAGTCATTCAGTTGCCATAATGTCACCATGTAGTCAGTGGGTACTAATTTATTCCCATTTTACAGGTGGAGAAACTGAGGCTCAGAGAGTTTCACACAGCCAGAGAAGCTGGGTATCAGCCAAACTGATAACACTTCCATAGACCTCTCATTTTGTTACTTAAACCCTATTAGTACTGGGAGGAAGCCAGAGGTTCTTGGCTGTGTGGCCTGAGAAAAAGCCCTTTCATTTCTGGGGGCTGCAGTTTCCTCACCTGTGTAATGGGGTTCATCAGAGCAGCACCCCCCTAAGGTGAATGATGGGGGCATAAACCACCACACACCTGCTGCAGCTCTGTACTCAGAAGGCTCTCTGAACAGTGATTTGAATTTGTGGCCTCATTTGGCTCTCAGAGGGCAGCCTCCCTTTAATTGGGGGACTTCTGACTGCCCTAGCAGGCTCAGCTCGTGAGCTGCAGTGGCCCAGGGTGAGGTAGTGAGGATCAGACGACCCTAGGATAAACAGGGCTGATCCAAGGTGACAGCCTGCTCTTCCCAGGCCAGCCCTTGTCCCGTCCCCATTCCTAACACGGGCTGTGACTCCTCAACCCAGACATGGTGCTTGTTTTGGCTGGGGGGGTCCTGGGAACCAAGCCAGGCCTCCTTGGGCTCAAAGAAGAGAGACAGGGGAGGGGGGACTCCAGGCCCTTTCTATTCCTCTTTCTCCCTCTTGGCAGCTGTGTGAACTTGGACAAGCCCCTTTCCCTCCCTTGGCCTCAGTTCTCCCAAGAAGAGGTTGGATTGGTTGAATCCTTAAGGGCCTTTCCTTTTCTGAGGTTTGAAGGCAAAAAGAAGGGCTCTGAGGACACCCCCTACCCCCTCACCTGAATTTCCTTCTTCCTGCTTAAGTTTCAATTAATTCTGTCCCCACATTCCATCTAATTCAACAGCATCAATTACACGATGAGGAAACAAGGCCCAGAGAGGGCAAAGGACTTGCCGAAAGTCTCACAGCCAGGCTGAGAACCCAGGAATGACTCACAACTTTCCAGCCTCCAGGGAGGATAGAACCCAATCCCCCCCAGAAAGCTTTTGGAGAGGGGAAGCAATAGTTGCTGCTGTGACCAAGACATCCAGTCTTTAACCAGAAGGGGACCTCTTTTGGCGGGAATGAACACCTGCAGGCATCTGATGGCCCCACTGTGCCAGACCACAACCCACACCAGCAAAGACCCACTCTGAGATCAAGTCCTTCTAGCTCTGGGGAAAGTCACAATACTGCAGAAACAGTCTCAGAAACCACAAAGCACGTAAGGACTTCAAGCAATTAAAAATGTACAGTTTGTTACTGTCAAAAGCCTCACCTGTGATCCTGTGGGGACCGGTGGTGATTTTGCCCTGCGTTTTGAATAATTCCTGACATTGTGGATGAGATGTCACTTTCTATCATGTCCTAAGGAAAAGACAGCAGAAAACAAAGTTCCCATCAGCAATGACTGCAACACAGCAGAAACCCACCTGCTTTCAGAAAGCTGGAGCTCAGACAACTAGCAGAACGGAGGATTCCTGGCATCCCAAGTCACAAACCCAGGACAATTCTGCAGGGTTTTAGAAGCAAGTGAAGAGAACAGAACACAATTCCGATTTATTTCAAAAAACAGGGGAAGCTGCAGAGGGAAGTATCTAGAAAGCAAGCATCAAGCTTTGGAAAACGTGCACTTGCAAAGTGGGAATCAGAAGTTTATTTCTTCCCAAATTTTCAACCTCAATGCATTATGCTCACTTTGAAAATAAAAAAATAAATAGAAAGGGAAGCCTGATGTTCTGTGTATGTTTCTCTGGGGGAGCCAAATTCCCACTTGCAAAGAGAATAATCCCCTAGGGCTCCCGCCCTGGAAATGCCTTCAGAGATGCCACAGAGTCTGGCTGGAAAACCAGTCCGCCCACCCCCCCCCACCCGCCTCCCCCCCAACGCACCCTTAAAAAAAATAATAATCAAGCCTCCAAGCCTCCTAAATTTCTCAAACGCCAAGCCTGAGACGGATAGAAACCCAGCAAAGGCTCCGATCAGTTCCGCCCCTAAAGTCATCGAGGATTCCCGGGAAGAAGAGGGGTCCCTGCCCGGGAGGAGGGCGCAGGGCCGGCCTGCACGGCGGTACCTGGAGCGGATCCCGGCGGGGCGGCCGCTGCCGGCGCTCGGGGGGCGCGCGGGGTCCGGGGGGGGGGCGGCTCCCTCGCGCTCGCCCCTCGCGCTCCGCAATTTGGCCACCGTCGCAGCTCGAACCGTTTTTAAATTTCCCTCTCTGGAGCTGTCCAGCTCGGAGCATGCGCAGTCGCCGTGCGGGGGGCTTTTTCCCCAAGGGTCAGTTACAGGGCAGGGTCAAGGGGATTGCAGCAGGCGTGTCCCGGGGTGGGGGGAGGCGGTGTCGGGGGAGGCGGGTGCGGGGGTGGGGACGCCCCTCTGCAAACTTTGCCAACAGTGGCAGCCACTGCGCGCCCGCGACCTTGCGTTCGGGAGCAGTGGTGGCCCGGGCCAGAATGAAGTTGCAAGAAGGTGGTGGGGGCAAAGTCGCCAAGCGGCCCTGGCCCGGGGGTAAAGGCGGCGGCGGGGGGAGTGATCTGTCGCGCCTCCGTTTCTCCCCCTTTGGGGGACGCGCCTGGAGGCACAGTCCAGGCCCCAGGTAGCCATGCAATCCGGCCACCTGTCCCTTTAAGAAAGTTGTGCCCGGCGGGCGGGTGGGCGGGCGGGGGGCGCTCGCGCCGGGCGCCTCCACCTGCCTGGCCGCGGGGGGCGCCCGGGTCTGCGCGCCGGGCCCCCCTGCCCGCGCCGAGGGTGAGCCCGCCCGGGGCGAGCGCCGCGGGACCTGGCTGGCGCGGGGGCCGGGGACGCGGCGGCACTGGGTCCCGCGGAGCCGTTGGCGCGGTGGCCCGCCGCTGTGCCCGCGCTCCCGCCCGCCCCGCCCCGCCGCGGGAAAGGTGGCGCCGATCGCGGGCCGCGGCGGGACCCGGCGCGGTCACAGCTCGCCGGGCAGGAGTTTGATCCCCTGCGAAAGTCTGCATTTCGGGAACCCCAACTCTTGCGCCTCGGGCGGAGGCATTGCCATGTTCTCAATCACAACAGCCCCCCTCGTTTATTTAAGCCTGCACCACCTTTCTTCCTCCCACCGTGTCTTATGGGTTAGGGTGACCCCCTTTTTGCATATGGGGGACACGAAGCCTTGGAGTCCGTCAGGGGCAGAGGCCACGGCCGCGCACCTGCACTGGACAGTGGACCAGACCACTCAAGTCCGCCGGCCCTGCCCAGCCAGGCTCAGGGTCCAGCGCTGCTTCCCGAGGCGACTTCCGTGTCACCACACCTGTGATCAGAGAGCTCAGGAAGAACCCAGGACTCTGAGCTGGGTGTGCCTGGATTTCATTTTTCATTCAGGTGGGCTGTGACCTTGGCACTGGGCCATGGCCTCCTGAATGGTTTTTCTGTGGCACCTGGGCTCCCTTCCTCCTTTCTTTTAAGAGCAAGAAGTAAATAGATCAATTTGCCGGGTAGTTAAGACCATGGTCAGGAACCCTCGGGTTTCATCTTTCTCTGGCCTGCATGTATTTAAAATCTGGGGTTTGACCCGTTCAAAAGGTGGCTTACATTGTTGGGGTCGCTTTGAATGGCCCCGAATGAACTGTAATTAATTTGTCAGTTACATTGTAAGCATTCAAATTTGGGTTTATTTCTGTTAATCCTTGTTGGAGTCCTAAGTAAAGAGGAGTGACCCGAGAGCTTCCTTTTGAGGTGACGCCCTTTTCATGAAGGCTTATTTTTATGTCTAGAGTGATCTGGAAAGAAGTCCTGTATTCAGTAAAGCTTTTAAATGACAGGCATCCATGGAAAAGATGACCAAGGGAGAGAGATATTGAGAGGGGAGTGGGGAAGGAGGGGGGAGGAGGGGAGAAGGGGGGGTGCAGGGATGAGGAAAGATGGTTCTGGGAAGCCCTCAAAGCTCTCCTTTTCTTTTGAGAACTTGGTTTCGCTGCATGGATTTTTCGCTGGGAATTGCAGTCATTTTACTAGAGTTGACATTGTGTGTTGTTTGCTTCAGGACTGTTGGTGAAAATATTGCCACCCACACACGTACTGCCAGGGTTATGCAGAAAGCCCAGGGTTAGACAGAACCTTTCCTTTATTTGTCAGATGAATATATTTTTCCCTTTTCTCAATTTTAAGTCACCTCTCGTGACATTAAGTCAATAAAGTGAATGGCTGGAGAATCCTCATTGTCTAACAATTGTCAGGTGGAATCTATGATCAACCATGTTGGGGTGCCTAGACTAAGAAGACCTTTACTGGCCTGAAGGTGGCTGATACCCCACTTTCCTTTTTAAGTGAAAGAATGTGAAATTTACCCATCTGCATCGCTTTATCACCCTCTGTCATTTGCTCCCGGGTAGGGAGAGCATTCTGACTTGGTTTGGCTCTGATTTTGCAAATGTGCTCAAGAGTCCCTGCTAGCAAGATTCCCAACAGAGACCTGATATACCAGACCTTTGATTACACAGGAAACCTTGCAGAAGGGAGAAAAAGTAATAGGTTTACAGCTTTTGGCCCCATCCTCCCATTCTATGTAGTAGAAAATGAAAAATGCCCGAATGTGGACCTCTGTTGCATAGGTTATGAGAGTTTAACAGCGCAGTTACCTGCCTGTCCTGTTTGGAGCTAGGGTGCCCATGGCTGGGTAAGAGATACTTGTCCGTGATATTGGACTACATGTTCAGACAGTGTTCCTACTGAAAGATTAAAAATATTAAGTCCCATGGCAAATTTAAAGCTGGTTGTCTTTGATCAAGAAGCTGTTTTCTTTTAAGTCATGACCATTTCTTCTTTTTCCTAAAATCTTGACTTTTGCTTTGCTTGTTGCTCAATTTTGCGGTGATGGGCGAGGTCAGGAACACACGATTTGTAGCAATAAACAATCAGCTGCCTTCCTTGCACCCTAATGGCTCAATGTGGTGAATTACAGGGCATGTCTTTGAGGCAGAAATACTGATGTCTTTTGCAGGGAACCAATTATACCAGAATCACCTCAGGCCACAGCACTCGGGCTGTGTGAGGCACACGGCATGTACTCTGGAGATTTTCCCCTTTGTTTCACCAGCCACTAAAAACTAATCAGGAGCTACTTTCTTATAAGAAGTCTGTCAAGGGTACCTTGAGTATCCTCTCCAAGGTTCATGCCAGTAATTTCTGGTTCTGATTTTGTAAGATGTGAGTTAACTAGCCACAGACAGCCTGTGAAAGCCTGAAAATAACCTCTGAAGATGAGAGCACAGTTTTTTTCTTTTTTTAGGAGAGCATGAATGCAGGCTGAACTCCTCAGAGCTGTTAGCATGACTGATGTGTGTACTATGGTTGTCTTTGGAGCATGACTGTGCAGGAATTGCTGGTTATAATTGCAGTCACATATCTTTTTTTTAAATAAAAGGATGCTAAACCTCTGGATGGTTCCAGGAAGGGACTACTAGAATGTCTTTGTAGCTTCATGATAGTCTATTAGACTGGATTCACCCAGTTCAATCTCGATCTTGTTCTACTTCTCAGAAAGGTGAATTGTGCCCAATAAAATTAATTCTAGTAAAGAATGTAACCCACAACTGGGCATGGTGGCTCATGCCTGTAATCCTAGTTACTCAAGAGGTAGGGATCAGAAGGATCAAGGTTTGAGGCTAGCTCTGGCAAAAAGTTCCAGAGACCCTAACTCAGCCAATAAAAGCTGCATGTGGTAGTGAGCACCTGAGCTTCCTGCATAGCTGAGTTGACAGGTGCTGGGCTTAAACAGCGAGACCTGCCACTCAGCCATCCCAGTTGACAGAAAGGGCTCTTACCCCTGAATGCTACAATTGTTTTAATCTGACTACTTGGTGTGTCTTTTTTTGGGGGACTGGGGTTTGAACTATTTGCCTGGGCTGACTTCAAACTGTGATCCCCCTGATCTCTTTCTTCTTAGTGGCTAGGATTATAGACAAGAGCCACCAGTTCCTGTCTGGTGTGTCGTTTATGGTGTTGTCTTCTATTTTGCAAACTCACTGCTCCAGTCTTGAGATCTGTGTTATGGGCACAGTTTATTTAATTTATATTCATGGAACCTGCGACATTAGACAGCATGTGACTGTCACTATTCTAAGTTCCATATTCCTTCTATGTCTTTTCCTATTGATTTTCATCAGAGATCCTGAGCCAAGGGGTTGCTGGTCACATTCAGCCACTGACAAGCTGTGTTTGGCCCATTAACTATCTTTTAAAGAGTTTGAATTAGATGGCAGTATTTAAAAATCCTTCATGTCAGGATTTCCAGCTTTTCTCAAAGAATCTGAAATGTTAGCCACACTAAACCCCAAGTCCCTTGAGGCAGCCACCAGCTGGGACTGAGTGCAGCTGCCCCATTCCAGGCATGGTCACATGACCTTTAGGATGCCACAAGCTCCACCACTCCTCAATAAGACAGAGTTGGCCTTTGACCAACCCAAAGGCTTAGGTCTTTGCCATTTGTCTTTGAACATGTTTTTCTTCATTGTTTTTCTTATAATAAAGACAAAAGTAAAATTTTTTGTGCTGTGCTAACATCAAAACCTGAGAAGATTGTCAGTTTATGATAAAACTGATATGTTTTCTTTTTAAATCACCTACTCTGCCCAGTAAGCCTGCCTTGCTCAGTTTGCCTCCCTGTAAGGGAGAAGGTGGTAGCTCTGATTTGACCTATGCTGACGAGCTGTCAGTGTCAGAGGATGCAAAAGGGGTGCTAGGTAAGACCCCTCCCTCCTGTTCTTCACCAAGTGATTGGTAAGCGGGGCACTGTAGGCATCTGGCATCTTTTATTATTATGCCTGACTCAGCCAAAGACGTAACTGGGGAATTGCTCTTCCCTCCCTTGCCTATCTAGAGGGAACCCCTTTAGTTCTGGGGTACATTATAGTTTTTTAATGGAGTTAACCAAACTGGACATGCAGACTGCTTTAGAACTCTGTTAAGTAACTGAATTTAACATCTCAACCATGTGATTTGAATCCTTGAGCCACCATAAAAAGTTTAGGAGGATAAAACTGATATGTCCATTTCACTCCAATGGAAAGGCTTCCTTCTGGAGGCTCATTCCTGGAAACCTAGCCACTCGGGAGGCAGAGATCAGAAGGATCAAGGTTTGAAGCCAGCCCAGGCAAACAGTTTGCAAGACCCTATCTGGAAAATACTCAACACAAAAAAGGGCTAGTGAAGTGGCTGAAGATGTAGGCCCTGAGTTCAAATCCCAGTACTGTTAAAAAAAAAAGCTTCTATCATCTTAGTAAAGCAGAAAGTGTCTCAATGTTTGTATTCTTGCTATGGTTATGCTTGATTTCAAAGATGTATGTTCTTTTACATAATACACTTTGAAATCTGTGTGGATAACCTTCGTGTAATAAATAAGACATTAAACTAGGTGTATCCTATGAAAAGGACTCGTTTCTCTGCATGCTTCAAGGCAGCTCTTTTTAATATGACAGACTAATTTCAGGGCCTCCTCCTTTATCCACAAAAGGGCTTTGAATAGCTCATTGCTCAACAGAGATTGCAAACTCAGTCTTCTCACTGCAGGTTTCATTCTGCAAACACCAGACCCTGAGTGGTTTTGAAGAACCGCTCTGAGTTTTCTTTCGGTCTTGTTGCTTTTGAGCATTCAGACCCTGTTCCCCTGTAACCAAAAGCAGAGCGTCCACTGACAAACAGCCAGTTCTCAAGGTTCGAGACTGGACTCAACATCTTTCCACGCGTTTCTGAAGTAAAATAAAGGTAAACAGAACGGCATATAAACTTGTTTCAGTGTAGCACCCTGGGGATAATTTCCTCTCTTTGGTAAAAGTAACAATCCTGGCTGTTTGTTGTAGAAACGGCAATGTTGTATCGTTGTAACAAATTATACTTAAAAATCATTTAGTGTGAAATTGCAGATTAATCCCATAGGGACCGGGTATTAACAACCCCCAGCCTTTGGAGCATACAGATGGCAAATCTGGGATTTACAATAGGAACAATCACTGATTACATGCATGGGTGTAACGGACAAAAAGACCTCCCCATCTTAGGCTGGAGAATACACTGGGGGTCCTAGCGCCTGACTGGTTTGGGACACTGAGTCCCTAAAAGTGTCCGTTTCATCACCTAATGTATGTGCAATTCTGCAGTCCATTTTGAGAGTCTAAAACTCGCCAAGTGCAAATGCAAAATGTTCTCCGAATTCTAACCCTTCAGAATTCTTCCCTGTGCCCAGCTGAGAGTCTGTTGTGGGAGCCAGCACCTGCAGCTCAGGAAAGACTCCCGTGCCCTCCGTGGGTGGGGGAGGGCTCACTGCCTCAAAAATTAATCTGTACCTGATGTGAAAAGGACTCCAAGTACAATAGGCCTGATTTGAAACTGTCATCCGCTGAGCCCCAGCTGAAAACTCCATAATGAGTTGAGTCTGACGTTGAGAATGAACGTGGTGTACTTGTTCACGCCCTTGAATACAGATCATCTTACAGTAGTGACCAGCCTGTATGGGCTGGGGACACTGAATAACCAAGTAAGGCTGCTTTCTTTTAAGCAATTTATATATCTTTTGTGTGTGTGTGTGTGGTGTTGGTGATGGAACCCAGGACCTTGTGTATGCTAGGCAACTGCTCTACTGCTGAGCTGTAACCAGCCCCCTGCCCCTCACCAGCCCATATTTTATTTTTAAATAATTGTTCACTAAATTTTTAAAGCAAGGAATAGTGGGCTGGCAATGTAGTTCAGTTACAGAGCATTTGCCTAGCATGTACAATGTCCTGTGCTTGATCTCTAGCCCCACAAAGCAAAAAAAAAAAAGGAGAAAAATCCAAGAATGGCCATTTCAATGGTAATTATTAGAATTCATGTACAACTTTTATCTACACTCAAATCTTCCCTGCAAATTTCTGGCTTGATTTCAGATGCATCAGTGAGAAATAGCTTTGTAGGAGAATAGACTCAGAGAAAAATAGAAAAGCCAAAATTGCTTAAAAGAACTCCACACACTTCTCTTGGCTTTTAAGGGTTTGCTTCTCAAAAAAACAACAGAATCTCTTTATCAAATGAGTTGTTGCTTGTCCCAAATAAATTCTTTTTCTGCACACCTTTTGGTTATAGAGCAAAATGAAGGCAACCCAGATGTTTCTGTCCTCTGGAGGAGAGGCTTTGTTTTCTTTGGGGTCTGGGCCCCACACAGGTTTCAGTGCTTATTCCTGAAGTTGGGGATTTGGGAAAGGGTTGGGCCAACTGGGTAGTAGTGACAATGTCTCCCTATTGGATCGACTAATTTCCTCTCTAAAAGGCTCTACAGCCCTGTCTTGAGGGGGCTTGTCAGTTTCCCAGACTAATTCTGGTCCTTAGTTCAACTACGTCTCTCAAGTGCTTGTTCAGAATCATCATCGCAGTCTTACTTGTCACCGTTATCAATGACATGAGTAACTGTGACTATGCAGCCAGACTCAGTTCTTGAAAAAGTCTGTTGCTATCAGGTTTGAAACACAAAGTCACAAAGTATCAGATGCAAAATATGTAGTTGTTAGTACACTTTTTAAAAACAGCAAGGATTGGGCAGATGTGATGAAAATTGTGTCATAACCAAAGTCTTAACTAAATATCCACGAGTGTATACTGATAGAAATGATTGAAGACAAACATTCCTTATAGAAGAATGGCAAGTAACAGCAGTAGGGACTTTTTCCTCCAGGAGGTGGAAATGAATTCTCCCCTGGTCCCCTGGTCCCACTGAGGCTAGTGTGGGGCTAGCCTCAGTGGTTCACCTCCAAAGACAGGAACATCAGAGTGGAGCAGCCTGGCACCTGTCGCCAGCAATTCCCATGGTCCTCATGTGCCCCTGGTGCAATGTCACGAGCAGAGCAGAGACAGTCCACCTCTGTGCCATCCTCTCCAAAAGTCCACAACCCCACGCTGCCCCTGAGAAAAGCCTCAGACAAACCAAACTTGAAGTGCATTCTACAACATACCTGGCCAGTGCCCTTCAAGACTGTCAAGGTCATGAAATACAAGGAAAGCATGAGAAAGTGTCTCAGACTGTCAACTGGGCAGGTGCAACAACTAAAAGCAATGTGGTGCCCTGGATGCTGCACCAGAAAGGGACAGTGATGGGAAAACTGGTGATTCTGAACCAACCTGCAGCTTAATTAATGAAATGTACCAACGTTGATTTCTTAGTGGTAAAAATCTGCCATGGTATTGTCAGAGATAACAATAGGGGAACCACAGGAGGGACAGACAGAAACTTTACGGCTTTGTGGCTTTTCTCGTCATTCTAAAACGACTCCAAACAAAGTTAATTTAAAAATCTATGACACATTATGTTCTTTTTTTTTTGGAACTGGAGTTTGAACTTAGGGCCTCACACTTACTACCACTTGAGCCACTGCCCCCACCCCTTTTTGCTTTAGTTATTTTTCAGGTTCGAGTCTCATGCTTTTGCCTGGACCTCCCTCTTGAAGCTGGGATAGCAGGTGCACACCACCATACTCAGCTTTTTGGTTGGGATAGGGTCTCACTCACTTTTTGCCAGGGGTTCCTTGAACCCTGATCCTCCTCCTCTCGACCTCCTGAGAAGCTGAGATTACAGGTATGAAACACTGCTCATGGCCCCCATGCTCTTGATGTATCCCCAAAATAATAGACAGCAGGAACTCGAACAGACATTTGTCTACCCATGTTCACAGCAGCAGTAGTCACAGTGGCCAAAAGGGGCAAGAGACCCAAGTGTTCATTGACAAATGGGTAAATAAAACAAACACACCATATTTAAATAAACATGTACACATAAGTAACACATGATATACACAGTGTGTATTAAGATAACAATACACACAATGGAATAGTGTTTAGCCTTAAAAAGGAAGGAAATCCTCTCATACGGGGCACAATGGTGACACTTGAGGACATTACGCTAAGTGAAATAAGCCAGTCACAAAAAGACAAATCCTGTACGATTGCCCATACATGAGGTTCCTACAGTAGTCAAATTCAGAGACAGAAGATGGAATGGTGGGTGACAAGGGCTGGGGAGAGGAGGGAGTTAGGGTTGAAGGGTGCCAAGTTTCAGATTGGAAACATGCGATAGTTTTGGAGACCTGCTGTCCAACAATGTGAATAAACTTAATAGCACTCAACTGTGCATTTAAAAATGATCCAGATGCTAAATTTTATTCACCATAATTAAGCATTTTATGTACAGGAAGACTAACAATTGTACAAGCAAAGGGAAACATTACTTAGCCATGAAAAAGGCCTGGTTCTCAGCCTCATTGCCACTGGCATTTGGGGCTGGATAATTCTGTTTGGGGATCTGTGCATTGTGTAGGATGGCCTACCCCTGAGATACCAGTATCACCCCCACTCCCACCCAGCAGAAGACCAAATCTCTCTCCAGACAGTGGCCAATGTCCCCTTGGATTCAAAGGACAAAACTGACTCCAGCTTGGACCTAGTAGCCTATTTATGTAAGACTGACAAAAACAGAGTTTTTGAAAAGTAACACAAATGTCTAGACATCCAGTATCCAATACTGCAGATACAAGCCCGATGGGGCTATTTGAATTTAAAAGTGAATTTAAATTTTCTTGCATTTTAATGTCATCAGTGTGCAAGTGTGACCTCACGTGGTTCATGAATACCGGGCTCCACAACACAGGTGCCATGGATCAGCAGCATCACAAACACGTCTGTTGGCAGGTCGTTGGCTTTAGCTTATCAGTGGTAAAATCTTTTCCAGGATATCGATGTGTGTGATGGAGACAGTGAAGCAGAAACAAGATCAACCATTAGCCATGGCAGTGGCCACGCTGCCTGTCCTTGCCCCAGTCAAACTAAGGGAGACAAGCAGCGGAATATCTCACAAGTCAGCTTCTGTCTTAGAACCTCTGTGCTGCGTTTGGTGAAGTGGAAGAGCTCCATCAGCTGAGTACAATCATGGTTAGCAATTTCCTCCCACTGTGCCATAGGGCATCTTGGCATCTTCACCCAGCTGGCTCTGGGGCAGGAGAAAATGTGCACAGAGCTGTGTGTGGCCAGTGACATTCTGTAGGCACATGGGAAGGGTGTCTGGACCATTCCCCCTGTGTCCACTAGCTCCCCTTACTGAAATGACCAACAGTAGCCATCCACACTCCCGTCTCCCATTAGGTCTCAGAATTGGCAAATGCAGACTCCCTTTCAAGACATTCAGGTCACAGAAGCAGACAGGCAGCACTGGGCGGGGTCTGATGGTGACAGAACAGTACCCCAAGACCTCCCATTTCACAGATAGGGTGCTGAGGCCCAGAGAGGAGGTAACTCAGCCACACAGCATGTGTGGCTGGGGCTTGAATAAGGAACACAGGGTCTGGGTAAAGGAAGGGACTGTTGTCTTTTTCTCTTTCCCCAAACCCTCTCTTTCCCATTGTCTCAAATTGGGTGACGCCATTCTTTTTTATTTTCTCTTCCCTTTTTATGTCTTAAAAGTTTAGATGTCAAATCACCAACATTTTACTGATCCACCAGGTTCCATCTGGTCTGGAAAACAGAACCACAAAAATGGTCTGGGAGAGTGGCTTGAGAGTGGGGTGAGGTGAGATGTTGGTACAACTTTGGCTGATTAAAAGATGACAGTGAGTTAGGGTTTGGAGAACATTTTAAGGTGCAGCATTAGATGGTGAACGGTCAGGGCACAGAGGATGTTTAGGGCAGTGAAAGAAGCCATTGTGTCTGATACTGTAATGGTGGATACTGTCGCCAAGCGTTGGTCCAAACCCATGGCATGGCCTTTATGGACTACAAACTTGGGAGATGATGGTTCAGGTTTATCCATGTCACCAATGGAGGGCTTGGTGAGGATGAGGGCTGGGGGCGAGGCTGTGCATCTGTGGGGGCTAGAGGTATGGGGGAATCTTTGTATTTTCTTCTCAATTTTGCTGTGAATGTCAAACTTCTTTAAAAAAGAAAGTCTTAGCTGGGGTTTGGTGGCTCACACCTGTAATCCTAGCTACTTGGGAGGCAAAGATCAGGAGGATCAATCAGAGTCAATGGGGTAAAAAATTTGCAAGACTCCATCTCCACCTCCAGAGCAAACTAGACTGGAGGTGTGGCTCAAGTGGTAGAATGTCTAGTTTGCAAGTGCAAAGTTTTGATTTCAAACCTCAATCCCACAAAAATAAAATAATTATTTTATTAGTATATAAGGTCTTAAAATGTGAAAAAAAAACCCAAAAAGTTTGCAACATCACAATAGCAACAAAAACCAACACCTAAATGGACATTAGCCAAGCAAAGCATATAAAAGATTTTTATGAAGAAAAATTTTCAAACTTCTAAAGGTCTGAAAAGGCAAGAATGAAGGGAAGATTTTATTTTTCATGGCTGGGGTAATTTTTTATTCTGGTAATATACAAGTGTACATATGTATAAATATAACAAAATTTACCATATTAACTATTTTTAAGTACACCATTCAGATTCAAGTACATTCATGCTTTTGTGCAGCCGTCATCACTATCTGCCTCCAGGACCTCTTCATCTTCCCAGACTGGAGCTCTGTCCCCAGGGCACACTAGCTGTCCCCACCTGGCACCCTCCATTCTGCTTTCTGTCTCTGAATGTGCTCGAGGAACCTCATGCAAGTGCAATTGCACGATATTCGTCACTTTGTGACCAGCTTATTTCTCTTAGTACAATGTCATCATCCACATTGCAGCAAGTGTCAGACTTTCTTTCCTTTTAAATTGTGGTGTAAATATCACGTTGTTTGTCTGTTCATCTGTTGATGGACACTTGGTTTGCTGCCACATTTTGGCTCCTGTGAACACTGCTGCTGGGGGCATGGGTGTACAGATTTCCATTCAAGCACCTGCTTGCAATTCTTTTGAATACATACCCAGAAATGGAATTGCTGGAGTGTCCAAAAATTCTGTTTTCCATAATGGCTGCTCCAGTTTACACAGCCACCAGCAATGCACAGATTCCAGGGTCTCCACGTCCTTTCTGATGCTGTTTTCTGGTTTTTGCTTTCTTTTTTTTTTTTTTATAACCACCATCCTAATGGATGACAGCTCCTTATGGTTTTGACTTGCATTTCTCTTACAAGTAGGAAGGGATATTCAATGGTGTGTGTCAGTTCTCCTTAAATTTCTCAACTTGATGAAAATTCCAATCACAATGATTAATCCCTCCCTCTAAGATACAATGAAAGCAGGGTGGAAGTGGGACAGCCACCTGAACAAACAATGGACAACAGAACCAAGGGTGGACTTGGGTGTCTGAGGCGTTACTCAAAGCAGAGCTGAAAAAAAAAAACAAAAACAAAACTTCTTCCTTATGTGAAAAAAATGAATTAGATTTGTGCCTCATAATTTGTACAGAAGTAAACTCAAAAGGGCTTGGAAACCCCAGATATAAATGGCTGAGCATAAATATGAAATGACAAACAAGACAGCAAGATGTTGGGAAGGACTTTTAAACCCCCATGAACACAAATTAAGTGCAAAAGTGGGTGAATCTATTCACCTAAATATTAAGGATTTATGTTCATCTGAAGACGTCACATACAAGCAACAAAGAACATGAGGTTCAGTGTAGACTTAGAAGTTAAAAAGAAACAATAGGAAAAAGGAGGGCCAGGCATTTCCAGAATGGAGAACCTACTGGATAATCATGGTTGATCAGTCTTTCTAACCTCAAGAAAAACCAGCATACTATAAGATTAAACAACAGTGAAATTATGCCCTACTCCCATCAGACTGCCTCAACAATGACAATGTAGAGGACAGGAACTGTAACCATTAAAGGAGCAACAGATGAGGGCTGCCACCATTATACAAAAGAGTCACAAGGGACACAATGACATTGTGCTGGTGTGTGTCTCAGCCATGTCAGTCAGGTTTCCGTTAGTTCAACAGCTACTGAGACAATCAACTTATAAAGAGAAAAGGGTTGTTTTGCTCACACTTCAGAGATCCCATCAGTCCATGTGGGTTGACCTCACTGCTTTAGACCTTTGATGACACATGTGGTGGGAGCACACAGTGGAGCGAAACCACTCGCCTCGAGGCTGAACCATGAAAGAGAAGAGGCTGGAGTCCCTGCAGTGCCCTTGGAGGGCACGCCCCTGATGACTCAAAGATTTCACCACCTCCCGGGAGCACCATGCTGGGATCCGAGCCTCTGACACACGCAGATCCAAACCATAGCACAATCCCAAGAAACTGTGCCCTGGTCCTTGAACTGCTGTTAAAGGAAATGGCAAGCTGCCTCAAACCTGAATTTGTGACTTTAGGGAAATGGTGGTGTTGAAATGTGGGCTACATGGAATTGTGTCTCACAATCATGAGCTAAAGATCTGAAGAGGATATTTTTTAAATGTTTGTTGCTGCATGAGACACCAACCCATGAGTGTTTCTATGTTCTCTGTGAAGATTTTCCCTTGACCGACCCACTCACAGCTCTTTAAAATGAATCCACTTTGCCTCCCATAGCTGCAAGGGAGTCTGGCAGCCAGAACATTTATTTCCAGCACTTAGATAATAGAAGACAGGGAAGAGAGGGATTCCATCCAGCATTCGGGTCACCAGTCCAGAGCATCTGCCAGGAACACTGACAAACTCAAAACCTCCAGTACTAAACTCAAAAACGGTCAGGCATCCGAGCAGAATCAATGGTTTCACTGGTTGTTTTGGTTTTGGTTGTAGTTTTGGTTTGGGTTATTTTTTGGATGTGGGACCAAGTTAAGTTGTGTCTTTCATTATATCCACAATGAACTGTCTCTGATTTCCAACACCACTTTCCATTGTGGAGCAAGGGACTAATCCAATTCCAAAGCAATCTGAGTGTAGAAGCATTCTACATTTTTATACTGTGTCTTTTTTTGTGTGTATGGTGGTTGGGACTTGAACTCAGGGCCTCATGCTTGAGAGGCAGACACTTTACTTGAGTCACACATCCAGACAATTTTTTGCTTTAGTTATTTTCCAGATAAGGTCTTGTGTTTTTGCCCTGGGGCCAGTCTCCGACCATGATTCTCTTACCCGTGGCTTCCTGTGTAGCTGTGATTATAAAACCCATCACCATCCCTACCTTCTTGATTGAGATGAAGGGGCACTAAGATTTTGCTCGGGATGGCCTCAAACCTCAGTTCTCCTGATCTCTACCTTTGGAGTAGCTGGGATCACAGGCATGAACCACCATGCCCAGCTATTTTGTCACTGTGACTTTTGTAGCTTTCTCCCCTCACCTGATCTAGTAGACATTAACCCTTGGGCCACATTTCCGCAGACGTTGTGAGCAATATCCACACCTGTGCACAGAATGGCAATGTTGAATTACTTCATACAGGTGAGTCTCGTGAAGCATTTGACTCGTCTGCTGGGGACAGAAACATGTGGGTGCTGAAGAGATCTCTGCTTCTCAGACAGTAGACACCGACCCGCGGGTCTTCTCCAAAGGCAGTTTCTGATTGGAGTAGGGTGGGAGGGGCTGGAATTGTGTGGGTCTCCATGTCGTGGACGGTGCTGACCCAGCTGGTCCCCAGATCTTAGGTAGGAAGGTTCTAGAAGGTCTGTTGCTTTTGAAAGTTCATCAGGTCTGGTTCATAGAGTCAGTCCTCAATGTCAGGGGCCTTGGCTCAAAGGCTGGAGTGAGGTAACTTGATCGTTGGACTCAGGTCATCCAAAGACTCACTTATTCTCACATCTGTTCCCTGGACCAGAGGCTGGAAGAGACTTGAGAGGCTGAAAGACTAGGCCTGGTGACCACTGTGCCTGCACTTGGCCTCCACATAGCTGGGCTTCCCTACAACATGGCGGCCCCAGGGCAGCAGACTGTTGTGATGGTGGCTGTGGCTTTGACCCAGCCCCAGGGGCCATCCACCTTGCCTTTCTGCTCATTCTGTTGTTAGAAGCAAGTCTCAAGCCTACTTAGACTCAAGGGAGGAAATCGGCCCCATCTTTTGAGAGAAGAGTGGCCGAGTCTGACAGAACAAATGGTGTGGACACACTGTTGCCACCATCTTTGGAAACTCCAGCCTACAAAATTTATTTTTAAAACGTTTCTTCTCTATGATTAAAATACTTTTAGGGCTGGGGGAGTGGCTCATGTGGTAGAGCCTGCAAGGGCAAGGCCCTGAGTTCAAACCCCAGTGCTGCC
Source organism: Castor canadensis (assembly GCF_047511655.1). NCBI lineage: Eukaryota > Metazoa > Chordata > Mammalia > Rodentia > Castoridae > Castor > Castor canadensis. Next base: position 27,923,310 of record NC_133403.1, on the reverse strand, counting down.
CCCCAAATAAACAAAATGCTTTCAATGAAATGCAACACGTATTTGATACAACTCTTAGATAATAAAATTGTCATTATTTTGTAATTTAATATCTTGCTCGGGGAACCAGGGGGTGAAGACAGTGGAGAACGCTGATTTCCTTCCAAATGTCCCTCCCCACGTGAGACAGCCTTAGCTCTCAGTCCTTTGAGGCAGACATGAGGCGATCGCACATTCATTTCTGGGTGGTGGCCCTGTCTGGAAAGCCCGTGTGTGCTGAAGTGCTAAGGCCTGGCTAAGGCGGCTGCCATCTGCCATCTGAGGCCTGTCGACATGCAGCAGTCCTTACCTGAGGGGCTGCGACTCCTTCAGCACAACCTGACCATCCGTCTGCACCTGGCCAGGTGAGCAATCCCATCGTTAACTGTGTGTGTTACTTCCTGCTGCTTCGCTCTTGGGCTCTCTCTTGGCCCGTCTTGGCTCTCTTCTTCCATTACCCAGGCTGAACTTCTGTGATGGGAGCCACACAATGTTCCTTCTGCCGAGTTCTGTTGCATAAGGAGTCACCTTCCTCCCTAGAACTGAGAGGGGTTGATGGCTTCAGAACCCAGCATCCCCTCCACACATGGAGGACGAGGAGGGAATTCGCTCCCGGCGCCAAGCTGGTCCCAGGCTCTGCAGTGGCCAAATGGAAAAACAAAAGTGCCTTCTTGTCCCTCTCCCCCCCCCCCCGCCCACAGTGTCCCCAAACAAGCGAGGCACTTTCTTATAAAATTCAGTTCAGCTTTAACATTCTGGGCCCTTGTGGCTTAACAACAGTTAGCTTTTATTTATTTGTTTAGATACTAGGTTTTGAACTTGTGCTTGCTAGGCAAGTGTTCTACCACTTCCAGTATGGCTTAACAACCATGCTAATAGCTAGCATTTACTGAGTGTTGCTCTGTCCTAAATGCTTTCTATGAACTAGCCCTGCTTTCGGCTTTCAAAAATATTTATTAGAATTATTTAAAGCTGGGCATTGTGGTTCACACCTGTAATCCCAGCTACTTGGGAAGCAGAGATCAGAAAGATCATGGTTTCAGGCCAGCCCCAGGAAAAAGTTAGCAAGACCCATCTCAACCAATAAGCCAGGCGTGGTGATATGTTTCTGTAATCCAAGCTACTGGAAAGCATGGGTAGGAGGATTGTGGTCTCTCTCAGGCTGGTCCTGGGTGAAAACTGAAAAATGACTAAAGAGAAAAAGGGGAGTCTGGGGGTATGCCTCAAGTGGTAGGACTTGAGGGCCTGAGTTCAAACCCCATAACACCAAAAAAGAAAGAAGGATGGATGACCTCTAAAATGTCCCATTTGTAGGTGTCTTGCTGTCGTTAAGATGTTGCAGCTCTCCCTGCAAAATTCTGGAAATGGTCACTGGAGTTTAACATATGTGCGATCTCCCTGAGGTGAGATGCACATAACACAAGTCAGCTGTTTAACGGGGAACAAGTCAGTGCCACGTGCCCCATTCGGGGTGCTGTGCAGGAGGTCAGGCTGCACAGCACCCTGTGAGCCCACGGCTCACCCCCTGGAAGCATTCCAGGAAACCCAGGCCCATCGGGCACCACAGGGTCCACAGAGCTGTGTGGTGGTCGTGCTGGCCACAGTCACTTTGAGTCTCTTCTCTCTGCACCTCGTGCCTTTTAATAAATCAATCCAAAATAACACAGTTATGACGCTCAAGTGACAGAAAATGGCCTTTCTTCCAGTGTGTCCTCCTCTATGGGTAATGCAGAAACCTAATGGTAATATGCTTCACTTTATTTTCTAAGTATTGCATTGTAAGTAATTTCTCTTTTTGAGCTTCCTTGATGTATAATTGATAAAAATTGTAGATTCTCGAGTGTACAATGTGATATTTTGAAATACATATGCATTGGAAATGATTAAATCCATCAAGTTTATTAGCATATCTTTGCATCTGCTAAAGTGAATCCTCACCACACAGAAAAAATGGCAGCCATTGGAGATGACTAATGGTTGTCCTGACAGATAGGTTGCACTGGCTCCTAGTACAATGAGATTAAATAGTTGGATCTTGTTCAGTTTTTTCAAATTAGTATATATCTTTAGAACCCTCCTTTGTGTGCACAAACCCTGTTCACTGGATGCCACGTTCAGCTTCGTCCCTGTTCTTCTGTTCCGTGTCTTGCCTTACGTCATGTGGACGCGCGGTACATGTGTGGTTTATACAAGGGTAGGCCCTAGGTCATAGGTCAGAAAATGCCCTATGGCCCACAGCTTGTTTTTGTAAATAAAGTTTTATTGAAACACAGCCATGTTCATTTGTGTTGTGTTATCCTCAGTTGCTTTCTGGCTATGGCAACAGAGTGGGGTGGTTGCTACAGTGTCCTCTATGGCCTGTAGAGACTTAAACATTTCCCATCTAGCTCTTCCCAGAAGACCTCACTGGCCTCTCCACAGGTGTGGCTGTCTCCTGTCCCTGGGACTCATGGGAGAGACCCTGTCCCAGGAGGACCAGAGAGAGCAGGTGAAGGGTCGGCTCGGTGGGAGTCCTGATGGATTTTGAATTGCATGGGGATTGGGGATTGGGATGTAGCCTTTTCTTATTCCCTTTGCTGGAAAACGAGTCAACGCAGGTTTCCATGAAACAGTTTAGAAAAACCGTGGCCTCTTGACTCCACCTTCACCAGTGCTGGCCTTTCCCTTGTATTTGTTCCACTCATGACGGTTAGGTGTCTACTGTGCATTCTTCACATCGCCTTGCGACACCTGCTTAATGACAGCTCATGTCACCCATGGCTCTGTGCCAGAGATTGCTCCAGGGTCCTTATGCTGTACTAGGACCAAAGTACGCTTTGCTTCCTGGAATTCCATGTGCTGATCAAAGCTAAGTGCTGGGGACACACAGGCCTAGAAGGTCAGCCGTGGTCTCTGTTCTTTGTGACGGTGATGGGAGAGGAGGAAGGTGATGCATAGGCGGGTGAATGACCAGATCAGTTCAGACAGCGGGGCACTGGGACAGAAAAGAAACATTGGGGCCAAGTGGTGAAATTCGAACCCAGAGCCTAGGTAACGATGGTGTCAGTTTCCTCTCTCAGTTGTGGCGGATGTTCCTGGTCACAGGTTGCTAACCCTGGTGGAACAAGAACTCTGTTCTTTCTTTCCAACCTTGCAGAACAGCAGCAGGGCTCTGTAGCGGAAGGCTCCACATCCTCAGATTCAACCAAACACAGAAAAAAAGTCTGTACTGAACATACAAACTTTTTTTTGTTATTATTGCCTAAACAATACAGTCAAACAACCATCAACAGAGCACGTGCCTCGTGTCAGGTGTTGTGAGGAAACTAGAGATGACTTAAAGCATGCAGGAAGATGCAAGCACGTAGTGCAACTCCCACACCATTTCATTTCTTTATTTTTTGTGCCTCTGGGAATTGAACCCAGGACCTCACATGCTAAGCACAGCCCCAGGCCCTACGTCATCTTGCAGAAGAGACTCAGCATCCATGAATTTTGGTATCTGCAGGGGTGCCTGGAACCACTCTTCTGTGCATTCTGAGGGAGGACTGTAAATCTAAATTTATTCCAAATGCACATGCGTTCATCAGCCACGCACACACGTGGACACACCTGAAGCCAGCAACACTGAATTTTCCAAGTTTTCTTTTGTGCATGTGTGCATGTGGCTTACACTAAACCCATGTTCTACCACGAGTTTCAGCCCCAGCCCTCACTATTCCTTTTAATTAACACATAATTGTTCATGTATACGGGGTACAGAGTGACAATTTGGCAGACGAGTATAATGAGTAATGATAAAACAGAACACTTAGCATTTCTTGCTCCTTAACTTTTCCAGTGGTTTAAAAGCAGTCACTCTTGAAAAGTTTTCAGTGACAGGCATGCTGTCTGGCTAGCAATGCCCAGCTGAATGTGGCAGGGTGCAAGTGGCCAGGGGACACTGCTCGTGGGGCCACTTTAGTGCTTTGGGAGCCACGGGACTTCCTACTTCCGTATTTAGTAACTGGATTCAGAAGGGCTTCGTGAGCTTGAGCCACTCGCCCTTTGTGGCCAGGCCTATCCCAGTGACCCCTACCCGGACCCCTGTCCCAACGCATCTGTCAGAGAAAAATGAGTGTGCTTCTGGGACGTCAGCCCTCGTTACCTCTAATTGGGTCTGGCGGCTGGAGACAGGCCTCATTATTTTTAATTGGGCCCATCGTTCTAGAAGGAAACACCGTCTCATTTTATGCAGATCATGCCTGGATATTCGATTGCAAGTTCAAAGTGAAATTGCATTGTGGGATTTCCAAGAAATCACACTGTTTTCTACCCTTTTCTTCCCTGCTGTCATTTGGAGCTGCAGTCTCCGACTGTCACACTGAAAATGCTCATTGAGTCAGGACTGGCCGTGTCTGTGTCAGGGTCTTAGCATCCAGGTAGGTAGTGGCCATGCCAGGTGCCCTTAGAAACTCATGACTGTTGCAACACTCAGCAATCGGACGGATTGCTCACTTAGGTATCACCTCACTGTGGCTATAGATGTGGTTCCCTTCTTCTTTTCTTTCTTTCTCTCCTCTCCCTCCCTCCCTTCCTTTCCTTTCCTCTCTTCTTCCTTTCCTTTCTCTTCCCTTCCTTCCTTCCTCCTTCTTTCCTTCCTTCTTTTCTTCCTTCCTTCCTTTTTTCCTTCCTTCCTACCAGGTCTCCCTATGTAGCCCAGGCTGACCTTGAACTCAAAATCCTCCTGCCTCAGCTTCCTGAGTGCCGGGATTACAGACGTGCACCACCATGCCTGGTTCTTGCACTATTGATTTTAAGTTGTTCCACTCCTAATATTTACACCATCCAAGATAGCAAATAATTCTTCTTGTTTTGTAATTAAAAATCTACTGAGCACCTCATTGATTATAGGACCCATTTCCTCCCCAAAAAAACGGTGGTATCCTTGCAAAACCCTGGTGGTCTATTTCACTAAAGGAATCATAGTTTGATCATGTGAGTAGACTTCATTGAAGCAATCCCCTTTTTTTTTTAACTATTATTTGTAAACCTATCTTCCTCAGATATGCCCCAACCCTGCTTAGACAAGCTCCAATGGCTTCAGGGCTTCATGAGGACTTGTTCCCATTCCAGGTACAAGTCTGAAGTTGGGCATGACAGAGTGCGGACACACAGGGTGGGGGGCTCTGACACCCCACATGCTTTGCCAAACATTCAGACACAAAGTCTAGGCCCTTCTTGCAGCCTCTGTGAGGAAAGACCCCCAAGCAAGGGTCTTTAGCAGTGGCCTTTCCTTGCCTCGCCTCTTGGAATACTTCTTTAGGCCTTTCAGGAAAGATAGAAGGGGCCAGGGCTGGCCTTCTGGGGACTGTGAAAAGGTCTGGGAGGCAGTTGTCAATCCTTGCACCTCCTGTGCCATGATTTCCAAAGGTAGCTCCCATATGACAGTTGGGCCAAGTCTCTCTGTCTCATTTATTCTTTGTGCTTTTATATTTAGGAACTTCTGAAGCCTATAGACTGCTCAACCTGGCAGGGTTTGCCACCTCCTTCTGTGCTTGAGACTTCCCACGCCTTCTCTTCTCCAGTAGATGAGCCTGATTTGGGGGCTGATCCTTCAGATGACAAAGGTGCCATGAAAAGCTCTGGAGTCACCCCCTCACACACAATTTCACTTTCTGTGGTTTCAGTTACCTGTGCCTGGAAGTATCAATGGAAAATTCCAGAAGTAAGTAATTTGTAAGTTAAAAATAACTTCTATTCTAGTCGCTTGTTATATTGTTCTGTTATTAGTTGCTGTCGTTAGTGCACATGTCTAGGGAAAACCACAGTGTGTGTAGGAATGGGTTCTATCTATGGCTTCACGCCTGTGGGGGTTCTTGGAATGTGTCCTCATAGACAAGGTGAGACAGAGGTATAGGGGCCTGTCACAGATCTTCCCGGAGTTATCCTGAGCAACTGTAAACTTCGTCTCCATCTTTCAAGAAAGGAGAGGGACAGGACTCTTTCCTATTGAGAAGAAGGCTAGAGTAATGTCAGATTGGCAGTTAACATCTACAGACATCAACACTGTTTTTTCTCGGTGTATGTAAGGTGTGTTTATGGCACCAAAAATAAGCCCAGTGTGCCTCTTCACCTTCGACATTTTCCCTTTGCTGAGAGGGAAATAAATGTAACCATGTGGCCTAAGTTATAGGAAGACAGTTCGGTCAAATCACAACAAAACTCCTTCCTGAGAACATTCTCTAGACTTCCCATCTGACTTTCTAATGTCAGCATCTCCAGATAAATCTTTCCCAGAACAGGACCAGACATGAGGTATTTGGTCACATTTCTCTCACAGAGGGGCTTCTTTGCCCCTCTGGTTGAGGAGGGAGGGCATCGAGGCTGGTCTGCCAGGATGAGAGCCCCAGGGTCTGAATTACCCAGTCTCCTTTGCAAAGCCAGAGTGTCCTTATCTTTTCCACTTTATGATAGCATGTTGGAAACCGGTTAGAATCATTGTGTGTCTCTTGAAAAACTCATTTCAACACAAGGTGAGATGTCATGGTGGTTTCTATCACATCTGGTGAAGCAAGCCTCCTGAGGTAGAATGGGAGAGTGTGGAATACGGAGGCAGGTTCTGCAGCTGACTTTCTGCAGAGAACCAGGCACCTCTGTTTTTGTTTCCTGACTCTGTGAACAGAACCTGTCTGTGGATTGTAAGGAAAAAGCGATTTAAATGGGCAAAGCACTGACTGGCCACTGTGCCTGCCACAGAAAAGGGTGTGCCAGGATTGGCTATCATTCCTGGAGGGCAGTGCTGTAGTCGTGAGTCTCAGTCCACACTAAACCAGCCCCAGGTTTAAGCTGGACTTGACCGGTGTGCTTGGAAAAACTGCAACACTTCCAAAGGTAAAGGGGTGTCTAACAGAGAGCCCGATTCTTCCAACCAAGGACCGAGGGTGGGAGGGATGGTCCTCTCCTGCCATGCTTCCTTGCACTGTCTTTATTGCATGACAGGCTGTGGCATTTTGGATGAAGTCCTGACTTCAAACATGAATTGTCGTATCCCTCATCAGAGCAGCCATTCTTATGTAGAGGATGAAGCACTGAGAGCTCCCTGTGTCACTCCGTTGAGGTCACTGGCCGGCCACTGCAGAGCATCCTGGTGTGGATTTCAATGTGTGCACATGCAGATAACCCCAGGGACCCAGCTGAATGCCAGGGTTTCTAAGCAGGGCACTGTAATTGGTATTATGTCCTGGCTCAATGAAGGGTTTCTTTAGTCTTGTTAATCTCAAAGAAAACAAAGAAAAAAGTTTTGAAGTTCAGATGGTACCTAGAGGCCTTAGTGACGCTATGCAGAATCATGTCACCCCATAACAATCAGGCACCACACAAACCCTCTCTAACAACGCTCTTCCTCTTTCCACTTTTGTTCTGCTGCCTTGGACCGTAGCCAGAGGCATAACTGTGGTCCTACTGAGTGCTGGGTCATGTACAAGCAGCCTCAAGCACCTTCCTGCAAACTGGGAAATAGATATTTTCAGCACATTTTTTTTTCCCAGATAAGAAACTGAAGTGCGGAAAGCCATGGACAGAGCCAGCTCTGCAGTGCTAGGCAAGGCTAGCCACTGAGCTACACCTCACACTTAGCATTCTTGTCAGTCCTATAACCTAATTTTCTTCTCTGTTTATAATTTTTTGGTTGTTTTCGTAATAAGAGCATCATTGAGATATCCACATACCGTGGAACATGCCCTTTTAAACATAGGGTAGCAGGTTTTAGTATAGTCACAACATGTGCGACCATTAAACTATCCCAGAACATTTTTTCTCTCCCCAAGAAACTCGTGTCCTTTTCCCTCAGCCCTTGGCAACCGCTAATCTAGTTTCTGTCTTTATGGATATGCTTATTCTTATATAAATGAAATCATACAATATGTAACCTTTTGTGTCTGTCTTAATTTACCCAGCATAAGGTTTTCAAGATTTATGCACCTATGTCAGGATGTCATTTCCTCTTTATGACCGAATAATATTCCATTGTATGGATATACCACATTTGTTTATCCATTATCAGTTGATCGACATTTTTTTTTCATGGTATATTACTTCGCCTCCATTTCTACATGGTTCTTTCTTACTGTGTTCTGTAAACTTTTTTTCCCTTTTTTGATGATATTATACGGAATTTCTCTTTCCTAGTGTAAAAGGAGCCAATTATAGATGAGAAATAAATTTATCAGGTAAATATCTTCAACCATATTGTACAATACCATATTTCAGTCTACTTCTGATTTTTAAAAAACAGCTTTGAATCTCAGTGGGACTAGGATGAGGGTGAGGCAGTGAAGCACTTACCTCAGGTTCAAAGTCAAGATAAACTATGTCTTAATGCATTATTTTAAAAAGAAAAGTAATGCAAAAATCCATGATGAGTAGAATATCGAAAATGTAAATAAAGGAGAGTCAGCATCTAGTTGAACCACACAGCGTAACTGACCTTCAGAGGACTAATCCTCTCTCAAGTTTAGAGGACGTTCAGCTACAATGCAGGATCTGGAGATGGAGCCCCCGTGCCTGAGCTGCTGCAAAGGCCAGGGTGCCAGTAAAACATTTGCAAAGCAAGTGAGTCTCAGATGTGGTTTCCATGATGAAGTCGAGTGGGAAGAGAGGGATTTTTTTTTTTTGTCACCAAAGGAAAGTGCAAAGAAAGATGAGATCATGAAAGGTTCACTATAATTAGCCTTGTGGTGATCATAAAAATACTAAAAATCAAATCTGAAGTCAGAAGAATGGTTTTAGATTTTTTTCTTCATTTTTCAATTTACTTGCAAGAATAAGAAAAGTGTGGGAGTCGGTGTGGTGATGCACATCTGTAATCCCAGCACTTGGGGCTGAGGCAGGAGGATCACAGTTTGAGGCCAGCCTGGGCTTCACAGTGAAGCACTATCTCAAAAAACAAAAACAGAAAGAAAGCAAAGTGCAAGCATGCAAATAGTACAAAGAAGGCCCTGTGTCCTTTTCCTTGGTTGCCTATTGTTCATCCTGATGGCATCTGACTTGTCCTCACTCCCAAGTCACTCCTTTCCAGTGTTTCTTTTTCTTCCTCAATAGGGTTCAGTCGAGGGCCAGGTGTGCATTTAGTTGTCAGAGCTCTTTAGCCCGAAACCTTTTCCTTTGTGTTTTATAACGTTGATATTTTGGAAGAATGTATCTTCCCACCCCTGTTTTATTAAAAGAACATTCTTCCTCTGTGTCTTCTGATAATTCCTGCCATGACCCTGCAAAGGCGATGTAGCTCTCTTCTTGGGGATCCATGCCTGGTCTGTGGGCGTTTGCCCCACATTGGCGAGGCTAACTTTTGACGCCAAAGCCTTGTCTGGCTTCTCTACTGTGCAATCACCAGTTTGCACTTTGCAGTTCATCTGCAGTCCATGGAACACTGCCCTGGACCTCGACAGAACATCCTCCAGCTACTTGGGAGGCAGAGCTATCAAGACCCTGTCTCAGAGATAACAAACAGCAGGCATGGTGGCCTCTCTGCACGATGCTCTGCCTCTCTGCAGGCCAAGAAACACGGAACCAAGAGACCACGGACAGAAACCCCTGACACCATGAGCCAAAATAAACCTTTCCTCCATTAAATTGCTTTTCTCAAACATTTTATTACCGTGATGTCTAACACAGCAAGTTACTCGGTTTTTGCAATCTAGAACTTGTCCCTCTGTAAAATGAGGCTATTATTATTCTTTTATTTGGTGGAGGGTGGGGGAGTTGAAAAACTGACTAAGCAGCCCAGACTGGTCTTGAACTCACAGTCCTCCTGCCTCAGCCTCTCCAGTGATGGGATTACAGGCATGTGCCACCATGCCTGTCAACTCAGAAGACTCTTACAAGTCGGGTGCAAATATATACATACCTTGCTTGTCGCCTATTGAGCACATCCCACACAGAAAAGCACCGGAGAATCATTTTATCATCTGACCATAATTCAGGTTGATCATGAATGTATCAGAAGGGACCAAATACTAATTACACTCCCCTTTCTGTCTCAAATATACTATCGTGAGTCTGAGTAGCAGGGGTTGGAGGTAGGGCTAGTTGATCCATGTTAAAAAGCTTAGAAAGTTGCAGTACAATTTTCCATTTCTATAACTATTGTTTTGGTCCGCATACTGTGTTGGCAGCATTGCAAGGTATTACTGTAATTTCAGATTATTTAAACTTTCTTTTTTGTGTTTGCTTATACTTACGAGGTGTTACACTGTGACATGTACTAGAAGGTATAAATGACTGGCCATGGTGGTACCTGCCTGTAGTCCCAGCTACTCAGAAGGCTGACGGGGAGGATTGCAAATTCAAGGCCAGTCTGAGCCACACGTTGAGACCCCTCCATCTATAAGAAAAAAAAAAAGTAGGTAGGAACAATGAAAATCTAATCATATCGGATAAAATTTCAGAAACACAAATCTTATAGTGCCATTTTAAATTAAAAATACAAAGAAGCTAATTAAACACAAAAAACATTGTTTTGGTGGCATTGGGGCTTCCACTGAGGACCTCACCCCTGGTAGGCAGGTGCCGTATGGCTTGAGCCTCTCCACCAGCCCTATACTATTTTTTAAAGTTACATTCTTAGTGGTGCTCTAGGTATCACAGTATGCATCCTCTCAGACTAAAACACACCGTTGTGCAAGCATCACCACAGTCAGTTTGATGACATTTTCATCAGCTCCCAAAGAAAACCCACACAGGGTCTGGGCGGCAGAAGCGAGATGAGGAAGGGCATCTTTTGGAAGGTGTCATACTAAGACGCACACGTTGTACCACCGCTGTGGTTCCAAGGCCTGCCACCTTCAGAAGTCGACCTGTGGCAAATGTGGCTACCCTGCCAAGCACAAGAGAAAGTGTAACTGGAGTGCCAAGACTAAGAGACGAAATACTACAGGGACTGGTCGCATGAGGCACCTAAAAATTGTCTACCGCTGATTCAGGCATGGATTCCGTGAAGGTACAGCACCTAAACCCAAGAGGGCAGCTGTTGCAGTATCTAGTTCATCTTGAGAATTTCAGTGACTAATTACACAATAAATGTTTTGGTTTTGAAAAAAAAAAAAAACCCACACAGACTGGCCACTCCTCTCACCCTTCCCCCATGTTTGCAGCTCCCACCTTTTGTCTATATGGATTTGCCCAGTCTGGCCATTTCTTGTAAGTAGAGTCATATGGTGGGTGGTCACTCTTCTAGCTTCTGTCAGTCAGCCTCATGTCCTTAGGTTCATCTATGTTGTAATGTATATCAAACTTTATTCTTTCCTCACGCTGAATGATCTATTGCACAACTACAACATGTTTTATTTATTTTTCAGTGGATGAACACTTGTACAGTTCCCTTTATTGGCCACCATCCATGTTACTATGAATATATGCATATTTTTGTGTGAAGATATATTTTTATTGCTCTTGGGCACACGTTTAGGGTCATATGGAAACCTCATACTTAATCATTTGAGGAATTGTAAGATTTTCTGAAGTGGCCTTACCACTTTCATTTCTATCAGCAGTGTATGGAGTCCTAACATCCCTATATTCTCAACACTTACTGCCTGAAATTTTTTTTTCTTTTATTATTTTTTATTGCCTGGCATTTTGATTAAACATCAATGGAGGTGACTGACATGTTTGCAATTATTTGGTCTTTCCAATAAGAATGCTACAGCCATCTTTTTACCTATCTCAGTAGGGTTCTGGATCTTTCATTAGAAAGGTCATATAAGCCTCTTCTTAATGTTAGTGCTAAACAATTTATTGCCTGTGTAGATGAGGTTTTCTGGCCATTTTCTGTTAGAAAATCTACAGGCAAATGTTTCTTGTTTCTTGTATTTATTTTGTATTCAGCCACTTTGCTGAGCTCTCTGTCATTCTAGGGTTTTTTGCATTGTTTCTCTTTACTTTTCCTGGTACGACATCACTTTATCCAGAAATCTCCTAAGTTTGAAAACTCTTAAGTGAAACAGTAGTCAATGTTCCCTGACTCTTCTTTTTTTGTAGGACTGGGTTTTGAACTCCAGGCTTTGTGCTTGCAAAGTTGGTGCTATTACTTGAGCCACACCTCCAGTCCATTTTGCTCTGGTTATTTTGGAGATGGGGGTCTCATGAACTATTTGCCTGGGTTGACCTTGAACCATGATTTTCCTGATCTCAGCCTCCCATGTATCTGGGATTACAGGAATGAGTCACTGGTGCCTGGATCCCTGACTCTTCTTCTATGAACTCATTTTGGGTAGGCCTATAGTACATCTCTGTGTTTAAATAATAAACATCACCCATCTTGGACACCCAGAACCATTGTCTGTAATGATAAGAGGTTTCTAGACAACACAACCATGTGTTTCCCCCCAGCTTAAAAAGTATAAAATTGGCAGGTAAGAGCCATTATTTTGAGTCTTTACTTCAATTCCTGCATGGAGAAAAGGAAGTAATTGTCCCTTTTTCCCACTTCTCCCTACTTGATCCTATTATACTAAAATAAATCCTTGCTAAAACTTCCACTTTGTGAAACTGCCACTGGGAGACATCTTAAAATTCTTTTCACATGTGGATATCAAGTACCTGTGGTTTTGCATGAAAACGTGAAGCTGTGGGAACCTCCTCACACCTCCTCCAGTGAGAGAAAATTGGCGAGCCAGCCAGGAGTTGAGTCTCATAAGGTATGGAGAGCATTTAGCATTGGAACTTTTCTCTCTCTAAAATCTGTCTCTTAGCCAGAGTGGAGGTTTTCTTTCACCTCTCCTACTCCACAGCTTACCCCTGTCTTCTTTCCCAGACATGAAAAAGAGGAAAGAAGAGAAGTCCTGCTCTTGTCTTTCTGTTCCAACAGTCAATTTTTTTCAGTCTCAGATATGGTCCTCTGCTTTAAACGTAAAATCAACTGGGACTCTGAACGGCATGTGGTTATGTGTCGGAGCTGTTTCTCTGTCCTTACCTCCTGGATTTGTTCCACCTAATGCTAAACCTCTAAGTCTGCCTAAACTCTCTTTACTAAGTTTTCTTCTTTCAGCTTTGCTTTCGAGATGGGTTGTTTTCCCCCATCACAGACAAATCAAGACTAGGGATGGAATGGATCATGTCCAGGCCACCATGGGCAGTGGCCCCAGCAAGCTCACACCCTCTCATGGCCAGGACACCATGCAGTCATGGGTGTGGGCCCACTCCCTCTACCCTCCCACTCCACAATCAAGCTCATACAAGTCATCTGTGCAGTCATGCACACCATGGTGGCCTGCTGGGGCCCAGCACATGTGCCTAGGCAGTGGTCCTACAAACGCCCTATGAACTTAAAACTGGGACCTTGCTACCCCAAGCCATGGCAGCAGCTAAGAGGCAGAATGACAACCCACTTATTGAATACTGCTGTGAATTTAAAGAGGCATTTGGGGTTTTGTGATCACATGATTATGTCCCCCGAAATGAACTCTCGAGGGGCTAATTCATTCTACCTTTTCCATGCTTCCTACGATCACTGGGTCCCCACCAGTGTCAGTGGAGATGCAGTCCTTCTCATGCAGAAGTCTGCCCCTTCCCTTCCTGCCTGACGTGCAGATTCTGATTTCAAAAATCAGGCTCCAAAAGGAATTACTGGAGATCTAAGTTTTGGTGTTTATAAAGACACACCATTTACTAAGAATTAGGATCCTGTTCTTCTAAACCCTGTTTTAAGGTGCCTAGTTGCTGGATTCTTTAGCTGGCAGGGAATGCCAGGTCATCTTGAAAAGATGCTGGATTGCCATTCTGGGACAGGGGACACCACTCTCACAGGATGAAGTGAGATTATTAATCAGTCACTGAAGGAATAGACACATCTGTCTTGTAAGGTGGTGGGTATGGTAGCTGAAGCCTGTAATTCCAGTTTCTCAGGAGGCAGCAATCAGGAGGATTGTGGTCTGAGGCCAGTTTGGGCAAAAAGTTTGAAAGATTTTATCTCAACCGATAAAAGCTAGACATGGTGGCACGTGCCTGTAATCCCAGCTACGTGGAAAGTATAAATAGAAGGACTGTGGTGCAGGTTGGCCTGGGCAAGACTTTATCTCAAAAATAACTAAAACAAAAGGGGCTGGGGACGTGGGTCAAGTGGTAGAGCATCTGCCCTGCAAGCACAAACCCCTGAGTTCAAACCCCAGGACCACCACCAAAAAAAAAAAAAAAAAAAAGGAGTTCCAGGAGGGTAGCCCCAAACTAAAAGGGCCCATAAGGAGGCTCAAAAGAGCCCTCGAAAATTAGAACAGTTGTACCACCTCTTTTCTGTGCTTTCCTCCCTACTGTCTTCTCCAGATAAAGGTGAGAGAGTAAAGAACGTGTCATTAACGGGGTGGTGATCCTCCCTGAAAAAAATATTGGGATTTTAAGGAGAAGTTAATCATTTGTATTAACAGTGTAAAGTAGCCAAAATTGAACCCTAAGAGATGCCAGTAGCAACTTCGGGATTCTGAGCCGTTTGTGTACCTTTAAGCTGATTTGAGTTTCTGCAGTTTGTCTGTTGTGATTCACATAAGAATAAAAGGTCCTGAGCCTGACTCATTGCTAAGGAAAATTCTGACTCAAGCCTGTGGCTGACAGGATTATCTGAGGGTGTATTTTTTGTGTATCATTTTGTGGATGTCGGTTAGTTGGTGCTTATGATAAGCTCAATGGAAGCTAAAATTCTGAAGGTGGCAGCAGAAGTCCTGTTAAGAATTTTACTCTTGCTTCAGTCATCAAGAAATGTCTCTAGCAAAATGAGGCCTAGAAACAGTGTTGGGCAAAATGTAATTTTCTCCTGGAACTCAAGCTTATATTTTTCTTTGGTGGTACTGGGGTTTGAACTTGAGACTTTGAACTCCTCGAACCAAGATCATCTCAATCTCAGGCTCCCAAGTAACTAGGATTACAGACTTGAGCCATCACACCCAGCTCCAGATCATCTTATGCATGCTTACATGGACATTTTTTTTAGATACCTAATTTAAAACTTTGTTAATATGTGTATGTGTGTGTGAGCATCTTTAAAATAATTCTTAAACTACTGTTATGAAGTTAATGTGATATTCAAGATTAACTAAAAAGCAGGTATTCAAGAGATAGCTTTCAAACACTTGGGACTAAAAAGACATTTGTAAATGAAGTTGTCTACCCAGTTACCTGACTAGATGGACACAGGTGATCTTGATCTGTTTCATTCTGTTATTGTAATAATTTGGATTCAACTCTTACAATATGTTTGGGTCAATTAACAAATGTGTTTTTGTAAATTGTTATTGAATAAAAAATTTATGATTGCTTTCCTCCTCGGTCTTCACTAAGAGGACAGGCAGGGCAGGAAAGTAAAATAAGTCCTGTCTGAGGTGGGTACCAGTGGGAAGGAGTAAGGAGGTAGTCTCCATGACAGACTGGTAGATCTAGTTGTGGGACAAAAATTACATCTCCCACAAACCCAAACTGCAGTGTGGGGATTTGATTAGACAGTGACATCCCCAATATGACAGGCCAGCAACAGTCAAGACAACCCTTCATTGCCCATACCTCAGAGAGCTGTGGCAAGGTGCCAGCTGAAGAGAGGGCCTCCTAATCAAGATGGGGCTACTTGGGGATGGCCTTGAAAACAAGTTGCAATCACTGCTTAGGGCATCATGAGATCCCTGGCTGCAGTGTGTGAGAGGGGATAGCCACAGAGGTCTGTGGAGAGGGAGATGCTTGACTTGCAGCAAGCTGAGACATGAAAGGGAGCTGGGAAAGGAAAATCACAGTATTGGCAGCCACACTTACCTGTCTGTGGAGTAATTCACGCAGAAAAGAAAGCAAAACATCACAACATGAGAGGTCAAGAAAGAATAAAACTCAAAAGGGGAACTGATGAACCCACAAGAGCTAGGAAAGTAGTAACCATGGTCAACCCAGTGAACCAGGAAAACCTGAAGCTGAACAAAGCCAAAAGTAAGCAACAATCAACACAACACTCAACCTACAAAAAACAATAAAACACAGGAATCAGAAAATACCTCTCAACCAAAACCCTAAATGTAAGCAGAGTTAACTTTCCAATCAAAAGAAACAAATTGTCTGATTAAATAAAAATGCAAGATGCAACAATCTATTGTCTACAAGAAATACACCTCACACCCCAAAACACAAATAAAATAAAAGTGAAAGGTTGGAAAAAATATACCAGGCACATGGAACTTGAAAGCAAGCAGGAGTAGCTATTATCATATCAGACAAAGCACATTTTAAGCAAACATCAGTCAGTAAATACTAATAAAGGGAGAAATTCAGCAAGAAGACATGACAACCTAAACATATATGCACTCAACATTGGTGTTCCCAAGTTCACAAATACTTGCAAGCTTAAAGGAACAGATAATAATGGGAGATTGCAACACCCCACTCTCTTTAATAGACAGAACATCTAGACAAAAAAACCCAACAAAGATATCCTAGAACTAAACAATACTTTGGACAAAATGAACTTAACATTCACTTATAGAGTATTCCAACCTATGGCAGCAGATTACACATTTTTCTCAGTAGCCTATATAACTTTCTTCAAAACAGATCGCTTCCTATGTCATAAAGCAAATCTTAACAAATAAAAAAATTTTGAAAAAAATCCCCTGTATGTGAACAGACTGTAATGGAATAAAATTTGAAGTCAATGACAAGGAAAACCACAAAAGTCATTCAAATTCATGGAGACTGAACCACACACTTTTGAACCACCAATGGGTCATTGAAGAAATTAAGTAATTCCTAGATTTAAATGAAAATGAGGATGCAACTTACCAAAACCTGTGGGATGCAACAAAGTCTTATGAGGGATGTTTACAGTCAAGAGAAATCTCAAATAAGCAATCTGATGATGCATTTCAAACTCAGAAAAACAAGAACAAGCCAACCCAAATGTAACAGAGGAAAGAGAGGATAAAGTGAGGAAAGAAACCAATGAATTGGAGACACAAGGAACAATGAAACAAAAAGTTGGTTCTTTGACAAAATAAATGAGATCCACAAATCTTTAGCTGAATAACCAAAAAGAAAGTAGAAGATACAAATTAATAAAATTGGCAGTGAATAAAAGGGATATTACAACAGACACAAAAGAAATTCAGAAGATCATATGGGAATATTTTGAAAACCTATACTTCAGAAAACTAGAAAATGAAGAAGAAACAGATAAATTTACTGATACATATGACCTATCAAAATTGAACCAAGAGGACATAAACAACTGAATCAGATCTATAACAAGCAATGAGATTGAGACAGTTATATAGAAAAAATGGACAAAAAGAAAAAAATCTCCCAACACTGCTGGATTCTACCAGACTATAAGAACTTACACTAATGAGCCTCAAACTATGCCATAGGTTATAAAAAGAAGGAATGCTACCAAACTCATTCTGCAAAACCAGTATTGCCCTAATACCTAAACCAGGTAAAGACGCATCAAAAAAAAAAGTTACAGGCCAATATCCCTGATGAACATAGATGCAAAAATCCCCAATAAGACACTGCTAACAGAATCCAACAACACTTGAAAAAGATCATACACCATGATCAAATAGGTTGCATTCCAGGAATGCAAGGATAGAGCAACACATGCAAATCCATAAATGTAACACAGCACATAATAAACAATCAAGGATAAAACCACATGATCATCTCAACAGAGGCAGAAAAAGCCTCTGTCAAAATTCACCATCCTTTCATCACAGAAGCTCTGAAGAGACAAGAACTAGAAAGAACATTCCTCAACATTATAAGTGCTATATATAACAAACTTACCTCCAGCATTATACTAAATGGGGAAAACTGAAACCATTTCAGAGTGGACAAAGGTGTCCACTCTCTCACTCCTTTTCAATATAGTACTGGAATTCCTAGCCAGAGCAGTTAGACAGGAGAAAGAAATAAAAGGGATTCAAATAGGGAAGGAAGAAGTCAAATTATCCCTATTTGCAGATGGTAGGATTTTATACCAAAAAGACCCTGAAAACTCCACCAAAAACTCTTAGCTCTTATACACATGTTTGGTAAAGTAGCAGGATACAAAATCAATGCACAAAAATCAGTAGCATTTCTGTACACAAATAGTGAACAGTCAGAGAAAGAAATCAGGAAAACAATACCATTCACAATGGTGTCAAAAATTTTAAATACCTAGGAATAAATTTAATGAAGTAAGTGAAAGACCTATGTAATGAAAGTTATAAATCACTAACGAAATTAGTGAAGACATCAGAAGATGGAACGGTCTCCCATGTTCATTGATTGGCAGAATCAATAGTGTGAAAATGGCTATACTATCAAAGACAATTTATATATTCAATGCAAGCCCCATCAAAATATCAACAACATTCTTCACAGAGACAGAAAAATCAACCCTAAGGTTCATATGGAAGCACAAAAGACCTTGAATAGCCAAAGCAATCCTGATCAAAAAGAGCAAAGCTGGAGGTATCACAAGGCCATAGTAATAAAACAGCATGGTACTGGCACAAAAACAGACAAGAAGACCAGTGGAAAGAAGACCCAGATGCATACTCGTGTAGCTACAACCATTTGATTTTCATCAAAGGAGCCCAAAACATGTGTTGGAGAAGATAGTCTCTTTAACAAATGGTGCTGGGAAAACTGGATTTCTATCTGTAGAAGATGGAAACTAGATCCCCAGTCTCTACCCTGTACTAGTATCAATTCAAAGTGAATCAAAGGTCTTAATGTAAGATCTGAAATTGTGAAACTACTACAGAAAAGAAGGGGAAATACATCAGAACATTTAGGTATAGGTGATACCTTTATGAATAAAACTTTAATAGCTTAGCAATCAAGAGAAAGGATTGACAAATGGAACTGCATCAAACTGAAAAGCTTCTGCACAGTAAAGGAAACAGTCACCGGACTAAAGAGACAGCCTACAGAATGGGAGAAGATCTTTGCCATTTATACCTCTGACAAGGGATTAATAACCAGAAAATACAGGAGCTCAAAAAACTAACCCCACACAAAGAATCAACAACCCTTTGAGTAAATGGGCAAATGAGCTGAACAGGCATTTCTTAAAAGACAAAGTACAAATGACCAGTAAGTGAAGAAAATGCTCAACACCCTTGGCCTAAAGGAAATGCAAATCAAAGTGACATTGAGATTTCACCTCACTCCAGTCAGAATGGTTATTACCAAAAGCACAAACAGCAACAAAAGTTGGTGAGGATAAAGGGATGGGGGTGAAGAAGTCTTATACACAAGGGAATGTAAATTAGAAAGCTGTATGGAGGATCCTCAAAAAACTGAAAATTAGACTGGTCATACCATCCAGCAATACCACTCCTGGGCATCTACCTGAAAGAATGTAAACCAGGATACAATAGAGGCACCTGCACACCCATGTTCAATGCAGCACTATTCACAATAGCCAAGCTTTGAAAATAGCCTAGTTGCCCCTTAACTGATGAATGGATTAAGAAAATGTCATATGTAAATAATGCTCTGTTATGTAATTATTATTTACATGTAAGTATTATTTAGCCATAAAAAAGAATGAAATTTTCATTGCTTGCAGGTAAATGGATGGAACTGAAGACCACGTTAAGTGAAGTAAGCCAGGCTCAGAAGGACAAATGTTGAATGTTTTCCTTCATATGGTGAAGCTAGATCTATAAATGCAAACATAAATACATAAATGATCATATATGCATAGATATGTTTATTGAGTGGGAACACATGATTCTATTAGTGGTTCTGTCTAAGGGGCTAGGAAAGGCAGGAGAGTAAAAGAGATTAATAAGTGTGAGTAATATTGAAATGCAATGTGTCTGTGTATGAAGATAATATAACGTAAAGTAAGCTGGTGAATAATAGGGGAGCAGGGCTATAGAGAAAAAGAAAGTAATGGGGATAATCTGATGAAAGCATACTATCCATGTGTGAAATACCAAATCGAACCCCCTTTGAGCATCAATGTGCACTTAAAAAATGAAGGTCAGGAAGGTAAAACAAGTCCTGCCCGCGGGTGACTACCGTTGTGTGGGGGAGGGTAAAGGGAGAGTGAATATGGTGGATTTACTTTGTATATGTGTATGAAGCCTGTTCAAGTTGTTCTAAGGATTGGGGGAGGGGAATGAAGGAAAATGATGAAGGGGGTGACTTTAGTTAAGATACATTGTAAGCACATATGTAAATGTCACACGAAACCCCCTGTACCACTATTATATGCTAATAAAGAGATCAGAAACAGGAAGTAAACACTGTAAAGCTGCAAGCTCCCCTCCCATCACCTCCTTTTAGATGTTAGTTATAAGGACAGGGCGGCACACAGCATAGTGTGGGAGAAAGAAGCCATGGTTCTTTGTCCCCAAGTTACTCCTGTCCTACCCATCTGACCCTTAGCACCATCATCCATAAGAAAGGGAGGATACTTTATGCCCCTGCCTCCATCACAGAGCTGTTGAAGGACAGACTGCAGGAGGTCCCAAAAGGTAATAAGTGGTCAAAGAGACACCTCTTCTTCCCAGGAAACTTCTGTCTGCACCTGAGAAACATCTCCACCCTCAGGCAATGCAAAAAGGCTATAAAAACCCAATCTCCACCCTGACCCACAGGACCACCAGTTTCCACGTCCCCTTGCATGCCCCCTTACGCAGCTTTTCTACTCTCTTCTCTACAAATAAAATCTTTCCGACCTCTGCTGCTGGAGTCTGCCTGTGCTTTCATTCTCAGAGCAGGCTCAAGAACCCTGAGCACCTGAAATTCCTGCGTGTGTCATCTGTGCGTCACTGTCTATGTGCATCACTGTCTATAGCAGTCAATGTTGTCTACTGTAATGACATACAACACTGGGACTTTGTGTAGAAGGCAGGAGCTATGCTGATGGTGACCACTGACCTGAAGAAGCCCTAAACATCACGGTCGGGTTTGATACATGGGGTAACTGAGGCTCAGAGAGCTGACAGGACCAGCTCCAAGATAGGTGAAAGGCAACACCTCCTGGCAGTCAATGTGGTGAAAGATCCTGGCGAGCCATGTGCCTGTGTTAATGATTGTACACGGGCTTGGGAACTGTGAGCTGTAATTGCTTACTGTCATTTATTGCACACTTAGTCTACGGGATGTCACAGTCACAGACTCCTTTCTCTATGGCATGGCTGCTCAGATCTGGTTTCATACTCAGATCCTTCAGGAAGCTTAAAAGTTCCAATGCCAGGCTCATCCTAGACCAATGACATCAGACCTTGTAGGCTGGAGCCCCCAATACTTCCCTTGCTTGCATGTCTTTAAAAGAGAGGGAATTTGCAAGGACTTTGATTGGGAGCCCTTTCCTTTTACCATCTGTGCACATTCTAGTAAAAGCCTGGTATGTTTATGCACTGAAATGAAAAGAATCCCCAGACTGTGCCTCTGAATGATTTCAAAAAGAAATACTGACGTTGTGTAACTTTATATAGTGCTGCCTTGCATGTATGTGCGTGTGTCCACACCCCACACGTGATGCAAGTGTGCCTTTGTCATGGTGTGTGGCAGGCACCAGCATGCGTCAGTCACCAGCCAATTGCTGCAGCTCGCTCAGGTTCAGGGCTGTGGCTTGTAGGACATGCTGGGAGAGGGATTCTTTTACAGAAAAAGAATACAATGTGGAAGATAGATCCAGAGATGAACATAAACACAAAAACAAGCATGGTCACACACAAACTCACAGTAACAGTGGAACTGCTCTATGAAACTCAGGGAACGATGGAAAAGAAAAGAGAACAACAAAGCATCAGTTATATCGTAAAACAACATCTGTGAAGGTAGAGGATGTAAGGATGTAGATTGAAAGCTGCTGAAAAATGGGGGGAGAGAGGAAAGAGGGGTTGATCGGACCAAAGTAAAGTAGACTCTCAGTGGGGACGCACTGAGAAAACCCTTGGGCAGCGACTTAAATAGTATAATGAAAGACAGGCCTGTAAAAGAGTACAGTGTGGGGGAGGGCGCTACTTGAGGAAGGGGTGGGTGAACAAAGAGATTAAGGTGAGGTGTATGGTTGATGGACTTCGTACACTTACATGAAATTAAACAAAGAAACCTCTTGCAATTGCTTTAAGTGGGGCAGGGGAGGGTCGAGGGGGAGAGATGGTGGGGGTGATCTAACCAATGTACAGTATAAGCCTATTTAGAATTGTCACAACGAATCCACCAATGCAACGAATATATCCTCCTAATTAAGAAAAAGGAAAAAGAATACAACTTTATAAATACAAAATAAGGTCCTGGATGAAAGATAACGCCATCTGTAATTATGCTGTCTGCCCCGACCCTAACATTGCCGTTTTTACAAAGAGAATGAATGCATGCTTTGCTTTTGCATCCAAAAATTAATAGTAACAAAATGAAAGCAAAGGCGATGTGGGAAAGATTCATATCATGAACCTTGAACTTGCACAGGCAAGTTGGTTCCCTGAGATTTGAGGATGGAAAGTTTTCCAAACAGAGCCAGGAGATTCCACGAAGCTGGATGGGGCCAAGAGGCTGGGAGAATTCACATTTCAGCATGGCTCACCGAGGACCTGTCTTTATTTCAACAGTCCTCAGATGAAGGGACTAATCAAAGATCAGCAGTGGCTGTAACATAATCTCAAGGGAGGTCCGGTTTCCCCATCTTATCGCTCTGAAGGGTGTGTGTGCCCACAGGTGTGCAGCTGCAAGGCCCAGTCTCCGCCTCCCACCATGCATTATTCACTCCGCTCCACCCGGTGAGCTAGAATCACCTGTATCTTGCTGCAGAGTCATGTGTGAGGCTCAGGGTCACCAACTAGTGGGAGGCAAGTTCCAAGTGGCTCAAGTGGATAGTTGTTCACCTGCTCTCCCTCTGTGCGGGATGGGATCCAAGGTAAGGGACTTGAGGGTGACCTCCCCTGAAGGCCTCTCTTCTGTCAGTTCCAAAGGATGGTGACACTGGGCCTCTAGTAGTCACAGAGAAGGAACTGGTTTGCCCATAAACTTGTTTGGTGAAAACTTGTTTCAGATGGTTAAGGAAATGCCTCCCTTTTGCTGGTTGGTATGATAATTTAGAACCAAAATCAAGTGTGGTGGTTGTAATCTCAGCCCTTGGGAGGCTGAGGCGGGAGGATGGTGAGTTGAAGGCCAGTCTAGGCTACATAGCAAGATCTGTCAAAAAAAAAAAATTGGACAGTTAGAAATAATGAGTTGGTGTTGTCAATTCACTTCAAACTGATCTAGAACAGTGTGCTGTCCAGGCTAACTTTCTGTAATGATAGAATGTTCTGTGTCATACTGGCCGATCAGGCTACCTGGGACTGCTGGGTGCATGAAATGTGGCTAACATGTCATTTTATTTAATTTTCATTAACTTAAGTAGCACATGTGGTTAGTGGCTAGTGGGTTACTGGATTAGACAACACTGATACAGAGCCTTAAATAATCGTGACCTAATGTTAAAGAGAATTGTAGGTGATAATTGTTTTCACATGTAAGACTATTTGTAAATTTACTTTTCTATCTCAGGTTCTGTTTACTCCTCAATGCAATAACCCCAAGCTGTCCCAGGTAACAGTTAATTTAACAAAGCTAAACAGAAGCTGAACAGTGAAAAGGCTCTTCTGGGGAGACGGAAGGCAGAACTTCAATGTCAAACCCATTACTTTTTTTCCAGTAGTTATATTAAGTATTATAATTAAGTACTATAGACATACTTAAGAGTATCGTTTTTCTGTTTTTAATCGTTAGCTCATGTGTTATCTACTTAGAGATCATTATTTGTTCTTAGCTTATTTCTCCTCTAGACAACCAAAAAGGTTACAGAAACATTTATGTACGCAGTCAGAATAATTTAGTCAGAATGATGAGCCACTAGGAAACTCTAGCTACAGCCTGTCATCGATCCAGTCAGTCAATTACCCATTTCTATAGCACCGAATACTGTTGCCTTGGCAACCACTAACTCCAAATGGCACTGGCCTTGACTGAAACGTGTTTGAACTCCCAGGTCAAGGTCTTGGGTTCGCTTTCCTTGGTCACATTCCATCTTGAAATGGGAACTCTAGGAAGCTTGTTTCGTTGGGAAAAAGTAATTTGCTGAGTAGAGCGAAACATTTACTGTCTGAAGTTTTGCAGAAGAAAGGCGACAGGTGTACATGTCCTCAGCAAGGTGTGGGTGGCATTTCTTGTTATATGAAAGTCACGCTGAGGTAAACAGGTAGATTTATTGGTATGTTGTCTGGACATATCAATGAAGACAGCTCTCCTTTATGAGTGAAGTCCCAGATTCTCTTGGAAGG
Organism: Castor canadensis; assembly: GCF_047511655.1. Taxonomy (NCBI): domain Eukaryota; kingdom Metazoa; phylum Chordata; class Mammalia; order Rodentia; family Castoridae; genus Castor; species Castor canadensis. The sequence goes on along the minus strand of NC_133403.1, from coordinate 27,899,038 downwards.
AGTTAAGGGAAAATATGCTAAATTGGCACGTTGACTATTTCCAGCTGAAATTACTTAACTGTCACTCAGAAAGGGCCACTTGTCCTGCCTTTTCTACATACAGCAAGAAGCCATGTATATTTTGGGGGAGGATGTCCTTTACCTACCGAGGCTGAAAAACGGCCGTGATCACCACAGGCGGGTGATTGGGGCTGCAGTGGACCTGAAAAGCTGGCTAGCCTTTCCTCACGAGCTCCCACATCTCCTCCCCCCAGCAACATCTCTAGAATCTCCCAGATTCTAGATATCCATGTGTCCAGTCATCTCTTCACGGACTTCTCTTTCTTTATCTAAAATAGTGTAAGAGCGCCATGGTTTGGTCAGTTCTTCAGACTTCACTGTCTTGTTAAGATCCCCACATACATGGAAAATTAGTAAAACTTGGCTCTTTGTGTGGGTGTACACCTGTAATCCAAACTACTCGAGAGGTAGACGTGTGAGGGCTGAGGTACAAGGCCAGACAAAAGCAGAGACCCTATTAGGAAACCAAACTAAAACAGAAAGAGCTGGAGGAGTGGCTCAGGTGGTAGAGCGCTTGCCTAGCATGCCTGAGGCCCTGAGTTCAAACTCCGGTAGCACCCCCACCATTAACTGGATTCCCAGTTCCAGCCAAACAGCCCTCATAAGAACTGAGTGTGGAGTAGAAGGGATCTGTCTCACTCATGCCTTGGGAAAATATTGTCTGGATGGAGCACCACACTACTGTGTCTAAAAAGAACAGGACGAGCTGGCCACCTGTGGCTCACGCCTGTAATCCCAGCTATTTGAGAGGCTGAGATCGGAAGATTGAGGTTCAAGACTAGCCTGGGCAAACAGTTTGTGAGACTCTCATCTCCTAAATAGCCAGAACAAAAGAGTGGATGTGTGGCTCAAGTGGTAGAGTGCCTGCTTTGCAAGCATGAAGCCCCGAGTTCAAACCCCAGTGCCTCTAAAAAAAAAAGGCACAGGATTGATATATCTAGCTACATCTAGCAACTTGGATGGATGGACCTCAAGGATATTATGTTGAATAAGGAAAAAAAAAGCTGCAAAAGTTTATATGCCATTCCCAAAATGACATTACTGACTGCCAGGAGTGAGGCAGAGGGTGGAGGGTGTAACTGTAGGGTATCAGTGGGGAGGAGAGAACCATTCTGTATCTGCACCTTTTTATTTTTCTAGTATGGGGTTTGAGCTCAGGGCTTTGCGAATGCTGGACAGGTTCTCTACCTCTTGAGCTACACCACCAGCCCTCTTGCTTTAGTTTTCAAACAGGGTCTTGAGTTAATGCTGGGACTTTCCTGGGCATACAGTCATAGCTAAGATGACAGGCATGTGTCATCGGGCCCGGCTTTTTATTGCTTGAGTTGGGTGTCTCTATCTGTTTGCCCTGGCTGGCCTGGAACCATGATCCTCCTGATTTCTGCCTCTTGAGTAGCTGGGATTAGAGGTGTGAGCCACGGTGCCCGGCTGCAGTTCTGCATTGTATTAGCATGGTGGTTGTAGGGAGCTATACAAGTGATAAAATCACATAGAACTACACACACAAGTACACATAAAACTAGCGAAATCTGAATAACCTCTGAAGATTGTACGAAGGTCAATGTCCTGACACTACAGTTAGATGACCATTGGGGGAAGCTGGGTGACGGCTACACAGGATCTCTCTGCACTATTTCCATAACTTCTTATGAGGCTGTTATTATTTCAAAACAAGAAATTAATTTTTTTAATTTAGGTAATCTCTTTTTACAAAATGATTCAACATTACTTAAATCTGCTGGAGGAAATACCAAAGGGAGACTTACTTGCTGTGTTGCAAGGGAAGTCTCTTTGCTGGGAGTGCCTCAAATGGCAGCGTTCTCGCATAGAATGTGAGAAGCTGGGTTCAAAGTTATTCATTCAAGGGAGTCTTCTCCCTTGAATGGCAAGTTTTACTCAGCCATAAGGAATAGTGACATGTGGTTTGAAGGTGAATGGATGCAACGGGAGGACATCACGTTAAGTGAAGTGAGCCAGGCTCAGAAAGACAAAGGCTGCGTGTTTTCTCTCATTTGTGGAAGATAGATCCAAAGATAAACATATGCACAAAAACAAGCATGATCCTACACAAACTCAGATGTAGAAGTGGTCTATGGGACACGGGGAAGGAGGGAAAGGAAAAGAGAATGACAAAGTGTCAGTAAGACTGCAGAACATCACATCTGTGAGGGTAGAGGATAGAAGGATGTGCACTGAAAGCTGCTGAAAAATGGGGAGTGGGAGGGAAGGGGTAAGGGAGAGTGATGGAAGGGGTTGAACGGATCAAAGTAAATTACACCCACATCGGGGACGCACTGAGACACCCCTTGATCATCGACTTAAATATTAATAACGGAAGACAGGACTGGAAAGTAGGTACAGTGGGGGGGTGATAGTGGGAGGGGGAGTGAAGGAGATTCAGGTGAGGGGATTTGGTGGATGGACTTCATACACTTGTATGAAATTGAACAAGAAGCCTCTCACAATGGCTTCAAGTGGGGTGGGAGGGGTTGAGGGGAGAGACAATGGGGTGATGTAACCAATGTACAATGTAAGCCTAAGTGGGATTGTCCTGTGTAACAAATCTATCCTTATAAAAAAAATAATAAACTAAGGCAAAAACATCTGGAGCTGTGGCTCAAGTGGTAGAGCACCTGCCTGGCAATGGGAGGCCCTGAGTTCACACCCAAGTACTGCAAACAAGAAGTTAGTTTTGACAGGTGGAGACTTTCTTTTTCTTTTTTTGGTGGTACTGGGGTTTGAACTCAGGGCCTCAGACTTGCTAGGCAGGTGCTCTACCACTTGAGCCATCTGCCAGCCCTTTTTTGTATTGGGTATTTTCAAGATAGGATCTCACCAACTATTTCCCCGGGCTGACCTCAAACTGTGATCCTCCTCTGTGCCTCTTGAGTAGCTGGGATTATAGGCGTGAGCCACTGGAGCCTGGCTAGTGGAGGCTTTCTTATCCACTTACACTTTATCACCCCTACCCCGCAGTCTCCCTATTTTTCTAAAACTCAATTTTTCATTGTCAAGGTCCAGTCACAGTTATATTCTGTTCTGTAATGCCACTTCGCATTGTTTAAAGTCATATATCCTTACTTTTGTACTGGGTATGGCTGACTTTTAAAGCAAAGGTGAAACTTTTGGAGCAGTGTGTTTTGAATCCACCCTCCCGTGCAGGTAAGAGTGTGAACTCTCCTCCACTCAGCCTCCGAGATGTTACTGCAAGTAGCAAAACCAGTGCTTTATATTGAAACCTTGAAGAAAAGTCAAATCGTATGTGCTTTCAACACAGGAATGGTGACACTACTTTAAATAACTTCCTAATTAACTGTAACTTTATTGGTGTCTGCTTAAAAGCCACTTAAAAGGCTAGGCACTGAGTTCAAGACTGTTGCCTTGTTCCCTGAGCCTCTAATTTTATTTCTAAACAGATTGTAAATCCCCAGGGCCCTTGCACATAGTAGACATTCAAAATAGCTGCCGATTGGTCACTCAGGTGTTAGACTCACGTGAAAAATAAGAACAAAACCTGTACAGTTATGATTGGAATTGTGCTCATGTCCCAATATGGTTCTGCATTAGTTTTCATGACTATAACAAAGTATATGAAGTTAGATTACTTTATAAAGAAAAGAGGTTTGTTTAGCTCACACTTCTGGAGGGTTAAGAGCACACAATTTGAGTAAAGATCACACCTCCAGAGAGGAAGCTGGAGGAAAGAGGAAGGTCCAGGTTTTCTCCTTTTGTAACGACCATCTCACCCAAAATAATCGAGGGGTCCTTGAGAAGTACTTTAATCTCTACTGAGGGCAGCATCCCCAATGACCTACAGATCTCCCACTAGGCTCCATCTCTTTTTTTTTCCCCCTAGGTTTTCTTTTTTTTTTTATTTATTGTTTTATTATTCTTATGGGGGCTCCACCTCTTAAAGGTCCCGTCACCCTACACCACCAACCTGAGAACCAAGCCTCCAACACATGAACACTTAGACATAAACCACGTCCAAACCATAGCAGTGATCATCAACTGCTTTATTGCACTCGTTGTTCTTGTTTTTAGGCAGCATATCTGTATCATCCAGGATGTCCTCGAACTCACAATCCTCTTTCTTAGCCTCCCTGGTGCTGGAATTACAGCTGTGTGTCACCACACTTAGCTAATACTACAGGTCCCCACCCACCCACCATGCTGGGGGCTGAACTAGGCAAACACTCTCCCACTGGACTACACTCCAGCACGGTCGTTTACTCCTGAACTGGCAACAGAGATTTTGGGCAAACACTCACAATCATAGTTTTTAGCAGGTGCCACACACTTGTTTCATTTTGGCTTGGCTTGAGTCAAGCAGAGTCAATGTAGAAAGTTCTACAGTGGTTGAAGATACCAGTTCAGATTCTGCTTCTTCCCATCACTGCCATTTGGGGAAACTGAAACTGTTTTGCCTTCCAAGTGGGTTTCTGGGTGTTTAGGGGCTGGCATGAGCTCTGCTGTCCTTCTTTGCTTCAGAATTTAAGTTTTCCAAGTGAGTGGAATAAAAAGGTAATCCTAGTGCAGTTCAAAAGCTGAGGATCCCCAAGGTCAAATCCCCTGTGTCAAAACAGCATAACTCTGTCCATGACTCTTTTTTTCCTCTAGTCATACTGGGGTTTGAACTCAGGGCCTCTTATCACTTGATGCATACCTCCAGCCCTTTTTTTTGCTTTAGTTATTTTTCAGGTAGGGTCTCAAATTTTTGCCCAGGGCCAGCCTCAGACCAAGATCCTTCTGCCTATACCTCCGGCATCGCTGGGATCACAGGTTCATGCTACCATAGCTGGCTTATTGGTCCAGATAGCGTCTTAGGAACTTTTTGCCTGGGCTGGCCTCAAACTGAGATCCTCCTGATCTCTGCCTCCTGAGTAGCTAGGATTTTGGAACCCTGAAAAATGGTAACATTTATTGGTGATGATAATTCTAATTGTTAGAATTAGCACTACAGGAGATGTGGCTCAAGTGGTAGAGCACCTGCCTAGCAAGCTTGAAGCCCTGAGTTGGAACCTCAGTACTGTAAAAAATAATAATTAATATTATAATTTGGTCTTCTGACCAAAAGACGTAAACAATACCATTGCAGTCTCTACATAGAACTTATTGAGAAATCAACTGTTACTTGAGTTTTGACTTCTAACTTTGTAATTCCAGTTGTTCAAATCCCACTGACTTCACTCTGAGATATTTGAAAGTGTTTTATGAAGAGTAGGCGTGTTATTTTTAAAGTATTGTAAACCATAAACACATTATTGCTGTATTATTTACACAAACGCATATGCACAGGGGTGGAGAGGGCCAGAAGAATTGTCCAACGTGAAATGGCGACATTTTCTTTTTAAAAAAATGCATTTGGAGGCTGAGGCTATGTCTCAGTGGTACAGCATTTGCCTACATGCACAAGTCCCTGGGTTCAGTTCCCAGCACAGCAAATGTGTGTGTGTGTGTGTGTGTGTGTGTGTGTGTGTGTGTGTAGTAATTGTAGACGTTTGGGGTTCGGTGTGACATTTCATAGCATGTATACAGTGTGTAATCATCAGATCAGCGGTTAGGTCAGATATTTACCATTTCTCTGTGCTGAGAACATTCAAACTCCTGTCTACTAGCAATTTTGAAATACTCTGTAATTGATAAGTTACTCTGCCGTGCTGTAGTGTATCAGAAGTCATTCCTCCCATGCAAGTGTACCCCTGTACCTATTAGCCATCCTCTCTCCATCTCCCTGCCCCCACAGCCTTCCCAGTCTTGGGGCACCACTGTTCTACTCTCTACTTCTATGAGATCAACTTTTTTTTGCCTGCACAAATCAATGAGGTTGTGTGGCATTTGCCTTTCTGTGCCTGACTTATTTCACTTAACATAATGTCCTCCAGCTACATCCATGTTGCTGCAACTGACAGAGTTCCTTCTTTTTATGCCTGAATAATATTCCATTGTGTATATATTCACTCATCCATAAATGGACAGAAAATGGAGGTAATTTCTAAATGGTGGGATTGTGGATGATTTTTAGTCTTTTTTTTTTTGCATTTTTTTCCAGGATATCTAAATTGAATATGTAATTCTCTTATAATCAGACTGGAAAAAATATTTTAAAGAGCAATATCCATTGGCTTACTCTTAATAGCTGCTTATTTAATGAGCATGCATCTTGTTTTGTCTACCTATTTTATCTCACTACAAATCATTCAGTGTAATAGCAAAATACAGAATAGCAAAATTTAAAAGTAATTGCCCGCATTTTCTTTTTTTGCCTATTCGTCCCCAAGGTGATTTCTTTCTTTCTTTCGTCTCTCTTCCCATAACAGGCTGTAAAACCCCAGCCCATGATACCCACGTTCCCACCTGCGTGGCGGTGCCCACCGGGGAGTCGTTACTTGCAGCTCCTGGCTAGAGCACTTGTGCATTTTACTTTCTATTATTTGGGGCAGAGAAGGCGTGCTTCTGGAGAAAGAGTAATTCTGAGGACTGACAGGTACCTCTCTGGTCTCCATGTCTGCCTAGCCTTGACTTTGATAGATTTGGGTTTAGGCCTTTTTGGGCTACCTCTCCAGAACGAAGAGCCAAGAATAGGGGTCCACCCTGCTTGGCAAGTTCAGTGTCATGGAAGAGAAGTCACGTGATTGACACTGAGATAGAGGAAAATGGGCAGGACAATCTCTCATCTCTGGTTGTAGGGGAAAAAATAACTGGTGTCACAATTTGTTCAACTAACAAATGGCCACCTCCTGGTGATGGAGCAGATGGGTCCTGGTGGGTCTTGGTTACCAGTCCCTCCTCTGTAAGCTCCTTTCTCCTTTCTCCATATAACAGTGTTTGGAGGAGTTTTCCATCTTTGGTTGTCTTCACTCTGGCTTTTGCATTTACACTGTCTCGGGGAATGACAGTCACCTATGTTTGCCCTAGATCGCTGGACTGGGTCTAACACCAGTAAGTGAGCACAGCAAAGTGGCATGAGTCATCTACAGATCTTGTCAAATGCAGCGTGACTCAGGTCGAGGAGAGGTGCTACGTCTGTATCATAACCAGCTCCCAAGGGAGGCGGCCATGCCTGGACCACAACTCAGGGAGCAGGGTTAGAAGTACAGCCCTGGGCTGCTCTCATACGAGTGCCCTAGCAAGCCTGAAAACCATCAGCCAGCTGCATATGTTCCGAAATTCACCAGCAAATCCCACTACCTGCTCAAATTTGACAATTTATAGGTTGAGTATCCTTCATCTGAGGCTTTTTGAGGGCTGATGCGATGCCACTAGGATATTCCATACCTGACCTCATTTGATGGGTCACAGGCAAAACAAAGCCTTCCAAAATCTATTGAATAAAATTATGTTCAACTGAGGTATCCAAAACAGAAATGGATTTCTGGGTGCCATCCCAAGATATTTCATTATGTCTATGCAAATATTCCAAAATCCAGAAAAAAAAATCCCAAACCTGAAACTCCTGATTTCAAGCATTTCAGATAAGGGAACCTTGACCTGTGCAGTATAGGTTTAAGTGACATCTAAGTGTGCCAGGAGCCACAAGCCACTTTTACCCAAGTATTAGTTAAACACCCTTTTGGGGATGAGGAATAAATGAAGTCATGTTGAAAGCTGTCTGTTTGGTGATGTCTATTAATTTCCTCATTAACCCAAATGGACTTGGATTGAAGTGGGAAAAAAAATCCCTGGGAAAATTTTTGCATTTGTTGGTTCAGGTGTGTTTTAGTATACTCCATCGTCAATATTGATTTCTGCTGTGTTTACCTTGAAGTATCTTTTATTCCAAGAACAGCTGGCTGAGGATGCTGAGAAGATGCCCCTTACAGCAAGAAAAACGCCTCTCTCTCAAGTTCACGTACAAACCGATAGGCAAACAAGGAGCCTCCATCATGATTGGCATAGACGGCCTTCGTTTACAAAGCTCCAAAGACCAACATTTATTCTGACACATTTTTTCTAACATCCCTGAGTCAATGTGCTTTCACCCTGTACTCATGCTGAAAAATAAGCATCATATATTTGCAAATATTTTTCCCTCTCCCTGTTACTCCCATGGCCCAGTAAAGACTCCAGGACCCGTTCTCAGCTTTACAGGCAGACTATCTAATCCCTGAGGAAATGTACAAGCGTCATTCTGTTTGCTGATATTCATAATTGCACTCATTCATTGGTGGTTAAGAGGCCGCAGCTGGATAAGAAAACGCCAACAGACTTCTGGTCGTTAGATAAGAAGATAATCCTTCAGCTGTCAGCATGGCGTCCACCAGTCCCATGAAAATGGGTGACATCATTCCTCTCTCATGCCAGCTTGTCGGTTTCATAGCTAAGACTCCTTAAATCCAAGTCTCAGCCCACACTTGTGTTCTCCGCAACATTTTGGTTTAGATTTCAGATGCCACTGAGTGCTAGCTTTCAGAATTAGGGACAGCACCTTGGAGTGGACGTCCACTAAGTTCTATGGGAGTAACACAGTTCAGTTAGGTGTCTCTGTTAATCCAGGAAGCAACAACGGACCTGCAAGGTGGCATCTCAACTGGAGCGCTAGCTGACTTTGATGCTGTTAGTGCTGTAAGAGTACAACTGCTGAGCAAAAACATATTTATTTTGAGATGGTGTCTTGCTATGCCACCTAAGCATGATCTTCCTGCCTCCCGAGTGCTGGGATTATAGGCATGCATCACCATACCTGGTGAAGAAGATCTTAATTTAGAAGTATCTCAACTCCAAGTGCAAGGGATGTATAATGAAGCACTACATGTGTATTTGAACAAGGGTATAGTTGAAATCTTGCTTTGCTTCTCTTGGTGTGTGCACTTTCTAAAAGGCCCTTGAGGAGATAGGAGGATCATGGTTTGAGGCCAGCCTGGGCAGAGACCAAAGGGCTGGAGAGTGGTGCACATGGTAGAGCTCCTGCCTTGCAAGCTAGAGGCCCTGAGTGCTGAACAGGACATACTGCCGCGCTGACACGCTTTTTCTGTAAAGGGCCACATGGCCTCTGTGGCCACCACTTATCTCTGACAGTACAAAAGGAGCCACCCGCATACATAAATTTATGTGGCTGTCTTCCAGCAGCATCACACGTGGACACTGAAGATGAATCTCATAGAAGCTTCTCATTTCTTTCTTTCTTTTTTTTTTTTAGGTGGTTCTGGGGTTTGAACTCAGGCCTACACCCTGAGCCACTCCACCAGCCCTTTTTTGTGATGGGTTTTTTTTTGAGATAGGGTCTCGCGAACTTATATGCCTAGGCTGGCTTTGAACCTTGATCCTCCTGACCTCCTGAGTAGCTAGGATTATAGGTGTGAGACACTAGTGCTGGCAAAGCTTCTCATTTCATTACATAATATTCCCTTGATTTTTCTCCTAATAACCTTAAGATATTCTTGGTTCATGGGCCCTTGAAAATATAGGCACTGGGACTGGATTGATCCTTAGCACAGAGCCTCAGACCTGTTTTGCTTTTAGTTTTCTTTTGTCCTCCCTTCTTCCCTCCTTCCCTCCTTCCCTTCTTCCCTCCTTCTCTCCTTCCTTCTTCCTTCCTTCCTTCTCTTTCTTTCTTCTTTCTTCCTTCCTTCCTTCCTTCCTTCCTTCCTGTCCTTCTTTCTCTCCTCTCCCTCCCTCCCTTCCTTTCCTTTCTTTTTCTTTCTGCCTTTTTTTCTTTTTTGACAGGGTCTTGCAACCTAGCCCAAGCTGGCATAGAACGCACCATCCTCCTGTCTCAGCCTCTCCAGGGCTGGGATCACAGGCATACACCACTACACCTGCTGCTTACTGGTTTCTTATCAGTGCATTGTGGAAGCATCCTAAGTGCTGTCAGTCTGCAGTGTGTGGAGTGGGGATGACACCAGAAGCATGCCAGGTCTGCCTGTGTTCTTGTATGATTAGCCTGTGTCACATCCTCTGGTAGGGCTGTTAAGATTAGTTTTCTTCCTTACCATCTTCCGGAAGGATCCTGATGAGAACATTTAAAAAAGTGGCTCTACAGTAAATATTTCCCAACCTTTCCTATAAGTCAGCTTTTGGTTCTTTGGGTATGAATTTTTAGTGAAAGTTGGAAATGTAGGTGCTAAAGAAAGGCACACATAGCCCATCAGGAGTTGGCGTTCGATCCCTTGCTGTCATAGCAGATGTTTCCAGCTGCTGTTATTAGAGATGATTGGCAGGCTCTGGGCCCGAGAGATTGCCTTCCCCTTACCGGAGGGCAGGAGGCAGCCGGGTAGCTCTCTAACCTAACTGCGGGCTGCATTTCTGGCCTAAACCCAGACATTGGCGCGCTCACAGCTCATGGGGAACCTGACAGGCAATTGTATTATGAAAGCTGACATGCTGAATGAACCCCTTTAACTATATTCTTTACCTGTCTCTTTGTGTTAAAGGGGGAGCAAGCGAAGAAGGGAGGGGACCGAGGCAGGAGGGGATGGCAGGTGGAATAAAATATCAGGCGGTTTCATGTGCGGAGCCGATGTAGACGGTACAACAAGAAAGGGTTGCACAGAACAAATCTCTATTGTTCCCTGTCATCTTTAAATGAGTGTCAAAGTAGGCAGGGGGCCTTTGACCGTTAACCGCACAATTTAGCTGGCCTGTTGTGTGCTGCGGGTCCCACCTCCTTGGAGTTTCTCAGATTAGGAAAGCAGGCCCCAGCCCCTTATAAATGGGCCATCTCTTGTTCTTTGTGTCTGGACTGCTCAGTGTGAAATCCACAGTGACGTTAAATGTTTTCTAATGAATAATTACTGAAAGGAAATGGAGGGCTATGTGTGTAATGGATTGTAGCCATTAAAATGTTTTATTTTGCACACAAAAATGTTGTCCTTCACAAGCACCGTGATTGTTGCAAGAAGGCTTTTGTGCTGCGCCTGTTTCAATGGATTATCTGCGAGGGCTTCCATCCCAAATGGAAATCAAAGGCGCCTTTGGCAAACGAATGGTTTTCAAGATGGCAGCCATGAAACACATTTAGTATTTAAAGTTGTGAAGTTTAAAGAAATGTTTGAACTCAGAAGATTTTCTCACTTACTTTCCCCCCTTTTGATTTGGGAAAGTGAAGGGGTTCCCCCACCCCCCGACCTCTGTCCTGTTCTAGCGGCTGGACCATCAGCCTTTACAAGACTCCTGGAACCTATTTCTTAGAAACAATCGAAAGATCCCAGGAATGACACTTTCTTTTGGCTATACTTAATTTTTTTTTCTGGATCTGTGTGTATAAATAGGAGAGTACAAGAAATTTCAAGTGGTACCTTGCTGGGAACTTATTAAGAAATTCTCATGGAGTTTATTGGGGAAACTATTTGAGTGGCTACTCTATGTCTTTTTTTTTTTTTTTAATTCAATGTCTTTCTAAATACTGAGACACGTGGGTTTGTGCACCAGCTCTACTTGGTTTATAACATGAATTTGGGGAGTTTCTGGTGCCTCATGAATCCGAGTAGAGTTGTGAATGTCAGAGTTTTGCTGTTTTGTTGTTAATCAATCAGACAACTATCATAACCAGAGTCTAGTCTAGTCTCTTCTCTCTCTCTCTCTCTCTCTCTCTGTCTTTCTCTCTCTTCACTGATGTTGGGGTATCTGCAGGCAAGGCTAGCTGTGGTTGGTTTTCTGATACTTGTAGGTTAAACTTTTGTGAAATGTATACAGAATTTTTGTAACTCCTTGTCCATCTGCCTTCATGGGACAGAGGGTAGGTACCCACCCTCTTGGAGGATGTGTGGATTGGAGCCCAATACACTTAAAGTATTTTCCCCCATGAAAATAATCATATTGAAGTACTATATAGAAAAAAACATGCATTTCTTCTTTATGAATTAGAGATATTGACAGAAATAGGTGTTGGTGGCAAGATGGTACCTGAAAGCCTTCTCGGTCTATACGCTTCAGACAAGAGAAATCACAGAAATTGAACCAAAAACTTCCCCCTTGTGAAAGTATAGCAGACTAATGGCAGATGGTCCCCTAACAGGTGAACACAGCTTCTATCAAGCCTTGTTCTTTTGGCTTTGCTGACAAATGAAAATTCTGGAACTCTAATTTCCTGATAAAACAAGGCTTCTCACCTTCTTGGCTTCCCAAGCACAATTTTATATAAAAGAAGAGAAAGATGAAATAGTGGCATTCCCACCCAGACGGATATCCCATACACTTTCCTTTGAGTGGGGATACTGTAGAGTTAGGACATGCAGTTTTTAAAGGCTTTTCCTTGTGGTGTATAACTGTGAAATACACAAAATAACTGGGCAGCTTACTGTACTCTTATGACGTCTATGTTATGTAACCTCTGTGTGGGTCAAGGTGCAGAGTTTCCTAACTGCCCCCATAAGCCCCTCATAGGTCTCAGCCATTCACCTTCCTCATAGTCACTAAAGACAGCCACTATTTGATTTTTCATGACTTGTTTCGAATCATTTGCCAAGTATTGACAATACGTATGTGTGTGCTTGTCTCTGTGTGTGTGCACACATACACATCTTTTTAAAAATCCGAACAGTTTACAGAGATGCTAACTGGTATGGAACTAGGCCTAGCTCTGTCTTACCTGGTATCAAGAAAAAGAATCCCATGAGTTGGTCCTGTTATGCATAAGGAGATGAGAGGAAGACAGAATTGAATCAATAATAGAAAAGGTGACATTTGGACACAGCAAAAATTGCCACAGAGACATGGAACTACGGGCATCCTTGGTAACTCTTTTGGGTTGAAGTGGATTTATTTCTGTTTAAATTTGGGAAGAGAAAGCAGACTTCCAACAGCATTTATTGCTCAGCCACTCACAGGCTTACTAATTCTACCAGTCAAAATGAGCCATTTTTTCATGAACTACGAGTCACCAGATAATTGCGGGGGAGTGTGGCCGTGAGTTTTGCGTCCTTTGTTATTTTGTCTGGGGAGAAAAGGGAGTTCTGTGGGCTGTGAGATTTACTCAAAAGACATAGCCTTGTATCCGACCTTATGATCTCACAATAGGAGTTCTAGTTTGAGCCAAAAAATAGTATCTTTTTTTCCAGAATTTAAATTTTATTATTAAAAAATTCTATCCTTGAGCTGGGAGGATTGCTATGTGGCCGAGCACTTGCCTAGCATGCTCTGCAAATAATACTACTAATTTAGTCCTTTATATTTTATTTTATAAGGGAGAAAAAGTTCAATCTTTCCCTCACTCATTGTAGGGTTCATGGCAGAGAGCCCTCCAGCAGAAGACAGATTAACAAGAGAAAATGCATGCAAACTTGTGTAATGTTAGTTTTATATGACATGGGAGCCTTCAGAAACAGGGTGCCCCCAAACAAGGAGAATTAAACTTTTACTCTCAGCTTTGATGAGGAGTGGACAGTGTATAGGAGAATGACTGGACAAAGAAGGTGTGCCTTACCGTACGTTCTACCTCCTTATCTATGGGAGGTGAATGCCAGAAACAACTGTGGCTAGTACTGAACACATATGCCTCATGCTTTCTCCTATTCATACCTATGACAAGGTTTAACTTATTAATAAAGCATAGTAAGAGATTAACAATAATAATAGCAAATAATAACTCTCCCAGGCTCACCAGTCCCCAATGGTGGACACTGAGTTAGTTCTCCTCCAAACTGATGTGTCAGCAATGGCCAACTCTGTTCTTTGCACCGCTCTCTTGGAGCTCTGCATTCCTGGAGACAAGGATCCAAAGTCTACTGTGTGCTACCCCTTCCCTTGGCTAGGTCTTGTTGGATGGTCCCACCTGAAAAAGAAGGCACTGTGGAGGAAGTCAGAAGAAGAAATTTGGATGCTGGGAGAAGGGGTGGCAAAACAGATCTCTGGCACTATAATAGGAACATAATAAAAGTTTGGGACCTGGAGTGTGACAGGTCAGTGGGGAAAGCAGACAGACACTAGGCTGGGAGCATATGACTCTGCTTGTAAAACTCCATGCAGTCCAGTTTGTGTCGTACCTGGGCCTCCTGTACTGTGGGCTCTACAGATGCAGGATCAAACAGCTATGCATCAAAAATATTTGAAAAAGATTGCATCTGTACTGGACAGGTACAGACTTGTTTCTTGGCATTATTTCCTAAACAAGATAGTACAACAACTGTTTGCATAATACTTATGTTAGGTATTATAAACACTCTCAAAGTGATTTAAAGTATAAACAGAAGCTGTAATTAGGTTCTGTGCAAATGCAGTAGAATTTTATATAGTTTAAGCATCTGTGGATTTTGGTACCCAGGGCCTCACACATGTAAGCAGGTGCTCGGCCTCTGAGATGCACCCCAACTCTGCATATATTTTGTAATCATGTACACCTTTGCATCCTGCTGCCCTCCTCCAGCAGGGAGAAACACTGGTACATAACCTTTACAAACACTCTTTAATATTTGTGTTTTCTATCCGGGGTATAACGCACTCACTATTGTTGTAAATCTTGTTATAAATTTAAGGTGACTCACTTTAGGTGACACCATGGAAATACGTATGCTCTTTACACATGACGATGTTACCTTCCAAAGAGACAAGCAAAATCTCCAACTCTGTGGCTGTTGAGAATCACAAAGTCCCGTCACACTGGTGCTAGGGAGGCTCTAGGGGAGCCTGTGTTTTCACGTTTGTCGGGATGAGAGCAGGAGCCGTTTTTGTGATACTTGCTGCTAAGCCAGCCCTCCAGCCGTGCTTGGACCCACCAGCTCCTCTCTGTAAACACCACCTGCTGGCTCTTCACAGAGGAGACCCAGTTACAAGGGAGAGGATGCTAGTGAGTAACGATGGGCTGTGATACTGAGAGCTGAAAAGCAATTTACCTCTCTGTAGACAGAAGAATGGACATTTTTCTGGCTTGTTCACTGAGATAGACCAAGCAAGCACATAGAACAGGGCCCAGCACATAAAAGGAGCTTGAAAAATGTATGGCAAATAATTGAAGGTCATAAATCATAGCTACCTGGGGCAGGTATGGTAGTATATACCTGTAATCCCAGCTACTCAGAGGTGGAGGCAAGAAGATCAAAAGTTGGAGGCCAGCCCTGGTAAAGGTACAAGACCCTGTCTCAAAACCAAAATCGAAACAGAAGTACTGGGAATGCAGCTCAAGTGGTAGGGAAAAGTAGAGGAAGGGGAGTGAATGGGAAAAAAGGGAGAGGAGAAGTGGGGGGGTTAAGAAAGAGTAATGGAGTAAATTTGATCAATGTACATTATATACTTGTATGCCCTTGTACATTACCATACAATTAATTTATGCTAATAAAAAGGTTTTAAAATTTAAAAAGTGGCTCAAGTGGTAGAGCCCTTTCCTTCCTAACAAGCTCGAGGCCCTGGGTTCGATTCCCAGTGCTGTGCAAAACAAAAAACAATAATATGTTATTAAAAAAGAATAAGGTCGTTTGAATGATGAAATATACTACAGCCTTCTTCCAGGATATTCTGTATCCTTGTTCTTCTGATAAAATATGCTATATGCTTGTTGCTTAAGTTAGAAAAAAGCAGGATGGAGACCCTGTACTACAGGGAGAGTATGCTCTGTGAGGTACAGAATGGCGGGTTATTATTTTAAAAAACAAGATACAGTATGCAGTGAATCTGTCTGTAGAAATACAAACCCCAAATCATATCTGTGCATAAATTGTCAGGAAGGCTCCACACTGGACATTAGTGAATGTTGGGGAAGCAACTGAGGTTTAAAGAAATAAGGGAAGCTTTTGCTGTTCATTTCTTTTTGGACTGGTTGACATTTTTAAATGATATGGATATCAGTGATGTTAATATTTTAGTCTCTCTCTCTTTTACACACACACCATGCTGCAAGGAGTATGGCCAGATCTAACGGGAACCAAGAAGTTACCAGGTAGTTAGCATCTGCAGGGCTTTCTTCTTGACTTTCTGTCCTGGGACTGCAAATTGATGTATCTGCATACACCTAGGCTGCCATTGCTCCAGCCCCAGGTCTTCTCCATGCCTAGGTGGATTAAGCCTCAGAGCTCCCAATCCAGACTTCTGGGCTAGATTCCAGCCCACCCAGATAGGTCCATCCTCCTCCCCAACTGAGGCCCAGAAAGTGATGGGCTCAGATCTACAGGTGACTGGCTCCCCTTGCCCCTCACACAGGAGTGAGAAGGGGACAGTTTCCCCCTTAGGTGGTGAGGCAGTTCCTGGCACATGTATGATGCCAAGGTTCAGAGGAGACAGTGACCATGGCCAAAGTCACACAGCTACTTAGCAGTGGATTGTTCTAACTCCTGAGCCTTTTCCACAGCCTCCCCTGTCCCTTAACTGCTGTGTTTCTATGTCACAAAGTGAGCAAAGTACCATCCACCTGCTGAGCTCTCATGGGCATGACATAAGACAGATATTTGCAAAGTGTCCAGTTACCGCACGTGCACGCTATAAAAAAGTCAGCAAATAGAAAGGACTATTACCCACTTTAGCAAGGCGTCTGTGGCTCATGCCTATAATCCTAGCTACCCGGGAATCAGAGATGGGGACTGAGGTTCAAAGCCAGCCTGGGGAAATATTTCATGAGGCCTTAGCTCAAAAGTGCCCAACTCAAAAGAAGGGCTGGTGGAGTGGCTCAAATGGTAGGGCACCTGCCTAGCAGCGTGAGGCCCTGAGTTCAAACACCAGTACTGGCAAAAAAAAAAAAAAAAAAAGAAAGAAAGAAAGGACTGCTACTCATTTTACTATTACCTTTTATGGGCAAGGGGATATATTGGGGTAAGTCAGTGTTGATTTGGTTTCTTTCTGCTGTGGTCTCTCTCAGAGTAGGGATTTTTGCTAGAATCTTCCTCTTTGAATTCTCTAGATTGTTTCAAATCTATACAAGGCAAAGAATTACAAAGAAATGTAAATCACCTATTTGATAAAACTTGAGCTAGAGGCTGCAGACACAAAGAACAGGATTTAACCTTGAGGGGCTTTTAGAAGAGTCTGCCCATGAGCAAGAAACTGAGTAGTGAGGCTGCAGTGCTTTTGTGCAGGTGTAAACCAAAGAATACATGAAAATACAATAACGAAACTGCTAAAATTGCCTTAAAAAGCGGGGAGGGGAGACTAGAAAGAGAATAGAGAGCTGAATTTGATCAAAGCACATTACATGCATGTATGGAAATATCACAATGAAACCCCTCTGTACTATTAATATATGCTAATAAAAAATAAGGATAAAAAAGAAGCAAATAGGCTGCATATGGTGGTTTACACCTGTCATCCCAGCACTCAGTAGACTGAGGCAGGAAGATTGAGTTCTAGACCACTCTGGGTTGCACTGAGATCCTGTCTCAACAAAACAAAACAAAAAGGGAATTCAATAAAAGGTTAGCTATCTCATCCTTGTTAATCTACATCTTAAAAAAACAAAGGCTGCAGAGATACAGAATGGTAGGGAGAATTACTTACTTTATAAAATCTTTGAACAGGTTAAAAGATTTAGAAAGTACAAGCAAGTGCACAGTAAAAGTTAGGCCTCATTTCCAGCGTATGGTCACAAGCCTCACCTAAAGATTTCCAAAAACCTAAACAGCAAATCAGTGTGTTTTAGCAGCGTCTCCCTTCTAAGTGGGGTTGAGTCAATGTTCCTTCTTCATCTGCTACACGTTGGTGTTTTGTCTTCTGTGAATTGTCATTTACATCCTTTGTTTTTGGTGACTGGCATGTGGGGATTTATTATTTATGGAAGCTATCCCATATTAAGGAAAGTAGTCATTCCGGTGGGATGTGAGTGCAAAAGTATTTTTCCAAAATTGTCCTTTTGTGGCCGTGTCAGATTTGAACTCAGGGCCTCACATTTGCTAGGCAGGGACTCTACCATTTGAGCCACACCCTCAGCCCGAGTTTTGTTATTTGACTCTGTGATGCTTCCTCCTGGCAGAAATATTTTCTATGTGCTTGACTTGATCAAGCTGTTCTTTTAAGGTTTCTGAATTTTGTATTCTACTTAGAAAGGCATTTTTTGCTTCATTTTCTTCTAGTGCTTTTCCTTTCCTTTATAGTTCCTTTTTTTTTAATGTTTTATTTTTAGATACTGCTAGACTTTGTTTTGGTGCAAAGTAGCCAACTTTTTTTTTTTTTTTTTTTTGGTAAAGAACTACCTGATGTCTCACCATTAATTTTGATTTTGGGGATGGGGAGGGGTTTGAGGGTTTGGAAGTACTGGGATTTGAACTCAGGGCCTCATGCTTGCTCTACCATTTGACCCTGTCTGCCAGCCTCACCATTAATTTTGAAAGTTAGGTTTTAAAAGGTATAATTTATATATAGTAAAATTCATCCTTTTAGATGAATGTTCTCAAGTTTTCTCAATTATTTAATGCCATTATTGGATAATTCGTGTTCATACATAAATTTGAAATACTACTTTAATCGTTTCATAAATCCTCCTACATGTTTGGGACAAGCTCTCCCTTTTTTAGACAGGATCTTGCGATGTGACCCATGCTGGCCTTGACCTTGCAATCCTGCTGTCTCAGTCTCCCAAGTGCTGGGATTAAGACGTGCCTTTTTACAATTTCCGGAAATGTGTGATTTTTCACTCTTGATCTAGAAATATGGCAAGTGTTATTTACGAGTTGATTTCCTAATAGTTAATTCTAGAATAATCCTTTATCCGCATTGCTGGAGTTGAACCTAGGACCTCCCACATGCTGATTTAGCCCTCTCTCACTGAGCCACATCCCAACTTTTCTTACTTTCAGATGGGTTTCCCTAAATTGCCCAGGCTAGCCTCAAACTTCCAATCCTCCTGCCTCTGCCTCACAAGGGATTGGAATTACAGGGGTGAAGCACCATTCCCAGCTAACCTTCTTATTAATAGGATTTGCTGACACTGAATTCCTGGAACAAATGCCACTTGGTCATTCTTATTTGTGAAAGACATGAAGCTGAAAGAAATGCAAATCAAAACCACACTAAGATTCCACCCTGTTAGAATAGCTGTCATCAAAAACACTACCAACAACAGGTGTTGCGAGGATGTGGGGAAAAAGGAACCGTTGTACACTGCTGGTGGGAATGCAAACTAGTACAACCACTCTGGAAAACAATATGGAGGCTTCTTAAAAAACTAAACATAGATCTGCCATATGATCCAGCAATCCCACTCTTGGGGATATGCCCAAAGGAATGTGACTCACGTTACTCCAGAGGCACCTGCACCCCCATGTATATTGCAGCACTATTCACAATAGCCAAGTTATGGAAACAGCCAAAATGCCCCACTACTGACGAATGGATTAAGAAAATGTGGTATTTATACACAATGGAATTTTATGCAGCCATGAAGAAGAATGAAATCTTACCATTCGCAAGTAAATGAATGGAACTGGAAAACATCATCTTAAGTGAAGTTAGTCAGGCTCAGAAGGCCACAAATCACATGTTCTCCCTCATGTGTGGATTATAGACCTAAAACAAATGCAGTAATATTACTGGGTCACACACTAAGGGGAGAACACATACAAGAGGAACAGGAATAGGTAGGAAACCCAAAACATGAAAGTGTTTGATGTCCCCACTGCAGAGGAGCTAATACAGTAATCTTACAGTGACAGAGGTCAATATGGGAAGGTGACTGGGAGCTAGTGAAGAGGTCAGGTAGAGATGAATCAATTTGGGTTATAACACACATGTGGATGGAAGCAATGCTAGGAATCTCTCTGTATAGCTATCCTTATCTCAACTAGCAAAAACGCTTTGTCTTTCTTATTATTGCTTATGTCTTCTCTTCAACAAAATTGGAGAAAAGGGCAGAACAGGTTCTGCCTGGAACCAAGGGGGGTGGAGGAAGAAGGAGGGGTTGGGGGAGGGGGGAGAGATGGCCCAAACAAAGTATGCACATATGAATAAATGAATAATAAAAAAGAAGACATGAAGCACCATCACTGATTTTCTTTGCATTTTCACCACCTGTGCATCCTCAAATACTATATTGATTGATTTTTCTTGCTTGAAGCCTTTGTTAAACTAGAACCAAATGTCTACATGATGTAAATCGTGTGTATCTACATGACTTGCTTTCTTTGGTGTCCAAAGTCTATGCTGAGCATAAAAGTGACCGATCCACTTTCACGGCGGTGCAAAGCGTCAGGCTGCATTAAACATGTCTGCTGACGCTTCCCGTTCTCATTTGGCTTCCCTTCCCATCTCTTGCAGGATTTTTAGGTACCGTTTAGACTGTGGTCAAAAGAGTTTGTTGCAGAAGGTTTTAATTTCAGTCAACATCACCCACATGGCAAGTTATTTAACTTGTCCATATCTCAGTTTCCCATCTGCAAAGTGGAGAGTGGATCTCGAGTACTTATTATCTCACAGGTTGTTGAAAGGTTTCAGATTTGTTCATATAGGAAAAGCATTTGGGGCAGAGCCTGGGTGCCTGAAGCGCTGTATAACTGCTGTGGTGTCACCGGACCATTATTCTATCACTGGCCACAGCTGGGATTGTCGGTTTTTGAGTCGATGCAAGGATACTGCTGGTGTGTGTGGTTCCACCACACGCAAGCAAGAGGAAATCACACTCTGCTGGGTTACAGAGTGCCTGCACTTTCACTAGGCTGTGCTGATGGCTTTCCACAGTAATTGTAGCATTTCCATCCCGTCTACACAGTGGGCAACAAAAGAGTGCCAGGGGATCTGTTGTTCTACGTCCTTGCCTGTCTTGTTAGGCTTTTGAAATTTTTGCCAATTTGGCAAGAATGAAACTATACCTCACTGGCATATTGGTTTATGTATTTAATATTTGTGTTGTCCATTGGATCCTTCTATAAAATTCCTATTTTAATTTGCCCACTTTTTTTAACTTGATGGTACTGGAGATTGACTTTAGGGCCTCACACAAGTGCTCGACCACTTGAGCCACCACCCCAGCCCTCTGCTTTAGTTATGCTTATGCTTTTGCCTGGGCCAGCCTTGGACTTTGATCTTCCTACCTCTGCCTCCCAAGTACCTGGGGTTATAGGCATGCACCATCTCACTCAGCTCACTTTTTTGCTCAGGTTGGCCTTGAACCTTGACCCTCCTAGCTCCACCTCTTGAGTAGCTGGGATTACAGACATGTACCCCCATGCCTACTCCTTCATTTGCCTACTTTCAGACTAAGCTGGTTGATTTTTTTTCTTATTCATTTCTAGAGTCTCTTTACGTATTAGAAATAGCTTTCCTCCAGTCTGTATTTTTTTTCACTTTTTGTATCTTGATAAACAGCATTCTTAATTTTAAAATAGTCACAATATAGAATTTGTGGTGCTATATAGTGATACCATAAATAAATTCTCTTTGTGGTGGATGCTTTTTTGTGTGAATTATGAAGAAATCCTTTCCTATGCCAAAGTCATGAAGAGAACTTCTATAGCTTTTAGTTTTTGTCTTCACCTTCAAATTTCATTTTTGGTAATGGCTTTATTATGTAGCTTTCACATATCGTACAAGCCACCCACTTAAAGCTCAAGGCTTGTAGTGTATTCACAGAGCTGTGAAGCCATCCTCACAGCCAATTTTAGGGTGTCTTCATCATCTTGAAAAGGAACTCTGTACTGTTAGCAGCCACCTCAAACCTCCAAGCACTTGGAAACACTCACCTACTTTTATCTCTATAGATTTCCCTGTTCTGGGTGTTTCATGTGAATAAAATTATGCATGATTAGTCCTTTGTAACAGGATCCTTTTACCTAGCTGATGTTCTCACAGCCCGTCCATTGTAGTCTTATAATTTGAATGAAGTTTGAAAACATCAGCTCCTGGACAACGATCAGGCATCTATATACCACTCACTCCCCCAAACCATGTTATTCTGACACAAATTCCAGACACAATGTCACTTCTGTATTTCAGTATTTACCTCCAAGGGATTAAAGAACGTTTTAAGGGCTGGCAGAATGGTTCAAGTGGTAGAGTGTCTGCTTAGCAAGTGTGAGGCATTGAGTTCAAACCCCAGTACCACCAAAAAACCCCCCACAAAACATAGCCATGATGTCATTATCACACAAATTAATAATAACTCCTTAATATAATTCATTGTTAAGCCACTGCTCAAATTTTCCAGATTGTATGAAAATTTAATCCATTTGATGGATTCATTTGAATCAGGATCCATATGAAATTCACATTTGTGACAGTTGATAGCTGTCTTTCTTTCCTTTTTAAAAATGATATCCAGAGCGTGGGATATAGCTCAGCATATCACATGCTTAACATGTACAAGGTGGTAGATGTGACCTCTGGCACCACACACTCACACACACAAATGCACACATTGTGATTATTGGTAACTCTTTCATATTTTGTTTTTAAATAATAGCTTTATCAAGGTCTAATCCAAACACCAAACAGTCCATCTACTCAAGTGTACAAATCATCGGTGTTTAGTTTATTCATAGCATTGTGAAATCCTCCCCACATCAGGGATATCTCTGTATTTCTCTTGGATATAAACCTAAGAGTGGAACCACCGAGTCATAGGGTAACTCTGTTTACACTTTAGAAGAACTGCCCGACTGTTTTCCAAAGTGTACTTGGTTATATTTGAAAGAGAAATAATTTTGGCAGTTCTAACACTTTTTGGCAGTATTGGGGTTTGAACTCAGGGCTTCCCACTTTCTAGGCAGGAACTCTAACACTTGAGCCACTCCACCAGCCCTCTAACATTTTTAAATGGGTGTTTACAGGAGGAAGAAAGGAATAGGGTGGGAAGGACATGCATGGCAGCTAGTTCCTTAAGTATGTCTTATTTTGTGTTTCGGATCCATTAAATATTTTACATAATTATAAAACAAAATTAATTTTAAAAATCCGTTCTCCCAAGTAAACAGTAAAATGAGAAAAATGAACCCAACTGTGTGTCTAGTTGCTACCACAGCCACAGAGAGATCAAATACTTCAAGGGAACTTAAAAGCACAGCAACGTGTCCATACTCAGTGAGTTATGCCCCGAGGACAAAGAGTTCGTAAAAATCCCACCTGTTTTCAGTAATCGTGTTGGTGATAAAGTGGATGTTATTTTGAGACTGTTGTGTGTAGTGTGGAATAAAGCCAGTGAAAACCTGCTTGGGTTGTTGAACTGGAATTTTTGAGACAAAGGGGAAGAGATATAAAAAAAAATAAGGTCATGTGCAAAACCCTTATTTATTGAATTGATAGAATCATAATAAACTCATGGTATGTTTTAATAAACGATTGTGTGGTCTCTCTATTGAGAGCCTGGAAATACGGAGCCTCCCAGGCGCAAGGAGCGCCCCTAGTGTCTGATTGTGGTATCTACCATCTTCCTAATGACAGAAACCAGAATTTATCAGAGAAACTGCAGATTCAAAGTTGTAAAATATGCCCGTGATAACTTGCTAATTGAAGTATAATATAATCATGTGTGAAATATCACAGCAGACACCATTCTAGTACAAATACACACTTTATAAAATGAAGACAGCTGGATGCCGGTGGCTCACTTCTGTAATCCTAGCTACTTAGGAGGCTGAGAAGGATCGAGGTTTGAGGCCAACCTGGGCAAATAGTTCGAGAGGCCCCCATCTCCAAAATAACTAGAGCAAAATGGACTGGAGGCATGGGGCAAGTGGTAGATCACCTGCTTTGTGAGTGCAAAGCCCTGAGTTTGAACCCCAATTCTACAAAGAAAAAGGATAAGGATGTAAAACAGGTCCTATTCAGGTATGGGTTCTAGTGGGAGGAGGGAGGCGGACAGAGAGGGTGAAGGAGAACAGATATGGTCCATGCACTTTGTATACTTGTATGATTGTAGAACAATGACACCTGTTGAGATTGTTTAAAAGGGGGAGGAGAGAGAATGAGGGGAAAGGTGAATCTACAAGGTACATTGTAAGTATATGGGGAAACATCACAGTGAACCCCTTTGTGCAGCTAATATGTGCTCCTAAAGGTGTTTTTTTTTTAATGAACTTGAGGGCCCCCTACAGGTTCCCAGTTGTCAAACATGAGAGGTTTGAGCTTCGCTAAGGATAATGATTGCTATCAATTGAAACACATCAAATAAACTTAAAGTCATAAACTTGGAGCAATATTAAGGGGTTGGTGTCACCTTTGAAGGATGCTATGACACCAGCACCCTACTCTGAAACCCACAAATCAAGCACTTGCACTGTCTTTTCCTACAAACTCTACCATGGAGGTTGGAGGGACAAATAGTTGACAAGGACAGTTTCTTTCCATAGAAAGTTTCTACCTGACAAATGAAGGAGGGATAGAACTGAAATATCACCATTTTATAATGTCCTAAGAAAATGTGGGTTTGAGCAGTGTGCATCAGGGAGCCCTGACATCTTGAAGAGATGGTCCCCCTTGGGTGTCTTCTGCCAAAGTGTTAGTAATTGCTGAGGCTAGATGACGGCGATGTGGGGAGTCGTCATACTATTCTGCTCATTTTGTATTTATTTGAAATTTTCCATAATAAAATTTTTTAAAAAACAGAATGCCTATGATTTGCCAAAATAAATCAATCCCATATCAGATCATAACTTTAAATCAAACTACCAATTTGTTGGAAATGCAGGAGAAAGAGAAATATATTAAATGACTCTATCAGAATGTAATCAACACAATCCAGAATGTGGATTGGTCAAATTGCCCAATTTCTTCCCCAAATAAATTGCAAGAAACAAAGAGAAGGGGCACCTGTAGAACAAAAGAGACTTGAGAGAGACATTGGCTAAAATGTGACAAGTGAACCTTGTTTGGGACCTGATTTGAGTGAACCAATTGTAAAAGATATCATATGAAATAGAGTTGGGGGGGCGGTATTCTTGCTTCATTTTGGCTAGTGTAGGGAGACATCTGGTGGCCATTCTGTTTTTAAAAAAACTTTATTATGGAAAATTTCAAATAAATACAAAATAAGCAGAATACCATGCTATTCTCCCCACATCCCCGTCATCTAGCCTCAGCAATTACTAACATTTTGCCATTCCATTTTCACTCACCCCTCCCAACACTTGATTATTTTCATGGTTCTTTCTAATAAAAATTCATAAAATTTACACATACTGTGATGCACAAAATTTTAACAATGTATCTTGGCAAATAGACACACGGTAACTCACAGCTCCATCAACAGAAAGAAAGTTTCCATCACTTCAAAAATGTCCCTTCCCTCACATCCCCTGAGCCAAGCAACAATTGTTATGATTTTGCACCGCAGATTAGCTTTGCAAACGCACTCGCACAGTACGCGCTCCTTTGTGTCAGGGTTCTTTCACTCAGCACAATGTCGGTGAGTCATCCATGCTACTTTCTCTTGTATTGCTGTGCTCCTTCTTTTGTACAGATGGACCATATCCATTCTCCGGTTGATGGCTGTTTGGATTGTTTCCAGTTTGGAGCCATTATGAATACCGTTGAGCAGAGTTGAACGTCATGTTCAAGTCTTTTTGTGGACATCTGTTTACATTTCTCTTGTGTAAATACTTAGGGGTGGAATTGCTGGATCAAAGGCTGGAGACATGGTTAACTTCATTAGAAACTGCCAGATCTTTTTTTTTTTTTTTTTAATGGAAAGGCCTTGGCCAGCCATGACTGTGGCTTTTAATCAGCTCCACGTCTTCACCAGTATTTGGCATCATCAGCCTTTTTAACTTGACCGTTTCTGGTGTTATCTTAATTTGCATTTCCCTGATGGCAAATCACATTGGGCATTTTTGTATTTGTTTATTAACTATTTATTTATCTTTCCTTATAAAATGTCCACACAAGTCTTTTGCCCAGTTTTGATTGGATCTGTCTTTATTATTGAACCATGGTATCTTTTATTCCAGATACAAATCCTTTGCAGCTATACTTTGTAAATGTTTTGTGAATATCAGTGTCTTCTGATGAGAAGTTTTATATTTGATGAAGTGTAGGTTCTTTCTTGGGGGGAGCTGAGGACTTGGATCAAGTCCTACTTAGTAAGTACAAGGCCTTTACATCAAACCCCAGCACCACTAATACATGCATTTCTTAATTCTTTCTTTGTCTTTAATAATTATTTTTTCCCTGTGTCTTGTCTAAGAACATTTTGCCTTCCTCTGATTGCGAAGATTTTTTTTTTTGTTTCTGTCTAGTAGCTTTACGGATTTGACGTTTACATTTAGGTCTAAGATTCACCTCAAGTGTACATATGTATGTACATTCTATATATACATGACATATCTTTATATACATTATATGTG
The DNA here is from genome assembly GCF_047511655.1 of Castor canadensis. Classification (NCBI taxonomy): domain Eukaryota; kingdom Metazoa; phylum Chordata; class Mammalia; order Rodentia; family Castoridae; genus Castor; species Castor canadensis. Next base: position 27,872,855 of record NC_133403.1, on the reverse strand, counting down.
GATATAAATATATACATACAGTGTGAGGCAGGGACTAAAATGTAAAATTTTGCTTATAGATATCTAGCTGCTCCTGCACCGCTGTTGAAAAGGTTTTCCATTTCTGCACTGAATTGTTTTGGTACTTTTGTCAAAACTTGATTGACAGTCTTGATCACTTAAAGTTAAGAAGTTGAGTCCTCTAGCTTTGTCTTTTCAAGGTTCTTTGGGCCATTCTATCTGTATGTGGTGTCAATTTGTTGCCTCCCAGATCCGCATTCACCCTTCAGTACCTGCTCTGCAGCAATGAAAGCTGGATTCACACGTTTCTCCTGAAGTGGTATGGTATTAACTCTTGTCACTGGAGAGGCATCATAATAGCAGGGGTGTCACTTCCTGGTTTCCTTTGTCACGTCTGGGGTTTTCTTGGGTTTGACTATAGAATGGTACACAGGCAGGACATGCCCTGTGTGCTGACAAATCCTTGACAACTTCACAGCCTGACCAATAGCCTGGTGACTTCTTTGCCACAGCCATCCCAACCCAGAAATCACTCACTCCAGGCCTCAACTCTGCAGGGCAACCCACTCCAGATGCACACCCTCCCTCCGGCCTCAGCTACCTGAGCTCTGCAGAGTTTGTTTCCATGACCCTCCATGACTTCTCACCTGGTATTGCCCCCAACTCAGAGGAGGGTTGTTCCTGCTGCCTGATGACCATGGACCAGCTCTGGCCCTGGTCTCCTAGTGGGGTTCCTAGTGGATTGTCACCCACCTTCTCCAGTGAGGTCTTACGGCCTCAGGAAGAGATACTCCAAGTTTGTCCTTCTTTGAATAATCCACTGTAACGAGACCCACCATTCCTTTAGGAAATAGGTAGTAACTTTTGCCAATCGTACTTACTTCCTGGGGCCAGGATGACTATTAAATGAGACAATAGAAGTCAAGTCTTTAAAATAGTACCTGACAACATAGATGCTTACTTTCTGTTACCTATTGCTATTTTTTTTTTCTTGGAGGTACTGGAGATTGAACTCAGGGTCTTGCTCTCTCTAGACAGGTACTCTACCACTTGAACCACAATCCCCAGGCCTTTGGCTTTTAGGGTTTTGTTTTTTTTTAAGATAAGCTCTGATGTGTTCACCTTAGCTGGACTTGGACCATGGTCCTTCTACCTCTGCCTCCCAAGTAGCTGGGATTACAGGAGTTCTTCACCATGCCCAGCCCCTCTATTGCTATTTTCATACACATGCATGTGCAGAGTTATGTGTCACTTAATGATAGGGGTATGTTCTGAGGAATATCACTCTGTGAGCATCATAGACCTAGATGGTATAGCCTGCTACACACCTGGACTATCTGGTATGGCCGATTGCTCCTAGACTACACACCAAATAGCATGCTACTGCACTGAATGCTGTCAGTTGTAGCACAATGGTATTTGTGAATCTAAACATCTCTAAACACAGAAAAGGTACACTGAAGATACTAGCAGAAACACGCAGAGTCACATCTCAGCTCTGTCATAATCCTGGCCGTCTACTACCCCAGGGTTTAACATCTGATTACCTCCATGTTCTCGTGTCATAGAAATTTCTAAATGAACACTGCTGAGGAGTGTCCTTTCTCCTGCAGAAAGAAGAAGCGAGGAGGAAACGCATCCATTTGCACATGGAAGGGACACTGACGGCCCGGGACAAGGTCGGGGTGCAGGATTTTGTGCTGCTGGATGCACACACCAGTGAATCTGCCTTTGTGGACAATCTTCGCCAGCGTTTCAGCAAGAACCTCATATATGTAACCCAACCCATTTCTCCACTGCCGTCCTAGTGTTTCGTCCCCTCCCCCTTCACGGCCCTGCTGACTGTGTGCTGTCCCTCTCTTGGGTTAGGGGATGTGTGGAGGACCCTCAGATACACTTTGACCCTTCCTGCCAGGGCCTTTATGGCAGCCTGTGACAGAGACTCAACTCAAACTGGCCTGTGTCACAAAAGGGAATGTACCAATTTAAGAGGGGCGGGACCAACCTAGGGTTCAGATACGCTCTCCATCTCTCTGCTTTTCTTTGTGTCGGTTTCTTCCTCAGGCAGCCTCTCTTTGTTTAATGTCAAGACAGCTGCCTTTGATCAGCTGATGGATGTTGCTACTGAGAAGGCCCCAGGACCTTAGGACTTGCACTGGTCCCAGAGCTGTGCTGGTTAGCTCTGATTGGCTCATCCTGGGTCACATGCCTATCTTTCAAGTAATCTCCATGGCTAGGAATGAGGAATGAGGAATGTTCTGACCGGCCCCTGGAGGGAGGAGGCAGAGCTCCCTTGATGATGAGGGCTGAGAGCTTTGTACTTGGGTTCCTTCAAGTACAAAGGGGTCAGGATGCCAGGCGGAAAAAATCTTAACCCCATCACGTTCCTTAGATCTTCAAGGATAAGACCAGTTCTCATGATGATCTTGAGATCCAGTGGTGGCCAATTTTTATCAAATTCTCCACTTCTCATCACACCCTGATTTGATTGGGCCAATCAAATTCCAGACATATTCCTCTTCTGTAAATTTTATACTATCTTTGCATGTATCATGGTACTGAACTTTTTGAGGTTGTATGGTTGTATTAACTTTTACTGTCAGACCAGTTTAAAAAATATTTGTGTTAGCTGGACATAGTGATAAATGTCCACTTGGGAGGCCTAGGCAGCCTAGGCTACTTATTACCTTGTCTCAAAAAAACAAAAACAGAAAGAATTATATTATAGCTATTTTGCTTGCAATAGTCTCTGACTTAAATCTCTATATAGAAACCAAGCTATTTCTTTTTCTTTCTTTCTTTTTTTTTTTTTTTGTGGTACTGAGGTCTGAACTCAGGGCCTACACCTTGAGCCACTCCACCAACCCTTTTTTCTGTGAAGGTTTTTTTTCGAGATAGGGTCTTGAGAACTATTTGCCTGGGCTGACTTTGAACCGTGATCCTCCTGATCTCTGCCTCCTGATAGCTAGCGGCACCTGGCTCAAGCTATTTCTTAAAGTATATATTCCATAGCCTAACCTTCAGAATTATCACTCTTAATTGTACAAATAGAGAAGTCACACTAATTCAGTATAAGCAAAGCATATATAGCATGGTATGAAGCTGAGGTGGGGTAAGAGGAGTATCAAAACTATGCTAAAAGTTTTCAATTTGAAACAATAAATTTCAGGACCATGTTTCCACTGACTGAAGGAATACAGAATTTTAGTCTTGACAAAAAGCATTGTCTTGCTTCCATTTCTTTATTTGATTTTGTACTGGACCTTGGAAACACTGAAACTATTTTAGCGGAGTCCTGGTGTCTAATCCTATAGTCTTTGGGCTTTAGAATCTCCAGTATTTAAAACAACAAACTCAGAATCTTTAAGTGCCAGATGTGTTTTCAAAGGAGCTCAAGCATTTGGTTTTTCTGTATAAGATCTTAGAGCTCTATTTATAATCGTATTCCCAGAGGTCTTTTGTTAGTGGTTATACTGCAAATATGTGTACCTTAGATCGAGTCAAAGGTTGAACTATAGACAGGTAAGTGCTAGTGTGGGTGGATTTTGCCCTGTTGTAGAAGACTGGTAGGAAAAGTCACTCTGCATATTTACCCTGTAGCCAGAGAGACATTAGCAAAGTATGAATCAGATCCTGGTTTCTCCTGTTAAAGCCATCCATCCGTGGGACTGTTTAGGTCACCTTCTTCCTTTCAGTAGCGGAGGGCAATGTCTCCATCATCTACTGCATTTGGAATAAAACCCCAATTCCTCCTGGCAAGTGGAACCTGCTCCTTTTTAAACATCCTCTGTCTTCTCCCTCCTCCCTTCTCTCATGGGCTTCAGCCACACTGGCTCCAGGGCAGACAGCTTGCCTGCCTGTCTCTTTAACCTGAAACACCTTCCACCTACTTTTTCACAACTAGCTCTTCATCCTGTTCTCACTTAGCTATCTTCTTATTAAGGAAGGCTTAGCCAACTAGCTAATGAAGTCTTCCTTACTCATCTCCCTTTGTACAACTTTCTCAAAACAGGCCCTTCTTTGCAGCTGCCTTGGCCCCTTGGCTGTCCGTCTTCTCACCTTCTCCCCCTGCAAGCTCTTTGACAGCAGAGACCACACCTGTGTTATTTGCTGTGTCTCAGCCCCACACTGACCCAACACACATGCATCATAGTGTGTGACAGTCTTCTGTGCCCAGAGATCTTCACTCGTGCTGTGGTCCATTCCTCTAGACCTACATTGGGACGCTCCTTGTGTCTGTGAATCCATACCAGGAGCTTGGGATCTACACTGTGAGCCAGATGGAACTCTACCAAGGGGTCAATTTCTTTGAACTGCCACCTCATGTGTAAGTAGCTTCCATTGGGTGGTCACTAGGTACAGTTTTCTTTTTTTTTTTTCCCCCTTTGGCAGCACTGGGGTTTGAACTCAGAGCCTCATGCTTGCTAGGCAAGCACTCTTACCACTTGAGCCACTCCACCAGCTATTTTTTTATTTTCCAACCATCCCTCCCTTCTTCCTAGCCACCTATCCATCTATCCTCCCCTCCGTCCACCCATCCATCCATGCACCCATCCACCCATCTATCCATCCATCCACCCATCCATCCATCCATCCATCCACCCATCCATCCATCCACCCGTCCATCCACCCATCCACCCACCCATCCATCCATCTATCCATTAATCCACCCATCCATCCATCTATCCATTCATCCACCCATCCATCCATCCATCCATCCATCCACCCATCCATCCATCCATCCATCCATCTATCCATTCATCCACCCATCCATCCATCCATTCATCCACCCATCCATCCATCTATCCATTCATCCACCCATCCATCCATCCATCCATCCACCCATCCACCCATCCATCCATCCACCCATCCACCCATCCATCCATCCACCCATCCACCCATCCACCCATCCATCCATCAATCCAAATCCTTGCATGTTCGCTAGGTTCTGCTTCTTTCTGCATGTTCATTAACATGTCGATGCATATTCAATAAGCTGATACCTTCTTGTGAAGTAAGTGAAAGTAGAAGAAAATGTCACTAAGTCATTTTGGAATCTAAAATAGACAAGAGGTAAAATGTGTGTAACTGCTTAGAAATCTGTGTGACTAAAGAGGTGTCTTCTCTGGGTGGTGGGTTTCTCTAGTGCCACCTGCTGGTGTCTGAGTGTCATGGCTGCTAGGAAGAATGCCCACTGTTAGAATCTTACCTGAGCAATTTCCTGCCTGGTCTGTACTCTGCAGACTTTGCTGAATTTCTATCTTCTCCATGGTTGACACCTGAGCTACTGTTTAGATTCTCCCTTCCTGAATAAAAGGAATACAAATAGGTAAAGAAACTGTCAAAATATCCCTATTTGCAGACGACATGATCCTATACCTTAAAGACCCAAAAAACTCTACTCAGAAGCTTCTAGACATCATCAATAGCTATAGCAAGGTAGCAGGATATAAAATCAACATAGAAAAATCATTAGCATTTCTATACACTAACAATGAGCAAACGGAAAAAGAATGTATGAAAACAATTCCATTTACAATAGCCTCAAAAAAAATCAAATACATAGGTGTAAACCTAACGAAAGATGTGAAAGACCTCTACAAGGAAAACTATACACTTCTGAAGAAAGAGATTGAGGAAGACTATAGAAAGTGGAGAGATCTCCCATGCTCATGGATTGGTAGAATCAACATAGTAAAAATGTCGATACTCCCCAAAGTAATCTACATGTTTAATGCAATTCCCATCAAAATTCCAATGACATTCATTAAAGAGATTGAAAAATCTGCTGTGAAATTTATATGGAAACACAAGAGGCCACGAATAGCCAAGGCAATACTCAGTCAAAAGAACAATGCAGGAGGTATCACGATACCCGACTTCAAACTATATTACAAAGCAATAACAATAAAAACAGCATGGTACTGGCACAAAAACAGACATGAAGACCAGTGGAGCAGAATAGAGGATCCAGATATGAAGCCACACAACTATAAGCAACTTATCTTTGACAAAGGAGCTAAAAATATACTATGGAGAAATAGCATCCTCTTCAACAAAAACTGCTGGGAAAGCTGGTTAGCAGTCTGCAAAAAACTGAAACTAGATCCATGTATATCACCCTATACCAAGATTAACTCAAAATGGATCAAGGATCTTAATATCAGACCCCAAACTCTTAAGTTGATACAAGAAAGAGTAGGAAATACTCTGGAGTTAGTAGGTATAGGTAAGAACTTTCTCAACGAAACCCCAGCAGCACAGCAACTAAGAGATAGCATAGATAAATGGGACCTCATAAAACTAAAAAGCTTCTGTTCATCAAAAGAAATGGTCTCTAAACTGAAGAGAACACCCACAGAGTGGGAGAAAATATTTGCCAACTATACATCAGACAAAGGACTGATAACCAGAATATACAGGGAACTTAAAAAACTAAATTCTCCCAAAACTAATGAACCAATAAAGAAATGGGCAAGTGAACTAAACAGAACTTTCTCCAAAGAAGAAATTCAAATGGCCAAAAACACATGAAAAAATGCTCACCATCTCTAGCAATAAAGGAAATGCAAATTAAAACCATGCTAAGATTCCACCTCACCCCTGTTAGAATAGCCATCATCAGCAACACCACTAACAACAGGTGTTGGCGAGGATGCGGGGAAAAAGGAACCCTCTTACACTGTTGGTGGGAATGTAGACTAGTGCAACCACTCTGGAAAAAAATTTGGAGGCTACTTAAAAAGCTGGACATCGATCTACCATTTGATCCAGGAATACCACTCTTGGGGATATACCCAAAAGACTGTTACTCCAGAGGCACCTGCACATCCATGTTTATTGCGGCACTATTCACAATAGCCAAGTTATGGAAACAGCCAAGGTGCCCCACCACCGACAAATGGATTAAGAAAATGTGGTATCTATACACAATGGAATTCTATGCAGCCATGAAGAAGAATGAAATGTTATCATTCGCTGGTAAATGGATGGAATTGGAGAACTTCATTCTGAGTGAGGTTAGCCTAGCCCAAAAGACCAAAAATCGTATGTTCTCCCTCATATGTGGACATTAGATCAAGGGCAAACACAACAATGGGATTGGACTTTGAGCACATGATAAAAGCGAGAGCACACAAGGGAGGGGTGAGGATAGGTAAGACACCTAAAAAACTAGCTAGCATTTGTTGCCCTTAACGCAGAGAAACTAAAGCAGATACCTTAAAAGCAACTGAGGCCAATAGGAAAAGGGGACCAGGAACTAGAGAAAAGGTGAGATCAAAAAGAATTAACCTAGAAGGTAACACCCACGCACAGGAACTCAATGTGAGTCAATGCCCTGTATAGCTATCCTTATCTCAACCAGCAAAAACCCTTGTTCCTTCCTATTATTGCTTATACTCTCTCTACAACAAAATTAGAAATAAGGGCAAAATAGTTTCTGCTGGGTATTGAGGGGGGTGGGGGGAGAGGGAGGGGGTGGGGTGGGGGGAGAGGGAGGGGCGGAGTGGGTGGTAAGGGAGGGGTTGGGGGCAGGGGGGGTGAAATGACCCAAGCCTTGTATGCACATATGAATAAAAAAAAAAAAAAGATTCTCCCTTCCTTTGTGTTGGAGACTCAGCTATTCCAGGCATTATAAAACCTTTCCATAGCCCTTTCACCACTGAATCCTGAAATTTCCAGCTCTTGGGAGAGCTTTGGTTCCTAATCTTAGAGAAAAAACCCTAATAGTAGTTTTACCTCTTGCCCTAGTGGCACCACAGAAGTTTTTACTCTCTCTGGTTTCCTTCCTCTACATTCTTAATGCTCTAGATTTTGAGGGAAAGAGAAAGCACGAGATTTGATCATATTTGTTTAGTTATTTAACACTTAGACAAGATGCTGTTTCTACCTACAGTTGATACACGGTTTCTTGGGGAAATGTAGAGGGATTAAAAAAATTAATTTGATGGAGCTAAGCATGGAGCTTAGTGGTCGAGCACATGCTTATCATGCACTAGACCTTGGTTTAAGAAAATAAATAAATTAGGTAAATTGTGAAAAAGATTTCCTTTCCACTCAAGTTCTTCACTTTAACCCTTGTGTTATTTGAGTTCTAATATCTAGTCTGTAGGTTTGCTATCTATCTGAGCTCAGTGTCCTTGTACCTACATCTGATGTGGCTTCCTAGAGGCAGGGTACTTTGTCTTTCCACACTGGGAGATGTCAGGCCAAGGGAAGCTGCACTAAGGCCAGTCTGTTTCTGCCCACTCCTCAGCTATGCCATCGCTGACAATGCTTACCGTACGATGTGCTCCGAGCTGAACAACCACTTCATCCTCATTTCTGGAGAGAGCGGAGCAGGGAAAACAGAGGCCTCCAAGAAGATCCTCCAGTACTTTGCAGTGACCTGCCCAATGACTGGGTCACTGCAAATCGCCCGTGACAGGCTGCTGCTCTCCACCCCAGTGCTTGAGGTAAGCCATCCCTAAGGACACATCTTCCAGGAGGTCATGAAAGAAGGAGAATCTGCTGCCCGGAAGAACAGTCAGAATGGGCAGGTCACCACTGAAAAAAGGGAGTTCACAAGTAGTGTTTTGGTTAAGGGCGTGACCTTGACATAAGTCTGGTTCTAATCCAGTGTGGCCAAGTACCAGCCAGCTTCAGCAAGTCGCTTCTAACCCCAGAGTCTGTATTCCCATCTGCAGAATGGTTCTGCTCATGGTACCTGACTCTTAAGCCATTCTGAGGATTAAGCAAGATAAATGCACAAAACCACATAGCAGAATTAGTAAACACCAAAGAACTACCTTATTATTTTTTTCTTTTAATTGAAATAATTTTGTTATCTTCTGTCTACTTTTGCAGTTCACTGACTTGCTAACTGATCTTGCACAGTCGTTTTCTCCTGCGTTTTTGGTGCTGTTTCTGTAAAAGATGTTTATGGTTAGGTGTGCATGGTGATGCACGCCTGTTATCCCAAGTACTTGAGGCAGGAGGACCAAGAGTTCAAAACTATCCTGGGGTACATAAAAATCAAAATTTTATGGTTGAAGGAATTTCCCAGCAGACCCTTTGGGCTGAACAATTTGGTATGAGAAGGGGTTGGGTGACTGGAACTTCTAAAAGAGCAGGGGCCTAGGGCCCCTGGTACCACTCATTAGGCCACTTGTAATAGTCCTACAGTAAGTTCTAGGGAGAAAGTCTTTTTCCCTGCTTTTCCCTGAGTCTAAGTCTGGCATTTGGCCTGAAGTCCTCTGTAGCTAGCAACTCCTTCTTAGAAAATAAAGTATGGCTTTCCTCCCTGGCTCCCCACTTACTCTCCCGTTTTCATAATAATCGTGTTTTTTGGAGTCAGGAATCTTACAACCATGGTGAACTTAAATGACAGTGAGTGACACTTTGTATTCCAAGGCTTTTGGAAATGCCAAGACCCTCCAGAATGACAACTCCAGCAGATTTGGAAAATACATGGACATACAGTTCGACTTTCAGGTACACCGAAACTCCTATTACAGGCTAATGAGGACCCCTTATTGGGCTAGGATAGAACCCAACCCAAGGAATTTACGGTGGGAAGGGCATTTATCGACTCAAACAGTTGAAAATCCAGGGTTGATGCTAATTTTGGGATATGCAAACAAAGACCCCATTTTATACCTCCTAGATGGGCAAGAATTAAGAAGTCTAAGAACAGCAGTTGTGGGTGAGGTCCTGGATTGTTAGCAATTCTTACACATTGCTGACAGGTGTATATACATCAGTGCAACCCATTTGAAGGTGGATTGCTTTCCACCTGGCTTGCAGCAGTGCTATGAAACCATGCAAGGAAGCTAACATCACATAACCTAAAGCAGCCATTCCCATCCCGAGGTGTCCCCAAGGACGTCTGAGCACATGCACAGCAACTCTGCTGTGCTTTGGTGCTCACCAAAGTCAGGGAGAACCACGTGTCTGGAGAGGGCTCAGTGTCCACTGGCAAGGGAATGGTTGCCGTGTGGCGTGTGCACAGAGAGGATACAGCAGTGCCAGCAAAGAGCTAGAGCCTCACGTGCACGGTGGGCCTTGGGAACTGTGTGCCAAAGTGATGCCACTTTTTATAAGCTTGAAAACAGATCAGAAGTAAACAATATGCCTACCTGTGTGTCAGGGACCAGCAAACTTTGTCAGAGACAGACAGTAGACACTACAAGCTTTGGGAGTCATGCAGCCTCTTTCTCAACTACCCATCTCTGTGGCAGCACATAAAAGAGTGGCTGTGGTTGTGTGACAATCAGAATTTTAATGGGTCACATGGGAAGGCAAAGTTCTGAAGGACAACACATGTTCCAAGTGGCAAGGCCTAAGGGCTGGAGAAGTCCCTCTGCAGATGGAGCATAGCCATGGAAACAGGCTGGCTCAGGGTCTCCAGAGGCCCGGATGTGAGCCTCGGTGGCCTGTGCAGAGATTTGGAGAGACGTTTAGGCTGGAGGTGTGGCTCCAGTGGTAGAGCATCTGCTTGCAAGGGCAAAGCCCTGAGTTCAAACCCCAGTCCCACTACAAAAAACAAAAATGCCTGGAGAGACGTTTAATGGCTCTGCATATTTTAAAACTTTTATCAAAGTTTAATACATACACTGAAAAGCACATAAGTCGTAAGGACAGTTAGTGATTTTTTTACATATATGGATCTACATGTGTAACCACCACTCAGGTCAGGATATAAAAATTTCTAGCATCCAGAAGGTTCTCCGACCATATCCCCCTTCCTAGAGGTCACCACTATCTTGACCTCTATAATCACAAATTCATGTTGCTGGTTCTTGAACTTCAATTAAATGGAATTATACGGAATGGTCTCATTTTTATCTGGCTTTTGTCACTCACCGTTCTGTCAATGGCTTTGTCCTTGCTGTTGCACGTAGGAGCTGTGCATTGTAACTGGGTCATTTTGGGGGTGCTATTGCAGATAGTGCTGAACACCCTCGCTCATGTCTTTTGGTGGATGCAGGCACTCATTTCTGTAGAGGACACAACCACAGGTGGGGTTGCAGAGTGACTGACTGACAGCCAGCCATGTTGTGATGATTACCGGTGGCTCCCCTTGCTGCACCCTGCTGCTGTTTGTATTGTTAGTTCTTTTAGTTTTACAAGTTCTGGCAAGCTATGATAGTTTTTCACTATGGTTTCGGTTAGTATTTCCCTGAAAATTAATGAGGTTTTGCTTAACGGCCACTTTTTCACCCATTTTTAATTGGGCTTTCTGCACTTTCTTATTGGTTTGCATTCTATATATGTTCTAGAATAAAAATCCTTCTAGAATAGATTATTAAGATAATAAAGACAGGGTAGATGACAGGAGTCTAGATAAGGAGGCCAATGGACTAGAACAAAGTCCAGAAGGAATCCCACATATGCTTGGGACAAAAGCAGCACCACCGCGATTCAGTGGGAATGAAGTTGCCTTTCTGGCACTTGGTATTCATTGACTGAATATTCATATGGATAAGTCAACCTTTGATCCCTACCTCAATCCATATACAAAAATAGTGTGACGGGCCATAAAAACTCATGCTTCTAGACACAAACAGAAAAAACAGCTTCACAACCTTGGAGTATATTAAGCAGAACCCAGGAAACATGAATCATAGAAGATTGATAGATTGGACTTCATTCAAATTAAGAGCTTCTGTTCATCAGAAGACACCAGGAAGAGAGTGGCCTGATTGTTATGTCCTTGGCCTATTTTTATTCTGTTTTGAAGGGTGTTCCCGTAGGCGGGCATATCATCGGTTACTTGATAGAAAAGTCCCGAGTCGTCTATCAGAACGAGGGGGAGCGGAATTTCCACGTCTTCTACCAGCTGCTGGCGGGTGGTGAAGCGGAGCGCCTCGCTTACCTGGGGCTCCAGCGAGATCCCCAGCTGTACAAATACCTCTCGCAGGTGGGAGGGACCAGCACCTAGTTTCAGGGACCCTTTGGAGGAGGGGTCAGGGGTGTTTGTGGGGGCTGCTGTTGGGTGTTCCAGAGATTTCTCATTGCCTCCTGGCTGGTTTCTTGGCACACATCACAAGTAAACTAACCCATCTCCTTCCATGCCTGACAGCTGTACCATCTTGCTTCGGCAACCTAGTGTGTAAAGCAAGTGGTTCTCAGCCCTGGCTGAAATTAGAATCACTTGAGAAGTCTTGTAAAAACACAGCTGTGTGGAGTACAAGTGTAGCTTAGGGGTGCAGCACTTTCCTAACATGTGCAAGTCCCTGGGTTCAATCCCCAGCAAATAAACAAAGAAAAACACAAATGCCTAGATCCAGCTCTCCAGATTTGGAATTAATGGATCTAGGGAGACACCTGGCCTCAGAGGTGTTTGCAATGATCCGGGGGACTGGGGTGTGGCTTAGTGGTATTGCACTTGTCAGGCATGCCTGAGGCTTTGGCTCAACCCCCAGCACCACAACACAAACAAACGACAATCTCCCCTATTGTTTTAAGTGCAGCCAAGGTGAGAAGAGCTGGTGTACATGTGACAAAAGAGCCCTCACTGGCCAAACTGCTTCCTTCTGTTTTCCAGCTACTTTTGAACAGTGCTTTTCCCACCTTCTTGCCTTCCACCTTGAGAATTCTTTTTTTTGAGTGTGTGTGGTACGGGGGTTTGAACTCAGAGCCTTGTGCTTACTATGCAGGCACTCTACCCCTTGAGCCACTCCACCAGCCCTTTTATGCATTGGGTATTTTTGAAAGAGAGTCTCACAAACTATTTGCCTTGGCTGGCTTTGAACCGTGATTCTCCTGATCTCTGCCTCCTGAGTAGCTGGGATTACAGATGTGAGCCACCAGCACTGGGCCCCCACCTTGAGAACTCTTGGCTACAAAGTGAAGGCACCACCTTACAGAAATAGTTTAGCCCAATCCCACAAGCAGTCCTAGTGTGTTTAGACTTTAACTTTGTAGCATTAATTTTTCTGCAGCCGGTGCTAGGGTTCTATGATTTTTTTTTCCTGTGGTATTGGGACTTGAACTCAGGGCCTTCACCTTGAGCCACTCTGCTAATTCTATTTTTTGTGAAGGGTTTTTCAAGATAGGGTCTTGTGAATCATTTGCCTGGGCTGGCTTTGAACCACGATCCTCCAACCTCTGCCTCCTGAGTAGCTAGAATTATAGGCATGAGCCACTGGCACCCAACCTACCCTATGATTTTCAAAAATGTTTCCTTCTTACTGGACCTGGCTTTGAACTGAGGTCACCTTGCAGAGCATAAGCTGTGGCATCATTTGAGAGAGGGAACCAGATTTTATAAAGTTAATCTCACAAGATGAGGACCAATATTTCATAGAAATCCTAGAAGAAAAGAATGCTGACAATTTACCTTGAAAAACAAAGCTAAATGAAAAACATGAAAGAATATCATAATCTTATTTTATATTTAGCAAACTTTGAATTAATTCTTAGAACAAAACAAATCAATTTTTTTGTTCTTTCTAAGGGCCTAATTTTTCCAACAAAGCCATATGGTTGCACCATGTCTGGGTTTTCAATGCATAATCAGTGATATGAGCAATTGATGAAAATATTTGAGAGCATCAAACGCTGTCACAAGGGCTTCACTCGCTCTTCAATAACCATATCGTTCTCTTTTGGAATCTATCACCTTTTTGTTCTTGTAGATGTTTCCTGGTCACAAAAATTTTAGCCAGTTCCTGATGCCTGGTGGGTTTGGAAATGGTCCTGTCAATTGGTCATGTTACTTCTTTAATCAGTTTCACCATTTCCCTTAATTTTGGCAAAGTCTGTGGTTTTTCTCTGCAGTACATAGGCACTGCTTCAGAAAGGACTGATTTGCACAGACCTTGCCTTTGGGAATAGCTGTTGCTGACTGTGACTGAAGGGATACGGTCATCCCTTGGTGTCCACAGGGGATTTATTCATTCCGGAACCCCCACAGATACTAAAATCTTAGGATGCTCAGGACTCTTACACAAAACGGTGAAATATTTGCATGTAACCTAAGTACGTTCTCCCATAGATCGAAATCATTTCTAGGTTATTTACAATACTTAATACAATGTAAATCTATGTATAGAATTGCTAAACTGTATTGCTTAGGGAATGATGACTAGGAAAAGGTCTGTGCATTTTCAGAACAGACACTTTTTTTTAAGATTTTTGATGGATGGTTGGATTTGAGGATGCAGAGTTCATGGGTGCTAAGGGGAATTGAATTTCTGAGATTACAGACTGTTGTACTGGCTAATTGTCTGGTGAATATTCTCACAGGATTATGTCTTTGAGGCTGCATGCAACACAGAAAATTTTTAAGATGAGGAATTTTAGATAACCAGAAAAGTGGCAACACCTTGTACCACAAATGCAAAATAAGAACCAACACTTGAACATTGGTGACTCATACCTGTAATCCTAGCTAGTTGGGAGCTGAGATCAGGAGGATGAAGGTCTGAGGCCAGACCAGGCAAATAGTTCAAGACCCCATCTCCAAAAAAAACCACAGAGCAAAATGGACTGGAGGTGTGTGGCTCAAGTGGTAGCACCTGCTTTGCAAGCATGAAGACCTGAGTTCAAATCCAGGCCCCCCCGGCCCCCCACACAAAAAGCAATATTTGTCTAGAACATTTTCTCTAAATTTGACATTGGTCAGTCTGTTCCTTATTTAAAAGACAACTTCCCCTTATCACATCTCTGCTGGTGATCATTTCCATATAAGCTGTGTTCCTCCTAACTATTATTTCCTGGAGGACAGCCTCTGATCTAGTGCCTCTGTGAGGTTGTCACTGGAGGTCCTAAGCCAGTCCAGGCGGCTCAAAGCTGTAATTTCTTGTGTGTTGCAACAGGTATTTATTGAGATAAATGACTTTCCATTTATCTAGTATGTGCAACTTCAAAAATTTCAAATAAATTTGAAAAGAGAAGCAGTCACACACTAGAGAGAGTGAATAAAATGTATTTGTTTACAGTTCAATACATTATTGAAGTAGTTTTTGCATGCTTGGGCAGAAAGCCATTTGATTTAGCAATAGATGTGTGTACAGTTAACGTCCTTAAAATGCATTAAATGACCCAATTGTGTCACAGGGTCATTGTGCCAAAGACACATCTATCAATGACAAGAATGACTGGAAAGCCGTTTCCAGCGCCTTTTCTGTCATCGATTTTAATGACGCTGACCTGGAGGTATGAGCCATGGGCTTCTGTGTGGGATTAAAGAACAACCCTATTCTCTTGGAGTTTGCATTTCTGTAGGGTTGCCAGACCGAGCAAGGAGAAACCCAAGACCCCGTTATGTGGGTCTCTGAGCCCAATAATGAATTTTTTAGTATTAATGCATCCCAAATATTGCATGTGACCAAAAAATACTAAAAATGTTAGTCTGTGATTAGTTGAAACTTCAGTGCTAGCTGGGTGTTTTGCATTTTGGCTGCAACCCTGTTTTCCTAATGTCTGGTACAAGGAGTCAGTGGCCGCTTCCCCCAAATTAAGTTGAATGTCGACAGTTTAGATCCCACGGAAGTACAGGATGATCATTTAGTTATACTTAGGACATTTTGAAACTGTAGCATTGATAAAAATTTTGTTCTCACATCATTTTGTCTTTTTTTTTAAATTTTGATAGTTAGACTATTAATCTTTCAAGAACCAGAATGTAGCTTTAAAAAAAACAAACAAACAAACAGTGGGGACCATGGCATTTGAAAATTAAATGGTTCACTGATGGGTTTTTTTGTTTGTTCTGTTTGAGACAGGGTCTCGCTGTGTAGACCAGCCTTGAACTTGCGATTCTCCTGCCTGCACCTCCAGAGTGTGGGGAGTATAGATGTGTACCCCCACGCCCGACTGGGGATCATTGTATAAAATGCTGTTCTAAAATACTTTATGAAAGTGGTTTACTTTATGAAAAATAAATCTAGGTTTTTATGACTGTGATGTGAAAATAAAAATATTCTGTGCTGAAGGTAGAGTGAGGCATCTTCCCATCCTCTGCTAAAGGGTCCTGCCCAGCCGGTTTCTGGGGAAGCAGCCGGATGGCGTGTGAGCGTGGCTGGATTTGGGAGAGGGTGTGTTTTTCCTTGGGTGTCTCATGCCTTTTACCAACCAGGCGTCTGTCTTCTCTCCCTGTCCCTGTTCTCTGCCTGCCCCACGCCCCACCCTCTAGAGCCTCTTTGGAATTATTGGCAGTGTCCTGCACCTGGGGAACATTTGTTTTGAGGAAGATGAGCAAGGCTGTGCCATCATCCCAGACACTCATGAGATTAAATGGATCGCCAAGGTGACATTCCTCTTCAGAAGAGCCCAAAGGGAGGCCATTAAAGAGCAGGGGGAGGCGGGAGCGAGGCCCCTGGACATCCAGTTAGATCAGGTGGCCAGTACCGTGCTCTTTCGTGAACACTTGTTAGGAGGTTTAGACAGCATGAAATGATCAGGTGAAGCTGGTCTGGTAAAGCCCAGTGAGTGGTCAGGGTAGAGACCCTGGGCCTGGAGTACGTGAACCCTTCACAAGTGCGCAAGTCAAACCAAGTCACTGAATGGCACCTCGGGTTCCTTCCACTCAGCTCCTGGGGGTCCACCCATCAGTTCTTCTGGAAGCCCTCACCCACAGAAAGATCGAAGCCAAAACGGAGGAGGTAAAAACAGCTGTGGGTGAGATGCACCTGTCATCCCTGCCTGGCTGCTTCCCTGAGATAACAGCTCGATGCTGGCCTTTGGGGAGGGTGAGCCTCCATATCCAGCCCACCAGGCCCCATAGGGTCCAGCTCCGGCCTCATCCTCCCCTCCCACCGCCACCGCACACCCCGCCCACACTCACGCACTCATTCTGTGTCTGTCTTCCCTTCGTGGGATCTTTGCATGTGCTGTTCCTGCTTCCGGAACTCTGTTCCCCAGGCTTCATCTAGCAAACTTGTCTGCATCCTTCAGTTCTCAGGGGTCCTGGAGCCCAGGATCAAGGAGCCTCCCCTGATCTTCCCAACTTGGCCTCAAAGCGCGCCACCTGTATCTCCTTGTAGCACTTGTCACTCTTAGCCCTCATGTCCCTTCCGTGTGTGATTCTCCCCATGTCTCCCCACCTCTGCCCCCCTCCACTGAACTGTGAACCCACTAAGGGACTGTATGTCTTTGTCATGGTCCCCCAGACTGGTTGGAAAACTTGGGTAACTTTCTTCCCACCTGTAACAATGCACCTTGTCGTTCTTTCCAGGTGATATGCCCGCTGACCGTAGCACTCTCTGTCTACGCTAGGGATGCAATGGCCAAGGCTATGTACGGACGAACATTTACCTGGCTGGTGAACAAAATCAACTCCTCCTTAGTTAACAAGGTTGGTCCACACATGGCTTGCTCTCACTAAAGTGGTAATGACTTATAATTGGCATAGCTCATTTAAAGAATTTGTGAAACTGGACTGTGGACGCCTCGCAGGCAGGAGTAGGGTCTTTTCACATCTACCTTCCAATGTGTCACATACACCAGCTTCCAGGAATGTACACCAGCTGGTTTTTGCAGCGTGGCCCAAAGTGTGGTATGCACAGCACTTGTGGAATGCCAGGTGGCTCGGGTGGACACAGAAACTTTTAACAGTAATATATACATACACTGGGGTTTGAACTCAGGGCCTCATGCTTACTAGGCAGGCGCTCTACCACTTGAGCCACTCCACCAACCCTTTTCTGTGATTGTTTTTTTTGAGATATTGTCTTGAGAAGTATTTGCCTAGCTGGCTTCGAACCACGATCCTCCTGATCTCTGCCTCCTGAGTAGCTAGGATTACAGGCGTGAGCTGCTGGTGCCTGACCAAAGCGGGGTAACTTTATAAGGAAAGGAGGTTTATCTAGCTCACAGTTCTGGAGGTTTAGGGGTCCACATCTGGTGATGACCTTCTTGCTAGTGGAGTCCTGGTGTGACACAGGGCATGAGGCAGGGAGGAGTGTCTTCTGGTCTCTCTCCATCTTCTGATAAAACCACAAGGGATTCAGTCATGGGGGCCCCCCACTAATCACCACCCAGAAGCCCCAGCTCCAAACTCTGCTACCTCCCAGTGGGGGGGTAAGTCTCCCATGGCAGACTTAAACCATCCAAACCTCAACTGACCACTAATGCTGCATGTTATTTGACCAGGATTTCACCCAAAAAACTGGGATTGGACTGCTGGATATATATGGTTTTGAAGTCTTCGACAAGAATGGGTGAGTTTTGCTGTTGTCTTGCTACCTGGCGTTCACCCCTCGCCATGGTTTAGTCGAGGTTTAAGTCATCTTTAACAATATTGGAATTGATTTTCCTGTCCCTAGAATTTCTGCAGCCCTAATTCACAGGCTGATCTAGAAGTAAAAGATATGACTCTTGCAGTTGGTTTAGTAAATTGTCTTATTAATAGAGATTTTGCTTTTTCCTTATTAAAAATACACTTAAAAATAAGTAAATACAAGCCAGGCACGGTGGTGCATGGCTGTAAATCTCAACTATGTGGGAGGCAAGATTTCAGAAGGATTGCAGTTTGAGAACAAAAAGTTAGTGAGATTCCCCCACCTCAGCAAGTAAGCTGGATGTGGTGGTACACTTCTGTAATCCCAGCCACATGGGAGGCGTAGGTAGGAGGATTGATGTCTGAGGCAGACCTGAACAAAAAGTCCAAAACCTCATCTGAAAAATGATTAAAGCAAAAAGGACTGGAAGTGTGACTTGGGCGGTAGAGATCTTAGCTAGCAAGTATGAGGTCCTGAGTTCAAACTCCAGTACTGCCAAAAAATACAGATGCATGTGGTGGCTGACACATGTCACCCCAGCACTCGGGAGGCAGAGGATCATCCAACCTGGGTTACATAGTGACCCTGCCTCAAACATAAAATAAGTAAATACAGTTCTTTAAAAATATTGGCCAATTTGCGTAACTCAGCCACTTCCATTCCGGGCATCTCTAGCTTTGAACAGTTCTGCATAAATTACTGCAATGAGAAGCTCCAGCAGCTGCTGACAGAGCGGACTCTGCAAGCCGAACAGGCAGAGTACGAGGCGGAAGGCATCCAGGTAAAGGGTGCGATGCGCTCCTGCTTGGACTTCTAGGTGAAGATATTCACCAGAACAAGGTTATCTCATTGGAGACTTGGCTTGATTTGGTCTAAGAGTTACTTTTTACTTCTCTGATTATTTCCTGGGAAATCATTATGTTATGCAGAAAAATATTATTTTTTAAGGTTGAACAGCAAAATCAGATTTTGAGAAAAATTTCTGTAGAAATTTTAAAACCAAGGTAGATTACGCTCATTGAAATACCTCTTGGAGAATTCTTTCCTCTTTGTCATTTTAGTGGGAGCCAATTCAGTACTTCAACAACAAGATCATCTGTGATTTGGTAGAGGAGAGACACAAAGGAATCATATCCATTCTGGTGAGAAAATGAATCATGAACCATGGCGTTTGCAGCATGTGGAAGAACTTTTCCCCAGGCTTCGAAAGGGTGGAGAGCAGACTGGGGATGGTGGTGCTTACCTATAATCTCAGCTACTCAGAAGGTGGAGATAGGAAGATCGAGGTCTGAGGCCAGTCCAGACAAAAGCATGAAAAGCAAAGGACTCTATTGGAAAACAAATGAGAAGCAAAAAAAGAATGGGGGATGTGGCTCAAGAGAGAGAGTACTTCTGTAGCAAATGTGAGGCCCTGAGTTCAAGCCCCTGAGTTTATTGCTATAAAGGGAGGGGCTGGAGCACGGACCCCTCGAGGGAACTGAAGACACAACCTGAGCTTCCCTGCTGGGCTTGCTGGGAGCTGTGCTGCCTTTTCCTGTCCTTCACATTCTCAGGCCTAAATTACAGCCCATCGGGAGACAGCAAGGAGAGGCCTTAGGAACAAAGGCAGGCACATACATTCCCAGAGACAGAGAACTGGAGACTCAGTTTAGGCAAGTGTTTGGCAGCTGGTATGGTTTTGATATGGTTTGAGTGTGTCTGCAAGGAGATGTGAGCGTGGACCTCAGGGTGGTGATGCTGGGAGGTGGGGGAGCCCAGAGGTAAATATTAGACCACTCAGGGTGCTCTTCTCAGAGAGAGTTGACGTAGGTCTTACAGGATCCTTGTTACTTCTTGCAGGAGGACTGTTATAGAACAACAGGCGTAGCCCTTCCCCAGTCTCTCTGGCTTCCTGTCTTGCCATGCAGGAGTGCATGACAGGAGTGTCATTGTGATGCTGTCCACCCTGAGCCCTTACTAGAGCAGAGCAGAGGTTGGCATCAGGCCCTTGGATCTTCACAGCTGTGAGCCAAATGAACCCTTTTAATATATAAAGTGTTCAGCCTCAGAGGTTTTGTTATAGTAACAGAAAGTGAAGTTGGAATACAGTTAACAATTGGAGAAGGGCTGCTTTCATGCTTAGGTCAGAGCAGGAAGCATACAGAAAAGCTTTGCTTTGAGTTGAGAATCCTTGCAATGGGCTGGTTTGGAACTATTCCAACTTAGGAGAAAATATCAAAGTCCTTGAATTCAACAAATGGTCAAATTCAAGCATCAGTTTTAAAATACATTTTCAAGGCAAAGGAGAAATTATTTCTTTGTCCTGCTTGTCATTTGGGATCATCACTCTCACCTCCTCCAGTTTCCACACGGAATCCGAAAGCCTAGAAATGCACTTCACATAAAGTTCTGCTATTGTTTTAATAGAAGCTCCTTTAAAGCTGGTCAGTTACATGTCCAGGAGCAAATACAGGAACTAGACAAGCCTGAGAAATACCCCAGGTTAAACTCAACTAGTCCCACGTTTCCTTTCCATGAGGGCATTGCTCCTACTCTGATGACCTTTCCACAGGTTGTTCATGGTGTGATGATGAGTGGGAGACAGGGCTGGCACAGTGGCTCAAGTGGTAGAGTGCCTCCTAGCAATCCTGAGGCCCTGAGTTCAAACCCCAGTACCAGTTGGAGAAAATGAGGTGGAATGTTCAGACAACAGCCATGACAACATGGGGGAGTCCTCAGAAAGACCTCAAAAATATGGATCAGATGCCCCAAGAATCAACTTCTCATGGAATTTCCAGTCTCTCTAGGGTCCTGGTTTCCTCAGCAAGTTGAGAAGCTGAGAACATGTGAGGTGCAACCCATCGCTTCCAGCAGGTTCTCCCGTGCCTGTGGGAGATGGCGGTGTTTCACTCCACAGGACCCTGCCATGGCTGGTGAAAACACTTAAACTTGGAATTGATGGACACAGCTTCTCCTTTTTCTTTTGAAGGATGAAGAGTGTATCCGTCCAGGTCCTGCTACAGACTTCAGCTTCCTGGAGAAACTGGAGGAGAAAGTGGGCAACCACGCACACTTCCAAACGTAAGTGCTCCCCTGGCTGGCTGGGGACTGTGTGCAGGAGGACCAGGGTGTCCCACGCGCTCTGATAGGTACCTCGAGAGTACAGCTACTTCTTCATACATAAAAATATTACTGTGACACACCATTTCATACATCTTGTTAATAGAAATCACACTCAAGTGGATTCCAAGTGGAATTTTTAAAAAGATTTTGTATTCTGCTTTATTCGATAATCATGCATGAAATAATGTCGCTTAAAAATTTAGATATAAAGTATATAGTAATAAGTGAAATATACAACCAAGTGAATTTTTATATTATATACCTGTTGGCAATAATGGCACAGATAGGTTTCGGTTCTTACTGCACCCTTAAGCTTCCGTTTCCAGGGTCACGGTCCTGCCTCAATTCTAGCTTGAACCCTCCTTCTGCCCCAACCTCCAATCAGCATGAACCATAAGATCCCAACCAATCAGATCATGCTGAGTCCCACTGAGGGGTATTTAAGCCCCTGCCCTTCCTGCTTCTCTCTCTTGGCTCTCTTTCTCTCTGCTCTCTCCCTCTCCCACCCGGCAATAAAGAATCTCTTGGCCAGATCACTCCTCTCCACGTGGTGACTTTTGGGGCCCACATTTCCAACAATACCCATATAACACCATGCTGATCATGAATAAAGCACTTACAACATCCCAGAAGAGAAATTAGAAATTTAAGCTAGTCTTTAAGACAAGGAAGAGAGAGCTGGAGAATACGTTCTGGACTTGGGTGCAGCTCAGTGGTGGAACAGGTGCTTAGTCTGCGGAGGCCCTGGGTTTATCCCCAGCACCAAAATTAAACAAACAAAAGCCCATATGCTCTGCATCATAAAGACTGCTTTAGAGGGTGGGAATGTGACTCACTGGTCTTGCCATACACAAGACCTGGGTTCATCTCTAGCACTAGGGAAAAAACACCTGCTTTTCAATCCCAGTTTGGCCACTTTCTGCACACCTGACTTTAGCAAGCAACTAGTCCCCCCCCATTTCAGTTTTCCCTTCCAGGAGGTGGGGATATTAATGTAGCTACCTGGGCTGAGGGTATGGCTCAAGTGGTGGAGCACATGCCTACCAAACTTAAGGCCCTGGGTTCAATCCCCAGTAACACCAAAAGCAAAAAACATGTATTCACTACCATACAGCATCGTAAATGTCTACAGAAATTGCCTAGTAAAATTTGTGGCTGCAGTGAAGTCTCAGGAAATGGAAGTGGCTTTATGAGGCCTGTTGTAGAATACTTAAGTAAATGGAATTGCTAATAAAGCAAAATGGAAAATAGGCTGTGCTGTATTGGCAAATGGAATAGTAACCCAGGCCTACCAAAGAACCTAACTACTTGCAGTGACGCGGGCAAGCACGCAGCACGTGACCAAGAGAAGCCACGTGTGTAAAGTATAATCACGTGAAACTCACTTATGCGGTGAGATGCTGGGCTGAGACTGGGCGGGGCCCACGTGGGTGGGCGTGGTCCTGGCGGGCGTGACTCAACCGAGCGGGCGGGGCTCCGAGTGAGTGGGCGGGGGGGTCCGGGCGAGTGGGCGTGGCCCGGGGTGGGCGTGGCTCAGATCCACGTGCTGGGCGCTGGCGGCATTAGGCTTCTTGGTCTGGGTGCTGGTTGCACCGGCCCCTCCGTCTCGGATACTCATGGAGCTGCAAGCTTGGGGTGTGTGTGCTGTCAATATAGATTATAGCACGTTATAGATATCGGACAGGTTCTTAGGCGTTTGTGAACCCCGAATCTGAGACTTCCATCTGTGCACACGTGTAAGGTTCCTGAGGTCTCACTGGGACACACAGCAGGGATTTCATTTCTAAAGTGCACGCGTCTCCTCGGTCTGCTCAGGTCTCAGGAGAGGGACCTTGATCTCCAGCGACATTAGGCGGCGAGGAGCCTGGGCAGGAGGGAGGAGACTCTGGTCACCTCCTTTCTTGTCTTGCAGCCGGAAGCTGGCTGGCCCCAAGGGCAGAAGGAGGATTGGCTGGATGGAGTTCCGGCTCCTCCACTACGCGGGAGAGGTCACCTACTGCACCAAGGGTGAGTGGCTGTGGGGCGTGGGTCCCCGCCATGCAGCGCCCATCGAGTCCCCCGAGGAAACGCCTTGCACTCAGCAGAGCCATCTCGAAGGTCCTTCCAGTTTCTTGATTTACTACTTTTATATATAACCACTTTATTGAGATATAGTCCATATTCCACCAAAATTTTAGAAAGAAATTAAAGGGGCTGGTGAAGTGGCTGAAGAGGTAAGATTGCCTGCCTAGCAAGCGTGAGGCTCTGGGCCTGAGTTCAAACCCCAGTACCACAAAAATAAAAAAGAAATGCATCCACTGAAGTGTACAATTCAATGGTTTTTAGTATGTTCGCAGTGTTGTGCGACCATCAACAATTTTAGAATTTTAACCCCTAAAGAAACCCTGCATTTGCTGGCAGTCATTCCTCACTTCCCACACCCTCTGTTCCATTCCCACAGCCCCAGCCTTTCAGTCTCCATACTTGTGCCCATTCTGGGCACGCTCTATAAATGAATTGTACAAGATGCGGTCTTTGGGAGTCTGGCTTCTTTCTCTTAGCTGGTTTCAACGTTCATCCATAAGGTCATTCATTTTCATTGTCAAATAATATTGCACCCTATGGAAAGACAACTTTTCTTTATCCATTCATCAGTTCAGCATTTAGGTTGCTGATACCTTTTTAGCTATTGTGATAAATGCTTCCTGTAGAAGTTTTAGTGTTTTCTTTTTTCTTGGCTATGTAGCTAGGAGTGGGATGCAGGTCTTACAGAACTCTATGCTTAACATTTTGAGGAACTTCCAGACTGGTTTCCATGGCTGTTAATTTTTTGCATCCTTAACAACACCTAAAATTATTTTCTCCTTCTTTTTTTTTTTTTTGGTGGTGCTTGCTAGACAGGTGCTCTACCACTTGAGCCACTCCACCAACCCTAAAATTATCCTCTTAATATAGTCAGTCTAGTGGATGTGACACTGTCTCTTTGCGGTCTTGTTTTGTATTTCCCTGAGGACTGGTGAGATCCAACGTCTTTTCATTTATATATCTTCCATGGGGGAATGCTTGTTGAGACTCTTTACCCATTTAAAAAGTGCTTTCTTTTATTATTGAGTTGTCAGAGTTGTTTGTATATTCTGGATACTAGAATGTATGACTTGCCAATATTTTCTCCAATTCTTCAGTTGTCTTTTCACTTTACTGATGGGATCATTTAAAGCACAAAAGGTTTTAGTTTGATGAAGTCCACTTTAACTTTGATTTGTCACTTTTACTTGGTTTAAAATTATTTTCACTATAAGCTTATTGCTAAAAATCTTTAAAAAGTAATAAAATGTTAAGTTTTTCTCTTTAAATGCAAAGTGGCACAAAGAACAATTTTTAAGAATAAAATGGATCTCTGTGTGTGGATAATCTTTTGATTTTGTTTACAAAGAATAAAAGTAGCACATGAACCGCTAGAAATTGCCAACCACACAGAAAAGTACAGAAAGAAAACTGATAGTCCCCTTAGTCCTAGTTTGTCCCTGGAGTAACGACAAGAATCAATAGTATCTTGTGTTCGCTGCCAGAAAGATAGAAATGTTTTTTGCACATACCAATAAAGGTTGGGACACACGCTCTTGAATAACGCAAAGATCTGTTTTGTGCTGTGTATTTCACGTTTTTGCTTAATAACTATTGGCGATCGTTTGGATTCTAATTGATGCTCACTGTGTACTTACTGTGGGCCAGGCACCGTTCCACATTCTAGGTGGGGAACATTATCTCCCTTTTAATCTATAAGGACATTGAGCTCAGAGCAGTTAAGTAACTTTCCCAAAGTTACACAGCCAGTAAGTGGCAAAGCTTGGGTTCAAACCCAAGCCTTTTCCCTTCAACCTGCATCCACCTTCTAGGTAGAACAGATCTGGTTGTAGGGCTGTGTGCTGGCCTTTTTTTTCATGGACACTGCTTACTCCCAACTTCTCTTATAAATGCTACTGCACTTGGCGTTTTTGTATATTTCAGGTGGCTCATTTTTGCACATCATATCCGTAGGGTAAATTCCCATAAGGAGCTTTGCTGAGTTAAAGGTTCTATCAAAAGTTAGTTTGAGAGCTGGTGCCAGTGGCCCATACCTGCAATCCTAGCAACTTGAGAGACTGACATTGGTAGATTGTGGTTCGTAGCTTTGTCAGGCAAATAGTTTGAGAGACCCCATTTCCAAAATAAACAATAAAATGGATTGGAGGTGTGGTTCAAATGGTAGATTGCCTGGTTTGCAAACTCGAAGCCCTGAGTTCAAACCCCAACCCCACTGGAAAAAAAAAAAAAAGGAAGGAGAGTCTGGTGGTCCATGCTACAACATGGATGAACTTGACATCATGCTGAAAGGGAAAGAAACCAGCCATAAAAGACAGCTTTTGTATGATTCCACTTACATGAGACATCTAGAGTGGCCAAATTCACAGGGACAGAAAAGAGAGTGGTGGTGGCAGAGGCGGGAGAGGAGGGAATGTGGTTATTTCATGGGGATAAAGTTTTAGAATGGGGTGTTTAAAAAGTTCTGGAGATGGTTGTACAACAGTGTGGTTGTACTTGAGCCACTGAACTGTACACTTACAGATGGTTGAAAGAGTAAGTTTTATGTTGTGTGTGTGTGTTTATTGGGGTTTGAACCAGGTCTCTCACTTGCTATGCAGGTGCTGTATCACTTGAGCCATTGCCCCCGCCCTATGTTATGTATATTTTACCAGAGTAAAAAATGCTAGTTTTTATAACTCAAAATTGTCGCCTATAAAGGTTACGTGTTAGACATGCTTATGTCTCTTTTTTGATGCATGTCATATTTACTGCTTTGATTTGTGCTATCTGGTTACTAAATTAATGAATGAGTTTTGTGTGGATACTTGTAAGCCATGTTTCAAGTCAGAGCTCCCTGAAAAAAGACACTGGTGGAGCCCGGCACCAGTGGCTCTTGCCTATAATCCTAGCTACTTAAGAGGCAGAGATCAGGAGGATGGTGGTTTGAAGCCAGCCTGGGCAAGTAGTCTTGAGATCCTATCTTGAAAATACCCATAACATAAAAGGGCTGAGTTCAAACCCCAGCACTGCAAAAAAAAAAAAAAAAAAAAAAGACACTTTAAAAGGGCTCGGGTTTGCACTTCTCATCCATTCACACGGTCTCTGCTGGCTACCCTTGAGGCTCACAGCCCTTCATTGTTTCTATGGAATCTTTATATGTCTATGTCTGCTACTAGACTAGAATGTGTGTACAATACATAGTATTATACACTGAGGCCAGGTGTGGTGATACACACCTGTAATCCCAGCACTCAGTAGAAGAGGCAGGAGGATGGAATGTTTGAGGCCAGCCTGGACTACACAGCGAGACACTGTCTCAAAAATATGGATAAATAAATGCTGTACAATTTCATGATAGTTTATGAGAGCTTAGAGGATAGCATGGATGCCATAATTTACTTCTAAGGACCTGGTTCTCAACCAGGAATTATGTCCCCAGGCTATCTGGCAATGTCAAGCGTTATATTTGGTTTTGTAACTGGGAAGATGCTACTATGAATGTAGTGTGAGTAGACGTCAGAGAACAGCCACCACCACAAAGAATAATCTGGTCCTGAAACTCTGATCTGATCCTGAGAGAGAATCTTGGGGATGTCTCTTTGCAGTCAGTTGGGGTAGAATTGCATTTTTTACACAAAGCCATTGATTCGGAATTTTTTTTACAGGATTCTTGGAAAAAAACAATGATCTCCTTTACAGACACCTGAAAGAAGTAAGTCTGAAACTTAACCCAATGTGTTTCTGATGGTTCTGAAATATCTCTGTGACACACAGGATTTGGACCAAAGGTCTTCTGGATCTTTCTCGCCCATGTATTATGCTAGGACTCTAGCATGTCATGACCAGAACATTCAAGTTCAGTTGTACAAATTCTTCACTTAACCAACTGGTTCAAGTGTGTGAGGTGCCCCTCTGTGTGCCAGCTCTGGAGGCTCAGCAGGGAGCAAGACAAGAGTTCCTTGTTCTGGTGGTGTTTGCATAAGTGGTGGGTGGGATGTGCAGAATAAATAGATACACAAGAAATCATCCATTGGTGACGTTTTCAGAGTGACTGAGCAACAAGTTAGTCACAAGAGTGTTTTGGGAACCTTCCTCAGCTCCCTTTGCCACTTCTGGGACCACCTATCCCGACCTCTGTGGGTTAGGAGCAGATCGGTGATTCCTGACTTTGAATCTCTGTATCTGGTGGCTTGTCTGTGGATCTGAGTCCCTACCGATCCCTCCCTAGCTGGGGCTTCCTGGCACACATCCCCACTGATGAGGTGGATCCCATGATGCCCTCCTCAGGGAGTCACTGTGAATGGCAGGAGAGGGAGCGCCTGGCTGCCATCATGGCCCACAGAGATGGGGCCACTTCACAAACCAGTCCATGGAACGGGCATCCCATGGGGACCATCTTTGACTCTCTCACCTCCCCAACCAAGGCTCAAGTTCCTGCACTCTCTGATGGATTACTTCTCATTTTTTCTTTTCTACCAGCAAATTACTCTTCTGTGTCACTACTTAAAAACTGGGATGGATTAAATGAAAAAAAATGTTTTTCTTTGGCAGTACTGGGGTTTGAATTCAGGGCTTCACGCTTGCTAGGCAGGTGCTCTACTGCTTCAGCCATACCTCCAGCCCTCACATTTTTAAGTTGTAATTGTGAAACATGCATACCACAAAATTTACCATTTTAATCATTGAAAGTTTATAGTTTAGTAATCTTAGGTATAGTCACATTGTTGTATAATTAACCTCCATATCTCTTTTCATCCTGCAAAATCAAATATTCATTCAACCACCACTTCTCAACCCCTAACAACCCACCATTCTTCTTTCTTCTCCATAAATTTGACTACTCTAGGGACCTCATGTAAGCAGAAGCAAATACTCTTTGTCTTTTTGTGACTGGCTCAGTTGTAGCATGTGTCAGGATTTACTTTTTTAAGGTTGAGTATTAGGCCATTGTATGGATGGATACAGGAGATTAAAGCTTTTGATATACCTTTGTCACAAACAGCTGGCTGAGAGTCCTTTCACAGTGTTTGAGAGAAATGGCAAATAGGCAAGTAGCAGCTGTTTTCATAATGGCAGCGCTGAGTTCTTGAATGCCAGAGGCTCACGGGGTGGACTTTCAAACTCAGAGACTTCTAATTCTGGTAACTACAGGCTTTAAAAACTAGACTTTTTGCTGTATGTGCTCAGGCCTACAGCTGGAGCAAGCTCCAAGCCTTTAAAAGCAGAGGCCTGCACCCGGCCCCCAGGGTCACAGCCCCTGGGCTTTGGGCTGTTGAGATCCTCAGCTCTTAACCCTTGGCAGCTCTCTGGAACTCTTCCAGCGACTGGGGTTCATTATCCCAGCTCTTGGTAACCTCTTTGCCTTCCATAGTGTGCAGTCTTTCACCTTCTTAGTCCTTCATAGTCTCCACAGTCTATGCTCCTGACCATTCTCTGGAATTCTTCAGTGGCTTCCGAGCTGCTGAGTGATCCAGAGTGGACAGTGTCACTCGCAGCCACCTTCTAATGCTGGAACCCCAGCTTTTCATCTGATTTTAGTGTTACCAGCTCAGTCCGCTCTACCTGTGATAAAGACCACAAGCAAGCAGTCATAGACCTTTCTGGAAGAAGCCTTTGCTGGGGCTTTGTTGTAGCCCAAGGGGAGGAAGTGTACCAGAGAAAAACCTCCCAGAGTGACGGGGAAAGAGTAAACACCAACCTGTGTGGCATGGTGCGCCCAGCTCTAATTCCAGCAATCACAGTCTGACCTGTGCCGGATTTCTAGTTTGACCAGTCACAGGGCTCAGATATGCACCAGTCACAAGCCTAGACTAGGTTCCTTGACTCCTTTGTGTCAATCACAAGCTTTTTGCTGAGTCAGTAGGCCAGGAGCTTCTCCTCCCTGACCTTGCTAAGGGCTGCTACTGCACAGAGCAGCTGCGGGTAGCATAGGGTCTTGTAGGTTGCTTCAGGGGGAGGGGAGTGTGACCGAGGAGTCACCAAGGCCGGTTGTGGCTACAGTCAGTCCTGGAGGTGGTGCCAGCTGTCAGGAGTGGCCTTGGAGTATGTAAAGCAATGTGACTGCCATGATGGCAATCCCAAAGTCATCAAAGGAGCTGCTTGATTGGTGTCACAGCTGAATCCTGACTGACAGCTTCCACCAAGGGACAGAGTGGTTCATTCCTAACAGCATGGCTCGTTTAAAGAGAAAACCAATACTGGAATCAACAGTTCTTAACAGTGCTTAACCCATAGCCAGGTACTGTTTGGGAGCGTTGGGTCCCTCTGATCTGTCTCAGAATTATTTTTTTTTAATGAAGGACTTTTTGATAATACAGATTATTTTGAAGATATGTAGACCGAGGGGGGAGGGGGGCTCAAACAATACAAAACCTAGCATCCATACCACCTAGTCTCTCTTCCCAGCTTACTGAGTACCCTCTGGGGTCACACAGGCCAGGATATGTGTGTGCACGTGTACACGTGTGCGTGTGTGTGCACGTGTGTGTTGCTGGCGATGAGCCACACCCACTCCTTCCACATCTGCTTGTGCTTTGTCCCACGTTCTCCTAGTTAGGAGTGGCTTCTGGTGCCCAAGAAGCAGGTGGCTCTGTTACCTCTCCCGTGCTTCTGAGAGTTTCCTGAAGGTTCTGAAGCAATTTCCCAAGCAGGTAGTCATGACGCTCACATCTCTTCACTTGTAGGTGCTGTGCAGCTCCAAGAACAGCATCCTGAGGGAGTGCTTCCTGGTGACCGAGCTAGAAAACCGGAGAAGGCCACCAACGGTGAGCAGGGAAAATCCGTGTGTAGATTTGGAAAGGGAACTAAACTCACACAGGGGTGTCAAGACCTCTACTCAAAAAGGAGCCTCTCCCTTTTTGGAAGTGTTCTCTGACAGGTTCCATGAAATGCATACTTTCCAAGTGTTGCACCAGTTCTTTCATTCGTAGACAATCACTTGAGCACCTACTGTGTGTTGGGCTCTGTGCTGAGCGCAGGGGTTTAGCAAAAACAAGCCAGCCAAGGCTTCTGTCCCCAAGGGGCCTTACAGTCTAGTGCAATAGAATGAGGACAATATCACCAAATAAAGAACTTACGGTAGTGCACAGATCCTGAAGGAAGCGTGGCGTCAGGAGGGGAGAAGGCAGAAGGGCGGGGCTCAGCCACAACACTTCCCCGCAGCTAATGCTTGACCGGACCAACCTCCGGTCAGGACATCCAAACCCTCCGTTTCCCAGACAAAACAGAAGTTGGGCATGGCAGCTCATTCCTGTAATCCCAGCACTTGGGACACTGAAGCAGGAAGATTGCAAGTTCAAGGTCAGCCCGGGCTGTGTAGAATGATCCCGTCTCAAAGCAACAACAAAAAATAGGCAAAACCAATGTTTTGAAACTCAGTGGTAGAGCATTTGCCTAGCATGCTCAAACGCCCTTGGGTTCAATCCCCAAGAGCACAAAACAAGAAAAAACAAAACAAATAAACAAAAATTAGACCAACACAGTCCTAAGCATTTAGGTCTAAGGGACTGGTGTCTTTGCCCCAATCAGGCATCTCCCCAATGGACTGGAAGCAACGATGTCTATTGGGCACAATCTCTCGCTCCACAGGTGGCGACTCAGTTTAAGAACAGCCTGAGCAGCCTCTTGGAAATTCTCATCTCCAAGGAGCCCTCATACATCCGCTGCATCAAGCCCAACGCGAGGAAAGAACCCAGTGAGTTAGTTATCTATCAGCTGCTCTTATCGCTGTGCGCAGGGGAAGAGGCTGGAGACAAGCAAGATGGCCGAGGGTTAAGACCTAAAAGCTATCCAGACCCATTGTTCTTGTGCACACCATTTTCCTTTTTAAACAGAGTGAACACTGCTAAGAGCTTGGCCAGTTGCTCAGAGCAGCGCAGCTGAGCCAGGCAGGTGTCAGAGGTGAAGGGAGACAGCATGGCTTCTCTCCAGCCAGCTCTTGCTGTGGACTCACAAGGAAGCTGTACAGCCAGAGGCTTACAGAAGCCAGGCAAGCCGGGTGCCAGTGGCGCACGCCTGTAATCCTAGCTACTCAGGAGGCAGAGATCAGGAGGATCGAGGTTCGAAGCCAGCCTAGGCAAATAGTTTGGAAGACCCTATCTTGAAAAAAAAAACATCACAAAAAAAGGGCTTGGTGGAGTGGTTCAAGATGTAGGCCCTGAGTTCATCCCCAATAGTGCAAAAAAAGCCAGACATATCCTGTCTAAAAGGGGAATGACATTAGTGACTTCCAGCCAGTTTTTGCCAACATGGGACTCTGGGCCCAGGATGGCCAGAGCTCATCATTTTTCAGGAGAAAAACAGAAGTCTAGATTTTCCTCTAAATTTCCCCATCTTAAAAGGACAACGAAAGCCTAACAAAATGTTTCTGTGGCCAGATTCAGCCCGCCAACCATCAGTTTGCAGTGTCTGGTGTGTGTGGGTTGAAATGGAGCCCGGGGCTCTTTACTGTCCTTTTCTCTTGTTTCTTCAAAGGCAAGTTTGATGACTTCCTCATAAGACATCAGATCAAGTACCTGGGGCTAATGGAGCACCTTCGGGTGAGACGGGCGGGCTTTGCATACCGGCGGAAGTATGAGCACTTCTTACAACGGTACAGTTTGCTTTGCTGATGATCCAAAGCTGGTAAAGTTGATCCCTACTGCGTGCAGGACTCTGGGATATGATCATAAATACGGTGACATCCCTCAGGGAACTCAGCTCAGATCTTAATCGCTATGAAAGCAAAAAACCACTAGCATTTGGGAGACTATAAAAACCCAACTCAGTTTCTGTCTTCTATTCATTTCACTTCTTGAGGTCCAGGCAGGGGAGGCCAAGTGCACACACTCTGCTTGGGTCTGACAGCTGGGGCAGACTCCATTTGTGACGTTATGTGCTGGGTCATTTTCCTAGCAAAAAACAAAGACCTGAGTTCAAACCCCTGTATCGCCAAAAAACAAAATAAAGCAAATTATAACAACAAATAGTGTTGTGGTGAGAGCATAGGCTCTGGAACCACAGACTTGGTTTCTTAGAACTGTGACCTCTTTTCCTTACCTGGAACGGCAAGATTACATTGTCTGCATTCAGGAAGGTTTTAAGAATTTGGTGAAAGTAATTTCTACCCCCACAACTGCTTGTATGCCAACACTTCCTTCGTATGTGAATTTTTGCTACTGAAATGGCAACACTCTCAAGACAAGTATTGTCAAATGGTCATTTTTTCTTTTTCTTTTCTTTCCATTCCTTTCCTTCCTTTCCCTTACTTTTCTGGACATACTTCCATTGTCCACCATTTTTGCCATCAATTATGTGTCATTCATTCACCCTCATCCTACCAATTTTTTAAAATCTGGTGTCTGGGGAAGGCAGGGGGCAACAGCCACTGCTCACCCCACTCCAAACACACACATTTGGTGTTTCTGTGGTCCACAGATTCTGAACGTCATACATCTTTATTCTACTTCTGCTGCTTTTCAAGGCTCCTCCATCTTCCTGTAATACTCCTGAGCACCTGCTCTGAGCCACACTGTCCTAGCTTAGGACAGTGACAGCAGAGAACAGGACAGACCCCTCCCCTGCCCTCAGAGCTTACTTTCTAGCGGAGAGGCTGGTGATAACAAGAGACATGAGGCCAGGCAGGGCTGCATTCCTTGAAGGAAAACAGGTCTGGGCAAGGAGAAAGTGTGGCAGGGCTCCCTCGTTTTAGGTAAGGGGGTCACAGTTGTCTTTACAGCAGCTGCAAATTAGAAAGGAGGTGCATGCTCAAATCCAGTTCTTAAGTTAACAATGGAGCCACAATTACCTTGGGAAAAACCCTTCATCCTTTCCCAAGCATGGTCTTTTGTGCGGGAATACACTTCTGCGCCCATGCTTCGGCTCTTACGAGTGATGCTGTCCTAAACATTCGTGCGCAGGCTTCTGTGTGGACACGGATTGCATTGTTCTTGGGTGTACCCCAAGGAGTGGAACAGCGCTACTGGGGTTGAATGCCCAGTGACTCTTCGTTGTTTTAGGAAGACAGGGCAAACTGGCCACTCCACTGAACCAGTCTCTCCATTCTTTCTGCCAAGTGTATGTCATTGAATTTAAGGACATTTGTGTGATGAGACAAGTGGCTGAGATGCCACGGGGGAGCTAAGTAGACCTCCAAGGTGGTGGGAGAAGGTAGAGTAAGGTGCCATGATGGTTCTGCATGTCCTTCTCTCCTGGCAGGTACAAGTCCTTGTGCCCAGACACCTGGCCACACTGGCATGGGCCCCCAGGAGAGGGTGTAGAACGACTGATCAGGTACATCGGCTACAAACCCGAAGAGTACAAGTTAGGGAAGTAAGTGAACAGGAAACCACCATATGGTCTCTTCCCTGCTATCAGAACGTTTTGTGCACTGGTCTGCATTCATCCGCACCCTCATTTTTAGGAACTTACGTAGATTTGCCTGCAGACGCCTCCATCTACTCAGTTTGAATGCAGCTCTCAAAGGTTAGAAGGAAGAGATGAACTTCTAAAGGAGCCCTGGGTTCTACACCTGCCTGGGCTGCTGGGATGAGCCTCTGCCTGCAAAGTGAAGAGGCGGCCAGGGTAGATCTCACCTCTGAGTACATAGATTCGTCCGTTGTCCAAATGTACGAGTGACCTCCTAGAGATCCTAGGACCTATATGATGTGACATTGGCTTTAGCATCCCAGAAAATGGTGTTCTAGATTGCCAGGAATCATTCTTAGTAGAGTTGCAAAGAACTTTTGTACATGGTGAAAGCTTTCAGGCACAACTCAGTAGGATGAATCAAAGTAGCCTGAGCCTGTGCTGTTACCATTTTGGCCAGGGTTAATTTGGTTGCAAGGAGGTGCCCAAGCCTAAAGATGATCCACTTCCAGACTGTAGGGCCTCCTTGCTTTAGGGATCTGTCAGTGGGCTTTCCCTGCCAACCCCTACCTCCCACTATACATGGCCTCTGGGGTCCTACTGACCCCTATCTTTAGGCTTGTATTCTGGGCCCTGTTCCAAGACTCAGTTACTTATTCAATCCAGATTCCTGAGGAGAACTGGGCTCAGCACTTCTGGGGGGAGGCAGGCCCCCGGAAGGTCAGAGGTGCTGTCTCCATTGCATAATCATGGAAGGGGAAGTAGGATTGAGGGCAGACGCACTCCTGCCCCTAGTGGCCGCCCTGGGAAGTTTCTCACCCAAGTGGGTGTTTGGGTGGGGCAGGCAACCTGCATCAGTACTTGTAACTTACCTTTGCAGGCTAGAGACACCTTTTAAACTCAGACCCCAATTCTTTAGCACTCTTTTAAAGCCCAAAAATATAACGGGAAGCAACTTCAAATTAAGATGGTGAATTCATTTCATTTCCTAGGGCTACATAACAAAATTATCACAGCAGAAATTTATTTATGCCAGAAGTCCAAAATTGAGGTGCTGCTTCTGAACCATCCTTCCTTGCCTCTCCGGAGCTGCTGGCATTCCTTGGCTTGTGGCATTACTTTGTCCAGCCACTGTTTTCACATGGTTTCCATCTCTATGTCTTCCCATGCACTTTTCTGTCTCTTACAAGGGCCCACACTAATTGGCAATGACCCCATTTCCACCTATCCCGGAATCACACTTGCAAAGACCCTCTTTTCAAAGATCACGTTCTGATATTTAAATCGACCTAAATTTTCTGGGGACATTACTCAACCACTTACAGGTGATAACTGACCAATTAATAATTGAAACATCTCTTTTTCCCTTCTAGAACCAAGATATTCATTCGTTTCCCCAGAACTCTGTTTGCTACTGAAGATGCCTTTGAATTTAGTAAACATCAACTAGGTATGATTTTTTTCCTTTGCCCTGATTTCAACAGAATGAGAAATGAACAAGTTTAGTTTAAATCTTAAATGTGGATTCTGATATAATTGTTAGAAACACTCACTTCGGAAACCAGGAAGAAGACAGGGGATTCTGATAAGCTGCATGTGAATTCATGTCTTAAATAAGCACTCAGAGGGCAGTCGTGGATGCAGGCAGAAACTTAGTTCTAGTGTCCTCTCAGTTCTGTGGTTTGCACTCTATTGTACACAGTAGGATCGAAAGCCAGAAGAGTCCATTCCCCTTCAGTTCAGGTTTTTAAAACTTCACTTGTGTAAGTATCTGATGTTGCAAGAGTAGTTTGTTTCAATGCCTGCAACCAGGGTGTTGTTGTAAATGAGAAAAGTGGGTTGGGAAGGAATGGAAAAATAACAGGAAGCCTTGTTCTGGAACTGCAAACTGGTCTAGGAAGGACTGTCCACCCTTGGGCAGCTGCAGAGGGCACAGCAAGTATGCCTTTATATGCCATCTCGTTCTCAGAACAAACCCAGGAAATAGGCGTTCTCATCCCTACTTTATATTCAGGAAAATGGAGACACAGAGATGTTGGTGACCCACAGAAGCCCACACAGCAAGTAAGAAGCAGAGCCAGGTTCGAATGAGGGTTCAAGGCCTAGGCTTGTAATCCCTACCCTTGGTCTCATTTTTGACCTCTACAGCAGCAGGTGCCCACAGATGCTGGTCCAGCCAGGCTGCAGAGGGCTAAGTCAGTATTCCTGCCCAGCTCCCAGGAGATGTTGAAGCTGTGATCTTCAAAGCCCTACATGAACTTGGCTTCTGGAGGGAGTGGAGGGACTGACAGGATGGAGAAGCTTCAGGGTGGTCACTCAGCCCTGGGCTCACTCTCCTTAGTGGCTGTGTCACCTCAGACCTAACATGCAACCCCATCTGAGTGTGGGTGCCTACTGGTAAAAACCTGCTGGCAATGCCTGCCTGCCTTCCTAGTTGGGGCCTAACTTGTTACGGGGCTCTTACCTCTGAGTCTCTTCCTTACCCCGGGGGAAATTTGTTAGACAATGCTTAGAAGTTAGGGCTAAGGTAACCTGCCAAGCTCTGAGATACTGACTTGGCTCCCTGTCATCAATACAGGCTTCTGAGGGCCACTTATGAGGTCCCCCACTCTGGAAGTCACAACCAAAAAGGCACATTCACCAAAACTTTTATTTCCAGTTGCGAGAATCCAAGCCACATACAAAGGCTGCCTAGGAAGAAGAGAATATGTGAGAAAAAGACAAGCAGGTAAGAGGGGAACCGAAGCCTGCCAGTGTGCCCACCCACCAGAATGACGCCTTCCCTCTCTCCATTTGGCACCTGGAGGTACAAGCTCTCTCCCCCTGCCAATCCTTGAAAACATGAGGGGAGGGTTGCCTCGGGCCCATTTCGAGGGTCTCTTCTCATTTTTACCTTATTGACCAAGAAATTTTGACATAGTAGTCTATATTTGTTCCATGGATATGTTTTATTTGTCCACATTTAAAGAATTTTTTTTAAAGATTTGAAACACCCCAAGACCCTTGAAGTCCCCCAAATCATTCAAGTGATGTCCCCATCCCCATGTCATAGACGTAATCTCTCTGTTGAATTTTGCCCTTCTTATCCTTTGTTTTTCTTTATAGTTTTACCATATATGGATACATTGCTAACCAATAAATTCCCTCATGTTTGAGGCTGGCAAGACAGTAAATATTTTAAACTTGTGGATAAGTTCTCTATCATAGCTACTCAACTCTACCACTGTAGCAAACAAAAAAATTGCCTTAGACAGTATGAAAATGAATAGGCATAGCTGTGTTGCAATAAAACTTTATTTATATAAATAGGCAGCCAGCCCTCAGGCCATAGTGTGCCAGCCCCTGAGTTATAGGTATATCACACAGTCTAGATCTGTTGATGAAAACTTGGGTTACTTTCAGTTGCTTGTTTGAGTCTGTAATAGTGCTGCTGTAGGGAAGAACAGAAAGACATTTTAAAAAAATCCAAATAACCAAAAAGGAAAAAATCTGAAAAGTATTTAACAATGGGGAGACAAGCCTGGATCTAATTTTTGTGTGTCCCAATTTATATATCCAAATTTTTAAATGTAGACAACTAAGTGTTGGGTGAAAGAAACTAAACAGGGTGGTAAGACTAATCTATGCCATCACAGATGCCACTCTTGTCCTTGAAAAAGACCTGGGAAATCCCTCACATAACTTCCAGCTTTCCTGATGCTGCCCGTGGCACTCTTTGTTCTGCCTCCCTGATTCTGTTGCCTTCTGAGCACCCCAAGTATGACCTGATGACATGTATCTGACTGCATGTACCAGCAAAGCACTTTGATGGGCACCCTGATGTGTGCTAAGTGGATGGATCCTTCTGGAAAAGCCTTTTGTATTTCCCTATGATTGTGCTCACCTTCTAATGCCAGCAGTGGACTCTTACAGCCACCAAACTGGAAGCCCACTGGCGTGGAGCCCTGGCTCGGAAGGAGATCAAGAGGAGAAAGTGGGCTGTGCAGATAATAAGAAGGTATGACAGGGAGGACAGGTTACTAGATGCAGAGCGGGGAGGAGGCGTGGGCTTGGTTGAGCTTTTGTGACTTCTGGGTTAGTGCAGAAAGGAGACATGTCCTTCAGGATGCTGCTGGGAAGCTCCATGTCTGTGCTCTGTGTGCCCAAATTTGGTGTTCACAACTAGGTGTGCTTGTGACTTCTCTTAGCCTAGTTCAAAGTCACAAAGTCAAGTGTCTTTTGGTGCTGGGCAGGCAAAGTGAGCAAGTCCCATGAGGTGGGATAAGACAGTAGGGCGTGGTGGAGACTGCAGCCAACCAGAAAGTTCAGGCCATTTCAGTAGGTCCGTGGTAACTCTTCTGCCCCAGGGGGCTGCTGTGGTGAAGATGAGCTGGGTGTGCTGCCAGGTGGCTCGATTTTCAAGGAAAGCTGCATGGCCTTTACGTACAGCCTCTCACTTTTTTTTTTTTTAATTGGCAACCAATTCAAGTTAGTTAAAACAAAAGGCAGTGTGGGTGAACTTGATCCTGCCTTTAAGGCAGATTTGGCCTGTGGCTGCATTACTGGCTCTGGTCCTACGTGCTCATGTAAAGAACCCCTATCACTTTGGCCTCCTCTGAATCAAAGGAGTGGGGAGAGAACGCAAGTCTGAGGAAGTGGACCAGAAACCGAACAAAACGCTTTCCTCGAGGTTCATCACGGGATTCATCAATCGCTACAAACCCCTTTGTCCTGACAATGAGGAGTTCATAGTGTTCGTGCGGAGGAATTACATCCTGAACCTGCGGTATCACGTTCCAAAGGACGTGTTGGACAAGAGCTGGCTGAGGCCTCCTGGCATCTTGGAAAACGTAAGGACTGGTCTGGGAGTCTGATGTTACAGGTGACCAGGAACTGACCGAATTCGTCTCCTGTATTTCTTTGTGCTGCCTACCTCTGGCTTCACAGGGCTGCCTTGCAAAGCACTTCCTTATGAGGATGTCACTCTGAAATTTAACTTAGAATTCATGATATCCTTACTGGAATTATAAAGCCAATGGAGGTCTGTTTAGACAGGGCATTTTTTTTTTTTTTGAGACAGGTCTTACTGTGTAGTCCAGACTGGCCTCAAACTCATGATCCTCCTGCCTCAGCCTCCTGCGTGCTGGGATTACAGGTGGGCACCACCACACCCAGTGACAGAGCATTTTTGGTTTCCATCTTTGATGTAGTTTTCCTGGGATTTAGAGACTGCCACAAGATTTCTCACAGGATGGTCTAGGACCCTGTGTGTCTGAGACATAGAGTGAGGGTTACTGTTAAGATTTCTGGGCTGCATCCAAGACCCACTTCATCAAAGTCTCTGGGAATCTCAGACCACCAGCCCCTCAGGCAACTCATAGCCATGTTCTGAGTTTGAGAAGCACTAACTAAGCAATACTGAAAAGCTAGAACCAAGCCAGGCGTGGTGGAATCACAGTACTCAGGAGGTGGAGACAGGAGGATAATGAGTTAGTTCAAGGACAGCCTGGGCTGCCTAGTGAGACCCTGTATAAAACAAAACAAATCAAGAAAATAAAGAAAAAGAAAGAAAAACTAGTACCAACCTGGAAGGCTAGCTACTTTGAGTATAAAATATTCATGCTGTACTTAAAACTAAATACCACTGTGTTTGAAAAGTTTCTGTTTTGGCTACCACAGCCCAAGATAGAGTGTGAGTGAGGCAGATGATCAAAAAGTATGTGTTCTCCACACAGGCTTCAGATCTGCTCAGGAAAATGTGCACCAGGAACCTGGTTCGGAAGTACTGCCGTGGGGTCACTGCTGAGTGGAAAGCCATGGTAGGGATGTAGCATCTGTGGCATGGGAGGATGGTGCAGAGGGTGAGGGCCAGTCCACCATTCCCATACCAGTCAAGTGTCATG
Source organism: Castor canadensis (assembly GCF_047511655.1). Lineage (NCBI taxonomy): Eukaryota > Metazoa > Chordata > Mammalia > Rodentia > Castoridae > Castor > Castor canadensis. Next base: position 27,833,275 of record NC_133403.1, on the reverse strand, counting down.
CTGGTTCCAAGAGTTATAGATGAGTTGAGAAAGAATGACAGCTGCTGTTACAGTCAGCATCCCTGTACAGTTACCAGGGGAACAGAACCCAGATGGCCCCTGCACTGCAAGAGATGCTGACTCCTTTCCACTGGAGGATGCTTACTTGCAGGTGCTTTCTGAGACGGGTTAGAGGTTATGTAAGTCACATAACCTCTGTTGCAATCACCGAGCTCTGCTCTGCAGCAGGGAGACAGCCATAGATATGTTTCAATAAAACCTTACAAATATGGGTGGCTGGCTGCATGTGACCCATGAACTGTAGTCTGTCCTGCACTGATCTGGAAGAGAGGAACTGCTCTTGAAAGTCCGAGAAGTCCACTTTCAGGAAGCCTGTGCAAGTAAGGGGAGCTGCAAAAGTGTCAACCTCAGTGTCTACCGGTATAATTTTGGGGGCATATGGCCAAAGCAGGAACGTGTTCTGACTTCTTTGCCCAAGTGCCACAAGGTTCCTAAGGCATATCCAGCACAGCATATACAGAACCATGGCTCTAAGCTCCTCTCTCCTTACAACCGTCTCAGGGCTACCATTTTTGCACTTTTAATTATGTATTACCAGATGCAGCAAAAGGTGGTTGCAAGTGAAATATTCAGGGGAAAGAAAGAAGGCTATGCACAAAGTTTAAACCAGCCCTTTGCCAACAGTCGGATAGGTAAGTTCGCTTTCTCTATGTACTCAGCTTTTCAGTTCTACGACAGTCAAGGGAAGATGTTCCACTCTGTAACACTTCCTGACAGCTGAGGCCTCAGCATGGAGGAGCACAAACCCAGCAGGGAGCTGAGCCTTCTCTATAGGGTTGGTATTTAGCGATGACTCACAGCGTTCTGGTTCCTTCCCTAGATGAAGGAGACATTAATCCCAAAGTGCTTCAATTAATTGGCAGTGAGAAAATCCAGGTAAGGAAACGTGTCCTTGGCCTCCAACAAGAGCCCTTATATCTGAGAATGGGCTACACTCTCTACAAGTGTCTGGAATACTCTTAAATGCAAGGGAGCACCTGGGTGGGCCAGGGCTCTTAACTGCTGCTCTGAGTCTTAACTAAGATTATAGGGTGACATATGACGATCAGCTACCTGTTGCTGTTCCTTGGGTCTTTTGTTTATTCTAAAACCGCCTCAATTGCTTTTCTATGAAATTGAGAGGTGAGCCCAGGGATTCATCCAGAAACATCCAAATGTTGGTGAGGGGCAGGGGGTGGACTGTGTATTGCCATCACGGCTGGGAGATCCTGGGTGCCTTTAATGTTGTGTGGCTGTGGAGCACAGGATGGTTGAATGGATGAGGTGCAGGGAGGGGTGAAGCTTTTAGGACACAACCTGGCCTGCAAGTAGCAGCAGCAAACCTTGGTACGTGGCTGCCGCTTGTTCTTTTGGTTCCCTGGAGAACAGCAGGCCATGTGACTGGAGCGGATTCCTCTCTGGCTGAGGGTGTGAGTCCAGAGTGATTTCCTCTCCGCTAGCTTCTCAGAGCAGACCTCTGAGGCAGGTGGTCAGTCTTAAGTTTCCTCAGAGGGCCACACAGTAAGGTAGACTGGAAATTAAAATCTTCCACACAGAACCAGGGCACAGGGGAAAATGTGCTTATGTAAAATGTCTGAGTCTCTGTGAGTGCTTGAAGCAACTTCACCAGATTCTGAGCAGCAACAAACTCAGAATGGCCCCCTTCCTTCATGGTGACAAGGAAGCCTCCCTTCGTGGTGACATTAGCCTCTTTGCAGTATGGGGTCCCAGTCATCAAGTATGACAGGAAAGGCTTTAAGGCGCGGCAACGGCAACTCATCCTTACTCAGAAAGCAGCTTACGTGGTAGAACTTGCCAAAGTCAAGCAGAAAATAGAGTACTCAGCACTCAAAGGTAAGAGCAGGCAGTCTTAGGACTGCTCCCAGGGTTGACTCGGCCAGGAAGAAGCCTGCAAATGGGGGACATGGGTGGGAGGACACCCAGCAGCCCCTGGCCTGGCCCAGCTGGGAGGAAGAAAGGTACAGCAGGGAGTCCCTGGGCTCCTCTCTTCTGTTTTCTGTTCATGTCAAGCTGCTCACTTCTTGGCCCTAACTCTGGATCTATTTTAAGGTGTCTCTACTAGCAATCTGAGTGATGGAATCTTGGTCATTCATGTTTCCCCAGAGGACCACAAGCAAAAGGTGATTGACAGCCATCAGTCTGCTGAAAGAGGGGAATCTTAAGTTGATGAAATGTTAAGTCCAGCTCCATGAGACCTCAGTATTGGAGCTATTATGTGATTTTCTTTTAAACCACTAATACTGAAAGCACCCTGTCATCTCTTCACCAGGGGGATGCCATCTTACAATGTGAGCATGTATTTGAAGCAGTTACTAAACTTGTCATGCTGGTTAAGGAGGAGAATGTTGTACATGTTGTTCAAGGAAGGTAGGTGGCTTCATCTGCACTCAGAATTGAAAGTAACTCAGCATTGATAGACTGATTGACAGAGGATATGCAAAGGTTGGTCTTTCGCCCATGCCTGCCTCCTCCCCGCGAAGTAGGCTCCAATGAGGAGGGAAGGGAGGCTCCAAGGATTTCCCCTTGCCTTCCCCGATAACAACGCTTCGCAGGTGGGGTTGTGACTCAAGTGCCAGAGTGCTTGCCTGGCATGCCCAAGGCCCTGGATTCAACTCCCAGTACTTCAAAATGAAACAGTGCCCCCGCTGCCCACCTGCCCTTGGACTCCAGGGAAATGAGGAGGTCAGTGCTCACTCACTGACCACAGGAACTAATAGTCTTCACACGAAGTTTTCAAAGGAGGTGCATTTGTTCCTGAGAGACATTGTCACCAGCCACCCAGAGCAAGGTGGACCCCTAGGCCCAGGCAGGGCACAGCTACACCTTTGCAGTGGATGCCTAGTAGAGCTTTCCATGCCTGGAGCCATAGCTCTGCAGGTTACCTGCAGATTTATCAGAGAACGGGTTTAAAAGAAAAATACCTAACATGCAGAACCAAATCCCCTTATTTAATTCTCTTGACTCTGAAACAGTGGCCACCTTTTCTATTTCCCAGGCGAGGCAAGTGGAGCAGAAGTTACCTGGCATGCCAGAAGGTGCATGGCTGGCCAGTGTGGGGGTGTGGCCCAAATGCCCACACGTGATTCTCGTTCTCACACCTAACATGTACCACAATTTAGCAATGCACCCACACAGCCCCCATGGGAGCATGCTGCTCCTGGAGACAGACAACCGTGTTTTTCCTGCTTTTTTTTTTTTTTTTTTTTAACAACCTGATGGGGGAAATTCATAGGTAGAATAGGGAGAGTGAGTTGGTTACTTTTGTAAAGTATTGTCTCTTTTGCTGAGATCCGAGGGAACAGTTAGATCACTGTAAGAATTTTTAGCCAGGCTGGGCACCAGAGGCTCACACCTGTAACCCTAGCTACTCAGGAGGCAGAGATCAGGAGGATCACGGTTTGAAATCAGCCAGGGGAAATAGTTCCTCAAGACCCTATCTCGAAAACCTTCACAAAAATAGGGCTGGTAGAGTGGCTCAAGGTGAAGGCCCTGAGTTCAACCCACAGTACCGCAGGGGGAAAAAAAGGATTTTTAGTCATAAATATGTGTGGATTCCTCGGGTGTCACACTGGCCCTTAGAACTGGATGGGCTGAGCTGATGTGAGGATAAATACAGAGGCACCCCAGCTGCCCACTCACGGAAATGGTCTTCTTTTGATCACTCAAATGTGCAGTAAGACACTTTTATAAATCAGGAATTCAATTGTAAAACTAACAGCATGTCCTGAGTGAATTTCTTTTGCAGACCAAAGGCTGAGGGAAGAAAACAGAAAGTTGGTAACTGGTCATTTTGTGCATTTTAAGCTTACAGTTTTATATCAGTCCTGGAAAAGAAGGCACAATAGTTTTCGACTCTGGATCAGAAGAACAAGTTTATAAAGATAAAAATGGACAGCTAACAGTGGTGAGTAGCTGTTTGAGGGAAGGAGGTAAGCAGTTTTAGATGAGAATATAGGTTTAAAAAGAGTTCATTTCTTCCCCTCTAGTCCTCATTTTGCATCTGAAATACAGGAGGAAATTCATACTAAAAGAATGAATTTAAACACTGAGTGAGAAGGGGAAAAGGCTGACCAGAGTTGCCATTAAATACTTCTCAGTCTTAAGTGTTTGGCTTCCTACTGGGTGACAAAGGATTCTCTGATCTTACCTCCCCACTGGAACCTGGGTGCTCTAGTCCCACCTTAACTGGCCTGGGCTTTGGGATTTAAGAGCCCAGGTCTAATGGGCACAGAGGTTCGGAGCCACTGCCCTCTCCTGAAGAATCTGAGCCGAGGCACTTCAGTGCCTGGCCCTCCCCAACTGTACCATGCACTGGTTCGAGGGTCAAAAAGGCTTTTCTGGGTAGTGACTCACAGTACTCAAGGGAGGGACTCATGCATGCAGATTCCAGTCTGGACACAGATTTGGAAACTCTTTGTAATCCGGGAAACAGATGACTGTGTTGCTAGGAAGGTCAAAGGTAAAAGCAGGGGGGGGATGAATCTTTGAGGCTGAGAGTTCAAGGCCAAAATAGCAAGACCCAAATCTCAAAAAAAAAAAAAAAAAAAAAAAAAAAAAAGGTGTCATGTACATCATATACATTTACATTTACACATATTTAACCTACATGTAAAATTGTTTTGTGGGTGTGAATGGCATATAAGAGTGTCTTTTATAGCATAATGGCCTCCTTCAAGGTACATGTTAAAGTGAGAATTTGAAAGTTAACTCTAAGGCAGTTGTTCAGTTTACAAGACATGCTGTCTTAAAACTTACACCAGAGGGTGCAGCCACAGTCTATCTTCCTCTGTGAATGCCTCAGGCTGAAGATGCTGACAGGCCTCAGCAGAGCCACTTTCTAAATCTGACCTGTCCCATGGGAGATGGAGCTGGCTTTTCAGCTCATCCATACCCAGCTGGATAATGCTGCGTGCTGATGTGGTAACTGCTTCCTTCCAAGTGAGGGCAGCTGAGAAGGCTCTCAAGCCAAGTGTGGCTCTCCCCAGGTGTCAGTCCGGAGGAAGTCCTGATAGAGGATGACATCTGACCTCTACCATCACCATTTCTGTTCTGAGGAAAGTACCAGGAGAAGCAGAATTTGATCCAGTTAGCTACATCTTCAGGGAAAATGCCAGCGGCTCTTGGAAAAGGACCACACCTGAGGAAACCGAGTGATGTGTTCCACCAAAGCCTGACCCCAGCTTTTCAGTGGCCAGAGTCACTATAATAAAATGTCTTCTTCAGGGACCCAAGCTCCACTTGTCCAAAGGATGGTTTTAAATGTCCCCAGCACGACCTACATGCAATGGGCATGTTAGCATGTCATTACAGGGTGGGCAACAGATTATTCACCTTTTGTTAAGCTGCCCCTGAGACACAATAAAGTATTATTTATGGTCTGAGACTAAGTAAATGAAATTCCATAAAGCTGCAAAATTTGAATTTTGCTTTAAATAAATGAAACTTACAAGTTTCAAGGAACTGGAGTAAGCAGATAGGCTCTTTAGGTCCCAGAGTGGAGCCCCACCTCCACCCCACGACTTCCTTTCAGTGTTTAAAATCAAACACTACAGAAAAATGACTCATCTCTTCCTTCCACAGTGAGCAACTTTAAGGTGCAAAGCAGAATGCAGGAGCAATGCCTTGCTCTCTGCTGTCAACTGCACTTCAATGGCTTGACTGTGCTGGGCATTTCTGCAAAGACCCAGAAGACAGATTCCAATACAGCACGGTGTAACTTTTATTTTACATATGTCCACAAATGCTTGTACAAGACAGAAATAGTGACTGTTTCTCAAACTTACAGCATCTTTTTTCATGGCACAGAGACAGAAAGGTTAATGAAATGCTTAAAGGTTACAGCGACTTTGGGTGGAGACCTGAAGACAGCATCCCTCCAGGGGAGGGCTGAGTGGTGTTCACACACAGGTGCTAAATATAAAAAGCAGCTGTAAAGTCCAGGTCCAGGTGAACACACTTGAACAGGACAGGACCTGCACAGAGGTCACCCAGCTTATCACCTCAGGAAGGCAACAAGAGAGGGTGGGCAAGGATCTGTCGCAGGCACAGGACCCAGTCATTCGATGACTTGTTCAGAACCCTGAACTTGATTACCGTGGACCAATTTCTGTCTTAAGTGTAAGCTATTACAGTATAATAAAGCCTTACTATTTACCAAATATTAGGCCAGTGTTATACCTGGATCATTCATAAATACAAATATTGACTTTCCACCTTTGTGCTGGCCTAAGAAAAGTCAGTTTCTTGCGGTCTGGACCAGCTGACACTGCCTGACAACTCTTGGCTGGCTAGATGTAGCTGACCCATTCACCATGGAATGTTTTACAAACCTGCTCCTATCCCTGGGAGGCAAAGATACATAACTCACATGCAAAGCTGGAGGAAGAGGGAAGGGAGATGTAGGTCATAAGGCAAAGAAGCCAAAACGAATGATATTGCTCCACAAACTTACTCTGTATGCAGACATTTAAAGAACAGAATTTATACAGTGGCTTTTTCATTCCTACAGAAAACATCAGAACTGACATTAACTTTCTAAAAAAGTTTAACCCCAGTAGCAAGGGTTGGTATTTAAAACTTAAACAGTATAAAATAATTACAAAACATTATTTTGTAAGTTCCCTTTCCTTAGCACTTAATAAAACCCAAATGGCCTAATATAAAATTGTCCCATACCAACAGTTTAAAAACTATCTACCCAAAACATGGCTTTTAGTTTCAGTCATGATTGTTTGAAAGGTTTATTGTGGCTCTGCTAGATAAAAAGAAAGGCATACAACTGTCACAGGTAGGGCAGTACATAAAAACCGTTGCAAAATAGAAACTCGCTTTTTGGAATACATGTGTCAAAGGCTGCCTATGTTAATACCTTTGGTATAAAACAGTAACAATTTCCTTGCCAAGCAGACAAAATCCGTCCATTACCCAACACACATTCACATCTCCTTGTAACTACTCTACCTAGTCTACTCAACCATCCATGTCAGTCACGACTTGCTTCTGTTCCTGTGCAGGTGCAGAGGAAACTGGGAGGTAGGTAACTAAGAACGTCCATCCTACACAAGCACCATGCACACAGTCAAGACTCCAGCGTGGGGCACCTGTGCCCCACAAGCACACATCCCCACCAATAGTCTCATACATCCCTTTAACAAACATGAACACAAATCAGACCCACAACTGTCTGAACACTCTTTCAGCCTGTTCACCCTTGGTCATTCTATTCTGCATCAAAATCAAAGACAAGACAGGAGCACCAGGGCACAGTGGTTTACAACAGGGAAACAGCCCCAACACAGGCAGGCAAGCTACAGTGCCGCTGGTAGTGTGAATGGTGTCCCTGTCTGGGCTGGGAGGACAGCATCTGGGACTGCAGTTTCTGACCAAAAGGCAAGGCTGAAGGGACAGAGAAGATTCTGTGGAGTAGCAGTTTGTGAGCTATTCCTGCAGGGAGGTCAGGTGACCTTCCTGGAATGGAGTGCATCAACAAGGACAGCAATTGAAGGGGCAGGAATCGGGGGAGGAGCCAGGAAGAGAGCTGAGCACTCGCTGCCAGGGAAAGCTCTGATCCTTGCCAGACATGGTAGGTATCAGTCAAGGTGGCAAAAAGTTTGCTCCTTAAGGTTTTGCCCCCACAGCTACAAAAATTAAGGAACAACTTAGAGGCAGAATGCTCATTGGGTCCCATTTCCACTGTTTGAAGCTGTAACTGTCAGAACGCACAGGGACCAGGACCAGTCTGCCTAGGCTGGAAGGTTATGGGATGTTAACTCACAAACACCTCTGGTTCCTGTCAACTGCAGCGCCCCACCCCACCCCCCAGAATTGTCAAACCAAACCTTTAAGGGAGTGTCATTCAAGAAGCTCTAATAGGTAGTCAACACCCACAAAAATAAATACTGCAAACAAAAGTTCTCACATACACTTTACACTCATTCGTACTTTTCCTCTGAGAATCAAGAAAGCCTGGCTCCACAGATTCTCGGAATAATCACGAAAAGTAGAGACCTTAGACACAGCTTGTTCAACAAAAGGGGCGCATATACCTGGTCAAGACAGAATCAATCCACCTTGTCGAGAAATATCAAAATAATTATCTGGCTTGTTACAAAAGTATCTCCAGACTCCAGGGGAATTGGAAGGTGCTGGAAGCCTGCATAGGATCTGAGTGTGGAAGGGTAGGGAGAGAGGAGGGAGGATGGAGGAAGGTGGCTCAGTCTTCTTGCCTGCTCACTGGTGGAGGTGGGCCCTGTCATCTGGGCGCTTGATGTGGATCCGCCGCACACGCTCAATCCTCTCCCGCTCCCGTTCCTCATCCTCATCCAGGTGATGGGAGCGTCCAGCTGCCCCACCTGTGGCCTCTAGGAGCGCATTGTCAGGTCCCCGGCCATCCTGGGCCTCATACAGCAAAATATTCAGGGTCTCCTCATAAATCCTGGCTTCAGGGAACTCAACCTGTGTCCCACAAAGTACAGGCAAGTAAGTTAGCATGATACACACACAGCCCACCATCTCGGCACCACCTATATTTCTCACAGGGCCATAGGCTATAACAAGGCCCTAGGATGCCCATAAAGATGCTATTATTTTTAAGTTAGTTGTTTTCAACAGACAACATTATACGTGGTGCTAAATTCTCCAGAGACCAAGGGGAAACAGTGAAATAGGGCTCCCTGTCCTCCCTTCCCCCAGTTTCTCTTAAAAGGCAATACTTCTTATCATTTTACCCTAAGAGATCTCATATACATGAATATTCATACATATACTCTCACACTTAAAAAAAAAAGCTACAAAATGTATCTACCACATAGTCCTGTCCCTAGCTTAACTGGAGATCATTTCACATCAAGGAATTGTAAAAAATTTGACAATGCAATCAAAAGCCCACTTTTATAGGACTGTAAAACATGTACAGTGTAGGGGTGGTTACAGTGTGTGGGAGGGGAGAGGGTAAATACAGGAGATTAAGGCGAGGGAATATGGCTGATGACTTTATACACTTACACGAAATAGAACAAGAAAACCTCTTGTAATAGTTTTAAGTAGGGCAGGGAGGGGGTCAAGGGGAAGAGATGGTGGGGGCGATCTAACCAATGTACAATATAAGTCTATTTGGAATTGTCACAATGAATCCACCCTGTACAACGAATATATCCTAATAGAAAAAATTAATGAGAAAAAAAAGATAGGGACTTTTAGACTGGATTAAAAAACACATTTAACATATTCAAAAAAAAAGAATTAAAAAAACACTTTTCTGGGGATTTGGTCATTTCCAACACATTGCTACTAATAGCGGTGCAGTCAAGTGAAGGCAGGCTTTAGGACAGTCTTCTTTCCGAACAGGCATCAGCTAGACACCCTAAGAAATAGGCATGATCCCTCCCACTTTGATGAAGCGCCAAATGAACAAGAGGGCTGCATGAGAGCGTCCCAGACACATGACACACAGACCAGACTTGGTTTTAAAGGACGGTGTTGCAGGACAGATGGAGTGAGCACATTCCACCCGGTCTTCTCCTGGAGCTACCATGCAGGAGAGGACCACGTAGTAGCTAAGCAAGGAGCACACAGAACAGGACTGGGAGAAAGCTGGTACCAGCAGTGTGTTTATCATTCAGCCCAACCAGCACAGACGCCACCCAAAACCCTGAGCCAGGCACCAGGACAGAGCTCCAGAAGGCCTGGAGTGGCTGAAGGGCCAATGGCGTCTAACACACACAGAGCAGCCAAGTTCCCAGTTGTTCTGTCTGTGCTCTTGCACCAAAGCCCCAGCAATCTCATGGCAGCCAACAAAGCTCTCCTACAAGGAGGAGCCTGTAGGACTCAAAACTCATAGGTTGAGTCCTTCCCTTCTGATGAGAAGGGTGGGCTCAGCAGGGTGAGGAGAAACTGTTTTGTGTTTTTGGTTTTTTTAGCAGCTTCATACTGGGTGGCCTCAGAGGCAAGCCCAGGCACAGTAAGTAGTTAGCAAATCAACCCCACAGGTTCCCCCTGAAGAAAGGAAGAAGCCCCTAGATGGTGGCCACACAGCAAAGGAGAGAGACCCTGGCCTCCCATGGGATGAGCTGTGTGCTCATCTATAAACAGCTGGGTTCAGACATGGCCTCTAAATCCCTTTGCTCCCTATTAAGCTCTAAACATGAGAAATCTGAGTATTTTAAAATGCAGTCAATATGATGATTATCCTTTTACTACCCAAGGGAAAAGGCAACCCAGGCATATTTTAAAAATGCAAACCATGACAAAATGGGGTCTTGTTAGAGGAGGTAGTCATACCCTAAAACAAAGTTCACAGGAGAGGAGACATGGTGTCATCTGCTAGCATGACAAGGAGAGCAAGTGGTCTGGTCCCCCTGCCATCTTTGAAATAAAAAAGAATCTCAGTGTTTGTCCCTTCTTGGCTACCTTAGAAACAATTTACATCTTTTAAAATATATATATTCTGAATACTTACGAATGCAACAGGTTGTCAAGTCAATCCTGTGTTGGGGAGAGGGAATAGGCCCAGATGAAGGAAAAGCCACCATGAGCTAGAGGCCATTGAGAATGGATGATATCACTGTATTTTTGGGGGGGGGCAGTATTGAGGTTTGAACTCAGGGCCTCAGGCTTGCTAGGCAGGCAACTCTACCACCTGAGTCACTCTGCCAGCCCTTTCTGCATTACATTTTTGAAGTGGGGTCTTACTTTATAGCCACGCCAGCTTGGATGTTGGTCCTCCTGTTTATGTTTCCCTGCATTGCTGGTATGACAGACACATGCCATCACACCCAGTCATTAGCTGAAATGAGGTCTCACAAACTTTTTGTTTAGGCTGATCTCAAACCATGATCCTTCCAATCTCTGTCTCCCAAGTAGCTAGGATTACAGGTGTGCGCCACTGTGCCCAGCTGTACTTATCTAATCTTGGGTATGATTTAAATTTCCAGTAATAAGTTAGGGGGAAAAAAGGCTTTATTTCTTTTTTTGGTCTGCTTTTCTCTCAATTTTCTGTTTTGGTTGAGGCCAGATCCAAATTCACTATGTGCCTCCCGAAGCTGCAGGCACAATGGCAACCTGAGCAGGTAAGACTGACAGGTGGCCAGAAGCATGATAATCTGCTTATGGCAGACCTACCTACTGTATGTCGCAGGTAATCAGATTTCCCTTAGGTTGAAAAAGAAATGAATGTTCAGTATGATTAAAAGCTGAAAGAGAAATAGAAAGAGGGGGGGCAAAGGAGGAGAGGTGAGGGAAGAGGAAGGGAGTGGAGGCAAGGAGAAGGCCCAGAGAGCATGATGTTTAATTAACACTGATCTGGACCTCTAGCAGCACTTTGCTGTACAATCTAGCTTTGCAGATGTCTCAGCAGAAAAAGCCAAGGGAGAGGTCAAGACTATTGGTTTGAAGAGGATGATCTCACGGTAAATCCAGAGTCCAGTTCAGTCAGAGTTAAGAGTGTGCATAAGAAAGTCAACAAGGGTGGGAGGTGGAATGACATATTGGCCCTATGAGAATGGAGGGCAACTCCAGGTCAGTGGGCAAGAGGACAGACAGACAGATGGCAAGTAAATGGTAAGACATGACCACAAAGCCAAAGTCAAGATCTGATGATGAGGAGCAGCTTAGGCAATGTCAGGAAAATGACTGATCAGATGGAGAAAACACTGAAGCAGGAAACACACATGTCTAAGGATAAATCTGAATCCATAGGTATAGCAAAGGAACTACGGTGTAGCATGGCTGTCTCTACTTGTTGAGGAATAGCACTGTGTTTCTCCAAGACCTACATTTCCATCTTTCTAGGGCTCCAAAGATAATCAGTCTCACAATGAATAACCACAGAGCAAGGAAAGCATTTTAAAAGGCTTCCCCTACTGAGTTTGCTTTGCTTGAGCGGAAAAAAGTTCTCTATAACCTACAGCAGCTGCTCAGAACTGTCCTCTCCAGGTTCTTACCTTGGTCTGCTTCTTCTCGGTAGCATAGACTATGGAAGTACAACAGACTTCAGCAATCTTGCGGCCCTGACCATAAAAAGACCAGCAGCAGATTTCGTCCCCAATGACATCCTTTATGAACAAGACCCTTCCATTGAAGCGCAGAGACAGCTTATCAAACAGTTCAATGTTTTTTAACATATTGTCGTCAGAATTGCTGCAAAAAGAATATTCAATAAGGTGATCATAAGCTGGTAATAACCACTCTATTTGCTGAGCACTTCTAACACACAGGACCCCACTAGGTTCATTTTTTCTCTTTTATCTCAGTTCAACTTACAAGAACCTCATGAGAAAGGCACTTTCCTTCTTTGTTCAAAGAAGGAAAACGATGGTCAGAGAAATTAGGTTAATTGTCCAAGGTCAAAAACTAATAAATGGCAGCGATGGGTCTCAAAAAAAAAAAAAACAGCTTTAGACCATAAGTGTGTGTTCCTAACCAGCAGGCTCGAGAGCCTACCCTGTGCAGGACCCTTAGGGCATGGGCACCAGAGTGGGTGTGTGTGGGTGTGTGTGTGGGTACTTCATTGAGCCCCATGAGGGGCACTTTAAATCCTAAGTTTAAAGTTTATAGGTCTCGAACAACCTCATTAAACTTCCCCTCTATCTTAAAGATCTAGATTTATATCCACATGTTCCCAGGAAAGCCAAAAGGCATTCTAGAAACCTACATATACAGCTACATAATAGCGCAACTCAGCGTTCTCATATGGTACAGCAATCCTACTCCTAGGAATCTACTCAAGAGAAATGAAAACATGTCCACCAAAAACCTATACATGAAAAAAAAAAAAGAAAAAAACCTACACGAGTGTTCATAGCAACATTATTCATAATAGCCAAAAAATAGAAATAACCCAAGTGCCCACCAACTGATGACTGAATAAACAAAATATGGTCTATCCATACAACGTAGTATCATTCTGCTATAAAAAGGAATGAAGTATTGATTAAAGATACAGGCCTGGATGAGCCTCGGAAATATTACACTAAGTGAAAGAAACCAGTCACGAAAGGCAACACATTATTTGATTCCATCCATTTGAAATGTCCAGAATAGTCAAATCTATGGACAGAAAGTAGATTAGCAGTTGTCCATGGCTTCAGGGGATGTAATTAGAGGAAAATCAGAAGTGACTGATAATGGGTAGAGGGTTTTTTCTTTAGCGTGATGAAAATGTTCTAAAATTAGAAAGTGTTGATGTTTGCACAACTTTGTAAATACATTAAAACCATTGTACTATATAGTTTTTAAAGATAATTCTGTGGCATATGTAAATTGCATCTCCAAGCTCTATCTACTGAGCCATGTGCCCAGCCCACAGGTGCAAGGGGCCATGGTCAGCTGAAGGGAACTCGAAGGCTGGGCCTGGCTGGTGTCAGGGAAGGTTTCCTAGCAAGTGAGGTGTCTTCTCTGTCTGACTCCTTACCTTGTATATGAGTATTTGTTGTTACTTCTGTTGTACAGCAACTTCACGGCTGGCTGTGGGTTATTTTAAAAAAAGGAAGAAGAGAGTTACTTGGCATGCCTGTGCATGGCAGCTGCCGGCTTCCCAAAGGGCGAGGGAAGACAGAAGAGGGCCCAGAGACAGAAGAGGGCATGCTGACAAGTACAGCTTGCTGGTGGGAGAGGGAGAGCACATGATCCAATGTTAAGGGGAACATGAAAGGAGCTTCCCATTCTTAACCCTGCTTGAGCCTGGCTCCAGCAATTACACATATTTTTATGTCAAAACTTAGGGAGAAGAATCTCCACCATTTCTGGTGGCATAAGAAATCCCATGGGGTACCTCCAACATACCTTGTTTGAAGTTGCTATAAGCTTTTGTTCTTCCTTGGATGAGGTGATGACAGGAACCTTGCAGAATGGCTCATAAGTATCTTTGTTCTGCTGAAACAAAATATGCTTTAAGTCTAGGCCTCATGCCTCACACTGGGTTTTTTGAGCTGGCCTGCCAGGTGAACCACCTCTGATGAGGGAGATAGGGCAGTCATGGCTGGGAAGAGGAGGGGATTCTCACTATCAGTGACTCAGTAGTGGAAGTTAATCTTATTAAAATACAATATATCCACAGGTGAAATACTATGGCAAAACACCTTTGAACAATGAATATGCGCTTAAATTATGAAGGACAGAAATGTAAAACAGGTCCTGTTAGGGGAGTGAGTACTATTGGGAAGGAAAGGGTAAATGGAGAGGGTAAAGGAGGGTGAATATGGTTGGTGTACTTTACATACTTGTATGAAAACAGAACATTAAAACCTGTTGAAATCATTTTAAGTATGGGGGAGGGAGATGAGGGAGAATGATGGTGGGGATGAGACTAATCAAGGTACATTGTAAGCATATATGGAAATGTCACAATAAAACCCCATGTATAAAGAACATATGCTAATACAAATGTTTTTGGGAAATGAGTAGGAGTGGAGTTTTCTAGTAAGTCAGCTCTTTGTCTAGGACTATTACATGCCAGAGTGCTCAATAAATGCTAACAAGATGACAGTTTCTTCAGCCTGGAAAGCCATTCAAAACCAAACCCTCAATATGGCAGACCTCATCCAAAGCTCATAAACCCCCTACAATGACTGCAGAGGAATACAGGAGGAGAAAAAAGAATGGAGGTCAGGAGACATAAGGTGTCAAAACTTGGAGGCTAGAAAGCCCACCACTGGTGAATCAGAAAGCCAAGTCAGTGAATGGGAAAGAAGCCTGCAGATTCTTCAGCAACAGTGCGGCTGCAGGCTAAAGGGCACAGGGCAAGAACACAGCATGGCTTCCAGTCAGAAACAGCCAAATCCATCCCTTACCCCCAGCCTCTGTCAGGAGAAAAGTCTCTTTTCCTTGTGGTTTGCACAGCAGAGGACAGGGTTGAGTCACCATTCTGGTAAGAGGGTTAAGTGAACACCTGCAAACTAAATCACCACTAGTGCTGCCAACTCTCCCCCTACTCACATCCCAGAAGGCAGCCAGCCACATTTACACCCCACCACCCAAGAAGGGAGTAGAATACTTCTTGTTTTGGTTTTTTTTGTTTGTTTGTTTTTAAGACAGGGTCTGGTTATTAGCCCTGGCTGACCTGGAACTCTTGATCCTCCTGCTTCCACCTCTAGAGTACTGGGATTACAGGCAAGCACCAACATTTCTAGCAGTAGAGAACTTCTTACAGCTAGTATCTGTCCCCAAAAGGCTTATAGATTCTGGTATCTGGGATCCCTACTGAGAAAATCTATCACTCAGCCACGAAGCTCACTGGACAAGGATTGCTTGCACACACAGCTTTTCAATCTTACGCCTAAGCCTAACAGAAGCCAAGGAGCTCAGATTACTGGTGGGAAGCTTCCCAAATATGAGACAGAAACCAACACAAAGAATGAAAAAGTTAGGAAGAAGTCAGACAATGTGGGGAGTAGAAAGAAAACTTCAACAGTATCATCAGACACTCAAAAACAGACACAGCATTCTCTGAAACAGGATCAGCATGCTATGAAAACAGCTTTCAGGAACAAGTCTCTTGGAAAGTAGAAACATGATAGCAGAAATGAAAAATTCAACACAAGAGTTGAAAAGATAAACTTCAAAAGAAAATTTTCAACTCTGAGAAAGTAGAAGGACCTAGCAGGAGAAAGGAGGAGGAAAGAGAATGGTGTCAGTTTTGGAGGCTGAATCTCAAACTTACAGAAAAGGAACCCACAGGGCTTATCTCCAAGACAAAGACAAACCAGACAATTTCCAGTGTGTCTTAACAACCCAGTAGGAGAGACTGACTCTTCTGTCTGAGAATGTGTGGCTAAATTAGGATATATGCTTGGAAATCAAGCAAATGAAACACCCTGTGGCTCGACTGTTAACAATATTTATAATCATAATTTAACTCTGAATGCTGGTTCAACCAACACTGTGATGAACAATACATATATGTAAGCTACAGGGAGGGGAAGGAAGGAGAGGGTAGAGCATGAACTAAATTCCAATTTTCTATAGCAATGCCAGTAGATAGAGTTGAAAACTGAAAAGTCAATAAATAGCAGTATAAACAAGTTCTGTGGAAATATGAAAGTAAACAGAAAAACCTGCTAAAAGGAAAGAGCCTACTTCAGGGGCGAGGGTGGTGGGAAGGATATAGTGGTGTTTCTCACATCAACCATGCAATACTGTTTAACTTCCTAAATGATGTGCATGAATTATTTTAATAAACATAAAAATGAAATAATTATGCAAATGCTTCAGCATTCAGTTAGATTTTTGATAATTCGCAGTTCTTGGGTAGAGGTGGCTTGTGGCACAACCAGTACCTTGAGGAGCTTGGTACTTATAGGTACTGCCCTGGGGCAGACCTGGACACAGCCATATGGCTGAGGGAAGGCATAAAAAAAGTACCTGACATATAGAAATCATGCTCCTTGGACAGCCCAAAGGCCTCTTCTGATTGTCTAGCATTTCGGAACTCTGCTTGCAATGAAAGAGCTCTGGCTACACTCAGAAATATTTGTTTTGTGTGACTTTGCTGTCGGTAGACCCCATGGACCCTATCCCATTCCATCTGAGGAGAGAAGGGTGCCTGTCTGCAGAGATTATGCTGAGCTCCCAATGATGACCAGTAAGGCCAGAATAAGTCACAAGATGGATCCAGAAAAGTGATCTTGCTTAACATCCCACCATTCACTACTGCAGGATTGCAATGTACACACGAGATGACCCAATAGCATGGGGACTAAAATGAGTCAGCAAGCACGCATGTAGCCTGTGCCATACAGAGAGTCTAAAAGCGTATTTCTGAAGTACCCTCAAATACCCCTTACAGCATCCCAAGAGGGGCCTAGTGCACTATCCTGGACAAAATGGGTCCAAATGACCACATCCCAACAGCAGGGATAATACTCTAAACTGCTGCATTCAGACTCTCCAGTAGCACAGCCATTCCTAGGGGACCCCTGCTTCAGGGTCACTCCGACCAGAGGAGAGAGGCTCCAGAGTTGACTCTGCAAAATGTCTCCCAACATCAGTGAGGTAAGGATTGCCCCCACTCTGTAGAGAGGGAAAAGGAGGACGGTAGGTATGTTGGGTGCCTACTTGTAAGGCTGCCTGGCACTCTTCCAGCAGGCCCTGCACCAGGTAGTACTTGGCTTCTGCTAGCAGCTCCTCGATCTCCCGGCGGCTCTCAGGCAAGGGGACAGCCCCATCTCGAAGATAGTTGAGTATTGTCCCAAAGTGCTTCCCACACCGGTCAATGAGGATCCAGCCTGCAGCGGGGAGGGAGGAGCTAGTTATATGGTGCCCTTCTGTGGGGGGCATGAAGCAGAACTGGAGTGTTTCCTGGCTCCCTCCACTTCCCAGGTGAGAGCAGGCACACAGAGAGTTGTCCACCTGTCTTCCTCTAGGCAGCACTGACACAGCCTGAGGGGCCTGTGGCTAGACACAATCCCAACTCCAGATTCCCATGGTCTTCAGCACCATGGTACACCAAGGTCCTCAAAGCGTAAAAGCATCTTTCAGAAAAGTCCTCAAGTACCCCTCGGGAGAAGGGCCATATTCACTTGTTCCCAGCACCATCATAGGAAGCAACCTGCCTATGACGTCTCCCAATAAGCACTTATTGACATCAGCTGGCTCACTCAACACAGGAAGATGGAAGGTGCTTTCATCAGTTATGGGAAAATGTCCAAGGTGCAGGTCAGAACCACACACAGTAGAATTCTTGGGAGTAGGGGCCAGGGAGACCAACCCTCTGCTTCCCAGTGCTCTCTTCAATTTTGTCCCTAGACTACTATCCCTGCACTAGAGAGCCTAAAGGTATCAAGATTCCTCTCCTGAAATACGTATTTGGAGTCAGGACTGGAGCCTGGGAAGAGAATGAGAGAAAAGAGGTAGAATGAGAACAAAGACCACTGATCTCTCAATAGAAAATGGGAAGCAGTAAAAAGAAACCACACAGATGGATAAGCCTTGGCCTTCCTGACTAGCAGAGTGACCTCAGGCAGGGGGTTTTGTGTCTCCTGTTCCCCTTCACCAGGAAGAAAGTATCAATGCACAGCCTAGTGAGAAGGCTTAAATAGGAATCAAGCCTTTTGTGCCCCTACTTTCTTCCCTCTTAGCTCCCAGTTTGGGAGAAGGACAGACTTCTGCACTCCTGATGTCACTGTGCCCTGCCCTGAGTCCTCTTTATACCCCTGGGCCCTGGGTTAGAAGCAGAGAGCTACAAAACTCAAGAGCAGCTAAGTCACAAGCCTGGCCACCTCCCTCTACCCCTTAGTACCCAATATCCAGCTCCTACCACGTGGTTTCTCATAGTTTTAGTGTACTATTTGATATCCTTTATAGCAATCACCAGTGAGTTTCCATGCTCCTCTCTTGAACCTTCTCAGCCTGCTGTTTCTGGGCCTTTTGTTGAAGGCTGGTTTCTTCCCTGAGAGCTTTTCACTCAGTATTGCCACCTGCTCTGTTTTCCTGGGTATACCAAGAAGAATGCCCAACTAGGTTAACACAATGCAAATGTGTAGTCTGGAGTCTGACCCTGGCTTTGAGGAAGGAAGAGGCCTTCACAGGCCTGGTAAATCACAATGCCCTGACAGATGTTCTCTCGCCCCTCTGCTTTCTACATCTGAGACAACAATATACAGACTTAACATCATACGTAACTCAGGTGCCCACATGGGCTGCAAGCAATATAGTGAGTACAGTTGGGCGGGTGGAGGAGGCAGCTGGCTGGAGAGCATGTTCCCCAACCCCCTCATCAGGCAGCCTCCATGCTCCAGCCACTCTCTGGCAAGAGTGGCCAGGCAGGAATGTAAGCCCAGGGCTGCCTGAGCTCTGATAGTATAAGCAATGGCAGAAATTCAGATTTTTCTGTGAATCTCCTCAGTTTTAAAGGATGGGAAACTAATTTAAAAAGAAAAAGTCATCAACCCATCACAAGGCAAATAAAATGCATGCTCAGGCTGAATTCAGCTTGTAGATACCAGCCTATAGCCTATGTTCCTCAGACCAAGTATTTTCCCCCCAAAGCTGACAAGATGTGGAAAGACAGTATTATTTTTCCAACTGTTCTTTAGGGAGGAGCTTATTCCCTGCATTTGCACAAATAAAGAGTCACATTCCCAAGTGGGGAGGGCAGGGCTTGACCACAAATAATAAAGGACCTCAAGCAACCCACTCAACTCTTGTACATGTCTTGCCTGTGATACATGGACAACTCAGAATCTTGAGAAAAGTGCAAGGACCTGAAACCCATTATCCAAGTGACAGCCCAGAGTTTCCCTAAACGAACAAGCAGACTGTGACACTAGGCTCCAGCTCAAGAATGTGGCCAGGAAATGCTTGTGGTGAAGGAATCATACTTTGGACAAATAAGGGCAAAAGAGCTAGGCACGCTCTCCATGAGGTTTCACTTAGCATTCTGACTTACAAATATTTTGGTTGCTTTTAAAGCAGGAATCTATGCTCAGAAACAGTCAGCTCAAACGCCTGCATGGAGAACAGCAAACAGACGTCAAGCAGCCTCTTGCCAGTAGAGGAATCCATCACACTATCATGGAGTACACGGCTGTTTAGGAAAGCTGTTTGAGTTCAGGCTGCCTGGGACCCCTCCGATGACCCATAAGAATAAAGCTAGAGAGTAGAATGGGACAGCCCCGGAGGCCCTGGTTTGAGCTCTGGGACATCTCATAGCATGGCACAGTGGTTTAGAGCAGGGTCCTGTGTTAGAAACTCCAACCCGCCACCTACTTGCCACATGTACCAGTATTTCACCTAGCTCTCTGTCAAGCAGTTTCCTCTTGTAAAAATGGTATTTCAAAGAGCTGGCATAAAGATGAGAAAATGCACAAAACCACATAGCACGAGTCTAATGGCAGCATTCAAAATTAGCTGTAGGTCTTTGACAATGAGCCCGCCCCATGTCATCATTATTGCAGGAGAACAGAGCAGCACGGGTGTCAGGAGACAAGAAGTTCTAGAACTCAGGAGAGAGTCTGTGTGACTTTCAGGATACCTAGGTAAGAAGGCTGCCCAAGGGCTAGGCCATTGGACTGCTAGGTTCCCCTCCTCGCAGCCCTAGGAGAACACTACCATGTATTTCCTCTGTCTAGGGATGTCCGGCCTCTCCTTTCCCTTCTCTTCCTCCTCCAGGGAACCTTAGCTGACTTTCTTCGCCATGCTAAGGTATTTCTAACCTGTATCTTTAAGGTTCCTGACCTTAAAAGTCAAATTAAACACTTGTTACAAAATCAGACTCTAGGGCTGATGGAGTGGCTCAAGTGGTAAAGCACCTGCCTAGAAAGTGCAAGGCCCTGAGTTCAAACCCCAGTACCACCAAATAAACAAAAACAAAAACAAAAAAATTGAGACTCTGGGAAGCTGCCTGATTCCTGAGTCTGAACCTCTAGGGCAGAATCTGCAGCCTTGGCTTTACTGGAGTTTTGGATTGCATAACTGTTGTTATGGAGGCTATCCTGTAAATGCAGGGTATTTAGCAGCATTCCTGGCGTCTACCCACTAACACCAGCAACAACCCCACCTCCAAGCTATGACAGCCGAAAGTATCTCTGGACATTACTAAATGTCCCCTGGGTCAAAAAAGAAGTCATCCTTATCTGAGCACCACTGAGGTAGATTGAAGCTTTCAGGATAAATGTGGGCTGGAGGTGTAGCAGCGTGTTATAGTGCTTGTACAGTATGCACAAAGCCTTGGGTTCAGTCCCCAGCACTGTAAAAAAAAAAAAAAAAAAAAAAAAAAGGACCATTAAAAATGCTGAGACAAGTCAGACTGGGAGAAGGTAACTGCAACATGGAACCACAAAGAAGTAGGACCCAGAACATATACTTTTGCAAAGTAATAAAAAAAAAGAACAGGAAACGTGTAAATAAGATGCTTCAGGCAGTTAAAAGATGCTTGACATGCTAGAAATTAGGAAATGAGAAATAAAACAGGGTACTGAATCACAGCCATACACTTGGCAATAGCAAAAGTTTTGATAGCACCCAGTGTTGGCCTCAGACCACCATGAGGAGTGTAAACTGACAAAGACACCTGAGATGGGGCTCTGGCAGTATCTAAGGAAGGGGAAGATGCTACTCCTAATTACCTATTGGGAATAAACTAGGGCAGTGCTCCCAGGGGTGGG
The DNA here is from genome assembly GCF_047511655.1 of Castor canadensis. Classification (NCBI taxonomy): domain Eukaryota; kingdom Metazoa; phylum Chordata; class Mammalia; order Rodentia; family Castoridae; genus Castor; species Castor canadensis. The sequence continues at coordinate 27,812,117 of NC_133403.1, read as the reverse complement.
GGAAGATCTTAATGCTGCAGTCCAAGGTGGCAGGTGGGACCCAGAGAGTCTCCTCACTTACCGAAGTAAAAACAGGACAATCTGTGTGCACCATGAAAGGGGGAACAATACCCTAGAGAAAGTCACATGTGCACAGGGAGAATGTTGAAGGACACTAACATTCCTAACAGTGCACTGGAAACAATCTATGTGGTCACCAGGCACATATGGCTCCATCAACTGCAGTATGTTTCAAAAATGGAACACCACCACAGGGACATGTCTGAACAAGAGCTACTGACACATGGTTCATCCCAAGCAAGGTTAAATAAGTTAAAGCAAAAGTGGATATAAACAACACAGCACCGTTTACAAAATGTTCAAAAGCATGCCATCAGGGCATTGTTTAGGGACAAGCACAGCTGTGGGAAACATAAAGTCTACAAAGACCTTTTCCAGCCCTGGCTGCACACTAGAATCACCTGGAGAAGTCTCGCGCCTCAAATGCCTCAGCCATGCTGCAATTCAATCACACCTGGCCAAGATGTAGGCATCAGAATTTAGTCCTTGGGTAACAAGGCTGAGATGCATCTCGTGTCCTCAGAGTCAGACTAGTGGCTACCTCTGGAGTGGAGGAGACGACAGACAAGGTGCAGTCATGCTTTATGCCTGGTCTGAGTGGTTTTCCAGAACTACTCAGCTTATGTACTCCCTAATTCTGAAAGTATAAGCCAGAGATCTGAAACCATCTAAGAGGTTTAGGTAAGCAGAGTACCAAGGTACAGGGACAAAACATTCAACTACACTGCAGTGCTAAAGGAAATATCAATTCTTACCCTGAAAGGTCCAACACAAATCCACGGGACCAATGGCCATGTTGACAAGGGCTCAGGTAAAACTTCAAGCACTGTAAGAACTGAACGTTCTGGGGGGAGTCAGGGAAAGGCCTGCTCACTGCCAGCATGTCCTCTGAGCGAAGCCACCCCAGTATGACTGTAATGTGGAGCTGCAACCCAGGCCAAGGTGGTCCTATCCTGCTTCTCCTCAGCCCCGCAGCAGGCTGTTCCCTCCCATCTGTCAACCCTGCCCCAGGCAGGACAAGGTGGTCATTGTCAGGGGCGCTGGTCAGGTGCTTTCTAATATCTTCATTCAACCTCATAACTGCAAGACATTATCCTTCACAACTGAGAAAGAGAAAGTCTCAGAGAAAGCCTCAGAGAAAGTCACTTGCCCAATATCGTAATTCCAGTAAACAGCAAACAAGTCAAAATTAGCACAGTATCTGATTCTTGGAAACAGCTCCATAAATGTCTTTGTGACTGCTATCGTGCGGCAGAGCCAGCACTCAAATCCAGGTCTGATTCCCACACTACATTCTCCACTTAGGAACTGCAAACATATGGTAAAAAGTTCAAGCAGGCAGGTGGACAGGAAGCAAAAGAGAGACTTCTACCCAGCCTGAACCCCAGGGTACTCTCCTGAAACAACCACTCTTTCAGGCATCCTTTTAGAAAATTTTAGAAACATGACACATACACTTTCTGTCAAAGCTCCTGTTTTTTACTAGCAAGTTGTACTGCTGGATCCCTTGCCTTGCTGAGCTGCACTTGACATTTCTGTTTATAGCAAACTTCAAAGCAGCCAACAGGCTCCTAGTCCCAAGGCCAGGGAGAAGCTATAAGACCCAGGAAGTCTATTCTAATTTGTACTCAAGAGCATACTTAAGGTCAACATGTAAGCCATGGGTCAGGCTGCGTACTGTTCTCTCCCAGGGCCACAGGACTGCTTTGTCTGGCATGGCTGATGGCTGAAAGACCAGATGCTCAGCCTGATGGCCCAGGCTTCATAAGGCCCCTGGAGGCTTTGGCAGAAATCTTGTGGCTGACCCATAAGACTACCACGCAACCAGCCAAGTGATCTGGCCTGGCAACCAGGCCCACGGCCAACCTGGGATAGCAGATAGTTAAGAGCCAGTGAATCCTGAGGTTGGTAGCTTCACCTTTTCTAGCCCTATAGCTGTGAGCAAAGTATTTCTGAGATGACTACTCCTCACTGGGAATGGTAGCCAGTTTCTACAACAAGGTTCTGGTGAGGATTAAGCAAAGTACCAACTATCAAATGCCATACCGCGAGTTGTTCATAAACAGACGAGATGGGAGCTGGAGCTGTAGTGATCTGATAATGTGACATGTCTGGCATGCCCGTGGACGACACTGCTTGCCCAGAGATGGGAGTTTGGCAGCATGGGGCAAAGGCCATACTTTAGTCGGTGCTTAGAACAGAAGCAGTCCTGCCAGTGCCAGCTGAGTGATGGGGCTGCAGATTCCATCTCATTTGCAATAAGGCATTAGGCCACCCAGGTGAGGGCTTTCTGGAAGAGGCTTCCACTTAGCCTTCAAAGCCACTCATCTGTCCTTCTGGAACTACTCCACCCCCAAGACTGGGTATGGTGGAAGGAAAATCTCAACAATCTTGGATTCTCAGATAACATCTGTTTCCTTCTGCAGCTGGAGTGCTATTGTCTTGATTTCCACAAATCTTCCTGGGCAATGCAGGGTGTGGCATAGCAAAGGGGAGCCTCCCACTCATAAAATACTGTATTTTCCTTGTGAGGCACAGTAGCAGCTCTGGGGCTCTTACTTAACTGCTGCTTGACCAGAAACACAAGTTCACTGGAAGTCTGAGAAGCAGACTCTCTGTCCCCCAGGTTGGCTTCCTCCAGAATGCAAAAACACCTGAACTAACCAGCAGCCCACACTAGGATCAGAGAGTGAAACATGGCATTACCGGCTTAGGGCCCTGAACCTACCTGCATGTGTCAAGACTTGCCCACTCTCCCAAGTCCAGATCCCTGGAAGGTGGAGGCACAGGCATGAAAGGTGAATCTCAAGCAGGTAAAAGAGGGTCAAGTCAAGCTGTGCTGAAGCCTAGAGTGAGGAAATGACTTTCTTGAAGTCACACAGCAAATCGGCTAAGTCAAGACTATAAGAGTGCCTGTCCAGGTAACTACTAATCATCATTAGATCTGAGCATCAATGTCACCTCCTCAGGAAATCCTCCTTAAGCACATCATGAGATTAGATCTAGTCTCCCTGTGACTCTCAGGGCTCCCTGCACACTGTGAGAACACGGAGCACAAATGTCCAAGTGCCCATTTGCTTTTGGTCTTTTGAACAGACTGAACCCTCAACCATAAGCATGTCCTCAGTGCCTGCAGCAGTGGCAGACACAGAACCAACAGCCAGTGGCTGACAGGGTGACTTACCTTCACTGTCAGTGAGCACCTCCATGCGCCCACTGAACATGGCCTTCAGCATGGTGTCCTGCTTGGTCAGTGTCTGCATGGTGGTGTAGTAGAGGGCTCCCCCCACATTCAGCTTCACGTACTTGGAGCTGGGACTTGCGCCCTTGAAGGATGTGGTGCGGGTAGCAGCCGCTGGCACCGCTGAGCTCACAACGCTTTCTCCTGACATCTCTTCCTGCCAAGGGAGAAGACAGGGTCACCACACCAGACCTAGCCTACCTCTTTCAGCCCATGGGCTGAATCTGGCCTTGAGGTGTTGTTTGATCCATGCATATACTGCATTTAAAACTTAAAGATTGCTTCCAATGTTAACAACTCAGAAAAGTTCATAGAAATATCTGGATTTCTGACTTCTCTTAAAATCAGAGACCAATTGGGTTAGGAAGCAACAACTGATGGGAACTGGGGGACTGGATGCCCCCTAGAGAGAGGCATGTATCACCCAACGTGCACCAATCCTTACCCAGACAGCTGACCTCACCTGCTAACCCTGTAGGCCAAAGTCTGTCACTAATTCTTGCGTTACAAGGACTTCCTTTTCTGTCCAATGCCCATATAAATCGATATCTTGGCTGCAAATGAAAGCAGCCCAAGGCACTGCCCAGGTCCCACTACCTTTCCTTATTGCCGCACACCATGAACAGCTGAATGTACCATCTTTCAGCTGAATTACACATGAAATAGGCTTTTATGATGTTGAATGGGATCAATTTCCAACGCTGCCTATGGGAAAAAAGTGTTTCTGAGCATAAACAACAGAAACTCTAGAAAGCAAGTTCCCAAAAAATGAGAAACTTCCTGCCCTAGTGTCAACCCAGACAGCAAGATCCTGTAACAGTTTTGCTGACTACCCTGCCAGCTCTCCTATATAGCTCAGCCAAAGAGATGGACACAGAAATGCCTGCGTTACATACACCTGGGAAAGGAGACTGACACCTGCCACACATGTATTCCAAGAAATCAGTTTTTGAATGAATAGTTCTGTAAAATTGTAGAACTGGAGATAATGTCCAACACTGGGCAGAATCTTTCCTGAATCTGAATCTGGGGCATGGCTCCTGAGAAAAAGCAGCCCTGAAGAGCCACTGCAGTGAGGCCCTGGTGTGCACATAGAACAGAAACAATTTCACAGCACTTAGTTATCAGACAAGGCTACTCTGTGATTTGTCATGACTCACCACACAACAAAAACAGTACCATTTCATAGTCACATTGAACATAAGCAAAAGGCATGAGCACCATCCAAAATACGAAAATGACCAGGTAGCCCTTTATCCAGGCTGATGCAAGTTGCTACTGTTGCTGTGCCAAATGGAGGTTCAGCCCAGTCCCATTCTTCCCACCTTTAGGATAGGAGTCACTGAGACCAGACCACAGAAGTAGCCACCTGCTGGCAGCATCCAACTCAGAGCAAAGCCCCACCTCTCTGAACCTCCCCAAATCCTCATTCTGAGATGCCCTGCAGCTCTTCTGCAATGCAAACCAGAGGCAATCCCAACTGTGCTGGGCTGCAGCTGCGATCCTTGTGCTTTCTGACTGGAGGGCACCCACAGCACAAAACATTTTTTTCCCTTTCGTGAGTCAGGCTGTCCTTGGACTCTTGACTCTCCAACATCTACCTCTCTAGTACTGGGATTACCACTACACCCAGCTGACTTTTTTTTAACTGTTCTGAAAAAAATGATTGTTTTTAGTTCTTGTACACCTTTCTATCTTTTTCAGAAAGATTTCTTAAACATGTATTACATTTATACTGGTAAACACAAATGCTATTTTTTTTAACAGGATAGGGGATGAAATGGCATCAACCTGTAACAGCAGAGGTAATGAGTGAGGGACAGTCACAGGACAATCACAGGCGATATCCAATTGAGGTTACACAACTCTGGTGCAAAGCCTCCCCACTTCCATCCCCCCAGGGTGGCGTGGAAATCACAGGCTGAGTGCCTCTTGCAAGGAAGTGCTTTCTCAGCAACTCTTCCTGCTTCTCATGTGAAAACATCACAAGAACACAAGTTGTCAAAAGCTCAAGCTGAGCTCACCTGGAGTCCCTGTGGCCTGATGCCACACATAAAAGAAACTGAGGATGTGGTGACCTGCCCTTCCAGCTTCCTTTGAAATCAGTCCTCAGAGACCCTCACTAACTGTGTTGGTCAGCCATATCCTTCAGAAAAACTCTATCCATGGGATGATAGATGTGGCTTATAAGAATAGTTTTCTAGAAACTTTGAAGAACTGGAGGGAAGAAGAAAGTCTTATAGTTCTGTGGGGTCTTAAGGAATTTGCCCCCAAATGGAAATACTTTTCTGGCATCCTTTTCCTATCTAAATTTATGTAATAATATGTTCATGGAAAATGGTTCAGCATCTTGTAAGTAATCTACCATGAAAAAGACAAAAAAGACAAAGTATACTTTGTGTACTTCTGTGGGTTGTCGATACCTTTTTATATAGATAATCTGCATGGAATGAAGTCCATTTTAAGTGTACTGCTGGATGAGTTTGGGTAGCCCCACTCCAACATGGTAGAGAGCTCACTTCCATGGCTCTAGAAGGCCCCTCCATGTCCCTCTACCACTTCATTTCTACCACCACATACGAACTTGTGAAATCCAAACAATGCAGGAAGAAAAAAAAGCTGTCGTTTCCATTTTGTGGATTCAGACACCATAACCCAGAGCCAGGCATGACAGTGCACACCTGCAATCCCAGCACCCAGGAGACAAAGCAGAAGTTTGAAGCCAGCCTGGGCTACATAGTGAGACCCTGTTCCTAGAAAAACAAAATGAGAACAAAGATATCACATCCCAGAGAGAGGCCATTAGCTCTCAAAGACAGGAGGGGAGTCAATGATGAGCAAGTCAAAGGCCTGGGTGGCCTGGAGCCCATCGTGCCTGGCATAGTTACAGCTATAACATTTAAGTTGAAAAGGGAGAAGCCTCAGCTTCCTTCTTTAAAAAAAATAAAAAGCCCTGAAAGAACGGAGGCAATCTGTGGCTAAGGGTTCCCCTAAACCCTGCCACTTGGTAGCTGTGGGAGCATGGGTGAGAAATCTGAATCTAGTCCCATCTACCAATTGTACAAGCTTCCATGCTGAGGAAGGCCACAGCAAGTATTCAGTGCTGCCCTGGCTCTAAGTAAGCACCTGAATAGGAAACACTCAAACTATGATTATTTGGTAATGATTTCAAAGTCTCAAATTTTCTTCTCTTTGGAGTCTGTTTCCAGTTCTAATGACAGAATGAATAAGAGACAAGACAGAAACCATCCTGATCTAGCCTGAGACTCCAGACTAGGCAAAGGCTTTGAACCTTCCCAGAGCTCACTCCCTTCCAAGGTCAGTGAACCCAACACCAGGAGAGACCCTCAGAGAGCTATGTTACATCCCTCAGGCTAAGTTCCAGTGAACCAAGGACACAGAGCAGTGGACAATAACTTCTTATAGCAAACATCTCTCTCTCTCTGTCTCTCCTGGGATCGTGCAATTACCCTTCTTCCAAAATTGATTTCATTATTAATGGGTGGGATCGTGCAATTACCCTTCTTCCAAAATTGATTTCATTATTAATGGGGCTGGGGAGGTGGAACAAGAGAGAGGAAACTTGGTTTCAAGAAAAAGAGAGGTAACTAATACTGGTTTTGGATTCGATTCAATCAGTTTATTTCAGCTAGATGGGTAAGTTAAAGCTTCTTTCCCACCTGTCTGCCCCAAATGTACTGCTGCTGATTTTAAACAGAGGTCTCTACCTAGTCACACACTGGAGTCACCAGGGGAGGTTTAAAAATACTGATACCCAGGTCCTAACCATGGAAATTCTGGTATCGCTGGTCTGGGGGGTGTATGGCCTATGCAATAGAAACTTAAAATCCTCCAGATGACTCTAATGTACAGCCAAGATTGCAACCCACTGTTCTAAAAAGTTCTGTAGCCCTTAATTAAGCTATAATTAGCTCAGTGGTCTTGAAGAAGCTCTTCAACTTCTTGCTCTATTAGTCCAGAGAATTCCTGACCCACACATTAAAAACAAACCAAAGCACCATAAACAAAAGCAAGCCTCACTTCATAGCTTTGGAGCCAAAGACAGGAAGCGACTGTGCATATGCTTGGAAACATACAAATCAGCTAAAGGGTGAAAACTTTTCATTTGAAGGGAGACCCAAGCAAGGACAATAGGAAAAAAGACACCAAGTTCAAGTGTGTGTGTATGTATGCAGAGGGAAATGGTTGTGAGCTGGGGACACCTGGACTGCAACCTCAGTTCTACCACTTTCTTCTTGATATTCAGATCTCTGATTTAACTCAAGTATGTTTCCTAACTTGTAAAATAGTATGTTAAAGCCATCATCTTTAAAATGACCCTCAAGGAATGAATGTTAAAACACTTGGCACCCTAGCTTTAAGACCAGCTTTTTCCGACCTACCTAGATGTGTTTAAAAATGCTGGTGCCTGCCTGGGCTACACCCCAGGCCAATTCATCAGAATCTTTGAGAGGAGGAGGGGCAGCAGCTCAGTAACTGATGTTTAAAAAGCTCTTGGGTGATTAGATGCACTGCCAGAGCTAAGTACCACTGAGCTAAGTAAGGTGTTTGTGTAAGAAGCTTCATCTAAGGGGGGAGGAGTTAAGAAACATGGTATTTAAGGTAGGCCTAACACTTCCCAAAATATTGCAACAATTCCGAAGTCTGCTGTTCCATTTTAAACAAACTAAACAGAATCAGCCACTTAACTGTATGTAGCATCACTTTGCATCCAAAACTTGCTTCTAAGACAGTTACATTCTCTTTCTGTTTAGCACACAAACAGCGTATTTCTCTCAAAGATCTAATGAGAAAGATGTTATCAATTCCACATTTTAGGGGAGAAAACTAAGAATCAGAACTCTAAGGGGCCTCTGTCTCCAATTCCCATGTCCCTTTCACTTCACAGCCCAAATCAAGAAATCATTAACCCCTGCAGTGATTATGAAAACACATCAATAGATCCCACCCCAAGATAGTCTGTGGGAAGGCTTGAAAACCTGCCATTTTTAACAAGTTCCCAGATGATGCTTTTGGCCTGAAGATCACAGTTTGAGAAACACTGGTTCAGATGGCCTTCTTTCCCTGAAATGGTCCTTCATTTGCACAAAATGGAGCAGATCATAGTCAAATACGGGTTCAGTTATTTTTTTTTTTCAGCTTGGATTGATCTTCCCTAAAGACTGCACGTTCTAGGGAAGTGATAAACAAGGAAAAAGGATCTAGGCTGAGCTTTGGTCATCCCCACACAAGAACAAAAAGCTATTCAAGAACTCCCAAGTAAACAGAAACCTTCCCACAGCTCAGACAGCAATGTGAGACATCCTGCGCTCCTAAGGTGTGGCCATCCAGGACCTCAATGGAAATGACTAGATAGGTAGCCGGGCGCCACCTGAGACTAGACTCCATGGGGAAGATTTCCTGACCTCAGACCCCTGGCATTTCTCCCTGGAATTCCAAGCACTGAATTCCTGCAGGCCCCCTCAAAATGGTATGTTCAACCACTCAAGCTACAACCTCCAAGATCCAAACGCTCAGTTCCAAAGAGTCCCTCTTCACCTCCTCATACCTACCATTCTCCTTCCAAATCCTCATTTTTCACCCCAATGTCTGCTTTCAATGTCAGTTCTTTGTTCACACAATCTTCCACTCCGATGTCCAACAATCACTCAGGACTCTAATCCTCCACTCACTCCCACCAAATCACCGGCCGCCAGAGCCGCCCATTCCCCACTCAAAGCCCTTCCCCCACCCTCCGGCCTCGCCCCTGTCCAAACCCCCGCCAGCCTCTCCACTATCGCCACCACCCTATCACACCCTCCTCTGGGTGCCTTCCCCCTCTTCCCTGCCGCTGCTCGGCTCCCTCCGCCGCCCAGAGCCCCGAACCCGTGGGCACCGCCCTCCTTACCATGAAAAGTCGGAGTACGCCGGAGTCTCCAAATCCGGACTGAAAAGAAGCAGGAAACACCCAGCTTACTCAAGCCGGGGGCGGAGGCGAGGTCGGGCGGGAACTTCCGCCGTTCTCACACCACTTCCGCCCCGCAGGGGGCACCTTCTTAAAGTGTCCGTTGTGGCCCCAGACATCGACCGCTTTCCCTCCCACTTCTCTGGCAGGGATTCCACCTCTTCTTGGTTTGGTCAGGCATTTATCCAAATTCTGAGTGTTCCCATTTTTTTAGCTGCCAAAGAAGAGGACAAGATGCAGGCTGGTTTTCCCAGGAAAATAAGCTCCGTGGAACTATTGTTTCCCGGAACCGGATGCTTCCAGGCGGAGTTCGAAGAGCGGACACCCGGGGCAAGATGGCGGTCGGGCTTCGGCTGCTGCCCCAGGTCTGGCAGGAGTCGGGGATATTGGGTTGAGGCGGCGATAAGCTGCGCCCCGGACCCCGAGCGCGGGGACCTCCAGCGGATAAAGGTCTACCGGCTGCGGGTAGCTAGTGGCAATAGGGTGTTCGGTCCTCTGGGTGGTGGAGCCGGGGACTTTACAGGAGGTGGTTCTGAGACGAGTCCGTGCATGATCAAGTCGGAGGACCAGGTTCAGAGGGCTGGCTTTCGCGATCCAGGGCCTGCCTATGTTGGCCCTTTCTGTTTTAATAACGGACTAATGCTGGGCGAAAAGGACTTGTTATCTTGGTTGTTGGCGCAGAGGAAAGCCCCTGGGCCTCAGGAATCACCCAAACTGGAGTTCTAATCCTGTTCGCTCTGGGTGACCTTGGGTGAGTCCACTCACCTCTCTGACCCTGTTTCTTACTCTGTAGAATGGAGTCATAAGATCGTTTCACAGAGCGTATTTTATAATATGTTTTAGTTTCATGCCTGAAACTGAACTCTTAATAAAAGCTTGATTATAATTTAACTCCCAACATAGCCATCATGGGCAGCCTTGCATTTTCAGGTTCTCTTTGTTTTGCCATTCTGTGAATGGCAAATTATGCTTACCAATAAGCGATTATACTTACCAATATTGTTGATTATACTTACCAATAAGCGATTGCTTTGGGGTTCAAATCCAGGAGCCCAGAGAACTCTGGCAAGTCATCCCTCCTCTGTGTCTGTCATTTTGCCCAGGAGAACATGGGGTTGATGTTAGAACCCATGTAGATTGGCTGTAGCTTTCCATAAACGATAGCTAGTATTAATGATTTCTCCAAGTCCTGTTGCCTATTCTTATTTTTTCTTTGTCTCTGTGCTGTTTATTCTTGACTTTAAAAAAATTAGACTACTGACCTAATAGGATAGATCTGTTGAAAAGACAAGGTAGATTAGGTATCTGTGCAGTGTCTGATGTAAAATGCCTTTAGCAAATGATGGCTATTAAACCTGGCAGCCCAGCTCTTCCCACCATACAGGAAAAATCACTCAGCAGTTGATATTTATGGCACTTCATCTTATGATGATACTCTGGACTGTCCTGCACCTTTCTTTTTTCCTAAGACAGGGTCTGGCTGTGTAGCCCAAACTGTCCTCAAACTTTCAATCCTCCTGCCTCCACCTCCCAGGTGCTGGTGTGTGACACTATGCTCAGCTCTGATGTGCACTTTTGCTCTCCTTAATGTTGTCCTCATCCAGAAAAGACTGCTTTTTGATCTGATCCTATGGGAATATAGAGGTAGTACGGAATCTGAATCTTATCTGTTAGTATTAAAAGCTTTGCTGTGCCACTTAACCATCTAACCTGGACTAAGGAAATTAGCAAGTGATCTTCTCATGCCATTGCTGCCTTTACTAGATGAGATCATTTAGAACAGACTTGACACTTGCGGAACACTCATTTTCCTTTTCAAATGGTCTTGGTTATGCCAGCTTCTCATTTTCTACCTGTATAACTCTTATTTCCCTAATTAGGTTGTGCAATTCACAAGAACAATTCAGTAAAGCTCACTTGCTATGTGCTTTCAAATACTCCTTACTAATAATTCCTATTTAATCATAATCGCAATGTTGCAATGATTAAATTCAGTAACCCTAGGATGTAGTACTATTATTACCACCAATTTACAGGTAAAGAAATTGGGGCCTAGAGTAGTAGATAAGTAACTTGGTAAAAATGAAAGGTGGAATCAGGACTAAAAGGAAGCATGGCTACTTTCTCTGAGCCAAGGCCTTTTCTGCTACACAAGTCTTTTCTTTGATTCTCTGTGGCATTTATCAGAATAAAGTACTTATAATTGGATTATGTGTTTTGTTTGATGCTACAGAACACAAGTGGAGGAGGTATATAGGAAAGAATGAGAAAAACTACAAAGAATAGACATCAGGCCATGTAAACAGAAACCAGCATATAACATTGCTGAGAGCATGCTAATCTCAAGGAAGGGTTCTTACCCTGGGAGAAGTGAAAGTTTTGAGGTAATCTTACAGATACTAAGGCACAGTTTGTATGCAACCTTCTATTTTTCCTTTGGGAATAGGTTCCCTCTTCTGATCCCTCGGTCCCCTTTGCCAGTAATGGACATGTTATAGAGAGAACATAGCATTGTGCCCCTGGCTTGAACCCTGCTTAGTCCTCTCAGGACCTTGAAGTTATTCTGTAATTTAAACAGGACCAGGACTTCAGCGCCCAAGTGCTAGGACTGGTAAATCTTAATACACTTGAAGATGGGAAAAAGCTTACTGGTGAGCAGTGTCAGGGAGCCAGTATTACTTCCTACGTGAAGAACTTTAGTGACTGCAGATGGGAGCTTCAGCAGGTTAAAAAAAAAAAAAACATAAAAAGAATGCATCCATTAGACTTATTGACTGCTCTGTCATCAATAGGAGCTTGATACAGCTCATCTCATAGGCCTCATGATGGGCCTCTGATTCAATTAACGGATAAAGACAGAAAGACTCTTGAGACTCTCCTGACAGTACTGACAAAGCCAGGAACTGGCTCCATCCAGTTCTGTGTGGCTCCAAATCTCATGTGCTCCCTCCTGTGCCATGCCACCTTACCACGTGCTTTCTGTGGAAATTTTTCTATAATCCCATTACCTCAAAATGACTGCTTTTCCACCCCCACTCTATGGTGCTGGGGCTCGAACTCAGGGCCTCATGCTTAAGCAAGTCTTAACATGTAGTCCTGTTTCATTGCAATTTTGTGTCTGTGTCTTTTCCATATATAGTCAGGGTCACATTGGGTCACAGGCAGCTGTTTTTTCACTTCTAAGGTATAAAAGTTTTTCATACCATTAAATGTCAAACAATTTTTAATGGCTTTTTTTTTTTTTTTTTTACTATGGATTGCTTCATGAACTTGCGTGTCATCCTTGCACAGGGGTGCTAATCTTCTCTGTCGTTCTAATTTTTAGTATATGTGCTGCCACAGCACTTTAATGGCTTTTAAACATTCCATCAATTCTTTTTGCTTATCATCAAGTGTACTTAAAGCTTTAATAACTTCTTATCTTCAACTTTTTCCCTTTAATTTGTGATGATTGGGGAGATACAGCCTAACATTTAGATGACACATAAACTAAAGAGGACATAATACTTTTAACCATAGCACTATATTAATTATTGACGTTGACACTCAATGAGGAAGACCGTACCACACCCATGAAACTTAACCCTGGAGTGGAGGTGTGGCTCAAGTGGTAGAGCACCTGCTTTGCAAGCATGAAGCCTTGAGTTCAAACCCTAGTCCAACCATAAAAAATATAAAAATAAAAATAAAAAAAACTTTAACCCTAAATCTGGAATTTTTTTTCTTCTGCTTCTGCCAGAAAAACACAACCTATTTTGAAGTGAGAAGCTGTCCACTGTGTGTCCTGTGCAGGATCACTAATGGTTACCTAGCATTTCTGCTACACAGGCAGGTCCTCAGGTAAGGTGTTCAGACTTGAGTGGGTGGGAGGAGGTATGAATGATTCAGAATACAGTTGCCCTTTTCGTTCCAGTCTTCTTACCCTCCCTCCTGTGGTTAGTCACGTTCTGTTCATTTGTCTCAGGAATTACTGATGATAGACCCACATGCTGGCAAAGCCCTGGTGTTCTTTGACAGGTAGGAGTCAGTGCTGAGAAGGGTCTTCTGAGGTCCCTGGCTGTATTCATGTGGCAGAAGCCCAGCATGAAATCATTACTCCGGATGATGTTCCATCATGGCACTGCTTTGAGTGAATTATCCACGTAAAGAGATGGTTTTCCAAAAGTCTGAATTCCTGAATAATTCCTTTCAGTGTTTTTGTCAGTTTGGCTGTATTTTGAATAGAATGACAGAAGTTATGAAGCATCTAAAGCAGTCATCGTACGAGATGTTTCATGGATCAGTGCTGTGAGATTTTGACAGCTACCCTTTGGCATAAAGGCAGTTACTAGTGATTAGAAAATGACTTAATATAGACTTTAGTGCCTCTGCCCAGCAAAGTACCTGTCAGTGGGCAAGAGCAATCCTGCTGTAAAATCTTCATAGTGTGGGAACAATAAGAACAAACAAATAAGTAATGTACAGTACCTTTTGCTTTTTAATGTTAAAATAAGCACTTAAAGACTCTGTGTGTGTGTGTGCTGACCACAGTGTATACACCCGTAAACTTTTTTTTTTGTGATACGGGCGTTGAACTCAGGGCCTACATCTTGAGCCACTCCACCAGTCCTTTTTTTGTGATGGGTGTTTTTGAGATAGGGTCTTGTGAACTATTTGCCTGGGCTGGCTTTGAACCGTGATCCTCTGATCTCCTGCCTCCTCTGAGTCACTGGAATAATAGGCATGAGCCACCGGCACCTGGTTGCACTAGTAAACATTTTTTGAGTGAATGGGTGACTAAAATAATAGTGACAATAAATAATCATGCTCCGTTTTTACCTTGCAAAATGGAAGTTAGCTGCTTATTGGTATCTCCCTAAATGTGGTGGACTGCTCCAGAAAATGCAAATATCTAGGAGTCTTTGATTTAAAGGATACCTGGTTTGAACTGGGGCTTTATAAGTGGGATTGAGTCATGCTTTGTTCATTTTTTAAACTTGTGCAGACCCTGCCATACTCTGTTTCAGGCACTGTGCTCTTTCCTTAAGAGAATGTTGTTTAATACAGGCTATAGCATCCCTGGTATTGGTGAGGTATGTGAAAGGAGCCAGTAGGAAGTTAGGATTTATGTGAGGAGAGCTCTGAGCACCTGGGCAGGTACAGGAGGTCCTGCCCAGGTCCCTGTCTGCTCTTTGCACTGGAGCCCCTTTCTCTTGAGTGTTTCACACAGTGATCTACAGCAGCACCTTGCTATTTTCCTTGCAGGGTTTGTGCCAGCTTGCAAACATGTTCACTGTGTCTCAGACCTCAAGAGCATGGTTCATCGATAGAGCCCGGCAGGCACGAGAAGAAAGGCTGGTGCAGAAGGAGCGGGAGCGTGCGGCTGTGGCGATTCAGGCCCACTTCCGCAGTTTCCTCCGTCGGAGTCAACTGCAGAAAGACATCAGGTGGGCTCCAGGAACTCCTTAGCACATTGCCTCTTGCTCCCAATTAGTAGAAAATGTCCTTTCCCTTAGAGTGCATGAAAAGCCTTCCAGGTGCTGTGAACTCACTTAAAATGTCTTTTTTTTTTTTTTTTTTTAACCCTTCTCTCCCTAGGAAAGAGATTGATGAATTCTTTAAAGCTGATGACTCTGGATCCAGTAAGAGAAGTGCACTTTGTATTTTTAAGATTGCCAGGAAACTGCTGTTCATATTCAAAATTAAAGAGGATAATGAGGTAAATAATAATAGCAAACATACATAGTACTGCCCACATACCAGGACTTTGTGTAGGTATTTTATAAATACTAGCTCATTTCATTCCTATGGCACTGCTGTGAGGTAGGCACTTTCACCCCCACACCCTGCCCCTTTTGTTTTCTTGGGAGCTATTTTGCAGGTATTGTGCCCAGGGCTTCTGGGGATTTTTTCACATTGACAACTACAAGCATGAGTTGGACTCTGATACCTACAGGAGCCAGGCAGCCTAGGCACATGAGTGAAAGCTACTGTATATGAGACAAACTGTCATGCAGAACTGGAATCACAGTAATCAGTAGCTGACAGGCTATGGAGAGAGGTCATCAAGAGCACAGTGGGTCTGTTTTCTGCCCCACTCAAAGAGGACATGTGCTACTAGGCTTCCGCCAGTAGTGGACACATACTCTGTGTTTTTGGAGAGATGCTAGAGATCTGAGCCTTTCTTCTTAATATTCTTATTTGTAAAAGTTAGCAGCTAATTTGAATTTTTTTTTTAACATCTTGCAAAACAAAACATGTCAGTTTGCACTTTAGGAATAGAAATGATCGTCCTGGAATATACAACCCCAGGAAAGTGATAAGTATCTGTAATAATGGTAAAGATACCAGTGAGGCCCCACAAGAAAACAAGTTAGGCAAGGTCTCTACCGTCTGTATTTCCTAGTCCACCAGCTGAGGGAGACACAAGTGAACATACCGTCACAAAGATGAGGAGAGACAAGCTCAGGGCGGTGAGCCCGAATATAAAGGAGGACACTACAGGACTGCACCATTTCAAGGGCAGATCTGGATCTGTTCCTGTTTGTTTCCACTTTTCTTTTATATATCAGATAGAAGCAGTGATATGACAATCTTTGACTGATGGCTGTGAGGCAGAAGTTAGTGTCCCTGGTGCTTACAAAATGGCAGATTGCAAGGGCTGGAAGCATGGCTCAAGTGGTAGAGTACCTGTGTAGCAAGTGCAAAGTCCTGAGTTCAAATCCCAGTACCATTTAAAAAAAAATGGCAGGCTGTAGAGCCTGAGTTAGGAGACAGCTACTAGTCTGCATGAATTCAGGCCCAATTTTCCAGATGGATTTTGTTTTCCAAAAGAAGCTGTATTCTGGACTTTTATGTGAAATACTCCAGTTTGGTGTGGGGGGTAGAGTACAGGGGTTTGAGCTCAGCCTCATGCTTGCTAGGCAAGCACTCTGCCACTTAAGCCCTACCCCCAGCCCTTTTTAGCTTTTAGTTTCTTTCAGGTAGGGTCTTAGGTTTTTGCCCAGGCTTCCCTGGGACCACAGTCAGCCCTTCTTTGATACCTTTGCCTCCAGAGTAGCTGGGATGACAGTGCACACCACCATGCCCAGCTTACTGATTGACCTTGCTAACTTTTTACTGTGGCTGACCTTGATCCATGATCCTCCTGATTTCTGCCTCCCAAGTAGCAGAGATTATAGTTGTGTGCAGACATGAGCCATCATATACACCCTGAAATACAGCAATTTTTAAAACACATTTGCAGGCTGAAGTGGCTCAAGTGGTAAAGCACCTGCCTAGCAAACGTGAGGCTCTAAGTTCAAACCCCAGTATGGCAAAAAAAATTAATTAATTGAAAAATAAATAAGACACATTTGTGGGGCTCATCTAGCCTATAGGCCATCAGATTGAGAGTATTTTCAGCCCTCTGATACTCAGCTTTCATGTCTATAGCAAAGAATTAAATATGATCATATACACTAGTCGCCTGATATGTTGTCTGCACATGCCAGGTGCCTACCACGTGCCTGTTTCCCTCTCTCTCCCTTGTTCTCAGTAGTTGGGAATTTATAACCTTTCTGCCTCTGCAGAGATTCGAGAAGTTGTGTCGCTGCATCCTGAGCAGCATGGATGCTGAGAGCGAGCCCAAGGTAAGCCGGTCAGAAGCTAGGAGGGAAGTCTCCCACAGTCCCATGGACCAGTTTTTTTTAGCTCTGAAAGTTCCTGTTAAGTGTTAGGACTTTAATTCATACATGTGCAAATAAGTAGTCAGTGGGTGGAGAACACTGGCAAAGTACAAATGATTCCCTCGTCCTCATTGTCCAAGAATCTGTTTTGCAAGATCTGCTCTTGCTATTCAAGATAGTATATTCCCTCTCTAGGCTCTTCATCTTTGAATTTAGTGTTAAAATAAGCCCTACTTTCTGCTTGTTCATTTATTCCCATTGCCCTATCTGGCGTGGGACCTAACTAATAGGTCCAGTTCCAATAGTCGGACTACATGTAGTGTAATCCCTGTAACTGCCCGTGATGTTCCTCTTTGTCCTGCTTGTAGGTGTGGTATGTGTCTCTGGCTCTTTCCAAGGATCTCACTCTCCTGTGGATTAAACAGATCAAGGACATTCTGTGGTATTGCTGTGAATTTCTTGAGCAGCTCAAGGTAAAAAAAAAATAATAAATCTATCATTCTCATCTGGCACCTTTAGTGTGTGCTTTCACAGTCCCCAGCATTCCCTCATTGTTTATGCATTTGGAGATCTGTCAGTGAGAAAGTCCTGAGTGCTCAGAAAACAAGACAGGGGAAGTGACTTCCTTCAAGGATGTGTGGAGAATTAGTAGCAGAATTAGGACTAAATCTCAGTTCTTCCTGACTGCAGATCCAGGGCTCTTTTCTCCTAGCACTGCTTCTACCCATAAACTTCTCTTACATGTTCACAGCAAAAAGACCTGTCTCATAGAGAAATGTGTTGTGGAAAGCAGAAACAGAAAGAGATAAGAGGGTCTGCCTGGCTCGAGTGAAGGTAGGGGAATAACCTGTCAGCTTGGCCCTGAGGCATTGAGGTAAAGAACAAGTAAGGAATCATTGGCTGAGCCTCTGTTCTTTTTTTTTTTTTTTTTCCTTTTTCTTTTATTATTCATATGTGCATACAAGGCTTGGGTCATTTCTCCCCCCTGCCCCCACCCCCTCCCTTACCACCCACTCTGCCCCCTCCCTCTCCCCCCGCCCAATACCCAGCAGAAACTATTTTGCCCTTATTTCTAATTTTGTTGTAGAGAGAGTATAAGCAATAATAGGAAGGAACAAGGGTTTTTGCTGGTTGAGATAAGGATAGCTATACAGGGAGTTGACTCACATTGATTTCCTGTGCGTGGGTGTTACCTTCTAGGTTAATTCTTTTTGATCTAACCTTTTCTCTAGTTCCTGGTCCCCTTTTCCTATTGGCCTCAGTTGCTTTTAAGGTATCTGCTTTAGTTTCTCTGCGTTAAGGGCAACAAATGCTAGCTAGTTTTTTAGGTGTCTTACCTACCTCACCCCTTCCTTGTGTGCTCTCGCTTTTATCATGTTGAGCCTCTGTTCTGAGAGAGAGCAAAGTAGATGCTATGGTCATTGTGAGCCCTGCTTTGGTACAGCAGGTTGACTTTGACTATACTTGCCACAGGCTTGATGGTGCAGCAATCCTGTCCTCCTTTAGGTCTTTGGATGTATACTGTATGGTGTATCTTATGCAAATCAGGCCTCTTCTTACAAGTAACTTACAGAAACCTGAGCACAGCTAATGATGCAAAAGAGCATTTTGTTACAGAATATGTTCTGAAACATGGCAACTGGATGACAAGAGTCAGGGACTTCTGGATTCTCCTCCTGGTTCTTTTATCTCTTCTCCCTTTTGGAGTCACCACATCCTTTCCTGTGTCTTGGCAGCTAGCAATCTTGACCTCACATCCTTACCCTGTCTTGACCAAAATGAAAAAGGAGGCCTCTCTGGCTCAAAAATTCAGGACTCTTAGAGGCCCAGTGGGATCCTGGGCTCAACCCCAATCCCATCGTAGTAGTGAGAGCAATGGGGTCTTGCCATTAGCCAGCCTGGTCCTGTGCCTGCCCTTGTATGATGCAAAGGTGGACGGAGTGTGAGCAGACACAAACAGCAGCCACTTCCGCTTTGCTCAGGGAGGGAGAAGTTTCAGGGACAGAGGCTTGGCAAGGGCTCGGGTTGTAGCCGAGCAATAAAGGAAATGTCCCAGAGCCCGCAGTGATCCATTGTCAGCCTGCCTTGTTGAGGTTCTTATGAATGGCTCTTGTCCACGACCCTGCCAAGACAGCAAGCCACCTACCAAGTGGCTTGTCAGATGAGGCATTAAGGCACAGAACAGAGGTCCTTACACCCTAGTCCTTAGAGCTCTGGGGTTCCACCAAAATGCCTTAGGGCCAAGCAGACAGGTTTTTCCCCTACCTTCACTTGAGCCAGTCAGACCCTCTTGCCTCTTTCTGTTTCTGCTTTCCCCAACAGATTTCTCTGTGAGACAGGTCTTCCTGCTGTGAACATGTCAGAAAAGT
Organism: Castor canadensis; assembly: GCF_047511655.1. Taxonomy (NCBI): domain Eukaryota; kingdom Metazoa; phylum Chordata; class Mammalia; order Rodentia; family Castoridae; genus Castor; species Castor canadensis. Next base: position 27,792,836 of record NC_133403.1, on the reverse strand, counting down.
TTATGTGCAGAAACAGCTGCTAGGAGAAAAGAGCACTGGGTCTGCAGCCGGGAAGAACTGAGATTTAGTCCTAATACTGTTGCTGATTCTCCACACGTCCCTGATTGAAGTCACTTCCCCTCTCTTGTTCTCTGCGAGCTGAGGGCTTTGATCTTGATGGTCTCTCGGGTCCTTTCCAGGTATATGTGCTACAAGGTCTCTGAGCCTAGAAAGTAGGCATTTTGCCTAACTTATTCTTACAAAAACAGTGACTACCATCATGGTTGTAACAATAGCCAATAATGCCCAGAGCTATCTATGTGCCAGGCACTGTTCTTGGTGCTTTGTGTACATTAATCGATTTATGCCTCACAGTAACCCTGGGAGGAAAGGAATGTTACTATCCCTAGTCAGCAGATGAGGAAACCAAGGCACAGAGGTTAAGAAACTTGCCCACAATCACAAGCTGGTAAGTATTGAAGTCAGAAGTCAGAGTCCAGAGTTCCTGTTAGGCTCAGTTACATTTCTACTGTTCCTTCAGTAAGATATGTGCACAAATGGCAGACCAGCTTACCTCTGGTTTCCTAAGAATGCTCAGTTCTCCATTCCCAGGAGCCTTTTGATTCCATGGCTCAGCACTACATATCAAAAGCCATATCGTGTGATTCCTACCATGGTCATTTCCCAAGAGTAAAAGGATGCAGTTAGTATCTTGACTCATTGACTCCAGTCGGTGTACTGAGGAAAGGTGTGAAGTAATGCTCTGCTGTGTGGGGTTGGAGGTGTGTGTTTTAATACTCCTCCCTTTCTTGTTTATAGCCTGAAATCTTGCAAGACTCCAAACTCATCACGCTGTACCTCACGATGCTTGTCACCTTCACAGACACATCAACATGGAAAATTCTCTGGGGAAAAGGTCTGTGGGACCCACCTCCCAATCCTTCCTAACCAGCATCCATAGAGAGAGGGGTACCTTTTCTCCTTTATAAGAAGCAGTTTTGCCACCACAACCCTCAGGGAGGGCTCTGAGACCATACAAGTGCTCTTGGCACTTCCTATCAGACTGGGTCATAGTTTTTGAATATGTTAGTTGTTGTGTGTCATGCTCTCCCACTTTTTCAATTTATGTTTAAAGATGATGGCTCTTCTGATCTTGTTTTTTATATTGTGTTGTACCTTAGCCTGGAAACTGTCATGTTCACTTAAACCTTCTCATTACATTTGGAAAATCATTAAGTGTCAGATAATTCTATTTTGCCCATAATATTTGCCTTGTAAAGCTGCTTCCTTCCCTGAAAGTTGTCCTTATATGTTTTATGTATTTATTTCATCCGTTCATTCGTACATACACAGTGATGAGCAAAGCACAAAAGGTCACTATCTTCTGGGACTTTGGGTGTTCCCATCCTCAAGAACTTAGAATCTTAGAACTTAAAATATTAAGTAGCAGTTACTCATATGCAGTCAGCCCTCCAGATTTGCAGGCTCCATAGCTATGGATTTAGCTAACTAAGGATTAAAAATATCTGAAAAAAATTGCATTTATAATAAACATGTACAGCCTTTTTTTTTTCTTGTCATTAGTCCTTAATACATTATAACAACTATATATATCGCTTTTATTGTATTAGGTATTATAAACAATCTACAGATGATTTAAAATGTCCAAGAAGATATGTGTGGGTTACATGCAAACAGTATGCAGTTTCATATAGGGGACTTGAGCATTGACAGATTTTGGTATCTAAGGGGTAGCAGTTCTCCACAAAACCCTGGCAATAACTGTTTATATAAAATGACAAGTGTGGCAACTGTTTGGTAGAAAGAGCCCCAAGGGAAGGAGAGTACTCAGTGGAGGTGGTAGGTTTTGCATGGTCTGGGGCTCAGACTTTCCTGAAGAAGTAGTGTGAGCTCAGAGCTAGAGTGAAGAAAGAGGATGGAGAAGCTGAAAGCAGAGGAAACTGCAAAGGCTTCACACGAAACAGGAGGCTTTGTTCCATGCATTCTGGATATGGGGAGGAACCTAAAAATTGTTGAGTTCTGAGCTCTGCCAGTGAGGTCGTGTCCCAGCGGGAAGTAGAAAGTGCCAACTCTAGGAGGGAGTTGGAGAAGGTGCCACAGGCCAGCAGTGTTCCTTCTGGCTAGGGTGAGGAAAGGTCCTGGCTCCCAAGAGGAGGGGTTTCCTCCATGCCTCCTGTACTCTGGTTTGGCCCTTAGGGCTTAAAGGCATGCCAGAGAGTGTTGTGTTTCCTTCTGGACTTGGACCTGGGGCATCATTTTCTGTCCCACATAAGTAGGGCATAGTATGCAAGAAATATTTTCTCAAACTTTCCTTTTCATTTAGGTGAGAGCCTTCGACCAGCCATGAACCACATTTGTGCAAATATAATGGGACATCTCAACCAGCATGGCTTTTATTCTGTGCTGCAGGTCTGTGAGCCCGTCCCCAATATGTGACCTTCCACTCTCCAACACCTGAATTGGATTTTTACATGGGTTTTGGCATGTCCGGAGCCCTCCTCACAGAAACACTTTCTTCAGAAAGAGTCAAGTATACAGTGTCCTCTCCTTACTCCTGCCTCAGGTGACCTGTGGTTCAGGTAAAGGGAGGACAGTGGCACCAGACCCCTTTTACTCTGCATTTTGGCTGCAAGTTTAGGCTTGGAAGGAAGCCTCTATGTTCATTCTTCAGGTTCCTTCTTGGTCAGTATCTGGAAGCATGTTTCTAGCTCTGTCCTTGAATGACCTGCTGTCCACTCTGTACCTGTCATGCCAGTTTGCATCCCAAGAATTGTCAGAGCCTGATTGCTGTTTGGAAGTACCATAGAATTTTGGGTTTGGAAGGAGCGTTGATCTGGCCCTTCTGCGTGGCACTGTGATGGACTGTCTCCCAGTTTGGTTTTTTGGACAATCCTGTGAGGTGGTGTAACAGCAGAAAGTGGCCTATTGAGAGCTTATCTTCTGCTCAGCACTAACTCTGAGCTGTCTCGGAGTAACATGGTACCTTAAGTCTTAGATTAGGTGTTCTCTTTAATAGCTATTAATTTTTATTTATTTATTTATTTTTGCGGTACTGGGACCTGAACTCGGGGCCTGCACCTTGAGCCACTCCACCAGCCCTTTTTTGTGATGGGTATTTTTTGAGGTAGGGTCTTGCGAACTACTTTGTCTGGGCTGCTTCTAACCGCAATCCTCCTGGTCTCTGCCTCCTCAGTAGCTAGAATTATAGACGTGAGTGGCACCCAGCTTTTTTTTTTTTTTCTTCCTCTTAAGACACATCATCTTGTTTTGCTGCCCAGGTTGGCCTCGAACTCCTAGGCTTAAGTGATCCTCCTGGCTCAGACTTGCGTAGCTAGGACTACCCAGGCATGACACTGTGCCCAGCTTGGAGCTATTAATTTTTTAACTGTTTACTGATAAAAATACTTTAACACAATATTTGAAGTAGGGTAACAGTAGTAGAATGATCCTCCAGACCCACTACTTTCCTTCTTTTCAAAACACGTTCCAGTTAACAGTTTTTTTTATCTTAAGCACTCATTTTATTTTTTTTAAATGTACAAACTGATATAAAGTTAGTATTGTCCCCTGATCAGTTAAATGTTCTTTTCAGGTATTGTTAACCCGAGGCCTAGCCAGATCCAGGCCTTGTCTGTCCAAATCCACCTTAACAGCAGCCTTTTCTCTAGCACTGCGGTAAGTAAGAAACTGACTGGGGGGTTGCCTGCTTCTGAATGCTTTCTTCTGTTAGTTTTCTTCTCTTTTATTTCTTTTCTTTTTTCTTTTGGCAATACTGGAGTTTTGAACTCAGAGCCTTATACTTGCTAGGCAGGCACTCTGCCATTTGAACTACACCCCCCAGCCCTTTTATGCTTCATTTGTTTTTCAGGTAGGGTCTCACATTTTTGCCTGTGGCCACTCAGACTGCAATCCTACCTATATACCCTGTGCAGCTGGGATTACAGGCATGGGCTGCCATGCCTGGTCCTCCTCTTGGTTTTCTTTTCTCTTGTTACTGATATCAGGCATGGCCTTGTTTGCTTCATCAGATTTTACAGAAAGTATGGTTCTTAGTGAAAATAACACTTTTATGACAACTCATACTTCAGTTTCCAGACTGAGTATTTTTGCAGTGTGAACTGAGGGAAACTGTTCAAAATGAATTGCTTTTGTTCTGTCAGTGGCAAGATGCAGGGTGCAATCACTTTTCCATCTGAGTTCTGAACTGACAAAATAACGGAAACCAAAGAACTGCAGGAGAAAGGGATTGAGGGAGTAGTGCTAGGGACACAGGCTGAAAGTGCTGGAATTGAGAGGAGCAGAAAGCATGTGAGATTTGTCTTACTCACTTAATTTGTTGATACAGGCTACATAACAAACAAAAGTTTTCTTAAACAGATTGGACCTACAGTTCTGAGAACTGCCAAATGGAAAAACTGTGTTCACGCATGGGTCTAGAATATCCTAACTTGTTAAGGGGGTCACTGACTTCTTAGAAGAGAGGTTAATCACCAGCTCAGGAGAAGCAGCCTACCCCACCCTCTGCTGTTAGTCCAAAGCACACCTGGTACTGAACACTCTGAGAAGTCCTGTGGTTCTCAGAAGACCCTTTGGGTTTTTTCAACCTGACATTGGACCAAATGTCTGAGCATGTCTGAGCTTTGTTTTCAGATGGTAATATATGTCCGTTAATGTCCTGTGAAGTCATTTCCCATCCAGCACTAATTTGAAATCTGATAGTGTAGAGAATGTATTGGCAAACTTTTTTTGTCAAGGTCCAGATAGTAAATATTTTCAGCTCTCTGAGCCATACAACCTCCATTGCAGCTACTGTGCCACTGCGGTAGGAGGGCAGTGAATACAGACAGATCCCAACTTAGAATTTTTCATAATTCATAGTGTGATTCACCAGCGTGGTGACATTTAAGCATTCCACTTCATTTCTTTAAAAGTATAACATGGTGCATAATTCTATCTCTTATGTATGGATTCCACTGATCTCTTGTTAAGGCTGCGTTACTCCAAAGCTCTTTTTCCTAAACAGTGCACTTCCCCCCACCTCTGAATATAATTGAACATAATCAGTTCCTTTTAAAACTAGGTGTTCAGTGGTGTCATGATACAGGAAGCTAGTGAAAGTCTATAAGTCAATAAATGTTTAAACATGATTACTCTTAGTCCTGAAGTATGACTAGCTCACAATCATGGACCACACATTGTTCTAAGACTTGCTACACATACTAACTGACTCCTCACCGCATTCTCTTATCTCCTTTTACATATGAGGAAGCTAAAGCCCCAGAGAAGTTATGCCACTTGTTCTCGTGCCCACACTCTGCTCCTTATTCTTTGTATTTGCCTCACATATTGGACACATTTTTGTGTTCTAAGAACAGTACATAAATAAATGGCATATGGAAACCTTCCCCAAACCCGGACATTTATTATCTGAGCACATACCCCTTTCCCAGGGTGCATTACAGTGTATCCACTAATTCTAGCTTCTGTTTTTCCCTTCATGCCTGCTGGGTCCCTGGTTACACTTGTAAAGCTTTGCTATATCTAGCCATGTTAAACATAAAACTAGCAGTACACTGATATAGTACATTTAATTGGTTACCCAAGGTGACCTAAGAGTAATTACAAGCTAAAGAAAGATTCTGGTGATCTCTTGCTGGGGAGAAAGCAGGAATTGGAGGAAAACATGAATGTTTGAGCCGGTGATACTTCTCTATGGCTGGCCTCATGAGGGATGCCTGCAGTCCTTGGATGTCCTTAGTACCTTTCTCCATGTCTTGCCTGGTGCCTGCCAGGCTGAGTTACTTGGAGGCATAGCCCACAGGTTCCTGTGAGAGCCCTCAGAGAAGGCACTGCTCCTTCTCCTCTGGAGCTCTGATCATGAATGTGATTAGTGGTTTCAGTGGCATTCCCTTGTAGTATGCTTTTCCTCTCTAGAGCATTGTTTGGTCCTGTTTTAAACTGCTTACTGAACTGCAGAAAATAACTTGATTCTCTTGTGGTTTACCTTGCTTAGACCGGTGAGATTAACTTGCTTGGTCATCCTCACCTAGGCACTGATATTTTGAGCATTTCAGTCTCATAAAATTTTCTTGTTCCAAAAATGGTACTCTTAAGAGTAAAAGTTTATAATGTTTATGATACGAATTCTGATAAACACCAGTGACACAGTTGCTCATTGCTGTTGGACACATTAGATAGGAGAAATCATTTCTCATTTTCCCCTAGGAGTTCTCTTTTCTTTTTTTCTGATGGCCTCTTTTGGTCTTTTATTTGTTTCTTTGTTTTTTGTTTATTTTATGGTACTGGGTATTGAATTTAGGGTCTGCATGACCTCCTGATTGATTTTTTTTTTTTTTAAGTAACTTCTTATTCTGGCAGTGTGGCTCAAACTCAGGGCTTCATCTGCCTAGGCAGGTGCTCTACCACTGAGCTACATCCCCAGCCCCAAATCATATTTTTATTCAAGTATAATTCACATATATAATTTCACTCATTTAAAGTGTACAGTTCAGCTAGGCCTGGTGGTGCTCTCCTGTAATTCCAGCACTCAGGAGGCTAAGGCAGAAGGAGGGTAAGTTCTAGGCCAGCCTGGGCTATACACATTGTGAGACCCTGTAAATAGATAGATAGATAAATAAAAAGTATATTGTTTGGTGGTGTTTAGTATACACCCAACTTCCGTTAAAGACTTGCCGCTTTTCAAAATATAAAATTTCCAGTTTATCACTTAAATTAAGCACATTAAGTGCCCTTTCTGGCTTGGAAGGACTACCATAACTTTTATCTTGCTTTTCAGGCACCACTTGCTTTGGGGGAAGTAGATTTTCACAAAATAAAAGGCAGAGAAACACTCAGCAGGTCACACAGTTTAAACACAACTGACAGTGATGTGTGACTTGACCAAGAGCTCCACACCAACTGAGCTGCATAGTGTGTGCACAGAAATTTTAAATCTTTTTTTGAAATTTGTTTTGATTTTTTAATCCCCTTTTTTTTTTTTTTTTTTAACTACAGTTGGTCAAAACCACATGTAACAAATTCATCAATAAGGTGGGTTTGCTGTATTCGCAGAGTGGTGCAACCATCCCCACTGTCAGATTCCAGAACATTTTCATTACCTTAAAAGAAACTCCATATTCATTAGTGGTCACTCTCCTTTGCCCTCTCCCCAAAATCCCTGGCAGCAACTAATCTACTTTCTGTTCCTTCGGATTTGCCTGTTCTGGGTATTCCACATCAGTGGGTTCATGTAATATATAGTCTGTTGTTACTTTTTTCACTTTGCAGAATGGGTGCAAAAAAAAAAATTCTGATTATGGAATACATGCTTATTGTAGAAAACCTAGATGAAGCAGAAAAAAATATAAAGAATTCTACAGTCCAGAGATTTATCTTTTTTTTTGGCAATACTGGGGTTTGAACTTAGGGCCTTGCGCTTGGTAGACCCTCTGCCACTTGAACCATACATCCAACTCTTTCTGCTTTTGTTATTTTTGGGATAGGGTCTCATATTTATGCCCGAGCCAGCCTGGATCACAATCCCTTTATTTGTGCTTCCCTCTTAGCTAAGATGACAGGTGCAGGTCCTCACTCCAGCTATTGGTTGAGATGACTAACTTTTTGCCAGGGGTGACTTCTAACTGTGATCTTCCCGATCTCTGCCTCCCAAATGGTGAGGATTCTGGTGAGCCACCATACCCAGCTTTGCTTTTTTTTTTGGTTTATTTTAGCATGAGCATTTTCTCATATCAGTATTCAAAACTGGTTTTACTCAGCTGCCCAGTTTTGCGCCATAATGACTGTACCATTGTTGATTTAGGAATTCCTCATTTTCAGCCTGTAGTTTTTCTAAATTCTGGAAGCATAATTTCTAGAAGTCAGAGGGCATTGGTGGAGCTGCTTTTTAATTCAGAATCCACAGTGGCACCTGACTGACTGAGCTGATTTGTCTGTGTCCAGCCCTGTGATTGCTGCACAATTTTCAGACAATCTGATTCGGCCCTTCCTCATTCACATCGTGTCTGTGCCTGCTCTTGTGACTCATCTCAGCACAGTGACCCCTGAGGTAAGTGGGCTCTGAGTTGCCCCCTAAAACTAATTCTGGTTTTGCTTTTGTTCTTAGAACTTAGAAGGTAAAATGATTTCTCTGCTAATTCTCGCTTCTTCCCGGTTCTTCTTCTAAACTAATAACCAGTATAGACACATTCGTGTTAATCCCAAAGAACAAGGTTCTTGTTTGTTCCTTTCTCTTGTCCGTGCTCGAGAGCATGTTCTACATCAGTAGGGCTGATCTGCAGGGATCAAGTTCATGTTTTAGTGGGAAACTTCCTGTCAGTTTCCACTTTAACAGTCTGCCATTGTTTGCAGCGTCTCACTGTTTTAGAATCTCATGACATGCTCCGTAAATTCATCGTATTTTTAAGAGATGAAGGTCGATGCCGTGACATATGTGAAAGTTTAGAAGGATGCCATACGCTTTGCCTAATGGGTGAGTAGTGGAGGCTGAAATTTGATTGACTCTGGCCATCAGGGAAGCCCAAATATTTTTCTGAGATCATCAGTTATTTTTAGTAACAATTGGAAGTTCTTTCTGTTAAAAAAAAAATGTATTCAGATAGATAACATAAATAGTTAATATAATATGAATTAAAAATCATGTGGAAAGCACACTTGGCAAGCTAGGTACATGACTATAAATTAACACTAGGTTTCAGCCTGTGGCTTTCGGCAGCCACGGAAAAAATAAGTGTGGTGAGCCACCTAGATGATTGACAAGAGCAGGAAGGGAGCCCTGAGGTGAAGCTAAGCTCCCAGCAGCAGATGCTTCAGCCACTTCACAGTGCTTCCACTATAGGTGAAGGAAGGGTTGTAGATGAAAGCATTTGACAACAATGCAATGCAGTTCTCATTGCCTAATGAGAAGAAATTCAGGTAGAAAAAGGTTCTTAGGGCTGAAGTTTAGGAAAATGTCTGAAAAGGATCTTCACACAAGAGATATTAAAGGACTTTGATGAACACTGAATAACAATGATTTCCTAGGATATTTTTACTGTCATTTCTTGTGTTCACTCCTGATTTTTAAATATTAACATACATAACATTAAAGTATAATGCTAAATACCCTGTACCTCTGTGTGCCTGACATTTTACATGTTCTTCATACAATCCTCATTTGAAGAGCAGGAATCTTTATTCCAGTCTTACAGATAAGGAAACAGATTCAAGAGGTAGGTTGAGAGCCACACAGCTCATCTGTGGCCTATCCACAATTTGAAGTCAGACCGCCATGGCTACAGTGTAGCCCCTTACACTGACCAGTGCCTCTCACATGGAATCTCTTAGGTGTGGCTGCCTGAGCCACAGGCAGAAAGCAAAGCTAGGGGGCACCAAGTGTATCTGTGTAGTCCAGCACACTTGGTCTTCTCTCTCTGTAGGCAACCTCCTACATTTGGGCTCCCTCAGCCCCAAAGTGTTAGAGGAGGAAACTGATGGGTTTGTGAGTCTACTCACCCAGATGCTGTGCTACTGTCAGAAGTATGTGTCCCAGAAGAAATCCAACCTGACTCACTGGCACCCTGTCCTCGGCTGGTTCTCCCAGTCTGTGGATTATGGGTAAGTCCTGGAGACAAGTCGCTGCCTTTCCTGCCTTTCTTGCCTCTCTACCACCACTTCCCTTCTTCCTTCCTTCTTTCTTCCAGGTTCTGTTGTTTTACTTCTAATTACAAAAATAGTATGTATTCATTGTATAAAATAGAGATAAGGGCTGGGGATGTAGCTCAGTAGTAGAACTCTTGCCTTGCATGCATGGTTTTGATCCCCAGCCCCCCCCCAAAAAAATATTAAAAAAAAATAATAGTGGGAAAAAGAAACAGTGATCAGACCAAGACTGTAAAAACAAAACAAAATTATGGGTTTTTGTACCCATAATCTTAGTACCCAAAGATGACCTGAGTGAATATCCTTTCAGCCTTTTGCATCAGTATTTTATAAAAGTGAGATCATACGATTTTACATTCTCTTCTTTTTTTTTTTAATTTTCATTTTTTTTTGTCATTTAAATTTTCAAACTCTTCTTTCTCTTAATAAATTAAGAGAAATACCACTTTTGTTGATTGACTAGATTACCATATTCTGAATCTGCTGAAACAAGACAAGTAATTCAAAGAGATAACAGTCGCCCTATCCTGTACAGGAGGTGGAATATGAATTTAGCATTTTCTTATTCAGGGCTCAGAAGCATTAGAGTGGAAGAGCAGAGATTAGGTAAGGCAGTAGCACCAGTGTGAGCCATGTGCCCTGGGCTGGGATGAAGCAAAGGCAGCTGTGGTGTCCAGCTGTTATCCTTTCAGACGTCTGCCCGAGGCATAGGGTCCCTGGTGGGTACCCTTAAAAGTTGAGGGCCATGGAAGGAAATCCCTGGTTTGCTTCCTTTCCTTTATACCTGAGTGATATCCTTGTGTACTATCTTATTGCTAGAGGCCAGCCACCCCTGTGTGACATCCCCATTGAAAAGAATGGAGCATGTGTTCTTGGAGTTGGGGGATGGTGTTCTAGGGGCAGGGTGGGACACAATAGCCCCTTAGGGGACAGCCCAGTCTGGGCTCCACTGCTTCTTCCCTGAGGCCCTTTGAAAAACTTGCTTCCCTAGTTTCCTTGTCTAACGTGTGAGGTCATCGTCATAACCCCTCTGTTAGGGTTGTGTTGAGGATGAATGAAGACAGTGCACTCAGGGCCACCACTGGGTCCCCACTGAGAAGCATGTTGGTGGAAGCCAGCTTAGGGTTTTGAGCAGTGTGGTGATGTGAGCAGATTCCGGGAATGGGGGTGGAACAGGGACTGCTGCCTGGACTGGAGAGGAACCTCTGGAGGCAAGGAGACACTGAGGAGGTGCTGAGTCATCCAGATGGGGTCACGGCTGCAGTCTGGCAGCGGTGGGGGATGGGGGAGGTAGCACAGCTAGCATGAGACAGCTTTGATCCACCAGCGGTAAGGGATGGTCTCCAAGATGACTGTGATCTGGGGAAAGTGATAATATTGGTGGCAGCTCAGGAAGTTTGGGTGATGCAGTACACAAAGATTCACTGTCTTCACATTCCCAGTCCTCAGTGACAGTTTTGTTGGTTCCTGTTTGTTTATTTGAGCCAGACCTAGCTGGCCTTGAACTCGTGATCCTGCTTCTGCCTCCCAAGTGCTAAAATGACAGGTGTGTGTCACCACACCTAGCTCAGTTCTTACTTATTTTCTCTGCCATGGAGTGCCAGTCTGTATCTACAAGTTAAACTCCCACTGGGGTACAGAGTGGACTGTCCCTGGCCCTGTAGCCTGTGGGGCTGACACTCCGGTCTCCTGCTCTTTTCCTAGTCTCAACGAGTCCATGTATTTGATCACCAAACAGCTGCAGTTCCTGTGGGGAGTGCCTCTTATCCGCATCTTCTTCAGTGACATCCTCAGCAAGAAACTGCTGGAGCACCCCGAGCCAGCCCCCACACAGCCAGCATCCCCACAGAATGTGCTCCCAGTGAAGAGTGAGTGACAGAGTGGGCTGCCCTAGGGCTCTGCAGGACCAAAGGCCAGCCGCTGGTTCTCCCCATGATAAAGTACACAAAATTGAGACTCAGTAGGGCTCTGTGCCTTTTGCCCTCTTCCCCTCATATGGTCCTCTGGGGCTGGGATGTAGCTCGGTGGTACAGCGCTTGCCTAGCATGCATAAGGCCCTGGGTTCGATCCCAGCACCAGAAAAGAAAAGACAAAAAAAACCTCTCCCCTCCACCTCATATGGGTCTCTGAATTCTTAGTATTTATGGCTTCTGAAATTAGGTAATTCAGTAAAAGAATATCATGTCGTGGTTGAGCATGCCTGGCTTGTTCTGAAAAATGTTCTGATGCTCTGAAAAGGTGTGTGGTTTGCTCCTAAAAGCCCACTACTAACATTTTTCCAGTTCATTCCAAAGTGATGTCTTGAGCCAAGCAGCAGCTCCACTGTCTGTCCTGCCTGTAGATTTGGAGTTTTATCAAAATGCCCTTCCCTTGACCAGGTGGGATTTGTCAGGTGGCTGAACTTCTGTTGCATGTCTTCTTTATCCTATTCCAGGTCTCCTCAAGCGTGCATTTCAGAAATCTGCATCGGTTCGGAATATCCTCAGGCCTGTCGGGGGTAAACGTGTGGATTCTGTGGAGGTACAGAAGGTTTGCAACATCTGTGTCCTCTACCAGACCTCGCTGACAACTCTAACCCAGATCCGCCTGCAGATCCTCACAGGTTTGGAGGCCCAAGGCTGCTGCTCCCAGCTTTCAAATTTGGCAAACAGTTCTCAGAAAAAAGTTGATTTTTTTCTTTTTTTTCTGGCTTCCTTGACTCAGAAAATAGATTTTGAAGGAGGATTTTTTTGAGCAATTTTTCTTAGAGAGTGGCATGTCTCACTCAAGCCAGCCTCAATCATAGCACTTCCCCTTTGTTCCTGTTACCTGGCTCTTATTTTAATTGTAAAGTACAACTTTTTAAAAGGTTATTTTTTCTAATTAGAACACAGAAAAGGTAGGAAGGCAGGGAAAGAAATACCACTTTTAGCTGACAACTTGTGCCTAAGTATGTTACACATATAACATAAATGTATCTAAACTAACATATAGCCTTTTATTGTTCCCTGTCCATGAATCTTTTATAAGCATTTTATCTTATCATGTCAACAGTTCTTCAAAAACCTCATTTTCATTGACAGCATGCTATCTTATCGCCTCCATATGCCCAACATTTCTTTTTAACGGAGCAAGAAAGTTTCATCTGTAAGCACAGAATTAGGTGTCAAGGGCTTTGAGGACACAGCTCAGAAGTTGTTGGGACAAATTGGTTTTATTAGTACAAAGGGCCCTTGTAAACATGAAAGTCATTTGCTACATAAAAAACTCTGCTGTGTCCGAAATCATCAATTGCTGCTGCTTCTCTCTTTCACATTTACTTGTTCACGCTTCTGATATTTATAGAGCACTGAGGATACAAGACAGCTAAGGTCCCCAAGAGGATTATATTCTAGTAATGGGGAGACCAACAATGCACAAGTAAAAAGTAAAATGGCCACTGTAGAAAAAGAACATGAGGGAGCTGGTGTTGGCTTGGACTAGAGCAGAGTATCTTGGCCTCAGCACTGTTGACGTTTGGGCTAGGTGATTCTTTGTCGTAGAGGGCAGCCTTGTACATCATTGGATGGCTCCCTGGCCCAGTAGCACCTTCCTCCCCAGTGGTGACAGTCAAGCGTGTCTGCAGAGATAGCCAAATGCTCCCTGATTGAGCGGCACTGGCTAGTAGAAGCAGTGGAGATGGAAGCAGGCAGATTTTGGATGCGTTTCAGAGGTGCAGTCTTTTTCTTCTGGTAAATTGGATTTGGGGTGAGAACTAAAGGTGTCAAAGGTAATGCCAGGTTTTGGAGCTGAGTATCTGTGTGGATGGCGGTGCCATTTGCTGAGCTGGAGAAGCCCATCAGGTGTGGGGCTTGTGAGGAATTAGAAGTTATGTTGGGCTGTAACAAGTGTAAGGCACCTGCTGAGCATGCAGGCGGAGGTGGCCAAGACCTTTGAGCACACTGTGGGGACGTCAACAAAGAGACTGATGGTAAGAGCTTGGACACAGCCCTGGAAGAGAGATCAGAGGGAGGAGAGAAGGACTGAGACCATGCCTGGGGCTCCCCAACACTTGAGGTCCTGGGAATATCTTGGGGGAGAGGATTTTGAGGTTACCCTTTGTTCGAGCTTTTTAAAATGAGCTCACATCTAATCTCATTTCCCAAGTGAGAGTATCTGAAAATAATTTTTTTGACCAGTAAAAAAAATACACACTTTCAAGAATAAAATGATGGCCAAACGCTGTAGCTCACAACTGTAATTCCAGCTAGTTGGGAGCATAGGTAGTAGCAAAAAAGTGCTGGGGGTGTGGCTCAAGGCATAGGGTACCTTGCCTAACAAGCATGAGACCCTGAGTTCAAACTCCAGTGCCAAGAAGACAAGGGAAAAAAGAATAAAATACGTGGTAGTCTATTCATTTAGCTAAATACATTTTAAGTCAAAGATACTGCTTTTTCAACTCTTACCACTTACTAAGCATCACTGTTCCTGCTCTTCGTGTGTCCCCAGGAGCACTGGAGCTCTGCTGGTCCTCATACACCATTCTTCAGGGCACAGCATCTCCCCTTCTGTCTAATCACAGGATGCAGCCCTTGCCAAGTTGGTGGATGAAGCTGTGAGCCGATATTTAGGTTACACCATGAGTCCACTTCATGTAATGCCAAGACCCTGCTTTCCTGCTTTGGTTCGGCAGGACATATTTATGATCTCCACAGTATGACTACTTCATTTCTTTTTAAACCTGTTTTTAATTTGTGAGGTTTCTGTGTTCTTTAATATGTATGATGTAACATGGACTACCTAAAAGCGCAACACATATGTACCTAATATCCTAGTCAAGAAACTCTTGCTTTTCAAAGACTTCTTTGTAGCCACATCCTCCTACTCTTGAAAGTTTGAGGTCAAACCTCAGAAATAAGTAATTCAGTTGAGGTAACAATTCTTTCAGTTCACCTCTAAGCACACTTGAGTAGCATTGAGTGCTCCACAGCCCCACCCCTGGCTACCGTGTCTCCCCCAAACAGTTCTTCATTCAGAACTAAATAATTCAGCGTGCCCTATAAAATGAGCACTATAAGGGCTCAAATGCAGGCAACTCTGCTTTCCTAAGGACACACTTCACTGTATATTCCGTGACATGTGGGATTTCAGATCCTGACTTTGTTAGTCACTGGCTGTATTATTAGACATAAAATATGCAGTGATGTAGTTTGTGTGAGGCTTTGGAATCCTCAAGAAGCAGACATAGAATGTCCTTTGCTTCACTTTTTGCTTCCTAAGGTTAATTTAGTGTGTTATCTCACAGTGTCTCTGCTACAGTCATTTATTTCTTTCCCTTTTTAGTACAAAAGAATAGAAGTAGATTAGAGGAAGAGTTTGAGAGATGTGGATGAGCCTGAGAGATAGTTTAAGGCAGGGATTTTGCCCATGGGCCAGAGTCAGCCCACTACTTATCTTTCTAAATTAGCTTTTATGAGAACACAGCCAAATCCTTTCATTTACATGACTATGCCTGCTTTGTGCTAGCATTGAGCAGCAATGACTGTAAATTAAATTGGCTTGAGGATGCTGACATGCACTGTCTTTGCTGATGAACCACACTGTAGTATGCAAGCAAGCTGAAAGCCGACTCAGAAGACTACTCTGTAACCGATAGCGAAGTCTAAGCCAATCATAGCAGCCGTCTTAACCACAGGTGCCCATGTTCAAATAGAGAAAGCACCAAGGTGGCATTAACGCTGCCTGCTCACCTTCAGATGCAGTTCTCTGAACCGATTCTGGTCCTGAGCACTGCCCAGGGTGCCAGTTGCTCTTTGCTCAATTAAACGCTGCTAAACTTAATTTGTCTTGAGATTTTTTTTTTTTTTATTGTAACAGACCATATGGCCCACAAAGCCTAAAAATATTTACTCTCTGGCTTTTACAGAAAAAAAAACTTGATGATCCAAAACATAATTGCTAAATCAGACAGACCTGGGTTCTTTTCCTGGCTCTGACACTTACTAGCTGTGTGCAGATTATTTAGCCTCTCTGCTTGTCTCCTCTCTTATGTAGTAGAGGAATCATTGGGCGTCATGGGAGGAAGGAAGCATGCCTGCAAGGTGTTCAGAGTGGAATCTGGGTGCATTCCGACGCCCCATTAAATGGTGGCTGTTAGTATCATCGTGCTTTTCCTAATTGCAGCTTCTCTCACACATTGAATGTTCACTAATAGGTTTAAGTGTTTGTTTTTCCAAGGGAAAGAAAAATAATGACCAGGTGGAGCCTGCACCTGAAGCTTGGGTTTCTCTATCCTTTTCCAGGTCTCACTTACCTTGATGACCTGCTGCCCAAACTGTGGGCATTTATCTGTGAGCTGGGGCCCCACGGAGGGTTAAAGCTCTTCTTGGAATGCCTGAACAACAACACTGAAGAGTCCAAGCAGCTCTTGGCCATGCTGATGCTGTTCTGTGACTGTTCCCGACACCTTGTCACGTAGGTTGACCACTGTGGGGCTTGGGACTTTTCCCAGAATTCATAGAGGCCAAGTTAAAATGTTGGGAAGCAAGCAGTTGCTGATGGGATTATTGCAGACATGTGGACCTGTGAGGCGGGTCATTATAGGAATTAGAAAAGAGCCAGGCACAACAGTGTGTACCTATAGTACTCAGGAAGATGAAGCAGGAAGATCACTTGAACTCATGAGTTCAAGACCAGCCTGGGCAACATAGCAAGACCTCATCTCAAACAGTTTGGGGGCTTTGGGGTCTCACTGAGATGGGTTCAAATCACAACTCAGCTATTTACACTGTGCCAGGTAGATTACTGGAAAATTCCAGAATCAAGAGAGGCAGGGTGCAAAACCTGACTTGTCTATTTCCTGAAACACCCTGGACACGGGATTAAGGGATTTAACCACCCTGAAACTCAGTTTCTTCATCTACGAATGGGAATAACACTAGCACCTGTCTTTCAGGCATGTGGTAAGGATAAAAAGAAAGAGTTAATGCCAAGTGCTTAGCACAGTCCCTGGCACATAGGAAAAGCTCAGTATGCTTTGGCCATTGTTATCAAGCTGACCCCAGCGAAGTTCCCTAACACCTGAGCCTCAGTTTCCTTATTAGTAGAATGGAGATAATGTTACCAATCTAATAAAGAGTAAATGAGAGAAGGAATGTGAAATACTTATTAAATATATCTGTCTACTTGTACACTTGGTATTCTTTTAATTCCACTTTTTTCCTAAAAGGTTGGTGAAGAATTATAAGATAGAATGGACCTTAGGCAATTACATTCAGGCTACAAACCTTAGCAGAACAAAGGGCATATAGGTGACAGATGGGGTGGGTGTCCTGAAGGATGGAGTTGAATGAGCAGGTGGAGGTGAGAGCAGGGTCTGCAGTTAACTGCTGATTCAGGGTAATCCAGGAGCGTGTGAAATAGTTTTAGTAAATTTTCATTTGGAGCTGTGTCTCGTGTTCATTCATTCATATATTCTGTCAAACATTTCTCCATTCACTCACAAATTCTTACCAAATGCCACGAGTGTCTGTATGTGGAGTAAGGTTCCACAGCTTTCCTCAGTGAACAGACCCTTTCGGTTAAGGTTCCCTCCTGTTCAGGGATGAATGAGGCCTGAAGCAAGAACGTATCACAGAGCCTTATCAGTAAGAAAAATGTAAGAGTGTAGGGTTTTTTTGTTTCTTTTTGTTTTATCTTTTCACTGTGGACAATTTCAAGTAAATCGAAGGCGGAAAGAACAATGGACCCATATGTGCTAGCACCAGCTTCAGCAGTTACCAGCTTATGTAACTGCTCTCCTTCCCTTGGTCACTTTGAAGATCTACCTATCCTATCATTTTATCTGAGGGCCGGCAGAGTGGCTTAACTGGTAGAGCGCCTGCCTAACAAGCATGAGGCCCTGAGTTCAGTCCCCAATACCACCACCACCAAAAAAAATCCCTATTATTTTATCTGTAAACTGTACAGGAAGTGCCTCAGAAAAAAGAAATGGAAGTGTATTTGTTAACGTTTATGTTGTCTTAAAAGTAGTAAGATCTCATTTTTTTTCCCCTCTTAGTAGGATATTCTGAATGATTTTCTGTCTGATTTAGGATCCTTGATGACATTGAAGTTTATGAAGAACAAATTTCATTCAAACTGGAAGAGCTGGTTACCATCTCCTCTTTTCTGAATTCCTTCGTGTTTAAGATGATCTGGGATGGAATCGTAGGTAAGGTAAAGATCTCTACTACTGGTTAATGTTGAACCAAGAGAGGCCAGAGTCTATGATACCAACTGATGCTTAGCTTTATGGTCTACCAAAATTAATAGAAAATGCAGTTTATATACTGGAAGTTAAATTTCTTCACTTTCTGTGGCCTCTTAAGATAGTAGTGTGACTCTATAAGTCTCATTTCAACAGGCATTTTTCAGGATTTGCACATACGTGTATGAGTTGGTACTCCATCTCCCTTTGAGTCTTCATGTTGCTTTCCATAAAGGTGAACTGTGTGCCAATTCACGCCTCCAGCCAGAGACTAGCTCTAAAGTGTTTCCGGTTGTTCATACATAGCTTCCTAGAGAAAGAAAGGCCCTTGGACAGCACACAAGTGGGAGACCGCATGAGTGATTTGTGTAAGAGACACTCGGGCTCAGTAGACACTTCACACATTTCCTGGGGACCTTTTAATTCTTTCAGTTCCACAGAAACTTCAGAACAAGGGAGAGCAGGCTTACTGAGGGCCCAGGAGGAGAAAGGTAAAAGTTGTCCTCCTACTCTGGCCTCTGCCCTGTACAAGTGTGACCCTCTTGTTTGTTTGCCCTGCAGAAAACGCCAAGGGTGAGACCTTGGAGCTGTTCCAATCTGTACACGGGTGGCTGATGGTGCTCTATGAGCGGGACTGCCGGCGGCGCTTCGCCCCTGAGGACCACTGGCTGCGAAAGTGAGTACCAGGGTGGGGAGGGACTGTGGCAGCCTGGGGCCTCCATCAACCCCTGCAGCAGAGGTGGCCAAGCATTCAGCATTTGTGTTCTCAGGCAGAGGGCTTTTCCCTTCTTTCATCCTGTCCGCATTGGCAGGAATTGCTGCTGCTCCTGTGAAGTACCTGTTGGCATGCGCCACCTAGCAGTCATTCTGTTGCACCATTTTATCATTGGAGTTCATTAATGGAGGCAAAGCCAGGTCACATTCAGCAGCTGTTTTTAGGAAAAGGTCTTTTAGCTGACCTGAGCAAATGGGGTATGATAGTTGCATAGCAGTTTTTTGATCAGCAGAATTGCCAGGGTAAAAATTGCTTTCAGGTTTATTTGGAGGTGGAGGGTGGCTAGGGTAATCCTCCTACAGCAATTGTCAGTGACATGTCAACACTTATGTATCTGTTTCAGTTCTGCCCCAGAGTAGGGCCAGGTGGTTTTAAGCCCTGTAGAGCACAGTCTGCCACAGCCACTCCCTGTGCTATTGTAGCATGAGGGCAGACACAGGTAGTGCATATGAGTAAACAGGTATGGCTGTGCTCTACACACTTTACAAAGGCAAGCAATAGGCAGGATTTGGCCTGAACACCATAGTTTGTAAATTCAGCAGTAGAAGGTGATTTTCTTGTTTTAATAACCCCAGCCCCATGTCTGTCTTTCTAAGGGATCTCAAGCCTAGTGTGCTGTTCCAGGAACTTGAGAAGGACCGAAAACGGGCACAGCTGATCCTGCAGTACATTCCTCATGTCATTCCTCACAAAAATGTGAGTTGCACTTGGGGCTGGACTCCCAGTGTGTCTTTGTGTCCCATGGATATCCCATACTCTGTCTTCATTACGGCTACTGGAAAAGACGGAATGACATCTCTCATTCTACAAACACAGTAGCCCATCTCACTCTGGCAGGTTGCACTGCTGCTGGAGGTGCAGAAGTGGAGAAGCATGTGAACTGGCGATTCTGGTGGTATGGGAGTGTACTGTGAGGTAGAAAGAGGCAAGGACAGCTCTGGAACATAGTGGTGATTTCAGCTGTGAGCCAGTAGAATGTGAGGTAGCTGTGGCTCCTGGTGGCTCCAGAGTTCAGGAAGGTCTGGTCTGGAGGTAAATTCTGCATGTGAGCAGCACCTTGCTCTCCTGTCTGCACCTATAAATGGAAGAAGTCCAGCCTTCTATGGGACTCACCATTTACAGAGCTGTTAAGAGCAGAGAATGAGACTCCAAGGAAGGAGCAAAACCAGGACAGTGTGGTATCAAATCCCCAGGAATGAGAGAGGTGGAAAGGGCTGGGTACTGGGGCAGGAGCATCCAGGAAGTTTGGAAAGGCATTACATACGTCCCTGGTGAGTGGTGGGCACTGCAGCAATACCTGCTGGAGGCCATAACAGTACCATGCCTGTCTCCAAAGAGGCCCCTAAGAGTACAGGGGTGCCCTTTTCTTCTTTTTTTAAGATAGACATAATTTTCAGAAAAGAGGATAAATGCCTTTTCTGTAAATTAAATCTCACTTTTCAGATATGCTTACTACTCACTACTCTCTGATACTGTTTGACCTTGACTTTGACCCCTGTAGCTGCTATTCATTCATCTCAAGCAATAATGCACAAATGATGTGACTGTTTAAATTCTTACTGTATTTGACATACTCTCAGGAATGAGGGGACCTTTTAGAGATTAGTTAGACATACTCTTCTAAAAGAAATTCCCACTCCCCATCCCTGACCCTACCTCCAATAGTAAACAGCTTTGCAAGCAGGTATTCTATGGCTGTACTCTTCCAAAGCATGAAACATTCCTCCTCATCTTTAGCTGATCTACTGCTCTGTAAGTTCTTCTCTTGGTCTTTGAACAACCCCTTGGCCCCTGTTTGCCTTCTGAGTCTTCTGTTTCCCAAGTGTAGCAGCTTTAGCTTCTCTAGCTGTTCTTCATGTGAAGTTGTCCCCAGCCCTTCACCTCCTTGGCTGCCTCTGGTTTGGTGACACATCTGATTGAAAACAGTCCCTTGTCCTAGACCTGTGTGTCAGGGAACTCAATCTTTGGCCCTCGTGTTTCCATAATGTGTAGTCTGGAATCTCAGCTCCATGAAGCTGCAGTTAACAAACTGCTCGGGCACTTGGGATTGCCAAAGGAGCATTTAAATCTTTGAGAGGAACAGTGAAACACCATGGAAACTAGGTCAAGGTGTTAAGGTAGTTCAGGGTTTTAATCTTCAGTTGCACTGCCTTCTCTGCAGTGGTATTGTGCTTACAAATCTAGGTTTTGAGAATAAAATCAGTTCAAACCCCAGTACAACAACAACAAAAAAAGAATAAAATCAAATATTTTATTTTCATTTTAAAAACATAGCTAGTAACTCCTTAGAACATAAATCTTTTTTTTTTTTTTTTTTGATACTGGGGATTGAACCTGGGGCCTTGCATATGCTAAGCTTGTGCTCTACCATTGAGCGCCACCCCAGCTCCATAAATAGTCTGAGTTGTTAGGCCCTCTCACATTGAAGGAAAGTGCTTTACCACTGAGCTACAGCCCCAGCCCCTGGTAAAGATTTCTTTTGCCCTAGGAATGCCATAAAAAATTACTGAGATAATAGGGGTGCTGTGAAGGCAGGCCATTTGTTGACCTGTTCTTTAGGGGGTGGAGGAGGAGGTTTGCTTAAGATGTCATCAAGGCTGTTTATCCTTGACTCCTAAAATTTCCGCCCTGGGCCATCTCCTGGCTGTCCTCCCTGGGGGTTGCCCCAGCAGTTCTGGGACAGTGTCTGAGACTTGTATATAGAGTGTACACAGCATTCCTACTGTTTTCTGTCTGCAGTCTCACTTCCTCTTAACCAAGAGTGTGCGGACTGACTGCTACTGAAATAGTCTTATTGTAACACACTGAAGGGCAATGGTGCCTCTCTCTCGTGTTCCCATTGTGCTATCAGTGGGTGACTTCTATGCCTGTCTTATTTTCTTAACATTTTGTAAAGCCCAGCTTGCCTCACTTACACACATAGTGCTGCTTTCTCTGTGCTCACTACCTTGCTTTTACTCATTTACCTGTGACTCATCTCCTGACTGGGACTTAAGGCCTTTGCCTCTTCTTTCAGCCTGGTAGACCTGAGTGGTGTGGGGTGGGCAGCAGTCCCATGGTAGTCCATAAGTGGGCTCTGTTTTTGAATCTAGCCCTGATGCCAACTGGTGTGTGACCTTGGGTGAATCAATGTTCTTATCTGCAAAGTGGGGATAATGAGCCTCACCCAGAAGGCTGCTGAAGTTGCTGAATTTCCCCAGCCCCTTGGAGCCTGGACAAGGTTGTCTGAAACCTTCTTCCATGCCCACATGGAAATTCAGAGTTGATCCAGGCTTTCTGATTCCTGAGAGACCACTACTCTCCAGTCACCTCCGTCTTTGCAGTTCTACTTCTGTGTCCTGTCTCCGTGTGCTGGAGACAACACTTGTCTTCTGCCACATGTTCCACAGAACAGCTGTCCTTGTTCATTCAGTAATGCTGAAGATTTGGGATCATAGGAAGCAGTCATGGCCCCACATGATTTAAATACCTGTTCCCCTAAGTCCTGAAACTGCCCTGCCATAGAAGGGAGAAGAGAGAGCATTCTTGGCCATGTTGCTGGCCCCCTCACTGGACACTTGGTCTGTTATCTCCCTTCTTCAGGGCCCTGGAGCCCTCAGAGCTTCTGATAATCTTCAGAGCACTTGGGTCCTTGTTTCTAAACTCCTCGTGCCTTGCTGAACAGTGGTGCCTCCACTGGATATCCCCTCCCCCTCCTTAGAGGCCATTGGGAATTGTTTTTTCTGTTAACCATATTTACTTTATAGAGTTAATATAAATGTTAAGTGAAAATGTGCTAGTGTTCCCCCATAGTTAACCCTATTAACTGTTTTTACCTGTTTGTTTTGAAACAAGGTCTCGCTGTGCAGCCTAAGTGGCCTGGAACTTGCCATGTAGCCTGGGCTGGGCTCAGACTTGTGCTGTTCCTGCATCAGCTTCCTGAATGCTGGAATTATAGGCCCATGCCTGACTTGTTTTTACTGCTCTTGTATTTAGTAAAGCTTCTAACTTTTAGGTCCTCTTTTATAAAACACAGCTGTGGTTGGCTTATGCATTCATTTAGCTGATTTCATTTCAATGTTACTATGCAGATGGTTCTCAACCCAGGATGGTGCAAAAGATTATGCTCTGCTGAAAGAGCTAACGCTAGACATGGCGCCTCCCACCTGTTGTCCCGGTATTCACTAGGCGGGGGTGGAAGGATTATTTGGACTCAGGGTTAAGGCCAGCTTGTGTAACATAGAAGACCCCATCTCTTAAAATAAAATAAAATAAAGGGCTCACCAGAAATTTCAGGCTAAGAAGAGAGTTCTCAACCAACAATTGAAAATATTACTGGTAGGATTGTAGTGTGCTTGAGGGCACAGGGGAGGCAGGCAGAAAGGCCAGGGACCTTCACGCTGTAGGGTCATTTTTTATATTTCTGACTGTGGGAACATTATCTTTGAATTGTTTCTGTGTTTTAAATTCATAATATTGATTTCCTTAGAAGCAGGTACAGCTACAGAAGGTGGCCTCTGCAACTCATTCTGCCACCAGGTTTCTGTGGTGGATTATTGACTGCATGAGGAAAATGATTTCCTCCTGGACTGTTGCTGTCTATACTCTAGACCACTCTTTCTGGAACATTTCTCCCAAAAGTACCTTCAGTGACATTTATTGTTCTCACACAACTCCTCTGGCCAGCAGCATATATCAAAGTGTCCCATACTGGTTGCATCTCATGGGACTTAAATTTCAGTAATTTACTAGAGTGGTTTTTATAGAAATGTCACTTGTTGACTTGTTTGTGGTCACACCTTTGCTCATTTCAGAGAGTTCTTCTGTTCCGAAACATGGTTTCCAAGGAGAAGGAGAAGCTGGGGCTTGTGGAAAGCAGCTCTGCCTCCCCTCATGTCACTCACATCACTATTCGACGATCCCGGATGTTGGAGGTGAGTGAGGAGGCCTACAGAAGCCTGGCCCAGAGATGTGTGTTCCGCTAGATGGGACGGGTGTAGTGTGTGGTCTTTTGCCTGCAAACTCCTCCTGTCACTCCTTGGTCTGCTGCCTCTGAAATCAAAGTTCTGGAGCAGGAAAGGGGTCTTTTGCTCTGTCCGCTTCTCAGTTAATTGTGTCCTCCATGCTGGGCACCCTCAGTATCTTCCTTTGCCCTGTGAGGTCTCTTCGGCAAGAGTGCACACCTTGTGCCTCTCTGCAGTGAGGAATTGCTCAGCTGTAGCAGCGGCATGGCTGTTCCCAGGTCTGCACACTCCACTTGCCTTGGCCAGCACTTTTCCCAGATATCCCTGCACTCCCAAGGGTGTAGTGGAGGCGTCACACTGATTGGGCCACACAGAAACGAAGTTGTTGTGGAACTGGAAGGTCTTTGTAGCTGTAATCTTAGGAAGTACAAGTTGCCAACCTAGAACGGGGCTACCACTGTATAGCCACTTCATGTAAGAAATAGGTTCCCTGCCCATAAGTGCTTTACCCCAGTGTGTCACAAATTTGTCATATTGTGTTGATTGGTTATGAGGTGCTTGGAGAGACCTATGGAAGCCTGTCACTCTGCTCCGCAGAGTAAGATTTTAACATTCAGCCTGATTGTAGTCTGCTGGAGCACTGGGAGCATGGCTCAGTGATAGAGCATTTGCCTAGCATGCATGAGGCCCTGGGTCCCAATCCCAGCACTGCAAAAAAAAAAAAAAGAAAAGAAAAGTAGGGATAAGAAACTTAAGTGCCCCTAGGGGGCTCTCAAGTCATGTGCACAAGCAAAGCTGGGTGGGTGCCCTCATCACAGGAACACCGTGTTTGCATGCTAAACAAATAGAAATGTTTTCTACTTCTGCTTCTTCCCTCCCTTCCATTTTTTCTAAAACATAGCCCTCTTGGTCTATGTGCCCTGCCTAAGAAAACAACCCCATGAGCTAGTGGATAAATATCACGTGACACCCATCCTCAGTGTTGGGAAGCAGTAGACGGATAGGCAAGTGAACAACACGTGCCCCCCCACAAGAAACTCAACCACTCAGGTCTTCCGGACCTGCAGTGTAGAAATGTGGGCTCCAGAATGCTCTGCACTTTAGAGTTCCAAAATCCGGGGTCCCATGTGGAATCTTCAAATCTTTGCAGCTCCCCTGTCTGTAAAAGTCCTACCATGTATCGTTGCCACTCAGATGTGAACCAGCATCCAGCCCCTGGAAGAGTTCAGTAGTATTGATTGTGGTATGTCCTGAAAGTAGTGGGTCTCTGACTTTCCTCAGTGTCATTGCTTTTGGGAATTCACTCAGCATTCCAGTCTAAGGGGCCCAAGACACATCCCTCAGGGACAGAAAAGAAGGGGTATCTGTCTTAAGAGTCTCATGCTGTACAACTGAGCTAGCCAGGCAGAGGTATCTGTCTTAGATTTTAGGCAAAATCCGTTCCCTCTTTGCTTCCCATGAGAGCATATGTGTCATGAAGTCAAATTAGGAAGGTGACAAGATTGTTTATTTAGTGTTTTGGTTATTAGAAACAGAGAGCCCATGGCATTTGCTTGATATGGACACAAGGGGGCACCAAGAAGCTGATGCCTGACTCATGTAGTCCTGGGATTATTCTGCCTCCTTCATGGTTTATGTGGGAGACCACGCTCTTGGCAGACTTCCAGGTGTTCATCTCAGTTTTGCAGGAAGGCAGAACTCCCACAGGGTGGACTTGGACTCCAGTATTTCAGAACTAGAGGAACGTCAGACATGCTCTAGTCCAGTTCTTGCCCTTTGCCTGTCAAAGGCAGAACTGAAGCCAGAGAACTTTAGATTCTCAGTTAGGGTCATTCAAGTGTCAGTGACAGAGCTAGGCCTGGAAGCCAGACCTGCCTTTCCCAGATGGGTGTTGTCTGAAGCTGCTTGTTAATAAGCTGTAGCAGGAGAAACACTGGGCTGACTCTCCCCTTCCCAAGAGGCACATATATAGTCCTTACACAACCCCACCAGTTCCCAGAGGGCAGGAAGTACGTCAGATGGCAGGTGACAAATTCCTCTCCATTGCTTTCTACACAGGCTAATGTGGGGTTGATCAAGCAAGACTGAATCCAGCAGATATTCCTTGAGGACAGCCACATGCTAAGTACATCACATGTGCCATCCATTTAATATCCTCAACCCCACACATCTGCCTACTTGGGTTAAGATTAGGCAGCATGACTTTAAAGCAGAACAGAAATTCTGCAGCCCTTAGGAGCATGTTGGAGTTTCACCACTCTCAGTGCAGTGCCAGGAAAATGATTTTCAGTTCGGGCCCAGTGATTTAAGTGCTGCTACAGCTGCATGGTCATTTCCTGTTTCTCCCTTTTTTTTTTTTTTCATCTAATTTAATGGTTTTCCTTATGTCCACAAAAAGTGATTTTTCAGGTATGTGTGTGCAAAACTGTGTTCCTGTTCCTATGGTGACCTAGGAGCTTCAATGATAGTTTCTGTTTGGCTTAACTAACCTTGGAGTGTAACCCATGGTAAGATTTGGAGGCAAGATAGGACAGCCCTTTGGATCACTAAGTGAGCCCAGCAGGGAGGCAGCAAGACCCCAAAACAGGTCTTATCATTGTGACAGATTGCTCATTGGCTTTGTGACAAGGTGACCAGACTAGCTAGACAGGTGGGTGAATGGATCCTATGGAAATGGTCTAGCTAATGTCAGCAGCAGGATATGTGACCAGCACTGCACTTGTGACTGAAACTGAGAGGTGCAGTGTGGTCTCAGGAGCATATGGAAGTTGATTTGTAGCTCACTATATGACAGTTTCTAAAGACACCAGTTTCACCCTGGTGATGTGCCCTCTTGTGTTGGGCCAAAGGACTCTTCCCTGGGCCCTGTCCTGTTTACTGATATTTATCATCACTGCTCTAAAATAAAAATGTCAGTGTCCCAAATATCAGGAATATAGTGGATGACAGAGTCAGAAGGCAGAAGACTTGACATGATAATGCAGTGGTACACTGGACAGTAACCAGAATGGGTTAGGTTGAGTTCTGGAAAGGGAAGACATGCTGAATGGCTGAATGTTTGTTTGTTTGTTTTGTGGTACTGAGGATCAAACCCAGGGCCTCACTCTACCAATGAGCTATACCCAGCAAATGGCCATGTTTTGAGGGAGCAGCCCACAAGCCTGAGTGTGCTGAGGCTTCTCCCCACTGTTTCTGCTTCATCCAGGCCTGGCATCACTCCTCCACCCAGGTCTCTCTACCTTCCACTTATCCTCTGCCATCTGTCTGCTCTGCTGCCCATAGATCTTTCTGTGACCCAAAGCCAACCCTGTTGTTTCCTTCCTGAATTCTCATGATCTTCCCCCTAATTGCCCTGGCAGGGGCATGACTCCCAAGGTCTTTCATCATCTAGGGAAAGGCTCCAGGATCTGAGAGGTAGGGGATGCTTTCGTTTTTCATATTATGGTGTTCTGTAAGTTTCACATTTTCTCCATAACCTGAAAGATACTCTTTAGTATTAAGAAAAAGAGTGAAAGAGATCCATCTTGTTCCACTGTTTATCATCCTTTGTTTGGTGGTTGGTGGTGAACTTGTCATGACTCATTCTGTCTACTTCCCTGTCTGGCTGCTCTGCATCTTCTGAGGGCAGTCTCCCCTTGCCAGAGAGGAAGCCCATCACATCCCCAAAATGAGTCTTTCCTTTTAACAGGCTCTCTCATTCCAAAGTTAGTAAGAACGCTCTTCTCATGGGCCCACGAGTCCTGACTTACACACTTAGTAATTGTACCAGGAGAGTCTTGTGAAGGGGAGTAGAAGCCCTGGGAATGCAGAAGGTCATGGATTCCTACTGGGTTGTAATTGTCTTGGCAGGATGGTTATGAGCAGCTCCGGCAGCTCTCCCAGCATGCCATGAAGGGTGTGATCCGTGTGAAGTTCGTCAATGACCTTGGTGTGGACGAGGCTGGGATTGACCAGGATGGTGTTTTCAAGGAGTTCTTGGAAGAGATCATCAAGAGGGTGTTTGACCCAGCACTCAATCTGTTCAAGGTGGTTAAGGGGGCAGGAGTGGGGCTGGCAGCAGCCAATCCCGGGCGCGACTGATGAAAAGTGAAGACGAGGCGTGTAAGTCTCTAATTCTCCCTGTCCTTTTGCCTGGCAGACAACCAGTGGGGATGAGAGGCTGTACCCCTCACCCACATCCTACATTCACGAGAATTACCTACAGCTTTTTGAGTTTGTGGGGAAGATGCTGGGGAAGGCTGTGTATGAGGTAAGCACATGAGGAAGCATGGGACAGTGATGAAAAATGAAATGTGTGAGGTACCACAGACTTTGTATATCTGTGTGTAAACAATATGGGGTTAAGATGAAATTGAGGAAAAGGACAGGAACCATGATTTGATGACGTTCTGTGACATGGCTGCTGCTGCCATCTTTATTCAGGGATGAGAGAACTGAAGCTCTGAGAACCCATTTGTCCAGGTCTCCTCATTACTTAGGTAGTATAAATAGAATTCAAACCCAGACTGGCCTGAGTCCTATGCCTGCCGTTGTCTTCCTGAGGTGTGGGGATTGATGTGCCCAACTCAGGTAAGTTTGGTCCCTGTTGTAGGAGGGCACTGTTTTGTGGACTTTGGTTTTGGTTTTGTGGGGTGCTGGGGTGGAACCCAGGGCCTCGCATACTAAGCACTCTGCCACTGAGCTCAGTTTTAAATCTTCCATTATTTGAGCAAGTACTTGGGAGGGAGCCAGGGCTCCTGGGAGTTGACCCGTAGACTAGAACAAGAAGTATAGAAGCTGGTCAAGACTAGCTCCTGCCTGGCCAGCAATGTGACTGTGCACTTGAGTTCTTTCCTTTTTTGAGCCTTGATTATATCGTCAGTAAAGTAGGGATAAGAAAAGCTGCATGGCTGGGCTGCCATTGGTGGTGAATATAATACATGTAAAGCCTCCTTCACCGTCTGGTACCTGGTTACCCAGGTCAATCAGCATATTGTTAAAAGAAATGCTGGCACCAGTATAGTGGCCACATAGTGGAGGCAGGAGAATCTCGAATTCAAGGCCTGGACTACGTGTGAGACCCTGTCTCATAAGAGAACGGTTGAGGGCTTACTGGGCCAGAGCGGTGTGGACTTCTGTAGGCTTCAGGTGAGGTCCACATAGCTCCTGGTCCCTGTCCATTGACAGCCAGGTTGGGAGAAGTGGACCTCCCTCCGGATGGCACTGGGCTGTGAGTCCTGTCCCCAGAGGAAGTAGGACTTCAGCGTGAGCCCATCTGCAGCCATCTTTGTGCTATTCACCATGGGCTTCAGAGCTGCCAGGGCTTCCTGAGACCCCACACTGTGGGTCTCAGTAAGGGCCGAGGAAGTGAGCTGCCCAAGCAGCAGCCCTCATCCCAGTGAGCCCTGGAACAGGCATGTGCCTTCCAAAGGGGGGACAGAGCTGAGCAAGTGGAGGAGGAAGAGAGGCCTTGGCTGCCCATTGCTTTCTCTCCTTGGAAGATTCTATCTATGGTCAAAGTCCCCAGCCATGATAAAAGCAAGCGTCCTTCCAAGGGCCTGCCCAAACATGGTCTTTCCTCCTGCCTGTGCTGGTGGGGTGGCCTGCACCTGCAAAATGGAGATACTTCAGGTGGATGCTGCTTTTCATTTTTTTTTTTTGTTTTGTGTTTTTAGTTTTTTTCTCCTTTGAGTAGCTATTATGAGGCTCAGAAGACTCCAGGCCAGTTAAAGTGAGGCTGTTTCCCAGGCCTGGACTCTGTCCCTTACCTCCGGCAGCTGTGAGGAGTGAGGATGCATTGCGCCCTCTCAAAGAAGATGTGTCACAGAGTTGGAGTGGCCCTCCTTTCCAAAGCTCTATGGGCAACAGTCTCACCACCCTTTCAGCCGCCTAGCTGTGGCCCTGACTCTCTCCAGTCCATCCCCACATGAAATGCAAATCTATCACTTCCCTGTGTAGGGTCCTCAGGATTGAATGCAGACTGCAGTGAGCTTAAAATCTTTCCTGTCTGGCCTCACAGCTCGCCAACCCTCCCTGACTCGCAAACCTGTGAGGTGTGCTTCATCCTGGTGGGGCCTCGCACAAGGGCCAGGTGCTCCTCTAGTCCTTGCTTAGATAGCTCTTCCTCCTAGAAGCTTCTAGCCAGCCTTGGGGAGAGCCTATCTCTGTACTGCTCTGCCTGCACCCGTGGCTGCAGAGAAGCTGGCAGAGGGCAATGCTGTGCTATTTCAGTCCTGTAACTGAGAGGCTGTCCCCTTCACAGTGAGAAAGGCAAGGGCACTGGCCTGCCAGTAGCTCACCTGGGATCTCATCCTGGGACTGTGTGGCTCTAAGGTCCCCAGGCAGTACTTGGTTGGGTTTCTTAAATGATGAGAAAGTACAGCTCTCCAGACTGAACATTTAGATGCCAATGGCACCTTTGGGGCCACTCCTACCGCCTGAGCCAGTCACCAAGTCAGAATCCTGGATAGAGGAACCGCAAGCCTCATGGGTCTCTTCCCTCACAGGGGATTGTGGTAGACGTGCCCTTTGCCTCCTTCTTCCTGAGCCAACTGCTCGGGCACCACCATAGCATCTTTTATAGCTCCGTGGATGAACTTCCTTCCTTGGACTCAGAGTTCTATAAAAACCTCACCTCCATTAAGGTCAGTGCCAAATAGTGGGTGACTAAACCAGGCGCTAGTGTGCACCCGCAACTAAACCAAGCCCTGCATGGCTCGACCTTACCCGTCTTCACATCCTAGAATGAAGCCCCCTGCCTTCTCTTAGGGCTACTGCAGACCTCCATAGCCCGCCCCCACAGTGCCCCTCTCAACTGAGACACCCTCCCCCCTCAGTGTGACAAGTGGCCTGCTCTGCTCCAAGCTCTGGGCAGCATGGTTGTTAACTCTTCCAAACAATGCCCCAAGGAGGGAAGAGTTTAACTCCTCCAGTGCCTAGTGCTACACTGCCCCAACCTTTCCCCTCTCTGTTACGTTAGCGCTACGATGGGGACATCGCGGACCTTGGCCTAACGCTGTCTTACGATGAGGACGTCATGGGTCAGGTAGGCTGGCCTTCTTGGCCAAGCTCCTTCCCTCTCTCCATGGGCTTCCTAAGACCTCTGACTTGCGGCATTTCCCTCAGAGAGAGACCCACAAACTGAGGATCTTCCTGTCGTCTCTGGCTCCTCCTCCCACCCAGCTAGGAGGGATGGCTCCCTTGCCTTCCCCACTGACCTGGCCTTGGCGTGCTCATCCCTTGTAAAGCTTCCCCCAGAGTCCTTGCAATGTCATCCCATATCGCATTTTAAGGTTGTTCCTCATGTATGTGGTGAGACCCCGTTTGTGGTTTCATGGTGAGCATCAGCCTTCACAAGTGGAGGATTATGGCCCTGAGGGGACAAACCACCTGAGAAGTTCCTCTCACAGTCCTGTCCTTGTAATGTGAACAAGAGCAGAGTAGGATGAAAAGAGGCCCTTAAAATCATGGTGCTAAAAGTGTTTGCTACCATAGTTGCTCCTTTTGGCTTGTTGCTCAAGTGTCCTCTGCTCCCTCGGGTAGGGTCCCACTGGGAGCACCTACATGAGGCTCTGCTCATGGCCTGAGGGCTGCTCTGGAGAAGCAAGACCACGAGCTTGGTGCAGAGCTGGATTCTTGGACTCAGGCCTGCTAACCTCTCAGTTCACTCAGACTGTCTTTTCTCACAAAAGTGCCATTTGCCAAAGTGTGAGTCCCTGGTGGGACTAATGTCCAAACACCATGAGATCCCTGCCTTCATACCCTCCCCTCCTGAGTGGCTGCTGAGCATGCTGGCACCAAGGCCTGTGAGAAAGAAACCTCAGTGTAGGTGTACTTCAAGTCACCCAACTCCTGACCACAGAGCTCTTCTTTCAAAGAAGGAAGGAAACAGTTCTCCAAAGAGTGGCACACAATCAAGGTGTCCACTGGAAACTTCTGTAGGAAACACCAGGCTAGCTGAAACAGCTCACAAAAAAATTGAGCTATGTTTTGAACAAAAAGGTGCAAGTGGAAACCACTTGTGCTTGGAGGACACACTGCAGTATGTTGCCTGTGTCCTTCCAGACTTTTCCCATTGGTGTGTGTGTGTGTCTTTTTGTTTGCAGAAATAATACCATACCACTCATGTTTGGTGTGCTGTTATGTAAACTTTTTTCACCCTTTCAGTAAGTACACACTTCCGTATTTGTTAATAGCTGCACAGTACTCCCTAGTATGGATGTAGCAGCATTTACTTAACATCTTCTGTGGGGCCAAATGCCAGCACATTTCCCTCTGTGACATCCTGCAGCCTTAATGTAAATGTTTGAACAAGGATCTTGATGAGAAAAACCTCTCATACTGGTCACACAGGGTCTGCTTGCTGATGCTTCAGCCCTGGGGTTTTGTGAAAAATTATGGTTCCCAGACATACAGCATTTTAATTCTGTCATTATCGTGGATGTTTACATCAGTCCCTTTCATCTTCAGGAAACTTTATTTCCCCATTAGAATTCTCTCTAGTAATTACTCCCTGTCTTACCACCCCCGCCCCCAGCTTGTCTGCCACGAACTGGTTCCTGGAGGGAAGACCATTCCTGTTACAAATGAAAATAAGTGAGTATAGAAATTAGATTCTTAAGGTCACCACTTGAAAAGACTTCATTCTGGCTCTCTGGGCTCACGTTGAAAATTTATTAAGATAGATTGAAGTAGAAGGAGGCCATAAATATCATAATGGAATTTGCTGGTTACAGTTCATAGGCCGGAATTGTATTAAGTTCGATTTGCAAAATAAGAATGGACAATTTATTTTTTTCAGTAGCACTTCTAAGGTCAGAGCCCTCCAGGTCACAGTGTTCTTAGGAATGTAACAATGACTCTAAAATGAGGCAAATGGATTCTAAACCGGGGCGGGGGGGGGGGGGCAGGAAGCAGTGGTGACACCTTGCGGGGCATCTCACTTTGGATGATCACTTGTGGAGTTTAGTTGCAGAAAACACAGCTCTGAAGAAGACACAGTGATGAATTCAGATATAGCAAACATGCGCTCAACATGGTGGATCCAAGGAGGTGCTGAGGCCCAGCAGCTATTGTCACAGATAACGTACTTTAGGAGTCTGTCTTACATATCAGCCCTTTTGGTGCCAGAAGCAAAACCCCTCAGTATACAGCCTCCACCAGCCCTATGCTTGCCTGATTTAAACAGAATCTGGACTCGGGGTGTCACTCAAGTGGTAAAGTGCCTGTCTAACAAGCGTTGAGGCCCTGAGTTCAAACCCCAGTACTGCAAAAATAAAATAAAAGATTTAAATACCTAAAAACAACAGTAGAATCTGGAATGGGGCCTGGCCCTCTTATCAGTTGATCAATCTTCCGCTACCAGCTGCACTTGGACTCCTGAACTGTTCACCGTCTGATTATCCGGCTTTTCAGTTCCACACCAGCATCTGGAGCAGATGCACCACACAGTCCAGGTTCCCAGGCATACTGTTCTTCTCAGATCAGTGGCTCTGTCAGCCTGTGAGCTTAGGGAATTTTCATTTTAATTTTCAGAATAGTCAGGAAAACACACTGTTTCCATCGTGTCCCCTGGTCACGGACATTAGATTGAAACAGAGAGCTCAGGGTGAAGGGCTGTGGGCGTCAGAACAGAGGTGAGTCCTGATCCTGAGCAGGTGCCAATGTGTGTATGTGTATGTGGGACTGGGATTTGCAGTTGCCAAGCAGGCACCCTACCACTTGAACCACACCTCCAATCCATTTTGCCGTAGTTGTTTGGAGACGGGATCTCACGAACTATTTGCCAGGACTGGCCTTGAATGCAGTCCTCTAGATCTTGGCCTCCCAAGTAGGTAGGATTACAGGCATGAGCCACCGCCACCTAGAGAGGCCAGAATTGTGGCATGGGGGTGATGGTAAGAAACGTATATATACAGCTTGCATAAATAAAAGCTAGAGGAGGCGAGTTGGGCAGGCTGTGTCAGAGTGACATTCCTATACTGCCTTGAAAGCCAACACAGGAAATGAACTTCACAAAGTCTTGAGTTCCAAGCATAAAGCCTCAGTGTGGAAGGCCAGGATATCCAGTCCTGCACCTGATTCCAAGGCCTGGAGATGACTGTTTCCCCCTCGGGGGCAGAGGGTGGGGAGGCAGTGGTGGTAATACTTGATCCCATGCTTCTGGTAATGAGAGCTTTCCATTCTTCCTCTTTCTCTTTGGTAAAACAAAACAGTATTAGTGACTTGTTTCAAAGAATACATGGAAAGAGGAGTAATAATAGAAAGAGTCACCTTTGAATGTATTAATGTATAGATTTGCAGCTGGATATTTTTAGAAGTAGGAATATTTTCAAGATCAATAACTTCGACATGAACATTGTAGGGCAAAACAGATTTATTTGGACTACACTTAGAATTTGTAAGAGTTGTGCTTGGGCTGGGCTGGGGGTTTGAGGGATGAGTAAATGAGGCAGCGCCTTGAACCCTTAATGGCCTTCAGAGTGGCCCACAGGTGCCATTCAGAGAGGTTGTCACTGTTCTGGTGAAATGCTCTGGTACTATTTGTATTTGTAAAATGGTTCAGAAATGACTGGACCCATCTTCAGCCCATTTGGCAGTAACCTGCCCTGTCCTCTTTATTTCTGTTGTTTGCTCTTCCTTATGGACAGGATTAGCTACATCCATCTGGTGGCACATTTTCGAATGCACACTCAGATCAAAAACCAGACTGCTGCCCTCATTAGCGGATTCCGGCCCATCATCAAACCCGAGTGGATCCGAATGTTCTCTACCCCTGAGCTGCAGCGTCTCATCTCCGGTGACAACGCTGAGATTGATCTAGAAGATTTGAAGTAAGGGGACGTGAGGAGGGAAGTGTGAAATGCCTAGGCCTTCTAGAGGGAGAGCTGCTCTCACTGGGCTCTTTTTGTGGAGTTGTTCCGGGAGCCCGGCACCAAACCTCCTCCTTCCCAGTCACCAGCTGGGCTGCTTTGGAATCAAGCTCAGCCACTTGTCTCCCTGGAGACTGATGAGGTCTTGAAGACTGGGGCTCACTGAAGGTCTAGCAGGTGGTGGCACAGGACCTGTGGTTGGCTTCTGCTTAGGAACAACAGGGCCAGCTCTTTTAAACACTGCCCATTTACCTTCCAGAGAAATGCAGTCATTAAGGCATGAACTTAGGGTATTAAGAGAAGTTACTAGTGTAATGCAGGCCCACAGAGTTGGCTGTGCCACTCTGCTGCGTTACTCGCTTGTGTCCCTGAGTGCCCATCAGGATGCTGCTGAGCCCGTCTGTATCGTTTCCAGGAAGCACACGGTGTACTATGGTGGCTTTCACGGAAGCCACAGAGTCATCACCTGGCTCTGGGATGTCCTGGCGTCTGACTTCACACCCGATGAGAGAGCCATGTTCCTGAAGGTATTGTACTTACTTCCTGTACGCCCGTTCCTGGAAACGGCGGGAGGCCTACCCCACGGGGGCTTAAGGAGCGGGACCACGCCTCCCCGTTACCTGTGCTGGCCTTGCTAACATCTGTTTCTCTCACTTGTCATAGCAGTACAGAAAAACAAAATCTCAAACAACTCTACAGTTCTAACTATTCCTACAATGCAGAATTTCTAAACTGTCTACATTCTGATCAAATAAGGACCACCTCTGTGTACCATTTTTCTCAGTCGTATGAATAACATACACATAACAGTGTCCCAGTACAATGCAGTTGCTGGACTGGGGCCATGGCTGAAGTGGTAGAGCACTTGCCTAGCAAGCACAAGGTCTCGAATTCAATCCCCAGACCACCAAAACACGCACACACACGCACGCACACACAATTGCTTAAGCTGTTATCAGTGTGCATTTTTGCAAATAGAGTGGCTGACGTTTACCAGTTTCTGTCCTACTGTCAATAGAGTTGTGAATGTTCAAAACGTTCCCCCGTGCTACTGCATAGACTCTTGATGATGGACATCAGCAGAGTGTAAGCTCGTTACAGGACTCGGGATGACATGCCTACTTGCCTGTGTATGTGTTCTATTTTACTGTAGTGGTATAAATAGAGTCACCATTTCACCACAACCCTTCTCTGACAAGCACGAACTCCTTGCCATGTCCTAGGAGAAAATTTGTGCTTTAGAATCTGTTTCTTCAGGCGTGTGGCTTCGCACTTGCTAGGCAGGCGCTCTACTGCTTGAGCCACACCTCCAGCATTTTTCACTCTGGTTATTTTGGAAATACGGTCTCGCTTTTTGTCCAGGCCAGCCTGGACCATGGTCCTCCTATTTTATGCTTCCTGCCATAGCTAGGATGACAGGCATGTGCCACCACACCCAGCTTTTTTTCCATCAAGATCACAAACTTTTTTTTTTGCCAGGGCTCGCCTTCCAGCTGAGGATCCTCAGTGAGGATTACAGGCATGAGCCAGCAGAGCCTGGCTAGGCATGTTGTTTCTTGTGTGGCCACCATTGTTGAGACAATGTGGCAGTGTCTCCACCAATCCAAGTGGCAGCTGCTCTTCTTTCACCTTGGTTGGTTATTCTGTTGAGGCCTTCCCTCCAGTCCAGCAGATTCACACATACTCCATTCGCCCCACAGGTCTCCAGGGACTCAGGCAGACGTAATTGCAGGGATTCTGGAACAGTGCATCTTAACTAGGCAGAGCAGTATCTGCTGACCTGTGAGCCCTACGTGCTCTGCCTCCCACAGAGAGCACAGCCAACAGCTCACGTCCAACCTGCATGACAATGAGTCTGTGCTTTTGGGTAGACTGTCACCAGACCTGCAAGTCCTTGTCACGTGCCTGCCCACTCTGAGGCTGCAGGTGGGCTCCAGAGTCAGCTGGAGGACATGGAACTCTTGTGCAGGAGTGGATGTGACTGCGCTTTTCATTGCAATGACAGCAGAGCATCCAGAGGCTTTCTGTGCTTCCAGTCCTGTCCCAGGAGGGTGAAGGGCCCCTCCCTCCTCTGACCAGCCTCAGTTTGCAGTGGGCAGTAGTTCTGAGCCAGCTGGCAGGGCATGCAGACACCTTGTGTCTGTCTTCTCAGCCTTAAATCAGGGCCGGCCCCAGCCAAGGCACACAGCATCTGCAGAGTGGTTGGGCGAGACCGTGTTCCCAGAGTGCTGGCGTGGTGTACAAGCACAGCAGTGCCCTCTACACACAAGCTGCTGCTCCTGTGGATTTCATAGCCACACATTTACACTAGCAGTACATTCAGCCCCGTAAAAAATGTCTTGAAGCATGACACACAAAATTGTCATTGCGTGACCTCAGGAATCTCACCACCTGTAACATTGTTGAAATGGTTATATTTATTTTAAGACCACTGAACTTTGGAGCCAGTTGGGTGTTGGTAAGTAGCAGGATCCAGTGCCTCCTAGAGAAGAGAGCACGTTTTTGGGTACTGGTGAATTAAAGGAAGGGCGTTTTCTTAGGACTTCCCTGTGCACATTGACCTCTTGGATTTCTTGGTTGGTCAGATTCCTGTGTCCAGACAAGAGCTAGCGCATTAGAGGCATTAACTCAAGTGTGGTGTTAGGAGAGTGAACGCCAGGACTTCCTAGGGTACAGCAGAGACGTATGGTTTGTGGTCCACAAGCCCCACGTGTGGTGCTTGGTACCTCCGTCCACCCCTTAACTTCGCTGGCTCCAGAGACTTGATTTTTCTCTCTCAGCACACAGAGCAAATGAGTCTCTGGGAGCGGGGCCCATGGGAGCCCTGCTCACAAAACTTCTCTGCAGGCCACTGGCCAGGGGCTCAGGTGAGCGGGGCTAAAGTTTCCCCTGGTGTCTGAGAAACCCAGCAGGACGCCAGGTTTACTGTGAGTGAGAAAGGTTCCATCTGTACCAGGGCTCCCTGTGCCTGGCTGTAGGGCCTTGGCTCATGAGCACAGCCTACTTCCCACACCATGCCTGTAGCCACCTCCAGCATGTACCTTGCCCCGGGCCTCCCCAGTGCTGCCACTGCCGGTCACAGTCCCATTAGAAACCTGTTCCTGGGATGTCACCCTAGTGCCCTGGCTGGGAGTTTGCATTGCACCTAAACTCCTCTGTAAAATGTTCTCCCACAAATCCCCAGTCCTGTCTGATAGATGAGGCTCTCACGTGCTTTGGTCTCAGAGAGCATTGCCCTTGAGATGTGTCCTGGACACTTGTTGGGCCAGCTGTACCTCCGTCACCCTTGCTGCTGAGTAGAGCACAGAAGCCTCTCCCCATCCCCTCTGACCCTGCTTCATGTTACAGTTTGTGACCAGCTGCTCCAGGCCCCCCCTCCTGGGATTCGCCTACCTCAAGCCTCCATTCTCCATCCGCTGTGTGGAAGTGTCAGATGATCAGGTACCAAATCTGTTGTACCCACTGTGTGGGGGGCCCTTCCCAGGTCTGTGTCTCAGTGAGGTAGGCAGCTGGGCTTCCTGTGGCCATATGAGGTTCCATGGTTATCATAACACAAAAGCTAGTCACCTGCAGAAACGCCGAGGCATCCCCGGAGTCCCAGCTCTATGGAGGCCGTTCCTCTTTCCTTCCTTGGGAAGGGGGACCTGGGTGGAGGTGGAACATGCTGTGTTTCATGGCTCCTGGGCTGACCAAGGCTTCAGGTCTGCCACTGGGGAGGGCACAGGCTCAGGCAGTGAACAGTACAGGTCCGTGTGCCAGTGCTGCCCCTGCTGGCCACATGCATCTGGACAGCTGCCTGTTCCCAGGTCTGTTAAAGAAGAGTGCCCAGATTCAAGGTGCTGTGTGTGTTGTGAACCTGACATCAGTTCATGCTCAGATGTAGCAGCCCCTCCTTGTGCTGCAGTGTAAACTGCAGTTTGCTCCTCACATGGGACCCTGGTGATCCTTGGCCTTTGAACTTAAGGGAAAGTTGACTCAAGTTATAGTTGGCCACAGCACCGGCAAGACTAGGGAGGGAACTTTAGGCTATATTTAGAAATATTTTGATAACTAAAACAGTTTTGCAGTGTGCTGGTCTTTAATCATCCGTTAACCAGGAGCTGCATTTCTAGTGCAGGACTTCTTGTGTGAGCTCCATTGTCCTGAGCTGAAACTTGACCTCAGGCATTGTGGAGTGTGCACACACCCACAGGGAGCACACACCTTCCCCTCCTTGCTTTTACATCTGCCAGACACCCAAGCTAGGCACCTCCTGACCCAAGGCTGTGTGTGCACTGCAGGACACTGGGGACACCCTGGGCAGTGTCCTCAGGGGATTCTTCACCATCCGCAAGCGGGAGCCAGGGGGCCGGCTGCCCACCTCCTCTACCTGCTTCAACCTGCTGAAGCTGCCCAACTATAGCAAGAAGAGCGTCCTGCGAGAAAAGCTACGCTACGCCATCAGCATGAACACGGGCTTCGAGCTTTCCTAGCCTCATCCCAGGCCTGCCAGCCGGGCTGCTAGAGACCTTCCACTCCTGGGAGTGTGACCAACATGCTGGGTGACGTGGGCCGCAGATCCTCTCTGTGGCCATGAGACCCCTGTGGCCTCAAAAACTTTATACACACATGACAGCACTGCACAGCCTCCTCCAGTGACAGCACTGGGAAGTGGGTGCTGGAAATAAACCTCCGATTCCACCCACATTGGTCCTCTCCCTGCCTTCCAGTGGCCTGAGGCACAGACCTGGCAATTGCTGAGGTACTTCTCTTTGGTAGTGTGGGCTTTCTGTGTGTCTTTCCTCTCTTTCCCCTGAGTGAGCCATGTAGGCTGAGTCCCTGGAACTGTGAGGGTCTAGAGTGGTTTCCATGGTGCGGCTCAGAACACACGAAGCCTACTACACACGCGGTCTTCTTCCCGTTCTGAAACTCTACTCAGGTAAGTCCTTGCTAAGCCGCTATGCATCTGACAACGCCCCTGCTCCCATCCTGTCCACAGCACCTCTTTTCAGGTGGCCAATCTAGCTGCTGCCCAGGAATGTTCAGGGCACTACCCTCAGGGTGAAGCCATGCACTCCACACCACAGCCCTCCTTTCTAAGTCTTCAGCAGGCTTCGCTGCCAGGGAACCCTCACTGGCTCCCATCCTATGCATTCTCGATGGCATCCTAGTTCAGGAGAAAGGCCCACCAATTCTGAAGAGCAGCTCCGTTCCTTGCACACACTGGCCTGGCTGTTACCCAGAGCCAGCTCGTTCCACCTTCTTTCTCTGCTCATTTGCCCCACTTGTTATCTAATGAGGAAGCAAACACTTTTAACCTAAGGTACCTACCCATCTGGGCAGTGACTTCACTGCATGGATTGCAAAATCCCAAGAATCTTGGGTCCTGTTGTCTGTACTTCCTCAGCACCAGGAGCCCTTAGCCCTGACAGGCTCAGGAGGCTGAGACCCCCTCACGCCTTTGCACTGCTCTGGGTTGGCATTCCTATCTCATCTTTCCTTTATGTTTCTTACTTGTTTTTCTTTGGCAGTACTGGGATTTGAACTCAGGGCCTTGCTAGGCAGGTGCTCTACCACTTGAGCCATGCCTCCAGCCCTTTTTGTTTTGTTTTTTACTTTGCTTCCTTTTCTGTCCTCCTCTTCCCCCTCATCATGAGAACTTTCTCCAGTCCAGGGAGTTGAGGCATAGGCCTGGGACTACAGCCCCACGCTCTTCCACCTCATAGAACTCCCTGCACTCCACCCAGCCGAAGCCAGGGTAGAGACCAGGAGTGCTTGGCCCTCCTGTGCTCTTCGGTGCCTGTGGGGCTCACAGCTCTCGTCAAAGCCAAGAGACACCTTCCAGCAAGGAGCCTCGCGTTGTCAGGAAAGCAGGCGAGCTCCGGGTCCGCAGAGTCCATCAGAGGGGGCAGCTGGCCCAGTGTTGGCAGAAGATTGCTCTGGGCTTCTGAGAACAGTATGTGGGCTTTACCTTGGAAAGATGGAGAGCAACATGAAGACAGGAAGTGGTAACAAGATTTGTTAGTAACTGCGGCTCTGTGAACTTGTCACTGTCTTTAATCGCTGCCTCCTTTGAAGGTATCTGCTGAACTGACCACGTGTGGACAGTTTGTCCATAGATGCTGGTGCCCAATTAACTGTCCATCTGCACAAAGAAGATGGAGCCCATCTTGATTTTTATTGCCTGAGAATCAGAGCCAGCAGGGAGTTGGGGAAGCAGTGGTTTATTAAAAGCACCAATATCAACTTGACCTGTTGGTTTTCTTGACAAGGAAATTGTAGTTCCATTTAAGTTGTTCTTTTTAGCAGATGTAGTACTGCACTGTCTTAGACACTGAGTCTGCACTTTTACAGTTGGTGTTCATTGACACCCTGATGGCTCTTGATGGCTCTAAAACATTGTCGGATTTTTTTGTTTTTGTAGATAACTTATGCGTTAAGATGTTAAAGGCTTTATTAAATTTGTACTTGAGCACACTGTGGCTGTGTTCTTTTTTTTTTGACGGTACTAGGGTTTAAACTCAAGGCCTCATGCTTGCTAGGCAGGCACTTTACCATTTGAGCCACTCTGACAGCCCTGTGTTCTGCTTTTTATCCAGCGCATGTGGCTGGGCTCAGAGCACAGGTATGTATCTCACAGGGACAAGATGAACAGGGTGCTGTGCAGATGCCCTGGTCTCTCAGCCCCAGTTAGGAATGTTGGCCACTTGCCACACTGGTGCCCACATTTCTTTTCAGAAGAGGTACCCCAGGGCCTGTTGCTGTGTGTGTGACTGCATTTCATGTTTTATATGGCAGCTTACAGAAGTATATAAATGGTTGTGGAAAAAATCCAGATAACTCAGACAGTTATGAAGTGAAATTCTACCACTACTGAACAAGCGTGGCTTGTGCTCTGCAGGGAGTCCTCGCGCACACAGCAAGGGGAGCCTTTCTCAAACCTGCTGCCTTTTCTGACTCTGCCTTGGATGGCGTTTCCTTTCTCCCTGGGAGCTCTGATATCCACTAAGTTCTCGCTGCCTCTGCTGGGCTGGGTGAGATGCAGGCAGGGAAGGGGTCTTGAGGCCGCAGCCCCTTTCCCAGCAATGAGAACACCTCACACCCCAGAGGAATTGGTGCACACGGCCTCTTAAATGGACCATTCACACCACTAACGGAAAAATACTGCAGAGTCCCAAAACACATTAGTCCTCTCCAGTGTGGTGCACACTACCTGAAAACAAAGCCCTACTCTGGCATTTTGGCTTAAAATTGTCACTGCAAACAGAAAGTTTGTTTTTGTAATTGGGAAAAATAAGTGGGGCTTTGTGTTTCACTATGCTGACAGGACATTTAGGTGCCTAAGGATTTTCAGGTGAAACACAGTCTTGAGAAGCCCTGGTCTCTGCTGTTGCTCCGTCTTGCACTGTTTACCAGGTATCACGCTGCCAAAATTGGGTGATCAGGCATGGACAGACGTGTTCTCCCTAAACGTGACTCATGTAAATTCAGGGATCCCCTAGGCCTCGGGCTGATTTCCTAGAAACTATTGGAGGCCTGGGGATATAGTACTGGGCTTGAACTCGGGCTCCAGCCGAGCCATGCCCCAGCCTTTTTTTCCGAGACAGAGGAGTCTTGCTCTATAGCGCAAGCTGGCCTCCCAAGTGACAATCCTCCTGCTTTCTGAG
Source organism: Castor canadensis (assembly GCF_047511655.1). Classification (NCBI taxonomy): domain Eukaryota; kingdom Metazoa; phylum Chordata; class Mammalia; order Rodentia; family Castoridae; genus Castor; species Castor canadensis. Next base: position 27,750,759 of record NC_133403.1, on the reverse strand, counting down.
CATTGGTATTACAGGTGTGCATCACTACACCCAGCACTGGAAACAGATTGACCAGATGGGCGGAAGAACTGTGGACAGAGATTTATTTACTTTTCAGTGCACTTTTCAAAAACAAACCAGTGTGGGCCAGGTTTGGTGATACATGCCTTTAATCCCAGCATTTGGAAAGCTGAAGGAGAGGATTTCAAGTTAAAGGCCAGCCTGGGTTACATAGCAAGGTCCTCTCTCAAAAATCACTTGATCAATCGTCATGGGCTCTGGAGTCATAGTCAAAGGTGCAAGCCCCACCCCCAGCTCCCGATCCTGACTCCCGTGAGTATAGCTCTGCCTCTGTTTCCTTAAGTGGAAGCGGGAATCTTGTGCCTCCATTGGTGTGAGACTTTAGTCAGTCACCATTTGAGATATGCTGGGCACAGGTCCCGCTCAGAACAAGCATTAGATATCAGTCCTCTTCCTGAGGCTCCTATCAAGCTTCCAGAGTCACTTCTGCTGCCAGCAGGGCACTGAAGAAAGGTCACCACCGTCTGTGGAACTTTCATAGGCTAAAGACAAGCATGAGCCCTCTCCTGTGCTGCCTGTGGGCGGAACATAAGCAAACGGGGCTTTTTTATTATTATTATTCATATGTGCATACAATGTTTGGGTCATTTCTCCCCCCTGCCCCCCCTTACCTACCCCACCCCCCACCCCCTCAATACCCAGCAGAAACTATTTTGCCCTTATCTCTAATTTTGTTGTAGAGAGAGTATAAGCAATAATAGGAAGGAACAAGAGTTTTTGCTGGTTGAGATAAGGATAGCTATACAGGGCATTGACTCACATTGCTTTCCTGTGCGTGGGTGTTACCTTCTAGGTTAATTCTTCTCGAACTAACCTTTTCTCTAGTTCCTGGTCCAGCAAAGGGGGCTTTAGCCAGAAGGACCTGGGCCAAGGTGTTTGCAGGCTGTGCGTCCAGCAGCACACACACTCCCAGGGTCAGAAGAGACTGCATGGAGGCCCAAGCCAGACCTGCTCTTCCCTCAGCCGTTGGAGTGTGGGTTTGGACTGAAAGCATCTCCTCCTAATCAGAATAGTCAATATGTGTGAAGAGAATCTGCGCAGTGGACTGAGTGTGGATTCCAGAGCCGCACTGGGGTTTTCTGGATCTCACTAGGGCACTGGTGAGAGTGAAAACTTTGGAGCATCCTACAAAAGGGCTGGTGTCCCAGCTCTGCCACCCATGAGCAGGGAGGCTGGGGCAAGGCACCTTCTTGAAGCTGCAGTGTCATTTTGATGAAGTAGGGAGAGCAGCACCTCCATGCAGAGAAAACAGCCCCACCTGTGCCATCTGTGGGCAGCTGGTGACTAAGCTGCTAAAACTCATTGTTTTCTCCCAGAGACCAAGTCAACCTTCTCTCTGGAGTTTGCTTTGTTTTTTCCAACTCCTTGCTAGGAGGTGTCACTGTAGTCATGGGAGGGCATGGCTTCAAAAAAGAGGCTCACAGCTGGGTCCCAGTGGCTCAGCCTGTAATCCTAGCTACTCAGGAGGCAGAGATCAAGAGGATTGTGGTTCAAAGCCAGCCTTGCCAAATGAGATCCTATCTTGAAAAAACAAGGGCTGGTGAGATGGCTGAAGGTATAGGCCCTGAGTTCAAGTCCCAGTACCATAAAAAAAAAAAAAGCTCATGTCTGTAGGGAAAAGGGGACATGCTCTTCCATGTTCACCTGGAAGAGAGGGTTTCCACTTTGAAAATGGGAAAGGAGGTGCTGTGGAGGAAGCAGAAAGACCAAGACGTGAAGGTGGTGGAGGGTGGCAACTAGAACATGTCCCCAAAGCACACTCCACATGGTGATGACCAAGGCCTCCAGTCCTCCGCGACACCCAGCAGTGTCTTCCCTGGACCAGGCTCTGTGCTCAGCCCTCTGCACAAATGGCTGCATTTAATCCACCCAGGGATTCTGGGAACTGGGAGTATAGCCGGCCTCATTCGAGAGGTGAAGTCACCTGCACAAGATCACACAGTGCCACAGCTGAGCCTCAGCCCTGGGTCTGTGGAACTTCACTGCCCAAGGAAAACTCTGTGCTGGATGGGCGCAAACAGGCAGGATGAGCTGGACTCAGGAGAGGTCCCTGGGGAAGGAGGGGGAGTCTGAAGTTGGGGTTGAGATAAATGGGAGAGAAACAGCAATGCTTTGCCTGCTCTGGGCAACCTTGCCCAGCATCGGGCTTCCTGATCTTTTCCCCAGGGGGACTGCCTGAACTGCTCTGTCCCACACTGGACACTGTCTGGGGAAGGGAGCATCACCCTGCAAGTGCAGAAGAGACCTGGCATGCAGTCTGCTGGATGGCTTTGTGACTGGCACAGATGGTGCCAGATGGGCTGGGCAGCTGGCAGGTGTCCCAATCAGGAGCCATCCCAGGAAGCCAGACTGCCAGGGAGTCCAGCTCACATTCCTTATCCAAATAGACAAGGAAGGCCTCCTGTGCTCCAGGATCCAAACCCTGGTGTGCCAGAGCCCTGGGCTGAGTGTGCAGAGAGGTGAGAGAGCCTTCTAGACAAAAGGGCCTGCTGGAGCAAAGCCCTGGGTGGTGGGAGGAGGAGGTTGCTTTGTCATTGATCTCAAGATAATTCTCCCCCTCCCCCTCCCCCTCCCTCTCTCCCTCTCTCCCCCTCCCTCTCCCCTCTCCCTCTCCCCTCTCCCTCTCTCCCCCTCCCTCTCTCCCTCTCCCTCTCCCTCTCCCCCTCCCTCTCTCCCTCTCCCCCTCCCTCTCTCCCTCTCCCTCTCCCCTCTCCCTCTCCCTCTCTCCCTCTCCTCCTCCCTCTCTCCCTCTCCCCCTCCCCCTCTCTCTCCCCCTCCCCCTCTCCCTCTCTCCCTCTCCCTCTCCCTCTCCCCTCTCCCTCTCCCCTCTCCCTCTCCCTCTCCCCTCTCCCCCTCTCCCCTCCTCTCCCTCTCCCTCTCCCCTCTCCCTCTCCCCTCTCCCTCTCTCCCTCTCCCCTCTCCCCCTCCCTCTCTCCCTCTCCCCCCTCCCTCTCTCCCTCTCCCCCTCCCTCTCTCCCTCTCCCTCTCCCCTCTCCCTCCCCTCTCCCTCTCCCTCTCCCCTCTCCCCTCTCCCCCTCCCTCTCTCCCTCTCCCTCTCCCCTCTCCCTCTCTCCCTCTCCCTCTCCCCTCTCCCTCTCCCCTCTCCCTCTCCCCCTCCCTCTCCCTCTCCCCTCTCCCTCTCCCCTCTCCCTCTCCCCCTCCCTCTCCCTCTCCTCTCCCTCCCCTCTCCCTCTCCTCCCTCTCCCTCTCCCTCTCCCCTCCCCTCTCCCTCTCTGTCTCTGTCTCCCTCTCTCCCTCTCCCCCTCCCTCTCCCTCTCTCCCCCTCCCTCTCCCCTCTCCCTCTCCCCTCTCCCTCTCCCCTCTCCCTCTCTCCCTCTCTCCCTCTCCCTCTCTCCCTCTCCCTCTCTCCCTCTCTGTCTCTGTCTCCCTCTCTCCCTCTCCCTCTCCCCCTCCTCTCTCCCCTCTCCCTCTCCCCTCTCCCTCTCTCCCTCTCCCCTCTCCCTCTCTCCCTCTCCCCTCTCCCTCTCTGTCTCTGTCTCCCTCTCTCCCTCTCCCCCTCCCTCTCCCTCTCTCCCTCTCCCTCTCCCCTCTCCCTCTCTCCCTCTCCCCTCTCCCTCTCTCCCTCTCCCCTCTCCCTCTCTGTCTCTGTCTCCCTCTCTCCCTCTCCCCCTCCCTCTCCCTCTCTCCCCCTCCCTCTCCCCTCTCCCTCTCCCCTCTCCCTCTCCCTCTCCCCTCTCCCTCTCTCCCTCTCTCCCTCTCCCCTCTCCCTCTCCCTCTCCCCTCTCCCTCTCTCCCTCTCCCTCTCTCCCTCTCTGTCTCTGTCTCCCTCTCTCCCTCTCCCTCTCCCCCTCCCTCTCTCCCTCTCCCTCTCCCCTCTCCCTCTCTCCCTCTCCCTCTCCCTCTCCCTCTCCCCTCTCCCTCTCTCCCTCTCCCTCTCCCCCTCCCTCTCTCCCTCTCCCTCTCCCCTCTCCCTCTCCCTCTCCCTCTCCCTCTCCCCCTCTCCCTCTCCCCTCTCCCTCTCTCCCTCTCCCCTCTCCCTCTCCCCTCTCTCTCTCTCCCTCTCCCCTCTCCCTCTCCCTCTCCCCTCTCCCTCTCTCCCTCTCCCCTCTCCCTCTCTCCCTCTCCCTCTCCCCTCTCCCTCTCTCCCTCTCCCCTCTCCCTCTCCCCTCTCCCTCTCCCTCTCCCCTCTCCCTCTCTCCCTCTCCCTCTCCCCTCTCCCTCTCCCCTCTCCCTCTCTCCCTCTCTGTCTCTGTCTCCCTCTCTCCCTCTCCCTCTCCCCTCTCCCTCTCTCCCTCTCCCTCTCTGTCTCCCTCTCCCTCTCTGTCTCCCTCTCTCTCTCTCTCTCTCTCCAGTGCTAGGGTGTTTGAACTCAGGACCTTGAGCTATGCCCTGGCTGCTCTGGCCCTTATCTGCAGCCCATCCCTGACCTAGTTACCCCCTTCAGGGTGCTAGAAACTGTCAACAGGACACCCATTTTGCTAATGATCCCCAAAGGATTTTGAAGGATGTGTTAAGGACCTCAGAGCTCTGGACTTCCAAGTCCTGCAAACCCAGGAGAGATGACAGGCTGCAGCTGGTCCCCAGTTACAGAGCCACAAGACAGTATTGGACAAGTAAAGGACCTCCTGCTCTGTCATACCCCCTCTCCCTCCCTTTAGAAGTTTGCCTTTAGAAGCCTGGAGAAATGCCAGGGACAAGACCAGCCCCTTCCAGGTGGGACAAGAACAGCATCCACTGCAATCATGGCTCCTTCACTGTATCTGGGAACACATTCCACTAGGGGACAGCAGGGTGTCTCCTTTAATGAACACCTTGCCGCTCAGCCCCAAATATCTTCATAAAGACAGTGGCCACACACTATTCACAATAGCCAAGTTATGGAAACAGCCCAGATGCCTCAGCACTGACGAATGGATTAAGAAAATGTGGTATCTATACACAATGGAATTTTATGCAGCCATGAAGAAGAACGAAATGTTATCATTCGCTGGTAAATGGATGGAATTGGAGAACATCATTCTGAGTGAGGTTAGCCTGGCCCAAAAGACCAAAAATCGTATGTTCTCCCTCATATGTGGACATTAGATCAAGGGCAAACACAACAATGGGATTGGACTTTGAGCACATGATAAAAGCGAGAGCACACAAGGGAGGGGTGAGGATAGGTAAGACACCTAAAAAACTAGCTAGCGTTTGTTGCCCTTAACGCAGAGAAACTAAAGCAGATACCTTAAAGCAACTGACGCCAATAGGAAAAGGGGAACAGGTACTAGAGAAAAGGTGAGATCAAAAAGAATTAACCTAGAAGGTAACACCCACGCACAGGAAATCAATGTGAGTCAATGCCCTGTATAGCTATCCTTATCTCAACCAGCAAAAACCCTTGTTCCTTCCTATTATTGCTTATACTCTCTCTTCAACAAAATGAGAAATAAGGGTAAAATAGTTTCTGCTGGGTATTGAGGGGGTGGGGGGGAGAGGGAGGGGGCGGAGTGGGTGGTAAGGGAGGGGGTGGGGCAGGGGGGGAGAAATGACCCAAGCCTTGTATGCACATATGAATAATAAAACTAACTAAATAAATAAATAAATAAAAAGGACAGTGGCCACAGCGGCCAGAGTCCTTGGTCAACATGCTGGGTGGCTCCTCCCAACAGGTGCTGAAACCATGATGATACTGAGTGGTCAGTTACAACCCACCTCCAAACCACCATCGGGTGTCTAGTCAGCCAGGGTTCCTGAGCAACAAGAGGCATAAACTAGCTCACCTCACTTAAGGGTCACAGAAAAGGAATGTAGTGGCAGATATTGAGGTGGGGGAGGGGTGAGAAGGGAGATGCCCAGGCTGCAGTAAGACACTGGCCAGGGCACAGGTTTAGTCTCTTCTAGACCCCATGGTCATGAAAGACAATGGCCTGTCCTTGCTCAGGCATGCGAGAGTGTTTTGGGAGAGTCAGAGAAAATTCTGGAAGAGAAAGTCAACTGGGCACTAGTGTCACTCTTTCATATCCATTCAGTGAATACCGTTGGGCACCTGCCCTGTGCCAGGCACTGCTTTGAGCCCTGGGATGCAATCTGTTTAGGGAGAGTCAAGCACCACACAGGACCCTAGTAAGATGATTCCTGGTGTGCTGAAGATAAGACAAAAGGCCTCAAGGAGATTGTGTCCCAGGAAAGATCCTCAAAAGGAAATTGAGGCACTGATGTCAAGAGAAGAGGGAATGGTTGGGGGCTGTCCCCAAACATAGGAAATATCCACGAGGGGGTTCTTAACATTTCTAGGGCTTCAAAAACCCATTCCGCCTCCCAGGGTGGTGGTAAGGATGCAGGGTCTGGAATTAGACTAGAATTCAAATCTATCTTTGGCTACTTCTCATTGTGAAGCCATCACTTGTCCTCTCCAAGCATGAAAATGGAGGTGACCATCCTTCACAGAGGGTTGCTAAATCCAGTGGGGCCCTGTGTGCTGAGCCTGGCACACAGTGAGGACTGAGTTACTTCCCAAACCATCTTGCTCACATCTGAGGGGGGTGTGCATGTGCACGGGCGCCAGGGAAGGCCCCCAAGCCAGTGGCCAGTGTCAGTCCTGCATCACTCAGCAACAGGAATGCGTTCTTAGAAATGTGTTCTTAGGCAATTTTGTTTCTGAATGAACATCATAGAGTGTACTTACTCAAAAATGGCTATGTCGCTGGCTTTAGTGTCAGTTCTTCTCTCCTTCTAGGAAAGATTAAAATATCCAGTCGCAGGGTCAGCCCTGTTTCCTGATATCATCCAACCCAGAGCAAAGCCATGCTCTGTGAACCCTCCCCAAGTCACCAACAGCACTGCCGAGACTCTATAGTAAATCTGTTGTTGTAACCTCTTCTCAGGCACCCACAGCCCCACAGTGGCGTGTGTGTCTTTTGACAACAAGGAGGAGTTTTGTTGGTGGTCTGAAGCTGGTGGGCATTGTCAATTGTAAGTCCCAGAATGGCCCCAACTAAATATGGCCACCTCATGAGGTGGGAACTGGCACTGGCTCTTCAAACAAGTGGGGACAGCACCACAAGGATTGAGAGACAAAACAATTCAAAGGAGGTGGTGTCTGGAACTGCACCCCAGGAGAAGAAGGAGGCAGAGGCCGGAGGTGAGGAGGAGGTGGGAGTTGTTACGCCGTCATTTCTCACCGCCTTTGATTTTGAATTTACATGCTTTAATGCGAAATGTAATTTCCAATACTAAATTATGGCTGTGAGCTCATCAGGGCTGACTAATTAATTAGTCAGATTTACAAGTACTTGGCTCTCGGAGATCTATGGCTGCAATGTGTCACCTCAAAGCTCTGAGAAATTTCTCTCCTGCTAGTTAGCTCTCCTGGGGAGCCTTGGACAAGCTGACTCCCCTGAGGCCATGTGGAGACCACATCTCGCTCTGAAGTCTCCACTCCTTTGAGATCAGTGAGGGCTCTGCCCTAGGAATCCAGACCCATCAAACACACGCCAAGTGTCTCATACCTCCAAGGCCATGGCAGACATTACTAATGGATTACCAAATTTCTTCCTGATGAATCTGGCCCCTCTGCAGGCTTCTTTCTAACTGGCAGCCAGTTGGAATTGGTACCTCTTCTCCTTCCCGGGATCAGCCCTTCCCTATTCTGAGCAGAAGGGAGGAGAGTGGAAGCTGGGTTTTGGTACAAAGGCCAGGACTGAGTGCTGCTTTGCCACTGGCTGACGTTGGGCTCATCACTGTACCTGTGAGGATGCCTTTTGTCCAGGGGAAATTAGGATGAAAATCCACGAGAGACAATAAATACCAGAGTTCTTTGTGGACTCACAAGTCCTGTAGTAGTGAAAGAAGCAGTCAGCAAGAGAGGAGGGAGGAGGTCACCAATGTCCATTTGGTGAGATGCTGACATAATTACCACACACACACACACACTGGGGTCACCTCAGTGGGACCAGGGTCATTTTCTTCTGACTGCTGTTGCCCTAGAGTGGCAGCCGTCTCTCACAGAAAGAGCACAGTTCACTTCTGCAGGCTTCCAGACTTCAGAGACACTGACGGCTCCACCTGTGGAGGGGAGAGGGTCCCAGAGGGACTACCATCCTCCAAGTTCTTCTCTCCTGTCTCCAGCCATCCCAAGGGTAAAAAGACGGTGAGTTACTTTCCACTGCAGGTGGAAACCAGTTATCAGTGTCTTCCCTTTTTTTTTTCATTATGTCTATTGTACAGGTAAGCTCTTCTCAAATCCAACCCAAATTCATTGTAGAAAATTTAGAAACTCCAAACAGAAACAAACACTAAAACCACCCACAACTGTACCTGTTAGAGATAAGCATTAATAAGATATGGATCTTTGCCACTTTTCTGTGTGTGTATGTGTGTGTGCGCACTCATGTGTGTTGTTGTATTATTCTGTACATATTATAATTTGGGGTTTTTCCCACTAACTGGCGAACACCTTTCCAAAGTAGTAAATATGCAGGCACCTTCACACCCAGGCTTTATAGTTCTTAATATCTTGTTAAACATTTTATTTAGATATTAAGAGATATTCTTAATATCTCTTGTTGGTAAACTAGCTCTCCATTTTTGGACACTGGTTTCCAAATTTTCACTGTAATGATCAACATTGTACTGAAATAAGTCCTTATGGCTTCGAGAGGTCCTCAGATGTGGACTTGCAGGACCATAAGGCACACATGCTTCCAGACCTTCATTCACCTTGCCAAGTCGCCCTCCCAAAGTCTGTGTCCACTCCACTCCCTCTACAGTAGAGAGTCAGCGATTCTTGTCGCCATGTACAGAGCTGTAGGCTCAAAACCCTCTCCAGCTGCTGGGGCCTTGCAGCTGGACGCCCATGTGCCATCCATGCACAGCCTTCTCCCCATCCCCAGCTCAGAGCACCTTGACAGCCCATGGCCCAGCTGGGGGAGGGTTGGGGCCACCCACAGCTGCCACCCCCCCTCCTTTCCCATGTGCGTGTCCTGATGTCTTTTCTCAAGGCCTGCTGCTCACACCTCGTGGCGGGACAGCGAGCTTTTGAGTTATAGCGAGCCTTATTTCCCTCTACAGCTCCTACGGAGTTAACAGATGTACGCACGTCTGAAGCAGTCATGCAGCAAGAGGCTTTGGGGCCGATCTTTCCCGTTTTGACAGTGTGTAATCGAGGTGAAGCCATAAATTTTACAAACAAGAATAAACGACCCTTAGCAACATATGTCTGCTCGACCCTTCCAAGGTGATCGTAAATAAAGGCACCTGCTAGCTGGGGAGGGGCGTGGGCATTGCAGATGGCCAGCACGAGGGCTGAAGGACCTGTGCCCTGAGAGCAGCCACTGGGCAGTGTTATAGTGCGGCTGGTGTGGGGACAGAGGTCACTTTGCGCCCCGCTGGGTCCTGAATCAGCGAGATGCCTTTGTGCCATTTATTTGGTCTGTTTTCCATGCCACCCTGAATTGGCACCTGCTTCTTAATTTCCCTTGACATGGCTGCTTGTGGCAACCAGGGCCTCCTGAATTTATCGCACACTGTCCTCCCCAGGAGACTTAGTTGTCAACTACACTCTCATTGCTGAATGTCCCAGGCAGCCACCCCAGGGGAATCTGAAGGCCAAGGTCCTTGTCCAGGCTTCTCTGCTGCTCACAAAAAGACCTGGGCAGTGGGGTCACTGTGGTAAGAACAGGCTAGAGGTGGACAGATGCCAGATCAAACCCCAGTCTGGCTTCTTGCTAAGTAACGCCAGCCAAAGTGTCATTTCCCTGCACCTCCAATTCTGAGTTTATGGCACAAAGAGGCTAATTAATGTCTGCTTGGTGGTGCTGTTGCAGGAATCATGCCAAGTGCACAAGGCAGGTGCTCTCCAAGGGTTTAGCTATGTCAGTTTTAAAAACTGCATGTGGGAAGGGTGTAGTGGTGCATGCCTATAGTCCCAGTACTCAGGGGGCTGAGGCTGAAGGATCTTGAGTTCAAGGCCACCCTGGGTTACCCAGCATGATTCTATCTCAAAAAATCAAAACAAAAACAACACAAAAAGTTTCCCATGTACAAAGAGCTCACAAACTGCCATTGGCCTATGATGATATCATTATCAACCCAGTAGGCATACGTGGCTTTGAACAAGTGACTTCAACTGACCCCTCTAAGCCTCAGTCTCCCACCTCTCAAATGGCAGGATAACTGTATATGCCTTGTAGGGTTCTGAGAAATAAAATGACACATTAAAAGTGTATGTGGGGTTGTGGCATTGCCAGGGACAGCAGTGTGCACCAGCTACTTGGGAAACAAGAAAGGAAATAGGAAGAAAGGAAGGGAGGGTGGGAGGGAGGAGAAGGAAGAGCTTCCCCCCACACACACTGGCACCAGTGAGCTCACAGTCAATGAGTAAATGCTACTTCTGGTGCTCAGCAGAGCACCCCAATTCAAAGCCTGGCTTCACCTCCTAGAGCTGTATGATCTCAGAAAACCATGTTTTCCTCTCCAGGCTTTGGATCTCTCATCTGTAAATTGGGGGTGACAATATTAACAGCTCCACCTTCATGGGCAGTTGAAAGAACTAAATGAACCATAGCAAGTGAAATATTCCTGGACATAACCAGTGCTCCCCTTGTGGATATTATCAATATCCGCTTATTAAGTCCTCCTGCCTGGGCCTCAGTGTCCCCATCCACAAAATGGGGGCAAAGGTCGCTAAGATCCCATTCTACTCTCATTGTTCTCAGAGTGACCAAGTGACTGTCTTTCACTGGCAGTTTTCCTAGAGTGCTGTCACTGGCCGAGTGGAGCCAGCCCCTCTGGAGGCCACCCATGGGATATCTAGCATGCATGGCATTTCCCCACCCATGCAGGATGTTTAACAAACTAGAGGCTGCCTCACCTGGCCCCAGCTGTTAGAAAGTGCTTTGGAAAGGAGAAAACACAAAAATAGCTATTATTTTTTTTTTAAGCTGGTACCATGATCCAGGCCCATGGATTTATCCTTTGGAAGCTGACGTTATTATTCCCAGTTATAAAAGATGAAGACTGCCAGCTGTGGGGCATTCACCTATAATCCCAGACCACGGAAAGCAGAGGCAGGAGAATCCTGAGTGTGAGGTCAGCCTGGGCTACATAATAAGATCCTATTTCAGGAAAAAAAAAAAGGTTCAGAGTGGTTAAAGCTGTTCAAGGTGACTCAGTTAACAAGTGGCCAACCTGGAATTTGAATTCAAATTATAGCAGCTAGTATTTGCTAAGAGGTGCTAAATCTTGCTAACTATCACTTTGTTAAGCACTTCCGATGGGGTGGAGACTATTGATTATTCTTACTTATAAAAGAAGAAGCAAGTCTGAGGAACATGGAATGACTTGCCCAGTCCCAAAGCTAGGAAGTGGCAGACTGGTCTCAAACCTGGGTCTGCTGAGGCCAGTGCCCTGAACTGTGCGCTTGAGGTCATTCACAGCCCTCCACAGTTTACAAGCTTCAAAGTCACCCAGTGACCTCCCTGTCAGCCCCAAGAATTTCTTCTTATACTTCAAGGCTGAGGACATACAAACTTCCCAAAAGAGGCTGCTGGAGAAGGCAGCCCCATGGAGCCTCAGTTAGCTCCTCAAAGAGGGTGTTGTATAGGTTGTTTTCTGAGATGAGGTCTTACTATGTTGCCAGGCTGAAGTGATTCCCTTGCCTCAACCTCCTGAGTAGCTGGGACCACAGGGATGGGCCATCATGCCCAGCTTGCATGGGATTCTTATCTTGGGGTTCCATAGACTTCCAAGACTGTCTGCAAACTTGCCAACACGTGTGCACGTCTCTCTAGGGGGAGTGTGCATGGACCTTCCATCAGAATTCCAAACATCACACGTGAGGGCTTTAGAAGTTTCTGATTCTGCGCAGCAAGTGAACACAAGGGACACCCCCCCAAAATTTCTGAACCCCCAACTTGCCCATGCCTTGTTCTACTTGGACTTAAACACAATCTTCTACAAGGGATTCTCAGAGAAGAGAAGCAGAGCCAAGTCAAGTGAATCAGCATCCCAGCTGGACTGCAATGGCACATTTATTCCTCTCAGCGATCAAGAAAGGGCCAGCTTGGGCTCAGTACCGCTAGTGAGATTCTCAAGCCCCATCTGGAGGAAGGATGAGCCACAAATCCTTCCAGGCACTGATTTATGTAGCAATTCGTGGGGAATTTATTATACAAAGAATTTTATTCAATTAAACTTGAAATGCGTCTGGATTCTTAAAGGTTCAGTAGTGATCGCTGGGACAGGACGATCATAAAACTGGATGGGCTGTCGGAAGGTGTCGTGGAGGAGGCAAGGGTGACATTGCAGCTGACGGGGGACTCGGAACTGGGGACGTTTGTCATTGGGATGTGTTACAAGTTCGGGCTGTGGAAATTACTCAGTGAAAAATGCACATTAACAATAGCCATGAAATATCAGTAAGGAAAACTAGGCTGAGAAATGCGACAGCAGGATTTATTAGTGTCTGGCGTTGTTCACTGCAGCCTAGGTCGTGATTAAAATGACTGTCAAGCAGCAGTGGAGTGGAAGTGAGGAGCACGGGGCCAGGAGTCATAGGCCAATTCGTAGGCCAATGCTCTGAGCCTCAGTTTCTCCACCTGCGGAACAGAGCCCCCTTCCTCCTAGGGCTGCTGTGGGTTCAGATGAGATCAAGTGTGTGGAGCACCTATTTCAGGTTGTGCTTGCTGGAACCACTTTCGGGGGTTCATCTTTGGTAATAATGCTGAAACTGCTCCAGGGAGCCCAATCTGGACCAGGAGGAAGTGGGGGAGGCATGATTTTGGTTGTAAAAGGTACAGGGAGTGCCAAAAACTCAGTAATCAAGATAAGGAGCTCCTGGCTGGAGGTGACTCAAGTGGTAGGGCACTTGCCAGGCAAGCACAAGGCCTTGAGTTCAAACACCACTATTGCCCCAAAATGGCAATATGGCGGGGGGGCGGCTTTCATGCAACATTTTCCATTTTTTTCATGCAATATTCTCAAAATTATACACATACAAAAAAAAGATCTATTATAAACCAGAAACTACGATTTTAATAGACACCAACTGCTCTGTTTTGTAACCCCACATTACTACAAATGCAATGGAAGCCATTGGTTATCAGATGTTCTAATCTTGTGTTTTGACTGTAAAAGTTTAGGTGACTAAACTTTTATTCTAAAATATGGGCTGATATTTTGATTAGTGTTTCTCTGGGGACACATTTTTCCTTTTGCCTGGGGCTCCCCTATGGCTTCAGAAAGCAGGGCAGAAGAGCAGCTGTTTCTCACAGCCTGCCCTCTGGGGCGCCCATGCAAGCTTTCTGTTCTTCCCAGATCAGCAGTACACCGAGAAATGCCAGTCCTGCACCTGGATGCTCTCTGGGGAAGAATTTTGCTGGTGGAGGAAGATGGATCCAGAGGTGAGGGCAAAAGTGCTTCTCTGAACTTTCCCATGGCAAAGGGTGTGGGCTGCTGCTTTATTGTGTACATCCTGCCCTGGAGGAAGACCTGGAGGTCTGGGCAGAACTAAGTGATTGCTGCAAACTCTGGGTCTGTCTGCTTCCAGCCAGGCTAGAAGTTGCACAGTAGTTAAGCCCTTCAGACCGTGAGCATGCCCTCCCCGTTTCAGGTCCTGCTTGCACACACTGAGCACCTGGCTTGCCTATGGCCTCCTCTTAGAGTCTATTTCTCCCTCCTGGGCATCTGCAATTCACTTGCTTTGCCCAGGGCTGCAGAGGGCCCCTGCAGTCTGCCCACCACCAAAGAACCCAGATATGCAAATGCACCTGCCCTGCCTGCAGAAGTAGCTGGCAAGGTGATGAGAGAGGGCAAGAAGATACCTGTGGCTGAGACCTATTATTTGCTGACTTGTCAGCCAAGAAGATGGCTGAAGTGATCAGCCTCCTGCGCCTAGCAGGGAGCCTCCTGCTATTCAGCCGCTGGATAAGTAAATGCGGCTCAGCCCTAATGGTGATTTGAGCCTGCCCCTCTGTAGTCACCATCTGCAATTAGCAGCATGGAACCCTTAGCTTCTCAGGGTTGCCTCTCCGCCCTTCATAAATATCCCTCTTCCCAAGGACACAGCTGGCACTGGTGTCATTTCATAGTGGGAGGCGGCAGTGGTGACAAGTGGAATAAAACACAGCCCTGGTGTGGCTTTCAGCGGTATAAACCAGCCATGTGCAACATCAGAGAGAGCAGTCCCATCAGTGTCAGCCTTGCTGCGACCTCAAGACCTTACTTTCTCTGGCTAGATGGCTCCACCTTACACCTCCACTCATCCCAACTGAGTGGGGAGGCGTTGGTCTCCAGGGCCTCCCTTCCTGTTAAGGGGATTCTCCAAGCCACACAGAAATCCAAGGCCAGTGCTGCTGAGGCCTTGGCTGTCAATCTGAAGCTGTCCTTCCTCCACACTAGCAGTGATGGGTGGCTCAGAGGTGACAACTTCCCAGTCCTGTCTGCCTCCCCTTTATAAATGTGACATTTAAAGCCCCTTTGGCACAGGTAAATCACACTCACACCATCCCAAATCCTTGACAACCTGAGCTGGCAAGAGGGTTCTTTCTCTCTCTCTCACCACCCCCAACAACCACACACACACACACACACACACACACACACACACACACACACACACACCACCACATGGCTCAAACCTTTTCCACTTTTATTCTTCTGCGTGGCTCCTTCTCTTTGCAACCTTTGCCCACCTTTTCTGCGACACTGAGTGCAGCCCCACTTCCTCCGAGACCTAGGCAGCCTGGGAAAGCTGGGCAGAAACCTGAGAGCCTCAATCCTTTGTAGGAAGTGACAGGATGTAAGGCAAGGCTCAGTCTGTTTCTAGTCCCTAGGGTTGAGCTCTTTGAGAACCAGAACTCTAGAAGGGCAAATGTCACCATGGTCACTATGCAGAGTCTTGTGAAGCCCTCCTTGCCATTATTTCAAAGTGTCTCAGATTTGGTCCGATGGGTCATTTTTCTTGTATATTTTTTCTTGAGTCCCCTCCTTCATGGCTGCGTATCTGGCTATGGTGAAGAGATAGTCACTGAGTCTAGGGGACACAGAAGCGAAAAAAAAGGATGTGAAACAAGAGAGCAATACCATTTGGGGCCTGCTGTATTAGCCTTCCTGGAGGAACTGTGAGTCCCGAGCCCCAGAAACCTGTGCAGGGAGGGCAGGTACTCAGCCCACTGGTTTGATAGGTGGCACCGTAAGCCAGCCTCCGAAAGAGCCAAGAGCCTGACTCTGGCACGAGGGTTGGGCATTCCTGCAGGACAAGTCTGTTGTCTGAGCCCTATCTCCTACCTCCCAGGATAGGACTGGCTACTCCCAAAGCTACTTTCTGTACCTTCCAGTGGCTGGCACTGGTGCTTCCCACACTGGAGTGGACTGCAGGTCAAATTCCAACCCAGATAGTACTGGGGCTGCTCCCCAGGCCCACACTGTGAGTAGAGAGGCCCCAGGCAGGCCCTTGACCTTGGCACTGCTGAAATTCTGGATTACTGCTTGTGACTGGGGCTGTCCTGCGAGTTGTAGGGTGCTCAGCAGCATCCCTGGAATCCACCCGCTCGATGCCAACAGCTCCCCAACACCCAGTGGAGACAACCAAGTTTCTGCAGACACTGCCAATGCCCTGGTTGAGAAGCACGGGGCTACAGTATTCTAGTGACCAGACCGTAGTCTCTCTCTCTCTCTTCCTTTGAGCCAATAGTGGTGGGGCTCAGGTAGGAGGCCTTCTGCAGGGAAAGTGGGAGAGAGAACACAGAGCAGATGCCACACCTGCCCTCAGGTCCTTGTGTGACTTCCTCCAAGGACTCTCCTCTTTTATACAGCCAGCACATACCACCGTATCTTCAAGCCCTTCCTGTCCCACTCCTACTCTGAGGTCAGTTCCACAGAACTTTCCCTGATCTCTTCCCCACCCCTTCTCCTAACTGCAGGTAGCCCAATTCTGTCTCTCTTGACAGAGAGGCCACTGCTCTGGGGACTGCCCTATACCACATGCTCCTGGAAGGCAGAAATGTGCTGCTTTCTTGTTTGTCCCATGAACATGAATCGTGCAGAGGGGTTGAACTGCTCAACCTACATGAAGCAAGGACTCCCCCAGCAGCTGCCTGTGGTAGAGACTCCCCTCCTAAGAAGACCAGTCAGGACCCATCCAAGCCCATGCCACATTACAGTGGGAGGAGCATTCACAGTCAGTTGCTGTGAAGTCACTTTCTGCATACCCAAGACAGCCCTGGTCCTCCTGCCCCTAGGCTCCAATTTTGCTTACACTGGCCACACAGGCCAGGCTGCAGCAAAAACCAGCAGTGCAGGCGTTGAGCTGTGGAAGCTAATAGAGACACAGAGAGAGTCTTTCTTGGCTGGCCTGGCCTACTGAGACCTGCATAACGGCCCCTGTGCTCAACTTGGCTGGGCTACCATTGCCCACACCTCTCAGGGAGGGGTAACTGGCTGAGGGGACTGGACTCCTAGGTTCCCTGTTGGTCACCACCAAGATGCCCAACAAGGCCTTCCCTGAGCACCCAACCTCCACAAACGATCCTTGCTACGGCCGTGTCCCCGTGACTTAGAATTCTCTCTCTGGCTTCTACAGCTGTCCCCCACCAGATCTTAACCTCACAGTGGGAGGGACAGGACTGCCCAATGCACAGCTACCTTTCCTGAGCTTGGCAAAGTATTGGGCACATGGATAATGCTAATAAACATACAGGAAGTCGGGACTGAGTGGGCACAGCTCTAGCACTGCTCCTCTGGCACTGCTGCTATGTCCCACAAATGTGCCTGGATTTTTAGAGGTTAGAGACCTGACACATTCTGTGTACATACCTGTTTAAGAATTTGGCCACATTGGCATCGGTCTCTCCCATCTGGACGAGAGGTACCACACTGGGAGGACAGGAGATATACGGTCAGGCCAGGTAGCAGGACCCAACATGCTCAGAAACCTGGGGCCCATGCCCTGGTTAGCATTTCCCAACTGGACACTACTTGACCTGAACCTATACAAACAGAGCAGCACCAGAGATGGAGACTCCATCAACACTGGCTCATCCAACCCTGCCCTTGGACATATCACATGAGGCCTAGCCAAGGATAGCAGGGATGTTGTGGGGTAGACTGCTGGTCTTTGTGCTCTAGACCTAGGCCTAGGATCCTCCTTGGTAGGGTGGGGTGGTCAGCCTCCAGCCTGCAAAGAGGAATCTGACCATTAATCCTGGGGTGCTACCAGTTCTAAGCTATGACTTAGTGCAACCTCATGGGGAGAAAAAGATACAAACAAACCAAAGCTCCTGATTCCTGTAATCCTGTAATCTTGAACTCTGGAGGTCCATGCCAGTCTGTGTGTAGACACTTCAGTGACTGCAGGAGCTGAGCACCCGTGCTGCGTCAGGACCTTGATGCACGTCACCCTGCTGCATAGCCTGTGCTTGGAGGCACTCTCCCCAAACCCATACCACTGGCTAGTGACCCAGGAAGATGCATGTCAGGCCTGCCTTGAAGGCATCCCACACTTTGTATGGAGCTTTTTAACACAGAAGTGTCCCACCTGCTTGTCTGCCCCTATGTCATCACTATGGCTGTGGCCTGTCTGCTGCACTGAGGACCCACCAACCAGATCAGTCAGACCGTTGGTGGGCCTTGAGTTGTTCTTGATGCTGTGCTATTATGAGCTCTGTTTGATGAGGATGGCTTTGTGCAATTAGATTTCTTTCTTTTAAAGCCAAAGCCTTAGGACCTGTCTGGGCCCACGAGCCTTTCATGAAGGATGAAACATTTGTGATGTGGGGCCATGAAAGAGCCCAGGTAGACCAGGGAGCAAATATGCACTCTGCCATGGGTCACATGCACTCATATCACCACAGCCACAATGTCACCTCTGAGCCTGTTTCCTGATTCCTGGGAAGTGCCCACTACCTGTGTCCGAGTGTTCTCAAGGACTCTACGAAATGACACACACAGAGTGGCGGGCAGAGCCAGCTAGCTGTCTGTTGTGTGGAGCCAGGACCCTATTTCCACTCTGTAAGCTGGAGGGCAGCCTGGCCAAAGAACGCTGTAAAAGGACATTCTCCTTGAAAAGGCTGATGGAAGCTTCTGGGGGACCTTTCCGTTTCCGTTCCCAACTCTGAGTTGGGTTATGAGTGCTGAGCTGTTGACAGCTTCTACCTGTGTCCCCCACAGCCACATGGCCTGTCCAGCAGCTAGCAGGTCCTTTCTTGTCACACCTCCCCAGGAGACCTGGAACCTATCACTGGCTTCCTGTTGCTCTCAGGAGAGAGGTGGACAACTCTGGGCCTATAAGCGATGTGTAGTTATGTCATCTATCTTGGTCGCCCTCTGCAATATAGGGCTCTGAGGCCAGGGAGTCAATCTGTCCTGGCTCCTGGCACAGTGAATGTGTGGATGGAGTGAAGAAGTCTGGATGGTGCAGAGCTGACCCACCCACGCCTGTCTCCTGCCCACTATGATGGGGCTTTTCAGCCTCATTTCCAGTGGCCCTACACACTTACCGTCTTTCAGCACGGCGGCACACAGCCCGGCAGAAGTGCAGTGCTGAGCTGCTCTTGCCTCCGGACTAAAAGGAGAAAACAGGTGTTGGCTGGGCAGGGCTGAGCAGGTGTGCACACTGCAGAAAGGGGGCTCCTCTAAGATCGAGGCCCTAACCCCTACCAGGCAGTGTTCTGCTTTAGGGTCCCTGTGGGGCACAACCACTGGGCAGAGCTGGGGAGGGACTTGGGGGCTGGGTGACAGCTGCTGTGCCTGTTAGAAGCTATGAGTGAGGGGGGCTTATGTGAGCCCCTCCCCCAACCCCGGGGTGGAGGCCATCCAACACCTACAGGCAGAATAAAAGCCGTGAGAGGGGGCAGTTGGCTGGAGTACTTGTCAATCCACTGCTCCAGCTCCATGATAGGCTCCGCCTTGAAGGTCACCTGCTCTGTCAAGGGGCAGAAGGAAGTCGCCATGAGGCCATGGCCCATAAGACATGAGGAAACACCCGCGTCCCTTTTGCTGGGTGCCCCACCAGTGGCTTCCACCATGCAGAGATCCTTCCTTCCCACGCTACCAGGCCTGCCAAGGTTCGATACCCAGGAGGCTCCTCCCACCCAGGGCCCTCTGGGCACCCAGCAAGTTTGGAGAATTACTTAAGTGAGCCTCCCTGGCCGAGGAACATGGCGTGGCCAGGGCAGAGCCGACATCCTGCAGTGTACACTGGATCTGGGGAGCAAGAGGCAAGAATAAAGGTCTATTTGTGGCAGGCCAGGCAGAAATAGCACTAACACCAGGCAAAGCGTATGCAGACAGCTGTCTTATGAGGGACTGTCAGACCTTTAATGACCTGAGATTTAAAGGCACTATCTGACTCTTCATATCCTGTCTTCACAGGCCATCCAGCCCTGTGGAGGGGACTTGGCACAGCCCTCTTGGAGTCTGAGGGAAGAAAAAGCCCTGGTGCGCATAAAGTTTCCAGGGGTGGTCAAGAGGAACCGTCTCAATTCTGATCCCACACACTGGGCCCTTGTGAGGTTTCTTTTTCTCTAAACTGACAGCTTTGGTTTTCTAATCTGAACAAAAAACCAAATGTGACAGTGCTATCTAAACTGTAAAGGACAGGGACTGAGCGATTATAGATATCTGGGGTGGGCAGAGGCTCTGGGAGCAGGGAGTCTGTCTGCTCCCAGGAGCCAGGTGGGTTTCAGCCTGAACCAGTTCTGGACTTGGCTTGGTGTACGGATGGATACCCTGGCATCTCTGGGTGGCATCCCTGCGTGGGTATTGGACATTCTTCCTGGGGTCAGAGGCCCCACACCTTCAGGAACACACAGCAATGCTAACAAGCATGAGTACTGAGGGCTCAGGTAGCTGGGCTTCCCAAGCTGAGGCTCTGCCCGCCGGCTTCTCAGCTTGGTGGTACTGCTGCTTGAGACTTGGTCATTCTTTGTCAAGGAGACTGCCCTGTGCATTATGGGCTATTTAGCTTCAGTGCCCGACATTGCCAGATGCCTCCTGGCTAAGAACAGCTGCCCTTACACTCCCCTCACTAAGCGAGGTCCTCACCCATGAAGCAGGAGTATTCCTCCCCATTTTCACAGGTGAAGAAACTGAGGCTTGCGGAGGGAGAGTGACTAACCCCAAGTGACAGAAAGAGGAAGTGATGGTCAGATTACAAATTGTTATGGCCATCAGGCCACAGGGATGAAAAGCCCCTTCTTGGGGAGAAGTGATGCTACTTACTTTCTGAAGCTCGTCGGCAAGTGTGTGGTCCTTTTCTGCAATTAACTCCATAGCAAACCTACGAGGAAGAAGGAGAAAGAATTTACCTCTAATTTAATGTTGCTGTGAGATAACTAACTGAACTAGATAGCCATGGTGACCTTTTCCTTGTAAGAACAGTATCCAAATGCATCCATTTGGATAGGGGTGTTGGTTTCTCACAGTGCTTTTTCTTATACTCGTTCCCAGCTAACAATTCCTTTCTGAGTACCTGCCCTGGCTGGGTCCTGGTGATTCAGCTGGACACAGGCTCGGTCTGGCAGAGGGGGGAGACTCATTACCACACTACTGCAGGGGAATGCAAGCTGAGGTCAGTACCCTGAAAGGAAAGAGAAAGAGAAGCCTAGCCAAGCCTCAGCTAAGGGGCAGGGAAGACTCCTCAGAGGAAGCATGCTAGAGGTGGGGCTTTGAAGGCTGTGGAGGAGTTTCCTGGTAAGGTAGGAAGGGGGAGGCATGAATTGTCCAGACACAGGTCAGGACCCTGGTTCTGGTCCCCTTAGAAATCTTAACTTCCTGCCTGTACCACTCAGGGTCCTGGCAGGGAACAGACAGCAGCACATTAGAGGGATTTCTGGAGAAGAGCTTCTGGAAGCAACAGTTCCAGAGGTGCAGGCAAAGTTGTAGGAACTAATAGTAGGTGGCAGAGGGGTAAGAGCAGGAGCCTGAAGAAGCCAGGGAGGGTCCTGAAGTGCCTAGAGCGTTCCTTGGGAGCCAAGAGCCACCAGGGCCACCCACAGCTGGGCAGCAGGGTCATGTGTGATCCCTGACCTTCCTTCCCCACTCACCCACCCCTGCTGCTGCCTACCATTGGCTGGATCCTTCTGAAGCCAGAAGAGAGGGGAATCGCAGTGACACCTCATCACATAGTTAGGTCAGCTGCCCAGGCACAGAGAGGCAAAGAGAAGTGGGGGAAAACCCAAAGCATCTTTCCGGCTATCTTACAATCAGAAAGAAACACACAAACATGGGACTCATCCTCCAGTGTCTGTCTCCCCCTCTGGATGGTATGACAGGCTGTATGGGCCAGGATACTATCACCACAAACTGTCCCATGCCTGGCAGCCCTATCCAGAAATATCTGCTCACTGAGGGATGCTCCTGGGACCCAGCCCAGTGGGAGGCCCCTCCTGGGTGCTTACCCCACACTAGGTCCCATCACGTGTAGCTGTTATCGTCTGTCTGTAGCCCTGTGGAGGCAGGGCTGAGGCTCTGGCACATGACAGTATTGGGTCAATGGCTAACAAGAACCCATAGCTGAAGCTTCTGATGGGCCTCCTACCCCACACCTGCTGGCAGATGATGGCTTGCTGATATGCTAATGCTGTGTGGCTGATGTTAGAACCTCACCTACCCTCCGCAAGTTCTAACTTGCTCCTCCTTGCTCAAGGGCCTGCTGTCTCTCCCTACTGGCAAAGAATCTACACCTGCCACTGTCCTGAAAATCTCACCTAGTCTGTTCATTGTTGAGAAACGGCAGCTAGGAACACAGAAGCTATCATGATAATGCTAACAGTAAAAACTATCTTTATTATTACTTGTTCTAGGCACTGTCCTGGGTTGGGGGAGGGGGACAGAGATTTCTTTAATTCTCACAAAAATAAAGAGATGGACAGTGTTACTATGATCATTTGACAGAATAGTAAACTGAGTTTCAGAGAGGCCAGGTGACTTTCCTAAAGTCACACAGCTGGTGGGCAGTGGTACCGAATTTGAACCCAGGTCCGACTCCAACATCCCTGTAACAAGAGGGCCACACTGGATCTCAGGACCTAGTGCTTGAGACTGTGGTTTGAGACTAAACAGTGTGCTGAGCACATGGACTGTGCTATGCTTCTCATTATGTACAGCTCCTCCCACCCCACTAATGTCAGACAAGTCCATGGTAAGTGGCTCTGTCACTCCCTGGGGAGCTTTAAGAACCAGGGTGAGTTTCACCAGGACCTCTGACATCATCCCAGACAGAGGCAGTTCTGCCAGTCGGGGTCCCAGAGTGAAGGCCATGTGGGACAGAAATCTAGCCAACCCATGGAAGACTTAAAGTAAAAGCAAGAAATGTACCTTTGATTTGTGAATCATCAGGTTTTGGAGCTATTTATTGTCACAGCAAGCCCATCTTGATTAATTCTTTGAGTCAATCTTATAAACTTTTGCTTATTTAAAAATAACATTCATGAATGGGACCATGTTTAGTACAGTGTATATCACACTAACTCTCCTCTTTTACTTACTGCCTGCACCTGGACGGCACGCCCACTCACCTGAAAAGCGAGGGGACCAGGGATGGAGGACAAAGGCAGAGAGAGAAGGGAGACGTGCCTGCAGCCTTGTGGAGGTGACCAGCCTGAGTTTCCCGCAGAGAAATCATCCAGGGTTGGTAACTTCCAGGACGGCCCAGCACTGGGGACAGCTTTACATCGATGGCATTCACTGGTGCCCCATTCAGACTCAACCTCAAGGCCAATCTTGTCTCCCTTACCCAATAGCTGAACTTAATTCATCTGTAGTTCCCACGGCTTCAAACAGCTGGTCATCTTTGCGTCTCCTTTCTCCTGTGAAAGTGCTGGAAAACCCTAAAGAAAGATGTTTGGTTGTCCACATTACTTTTTTCCTGATTTTTTTCAACCTGAAGTATAACATGGATGCAGAAAAGTATTGGAATCATTAAGGGTACAAGCTCATGAATTGCTATGGACTGAACACACCTGTGTTATCAGCACCCAGCTCAGTAACAGACTTTGACCAGCACCCTAGAGGACCCCCTTACCCCCTTTCCGTCACTATTCTCACTTCTTCCTCGATATGCTTTTTTCTTTCCCCTTTGGTGGTACTGGGGTTTGAACTCAGGACCTCACACTTGCTAGGCAGGCACTCTATCATTTGAGTCACTCCACCAGCCCTTTTTTGTATTGAGTATTTTCAGGATAGGGTCTCTCAAACTATTTGTCCTGGCAAGCCTTGAACCAAGATCCTCCTGATCTCTGCCTCCCAAGTAGCTAGGATTATAGGTGTGAGCCACCAGTGCCTGGCTTCCTTTATATGCTTTTAGTTTAAAATCATGTAAGAAATATCCTGCTCAAGAAGTAAAACCTATGTGTTATATTACATATACATCTCACTGTATCTCACATGAGATCAAAGTCTTCCACAACTCAGCCTGCATAATGGTTTCTGCCTAGAACTATCAGCCAGGCTTTGGTATTGCCAGGTACTGGCCTGTCACTTACAGGTAGGCTGTGGTGTTTGTTGAACACAAATGATTTCACAACAAACCATCAAAGGTACAAATCTGTGACAATTCAAAATCAAAACAAGGCCAGTGAGTAATCATATCTGAGCACAGAATATTGTCCAAACTATGAAAATGACCAAATATCCCCTTTTCTGGCCAATCTGAGTGACAGCTGCATCTTTACCCAGCACAGTGTTAGCACCTCTTTCTCTTACCCACAGTCTAAAGAAAAATTATTAAGACATCCAATTAAACAATTAGTCCTGCTTCCTGACCATGTCCAATCCAGAACAAAGCCTCACTTCCTTGAATCCTCCCTCAAGTTGGCCCAGTCCTACATGTCTTTCCCAGCATCATCTTGTGGAGCCATCTTAACCATGCAACCGTGTTTTATTAGAGGTGGTCCCCTGGAGGTACCGGACTTGTTTTTATCACTTAATGTATTCTGGGTGTTTTTCACTTTACCTCATTTTTGTGATGCACATTCCAATCTGTCACATAATTACTAATAGCTATAAGGAAGCTGGAAGAACTTTAAAATAATGTCTGCCTTATGTTTTTTGCTGCATTTTCCCACCTCTCACCATCCTACCTTTGTCTCCTGTTTTGGTGTAAATCTTGGGGATCTTGGGGGTCTTCGAGGAAGGCTGTGGCCTAATGAGAAACAGACATCAAGAGGTGGTGAGTGGGGATGGCTCACAGAGAGGGCACCTCTATCAGTGGGGCCCAGCTTGCTGCTTGCAACCTCAGTGGCAGCATTTTTCTTCACTTCTTGGACGGCAATCTCTCTCTCTCTTTTTTCAGCCACTCCACCAGTCTTTTTGTGTGTGTGTGTGTGTTGGGGTTTTTCAAGATAGGGTCTTGCGAACTATTTGCCCAGGCTGGCTTCAAACTGCGATCCTCCTGATCTCTGCCTCTTGAGTAGCTAGAATTACAGGCATGAGTCACTGGTGCCTGGAGGATGGCTATCTCTTGTTGACATTGTTCCCCTCCAAACCTTCTAGTCACAAGTTCCCTGTGGACAAGCTCTATGTCTTCCCACGGCTTGCAGAGTAGCTGATGTAGTGTACTGCTCGACATAGATGATTAAAAAGTATTTGCCGAGTAAATGGATTGATTGCTTCGCACCATAGTGCATTATAGGTATTATCTCCTGGAATTATCCCTGGAATCTTCCCACAGCCCCAAAGGTATTACCTTCATTTTGCTATTGAGAAAACTGTAGTCAGAGTGATATTCATCCTCCTAGGTTACACAGGGAGGAAGAGGCAGGGCTGGGATTCAGCCACAAGACCAAACCACTCCAGAGGCCAAACTCTGATCCTCTACCACCAAGTCAGGGCCTCTTGGAGGGAAAGAAAACTGAGCTGCTTCCATTCCATAAGGCTTCAAGCATACTCAGAAATGAAAAACTGGCATTTTCTTTTTTTAAAAAACTTTTAATTTTTTATAGTGCTGGGATCCAAGCACCGGTGGGCAAGTGTTCCACCACTGAGTAACATCCTGGGCCCCTTCAGCCCGTCCTCCCCTTCCAAAACCTGGCATTTTCAAATAGCAACATATGACTTCAAAACATAGCTCAAAATTAGAGGGCGACATTACAGAGTTAATCAAATGTTAAATTACTGGATCTGAAATATATTAATGCATTCATGGTACTCTACAGGTTCTTTCAAAGTATACGACAATCATCTTGATGTCTTAGAGTCAAAATCCGATTTGAGGATGCTCCTGGACTGATGGTAGCTGGGCTTCATTAAGACTTGTGCAAAGAAATCCTGGCCTGTGGCTTCCGCGTCGCCCACGTCACGTCAAGACAGAGGGGACGTCACCTATGACGTACCCATGGTGACACCACGATTCATGGCAGGTGTTCGAGTTACCCTCCCAGCCAGACACCTACCTGTCCCCGTCTTCCACGCCTTGAGAGCCGCGGCTCTGGAAACGGGGACATAACAGCCTGCTGGCGCCGATGCACCCGCGCAGGACAAGTTGGCTCCCCAGGCCCCAAACAGCCATACTCTGCGCTGCTAGTCAGGGCTTGACCCCGCCAGGCTGCCGTCCAGGACCCGGGCAGCTCCACCCTTAGCTGACCGCGCCACTGCTCAGCCGCCATTTCCCATTGGTCCGTGGCTCTCGTACCAGGGCGGGACACTCCCAGATACTTATTTCCTATTGGCTTATAAAAGAGTGGTCGGCAAAACTCGTGACGACTATAATGCCTATTGGCCAATTCTCAGGCCAATTCGTAAAGGGATTTCCATCTCCGTGCTCTAATTGGCTGGGCGGAAGGAAGAGGCCGCCTCCTGCCGGGTTTATGGCTCTGGGATGGAGGAATCTGCGAGCAACCCTACCTCGGACTTCTGTGCAGAGGGGCGGTGGCGTCGGCAGGTGAGACACCTGGGTTTGCGGACCGGGTGGCGCGAGGTGCAAGACTCCGGACGGCCCTGGGCCAGATTCCCGGCTTCAACTCTGAGAATTTGTCCTGAGAGGTGGGCGACCTCAAATCTGACAGTTCACGGTGGTACTTAGTTCATACTGTGATTGAGGTCTTAGTATAAGGTAGTTCACGGAAAGCCTTGTGTGTGGGGGAGGGTGCATTGTTTATAAAAACCAGCAAACAAGCCACCTTCTAAGACTCTGTCTTGCAGAAGTCCTCATTTAAGTGTGCAAAAAAACGGGGGGGGGGGGTAACAGGTGTTTTCCGCGATCCTGTTTATAACTGTGGCACATTGGAAACAGCCTCAATGTCCAGGAAATAGTTCTTTCTGGTCTATGATTTCGTGTAAAAATCAACCTTCTCTTCTCTATCGCCCCCGCCCCCACTAAGCAAGCACTCTACCATTGAGCTGCACACCCAGCCCTCATTGAAACTTCTGCCTTCAATAGTACTGGTGACAAAAGCTGAACCCAAGAACAGACCTACTATTAAGTAGCTATCAGTAACCTTCCTAACAGTCCATCAAAGTAGGTCCCGTTATTGTCTGTTATAACATGGGGGGAAACAGGTTTGTAGCCATTTTAACTAATGACATCACTGAGGAGTGGAAGAGTCGGGATCTGAACCCAGACCTTTCTCATTTGTCCATTGACTGCTATGCTGTGCTACCTTTCTGGTGCATAGCAAGGACTGGATGGTGGCCGTCTTTGTTGGTGTGTGATGAACTTGAACTGGGCTTTGTCTAAGATCTATTCCTGTTGGTTCTAACATGTAGGGAACTTTGTTCCTCGCCCTGGCTTTCCCTTTTCAGGATTCTCAAGAGCCATGTTGTCAGAAGTCCTGGTGGTGTCTGCTCCGGGGAAAGTTATCCTTCATGGAGAACATGCTGTGGTCCATGGCAAGGTAAAAAGCTGCCAGAGCCTTTAAGGATTGGGTTCCTTTTCTTCTTACTGTCTTGCAAGAAGGTATGCCCTGAGGCAGAGCCTGGGAGCAGACCAAAAAAAGAGGCCTGATTCTCCTCAGCCAGGCAAGGAAAAAATAGATGTTATGCCACTGAAGAACTTTCCTGCCTCACCCAATAAGATAGAAAAAAGGTAATATAGAAAGCCCTACAAGCGGAATGGATGCAGGAAGTAAGCTCTAGTGGAGAGAAAGTGAGGTTTGAGGACTGAGCTTTGGGGAACTTGCATGTTTAGAAGTTGGAAAGATGGTCCAGCAAAGCAGTCAGAAACATGCATTACCTTATCTAATCCTTACAACTCCCTGAGATACATCCTTTTATTATTCTCCCCGAAGCAGAGGTTTGACCAAGCTCCCTACACCTTGATAGAGTGAGGAGTGAACCCAAGTCCATCTGAACCCAAAGCTCATGTGTTTCCACTTCATTCCAACTGCCATTCTTTATGTTCTTGTAGTTTGCTTTGAAAATGTAGTGATTATGGGGAAGTTATTCCTTGGTGTTGGGAATCTCTGAAGTTTTCCAGGGGAAGGCAAATATAAGTAGATATTAACTCCTAGTTAAGTGGTAGTGACTGTTCGAGGCTCAGTAAGCAAGGTTAATTAGCAGTATGTCAGCCCAGGGCATGGCCTTGGGAGACAGTGGCCTGTGTGGGACTATTTGCCTCACTTCTCAGTGTATTGACACTGACCCCTTGCCATTTACCCTCAGCCTTACTGCCTTTCCCTTTATTCTACAGGTGGCACTGGCAATGGCCTTGAACTTGAGAACATTCCTTCGGCTTCAACCCCAGAGCAATGGGAAAGTTAGCCTCAATTTGCCAAACGTTGGTATCAAGTGGGCCTGGGATGTGGCCAGGCTTCAGCTGCTGGATACAGGCTTTCTGGGTAAGCGCAGGAGGAGAAACCAGGCGTAGGAAGAGCCTGCATCCTGAAGAGAGGGAAAGGGGACAGCTGGCAGTTATTCCAGGTGATCCCCAAGGGAGACAGAAGCCAGCTTTTCTGGGAGGGTTTCTGTTCTGACCCCATAAAATTAGCTTATTTACTATTATGTTTTAATTTTAAAGTAAAACAGTGCACTAGTTCTCTGTGGGCTGTTGTGGACAGATCATCAAGGCCTATTTTTGAGTGAAAAAACTTCAGATGTAAAATGGCATGCATACTTATATATAAGTTGGGGTGTAAATGCATAGGAAAAAGTCTGGGGGAATAGATGTTAAACTGACAGTGGTGATTTGCTCCTCTGGGAGAGTCCTGGAGCCGGGGAGTGGGTAAAGTCCCTTATTTTCTGTAATGTTGTTGCTTTTTACAAGGAGAATGAATGAATTGGCGTTTGTAAAATTAAAAATACAACTGAGTGCAGCAGTGTGCTTAGCACATATGAGGCTTTGGGCTCAGTCCCCAGCACCCAAAAAATTATTTAAAAATCAAGTGACTTATTCTTATAACTGGAAAATACAGTCAATACTGAGACATTATGACCAAAAAAAAAGAAGAAGAAAAGAAGGAGAAATCACCTATTATTGTTTCCGTCTTCCCCAGTATTTTAGCCTGAGCACTTTGGTGTTAATCCTTCTGGATTATTTTCTCTAAGGAGATAGTTTGATTGAGATGGGGAGGTATGTTACTTTTTAAACAAAATTGGGTCAAAGCACACCAACCTTTTAGAAACATGTGAGTGGTTCTCCCTCAGTGTATCACAACCATCTTTCCAGGAATTTGGGGCCTCTGCTCTTGTGGGAGGTTGGGTGCTTTCCTAAGGAAAGTAGTTTTCTTCAGGCAGCCTAGTCTCACCTGCCTCACAGCTGGAGATGCTCTCTGTTCTCAACCTGCTGTTTCCTCTCTGGGCTGATGCCTCATGGCTGACAACAGCATTTCTCAGCAAGCCTAGGCCAAGTGTGAGCCCTCTAGGGAGTATACCCAAATTGTATCCTCCCCTACCCCCATGAGAAGCCATAGCCACTTCCACAGGAGATGGAGTAGAGCTGCAAATCTTCAGGGTGGTATCATAGCCCAGGGATAGAGCTCTGGGCTTGACTACCAGTATTGAAGGAATAAAAGGAAAGAAAAAAGAAAATCATCATTTTAGAGCAACCATTTTCAAGCCGGCATGTCTTAGAATTGCTTGGTAAGGTTTTTGTTGTTACCAATACAGGTAGATGCCTCTTCTGCTCCTCTCCTGTTGAGAATCGGCAAGGGTGGAAGAGACTAAGCATGTGCATTTTGAGGGGATTCCCTGGTGATTTCAGGGACACCCTCATTTCAGAGCCACTGTTTCAGAATGTGCCTTAGCAAGTGGCCAGCTAGAGCACCTGGGATTGCTTTCCGTGGTGCCCAGGACCCTCCCGCCAGGCCAGAGTGTTCCCTGAGAACAGGCTGCTGCTTTTGCAAGTCAGCAGCCTGAGGCAGAAGCAGCCAGGTATTGGGGCCTGTCTGAGAGCACTCTGACTCCCTGGTGATCCTGGGCAGGTCACTGCTCCTTCGGGGCCCAAGGAGCAGGGCAGTGTTGCCTGGCTAAGGGTTGCTATGAGGATCCAGCAGGATCTGGTGGTCTGCGAGGCTGTGACGCTGAGAGTAATATGTAGGTAAGGGCTTGGCTGTCTGTTTCCCATAGGAGACAAAGGAACTGGAACCTTCTGGAGATAGGTTTCTACTAGGTTGCAAGGGTCTGCATCCTTCTTTCAGTGTCTTTTGCTGCCTCTTAATGTAATAACCACAGTGAACACCTATTAGGCATTTATGTGTGCCACTTGTCACTGAGGCCAAGTGTGGTCACACTCTTAGAACTCTCCAACCTTCCTGAGAAGTAGGTGATATTATTCATCCGCATTTTATGAATGAGAAAATTGAGGCCAGAATTCAAGTGGCTCGGGCTTGCAGCACGCTAGTGATACAGAAAGAATTCAGATGCAGGTCTTTCCCAACTCCAAAGCCAGTCCCATCTTCATCGTGGAGCTCTGCAGTGCCTGGGCTCTCTATCATGTCAGTGATTTGGCTGTCTTGAACGTATCATTAATATGTTCAACACATATTTACTGAACACTTGAGAGGTGCCCTGAAATTTCCTAATACACCCAACTTTACTTCATGTTACCTTTCAACTTGACCTGAGGCTCAGGGAGTGATTTGTAAAGGTGAGCTGGTCCAACTTGCTCAGCCTCTTACATGTCTCAGAGGAAAGTAGCACACGCTCGTACATGTCACTAGGAAAACTTTCATTCACTGCATTTATTTATTTAATTTCTTTCTTTCCTTATTTACTTACTTACTTAGTGGTACTGGGGATTGAGCCCAGGGCCTTGCACATGTTAAGTAAGCACTCTACCACTTGAACTACATCCTAGTCCTTTTGCTTTTATTTTGTTTTGAGGTAAGATCTGGCTCTCCTTGCCTGTGCTGGCCTTAAAATGGATATCCTCCTGCCTCTACCTCCTGAGTAGCTGGAATTATAAGTATGCATCACTACGTCTGGCTTTGTTTTTGAGTACTGTCTTTGAGTTTGGTTTTGTACAGTGAAAGGGAACACACAGGTCTTTGAGTGATCGATCTAGCGTTCACTCCATGTGTGTGGGTGTAGGTGTTTAAACTACTGTTTAACCACATACCTATTCTGGACCAGGAACCGTGCTAGGAATTGTACAGACCTTACCTCATTTTACCCTCATGATAATCCCGTAAATAGGTGCTGTATCCCTATTTTACCATGGTGGGAAACCAAGGTTTAGAGGGGTAAGTCACATGCTCAAGGCCACACAGGCAGTGAGTGGTACAGTCAGGACCCATACCCAAGTCTGCGCACTCTTAAAGCTCAAAGTGAATGGGTAGACTTGGTTGCGATGCTTGGACCATAAGTTAACGTCTACCCACAGTTCATTGTCCACTCACACTTTCTGTATTTTGTTGTTTAGAAAAGCACCTGAGGCCCTCTCACCCATGTTTGCTTCTTTGCCTGTGTGACAGAGCAAGGTGATGTCACAGCACCCACCCCAGAGCAAGTGGAGAAGCTGAAGGAGGTGGCAGGCTTTCCCAAGGACTCTGCTGTCACCGAGTGCCTGGGTCTAGTGTCCTTCCTGTACTTATACCTGACCATCTGCCGGAAGCAGAGGTGCGTTCATGGTCTGCAGAAAGAACCCTGATTCACCCACCCCTAGGGAAGCAGGAAGAGTTTCCATCATCAGTGCTGGTGGAGAATGCATGTCCCTCTTTTAGGTCTCTAGTAACAGCAGCTGTCACTGTCCTCACTGTGTGACCAGCAGCAGCCCAGGATAAAGGTACTACCTCATTTATCCTGGGGAAGTTGAGACTCAGGGAAATAAAGTCTACACGTGGTCAGCCAGGTGGCAAGCAGAAGAGCTGGAAGTCAGCACGGTTCACTCTAATGCCAACACTGACGTGCCAAACCCTGTTCCATTGTGACCAAAGCCACATTCCATCCTCAGCTCCGCAGGTGGCCTCGCGTGGTGTGGCCTCTCTGTAGTGACTGCAGTGGCACCTGCGTCCCACATCTCATGGCTGCATGGAACTTTGGTGGTAAAGCCTGAGTCCTCTTCCCTTTAAGTGACAGCACTGTTGAGGCAATGTCCTGTGGTGCTAGAGCATGAGCTCAGGCACAGGCTGCATTATTCAAACCCCTGCCATGCCTCTTGCTAGGTTGTTACAAGTGATTGCCCTCTCAGCCTCAGCTTTCTCATCTGTTAAGTGGGTGTGATGATAGAGTTTACAGGGCTGCTGTGGGTTTAATTGATCTGAAGTGCTTGGCACAGAGCCTAGCACATAGCTTGATAAATGTTAGGTGTTACCATTAGAAAAGCACAAGGGGGATTACAAATACATATAAAATGGGCCTGGCACCGTAACTAGCACAGAGTGAGTGTGCAGTGTTTTTTTTTTGGAGCATGCAAACAGTAGCCCTTCATAAAAGTGACAGACACCAACTCAGCAGCCAGGCAATGTGCTGAGGCTGCCTTCATAAATGGCTGACACTTGTGTCCAGTGTAGAGATTTTCAGCTTGGGAGAGGGCATTTCAGAATCTCCCAGTCTGGGGAGGATGAGCACATTCGGTATTGTAATTTTTATATTTAGAAAATGAGAAAAGGGTTTTGTGGGAAGCTTGACAGGGCTCACTTGGGGGAAATACAGGGAAGATGGTGATTCCAAACTTTCTGGTGACCCAAAGCAGACCCAGCACTGTGTGGCGGGGGAGGCCTTCTTGGGGACACACATGCATGAAGAAGACCTGTGAGCGTCCTCAGGTGCAGCCAGGAGGGGGTTCTCTTGGAGAGATGGAAGGCCATCTCAGGTAGGAGGAGCTAATAACGGGGCCAGGGAGGGGTCAGCACGTGCAGGAGCCAGACAGAGGTTAGAGGAGAGGTTGGTGTGTCACCAGTGCCTTTCGGAAGAGCTTGGGTTGGACAGTGGAGTGACTTAAATGAATCTTTACCCGTTTCCTGGTTGTCTGGGCTTGTAGAGTCGTGTTTTGTGCCACGGTGTGTTTCAGGACTCTGCCAAGCCTGGACATCGTGGTATGGTCAGAGCTGCCCACCGGGGCAGGCTTGGGCTCCAGTGCCTCCTACTCCGTGTGTTTGGCAGCCGCCCTCCTGACTGCATGTGAGGAGATCCCAAACCCTCTGAAGGACGGCGACCTAGTCAGCAGGTAATCACAGTCATTGCCTTGGTCATTGTCCTTCCTGGGTGCCAGGACCCAAGCAAGGGCCTGGTGAGGTTTTGCTGGGACTTCATCACCCCTACAAAGTGAGATGTATTACGATGACCACTTTCCAGATGAGGAAGCTGAGGCCAAGAGGCCATGTGACTGGCCCAGACTACATAGCTGAGCAGGATTTGAACCCAGAAGCTGAGCTCTTCACTCCTGCACTAATTCACTTCTGTGTCACCCTCCACCTGAACCCCCTTGCATCTTGGCTCTCATTTTGAGTGTGCCCATGGTGTGGTAGAAAGAACTCAAATCTGGATATAGATGACAATAGGTTAGACATACCACACTACCTCTGCAGACTCACTGTGGAGCCTCAGCCAGGTCCCTGTGGCCCTCAGAGTCTCTGTGACTCCTCGGTATGGTAATGAGTGTGCCCATTGGGTCACAGTGAGGTCATGCTCAGCAGTGCCAAGAAGCCACCAATAGAAGGCATCTGTGTTAGAGTAGGGCATCTCTCCTCCTACGGCCCTCAACCTCATCCCATGGAGGGAGTGTCACCTCTGTGGTCCTCAGGGTAGGACAGACCATTTCTGCTGTCTTGGGCGCAGGGTGTTGTGGAGAAGGTCCTAGAATCTTTCTGGGCGCTCCATTGTGAGGCTTTCCTGGACCCACATGGATTAAGGGAACCTACCCAGCTGGGGGGGCTTTTGATACCAGTCATTGGTGCCCAGCTGTGCTGTTTTAGGTGGACTGCTGGGTTCATCTGTCCCCAGTATAGTCAGCAGAAGTGAAGGCCTCTCACATAGCACTGGGATGGACTCAGCCATGAGTGGTCACCCTAAGCCACGCTCTGCATCTCCCAGCCCATAGCAGGGCACAAAGCAGGGCAAGACACCAAGAACACAGCATGCTGGCCTGGGGCTAAAGTGCTCTGTTCTCTGCCTGAGTTTACTTTGAACTGAGTTTTTCTTCTCTGGCATGAAAGTGCTGTGGTTTTGTTTCCCTGGCTCTGTTGGGTGCCTGTTAGGGTTTCTGTCACAGCCAATAATTCCTTTCCTGACATGTAGGTTGAATTCAGACTGTAAAAAGCCCCAAGCTGCTTTGATCCTCCTAGGCCACAGTGAACCAGCTGTTGCTGTGAGTCTGCCAGCTTCCCAAAGGGGCTCTGCCTGGCTCTGTGTGTGACAAGGACTTGGGAGGTGAGAGAGGCTGCCATCTCTCCAGGGAGGAATCCAGGAAGGAGGGAGAGAGAGATTGTGCCTGTAGGTAGCAGCAGACTGCTGTCTTCAAGGATTACAGGAGCTTGCCTGTTAACTTATCAGGTCCCGGGGTAGCCCTTTCCCAATGAGGCCCTTTCCTCATCTGGAATTGGGCTGGACCTGATGGTCCTTGGGGCTCTCCTGGCCTGGCCTGGCCTATCCCATGATAAGATGATGACTCAGGAGAGTGAATTAGAGACAGCTGCTCATGACTGTGGGCCAGCTGCTGTCAAAACCCAGATTGGGGAAAGTCTTGTTGCCCTGAGTCTCCTAAACAGACACTCACACAGGCTAATAGACTGGCTCTGCTTCCCAAAAGGCAGAGGGCGCCTCTATGTGTGTGTGGTCTTCTGCCCCAAAGACCTCAGAACCAGGGGGGAGAGCAGGCCCCAGCCAGCATTTTGGAGTCAGGATTGGGGTCCAGGCTCCCCCAGAGCACAGGGTAGGAAAGAGCCCTGTGTTGTCAAGAGGGCTGGATCAGGGCTAAGTCAGTTGCCTGGTTCCTTTCCTGCCTCAATTGCTCTGCTCACTTCTTCCTGAGTATGCTGCCATCTTCCAGGTTCTAGACAGTGCCAGCTTTGAGCTGGTTCCAGGAATCTCACAAGTTGGTCCCTCTGGTGACAGTGCTCTCTGCTTCCACTTGCCTGGCTGGCCTCCCTTTCCTCCCTTTGCCCCCATCCCTCCCCCATCCCTCCCCCACTCAGCATGAGGTGTACTCCACTCCGCCTGCACTGTGCTTCCCTAAGCACCTGCTTTGTGGTGTGACTCATCTGTTTATACCTAAATAAGGCTTGCTTACCAACCTCTGCTCTCACAACTAGACTCCAGGCTTCTGGAAATCAGGGACTACGTCTGCTTTGCTCTCTGCTGTGATCTGCTCATGTGCACGTTGTAGTCGCTCAATAAACACTGAAGGAACCAGTGAATGAATGTCCTTGGTACCATGAAGTACAGTTCAGAACTTAGGGTCCAAGTCAGTGATGTGGTTCTGGTGAAGCAGTGAGTAGCACTGTGATCCTGGGGATGCTGCTTTCCCCATCTGAGCCTCAGTTTTCCCTTCTATGTGAAAGGGATAATAATCAGACCTTCCCTGTAGAATTTTCTTCCTCTATTTTTTTTTCGGGGTGGGGGGTGGTTCATACTCAGGGTCTTGTGCTTTAGTAGACAGGCACTCTACCTTGTGAGCCATGCCCCTAACTCCTCTCCCTTTTAAGACAGAATTTCACTGTGTAACTCAGGCTAGACTTGAACATGCAATCTTCCTGCCTCTGCCTCTGAGCATTGGGATTGCAGGTGTATACCACCATGCCCAGCTGCCTCATCTTTAATCATAGTCCCACAACTACTGTGTGAGTTGTAGGCTCATGAAATCCTCTTTTCAAAGATGAGGAAAGAGTCTCAGAGGAGGTCTCTGACTTGCCCAAGTGGGTGGGACGGGCTTTGGTGTCCCCAGTGACCTATTTTAGGGGAAGCACATGCTGTCCCCTTTCATCACACAGCACCTTGTGCGTTCTTCCTGCTCATGGCGCCTCTGTGAGGGAGACACTGCCATCCCTGTCTGTTCTGGAGGAGGGAAGTAAGGTACAGGGAGCTGTGGCTCAGGGATGTCCAGTGAGTCGCAGCCCGGTGGGCACGAAGCCTCGTCCACAACTCTGCCTCTGAGTGGTGGCCTCTGCAGAGGCTGCTGCTGTTCTGTGGGGAAGAGGATCCACTGAAAGGAAGCCAGAGCTAAGGGAAGAGTGGGGAAGGCGCGGGCTGCTGTATCCCCCTCAGTGCCCACCCCCATCCCTGCGTTTTAGTCTGTTCACATGCTCTGTAATGAGCCCACACCTCCACGAAAGGCTCCTTATGCTTTGGAGAGATTCAGACATGGTTGGTGTCAGCCTGGCCCACCGGGGCGTCTGGGGCACGCGGAATTGAATTCAAAGTGGTTGTGCACCTGACCTGCGCAGGGCCTCAGGAAGCAGCCTGCCTCTGCTCCCTCTTGCTGATGGTGGCCTTGGCTCAGAAGTGGGTACTTCCACAGGGTCCCTTCCAGTAATTATTACCACCTGCTGAGAGTGCCTACTCTACCAGGGTCATTACCAGCTTTAGCCACATGTGCCCCTAGCTCGGAAGCAGGCAAAGCTGACCATCTTACTTCTGAAGAGCGTGAGTGAGGCTTGGAGAGGCCAGGTCTCGGACCCAGAGTTACTCAGCTAAGAAGAGCCAAAGTAGGATTGTGGGAACCCAAGGCCTGGGCCAGGCAGGCGTGGAGAGAAGGCAAAAGAATGTTCGTCAGGCTTTAGATGAGATGCTCAGTGATGGTTTTCTCTTCTTTCTGAGGTTGTGAGCTCAAGCCCCTTGGCCTTTGGCCTCTATCAAGTGCTGTCTGCAGCTCCTGCCCTCTACTGCCTGAAATGACCAGGCTCCGCTCACCCTGTGGTAAAGCTGTGTTTCTTGTCTTCAGGTGGTGCGAAGAGGATCTGGAATTAATTAACAAGTGGGCCTTTCAGGGGGAGAGAGTGATCCACGGGAATCCTTCTGGAGTGGACAATGCTGTCAGCACCTGGGGTAGGGCTGCTCTCTTTATTTTTATTTTCAAAAGTTTTATTTCTTGGGTAGCTGCCCAGCTCTGTTGGCTTGGGATGAGTAGAACCAATGGATTCTGAGGAAAAGAGCATGTTTCTGTTTGTGGGGAAGTGGGAGATCTCAGGGCTCTGCCTCATCCCCTGTGACCCCTTCCCTCAGAGAGCATCCTGGGGGTCTGCATGGCCCAGCTGTGAATGTTACTGTGGAGTTTGCAAACCCCATGAGTGGCCTCCCTTCTGGAGAGGATGCCAACCTCACCACACAGCCTGGTAGAGTGAAGCTGGATAGCCAGGAGGATAGGGAGGACCCATGAACCCAACCTGGAAAGAGCTTCCTACCATTACTGGAGGGCCTTGTACCTTGGATCCTTTTGCAGCTGAAGCTGGAATGAACAGTAATGGTGTTTAGCCTGTTCCCTGATGAGGCCAAACAGTGACCCCAATACAAAGTCCAGCATCTCTCCCAGAAGGTCAGCATGTTGCTTCTGTCCAGCTCTGACTGCTCACCGTTGTCTTTAGGAGGAGCACTGCGTTACCAGCAAGGGAAGATATCGTCCATAAAGAGGTGATTCTGAGCAGCTTGGCCATGTCCACGCATCCAGGGAGAGCACTGTGCCTTTGTGAAGTCACACATGGGGCCGGTGTTCCTGGGCCCCTTCCCAGAGGATGCAGAGAAGAAAACCTGGCTGCTCTTTTTCTTTCTCCACGTCTCCAGCTTTTAAATTGCCCAGATGTTAGAGGGGAAAGTCATTCACAACTGTCCCCTCACCATCCAGAAAGCACCCTGGCTGCTCATTCGTTTAAGAGTTATGCACCAATAAGACATCCTGGGGTCCAGGAACATAGAGATGGGGGTGGGGGTAGAGGGAGGGACAGGCACACAAGGTCACTGCAAGACAATGAGGGGTGTTGTATTGGTGACACAAGGGTGAAACTGGACTGGAGCCCACTCGTGGAGGCCCATGGGTAGTTTAGATTGGTAGGGACATTGGTGTGTGTCTTCATCCCTCCCTGTGCAGTCACCGGAGTTGCTGACGTACATGATGAATTTCAGCACCTCTGTTCATTTGCACCCTGGCTGGAAAGGTCAGGTGCGGGAGTTAAATCCATTCCAACAGGGGCCAGGTAACTTTTTGGCTACTCCAGGTTGGATGATGGTTGTCTCAGGGTATCCCTTCTCTGTCTGGGAGGGCCCAGAACTCTCTTTCCTTCTTTACCCATGGGGTCTTCTTTGCATATAGGTCCTGGCCCACAGCCCTTACCAGCTGGGTCACTTCATGAGTGGCCTAGCAACCTGGAATGCCACAGTTAGCCCTCCCCTTCCCCACCTGGTCCTGTGGGGTGTCCCTGTCTTGACTGTGGGCTTCTGGGAGCTAAGCCTGCCCTTCCACAGCTCTGCATCTAGGACTCTCAACTTTTGGGGCTGGATCATTCTGTGTGTGTGTGTGTGTGTACAAGCGTGTGTACATATGTACATGTGTGTGTGTGTGTGTGTGTGTGTGTGGTGAGTGTGTATGTGTCAGGTGGAGGGGAAGGGCTGTCCTGTGCATTATAGGATATTCAGCAGCATCATTGGCCTCTACTCACAGCTGGCACTCCCCAGCTGTGACAGTCAAAAATGTCCTTGAACAGTGGCCTTTGTTCCCTACCGGGCAAATTGCCTTTGGTCCACCCCCTGCTCCACCTAGGAAAGGAAGCCGCACTTAGGAGCGTGGAGCCACTTCTCCTTCCTGCCTATAAGGTTGTGGTCAGGGAGCCTCAGGGCACAGTGAGTTGGTTTTGCCCATTGTTCAGTGTCCATGGGAGCAGGGGCAGAGGTCATGGAGGACTCAGACATGTGGGCCTGGATCTACCCCCCGATGTGCACGGTCATTGGAAGAGGCAGAGCTGTCATGATCAGAGAGCAGGCAGCCAACAGGTCCTGAAGCTGCCATGGATGAGAGTGAGGGCATTATGAATCAGCTGTAGATGTGGGTGGTCCTGCAAGGAGGTGGCAGTGTTGCCTTCATTCAGGATTTCCTGAGAGCCAGCTAGATCCCGAACCCTGGGCTGGGTCCTGCAGGTGCAAGACAGCTGCAAGTGGACAGTATATGGGGGAATCAGGAGATGAACAATAGAGGGGGGACCACTGGCTGTCTGTAGTGGGGTAGGCAGAACTGCTGGGGCCTACAGGCCTGGGTTTGAGCTCAGCCACTTGATTTCTGGGTGCCCTTGGGTGAGTTACTTTACCTCCATATATATATATATATGAAGCTGATCGGATGGGGTGTCCCAGGGGCCTCTAGTGAGGTAACATTAGAGCAGAGATCTCTGTGAGAGAGTTATGTAGCTGTGGGGATGGGGCTGGTCTGGCAGGAAAAAAAATGTGAGTGCAAAGATCCTGAGGCAGGAGTGGCCTGGTATGTGAAACAGCAGCTGGGGGACCAGGATGAGTGAGTGGAGTGTTCACCAGGGGAGATGAGGTGAGGTGGGGGTAGCCATGCCCAGATCATAAGTGCTTCTAGGGCAGAGCCCCAAGTGGTGGTCCCTGGATGCCAGGGAGCCCTAGGTTTTGTGGGGCTGGCTGCGGGCCTGTCAGCAGAGGACATGTCTAAGAAAGAGGAAGGTGCGCACAAGCACCCCCACCCTGTGGGTGGTTACAGAGCAGGTTGACCTTTGCTGCTTGCTGCAGGATACCATAGTGAGCAGATGGCAGGTTTTTCACGAGGCTGGGAGGCTGGACGCTGCCTTAATCCCACGGATGGCTTAAAGAGGAGCCCTTTCCCCCAAACCACGCGTGGTGCTTCTTCATAAAAAAGCACATTGTTTGTGAAGTGGATCAAGATGCAGCCTCCCAGAACGCTGCCCTTTTGAGCAACGGATTGTCTTTAAAGCGAAGAGAAAAGCCAAATAGAATGGTATCTTTTGTAAAGTTAAAAAAAATGTGCCAGCCTCCAAGGCTGAGAATCGATATTAATTTCATGGGCTTATGGGCGGTGAGATAAAGCGAATTTCTGGCAGCCTTTTCCAGCTCCATTGCATTTCACAATCTTGAACTGTGAAGAGCACACGAATAAAGGTGTCAAGGGTCTCGGTGCCTCCAGCTGTCTCAGGCCAGAGCACATCCAGATTCTCCGCCCTCTGTGCCCAGCCTGCAGCTCTCTGAAAGACAGGGTGGAGGAAAAAAAAAAAAAAGATGACTTGCACCCCCAATGACGACAGCTCAGCACAAGGATGGGGGATTGTGGCTTTAGGAAGGATTATAATGATCTTAGGGAGGGTCAGAATTGGGATTCTGCTTACTGCGGCCTCCCCAGACACCTCTGCTCCTTTCCTGGGGCAGGTGAGCTCCCTATGACCACAGCTGGGTTCATGTCCAGGCTGCTGGTGGGCACCGCTGAGGTGGGGTGGGAACAGGCTCAGTTGCTGGGAGCTGTCCTCTCTGGCAGTCCTGCTTCCCGTGCCCTCTCTGTGTGACCTGTGAGTGCTACAGGTTGTCCATCCCTAACCCAGAACTCCCACATCCAACAGATGCTCCAAAAGTTTTGGATTTTCTGATGAGAGGTACTCAACCAGTAACATCTATGAAAATACTCCAAAATCCAAAAAACTCAGATCTGAAGCCCTTCAGATCCCAAGCATCTCAGACCGTGGATTCTGTCCTGTGCCTGCACTAGCAGTGTGGGCATCTCCCAGGTCCTGTGGTTTTCTTTCTTTCTAAATCTCCAGTCTCTTGAGTGGTCCACACGATTGAACTTGATCCCTCCCTGCACTCTTTGCTATAGCCACTTGGAACTTCTAGTTCCATGAATGGCCTGTGCTGTGCCACCTCCAGGCTCTGCACACACCACTCCTGCCAGGGTTGCTCACCCTTCCTGCCTTTGCCCAGGGTAATTCTTACCCTTCCTCAGTTCTCACCTTACACATCATGCCAAGGAAAGCCTTCAAGGACCTTGTCCTCTTCGTGTCACCAGTGCCAAGCTGAGTGCCGTCATGTGTACTTAGCACATAGTTGGTACCCAGTTGAAGATGAATGAATGAATGAATGAGCTGTGTGCTCCCTCAATGTGATGTTACCTCCCTGGGCTTCCACTTCCTCCTCTCTACCAGGGTAGGGTGGACTCCCAGATTGTTCTCTGGCTTGACACAACTTCCGCTGTTCTCCCTGCAGGCCCCCAGCTCTTCGGATCCTGCTGACCAACACCAAGGTCCCACGAAGCACCAAGGCCCTCGTGGCTGGTGTAAGGAACAGGCTGATTAAGGTACTTCTTGTTGCCCTCCTGGCTGGGTTTAGGATGGAGGGGTGCAGTAGGTGCCTCTCCTGTGGGGAGACTTGGAGAAGCAGTTTGGGCAGAAAAGAAGGTGATATCCATATCCACACTCTGGCCAGAAATTTGGATGGGCCCAGAAATCAGAATGGGGGCACCTGAAGCAACAGAAGTTGGGCTCGATGGTAACGATGGCTGTGCAGCGAGGATGTCCTGGTGAGGTCTTGGGGCAGAAGCCAGGCTAGAAGAAGAGGAGGTTTCCCCAGGAGATGGTTGGGTGGTGCGCATACCTCCTCCCTCCTCTGCCTTGCTGAGGCAGCTGTCCAAGGTCTGCCTGCTCCTGGCCCTCGTTCTCACAGCCTGCCTGCTT
The DNA here is from genome assembly GCF_047511655.1 of Castor canadensis. NCBI lineage: Eukaryota > Metazoa > Chordata > Mammalia > Rodentia > Castoridae > Castor > Castor canadensis. The sequence goes on along the minus strand of NC_133403.1, from coordinate 27,709,768 downwards.
TCTGTGCAGTTCCCAGAGATCGTGGACCCCCTCCTGACCTCCATGGAGGCCATATCCCTAAAGTGTGAACGTGTTCTGGACGAGATGGCCATGGCCCCAGCCCTGGAGCAGTACCTCGTGCTGGAGGTAAGCCTGTCTGCAGGCACCGGGCCTGCTCACCCCACTGCTGCCCAGGCAGTGTCCCCCCATCTGACTGCACTTAGAACCTCCCAGGAGCCAAAACAGAGATGGTAGGTCCTGCTGACACCTAGAAGTCCCAGGCCTGGGTGTGGAGTTTGTATGAGTACATGTGAGCAAGTGTGGTTTATCTTAAAGCTGAGAAAGGTGCCTGGCATGCGTGATGCTCCATGGGCAGGTTTTTTCACTTGGTTGCAGTGCCCCTGTGCATGTGGGCAGAGACCCTGGGCTAATGCTGACAAGGGGGTTTCTGTCAGCCTTGGAGCAATTCCCGCCAGCCCCGGCCTTCCTGCTCTTACTGCTAGCTGTGAGTGTTTCCTGGGCAGCTGTTTCCCACATGCCCTCTGTGACCTCTGCTGTCTGCTGATAACCTCACTGGAGTGTCACGAGATACTTCCAGGTCCCTCGGGTGATGCACTAAGACTGAGCCTAGTAGGCCTTCAGCTCAGTGAGCTGAGGACACAATTCCACTATGGGCCATCTGCCCGGTGAACGTGAATGATGTTAAAACCATCTGCCTCCCTTGAAGTGCGAGGCTACTCGCAGCCCTTGGCTGGCATGGCTGGGCAGCAGCAGGTGTGTGGCGGTATAGGCAGAGTTCCTGCAATAGGGTCTGGCACTGTATACCTCACCATGGTCCTCACCACTCTGTCCTGTGTCACCTGATGCAATCATCTCCTGGTGCCCTTGTCCCCATGGCACTTGAGTCTGCAGCTCTGGTGATGAATGAGCAGAGCTGCTACAAAACCAGCCTTTTCCAGGTGATTGACCCTGGCTCCTCCCAGCCGCCTGCCTATGAAGTGGGCGTGTCGCTCCTGTTTTGCAGGTATGAAAACTGAGGCCCAGAGACACTGGCTTCCTCCTAGGTTATCCAGATAGTGAGTGGCTGAGTCAGGGGCAAACTGCCTGATCTGTTTATTCTTTCACTCAACAGATCTTTACTGAACACCTACTATATACCAGGCAAGCACAGGGCCTCTGTGTAATTCCCACACTTTTGCCCTCCTTCCCCAGGCATCTGCCACCATCCTCCAGCCTTTGCCTCCCTGGCTCTCGATCCTTTCCGCATGGAAAGCAGAACACAGTCCCCCTGAGCTGGAAATTAATAATGATAGAGTGCTGCCGACACACACCCTGTTGAGCCCTGGAGAATGCCAGAGAACAGCACATTGATTATATGGTGTGGATATTTTTGGCACTGGCAGCCGCTGAAATGTACAGCTCACTTCTTGAACAGCTTTGCACTCAAACCAGCGAGCTGCTCTCCTGTGTCACAACCTGTCATCTGATCCTTGACAGATTTTGGATCAGAATGTGACAGGTGTCTGGAACTTGCCTTAGCAACGTGACACCTGGCGCTCAGGCACAGAGAAGGGCCCCCAGAAGTCTTCTCTCACAGACAGGCTGGGGAGAGGCACCTGGGGCTGTTCCTTTGTCAGAAGTGCTGGGGGTATGGGATAGACTAAGGGGAGGGCTGACCAACCTGTCCGGCACAAGGCACAAGGTGGGAGCACCTAGTGGGCCTTGGCAGAAAAGCCTCAGTGAGCAGAGCCTCATACTGTGAGCTGCAAGCTGCCAGTTCCTCTGGGTCCCGTGAGAAGTGGGTGGTAATAGGAATGCTGAGGGCGCTCGTAGGCAGAGTAGACAGGAGCCTACACTGACTCGGCTCAGTGACTGTAGGCAAGGCACATTTTTCTCTGAGCCTCAGTTTATCCCTTTGTAAAATGGAGATGATGGTAAAAACCCATAAAACACAATAGCACTGTTTACAGACCAGTTAGCTTGCAACAGATGTTGCACAAAAGCCTCACAACTAGTGAGGCAGACCTACTCTTACCATCCCTGTTTCCAAGGGGACTCAGAACAAGAAGGGGCAGAGCTGAGCCTCAAGCCCAGGCTGCCTGACTCCCCAGACCACAATCCTTAACTTCCCGAGGGCAGGGAGGCTGCCAGGAGCCCATCCTGGAGCCCCAGCATCCAATACAGTGCCTAGAATGCTGTGTTTGGTCCATGAAGGCAAATGTGGACACTGGGCAATGGCAGCTGTCAGTTTTATTATTTCATCCACGTGCGCCTTGTTGGTCCTTGGAGAGCAGGAATTTTATTACACATGATTGAAGAAGCCTAGACAAATATTTAGCTATTTCCCCACTCACAGCCTTGCTGGAGCTATGGCCTTGTTCTTATTCTGAAGAGCAGTCAAGGCAGCTGTAGGGTGGCATACTATTTGAGGCTTTTATTTCTTGCAAGTGACAGAAATCCATCCCCACCAGGCTCTAGCAGAAAAGGAATTTATTGTCTAATTGAGGAGATCGGAGGTAGTGGCTCAGGCATAGCTTGATCCAGCCATTGGGAATGTCTGTCATGTAATCTCTGACCACGTGGCTGGGTGGACAATCCTGGCAGCCTGTGTCTGCAGTTAACTAGTTTTAATAGCTCCAGTGGAAAGAGGCAGAGGACCCTGCTTGGCCATCTGGGGTCACGTGAGCATCCCTGACCAATCATGAGGGCCAAAGGCTTGTTGGCCAATGTAAGTACTGGCCAGCATGGCAGAGGGTGAACTCAACTCTGTCCCAGCCCCATGGCAACTCCTGCAGGAAGGAGAGGGACAGTATACTCAGTGGCTAAGGCATGAGCCTTCCTGCATCAATGACTGCCAGGTGGATGGAGGGGTCAGAGGACCTCGGCCCCAGGCAGGCCAAGCAGGAATGGACGGCACCTTCCCCAGGAGCTCATCGACATGAACCAGCACCACCTGAATGCCCTCGGCGTGGGCCATGCCTCCCTGGACCAGCTCTGCCAGGTGACAGCAGCACACGGACTGCATAGCAAGCTTACCGGCGCAGGCGGTGGAGGCTGTGGCATTACTCTTCTGAAGCCAGGTACCCTGGGGCTTGGGCTGGTAGTCAGCCAGGACTCAGAAAGAGGGTGTACATGGAGAATTCCCTGGGGAGGAGGAGGAGCCCTGTAAGCAAGTCCCAGCTCCGCTCTGTGGCCTTGGACAAGTTAATTAACCTCTCTGGGCTTTTGTTTTCTCTTTGGAAAACAAGCTTGCAAGATTGTTGTACAGATTCAGGAGAAAAATGCATTTGAACAGCCTGGCTCAGGGCTGACCTCCAGTCAGGGATCTGGTCATGGTGTCTGTTCATAGCCTGTACTGGCCTTCCAGTCTCCCCACGAGCTTGAGAAACAACCAGGGCAGGGCTCACTATCCATGTCAGCCTCACCGCTGCCCTCATGCAGTGTGAGATGGGGATGAGCTGATCTTTCTGCCAATGAGACACTTTCTTGTTGGGCTTCGGGGAAAGAGAAAGCCCAACTTTCTCCTTAAGTTGGGAGCCCAGCCCTGTGCCTGGGCTGAGAGTTGCTCCTGCTGGTACAGAACTGCCCACAGGTTGTCTGCCCTGGGCATTCCTACTGTGGGTATACAGTGGGTGCTCAGTGGTTCCACCTGCCTCTGTACCCCTCTGTGCTCTGCACCCCTCTCAGTGTCCTTGCTCTCTGTCTTCTCCTCCCTCCTGTTTCCACCCCTCCAGGAGAGGGGCTCCCAGGCCCACCTCATCGTCATTGGTGACTCCTGGCCTCACTCCATGCCAGCAGGTCCTGACTGTGGGTGCCTGGTCACAGGCTAGTGACATTAGTGAGAGTGGACACTCAGGGAGCATGCCCAGTGGACTAAGTACTGTGCTGGGCACTCAGCCGCCCCCCCTATACCAGTGGCTCTGCAGGGGTTGCCATCATTAGTCCTATTCCCAGGTGAGGAGAGAGGCCCAGAGAGGGGAAGTCACTTGTCTAAAGCCACATGGCCAATATCTGGGGAGGCCAGGTGCAGGTAACCGTGTTTTTAAGTGGCACTATGCACCCTGGGACTGGTGTGGGGCTTGTGGAGGCTTCTGGGAGCCTTTAGAACCATAGGCCTATTTGGCACTTGTGGATTCACAGCCAGGACAGCATGGCAGGAAGGCCAGGTCCCTGGGCCTTTTCCCTAAGTGGTGTGAGCATTCTCCAGGGGAGCCACAGGTGTCAGGATGATGGCCTTCCTTCCCCCAGGTCTGGAGCAGGCTAAGCTGGAGGCCGCCAAGCAGGCCCTGACTGGCTGTGGGTTCGACTGCTGGGAAACCAGCATTGGCGTCTCTGGGGTCTCTGCCCACTCAGCCACCTCCTTGGATGGTCCCGTCCAGCAAAGACTGGGCGGCCTCTGACAGGAGCCACACTGCCATTCCACCAAGAAGTCCCTTTCTGGATTATTCTAGGGGCCCACAGCTGCTCATCTCCCGATCTTGGTCAGGACCTACCCAGGTCTTCAGCCCCTCTGCCTTCTTTGGCCAGGCCACCCAGGCACATTGGCTCTCCCTCTGCCTTCTTTGGAGCCAGCCAGGCAGTGGGGCAGAGCGGGGCCCCTGACACTTCAGACCTGAGGCAGAGGTGGGAAAGTCTCCCTCCACTTCCTGGAGTTCTCATGGGTCCATCTGCCTGGGCCTGCCCTTCACCTGTGGACTGCCTGGCACCAGGGAGGGAAGTGGGGACATGAGGTTGGAGCCTGGTCTGAAGCAGTGTGCCTTCCTTCTCACTCCACCCCTTCCCACTGCCCAGGCCCTCCCACCTTCAGGAAGCCATCCTGACCCTGGTGGGCTGACCCTGTCCCCCTGTCTCCTATTGGAGTCACTCAGCACTGTCTGCCCTCTTCAACAGTGAGCTGGGCTCCTAGGGACTGTCTGGGCAGCATCTCCGTCATCAGCCCTTGGACCCAGTGAGACTTGGCTGAGTGAAGGCAGATCGGCATGCTGTCTTCCCACGTGTGCCTAAGGGTTTTGGGAAAGATGGCAAAGGGGGGAATAAAATGTTGTGTAACAAAGCCTTATGCTGTCCAGAAAGATGAGGATTGGGAAATGCTGCCCTGCCACCCTCCCTCCGTCCTGTTCTTTTTCCAGCCACTTCCTTAGTGGAGTTCTTCAGGAGCAGAAGGAAATGAAGGTTTTGGGTTCCTCCTTTATGTGTGTCTTGGGGATAGAGTGGGTTTTCCCAGGTGGCCCTGGCAGGGCAGGGATGGGGACAGCTTTCGGGTTCCCAGGCACGGCTCCTGGAATGAGGAGCACCCAGCAATGCACAAAGCTTTGTGAGCCCTGGGGACAAAGAGCTGCAGCTTCTGAACGTTCTCCAAGAAGAATGTTCTCCACGTTCGTGGCCCCAGTGTCTGGCTCTTGCCTGGAGCTGTTGAACCTTATATTCCCAATCAGCATGGCTCCTTCTGCAGCTGAAGAATCCGTGAGAGACCCTTATAACTAGTGTGCTGTCCTCCAGAGCCAGTCTCAGGAGGCCTGGTGGAAAGGTGGTTCCAGTGGCTCAGTGTGTGTCTGCCCTTGGCCACTAGGGGGCAGCTGATGCCTTTCCCAGCATCCTCCTGAGGCAGGTGAGTGGGAGCTGGCTGAGAGAAGGGCCTGAGCTCCACTGCCAGGAACAGGAGGGCGATGGGAGGGACACTGGGCCAAGCATCACTGTTAGGGGTTCCCTGCTCCTGCCCTTCAAAACACAAATTATACACAAGTAAAACTAGTAGTAGCACCGAGCACTTCTCCTAGGCCAGGCACTGTTCTAAGCACTGGACAATATCATCTCTTTTAATCTGTGCCCAATGTTAGGGCCTAATCGCTGATCTAGTCCCCATTGTACAGATCTGGAAACTGAAGCTCAGAGAGGTAGAGTAACTTGTCCAAGGTCACACAGCTACTAAGCATCAGAGGCAGGATTCAAACTCAGACAGTCTGACTCCACAGTCTGCCTTTGATCTTCTGCCTGGTGCTGTTCTGTGCACAAGCTTATTGTGATTCTAGTTGCTCACCAAACTCAGGCTCATTACTTCCTCTGGGTTTGGATGGACTGGGTCATGGGGCCTGGATCTGTCTTTCCCCCCATGATCTGAATGAGCAGCTGGGACTGAGGGGCACAGTAGTTGGTGAGGATACTGGTTGATAGGGTTCCAGCCTGTAAAGGGTGGGGGGAATATTGGGAGTCTCACTGACCTCCCTTCAAGTGCCCACAGTAGCTGTAGCACTGGAAAGGGGGACAGTGTCCAGAGGCTGAGACTCCAGTCCCCGGGGATAGGATGTCAATTTGGAACAGAGGCTGACCTGATACAGTGGCCCCAGGGAAACAGCCTCTTAGCCACCACCACAGGTCACCATCCATGGCCACGCCCCTTTTTTGTAGCCACCGCCCCTTCTCGTTGTCCACTACAGTAGTCTCACTCAGCTGTACCTCGGTCACCCCGGGAGCCTCCAGGAGACACCCAGGAATGCTGCCCCAGCCCGGATATTCTGGTTAGCTGGTCTTGGCGGGATTCCATCACTGGGAGCTTTTTAAAAGATCGGGTATTTCTAATGTGCAGTCAGGACTGAGGACAAAAAACAGGAGGACCCCCAAGGCCTCTGCATGCCAGCACAGTGACTGCACGCTTAGCTTTGCCCAGGCTCTACTTCCGGTTTGCCTCCCCCCACCGGCCTCAGACTCGTGGGCAAGGCACTTCACTTTCAGAGGTGTCTCCTCATCTCAAGGGTGAGAAGAATGCCCTTTTTATAAGACTTCATGAAGATCAAATGTGAAGATGCACATAAAACCCTCAGCGCTGTGCCTGGCATGCAGTAAGTACTCAATAAATGCTCACTACTGTCAACTGTCTTATGCTGAAAGATGATAAGGCAGTAAGGTGTTTCTCAACCTAGAAACCTTAGAATGGTGTGCCATGCTGGTTAAAGGTGTACTACTTCCTGGCCCAAGCCCAGAGGTTAAGACCCCCTCGGTCTCTATGGAGAAACTGCTAGTGCCAGCTGGCTTTGTCCCCTCCCAGCTTCTCTGCACGGAGCCAGCACGCAGCCCTGCGTACCCTTTGCCAGCCAGAGAATGGCTCCCAAGTCAGCTGGTGGAGCCGCTCTTGCCTCTGCAGCTGACTGAGGTTCACAGCCACCCTCAGCTAACGTCCCGGGTTCTGGCGGGGGTCTCACGTTGGCAGACAGGCTGTAAATACTGTGATCACATCAGGCAGGAGTTGCCATGGCTGCGCCCGGGTTCTGTTTCCCGGTGAGAGGTCCTTTGCTCCCCCGAGAACATTGTCCATGGCCCACCAGCAGCCAGTGCATTTGGCATGGGCACCAGCTAGGCATGGTCGGTCTGGCACTGACAACGCAGTGTGCTTGGGCCCCGCAGTCCTGCCTCTCAGACTCCGGTCTCCTTCTCCTAGGAGAGGTGCCTTGCTCTGTGGCCAGCACCCTGCAGGCTCCCCACTCCCTTCCTGATCCTTGGCTGCCTCTTAGCACTTGCCCCTGCCGGGAAGGGGCAGAGCTGCCTTGAGGCCTAGTCCTTGGCTCCAGAGCCCAGTCTTTAGTTTTCACGTTAGAAACATTTTGTTACAAAAGCAGCAGATAAACAATGTAAAAAAGAAAATGCAGGTGAACAGAAATCAAATCGGAGCACTGAGTTTTCGCCACTTAGAGGTTGCCCCAGTTAACAGCCTCCACCTTTTCCCACGTGTGCGTGCGCGCCTGTGCCCTTCAATAAAATGAGATCGTGCTGTGAGTGCTGCCTGCCTGCCTGCCTGCTGGGTTTGTTATAATCGCCATTCCGTGTCAGCGTATTTTCATCTCCGATGCCCTGCCGCCATCGTTTACCCCAGTCGCCCCTGAATGTCCAGAATTATTCTGGTACCACACACCTGGCTGTTGCAGTCCTAAATTCCCTCCTGATCTACACAGCAGCCCTCCCACACACTCACAAACACATGCACATGTGCACACACCTTTCCTCTCCACTGCATGACTGACTTAAGGCCCTGGCCCGGCCTGCTCCAGGACACCCTATCTCATGCGCGTTCAGACCCAAACCCCCTCTCCCTGGACTTCAGGAGTTTCTGAGAGCTACCAGCTCTACTGAGCACATACTGGGTGCCCAACACGGGCCATCTGCTGGCGGGCTTCATCCCTATGAATCCCCCTCGTTCATTCACCCGCCCTTAGCCTTCCTTGCCTTGGACATCTCAGCCCCTGTGCTAACACAAGCCAGACAGTTGACCAAACTGCCAAAGAACACGTGCAGTCTGTGTAGAACCAGGCCTGGAGACACTACCTCCCTCCTCCAAGGAAAAGCTGGCACCAGCTTGAATGAGCCCTCTGTGACTTCTCAAAACCGAAACAGCCAAATACAGGTGTCCCAGTGTTGCTCAAGGGAACTTTCAGTGCTTAGTAGAATCCCAAAGCATCAGAGTCAAGAGGACTCTTGGAGAGCACACAGATCCAAGTCCAAAGAGGGCAAGAGACCTGCCTAAGGTCACACAGCCAATCCGCCTTGTCCTCTTTCTTGCCTTTTGGTTTTCTCATGACTGGGGTGTCACAGGAAGAGCCCTGAGTGCAGGGATCTGTCTCAGGACCTCACTTTGGCACTCCTGTGTGACGAGCAGGGATTCCTCCCCTGCCTCTCCAGCCTGGGCTCTCAGTTTCCTCACATGCAAAATGCCAGGCTGTGTGCTCAGCCCCTCAAGGTATCATCCATCACATTTAATCCCATGGCAGTCCTTTGGCATGGGTCACAGGACCACAGTCCCTTGTCAGAAGTCCTGAGGCCAGGAGCAATTTAAGGTTTGTTGCAGGTTTTAGGGACAGTGCCCCTAAAGATCTTCTCCCTGGTGGTATCTGAGTCAGCCCCAGCTGCCCTGACTGCAGCAGAGTCCCACTAAGCAGGGTGAAGATCGCCTAGGTTGGGTTTGCCGACAAGTGAGTTTGAGTACCAAGCTTTGGGCTCCCGAGCGTCCTGGATTGTGGGCTGAGTTATCTTCTCATTTATCAGAGAAGCAGATGGACAGACACTCCCTCAGATGGGCCTGGGGACTTGCCTGGGGCTGAACCCCACTGGTCTGGCTGGATGAGCTCCCAGGCTGCAGGCTCTAACTAGGACCCATCTTTGTCTCCCAGGTGAGAAGATGCCGTGCTGGGCCCTGCAGTCTGAGCCATTATTCTGTGCTGTGCGTGCTAGGGACAGGGGCTTCAGGGCCTGACCCAGCTATCAAGTCAAGCCAGAGTCTTCCATCTTACTTACTTTTCCCCACGAAAGACTATAATATGATGAACAAGGTTGGAGAAAATGGCCCAGGATGGGGCACGGTGGCTCACACCTATAATCCCAGCTACTTGGGAGGTAGAGATAGGAGGATTGTGGTCTGAAGTTGGTCCTGGGCAAAAGCACAAGACCCTATCTAGAAAACAGCTAAAGCAAAGAGCTCAAGTGGTAGAGCATCTGCCTAGCAAGTATGGGACACTGAGTTCAAACCCCAGTACTGCCAGAAAGAACAACAGACAACAAAACACAGTAAGTGGGACTGTTCAAGAGTGTTTTAAATCTAAGGAGAACACCCTTTCTGCGGCCTTTGCACAGTTCACCAAGTGCTCACGGGACACCCAGGCTGTTCTGGGGTGCATCTGGCCTAGACCTAGAGAAAGGCTCTGTCAGCCCCTCAACTGTCAAAGACTTCAGGATCTGGCCCCTAGTTCATGGGCACTGCTCGTTCAGCAAACTTTGACTGTATGCCTCCCATGCTCAGGGAACCAGGCTGACCTCAGGGAAGCCAGGGAACTGGCCAGCGTTGCTCCTGTCCTCGTGGGCATGCTGGCCCCTGGTTCTGGGTGCTTTCCCGTCAGTTCCCTCCACCTACACCTAGAGTAAGCCCATGAGGAAAGCGAGTGAGCCCCACTTTACCTATGAGAAAACGGAGGCCCAGAGAGGAAGGCCCTGCTCCAAGTCACATAGTCGTCAGGTGCAGAAGTGAGGCCCTGAGACAGATATCTGGCTGCCAAGGTCAATGCTCTTCCTTGCTGCCTTGGCTGCCTTTGTCCCAGTCTGGCAGTTGGAGGACATGACCTTAGAGGAAGAGGCTCCCCTGGACCCGTGCACCTCCCGTCTGCTGTCGAGACAACACATCTGCTCTAGGCCTATTGACCTTCACTGGGTGGGGGCCTTCTGCAAACGTGCCGGCCTCATCCGTGGCGGACATCAGATGCCTCTTGCTTACCCCAGGTTACCATCTCTTGCCATCTGCCTCAGAGAGGCAACTCCGCTGTTTGAGAAGAGTTGTCTGGCCATCAAAAACACTCCCTGATAGAGAACCACGAGTATTCATACTCTGCAGATGGAGAAACTAAGGCACAGAGCTAGGATATGTCCTGTCCATGGCCACACGACATGTTTGCAGCAAGCTGGGACCTCAGCCCTAGCTTCTGAACACCTCAGGCACTGTGTGGAGCTGGGGCAGGCTTGACCAAGGAGAAAGGGCAAAGGGGCCATTACTGTGACCTTGCTGGCCTGTAAGATGCCAGTTCCCCAACCCATGCCTTCAGTGAACTCTGATAGTCATCTCCAAGGAGGCTGAAGGCAGCAGTCGTGGTGATGGTGCTGGCGGGGGGGTGGGGTGGCGACATCAAGGCCAGGATCAGAACTTCCATCTCCACCTGATTTCTGTGACTGAGAACATCCAGAAACCTTGGGATCCAGAGGTTTTTGACTGCTGTGTGATAAGAGGAGTAGCTCTCCCTCTCTGGTCCTTGGTCTCCTGTTTCTGAGGATGTTCTTTCCAGCGCAAGGCCTGTGGTCTGGTCTTATTTTCTGTGCACCCCACACTACTCCAAAGCTTGAGTTTCCAGTTCACAAATCTTCAGGGGCCAGACAGTGCTACAAACAAGGCAGGCTAGGGAAGGATGAAGCAGGCTGTTTACTCCAGCTCCAGCCAACTGTCGCCCTGTGTGTGCAGGGTCGGGGGCGTGTGGCCCCACTGTCCAAGCTTGTCTCTCTAATTTGTTTTTGGGTGGGGATGGAACCCAGGCCCTCCCACATGCAAAGCAAGCACTGCACCACTGAGCCACAACCCCAGCCCTCTGTATACTTTTTAAGAGAACTCAGAAATCTGGACACTTTGGTAAAATTTAGTTTTTAAATGCTGTTCAGCAATACAGAAAAACCAATTTTTAAAAAATGGCCGAGTCAAGCTGGGCTGCAAACTGAAATCATCCCTGGGGTGAGATGGGCAGTGGGGAGGACAGGATGGGGGTACCCCATAGGAGGACCCGCCCGCAGAGTCTGATTATGAGTGTCCTTGGTGCCGTGAAATGGCAGGCGGGGTGGTTGGTGGCAGGGGCGCCAGTGGTCGGGTGCAGAGCTTGTCCCTGGGAGGCACAGATGGCATTTTTTTTTTTTTATCAGCGTCAGCATTGGCTTCTTTCTGCTCTGATGAATAGATTCTAAAGAGGCAGTGACATTATTCGAGATAACAGAAGGAACAGGAAAAGGGTCAGCCAGGGAGAGAAAATGGCAGAGCCAGCAGATAAAGGGGAGGCCCAAGGGGGCGGGGCACCCTGGCTAGGGTCCCCCCACGGTGACCCCCTAGCGTGACTCCCCGCAGTGGGGCTGGAATGCAGCCCGACCCAGGCCAAGGAGGCCCAGCCAGCTGCGTCAGGCCGCCTGCCCCCGCCTGTCCCCACTCTGCTGCTGGCCGCCCATTCCGCCTTTTCAATTCGATTCAATTAGGCCTCCCCGCTTGCTCGGAAGCTTGTCTCCTCTGATATCCAGCCTAACTGACAGGGGATTAGTGCTATTTGTATTACACGCACACTCTCGCTGCTAAACCGCCAGCAGGGCCCAGGGACCTGGGTTATTTATGGAGCCGGTCACAGTACTGTCCCTCTGGGACCTGCTTCCTTTGGAGGGGGAATTGGGGGTCTTGTCCTCTGCTGCCCCCTTTCCTGATCCTGGAGACTGAGAGTCTGGCCAGTGAACCCCAAGAAAGGCCCAGCTGGAACTGAGTTGAGATCCCACTTCTACCACTTGTGGGCTGTGCAATATCGGGCAAGCAACATCACCTCTCTGAGCCTTAGTTTCTTTATCTAAAAAACCGACCCAATTAATCAACCCTCTGGTTGTGGAGCTTAAGCCAGGTAACAGGTAACAGGTATAGTGATTGAGCACAGCACCTGCATATTCTTTTCACCTGTCTGTTCACAGAATGTGCTGGTCTGTACCAGGCACTGCTCTGGGTCATGGAGGAAGTAGTGGTGCACCAAGGAGCCCCCGGGGCCTGCCTGCAGGAGGGTTACATCCCAGTGCAGGAGATAAAATAGACATGAAATCCCTCAGGCAGCTGCATGAGTCACACAGGAAGGGTCGGGCAGATGGAGGGATGATGTGACCAGCCTCTGCTTGCTGTTCCCTTGGCCCGGGACCCTCCTCTCCCCCTGCCACTCTTCACCTGGCTGGCTTCACGTCTCAGTTTACTTGTCCCAGAGCCCTTCCTTCCCAGTGCCTTCTAAAGTAGCGCTCCACCTCTCCTTTGCTCTACTTCTAAACTATGTCACCCTTTGTTAACTTACTGAATTGCCCATCTGCAGCTCCCAAGGGCAGCCTCCCCCCATCTAGTTTTCTGAATGAATGTAGGAAGAAATGAAGGAGTGAATGAGTGAGTAGGGGAAGAGTCAGAAATTGGCCCCTCTCACCTACAGGGGCTGCCCTACTTAGTTTAGGAAAACTGGACGCCCTAAGTTCACTTCCCTGGGCCTCCAAAGGGGTTGCTGAGTCTTGGGTGGGTAGGGTCAGATCGTGGTCAGAAGGTGTGGGTAAACCAAGCACGGTTGTAATCTCAGCTACTCAGGAGGAAGAGGCAGGAGGATGGAAAATTTGAGTCCAGCCTGGGCAAAGTTAGCAAGAACGTATCTCAAAAACAAAGGGCTGGGGGCATGCAAGTGGTAGAGCACCTGCCTAGGAAGCAGAGGCCCTGGGTTTAATCCCAGTGTCCCTCATATCCTGTCTATACCCAATGGGAAGGAAGGACCTTCATGGACCTTGCCTCCCCGCTATCAGGGGCAAGTGGTTATCTGAAGGAATGAGGCCCAAGACAAGTCCTCATGCAGGGAGGGAGGGTGTTTAGAGGGGGAGGAGGCCAGTGCTTTTCACTAACCCCTTCCTCACTCCATTTACTCAATCCTGTAGGGGAGCTGGCCCTGGGAAAGTGCAGCTCTGAACATTTATAAAATCCAGTGCACTAAACCCAGCCCCACTCGTGGCCTCATGTCATGCCCACAGCATCTTTCAGTGGGAAGGGGGTATCAGCTCCATTCTCCAGAAGAGAAAACAGAGGCCCAGAGCAGTGATGGGGGGCCTGATATCATCAGAAAGAGACAGAACCCAAATCAGACCCAGCTCATCAACCTGACACCTGCTTGTTCTAATACTGCAGTTGAGCCCATGTTGTAGGTCTTACTAGTCCCATTTCACAGATGAAGATGCTGAGGCTCAGGGAGATGAAGTAACATGCCCAAAGCCAGGCAGCTGGTAAGTAGGATGCAAGCCCAGGTCCTGTGATTTCAAAGCAGCCTTCTCTCCTCAGCTTTGGACAATCTGAGTGTCGTGGACAGCAGGCAGTTGGCCTGAGTCTTAATAGCTGAGCCAGCATTTCTTCCTAGGGCCAGCTTTTTGGCCAAGGACTGCGTTGGCTGAAGCCCAAGTGGCAAGTAGACAAACAAGTGGACTGCCTGAGTTCAGACTGCATGCTGGACTCTGGGATCTTGGGGTGAATGTGGCCTGTCCCTGCCCTCTAGGGATCACAGATCAGAGTGAGCTAAGCAAACAGACTGTCACAATAAAGAGTGGCAGGATTTGAGTTGCTGTGGGGGCCTGGGAAGGAAAAGGGTAAGTTTCCCAGTCTAGAGCAGGATGAAGGAGGGCTTCCTGGGGGCAGAGTCAGCTGGGTGGCATTTGAGCTGGGCTGGGCTGAGGTGAGGGAGGGCGTCTGGGCAGCAAAGGCATCCCAGTGAGCATCCCTGTAGAATGTGGGGGGAAACCAGCCACAAACAGTTGAGGTTCAGATGGAGCCTGTTATATGTAGAAGGCAGGACCTGATTTGACAAGAAGCCAGGCTGGGCTCTGGGGAGCCAGGGTGGGTGTTGGGGTGTGGAGCAGGGTCACAATTATGCTTTAGAAAGCCCTCCAGCTGTGGCATGGGACAGGGTGGGGAGAGGCATTGGGAGTGCAAGGCTCAACAAGGCAATTGCATTAGTCAAAAGGTACTGGAGGCGTGGCTCAAGTGGTAGAGCATCTTCCTGGCAAGCCCAGTCCTGAGCTCAAACCCCAGTACCACCATTAAAAACAAAAAATAAAAAAGGGAGGTGGCAGATTGGAGAGTTTCCTGTCAGCTTTGGAGTCCCCCTTGCCTCCCTGTCAGGGAGTAAGCATATCTGGTTTGCAGTTGTCTCTTCTTAGGGTGGAGCCTCTTTGTTGAACCCTGGCTGACATGGAAGCCTTTTGTAACAGTTTCTTCTGCAGCTGTGACAAAGCTCCACAAACTGGGTGACTTTAAGCTTGACATGTGTCCTCTCCATTCTGAAATCGAGCTGTCAGCAGGAGCACGTTCCTTCTGAGGCTCCAGGTGGAACTCTTCCTTGCCTCTGCCTGGCTCCTGGCAGGGAATGTTGGTCCTGGGTGTCCCCAAGAGTAGCTACACATGCTCATCCTCACCTGTGCTCACTCACATGGCCATCTTCCCCCATGTGCTTGTCCTCACCTGGCATTTCCTCTTCTCAGAACGACCCGTCTCTGGATTAGGACCCATTCTGACGATCTCAACTTAACTTGGTTACATCTGCAAAGACCTGTGTTTCCAAATAAGGTCACATCACAGGGACTGGGGACTAGGACTTCAATATGTCTTTTAGGGGGACATGATTCAGGCTGGCAGGCTTGTTTGCATCTGTCTGCCATCCCTAGCACAGCACCTGGCATATGTCAGTGCCCAGAGGGGAGCTGGGGAACGAGTGAATGAGAGGAGAAAAGTCGGGGTGTCTGGCGATTCTCCCTGGTGGCCCCAGTCTCTCCTGCCAACAGCAGCAGCCATGGCCCGCTTGGCATCTGGACGAGGCAGGTCTCCTGGGAACACCTCTCCTGAGGCTTGTTCTCTGAAAGAAGCGGTGTTGATGTCAGCAGCTGCCTGTCACTTTCCTTTCCCAGCACAGTCGCAACTGTCAGAATCAGCAAAAGAGTCATTGCCAATCTTTGCATTCGAGATTTTATTGGCAGTCTTGTTCTCACCCAAAAAACCCTCTTTCTCTATGTTGGCATCTTCATCAGGCAAGCCTGGAGATAGGAGGGGGAGCAAGGGCTGGCTCTTGAAAACAGGTGCCACTGGTGCCACTAGCCTGGGGTCAACAGAAACAGAAGACCCTGGTGGTGGAGGTCCAGGCTCCAGGCCAGCTGCACGTCATCTCCTCCAGGGGGCAAAGGGGAATGAGAAGCAGGGAGGGAGGGGTAGCACCCTGGGGGCCCCTGGAAATAGACACAGAGGCCAATTATGTTTATTCAGAAAAGTACCAGGTCCTTCTCCAGCCCTCCCTGGGGGCATCGGGAGCCATGCTGTTAAACCCACCCTGGTGAGGCTCTAAGCCCAGAGATGGGCACCTCAGGAAAGTTCTGCCCCCTACAGATCCTCAAGGTGCCATCTGTCAAATGGGAGTACCAGGGAACTTCCAGTGGCCATTTTCTTCTTCATTCCCTCCCAGAATCTGGAGAGGTGAGTGCTATCAAGAACTCACTTTAATGACGGAGAAAAAGGCTAAGAGAGATGAGGTGGCCTGGCCAAGGTGACCACAGCAGAGAAGAGGCGGGGGCTGGGTTTTAACCCAGATGGTGAGGTCTGGTGGCACACCTACCTTGGAGTAAGTAAAGGGTCAATAGAGCACTATGCACCATAGGAAAAGCCATCTGTTATTGTTGCTTCTAGCACCAGTGGGATCAGGCTCCTCTGTCCCAAGGACTCTCTGGATATCACGGGGTGGTGACAATAACAGGATGGTCCAAACGGCCTCCAAGGACATGGGACAAGCTCAGGGGTTGTCTGTTGCTGAGGGACTCTGTTGGAGGCTCAGTTCCACTCCATGCTGCGGTGGACCCCACCTCTGTGCCTTTCTCCTGGCCCCAGCAGGGACCTGTGCCCCTTCGCCATGTCCAAGCAGTGCAATTAGGAAATTGAGGCACACAGAGCTCCTGCCTTTCCTAGAGCTACTGAGCCAGAGAGGCAGATAGCACACTTAAAAACAGATTCTGGAGTAAATGAGATGTGTGTTTGAGTTCTGGTGCAGCCACTGGTCAGCTAGAGACAAGTAACCAAACCTCCTGGAGTCCCCATTTCATCCTCTATCCAATGGGACGATAAAAAAGCCCCCTGGTAAGATCAAAGGACCCTTTGGTATGGAACAGAAGGCACTGCACACATAGAAAAGGCAGAATTTTAGCATCTAGGAGGTTCCTCCAAACCCCTTTATGGTGCACAGGAGGAAACTGAGGCCCAGAGACGGGAAGTGGGTTCTCTTAGCCCTTTCCAAGCAAAGACTCAAGGCTCAGTCTCTGGACTCCTGGGCCAGTGCTGTCAGCAGAGTCCCCTCCGACCTTGCCTGCCCATCTCCCTGTGACTCTGGCCCCTGTGGCTTCGGGAGCCAGAGGCATGGCCCGCAGGGAGGAATGCCATTCTCCCTCTCCCCGGCACTCTGAAGGTTTTGAAAGTTAAAGTATTACCGTTGGCTTTGTTGTTGCCTAACTACGACAGACAAATTGAGAACCAGTTGTCAAAATGTCAGCGCACAACAAATCAACATGCGAAACGAGTCGCAGTGCTCTGTGGTGTATAATTAAACAAAAAATCCCTTTTAGAAATTTCAGCGAGCGTTGGTTCCACTTTATATTTGTCTGTGTGATTAATAAAGGCAGCTAATTTTCAGACTTTAAAAACAGCTAGAAAATAGCTCCTAATTACATATTAGATTCCTAGCGGCCCCCGCTGAGCTCTGCCGGCATTGGTGGGCCGAAGAATTTGGCACAGGCTTAATTGCATTCTGAGCATCATCTAATTTTAGTTAAATGTAATGTAATCAGCAGCAGATGTCTGAAATAAAATATGAATTATGAATATGATGAAATTTCATTCTTGAATAAAAAAGTAATTTGCTATTTAGTTCATTAAAGTCTTGGAGGTTTATTAGGAACAGGTATATGGAGCCTGGCGAGGTTATGGATTAAATGATATCTGGGAGAAAGAGACCTTGAAGGGTTGGGAAACTTCATTCAGGCATGCCCAGTTATGATTAATTACTGTGGGGCTGGGGGAGACCGTGAGGCTGGGGGAGACCACCTGGCCCATAACTACCTCAGGCCCTTTGAGGCAGAACAGAGTTTTGGGGCAAGAGGACGTAAAGGGGAAAGCCCTATGCTACCCTGGCATCCATCCCCCCAAGACCAGTGTCCCTGGCTTCTGAGATGGGCAGAGTGGATGGCTTGCCCCTGGTGACACCACCTGTGCCAGACACTATGCTGGGCTTGATGACAGCATGGGATGGGAGATCGGCATCCCAGGCACTTATATCTGGGTTCTGCCTCTCACTGTGTGAGGTCTGTGTGACCTTGGGCCAGGCCTTGATTTTCATTTTTATAAAATAGGTCTAATCATAGCTTCTATCAGACACTCTGAACACACCTGGAATATGGCAAAGCCACAGTTTCATGTTGGCTACTGTTTAGGTTGTTACTCTTAGTCATAGAGATCATATAAAGTCAGTATTAAAATGCTTCATTTGTTTTGCAGAGATCGCAAACTCTATTTTGTCCTTCAGTCAAGGCTCAGAGAGGCTAACCAACCTCATCAGCTTGTCATTGTCAGAATTGGGATTTGAACTCAGGACCATCCTGTTCCCAGTGCTCCCCACTGTAACCAAAGCGGTTCTGGAGAGCTGAGCTGACAGTGGTCCCAGCTTGAGGATTCTAGAGGGAGTTGGGGCTTATCAGTGCCAGGTGGATTTAGAAAGACCAGAATGATGGGTGGGCAGAGAATCAAGGCCACCTGCTGGGCTCTGGCAGAAGCTGTTTTGGACAGGTCAGGGACAGAGGCTGCCTCTCCACCCCCCTCTCTGTTCACACCACCAATAATTTCCTGCAATTACCTGGAAAAGATTAATTAGCAAAGTGCACCATATTGACTCAAGGCTGCCCCAGCGATCAATAACTCAAGAGTCTCCAGGGGGCCAGGAGAAAGGAACTGAATTGGAAAATGGAGGAGGCTCCACTGGGGCTTCAAACCCTGTTTTGCAGCACTGAGGAAGGCTGGTCGTCTTTGTGGGTCAGAGCCCAGCTCTGCACAGCTCCCTGTGGACTCTGAGAAGCTCTCTTTGCCTTTTGGGACCTCATGTAAGATGGGGCGCTATCTGCTCTACCTTAGGATCTTACTTCTGTTCCCTGAAGTTCTGGGAGGGGAGCAGTCTCCCTGAGGCCATAGTGGTAGGAAGGGGAATGGCCACTGGGGAAGGAGGCACCTCTCTTGGGATTGGCTTCACTTTGCTGACACGGCAGCCTGCTGAGAGCATACCAGATTCACTGTGGCTGCCATGCCAGGGTGAAGGAGACCATATGGGCTTTCCAAAGAATCATCAGTGTACAGCCCCAAATAACTCTATTGATCCTGGTGTTTGGTCAGTGTGGCAGGTTAAGTGTAGCTGCAGAGAGTTGAGTGTAGCCCATTGCGGTGGCTCACACCTGTAATCCTATCTACTTGGGAAGCAGAGATTGGGAGGATCTCCATTGGAGGCTAGTCCGGGTAAAAAGTTAGTGAGATCCCGTTTCAATCAATAACCTGGATGTGGTGGCACACACCTATGATCCCAGCTACCTGGGAAGCACAGATAGGAGAATCTAGGTCTGAGGCCATTCCTGGGCAAAAGCAAGACTATCTGAAAAATAACTAAAGCAAAAAGAGCTGGGGTGTGCTCAAGTGGTAGAGCACCTGCCTAGCAAGTGCAAGGTCCTGAGTTCAAGCCCCAGAACCCCTCCCAAAAAGAAAAATGAGTTGAGTGTCAGTGTATCCATGGGGGAGGGGTATTAAGATGCTAGCCCTGGGAGATAGGTGATGAGTGTTCAAATTCTGACTCTTCTTCTCCCCACATGCTGCCTTCTCACCCCTGAACTGGTCTTCTCACCCCTCTGAACCTCAGTGTCTTTCTATGTAAATGGCACCATCCATGGGGTGGCTGGGAGTCTCCTGTGGCATTGTGGATGCCATGGCCAGCCCAGTGCCTGCACAGAGCAGGTGGAGGGCAAATGGAAACTGCAGTCATGATGAGCTGCTGGAGTCTCAACCTGTGCCAGCCTCCCACCAGCCCCCCCATAATCAGTCAGCATCCCCTGGGCTGGAACAGTGAAGAATTCCGTCAAGGGGGTTCTGTATACATGGGTGTGAATGAACCAGGGTCTAGAGATAGCACGCCCCCCCAGGTCTGATGGCACAGTAATGGAGTTACCAGACTCAGAAGGATCTATAGCCTTGAGAGGCTGTCAGGGGACAGAGTTGATACCCCAGAATCTCCCTCTTCTCACCTCCAGCCTTCCACTGAACAAACCTGCCTGGAATTCAGAGTGCAGGAACCCTGACATGCCGCCTGTGGAGGTCAGCTTCCCGGGGTGTAGAGCTGGACAGGGAAAGGGAGTGGACAGGCAGTAAGAGGAGGAATTTGGATGAGTATTGTATGGGGCAAGTTTCTGGGAGGGAGTGGGCACGAGGTGGTCCCTCATAGGCGTGGGTCTCTCCATGGGACCTCATCCCGCCTGAACCAGGGCTCCTGGACAGTTTCAGAGGACAGCTAGACAGGTGTGACGTGCCAGTTCCCAGCTTACTTGCTCTTGCCCAGGGCCGAGTGGCTCAGCTCTCGGATCAAACGGCCACCTCGGCTGAGTCCTGAGCTAGCATTGAGGTATCAGAGGTCTCAACATAAAACATGTGCTTCCTGCCCTTCCCACCTGCTGCCTCGTGAGCCCCTGTGGCATCGCCCATTCATCTGAGACTGGTTGGGCCCCTGCCATGTGCCAGACCTACTCTGGGCCCCAGCCCATAGCTGTAGTGAAGCTGAGAACCATTTGTCCAGCAATAAAACTGGTCTGAGCAGCTTCCAGACTCAGGGGACACAGCAGCCACAAAGACAGCCCAGAGCCTCACTGTAAGCAGACCTGAACTAGAATTCCTGGAGTCTGCGTTCTTAATGAGGTGTGGAGGGTGGCCAAGACATTGGTGAGTAGCACCCATCAAGGGAAAAAAACCTTCCCATATTGTCAGCCAAGGACCAAGGGAGCTGTCCTCAGTGTGTGGGGAGGGGAAGACCCCTGTGTGCAAGCAGCCGTCAGTCCTGGACATAAGCAGAGCATGGAGGGATCTGGGAAGGTGAGATGCTCAGGTGCCTGTCCTCCCCTCCCTTCCCAGGACCTCTCCCCAACTGCCTCACCTCCCACCAGGACCCAAGGGCGCCTTCCTGCCGCCCCTGGCCACTCCCCAGCCTGGGTCAGCCGCCTGTCCCTGCTCTATCCATCAAGGGCATGACAGCCGAAATTCATTTGAAGATGAAGAAAGTGCTCGCTAATCCGTTCTGCAAGACATTGATAGACTAGCAGCTCCGGGAGAATTGCACGGCAGTAATGAAATTAGGCTAAAACTGCTGGCGGATTGCAGATAATTGCCCTTGTCTGTCACGAGGAATAACATCTCCCAAATTCAACAGAATGATTGTTCAAGTTGCAGGAATTTCTTTTCTTTTTTTAAAGAAAGGCAAGAGAGGTGAGACCATCCAGGGCTAGGAGCCTTTGCCGAGCACTGGCCTGGGACTGAGCAAGTGGACACTAGCGTGCTGACCACCCCTCCTATCCAGCCTCAACCAGAGGGACCAAGGGACATGAAGAAGACAGTCCTGTGACATTGTTCCCAGGGTCCGGAGCCTTGATTTCCCCTCGGATGCCTCTGCCAGCTTGTTCCAGCTGGTAAGGCCCTGGGGGAAAGCAGGGAGCTGGGAAATCTTGGGGACCTGGGCTACAGCAGTGACAGCTGTGGTTGGAAGAAGGATCACAGGCTGGGTTACAGCTGCATTTGCATGGTGTGAGACATCAATTCTTCATATGAGAGAAGGGACTGTGCAAGGGGCAGCTGCTAGAGCGCCCCCTACCCATGCCCAGGCACTGCCGTGGGGATCTGTGTTCCTAGAGAAGGGACCAGTTAGGGACCACAGGTTTCCTAGACTGTAGGTACGATCAGCAAGTAGCTGGCACTCCGTCATACAGGCAATGCAAATGTCCTAGAGAGTTCAATGTCAGCAGCAGCACATGTGAATGTCAGCTCGATGGGTCTTTTCAGGGTTATCAGTATTGCATGTGTGATGTCAATATTATTGGATGATGTCAGTAACACCTGAATGTCAACATCGTGCTATGTCCAAATGTCAGTTGCCCGGAAAGCTTGGGTGTCCCACGCATAAGAAATTGGAATGTCAACATCATGGACTATTAGAGCAGAATTTGGAAACTGAAAAGAGGTGTAGGGGTTGTTCCAAACTTCATTTGACAATGTAGAAACTATAGCACAGAAAGATTAAGTGATTTGCCCAAGGTTACACAGCAAGAAGCAGCCTAAATGTGAGCTTCCTCAAGGTCATAATTTTGTCTTGACCAGCCCTTCCTCTCCTCCAGGCTGCACCCAACAACAGTGTGTGCCCTGGTGCTTGGTTCTTGAGGATACCCACGCTCTGGGATTTACAGCGAAGACTCCCAGAATCCTCTAGCCTGCTAACTGAAGAGTTGTCAGTGTCATTAATCAGGTGCCATTGACCGAGTCATAGTTTCCTCATTCCTTTCCATCAACTAGGGTCTGTCGAGGCTTAGTATGTTGAGGCACAGTGCTGGCAGTGAGGCAAGGCTGTAAGGAAGGTAACAGAGTGGACTGGAGGTTCTGGGAGGGGCGTGTGACTCCCACTAAGGTCTTATGTTTGGGAAGGCTTTAGCAAAAAGATGGCTTCTGAGCAGGGTATGAAGGAGTGGAAGGGTTTTCATTAGCAGCCTCAGCTAGGATTGGGGGAGAGGCTGGGCCTGGGGGTAGAAACATTTGCCCCAAGTGGGAGGGAGGCCCAGACGCAGTGTGTAGTGATGATGGCTCCTGCTGGTGTAAAGCAGTTTATTAATGTCTTTCCATCTATCAGAGATCATCTGCCCCTCACAAGATCCCTGACAGCCCCAGGTCTATCATCCTGGATCTGTGGTTCTCAAAGTGTGGTCTGCACACCTTCCAGAGGATGAGGTCAAAATCTTTTTTGCAATATGCTAAGACGTTATTCACTCTGTTGAGATTTATAGCAATGGTGCAAAAGTAGTAGAGGAATAAAATTGCTTGTAGTACATGACTGTGATAGAGCACTCAGGAGGCTGAGGCAGAGTTGGCAAGTTCAAGGCCAGACTGGGCGACTGGCCCAGGCTGCTGACCTTGTAGCATGAACAAAGTCTACAAATTGTAATAGCACTTGTGTCCTTCGCCCCAACCACTCTGTCAGTTAAAAAGCCACTTTCACTTAAGAATGCCCTTGATGAGAACTAAAAACATTATTAATTTTTAAAGATCTCAACCTCTGAGAGAACAGCTGTTAAATATTCCGTGTGACAAAATGGGAAGACTACTCGTGGCTACAGCAAAGCGACATGTGACCGTTTTGAGTCGTGAGCCCCACTGGCCACCCTTTTCACGGAAACAGCATTTTACTTGAAAGAATAGCTGACTAACAAACTAGTGCTTTTCAGACTTGGATATTTGGCAGATATGTTCTCAAAACTGAACAAAGTTGCCTGTCAACTGACAGCATTTGTTGCCAGTGATAACATTTGACTTTCAAGTGAAAATGAGAATTTTGGGGAACTTGTATCTGCCACTGTGGTTTGACGGCTTCTACTGAAATGCTTTCCCGAAGACATTGGTGATAATATGAAGGAATGTGGCTTTTTCTCTATTATGTTATAAAACAGGTCAACCTTTGGAAGAGTTGCATACCTCAGTAAAGCAATATTTTTCCAATGACCAATGCATAATGTTACGAAATGAATAAAAAAGCCATTCAATGTGCAAAGCAGACCAATGGGTTCTCCTTGAACAGGAAATTAATTGATGTGGTTTCAGAGTCTACATTGTAACTAGTCATTAGGAAACTGCTACCTGCAGACTTTTGCTTAGTGTCAAAGAATATCAACTGTGCAAGGTGGTACATGCCCACAGTCTCAGCACTCAGTAGGCCGAAGCAGGAGGATCACAAGTTCAAGGCCAGTCTGAGCTACGTGGGGAGAACTTATCTCAACAAAACAAGAAGAAGGGAAAGGAAGTGAGGGAAGGAGGGAGGAAAGGAAGGAAAGAAAGGACAGAGGGAGGAACAAAGAGAGAGACAGAGAAAGAGAGCTATTCCTGTAATCCTAGCTACTTAGGAGGCAGAGATCAGGAGGACCGAGGTTCAAAACCAGCCCATGCAAATAGTGCATAAGACCCTATCTCAATAAATCCCATCACAAAAAAAAAAAGGGCTGGTGGAGTGGCTCAAGGTGAAGGCCCTGAGTTCACACCCCAGTACTGTTAAAAAAAAAAAAGAGAGAGAGATTGGAAGGAAGGAAGGAAGGAAGAGAGGGAGGAAGGGAGGGAGGAAGGAAAATATCTACAATGATTTAAAAAGACCATCTGGATCCTCTTTTCTTTCAAGCTGAGTACCTGTGCGAGGTCTGATATTCTTCCCATACTTCATCCAAAACATGCCCAACAACTTGAATGTGGAAGCAGCTAGAAGAAGCCAGCTGTGTGCTATGGAGCCAGACATTAAAGAGATGGGCAACAATGTAAACCAGTGAACAAACCATTTTCCACTTGCAGAAACAGGCTTAGAAAGGCAGAACTCAGATCAAATCCCTTTGCTGCTAGATCTGGGTCACTGACCTTCTAGAATCAGATGGGCCAAGGTCTTCTCATGTCTCCTGCCCAGGTCCCTGGGAGGTGGGGCAGGCACAAAGCCAGACCCTGACACATTGGTCCTGTTACCCTCCTGCCCAGGGTGGATGGGGGCCAGGCCCTGGGCACTTAACTGGCTACCAGCCCTGTATCCCCGGGCCTGGCACAAAGTGACCAGGGTGTTTTGGTAATGGACCGTGGGCGGGTGGTGGCTGGGTGAAAGAGTGAGCTGGCCCCGGCCTGTAATGCCTCACGCACCAGGTCTGGCACGGGTAATTTACTGCCACCGACAATAGCATATTTCACTTCCCGTCACCCCGATGAAGATTAGTTGTGTTTGAAAGTGGCTGAGTACACAGTCAATTCTGCTTAAACGTTTCCAGTCAGCTGAGCACAGAGAATACCCCCCTCCGCCCCCATGCGTCTGTACCTCCTACAGCTCCTGGTGGGGCTCCACCCCAGGAAGATGCTACAGCTGCCACCAGCAGAGACTCAGGCAATGTGGAGGGAGAGATTCGGGGGGCTGCGCTGAGATCTACAGCTTTCTTTGACTCCACTTTTCAGACTGTCTTTTAAAAACATTCATTCAACAAACACTTCCCCAGGACTGGCCAAGGACATATGTATTGCTTTGAGTACAGAGAGAGCTCAAGGTCATGACTGCATTTGATCCCAGTAACATCCACAGGAGGCAGGTTTTATCTCAGTTTCCAAAAGACTGGGACCTAAGGTTCAGAGAGGTTTGGTAGCTTTCACAAAGTCACACAGCTGGTACCAGATGGAGCCAGGATTTGAATCAAGCCTGATGGGGTTTCTAAGTCTTGGATTGTTCCTGGTGGCCCTGATTCTGCAACCTTAAGCCCTGAGCTGGGCCAGATCATCTGCTCAGTCCAGCAATGGCCCCAGGGCTCTCAGACAAACTAAAGTAACAGCCCTGAGCACCCATGTTCCAGTTGACCAGCAGACTTGGGATACCTACGTTATGTAGGTGCCATGGTAGGACTAGGGTGCTGTGAGGCTGGACAGAGTCCCAGGCATGGAGTTTCACTTGTTGAGTGGAGATGCTGCCTTCAAACGCAGGCTTCTTGATGTCTCTGGTGGAGCAGAGTGGTTTGAGAATTGCCACGTCTAGGCCTGTCCCCACCGGGCTGCCCTGACACTCAGGTCTGGACTAGGGGTTCAGCTCCCAGCCCACTTCATTTTTCTCCCCAATATGGGAAGCATCCCAGACTGGAAGGGCCTCATGCATAACACACAAAGGGACATCAGCCTGTCAGACCAAGCCTGGTCCATGCCCACCCCTCAAATAGCCACCCCTTGGCTGCTCCTGGAGCCTAGAGGTGCTCACATGCCCGCTAGGCCTGGTCCAGGAGGATGGACCTTGGAAGAATCTCAGAGTCAGTTCTCTAGCCTTGGAAGCTGCTCAGGGCTGCTGAGAAGGGGATTTGGGATCCCGGCCTCTGGAGGGCAGTGAAGAGAGCCACAGGGTCCTGGTGGACACGTCCCCAGGCTCCTGGACCTCTCTACCCCATGGACAGGGGTCCTTAGACCCTCCGAGATGCAGGTGGTTCAGCTCCAAGGTGTGGCTGTCCCTAGGCAGCCTTGCTCACCGGGCAGCCCTCCTTTTGGCACTCCCCCAGCCCTTAGGCCAGCCCTTGATGTCCTCCAGGAGCTTCCAGGCCATGGAGACCATGTTGAGACCATGTCAAAAGTATGCTGTGGAGACTGGCCCTGTGCCACACCATGTGGGGCCTTTGTCACCGTGGTTGCCATGGTCACACTATAAATGGGGGACCTCTGTTGATCACCTATACTTGCCAGCTCTGCATGCACATAACCCCCACTCCAGAGCCAGGGAGGACACTGAGCCTCAGCTGCAAGGGGACACACCCTAGGAGAGACGGGGCCAGGTTCCAGGCAGGTCCGGGTCCCCATAGGAGGTCCTGGCACTCTGCTGTGGACCTGTAGAGTCAGGGAGCATGTGTGGATGCATGTGTGTGTGTGTGCACACACGGGAGAGCCACGCAAGAAACTGTCTCAGGGATTTCATTCCAGAGGGTGCCAAAGGACACTGTGTCTACTGGAGTGACACTGTGCAGTTACACTGTGTTTGTCCCTGTCCTGGGGACGCTTAGTAGTTGACCCTGTTGTTTGTGTGACATGGTTTATCATATCAGTGTGACCCTGGAGAGTGGATGGGACAGAGTTTAACTATGTCTGTGTGACACGGTCCAGGGCTGCTGTCCTCCAGTCATGGTTTTTCTCACTCTGTGTGGGACTTTGTGTGTGTAGGTGATGTCTTCAAGGACTGTCCAGGTGACCTAGTCAGTGAATGAGGACCCTGTTCCAGGACATTGTGACAGAAACTGTCAAACTGTGTGACACTTACCCTATGAATTTACTGTTTCATTCACTGTTTATCAGTCTCTGTGACACTGTCTGGATGATTTTGTGGGAGTGGGGGATCCCTGGTTATCTGTGTGTCTGTGACACCATTCAGTGCCTTGTATGTCCAAGCAGTGCTGGCTTCTTATGGACTGTAACTGACCTCAGACTGGACAGTCCCTGCTGGACTGAGTTTGGAGACCACTGGACTCCTCTGAGTTTCTGCCACACACCAGGTTTACCCAGTTCCAAGGCTGGGGAAACTGTCACAGAGACAGCAGCCCCAGGTAACCACAGTTCAGGGTGCCCACTTCTGCAGGTGACCTTGTCATCTCATCCTCCCTAACCACCTCCAACCCAGGGCAGACACCTCCCCAGCCACATCTACCTGGTGCCACTCTGGGACTCCCTAGTCCCTCCATGCAGCCATTTACCAAGATCCTTCTCAGGCACTGGGGTCATGATCTAGTCACATCCCCTGGAGCCTCAGTTTCCCCATCTGTAAAAGGAGAGGATCTTGCCAGGCACACGTCATGTGGGTCTGCTGCACCCTTTTCCAGCCCTGACTCCGGGGTGCCTATTGCACAACCTTGTGTTCTAGAGGAGCCTAGGACAGGAGTGTGTGAGCTTGGCCAAAGATTCCCTTGCTGTGTGACCTTAGAAATATTGCTTAACTTCTCTGGGTGGAAACAGAAAACGGCCTAAAAGAGGGCCTTGACAGTTTGGCAGTGTGGTTAAAAAAAACAACAAAACACTGAGGCTTTCGGTGTTCCAAGGGCACTGCTGTTACCACTGATAATGATGAGGTGGCAACTGCCATCTCTGCGTGCAGTCTGAGTCAGACACACTGGATGTTGCAGCTTGGGCCCCCTTTTATGTCCATGTTGTAGATGTGGAAACAAGTTCAAAGAGGGCAAGTGGTTTGTGTTAGGCCACATAGCAAGAGACTAACAGAGCTTGGTCCAAACCCACACTCAGAATGACCTCTAAGCTCCCCACTTTCGTCTCCAATAGGGATGAAGTGGGCAAGAATTATCCTCTCTTTTTACAGATGGAGAAACTGAGGCTCTATGAGATGTGACTCCTAAGCCAGTCCTCTTACCCACCCAGCCCCAATCTCTACTATCCTGAGTGCAAAGTACCATGACTGGGGTGAAGGGAGGACTGGGCAGGGAAAGAGAAAGGTTGCTGGGGACAAAGAGCTGCTGTGGCCACACAATGGTGACAATCAAAGCCGGATGACAGATGCTGGGCTTCAGAAGCAGCTCAGAGTCCACCTGCAGGTTCCTCCACACAATGGGGAACCTGTGCTGCTGGAGGGCACAATGGACCCTGTGTTGTGGGCTAGTCTCTCCCTGCACCGTGCTAGGCAGATGATTATGGCAACCAGTGCCTGGCCCAGAAGCAGGGGGAGGGGGTGGATGTATGGACAGTGGAGGGGTGCAGTGGGGAGCCCACCCACATGATATGATTCGGTCTCTTTTCTGGTCCAAACAGCCCACCATCAGTGACCTGTCACCATGCCTAAAGTGCAATTTGCTCTCTATTTCCTGGGCTTTAGGCAAACAACTGAACCATTTTAGAGCCTCAGTTGCTTCATCTGTAAAATAGAGATGATAGACCTTGCTTGTCAGAGGTGCTATGAGAATTTGCTGAGAAAGGCACATGAAATCACATACAGTAATGGCTTGAGGTATATTAGTTCCTTTTCAGAATGGATGGATGAGAGAGAGTAGATGAATGGAAGGACAGGTTGGTGAATGGATGAAAGGAAGAAGAAAAGGGAGGGAGGGAGTTAGGAAGGAAGGAAGGAAGGAAAGTGAATGAATGGATGAGTGCAAGAATGGATGAATGCATAGGTTGGTGACAGAAGGATGATTGCAAGATGGGCAGATGGATGGATGAAAGAATAGATGGACGTGTAGAAGAATGGCTGGGCAGAAGGAAGGATGAAAGAAATATGGATGATGAATGGATGGAAGAATAGATGATGGATGGATGAATTGGTGATGAGTGAGTGGATTGATGGTTGGATGGAAGGATTGGTGGACAGAAGGAAGGATGAGTGGATAGATGGAAGGATGGATGGATGGATGGATGGGTGGATGGATATGAGGTGAGAGTCTAGGTAGTCAGTGGGAGGAGGAATAGCCAATCAAATGATAGTCAGTGTGGTCGGATGAGGCAGCTTTGAGGATGAAAGCTCCTGGAGGACAAGTGATGTATATCTTGCAGCTCCGAATCCCACTCCTCGCCTGGGTCCCCACACCAAAAAGGTGCTCAGGGATCCCTTCTAGAATGAATGAGGGATGTGCTGCCAGTAGGCAAAGGCAGGGCCTTTCTTCCTGGATCCCAAGACTATGCTGACCAAAGCCCTGGAGTTTTCCATCCGTCTGCAGGCCCTTCCAAGGGACAGCATGAAGACTCCAGTCCCTCTGTCCTTAAGAGAGGTGGCAAAGGCAGGAGATGGAGTCATTGACACTGGGTCCAAGTTCCAATTTTTACCACTTAAAAAAAATTGAGTTAATTTTATTTTACCCTATATAGCCATACCATTATCACTTCAACACATAATTGATATAAAACTCTGTTATTGAGATATTTTGCACTCTCTTTTTCATAGCAAGTCTCCAAAATCCCACAAGTATTTTATAGCACATCACAGCTGGAACAAGACGCATTTTCCAGTTCTACAGCTTACTGGCTGTGTGACCTTGGGCCAGTGCCTTCCTGTCTCTGAGCCTCAGCTTCCTTGACTCTGAAATAGGCATCATCTTCCACCTTCAAGGGGACTGTGGGCAGCAGCAGGTGGGGGAGATGGAGCCCCCAGAGCACAGTAGGTGTGCACAGTGATGCACTGACCGGAGTGGAAGGCAAGGGGCAGAGCACCATGGCAGGGAGGGGCCTCAGGCCTGACTCATGACCTCCAGAATTCTAGTATTTTCCCAACTCCTGTCCTCTGACCCCTGAAA
The DNA here is from genome assembly GCF_047511655.1 of Castor canadensis. NCBI lineage: Eukaryota > Metazoa > Chordata > Mammalia > Rodentia > Castoridae > Castor > Castor canadensis. The sequence goes on along the minus strand of NC_133403.1, from coordinate 27,680,392 downwards.
CTTGAAGGGGCTGATACGACATTTCATAATTTAAAGAGAACGAGAAAAAGACTCTCAAATTCCAGCTGCCACTTAGTGGCTTTACCCCCCCAAAATTTTTTTTAATTAAAAACAAGAAATTGTGACAGGTTCATATCCATAATTCATGGCCCTAGCACTGTAGTCACCCGTGGTTTCATTTTCCTCTATTTATGTCTCATTTTCAGCCTGATCTCTATTGTTCAAATCTGGCATGAAAAATGGGCTCAGCTTTCATGTGGAGCTGTAAATATTTACCCTTCCTAACGCCTGTCCCCCTGTTGAGGGAAGCTTAGAGGCTTTTTTTTTTTTTTTTTTTTTTATTCATATGTGCATACAAGGCTTGGGTCATTTAGCTTAGAGGCTTTTAAATGCAACTTAAAACATCCTGAAGGCATCTCATTAAAATTTAGTATTGCCTTTTCCTCTGCTGTGGTTAACACCTATGGGGCATGGGAGAGGTCACTGGGAAGGGGACTGGACAGAGAACCTGCACTCTTGTGGGATCTCCAGAGCCCCATCCCAGGAAGGGCTTAGAAGGATGAGAGCTGGCTCTGCCTCAGGGAAGGTGACACCCAGAGCCCCTGCAGGGTTGACTGGTCTGGCTGAGGCTGTTCCATCTTGACCCTCCTCAGAGTCTGGGCATCTTCCCGAGCCACTGTCCTCCTCTGTGTCTTGAACCTCTACCTGGAATACTCTTAATTGTTCTACTTCTTCAGGGCTTAACCTGAAAGTGTGTTCCTTGGGAAACTGTCCTAGACCCAGGCTGGGTTGGTGTCTGCTATGATTTGGGTGTGTACCCCAAAAGCCACAGACTGGAAACTTGATCTTCAAATTCATGTGTTGATGGTATTTGGAGGTGAGGCCTTTGGAAGGTGATCAGGATTCAATGAGGTCATGAGGGTGAGGCCATCACAGAATTAGTGCCTTTATAAGAAGAGGAAGAGAGAGCCGAGGTGGCTCCTTGCTCTGTTCTCCCCTGAGACGCCCTCGCCATGTTATAATGCAGCACAAGGCCCTCACCAGAGTCAGTGCCATGCTTTGGACTTCCCAGCTTCCTGAACCATGAGCCAAATGAATTTCTATTCTTTACAGACTACCCAGTCTCCAGAAAGTAGAGATTCTGGATGGGTACCACACTGTAGAGTGCCCCATGGTGATAGCTCCACTGTGATAGGCACAGAAAATGAACAAAGACAGGATCCCTTTTGTCTTACCTTGACTGGAGCAATGTCACACTAGGTTGTCATCTTCTGCCTACCTGTCTATCTCTGCCACTACCATCAACTCTCCACCCCCAACTCCTGGCTTCTTGTTTTCTTGTTCCCACCAAGTCTCCAGCACCAGCACAGAGTCTGCAACACTGCAAGCCCTCAGCACGGGGACAGTGAACATGGGTTCAATGACAGGAGGTTCAGAAGTTTTCCCAGAGACTCTCTGGCATTAGAGTCCACCCCTATTTCCTGACTATGCCCACATGGTTCTTCCCAGCTTTGGTGGAGGAGTCTGAGGCCTGGGGTTGCCCCAGCTGGGCTACAGGATGTGAATCAGAGGCTCTGGCTAAGGTGCAACCCAGATGTACTGAATACATACTGGTTTTTGCTTTTGGTATCAGTCTTAGTGAGATATAATTCATATACTATACAATGCACAAAGATAAAGTGCATAATTCAATGGTGTTTTAGCATTTTCACAGTTTTGCAACAAGAACCGTATCAGTTTTATCACACCCCCCTCCCCACAAAGGAAATCTCCTACTTACACACACACTCACTCACACACTTACATAGTCCATGGCGTCCAGTGAGACAGGGTCTCACTGGTCTTGAACTCGCTATATAGCCCAGGCTGTCCTCAGACTTGAGGTCCTCCTGCCTCAGCCTTCTGAGTACTGGGATTATAGGTATGTGCCACTACACCCAGCTAAAGAACTCTTTTTCTTGCAGTGCTGGGGATGGAACCCAGGGCCTTGCAATGCTAGGCAAGTACTCTGCCACTAAGCTATGTTTCCAGTCCCCACTTATCTTCTTGTCTCTATGGATTTGCCTATACTTGGAGTTTCATATAAAGGAAACAATCCATGTGGTCATTTGTGACAAGTGTCTTTTATTGAACGTGACATTTTCAAGGGTTTTCCATGTTGTTTTAGGCATCCATGCTCCCTTTTGTTGCTGAATGATGTCCATTATGGTGTAGCTATGTTGTATTTTGTTTACCTATCCATCTGTCAGTCAAGGGACATTTGGTGGTTGTACTTTTTAGTTATCATGAATAATACTGTCCTGAGAATGCATGTCTATCTTAGCATGGACAAATTTTCATTTCTCTGGATAGAAACCAAGGAGTGGAATTGCTAGGTCATGAGGTTGAGATTTTTCTGGTTTTTTTGGGGGGGTTGTTTTGCAGCACTGGGGTTTGAACTCGGGGCCTCGCACTTGCTAGGCAGGTGCTCTTATTGCTGGAACCATTCCACCAGCTCATGAGCTTGAGTTTTGTGACAGCAGCTGTGGAGCTCTCTAGGCAGTGAGGAAGGGGACTGTGCTGAGAGATGGGGGCAAGTGGGGTGGGTGTATCTAGAGGAGAGAGAAGTTCTGGGGTAACTGCCATGGCATCTGAATCTCTACTTCCCCACACAGTGAACAGACAGAGTTGCTGGGGAACATGTGAAATGACAAGCCTCAAGGGAGGAGGCTCACTAGGGGCCTCTTGGTGCACCCTGGAAATGCAGTGTCCTCTGTCAAGTGATGCTGTTCTTTTTTTTTTTTCTCCTTTTTTTTTTTTATGGTTGTGCTGGGTGAGGGTACATTGTGGCATTTACAAAAGTTCTTATAATATATCAAATATATCATACTTGAATTCACCTCCTCCACCATTCTCCTTTATCTCCCCTCTGCCCATTCCTGGACTAATTTCAACAGATCTCATTTTTCCTTTTACACACATGTGTACACAGTACTTGCACCATATTCACCCTCCTTCACCCTTTCTCCCCTCCTCCCCCCTCCCACTGGTACCAACCCCCCAGACAGGACCTGTTCTACCCTCCTGTTCTCCAATTTTGCAAAAAAAAAAAGACATTTTTGTATGTTCTTGCCAGAGGGATGGAGTAGAAAGAGCCAGGCTCTCTGGGCGCTGTGTGGTCCTGGGAGGGAGACGTCATTGTGGTACTTGTCCTGTTGATGGGGAACTGAGGGTTTAGAGATATGACGTTGATTACAAATGTCACAGGCTGGGCCCCCAGTTTGCAGGTTCAAGTTCCTTTCCTCAACCTGCTCTAAGTCTGCTTCTGCCTCCTCCTGGGTGTGTGTGAGCTGCAAACAGCAGTCAGATTCTGTTTGTGAGTGTGAGTTCCTCAAAGGCTGGGACTGTGACTGTTTTGTCCCCTGATGTGGCCCCAGGACCAGAGTGGCCCCTGGCACAGAGCAGGCACTTGATCATTTTTCTGCCTCATGGCACGCAAGGCAAGTGCTCTACCACTGAGCTCTACCCCAGCCGTCTTGATAGTTTTTCTGAGAGGATGCATGACTTACAGATTCAGTTTTCTCATCTGTGACATGGGCAGGACACGGTGCACTCAGGCTTGGGAAAGCATGGGACACATGGCCTGAGTTTCAGATGGAGTTCTGCCTCTCCCTCATCCCCCAAAGGCGGTGGGCCGGGGGAATGGGAGACCAGCCCTGCATCTGGGAGGGGACAGAGGCCACAGGTGAGGTCCCTGGCTGGTCTGGCCTTAGCAGTGCTTGTGAGGCCAACTGAGGCGTCTCTCACTGCATTGCCCAGGCTAGGTGCTATCTACCAGCTCCCACACAGCTTGCTTGGTAATGTCAGTGACTTTCCAGTCACCTGTGATTCCACCAACTCCAGCAGAGGGGAGGATATTATACAGAGATCATTTCAAAGTCCAGCTTGTTAGGTACCCCATGGTGTCTCCTGAAAGGGAGGGTATCCACAGAATGGGAGTGGTCAGAGGCCTGGGGTGCCCATAGGTCTGGCTTTGGGGGAGCTCCTGACATCATTGCCTTGCCCTCTAGCTGGTAGGGAAGGAAGGGCCAGAGGCTGCTCCATCCTGGCTCTCCCTGAGCCAGCTCACACTGCCCACAAAGGTCACCCAGTTGATCATAGACATAAAACTCTCTGCATGAACTCACACAGTACCCTATCTTTTCAACCTCAGTGCTAGATTCCTGTTCTTACTGTGCTGTTATTACTGTCGACGACCCTACGGAGACACTTCGCAAAATGCTGCCCAGGTGGCAAAAAAGACGTGGAGTGGGAGCAAAGGGTCTGGACCCTGGCAAATGCCACCCCTCAAGACCCTCAGTGGCCACCTGTGGGATGATCATGCTTGTTGGGGGTCAGCTACTGCCCTTCACAGGCTGGTGACCCAGGGCGAGTGGCTCCAACACACAGAGCCTCATCTGAAAAATGGGGGACTAATTCTTCCCGCCGGCGCTGTGGTTAAGATCTGTGATCCTGACTCAGGCTACAGAGAGTACTGCAGATGCAGTAGGCCTCCTCGCCAGACCGGTGGTGGACACCAGACAGATGGCAGGTAGAGGGCGTTTGGGGAACTGCCATGGATTGAGCCAGAGGAGGAGGGTAGCTTAGCAGGGTTTGCAAGCATGCGTGCGCATCTTCACCTCTCCACGGTAAGAAAGGGGCCCATTCCAGCAGAGCCCTGGCCCCTGAGGTGAAGCTAGCTGGAACTTCTTTCTGGAGGGATCATGTGTGAGGAGGGTAGGCCGCAGGTGTTGCCAGGGGCTGTGGTTGGAGCAAGCCACCATTTGTGTCACTTTCCAGTCTGCCACAGAGAGTCAAAGGCTCTGACGGCCTGTTAGCACCCATTCCCCAGGGATCACTCAGACAATTTCAGCAGATCCTGACAATAGCCGTAATTAAGATGTCAGCATATCATTTACCCTTTCAAAGCCAAGCCTGGAGACAGGCGAGACCTCCAGCCTCTTCAGTGAGATTCCGGGAGAGTGCAGGGTGGGAGGAGAGGTATGCAACCAGGACTTGGTGGCTCATTTCTCCCAGAAGCCCTTGCTGACCCATGGGAATGAAGACATCCAAGGGCGGGTGGGTGTCTGATCTGCCCCAAGACTCATCACTATGGAGGTGGGCAGGAGAGGAGATGACCTGGGAGGTGTGAAGGGACAGAGAGGACCAAGGACAGGTGGGCATAGCTGCATCAAATGAATTCTGCCGTGCTGCAACTCCATCAAACCAGTCATGAGGTTTTGATCAGATTCTGTACAGACCTCAGTCTCCCCTTCGAGTGAGCTCCTTGAAGGCAGGGACGTGTGTGTCACCTTCATCTCTGTGTCTCCAGTGCCCTGGCACAGAGCTTGGTGGAGGGTAAACTTGGTAGATGCTGAAAGGGTGCAAGAAAGAAGGGAAGGAAGGAGGGAGGGAAGGAGAGAAGAGGAAGGGAAGGGAAGGGAAGGATGGGAAGGAAAAAGCAACTAGAAGGGCAAATCAAATGTTTAACAGTGAGAGGATGTGAGTGTGCATGCGTGTGTGTGTGTGTGTGTGAGTGTGTGTGTGTGTGTGTGTGTGTGTTGTGGGCTGAGCTGTCTCCTAAAAAGATATGCTCCCCAGGACCTGTAATTGTGACCTTATTTGGAATAGGATCTTTTAGATGTAATCAGTTTAGGATGAGGTCATTAGGGTGGCCCCTAGTCCAATATGACTGGTGCCCTTTTAGGATGAGAAGAGACTCAGAGATGGTGAGGGAGAAAGCCATGTGATGACAGAGACAGAGGTTGAAGTGATACAGCAGCAAGTTAGGGAGTGCTAGGGACCGATGGCCATTTCCAGAAGTAGGAAGAGTCCAGGAAGAGTTCTATCCAGCATCTCTGATGAAGTGTGGTCCTGCTAAGTTTTTTTTTTTTTTTTGAGGTGTTGTGACCTTGTTCATGCTGGGCCATCTCAGTGCATGCACCGAGCTGCATCCTGCCCCCGCTACCCCGGTAGCTTGATGTGGGACTTCCTGCCTCTTGAACTGTGAGAGAACATCTTTCTCTCCTTTCTCTTTTTCTCTCTCTCTCCCTCCTTCTCTCTCTCCCTCTCTCCGACCCTCTCTTTCTCCCTCCCTTCCTTCTTTCTTTCTTCACCATCAACACCATCACCAGCACCACTATCATCATCACAGTCACTATCACCACCACTATCACCATCACTACCGTCACCACCACCACACCCATCATGACAGCCATCGGTCATCACTATTGCACCATGTGTGGGAAGGGCTAAGGGGAGAAAATACCAGTATTCAAGAGGCTGAACCCCCAGATGAGTAAGTCGGTAGCTTCTGGGAGGTAAGAGGAGAACAGGCGAGGCCCTCTCAGACTCAAAGAGAGGCTAGGACTGCAAAGAGGGCGTAAACATTGCTCCATGCCCCAGAGAGGCCTATGGGTAGGCATGCTGCATGTCTAGGGGTTGGGAAGAGCATCCTTAGAGGATGGAGGCCGTACCAGACTGCAGTGACTCACAAAGGAAGGGAGGTGAGAGGGAAATGAAGGCACTGGCAAGGTAGCTGGAAAGATTCCCCAGAGGGAGGGGCAAGTTTGAGCCAAGGAGAACAGGGAGGGGCTGGGACACAGTGGAGCCCACCTGGAGCGGGGGCGATGGGTAAGACTCAGAACCTGAAGGAGAAGGCTTTGTCATGCTGGCCAGTAGGACTCCATGGCCACGACATTAGGGTGTTAGGGCTGTGTGACAAAGACCACAGACAAGGTGGTTTTTTAAGGCAGTGCAGATTTATTCCCTCACAGTCCTGGAGGCAGAAGTCTGAAATCCTCCAGTTCCTTCTGGAGGCTCTGAGGTTGAAACCATCCATGACTTTCAACTAGTTTCCAGCAGTTCTGCTAATCCCTGGCATTCCTTTGCTTATAGACACATCCTGTCCTTTGATCTCTACCTCTGTCATCACTAGATACTCCTCTCTACATTTGTTCCTGTTTCCCTCCTCTTTTAAGGACACTAGTCATTGGGTTAGGGCCCACTCTAATCTAGTGTGACCTCATTTTCACTTGATCACATCTACAGAAATCCTGTCTGGGCCACACACTAAGCAGTTTATAAGGAACAGAAATATCTTCCTCACAGTTCTGAAAACTGAGAAGTCCAGATCAAGGTGCTGCCAGAGTGATCTGGTGAGGGTTGCTCTCTGTGTCCAGGATGGGGCCTGTTGCTCTGTCCTCAGATGGAAGAACATTGTGTCCTCACCTGGTGGAAGGAACAGGAGGACAAGAGAGCTCTTGCTTCGACCTTCAGCCCATTTGTAAGGATGCAGACCCTATTCACAAGGCAGAGCCCTTGAGAGAAAGAGCCTCTCTTTGGGAGACTTAATTATCACCCAAACCACCTGATACCGTGACAGTGGGGATAAAATGTCAACCTGAACTTTGAGGGACACCACCATTCAAGTAAGTTCATATTAACTGCAGGCTTGGGCTTCATAATATTTTGGGGGGGACACAATTCTGTAGCTACCGTAGCGCCTGTCACATTTTTGCTGCCATCCCATTACTGGGAGCATTTAATAAGCACCTAATTTAATAAGCTTTTATGGAATTTACAGTTTGTGACATAAATATGGAGTGGAGGTTTGGGGGAGCAGGGATCGGGGCAATGGAGTCCCCAGTCCACACTTCGGGAGTGTTGTCTTTACAGCTGGACTAGGACAAGGTTGTGGCTGGAGGAAGGGGCTGCTGCCTCAGCCCCAGCCCTTCCCCTCCTTCCTAGGCGTTGGGAAAAATTCACCGGGGAGACTGTGGCATCTGGAACCTGTGTTAATGGAGCATAAATTAGCTTCAACAATCACACGTGGCACCACATGCTGCAGTCTGTTTGCTGTCGAACCCTGGGTGGCCTGGAGTGGGTGGAGGGCAGGAGGTGGTCTGCGACCTGCCTGAACCCCCCTACTGCTTCTGAGATAAAAATGTGTCTGTGTTCATGGCACAAGGACACTAACACAAGAATTTTTGTCCCTGATGGTAGTACAATAGGGATGTTGAGGTGGAGTGAGGACTTGGTGGCTACTCAGAGGGTATGGAAGAAGGGCTTCCATACTTTTCTCAGTGCTTCTACATCAGCTTGGAAGTCTCTGCATCAGGCAGAGAGGGTAGGGAAGGAAGCAGCCACCATAGGCCAGACCTTGACATCAGCTAACATGTGTCACTTCAGCCAGATAAGAATGACCGGATCAGCCAGGCACAGTGGCTCACACCTGTAATCCTAGCTACTTGGGAGGACTGAAGTTCGGGCAAACAGTTTTCGAGACTCCATCTCCAAAATAACTAGAGCAAAGTGGACTGGAGGCACAGCTCAAGCAGTAGAGCACCTGCTTGGCAAGGATGAAGCCCTGAGTTCAGACCCCAGTCCCACCATAAAAAATAAGAATGATGAGATCATTCAGGGCCATCTAAGCCAGTACCTGGACCAGGCATGTTGACATCTCCTTTTCCTCATTGTCTCACCCTCATCTATCAAAAGAGGGTGTGCCATGTGTGTGATAGCACGTGTGTGAATAAACAAGTAAAGGCACAGCACAGAAGTGGGTGTGTTAATGTGTGTCAATGTGTGTTGGGAGTCAAAGTCCTCTTCTCCCCCACCCAATCAGCTGGGCTACCATCAACTGGAGTAGCCCAGTATTAAGCACCTACTGTATAGAGGACCAGCACCTTCACCCTCACATCCTCTCACCCACTTACTCATTTGTTCAATTTCGCAAACCCCCAACTAGGCACTGGGGACAAGACATAGGTCCTTGACTCGGGTGATCACTATGCAGTGGGAGAGGCAACTATGGAACAGTTGACTTGGTAGCAGACTGTCGTAGGTGTCTAAGAGGCCAAGGTCACAGCACCAGGGAGGCAGCTTCCTGATGAGGTGACATTTGGGACTTTGCTCCCTGAACACAGGAACCATGCCTGTCTGTTTGTGCTGAACCCCAGCTCCCAGCACAGTGCTGAACCTCCTGTGTGGATTGAAAGATGGCAGGTTCTCAACAAGTTGACTTGAGTTGGGGATGGTCCTCCAGGCTGAGGGTACAGAAGCATTGAGGTGTTCCTAGGAACAGCCTCTTGGGGGACCTCAGATAGAAGAAAGAACGTATCCCTGGGAGTCAGACAGGTGTGAGAACATCTTGGTCCCAGGACAAACATACTTGCAGGGTAACTCTTGATATATTTCTTTTTTTTTTTTTGACATATTTCTTAACCTCTCTGATTCTCTACTTTCTTATCTCCAAAATAGAGCCAAAAGTGACCTGTATTTGCTTAATATCTTTGGAAATTTTTTTTTCTTCTTTTCTTGTCCTTTTTTTTTTTTGTACTGGGGTTTGAACTGAGCACTTTGTGCTTGCTAGGTATGTGCTCTACCACTTGAGCCACTCCACCAGCCTTCTTTTTTTCTTCTTTATTACTATTAAACACACACGCAAGTGGAAAGAAGAGTCATAAACTCACACAAACTTATTACCAAACTTGAACAGTGACCCCCGTTCCCATCCTCTTTTGAAGATCCCTGAAACAGGTCACTTCATACAAAGAAGACAATGACAATATCCCTGACCAAGCTGGGACACACAGGCAATTGTACCTGTACCCTAACCAACACCTGGGTCATGGCACCTCCCAAAACAGCTGGGAAGGACTAGAGGCCACCAGGACTGTGCGGTGCACCCCGATTTCAGAGATGTTACAATGTGAACAAATGTGCCTGAGACTTGGTGGCAGGCCACAGCAAGGAAGTCAGGCTGCATTGTGTTTGAAAAGTGTCAGGGTGGTCAGAATTGTCCTCTCTCTGCCCGAACTTTGTGCGTTTCTAGTTTTCCATGTTATCAAGGTTGTTTACTTTTTCAGCCTCTCCGCCCAACCAAACACAAGTAGGGAAGAGCCTGTGGCGAGGTTATCAAGACCACAAGTGATGCTGGGGTGATGCTGGTATGTAGAGATTGGCTGCCGGGTGCCAAGGAGGGTGCTCTGAGAGGGCTGAAATCTAATGCATGTGTAGAGAAGCATCACCGAGAGGACCAGCTGAAGGCAAACTTTGGATTTAAGAACTGTATGAAGATCAGTGAGGCACATGGGATGCGGGTGGTGGGAGAAGCAAGAAAGGGGGCCAGGACGGCAGGGAACACCTGGGGGCCATGTGAGAGGCTTTGGCATGACCCCAGAGCAGTGGATATGGCCGTGGGAGGGTTTTAAGCTGAAGGATGGTGTAGTAGATAGAATCATGGGCCCCCTGAAGAGGTCCAGGCTCTAATACCCCAACCTTGCAAAAATGTTACCTTACCTGGCCAAAGGGGTTTTGCTGATAGGATTTAAAGAGTTTGCAATGAGACATTATCCTGTGTTATCCTGATGGACTCAGTGTAATCACAAGTGTCCTTATAAGACAGAAGGAGGGACCTGAACGTGGTGGCACACACACATTGTAATCCCAGCTACTCAGAAGGCAGAGGCAGGAGAATCAAGACTTCTAGGTCAGCCCAGGTGAATGTAACTGGGCTAAGAGATGCCCAGTTAGCTGGTAAAACATTATCTCTGGGTATCTCTGTGAGGTGTTTCTTAGAAAGGTCAGTGTTTGTCTCTGCCACTTTAGTACAGGAGATTTACGGCTCCCCCGCCACCCCACCGTTGTGGGTGGGCACCATCCCCTCCACTGAGGGCTAGAATAAACCCAGAGGTGGGGCAAGGGAGAATTCTCTCTATCCTCTTCCTTTTAAAGTGTACACTTTGGTGATTTTTAGTATATTCACCAAGTTGCGCAACCATCACCAGTCCAGTCCACTATCTAATTTTGGAACTTTGTGGTTTTTTTTTTTTGTTTTGTTTTGTCTTGTTTTGTTTTCTGTGGGTTGGACTCAGACACTCTGTCTCTTGAGCCATGTCCCCAGTCCTTTTTACTTTGATAGGCTTTTGTGTTTTTTCTTGGGCTGGCCTGTGACTGCAATCCTCCTACCTCCGGCTATTGACTAGCTGGGGTCACAGGCATGCACTACCACGCCAAGCCTTAATCCCAGGATATTCTTATAACCCCCCAAAAGAAACCTTGCACCCCTCAACAGTCACAAGTCCTAGGCAACAGTCTGCTTTCAGTGTCCATGCAGTTACCAGTTCTGGACATTGCCTGTTAATGGAATCCTACAGCATGTGGCCTCTGGTGTCTGGCTTCTTTCACTTAGTACAATGTTTTCAAGGTTCATCTGTGCTGACTTGTGATGTTTTCTATCTGTATTTGCCCTGTGTCTGCCCCTCCCCCCTAGTACATCTGAGACTTGTGAACCACTGGTCTCCAGCACCTACCACAGAGCAGGCCTCAGTGTTTATTGGTGGGCTGAATGGACAGATAGAGGCTGGGCAGGTGTGAATTTCCCATGGAACACCTTCTGTGTGCCAGAGCCAACCTGTTTCAAACCCACACAAACCCACCTCCTTTTCTGAGGCCTCCCTGTATTTTGCTTCCAGAAAAGATCCAACCTCTGTCCTCAGTCCTCCTCAGCACCAGGCTACTTGGTCTCTGTTGGGAACCTCTTTGTTGTCTGCTGAGTGCCATCCCACAGGTCCTGTTAGGCCTCCTTGGGGACTGCATCTGCCTTATGTTCCCTTTTGTGTCCTAAAGGTGCCAGGTGGATTTTATTAAGCTAATGTTCCTCCCTTGCCCCCCAAAAAAGATAATTCATGAGAGGGGTGCCTAAGGATCTTCTGGCCCTGAAAATACTCCCTTCCCCCACACGGTATCTGTAATCCCTGCCACATCCACCTGCAGGTGTGTGGTGCCACCAGAAGATCCACAGGAAGATGTGAGGGACCCCCTTGCCTGGCCTCTGGGAGCTATGAATGTATAGGCAGAGCCCAGGGAGACAACCATGGTAGGTATTGCCATGGTTGGGAAACTGAGGCCTATTTACCAAGGAGGGTCAAAACCTGAGTGGCTTATCTAAGGTGGCGCGGTGCTTCTTGCATAAGCCCAGACACACACCAAGGGCCTGACCTCAAACCCTGCTCTCTTCATTCCGTGCCATTTTGGGACTGGGTCCACCCAAAGACTCAGTTGCAGTGAATCCAGGTCGAGGCCGGGACTCTGCCTTTTTAGTCTGTTTCCAAGCTACGCTGATGCCCTCTGAAGGTGATACCGTGGATCCCCTGAAAGACATGAGAGGTGGGGGAAGGGGCTCAGGACCCAGAGGTTTTGAAAGCCACACTGACCCAGTGTTTGCCTGTGGAAGATGGTCCTGCCTCACTGGGACCTGGGTCTCTGCCTCTGCCCCTCCTTCCCGGGGCGGGGTGGGGGGGGGCTGCTGCCAACAAGCCCAGCTCCGCTGGTAAAGTCTTTATCAGGAATGTTGCCTAATGCATTCATATCAAACAATAGCGCCTCATACATCATGCCTGCCAGAGGCCACCTCCGCCTGGACAAGCACAGTCCATTACCCTGACGGGAGCAGCCTGTGTGCAAAACAGATAACAGGACCCGGCTGTGCAAGGGCACATGGGGTGGCAAGTTGTCATGAGCCCCCAAGAGCATCAAAGGGATCATGTGTAGCTGCCACCTGGGTAGCTGGGACATGGGCTGTCTGAAGTTGCAATCTTATAAAGCAGTAGGTAGGAAGTTGGTGGAGAGCCTGGCTTTGTATCCTCTAGAAAGCAACTTGACCTCTCTGAGCTCATTGTTACCATTTGTAAAAGGAGGTTAAGAATAATACTTACTTTCCATAGGGCTGTTGGGGGGCTTAAGGACACTGGTTTTTGTTGTTGTTTATTTTTTTAACTAACAAAAGGCACAATGCCTGAGGAGAGGACACATTTGTAGCTGTGGCTGTTGTCTTGTGACCAGGACCCCTTACTCCAGTCTGTCCCTTTCCAGAGATGGTTTTCTACAGTGGTCCTTACCTCCAGACTTCATTAGCACACAGGGACAACACTGTCCCCTCCACACTGCTGGTTTCCCAGAGGCAGACCCCAAGAACAGGATTTGAATGCACAATGTTATTTTGGAATGAAACTCACACCCATTTGGAAAGGGAAGATTGAGGCAGGGAAGGGGATGTTAGAAAGCCCACTGTCATAGCAGGCAACAGGGCGAAATCGTCTTGGGGAACTCTGAGACAGTGTGGAACACACACCTAACGGGGCTGGAGAACAGAAATCTATTAACAACCTCGAGCCACTCCTGAAGTGTCGCCCTTCACTGAAATGCAGTGGCGGCAGGAGCATTTTCTGGCTTCTGTGTTACAGTGGCCACGGTGCCCAGAACAGGTGCCTCCTTCTGGGGGCACAGTGGGATTTTGGATAATCAGCAAGAGTCCAGGAGTGCAGTCTGACCACCAGATTCCCCATGCGACAGCTTTGTCTCCGCACACCGGGAGCTCTTGAGAGCATCTCAGAGCTGTCTGCATTTCCTCCTTCTCCTTTACCAGGTGCCAGTAAAGCCTTAAAGAGGAAGAGGAAGATGGGAGGACTTCTGTCTTTGCTTGTCATCTTGGCTGGGGGGTTCCCTTTGTTTTCCATCTGGAAAGTTTAAAGCTATGGATGTACTTTCAGCAGACAGATTTCCCCATCCCCAGCTCTGCTGGGGAGAGGCAGGGCAGCAGAGCTCCCCCAGATCAGGACCAGGAAGTGTGATGTGAGCACTGTTGGAGCCCACCAGAGAGGAAGTGAGTAGTCGGATTATTTCTGAGTCATGGAAGGCCACCACAAGGATCAGGAAGAGTCTTACCGATTCCCCAAGAGAGCTGGCCACATCGATGTCCAGGGTAACAATGGTGGGAGATCTCAGGCTCCCCCCCTCCAAGTGCTTGTTATCACCTCGCTGAGTCTTCACCCCAGCACTGCCAGGCTGTGGCTAACACAGGGACTCTGGAGCCCTATCTCTGGGCTCAAATCCCAGCCCTGCAAATTGCCGGCTATGTGACTTTGGGCGAGTGTGTGAGCATCTCTGGGCCTCAATTTACTTTGTCTGTGAAATGGGGTAAGTTAAGTTTCTCAGATGATTGTTACAATGGCCAGTTATAAAACCTGCTGGCGTGTGTTTGAACATAAAAAAAGGGGTTCCTGGAAGTCCCTGTAGGCTCACCCAGACACTTCGTTAATATCAAGTGACTGTGAAGTGCACGTGACTGAAAACTTTGCCCCGTCTCTGACATTATGGCGGGGGTTGGCTGTAGGAGAAGCACATGAACGGCACTGTGGTAGTGGCAGCTGCTGTTACTGTTAATCCCATTTTTAAGATGACAAGCTTGGTGCCAAGGCTGGCAGCTGGCAGAACCTGATGGGAGGAGAGGGCATTTTGGTACCCTCCAAGGTGTGGGGACCAGCAGATCTGGACAGTCCCTCCCAGGGGGCTGCTGGTGGGCCTCAGGGTGTGGCAGCTGCAATGACATTCCCTGATCTCCCATGGGCCAAGCAGGTGGGAGCCACACGGTACCCATCGCCTCATTAGCTCTCCTTGGTGGTCTGGCTGGGTTGGGCTCCTCTCTTAGGGGGCTCAGAAGCTGAGAAGTGGAAGGCAGCAACCCCTCTGGGTCCTGAGATCCTGAAGCCATTCCTAAAGCAGCCAGGGTCAGGTTTGTGGGGACCTGGAGAGGAGAGAGCAGCCAGCCTCCTAAGGCTTGTGATTAAAGACTCCAGTAACAGTGTCTGACGGGGGCATATCCCCAGGGCTGGGCAGGAAGGGATCCCGATGCCCAGCTGTGGCCCAGGGTCAGAGGCTGATGGGCGAGGAGAACCCCTCTCAGCTCTTGAACTGCTAGGAGCCAGTGCCATACATCACCTGACACGCTTTTCCGGGGACCAGCCCAGCTGACAGCAGCCATTTATCTGAATGTTATTGGCAGTAAACTGGCACAGGGAGGGCGGGGAGGAGCGCCTTGGGAATTTCCCAGAGTCCCCAGTCTTGGGGTGAGGCCATGACAGATTATGGTGGGACGAGGGGGCAGTGCTGTCCATGGGATGGATGTGGGGGTGGGTGAGAGGAGCAGGTGGGATCAGGGTTACCCTGGGAGTCAGGGGTGGAGGAGAGAGGTGAAGGTCATAATATGAACTTTCGAGCCATAGCCTGGTGTCCCTTTCATCAAGAGCAGCTCCCCAAGACAGTCCTTCAGGTAGGTCAAATAATCACACCCAAAGGAAAAACTTCGCTACTAGCTGTGTGACCTCGGACAAGTGATAGAATCTGTGCCTCTGAGTAGATGATCGCAGCCATTCCACAGGGCTGTGGGGGGTCAGGTGAGCTGACGGACAGTGCTGCTCATGGAGCATGGTGGATATGGCTTTGCTGGCATTCCAGTCATTATTAACACGGTTGTGTATGAGAGGCAGTAACGGGAGGGGCCGGGCAAGACCTAAAGGATGACTAAAGCTTAAGTGAGGAGACTGCATGGGCAAAGGTCCTGAGGCAGGAGCTAAAAGGAAGGCAGAAGGCCTGGGCTATAGGCATGTGCCCTTGGCCAAGTCCTCAATCTCAGTTTCTTAATCTGCTAAAGGGATATAAAAGTAGAACCTCCCTTTTCTGACCTGTGAAGGTTAAAGGAAATCGTGTGTCTATGATTTCCAGCATGGAGCCAGAGCACTCAATAGCACTGGCTTATAGGACAGTTGGTTCCAACCCCAGGAAGGCCCGATTCAATTTGTGACACCACATTAAGGACCAAAAGGGCCTCTGGGATGTTTGTCTTACAGGTAGGAGCACTGAGGACTTTAGGGGGCCACTGAAAAGGGAGGCGGCCTCTCCGGGGGCGAGGAGTTGGGGTTACATCCTTATGGGACTTGGTGTGACAGATATTTCTCCTCCCTGACATGGGACAATGACACCTGCCCAGGAGGCATTTCTGGTTACAAGGGGGCAGAGCTCAGGTGCCCACAGGTCCACTTGGGCAACAGGAACGCAAGGAGAGGGCTGGGTGGGGCCAGTGGAAACAGGAGAACCAGAGGCCTCCTCAGCCATCCTGTACGCCCTCCTCCCACCCCTGCTCACTCTCTGCAGTCTGACTTCTCAAGAGAACCCTAAATCCTGAGTGGATTAAGACTCCCCTATTCCTAAGTGCTAGAAATGAAGTTGGCCTTTTAAAACCACACGCCAGCGTTTGCAGCCTCGTGCAGAAGCCAGTTTATTCAGTTATGCTCAGGAAATGAAGTCCTTTGCCCTGGGAAGCTCTCCCTGGCCCCAACTTCCAGAGCTGCTCCCTTGTCTTCCTGCCTCCACCTGCCAATTTGCACTCAGACTGTTGAGACCAGCCTGGGGCCTGGAAGAAGGCCCAGACCTCAAGAAGGCTGGGCTCTATCCAGCCCCTGGCCTGCCAGGGACCAAGATCAGGAAACATGCAGGGGGTGGTGCAGGAGCCCTGTCAGTCTTGTCCCCACTGCTGCGGTGGCTCCCAGTTCCTGTCTGTGGCATCAGGAAACCCTAGGAAGCAGGTGACACAACTCTCTGGGGTTTGCACCTGCCTTGGGGATGGCAGCAGTGTCTCAGAGGTGGGACCAAGCTCAGATGACAGGAAATGCACTAGGAAAACAGGCAGAAAAGGAGTGATCCAAGGTCAGAGCTGTGAAGGCTTGGAGGTCAGCCCAATAGTGTTCAGTGGGGACACTGAGGCCAGAGAGATGAAAGCCACACCTCAAGGAGGCTTTCTGATTGAATCTGTTTGCAGGCTTGTGATTGAATGCTTTCTGTGATAATTTTCAGCCAGACCTAGGAACATGGCAGCTGGGCTGGGAGGTGTTCTCTGGCCTTTGGCACCCCCTGGTCATCTGGCTCTGCAGGCCAGATTGCTACTGTCACTTTCTCTGTGTCCTCAGACAAATTACTTAGCCTCTCTGGGCCTCAGTTTCAGCATTTGTGAAGTGGGAATGAATGAGTTTTCAAAGTTGAATGAGAACTTGTAGAAAATGTCTGGTTCATAATGAATCTTCTTTTTCTCTTCTTTTTTTTTTAGGGGGGAGGGGGGTAGATAGGCCAGAGGAAAGAGGGTCTCATATGCAGCCCAGGCTGGCATCAAACTCTCCATCATTCCCCCTCAGCCTGCTAAGTACTGGGATTGCAGATGTGCACCCCTGGACCCAGCTCATAATAAATCATTTAAAGGAGATATTTATGCCAGGTGCTGGTGGCTAACATCTGGAATCCTAGCTACTTTGGGAGACTGAGATCAGAAGGATTGCAGTTCTAGACCAGCCCAAGCAAATAGTTCCCAAGACCCCATCTTCAAATTAGCCAGAGCAAAATGGACTGGAGGTGTGGTTCAAGTGGTGGAGTGCCTACTTTGCAAGCATGAAGTCCTGTGTTCAAACCCCAGTCCCACCAAAAAAAAAAAAAAGACTTAGAAGTAACTTACACACACACATGGCACATATATATATCTATATATACACATATATATACATGTATATATACACATATATGTATATATAGATATATAGATATACTCCACATATATATATCAAGAAGCCAAGAGGGAAATAGATGAGAGGATGGAATGATGGGATGGCTGGATGGTGGGGTAAGGTACTTGGATACAGGCTCAGAGTTTCCTGGCAGCCAAAGCAGAGAGAGACATGTGACCATTTCATAAGCTGAGAAACCATTAGTAACTTGGGAGCAGAAATGGGTTTTTTTTTTGCAGCCCCAGACTAATCTCCTCTTAAAGATCCCACCACCTCTCAACTCTTACATTGGAGACCAGAAGAAATGGGCTTTTCTTAGAAAAAGATGTGAGCGATTTCTCCAGGGAGTCATCAGAAAGAAGCCCATGGAAAGGTGTTGATTCTCTTTCCATTCCTTGCACCACCCAAATCCTACAACTGTAGCTAATGGCAAAACAGTCACAAGCTCAGGCTCTGAAGGCAAACCAGGCTCTACTTCTATGCAGCCCTGGTCTAGATACCTTCCCCTCTCTGAGCCCCAGTTCCCCCTCCATAAAATAGGAAGAAGGAGTTAAAATGACTGTCTCAAGGATGCCAGGAGGTATCTATAAGAAGCTTGCCAAGGTGCCTGGCATGCAGTCAGTGCTCAATAAATAGTGCCTGCTACTCTTACAGCAGGAGCTCAATAAATGTTCACTGAGTGAATGTCCTGGGGCAGCAAAAACATTTGATCTCCCAAGCCATTCCTTCCATGTTTCTTGGCAGCAGGCTTTCTGCCTACACCAAATAGAGACTGCATGTGTTTTAATCAATGCCATGGTTTTGTGGAAGCCAAAAGTCAGGTTAATGGAACAGGGCCGACCCCCCCTCCCACAGTGATTCTCAGCCCTCCTTGAAAGCCCCTTGCTTTTTCCAGCTCAGCCACTGGGAAGCCACCGCCTCCACTTGGGGAGGCGAAATTGAATAATTGATGTGATTTGAATAACACTAGGATTTGTAATGATATTGAAATGTAAAGATAAAAAGGGGCGTGAATGGCGCAGATAGCGGAAGGGAAAGTTGTTAATAGGTACTTAGGGGCTGGTGTGGGGGGCTAGGCTGGAAGCAGGAGCTGAAAAGACATTTGAGAGAGGAGAGGCTGGGCGGGGGCGGGCTGGGAAAGCACTCAACGAGGGGGAAAAACCATATTCATAAATAAGATGCGGAAATTTCTCCCGACTCAGCAGCGCTAACAGTTAGAGAGTGGATAATTATTTAAATGCCAAATCACTCTGTTCATTAGAATCCCAAATGATATCTGAAGAAACTGATTGCCCTGGGCAGGACTGAGGGGGGTGCCGCAGGGGGAAGGCAGGGAAGAGAAGGAGGGGAGGGTCTCCCCCAATCTCTGTCCAGGCCAGAGGGAAGACAGGTAGGAAGGAGGTTGAAAAGTCAGGCGAACCTGATTTCCAGTCTAGGATCTGATACTTTCTGACTGTGTGCATGGTACCTGCCCTCTCTGAGCCTCAGTTCACCCATCTGAAAAGTGGGGCTAATGCAAGGACCTTCTTCATAGGCAGTGAATGTAGCTGCTGTTACAGATGCTCCACATCTGGATAAACCCATTATAAGCTGAAAATATCAAAAATGCATTTAACACCTCTCAGTACCAACATCATGGTGTAGCCTCACCTGCTTTGAGTGTGCTTGGGACACTAGAGTATTAGTTGCTTGAGAACGAGTCAAGGTTGGTAGCTGGGGCTAGGGCTGCTGGTAGACAGGTCTCCAATGAGCCTCACCTGCACTGCTTTCTCCTCTTTTCTCTCCTTTCTCTCCACAGGAGCTAAGAGGTGGGGTCCCAGAGAGTGTAAAGGACTTATTAAAGACCCTGAATACACAAGCATGCTATAATCATAATCCTGGACGAGACGTCACAGGGCTGGCAGGTCAGTATCAATTGGATTATGTGAAAAACTCTAGGCTGGCCGGCACCCCGTCCCAGGGTGGATGGCCAGGCTGCCCCTCAGACACCAGCAGGTGGGGGTCATGGAGCCAGAGCACTGGTTAGGCTCAGCTGGGACAGGAAAGCCCCAAATGTGCTTCTGAGCTCTTGATACAAAGATGGCAATAGCAGGAAAACCAACCTGCACCAGTGGGCACAATGGCCCATTGGCTCAGGTTCTGTACCAGGCTCTGTGTAGGGCATCGCTATCAGTTAATTGTCCTCACAACCCCAGCAGCAGCAACAGAGTGCAAACTGAGGCCCAGCGCGGTGAGTTCAAGATTTAAACCCATGTCTGCCTGCACCCTGCAACCCATGTTTCTCAGACACCTCTGGGCTGCACCTGAGTTCAGCCTGAAGCCAGCACCTGGCTTCCTCTTACCATGGCTCTGAGTGGTCCCTTCTGTGCCCTGTTTTGTGTGAGAGACCCTGCACAGCCCCCACAGAGGGGCGAGATTGTGTTTCGACCTCATGCCTCCCTCTGGAGCCTCCGATCTTCTGTTGTGTGGCCTACTGGTCACTATGAGAGATGTCCTATACTGCTTCTCTCATTCCTTCAAGTGGGACTGCAGACAGCCCCTTCCTGCTTGCTGAGGGTCACCCCAGGACCCATAGTCAGTGAGGTTAGGACCATACCTGCTGAGGTGTCAGAGTAGCAATGGAAATGTTACATCTATGAATATTTCAGGACCCAGTCCTGCAGGTAGTGACAGCAGCTGCAGGCAAGGCCACAGAACTGGAAAACGGCCATGAAGTGCTGGAACCCAGCTCAGCCCAAGGCTCTGGACTGGAGCCTACCTGTATGGCTGGGTGCCCTCCATCAAGTCTTTTCCCCTGTCTGGGTTGATGGCGACATTGATCCTTCCTGCCTCTAGTATTACTGGGATCATCATGGGCCTTGACATACAGTAGGCACTGAATAAATGTTTGATGGTCTTCACAAGACCATGCTTTCCAAGGAGAGATGCCACAGAAGCACATGTGGCATTTGTTCCAAATACACTCCCAGCCCCACCTGGTACAGCAGAGCAAAGCCGAGCCCGAGATGCATTTGGAACATGGATCTTTTATGATCCCCCAGCTGGCACTGTCCAGTGCACCTGCTAAAGCAGGATGGCTTTGAAACAGGCAGCCAAGACTCAGTTTCCTCGGATGTAAGCTGGGATCCGGAATATTCACTTCTCAGGGCTTTCGGGAGGAAGGAATGGGATTCAGGCCACGGCCTGTAACTAAGAATTCGTCTTCCACCACTGGTGCCCCTCTGGTGGGGAACAGAGCTTCAGCTGCACCAAAGAGGGAACAAGGGGTACCCCGCCCCCCGGGAGCCTTGTCAGCAGGGCCCGCTCCAAATCGATCTTTTCCCCCCATTTTCACAGACACTGTCAGCATCTCTTGGGATGGGGATGGAAAATGCCAGCGTCAGCACACAGCACACCCCAGCCAGACACTGATGCTCTTTATTAATTAACCGCCAGATGTTAGTTTTACATCTTTTATCAGAAGGAGCTTTGTCACTAGGACCTTGTATGTCAGGCCATTAGGGAGAGGCAGGAAAGCATCCCTTGGGGGACCCTGGAGCTGGCAGAGAGCTAGGGAGGGCATCAAGAAGTCATGTGTCCAGCCCCTTTCCCTCTGGGGCACACAACCCCTTGGACCAAAGCGGCCCCTGCCCTGGCCTCATCCCAGGCCTCCCTGGAGGTACACATGGCAGATGGAGGTACACATGGACCCCACAAAGAGGGACCAAGAGGCTAGCTCCCCGGGGCCACCTTGGGTGAGCAGAACAGTCCTGGCTTCTGTTCTCCAAACCTCAAGTGCTGTTGGAGAGACAGCCATAACCAGGAAGTCCAGATAAGCAGCATAACAACAAGTTGGGACCTGTATGTCGGAGGAAGCTGACAAGGTTTTGAGAAAGGGCGAATAGCAGGCTGAGAACCTAATTTAGATGGAGTGGTTTCCCTGGGGAGGTGACATTTAAGTGGAGTCATGAAAAAGAAGCCAGGGGCAGAAGTTCCAGGCAGAGGGCATAGCAAGGACAAAGACTCTGAGGCAGGCATGAGCTCGGCATAAGGAACTGCAAAAGGATCTTAGAGGCTGAAGTGTGTGGAGGAGGCAGCCATGAGGCTGGGGGACTGGCAGGGCGCAGGCCAAGGTTCCTCAGGGGGCACAGGAAAGTGTGTAGATTTTTGCCGGGAGGGCACTGGGGAGGCACAATAGGCTTCTGAGCAGAGGAGCCATCTCTCTGTGTGAGGTGAGGAACAGACTGGTGTGCGATGGTCAGTCTGCTAGGGATGCTGGGTACTCAGCAATGGCTTGACAAGGTTGTAGGATTGCCAGGCAGTGCAAGTGTTCAAGAAATGTTAAGAAGGCAAAAGTGGCCGTCTTTGTCCTCCCTCAGACGTGGGGGATGTGGAAGAGTGACAGGCCTACGGGGACTCTAAGTTCCTCATTCCCACCACACCTGAGTCATTTCTTGTTCTTGACATCCTCCAAGACTGGAATTATGGATTGTGTTCATTTGACAGAAGAAATGGAGGATCAGAGATGTGCAGAGCATCCTTAAGGTCACACAGCTCAGAGTATCAGCTCCTCAATTTGAACCAGGTCTGCCTGCTACTGTCTTTGCTGTGAACAGGTTCCTAGGCTCAAACCGGCAGCAGGTCGCAGCCCACCCCTCCTCAGCAGCTTAGGGAATGACTGCATCATGTCCCCCTCCTCCAATCATGCCACAAAGACAGACAGGGGATCAGTGGGTCCCAGTCCCAGGGTGCCCCAGCCCATTGGACCCTGGCCCTTGACTTGTCCAGGGGACTGTGAATCCAGACACAGATCTGTGACATCCAAGTAAGTGTGGCACCATTACCCCAGGTTATTTTCTTCCTAATCCACGTGACATCTGATAACCAGGTGACTGCCTTCTGCGGACCCTGTTCAGTTTCTGATTTGCATATAATAAATATCACCCCCAGGAAGTGTGAAAGCGTGTGACGGAGTGAGTGTGTGAATGTGTGTGAATGTGTGAGTGTGTGAATGTGTGAGTGAGTGTGTGAGTGTGAGTGTGTGTTAGGTGGGGGTGGAAAACAGGGCTCATGTCTGATTTATGAGAAATAAACAAAAGCACAAGCTGTCACAATCAGCACAGGTTTAATCTGCCTCTCACTCACCCTTCTGATTCTGATCAGGGAGGGTCTGAGTGGTGGTGATCGTGGGCACAGGTTGCAGGGAATGCCCCTGTCCCACCTGGGCGGGACTAATGGTTGGAGCATAAGAGGGCTCCTGACCCTCGGGGCTCAACCTTGGGATCCTCAAGGGGTAGTTTGGGAACCCAGGCTTCAGGTATGGAAGGGAGCATTTGCTTCTGCCAACAGCTTTACAGAGGCAAATGTGGTTTTGTTTTTTTTTTTTCTGGCAGTGCTGGGAATAGAACCCAGGACAGGCATGCGAGGCAGGCTCTCTACCACTAAGCAACATCCCCAACCCTGGGTTTTTTGAGACAGGTCTCACTGTGTAGCCCAGACTGGCCTCAGACTCGAGATCCTCCTGCCTTTGCCTCCCGAGTACTGGGATTACAGGCATGTGCCACCACGGCCAGCTAAGAGTTTTTTTTTTCCTTCTCTTTTTTTGGCAAAATGCATCTAAACCATCAAAAGTACTTAAAACAGCAATGCAAATTGCACAGCGATAGCCACAGTTCTGTTTGTGGTGATATCGAAAATCATACATTTTTCAGCAATATGGGAAAGCAAAATTGAGAGAGAGGGAAAGAAAGCCAAGCAAGCGTTGCACTGGGAGTCAGTCACACACTCATCCATGCCAGAGGCAAGATTTGAACTTGGGATCCTGCCTCCAAAGGTCAGGTTAGCTCTGCCCTAGCATGCTGCTGTCCTGATATTATGGGAAAGAAATCAAGAAGGAACCTCTGGTTTGATCACCCACTGTCCTCATTAGCATAGCTATTATTATTGCTGTCACTGCTACAATTATTACTATTATTTTATTATTTCTAATGCTACCACCATTCCTGCTTTGCTACTGGTACTCCAGTACCAATACTTCTCTTCCTATTGCCACCCCTGTTCCTGATACTACTAATTTTCTTCTTTCTTTTATTCTGTAATAATTTTAGTGTCATTTAAAATTTCTCGGGCTGGTGGAGGGGCTCAAGAGGTAGAGTACCTGCCTAGCAAGTGTGAGGCCCTGAGTTCAAATCCCAATACCACAAAAAAAAGTTAAAAAGCTAAATTTCTCATTATAAAGGTAACACATATTCACTGTAGAAAAATGAAGAAATTACAGATAATTTCAAAGAGGAAAATAAAAACTCACCCCAAAGACCAGCACACAGAGGTGTCGGCTCCCACCATGTCCATTCACAGAAGAGTCTGCAGTGCCCACTTTCTCATCCCCTCTTCTGTCTGATTTGGGGCTCCAATCAGAGCAAACCTCTAGCACCTCTGTCCTCCCTCACCTCGCCTCTGGGATTTCGCATATGCTGGTCCTTCTGCAGGGCACAGCCTTCCTCCTAGACTCTGTCCAGCTGGCTTTCATGTTTCTTGGGATTGACTAGAGACATCAGGCCTTCTATGCAGTCTTCCTGAGAGTCCATACTCCTCAGACTGGGTTGAGGATCCTCTAGGCACCCCCAGTCTCCAAGCACCCCTCACCCTGGGTGTTAACCCCGTTGATCTGTCCATATTCTCTGCTGTAGAAAGCAGAGGTTGTGGGGTTTCTTAGAAGGGGTGAGTACAAGCCATGCTTTCAAAAGTGGGAAAGAGTAGTTAGGGTGTTGGGCAGAACAGCATTTCCTGTCTCTGGTGATGGGTCTTCCACACTGACCTTGACCTAGGCTATCACCTGGACCCAGGGGATGCGTGGTTGTGGATCCAGCAGACTCCAGGGGCATAGCTGAGGAGGGGCTGCCCTGCTCACACCACCAAATGGACAACGTCAACCCTAAGGAGCGGGCTTCTCTGTGTGCTATTGATTTTTCATAACCACTGCTGACAGATAAGGTGAGCAGTTCACTTTTATGAATCTTTGTTAACAGTGCGGCAAGAGATATTTCACTTTAAGTGTCCCTGTCCTGCTGAAAAAGAAAGAAAAAGAACAGGAAATGTAAATTATCTCATCATGGAAAGAAGCTGAGGGCTGGGAGCCAGGCCTTCCTGAAGAGGGCAGGGGCTGGCCAGTTCACCAAGAGGGGGGTGCCCTTGCAGGCCCCCACAGTCAGGGCTGGCAACACAGCAGGTGTTCACAGCTTAGCAGGTGGCTCTGCATCCAGATGTGAAGAAGAAAAAAGAACAGGGATGTGCATGGCGACCTTCAAAAAGCACAGGAGACTAGAAACAAGGGCAAGAACCAACAGAGTAGGGAAGGGTTGTTTGGACTCGGTTTCAGAGATTTCAGTCCTCTTGGCCCCATTGCCTTTGGGCCTGTGGCGAGACAGCACATCACAGTGGAGAGCATGTGCAGGGCAAAGCTGCCACCTCATGGCAGCCAGGAAGCAAAAAGAAAGAGTGCATGACCCCAGTGACCTAAAACCTTCCATTAGCCCCACCTCTTAAAGCTTCCTCCACTTCCCAATTAGCCTTTACCACATGGACTTTGGGGGACTTATCCAAGCCATAGCAGGACTGATTACATGCAAATTATAATATGTCCCTTCAAGTGAAGTACTAGGACGCGAGGACAAAGAATGAGGTAGTGCTGTATGGACCAACAGAAAATGGATATGAAATATAATGAATGTAAAATGCAAATTATTACAGGACCGTTGAGCACAATGGGATGCTAACATTTTGTCAAAGAAAGCAGATATGTGCCTGCTGTGAGTTGCAAGTATGTAGAAAGAGTTACACAGAAATTGTTGTCACTGGCACCGTCTAGGGAGTGGGACTGTGGGAGCTGGGCATGGTGGATGCTTGTCATCTTTTTCATTTACTCTTGTAAATTAAGTTGGTTTATTTTTGGTGGGACTAGGATTTGAACTCAGGGCTTTGCACTTGCAAAGAATGCGCTCTATCGCTTGAGTCATGCCTCCAGTCCATTTTGCTCAGGTTACTTTGGAGATGGGGGTCTTGAGAACTACTTGCCTGGGCTGGTCTCAAACTGCAATCCTCCCTATCTCAGCCTCTCAAGTAGCTAGGATTATAGGCGAGAGCCACTGGCATCCTGCTTGTAAATGAACTCTTTTGTAATTAACTTTTTATTGCATGCATTACTTTTATAATTTTAAAAGTTTAAATCCTTTAAAATATTAACTTGAAGAGGGATACTTTAATTTTTTTCCTTTTTATCTTTTTTTTTTTTTTTTTTTGGAGACAGGGTCTCACTGTGTAGCCCAGGCAGATATCCAATTCAGGGTCCATCTGTCTCAGCCCCCCAAGTGCTGAGATTACAGGAATGAGCCATTGTGCCCAACCTTTTTGAATTTTTTTTACAATCACCACTAATATAAAAGATTTTTTAAAACCAAAAGCTACTGGCTGTCTAGTCAAGCACACTTGATTCTTGTTGTCAATCTTTCCTTCTCTAGCTGGATGATGTTAGACAAGTCACATAACCTCTCTGAGTCCCAATTTCCTCTGCCGCAGGATTGTATGTAATTGCATGTGCAGAGACGAGAGCAGGAAGTAGTGGCTGTGTCACCATAGTCATTGTCATCTCCTGCCAGGCAGGGAGATGGCAAATCCTCTCATGTCATCCCAGGTGGTGAGTTAGCGCCCGTCCTTGAGACAGAATCCGTGATGCCATTTAGAATGTCATAGACCAGTGGTCCTCAGACAGATTTTAGGAATGCAATTCAGTTAGAAATGAAATCTTAGCAGGAAGCCAGTATGTGTCAAACAGGGGCTGCAGCATTTCTCTCAAGTATGACAGTGCAGCCTCTTGGCTGTTCTGCCTTCTGTCCCCTGTTTGGTGACATCTGACCTTCCCTTGGGGAATTGTCCCTCCTACTCTCATCTTCCTCCCCTGCACCAGAGGTGGGCAGGGCCCCAATCATTGCCTCGGGTGTCCTCTGGCCACAGGGAAAGTTCTTGAAGTCAAACTGTGACCACTAGGGGGGCCAGTCAGCATTGTGCCTTCCTTGCAAACTGTGGGGAGAGAAAAGGTCCTTTTCCCCTGGATTTGAGACTGGCATGGTGATGGGGAGCCTTAGAATGCAGCCAGTTTGTGAAATATGAACTTGAAAAAACCTGAGAGAGCCCCTGAATTACACTGTACCTGAAGCCCATCCCACTCTGCAGATTTTTTTTTTTTTTTGCTGCAGGAGCCATTTCACTCCAGCCATTTAGGGTTTTTTGTCTCTCGCAACCAAAGGAGAAGTAAATAATACATTTATTCCTAAAGCCAGTTAAGAGGCACAATGAAGGTGCTTTGACAGACATAAACATTTGAAATCAGAGGTCAGGGCTCACAGTCACTGTGTTGCATAGGCTTTGCATCCAGTTTATTTCTGTATTTGGTTTTGGCTGCCCAGTATCAAGAAAAATCCTGATTCACAGGTGTTTTTGTGGATGGCTTAGGTGTCCAGAGGCCTAAGTAAATATGCAGCAGCTGTGGGATGTGAGGCAGGCTGAGTGACCTCTCTGAGTCTTTGTTTCTTCTCACTGACCTCATTGGCAGGTGAGGGGCAAGGGTAGGTGACAACACTTAGGTCGTGCCGACACCTGGTTTGGTGAACTCTTAATATTCTGCCCTGTTTACGTCACTGGAGCACCTGTGTGATGCCTGGGCTGACAGCTTCACGAAAGAGCTTCTCTGCTCTGTTGGGGTCCCTGACAACACCCTGGGGTGGCAAGGTACACGTCTCCAAAACATACCTGCACCTGCTTGTGTCTGAATTAGGATTCTGGGGACAATGACCTCAGAGTCAGGCTTCAGGGGCCAGAAAGGCTCCAGAGAAGTTTTGGGGAAGTGAGCATGTGGCAATTTGTGGGGCTGTCTAGAGGTGGCCCAGGCCACTGCCCAGGCAGGAGGGTCCTGTGAAGAAAGGAAGGGAAGGAAGGAGGGAGGGATGGAGGGAAGGAGAGAAGACAGGAAGGAGGGAGGGAGGGAGGGAGGGAGAGAAGACAGGAAGGAGGGAGGGAGGGAGGGAGGGCGGGAGGCTTCATTCACCCATTCATTTATTCCTCAGATATTGATTGAGCTCTTCCAAGGATCTGACAGTAGGCTGAGTTCTCCCATTATCTGAGATCAGTTCAAGGTGAAGGTCACTTGGCGTCTGTTTTCATTGCTAAAGAGGATCTAGTGTGTCATGCTTAGTGCTAAGAAATGGGTTTCTAATGGTGACGGGGGTGGGGGGGAGGAAGGGGGCTTGGGCCCCTTATCTGGGTGGAGAGTTGAGAGGCCGTCCCACTCACCTTGCTTCACATCTTACCTTTCGTGGGGTCGGAATAAAGGGGAAGGGACACACCTCCCTGCCTCCCAGGTGGGGTGACAACACTACTGAAGCAGCCAGCTAAGCAAGTACCAAGATCACTCTGAGATCTCATTTCCTTTCACTTGGGGCGGTGTTGCAGGGGTGATGGCCAGACAAGCAGTTTAGAGTCGGACAGTCCTCCCATTTATTCCCCCACCCAGGGTCAACACCCCCCTGTTGCCTCCCCCGCCCATACACACACCCCAGGGGGGAGAGGGGAGAGTAGGGGAGCAGAGGCAGAAAGGCAGATTGATCCAAATGGTCTTCACCAGAGAAGCTGGGCTATGTGCCAGGGAGAAAGCATCAGACCAGGGGAGGGTAGAGGGCCCCCAAGGTGCCCAGTAGGCCTGGAGGGTCCCAGGCATCTGGACAGAAGGAAGTCTCTACCTACTGAGTGTTTTCTGTGTGCCCAGTGACTATAGCACTGGTGTCTATTCTTGTCCTCTGGCAGCACACAGGTTAAACCCTCAGAATTTCTATGGGATGGTGTTCTCACCTTGCCACTTTCACAAGGAGTCCAGGACACAGAGCTTCTTCCCCACTCCTCTGTCCTCTTTCACTTTACAGCTCCCTGCTCCTCCCCAGACACCAAGCGGGCTCTTTGCCCATTTCACAGAAGCACGGAGGCACAGAGAAGCAGAGTTACCTGCCTGAAATCTCACATCAGCAAAGCAAGGCCTTTACCCCAAACACCTGACCTCCAGTCCTAGGGACCCCTTTCCTCATAGCCTCCCTGAGCAAGAGACAGAGTGGGCACACGGACCCATTTCTGACTCCAGAACAGTATATACCATGGAGGGAGCAGTTGTGGGAAACCACAAACACCCCATCTTCCTTTATAGCCCTCCAGAGGGACTTTTGGGAATAGCAAATACATCTTTGTGGTTTCCTCTGTACACGAGCATGGCAGGTGAGTGAGAAGTCATGTATGTTAGATGTGTAGTTCCTGACAAAATCCCGAGAGTCAAAGACTTCCCAGGTTCAGTGCTGGCCTCCATCTTGGAGTGGAGGGACCACCAGGGAAAGGATGGATCCTTCAGTTATACTACTTCTGGGAAGGACAGACCTCCCCCCATCTGGTGTCCTCTCTCTCACCTCTTTCTGTCTCCCTTCTCCAGCTCTCAGCTCCTCTGCCTCCCAGGCCCCAAGGCACCCTGTTGTATACTGCACCGAGAAGCAATTTATAAAGCAGATGTTTACGGCAAGGTTTTACACGAGCTTGGTGCCTTGCCAAATGTTATAGTAATTGGACGCTGCGTTTAATTACTGATCAATGTAAAGTTAGGACAAGACAGGCCTGGAAATGCCTTTGGTCTAGACTCTCCTCTCTGCCTCAGAGAAGGCAGGGCTCCTGGCACACAGGGCTCAGCCTGTTCAGAGCTGAGGCCTGAGCAGGGACAAGGATGGACGATGCAGCCTTGCAAGGAGCACCTGGCCTCTAGGGAATAGCATTGGGAGAGGAGCCTGGGCTTCGCTATGACCATTCCTCACCTGGTCATCTGTTATTGATGCCTGCCTTGTGACAGACACTGTGCTAGGCTCTGGAGTCACAGAGATGAGTGACTTTCTCCCACTGCCTGGGTGAGGTGATTTACATACATGTACAAGAGAGGTACAGTAACCAGGCTCCAAGTCCACAAGTGATCGTTTGTGACATCCAAGGCTAGGTCATTAAAGACATTGCAGCCCCTGTCTTGCTGTCTGCTCTAGGGAAGCCAGCCACTGTGTCATGAGGACACTCACGCAGCCCACGGAGAGGTCCACCTGGGGAAAAACTGAAGGCCACCTTTGGGACAGGATCGTCCAACCCCAGCCGGGCTTTCAGATGAGTACAGCCCCAGAAAGCATCATGACCTCAACCTCGTGAGACACCCAGCCAGGGCTACCCACGTAAGCCTCTCTCAGGCTCCTGACCCACAGAAACTCTGAGGTACTAACTGCCTATTGTGGCGTGTCACAAAGTTTTAGACTGATACATAGCTAATACAGCCTCTGTGGGAAAGAAGGGAACATAAGGAAGCTTAATACATACAAAAAATGTGGCAGGAACACATCAGCCATAGGGTCACATGATTATATAGTACATAAACAATATAGATCGATATAGATATGGATAGAGATATTTGACATATTCACTATATATATTTATATATTATTATAATAATATCACAATAAATGTGACTGAGTTAAATTCACCAAATAAAAAGAACAAATATTTCATTCTTTCCTCGCAATAACCCCATGAAACAGGCATTATTATAACCATTTTGTAGGTGAGGAAGTTGGAACTTAGAAGGAGGAAGAAACATAGCCAAAGTTAAGAGTGGGGTTATGGTTCAAACCCAGACCCTTCTGACTACAAAGGCCAAAGACTCTAACATCATAATGTATTGTTATTTCCTTTGGATAGAAAATGGAACGGAGACTTAGAAAGGGTGAGTGACTTGGCCAGGGTCACACAGCAAGTCACTAAAGGCTGGAGCCAGTACCAGGCATCTGACTCATTGTCTGGTGTCTTCTCAATGATTTTGGAGCTCTGCTGTCAAAACACAGGATCTTGGGGGTATTCTGTCTTCCTGATTATATAAAACAGCTGAGACCCTTGACCATGGCCAGTGAGACCCTGTGGGGTCAGGTGGTGACTTTCCTCAGAGAAAGACACCAGCATGCAGCCATACACAGAGGTGTGGGGTGAGGGGGTGGCTCGATGCCTTGAGCCGAACACCAGTAATTACATCAAGGCCTGCAGTGTAGTCTGTATATGGGTGATGAACATCTGTGTTTTCAGCCTGATTGCCCTATTTACATTTGGAATTTGCTGATCTATTATTTATGTCTCCTGGAGGCCAGGATGATGGGTACGAACAGCTGGGGAGTCCCCGTCTCCAGATCCAGGGAATGCAAGCTCCACTGTAACCCCTCCCTATGTGACCTTGGCCTTCCCAGGGCAGTAAAGCTGAACTGGAATGAGATTTTCCAACCTCTTAGAGACCTGTGCACACACTGAGATGTACATATGTGCAGGCATGGCAATCACATTCACATACACACTTACACAAGTGTACACCCCCATCCTCATATATGTACATATATGTGTGTGCATACATACGTGAGATGCACGAGTGTGTGTACAAATATGGCATACACACTCACACATGTACACGAGCACACACACACCTACACCATCCCATACGCCACCATGCTGGAAGCAGCAGATTACTGAGGTCTCCTGACCCAAAAGTGGCAATGGTTGGGTCCATGAGCCATGGGTCCAGATGGCATCTCCCATCTCTTATCAGCTGTGTGACCTGGAACAGGTTGCTTGACCTCTCTGGGTTATTTCCGCAAAGAAGATTAAGTGATTAAATGGAGCATGCTTCCTGGCATACATGTTTGCTATGTCATTATTGTTGTTGTCTGCATTCCTGAAACAGTAACATTGTGGGTCTTTTGTTGAAGGGATAATTAAACTTTCCATAAGCATGGATTTGAAACACACACACATAAAAGCACACATGGAGTCCTCTTGCCCTTACCCTGACCGTCTGTGTGTCTGCGCTTCCGGAGCCATCAGGGGCAATCTCCCAGGCTCCCTCCGCCTGACTCCCTTCCTGACTGTCCACACCTACCTGTCCACCTGGAGGCTGCAGGGCAGGATGGACCGTGGGAAGAATAGTGAGTTTGCAGTTGCCTAACCATGCACCAGGACTTGGCTGGCAGCACGCACCTGCCTGGTAATCCTCAACTTTGGTTTCATTACTGGGTACTGATGGGTGGGGTGCACAGAAACTGCACGCCGTTGAATGGCTACTGGTGGAGTTGTAGGAAGTGTGAGGGTCAGCATGCTCGGGCTGCCCTTTCGGGGGCTGGTTGTAGAGGGGGAATGACTGCACTGCTATGCAAATGAGCATGCAAATTAAGTCAATTCCTTCAGCTGTGGGAAGCCAGAGACTCCCCAAGCTGAAACTCTCCCTTCTGCAACCAGCTGTTTGCTTAAAGCATGGGGGTACAAGAGCACTGGATGGGAAGTCGGGAGACGTGTTCCCCGGATGATATGTGTAGGTACACACATTGCATACTGCACACACTTGTACACATAGGCACGCACATTCTAAAATCAGCACCATCACACAAATGCGGGCATGCATGCATGAACTTGCAGAAATTCCCACCTCCCCCCCAACAGAAGGTTGAAGACCTGGCTCCTTCCTGCCACCCAGCTGCCCCAGGTCAATGAGGGAGAGAAGTGGGTCAGGCACTGTCAGTACTCAAGATGTGACTTGGTCACCAGACCCCATGCAGTGCTCCCCCTAAAATAAAAATCACATGAAATTGTATGTGAAAACCCCCAAATTGGGCTGTGGGTGTAGCTCAGTGGTAAAATCCCCCAAATAGGGATAGGTGTGCCCCTTTATTGAGTGCATACTGAGCGTTTCCCATCTGTATCTTACCACATTCTGGCAAGCAGAAACTGAGGCAAAACTCAGGATCAAGGTCATTCTATAGTCCCGGAGGTAGCAGAGTCAGAAGTTGAACTCAGGTCTTTTTGATTCAAAGACCTGCTAAGGATAAAGGAAAACGGGTTTGCAAATTGCTACAGGCTAGGTTTCGTGGGAGCAGAGCAGAGGCCTTCCTGACCCTGCAGACTGAGAGGGGCACATGGCCCTGTAGGTGCCCAGCAGGGATGGCCTGCTGTGCCCTCCAGAAAGGGCCCTGGCTTTCCCGAGATATGAGGGAAGGCCAGGCAGCAAGCATGTTAAATAAGGCCATAAATTTATCATGAAGGACCGGAAATGAACGGGGCTTATCTTTTATGGATGGGATAATTAAGCTACTGCTCTGCCCGGTTGCACCAGGCCTGAGTCTAGATGCCAAACACTGCCAGCAACTGAGCTGGGGAACAATTTGGGGTCTTATTCATTGCCACCCCCTAACCCAAGGCATCTCATACCGGGCCTCGGGGTATGCAGACACTAGTCAGTCTGTACAGACTGCCCCGCCCTGTGATGTCATCAAAGCCTAGGCCAATTTAGAGACACACCTCTCTGAAGCTCCGCCCATGTGGAGGCGTGTCCACCTCCTTAGAAGTGATGGGCCTGGCTTCTTGGGACAAAAGGAGACCGGTGATGTGACAGAAAGTGTGAGGAATTTGGTTTGACCTGAATTCAAGTTTTTCCTCTCCCATGCTCCAGGTGTGGGGTTCTGGGTTAGTCACGTCACCTCTCTGAGCCTTGGTTTTTCTTCTTTCAAAAATGGGCAATTTTAAAATAAGGCTGGCAGAGTGGCTCAAATGGTACCGTGCCTGCCTAACAAGTGTGAGGCCCTGAGTTCAAACCCCAGTACCACCAAAAAAAAAGTATTTTCATAATATAATAAATAAATAAATAAATAAATAAATAAATAAAATAATAAAATAAGTAAAAAGAAAATGGATGAAATAATGTTTTATGGGTTATGTATGGGATCAAATTAAATCACTGCTACGAAGTACCTAGTGAGGATGTGGCATACAGTAAATGTTCCCCAAACCCAATATTTCATTGCTTCTCCTCACAGAAGGAATCCTCCTCCCACAGGCAGGAATCAAAGGCTCAGAGAGGCAATGGAACTTACAAACGATGCACAGCAAGTGAGCAAAGTGTGTGTGCCTACTTCTTCCCTTGGAGCTTCCTGTCTTGAGTCATAATGAAAGAGTTCAGCCCATTTTCCAACAGAAGGTTGAAGCCCCAGCCTCCCTGCCCTCAGCTGCCCTGAGTCAGTGGAAAGGAGAAGTCAGGTTAAGGTGTTCGTAACTGTGACATTTATGGAGCTCTTACAGGGACCAGACACCGTGCTCAGGGATCCGCCCTTGTGAAGTGCTCTCAGAAATAGGTTTTATGCTTATCCTTCCCAGGTTAAAGGTGGGGAAATGGAGGCTCAGGCCCAGCCCCTTGACCTGAGTTGCTCAGACGGGAGGTAGAACTTGTATGTGATTTCCTGGCTTCCAGCAGTGCCAGGCTTTGGGGGAGACTGGCAAATTAAAGACCATTTGGACTCTGAGGGCACATTCCAGAATTCTAGCTTTAGTGTTCTATTTTCGTTTTTTTTTTTTTGCCATAACTGGGGTTTGAACTCAGGACTCTGCACCTGCTAGACAGGTGCTTTACTGCTTGAGCCGCCCCTCCAGCCCTGATATTCTATTTTCTTGAATGGGTTCAAGCCCTCACTTTTACAGATAGGAAGACTGAGGCTCAACCACAGAGCTTGCCTGCCAGAACCCCAGAGTCTGCCCCAAGAGTGGTGGACACCAAAGCTGGTGGAATCAGAGGGGCCCCTGCCACCTGCCTTGGGGAAAGGTCTGGACCCTCCTTGTCTTCCCACCCCACCCACCCTCCATCACTATGGCAACCATGCAGGTGAGCCTCATCACCGCTAATCCTCTAATTACCAGCCACCTCTTCAATCGGCTGTAATTACTTTGGGGACACAGTTAACCTCTCATTAGGAACGCACGGCCGCTTTCTCCAACAGCAGAGCGGTGACATGCCTAGTAATTTACCGCCCCGGCTCACGGGGCCGCTTTGTGTTTAACTCGGGCACCATCGCATCCCTGTCATTACTCCAGGCTGGTTGTCATGACGATTAATCATTCAATCCCTCATCAGCAACTTTTGCCAAATGTCACCCTGCTCTTGATCAAAATCCATCCTGCAGCCCGACACTGGGGGACTAATGACTTGGAAATAGGCTTCCCTGCTCCTGAGTGCGCTTCCCCCCACACTTGGTTTCCACCCCCTCCAGGGAGGGGAGAGGAGGAGTTGAGAAGTGGAGGGCAGAAAAAATTACCATGTATTGAGTGCTTACTCTGTGCTAGGTACCTGAGGGACATGGATCAGCCCTGGTCACAGCCCACTTCTTGGAAGGGAAAACTGAGGCCGGTGCTCAAAGGAAGCCAAGTGACTTGCCAGAAAGGAAGTATGGGGAGGTTTTTGGGTTTTGTTTTGAGACAGGGTCTCACTACGTAGCCCAGGCTAGAACGCACCATCCTCCTGCCTCAGCCTCCCAAGTTCAGGACTGCTTCACCACACCTGGCTGAGAGAGTCTTACTTCAACCTGTTTAGCCTCAAACTTGGATTCTTTCTGCCAGGCCTCAAGAACACTGAGTGTCACCAAAAGGATCCTAGAATACCAGAGTGTGGGTGGCATCATAGGAATCAGCTGACCCATTAAGGTCAGCATTAAGGGACAAGCGATGACAAGGAGCCCAATCCAAGCCCAATCCAGCTATGGATTGGAACATAGCTGGAACAACATGGGAGCCACAAATAGCATGCAGAAACTTCCAGAATCAGATGGCGAACCAGGCTGAAGCATGTTGGGTGTAGGTCCATGAAATAATGTAGACCTAGATTCTTGACGTAGGGTCCTTGGAAATTTGTGATGGGCTCCAGTGGCTGTGAGCCCCCTGAAAACACAAAATACATTTTGATTGGGTGTGAATGAATGCTCTGGTACACAGATCCAAGCAAGGGTGAACTCTTTCTCAGATGCCCAGGGCAGCCATGTAGCCTTGAGCAGGCTGTGCAACACCCAAACCCAGGGGGGGGGATTCATGAAGACGACATGGAACATGGCACCCCCTCACCATCCTGCTAGGTTAAGGGGGGATTTTTTTCTTCTCCTTCATCATAGCTCCCAGTGCCCCAGTCCTCAGCCTCCTGAGGAAACCCAGCCCCCACCCTGCTAAAGGACTCTTTCCTCAGCCCCTCCCAGGGAATGTTCCTGCTGGCTGGGCCGCCAGCATGTGTGAGACATAATTACGGCACGTTGTAATGGCATTAACAGACTGTCACAGCAGCCACATGGTATTAGCAAACAGCTCTGTCTTCATCACGTAGTCCCCACAGCCCCCTCCCACAGCTGGAGCACTTCCCAAGGGGTCCTCTTCCAGGTCTGGGTTGCAGAGTCTCCTGGTGGGGGTCTGGGGGCTTGAGGCTCTACTCACAAAAGCCTGGAGACTCCCCCAGGCTTCCTGAGGTCTTAGCAAAGAGCTGAACAGAAAGTTGGGAAATCTAATTTGTCAGCTTGGTTCAGCCCAAACTTTATATAGGAGAAGAAGTAATCTTTATCAGGCAGGTGCCCTGAATGTCACCAA
Organism: Castor canadensis; assembly: GCF_047511655.1. NCBI lineage: Eukaryota > Metazoa > Chordata > Mammalia > Rodentia > Castoridae > Castor > Castor canadensis. The sequence continues at coordinate 27,644,468 of NC_133403.1, read as the reverse complement.
AAGACAGTATTCCTCACTGCACTTTGCTGAGGTTTCGAGGGAGGTGGTGATGGATGGCTGCGGAAGGATTCAAACCAAGGTCTGACTCCTCCTAGACTGTTCTTACCCATTTATAATGTTGCCTGCTTGGAAAAATCTTTGATCAGTTTTCTGCCAATAGATAATAAAGCCTTGAAGGTAATATTAAAGCCCACCAGGAAGTTACTATGGTGCAACATAGTAACAATCTAGATTATAAGAAACACTGTCCGTTTCCGTACAGTTTCTCCCTATGATGCTTTGAAAGGAACCCATGAGACAAAAATGACTACTTAGTCCTATTTGAGAGGTTGACAACTAAGGAAAGGACTTCACCCCAGGCTCCAGAGCAAGTCTCTAGTGGTCCCAGGATGACTCCCCTTGTCCCCTAATGCTTTGACCTGGTACTTTTCCACAAGCCATTGGAAAACTTATCTCCAGGCCTGTGCCAGCCAAGGACTGACAGAGGGACATTCACCCTTCCAGAGCTTCCTGCCCTCCCACCTGCCCCACGGGCACCTGTGATTCATGCGTTGCTATCTGGGAAGCCTCCAGTCTCCCAGTAAAGCAGGATGGGCCGCCACTGTCTAGTAAGCAAATGTCCTGCTGAGCAGGTCATATTTTATCCGGGCCACCACCTGCCAGCTCATTTGCTTACACATACAGGTGCTCCATCAGGGAGGAATTAGCGACTACTTAGCCCACAGACCCTGGCAGACAGAGTCAGCCAGGGCCATGCAGAGGAGTGGGAGGCCTGGAGCCTAGCTTGGAGGTCTCCATCTTGTCTTGGGCCCCTTACTCAGTGCTGCTCTGGAGCCAGAAGGTTGCAGACAAGGGTAGAGGAGAGGCCCCCTGCTTTTGGGAAGGCTGATCCCTGCCCCCACCCTGACTTAATTCTCCCAGTTCTCTAAGATTTGGAGCCAGGATTCTGCTTTCTGAAGCCTTCTACTTCTTTTGCCCCAAATAATGTCAAATCATACATTAGTATTTATTTATTTATTTATTTATTGTGGTACTGGAGTTTGAACTCAGGGCCTCCACCTTAAGCCACTCCACCAGCCCTTTCTGTGTGTATATGTGTAATATACAAACGATCTGCCCAGGCTGGTTTCAGACTTCAAGCCTCCTGATCTCTGCCTCCTGAGTAGCTAGGATTACAGGCGTGAGCCACTGGCACCGGTTCGAACATTGGTACTTAGCACTTTATATATGTCACCTCGTTTCATCCAAACCACAAACAGCAGACATTTTAAAGTCCCCATTTTCCGTGAGGAACCTGAAGTTCAGAAGTATGGAGTCACTTGCCCAAGATCGCACAGTGAGCAGACCTCAGGCCTCTCACTTCCTTCCTAACAAGGATACACTGCCTACTTAGGCTGTGCTCCAAACCCTGTCCTCTGCCTTTTCAAAGCTTTGTTTACTTGTTTATCTCATTCATTTTTTGTTGTTTTTCAGGTTTTTGTTTGTTTGTTTTTTGAGACAGGGTCTCACTCTGTAGCCCAGGCTGGCCTGGAACTCACTAAGTAGCCCAGGCTAGCCTCAAACTTGTGATCCTCCTGCTTCCACTTCCCAAATGCTGGGATTACAGGCATGTACCACTATGCCCAGCTTTATTTACTTATTTTCAAAACAATTTTTAATTTCAGATGTACAGAAAAAGTTATTTTAGATTTATAGAAAAATTATGTAAATAGTACAAATAGTTTCTGATATATTCCACACCCAGTTTCACCTATCATTGGCATCTCACATCAGGATGGTCCGTTGTCACAATTCATGATAGCTCTTACTCACAGCAGTTCTTATTAACTGAAGTCTGAACTCCATTCAGATTTTCCCTAGCTTTTACCTAAGATTCTTTTTTCTGCCAAATCCCACCCAAGGATCTTATATCACATTTAGCAGTCACTTTTCTTCAGGTTCCTCTTTGCTAGACGCTTTCAAAAAATTTCCTTGTTTTGATGACCACATTAGTTCTGCAGAGCTCTAGTCTGATCATTTGCAGCGTAGCCCTCCATTGGGGTTGGTTTGATGTATTTCTCAAATCTGACTGGGGGTGTCTGTTTGGGGAGGAAGTCCACCGAGGTAATGTGTGGTTCTCATACAATCACATAAAAGTACACACGGTGCATTTATCTCCCTCACGGTTGACCATAACCTTTGTCATGTAGTCAATGGAGTGCGTTTGGCAGGCAGGCTGCTCTACTCCATCCGGGCTAGACTCAAACTCCCATCCTTGTGCCTCCACTTCCACAGTGCTGGGATTACAGGTGTATGCCACCATGCCTGGCTTATCATCCTCCCTTTCATACCATGGTGGGGTTTTTTTTGGCAATACTGGAGATTGAACTCAGGGCCTCTGGAATGCTAGGCAAGTGCTGTAGCACTGGAGTGCTACAAGGGTGGGAGTGCCCCCACTGCCTTGAGGGCAGAGCATCTACAGAAGTTATCCAGAATGGCTCTGTCCTGGAGAATGTCTCCTTTTTGTTTGCTTATTTCATCACTTACTCGTATCAGTACAGACTCACAGGTCTTTGTTTTATACTTTGAGTTATAATGCAGTACAATCTGTGCTTTAAAAATGACACTTGCTTCTTCCTTGGTTTATCAGTATTTCCCCCAAATCTGTTCTGAGGCAGTCTCATTCCATGGGGTTTTAACAGATAATCCTCTTAAAATAGTTTCTGGAGACAAGTTATTTGAGGTCATGCAGCTAGAAAATAGCTCTTGGCTGCAGGACTTGTCAGATCTTTTAATGTGCTGATAATGTGAGGAGTACTGGGGCGGGCGGTGGGGTAACAGGCAGCGTTTCGCACGTTCTTAGAACCCAGGTCTGAAGGGTGACAGAGGATATGCATAGGAAAACTATCCAAGTGTATGTCTCATCTTCCCTGGAAACCAGGGGTTCTTGAGAGCAAAGATAGGTCTTTTTCTCTTCAGCAATTAGTACTGAGAAGGAGCTAATAAAAAGCTGTTGGAAGGATGGAAAGATGGATGGATTAGTGGAAGAATGGATAGATGGGTAGATGGACAGATGGAAGGGTAGGTGGATGGTTATATAAACAGACAGATGGGCAGGTGGATAAGCAAATGCACAGAAGAATTTGTAGTTCATAGATTGACAAATGTGGGTTGGTAGGTGGGTGGATGCATGGATGGTAAGAAGGAACTGTGGTTGGTGGATGGATTGGTGGTGGATGGAAGGATGGATGGTGGTTGAATGGATCAATGTGTTGATGGATAAATGGATGACTAAATAGATGGGTTGGTAGGTAGGTAAATGAATGGATGGATTGGTTAATAGGTGGATGCACTTGACTTCTGGTTTTGATAGTTCCCTTTGTTGGAACTAAGAATATCTCTCACCTCCCAGTTACCCAGAGGAAGGTAGAGACCATTTATTATACCCTGATTGTATGCCAGGCACTTTGCATGTTCTTCCATCTTTTTAACAACCCGTGAGGTAGGTATTACTATTTCTCTCTGTTATTCAAAAAAGAAAACTGAGGACCAGAGAAGTCAAGAAACTTAGATCCCTTAGCAGGAAAAAGTGATAGGGTTGGAACTGGAGCTGAGAGCTAAGTCTCTTTACTTCCTAGATTTGCACAGTGGCCTTGGATCTGCAGCCTAGAGTCATGTCTAATTTTCTTTGCTGGACTCCACTGAGTCACTTGGAAAGGACAGAGCTCTTCAGGGACTTCGGGAAGAGAGAGGCAACATGACAGGATGGTCATGTCTTTTCATCCTGCACAGACTCCAGAAGGTTCCCAGATGAGCAAGCGCTGGACATAGACAAGCCAGCATCCCAGGAAGCAAAGAGCCAGGTGTCTTTAGACCAGATGTGCGTGTGTATACGTGCGTGTGCCTGGGTAAGCGTGTGTGTGTGTGTGTGTGTGTGTGTGTGTGTGCATTTAAAGATAGATAGTGTTTTATATAGCTGCTGGATTGTTTCCAAAAATGATTTGAAGTACTTGACATTAAAAAAAATCCCTGCCAGGTTAAAATTACACATTAAGATCAGAAATAAAATACAAGATCCAAGTAGAAAGGGAGAGGTACCCAGGCCTCACATCAGAACAAGTGAGCTGCAGAGAAGCCTATGCTGTTGGGTTGGGATGAGGAAGGTGTGTCTGCCTGCTTTCCATGGTCTCACAAGATCAACGTGTTCCCTTAGAAGTTATTTAAGATGGCGCCAGTGGCTCACACCTGTAATCCTGGCTACTCAGGAACAGAGATCAAAAGGCATGTCTTTGGCCACGAATGGTGGCTCATACCAGCACTCAGAGGGCAGAGGCAGGAGGGTTGTAAGTTCGAGGCTACCCTAGGTGACATAGTGAGACCCTGTCTCCAAAAACAAAAACAAAACATACAAACACGCACACATGCTCACAAACGATGGCTGGGGCTGTAGCTCAGTGGTAGAGCGCTTGCCTAGCATGTACAAGGCCCTGGGTTCCATTCCCAGCACTGCAAACATTAATTAATTAATTTAATTAAAAGTACTTTTTAAGAAGTACTTTATTTAAATAAAGAAAGAATTTTTTCCTGGTAGTATGTGAAGAGAGAAATTATATCAGAAAACCTAGGTTAAAATAAACTATATCAATTTAAATCTAAACTGATTCTAGCAGCATGGCAAAAAAAGCAAACAGCTAGTTTTCCTAGTTCTCATGGTCTACTAAAAGGAAAGTTTGAAGCAAGTTAAACTATGAATTTTTAAGAAAGAGAACACTTTCTCAGGTGCTAAATGCTAACAGGGATGTGTTCCCTGGGCCGTTCCAGACCCCGACACAGAATGACTCTGGAAAACTATCTTCCTCCCTCCCTCCCTTCTTCTTTCTGAGACAGGACTTCACTATGTAGCCCAGACTGGCAGGAAACTCTCTATCCTTCTGCCTCAGCCTCCCAGAGGCCAGGATTATAAGCGTGTGCACCACACCTGGCCATGGATTAGTTTCTTGATCACAGTTTATCATCTCACTTGTGATTTTTTTCTCATATCAACCCTCAGCCACTGCTAAGGTCTCCATTCATTTGCAGGACTGCATGGCAGTTCTAGGGAAAGAGTAATTCGATCTGAATAATCAAGACAAGGGAGAGTAGACATTTTCTAGCAGTGATATAGAAAAACGAGACTCTAGCAGCCTTGGGAACAACAACTGGGTTTGAATTGAGTTGGACACAGGTGGTTATCTTTCCCTTGCACTGAGGACTGGCCAGAGACACCAGGCCTTGGACTCCCTCTTTTCTTTCCAGAAAGGGACTAGCTTTTGCCCACAAGGACAATGCCTTGTGTTCAGTAGACTGAACTACTGGGGCTGGGTTCAGTGGGAGATACTTGCTGAGCTCAGCACCAAGTATGAGCACACACGAGAGTCGGGTCCTCGTTTGGTCACCAGAGGTTTGGATAAAGCCATTGTAATATGTGAATAGTGACTCTCCCACCTGTCTTGGGTTGTTGAGAGCCTTGGATGGGGTAAGATTTTCAAAGTCAACTGGCTAGATCCATTTCCTTCCTTCCTTCTCCTCTTCCTGCCCTGTGGAAGAATCCAGTGCCTTGGTGCCCTCCCCACTCTCCCCATAGCAGAGCCTCATGCATCTAGTAAGAGTTCTTTGGGGGTCCACTGGTATTTTCTACTGTGTCCACGAACCCCTGAAATAATACACAAAGTGCTGGATGCTGGTCGCTCACGCCTATAACGCTAGTTACTCAGAAGGCAGAGATCAGGAGGATCATGGTTCAAAGCCAGCCCAAACAAAAAAGGGCTGGCTCAAGGTGTTGGCCCTGAGTTCAAACCCCAGCACCGTAAATAATAATAAAAAAGATGATGATAATAATTAACTCACAAAGTTCTGCATGCAGGATGACATTTGCTGGGTGGAGGGCCACAGTTCTATCAAATGCTCAAAGGTCTCCATGACCCCCAAAGCCAAGGTCACTGCTCTGATCACTGACTCTGGCCTCTTATCCTATGTGGCCCTGGCCGCAGACTCCAGGCCCTACTCTTGGAGCATCTCCTGGACCAGCCTAGGTTCCTTCTTTGCCGCAGGGAAGGAAGTCGCCAGACCTGGTTCTTAGGTTCTGGGCCTCTGGAAATAAAGGCCCCAAAGTGTAATAAGCACTTTCAACAAGCCACTTGTGGCTGGACATGTGATCACCTTTCATTGTCCCCAAGCCTGGGAGGGAAAAGCTGTCATCATTCCTATTTTACAAATGGGGAAATTGAGGTCCAGAGAGGGGCATGAAGGTTACACATGGAGCCCATACTTTTTCCAGGGTGTCTCAGGGGACCTAGGAAGTCCTTCGGGGTCTGAAGATGGAAACAGTTGTCCAGGTTGTACCCTGCCTAGGAGCTGCTGGTTGACAGAGGGGTCAAGAAGAAGGATGCCTAAAAAAGCATCACCTTTTGGTAATTATTGCAGCTGGGGATGAGGTGCTTTTTTTTTTAATTTGCAATGAAGCTCCTAGAATTGCTCCCGGAAATTCTAGTAGAAATATATTTTAAAAGGTGAGCACGTTGTCATAAACTGAGACTCTGCCCTCTTCTAAGATGACATTTTGGAAGTGGGTTCCTGGGGGACCCACCTGTCTGGTAGAGCCAGTCCAGCTGCAGCAGGTGAAGACTCAGTTACTGACTTTCTTCTGGGCATGCCAGGACCAGGGATCAGGACATTGTTAGCTCTGCTCAGCTGCCCCTGGGGAGCCCCTCTACTCCACCTGGCTCCGTCTCCCTCCCCTTCCAACCTCTGACATCCAGGCATAGGCAAGGCCCCATCGCAGAGACCTCAGACTTCTGGTGGGTTCCTGAGCCACAAAGCAGTGCTACCTCTCTATCGAAAAGCGGGCAGACCCTCTGGCCCACGGCTTCTCCAACGCTCAGCACCCATGTGCCCTTGTCCCCCTCTTTCCCACTCTCCCCTCCCCCCACTTCCTCCAGCCTGATTAATTCCCCCAAATCTGCCATGCCACAATGAGCAATCAGGCTCGTGCCCCACTAATTGGCACCCAGAGACCTGACAAATGGCTCTGCAGGGCTGAGCTGGGCTCACTTCCATCCCCAAACAACCCCAGGTATCTGGGGTCCTGGGGGCCAAGGAGACCAGCTCTGCCACTTCCGGCTGTGTGGTTTAGAGCAAGCTGTCCCCTCGCTGAGCCTGGCATTCAGACTCTTGCACTGTCCAAACAGGGTCTCATCTCCAGCTTCCAGTGTCCTGCTCCTGCTGCTCCATCCAGACAGCCCAACTACATGGTCAAGTGCAGAGCGCTTGTCTAGCATGTGTGAGGCCCGGGTTCAACCCCCAGCACCACAAAAACCAAACAAAAAACCCAGCCCAACTGCAGTAACCTAATCCTAGCTGTCTGGGAAAAAAAAGCGTACGCATTCTCTATGCATGTGTACACATAAGTTATTACAAACTGCTTGATATAAAAGGTGCTGCAGCACCCAATTTAAAAATAATAGTAAAATACACAACAGTCTTTTATTGTAAATTCCATAGAGTCCATTGATTCTCATAAAATGCCTGCATTGATTTTTGCCCAACTGCAGGATCGGTAGCCGACCAATGGTTGCAATTGATGAACAAGGGTAGTTCAGGCAGGAATATTGGTGGATATTATTATTGAAGGGGTAATGTGAACTGAAAAGAAAACCATGAAAATGTCTGTCAGGACTTCACTCAGTCATCCGTATGAGCAGTTTCCTTGCTGGATTGCTTGATAGTTTTTAAATACAGGAAGAATATTTTTATGCTACTCACATTATTGTGCTATAAACATAATAAATGTTAACATTTTCTCTATGACTTGCTGAGTTTAGGCGTCAGCAAAACTAAGGACTGGAGGCATGGCTCAAGTGGTAGAGTGCCTGCTTTGCAAGTGTGAGACCCTGAGTTCAAACCTCAGTCCCACCAAAAAAAAAAAAAAAAGAATATAGATAGATAGATGGATGGATGGATAGATAGATAGATACATAGATAGATAGACAGATAGACAGACAAACAGATAGATAGATAGAGCATATAATCCTTGCTACTTGGGAGGCAGAGATCAGGAGGATCTCAGTTCAAAGTCAGCCACAGGCAAATAGTTTGAGAGACCCTATCTCAAAATGCACAACACAAAAAAGGGCTCCAGGTGTGGCTCAAGCGGTAGAGTGTCTGTAAGTGTGAAGTCCTGTGTTCAAACTCCGGTCCCACTAAAAAATAAAAAAGTACAGCACTTTCCTGAGATGTGTGGATCATTCCAGCAAAATATCAGACAGGAGGGGCATCGTGGGAACCCTTGAATCTGTAGCCAGAGTGGCTTGGGGAACCCTGAACTTGCAGCTGGCAGCTGGCACTGCAACTGTGGGCCACCTTGCTGGACTGTGCCCTTCACCTATGGCGTCAGAGGCCACCTTGGAATGGTCAGCCTCAGAAGTGGGTCACAGTGCACCAGTTTGTGTGGGAACACCAAGTTTAACAACAGACGCCCCAAATGCCTGGAACTGTGCCAGCTGGCCTCAGTTGAACTGCTGCACCCAGGCGCCGGGCCCCACCTCTGTGCCTTTGCTTAATCTGTTTCTGCTGCCAGAATGGCCTCCCACACTCCAGACCACTGTCTTATTCCAGCCTTTTTCACCAGCTCTTTCTTGGGTGTGTGCTCTGGGCAACACTAGGCCAGGTACTTGGAAAGTGAAAAAGGCAGACCCATCTGCATCTGCAGTGGGCAGCACTGATGCCTGGTCAGGTCCCTGGGGGCCTCCCCCAGCTCCCACGCGCTCCTTCAGTGGCCCATACTTGGCACTGTACTTCCAAAGCCTTCTGGGGTTCTGGGGCCCTCAGTAGGACTTGGCCTGAGCTCGAATCCTGCTTGACTTCCTTCCATCCCTGGCCTGTTTCCCCTGCTCCCTTACTCTTCTCCCTTGTAGTCACGTCCTTAAACAGTCATTAGCAAGCCAATCCTGGCATCAGGGTTCAACCTAAGATCCCAGTGCTACTCTGTGGAATTCACGGTCTAGTGGGCGGGCAGGGACAGATGTTCACAGGATCCTCCTTCAAAACAACAAACAGCCGGACACCAGTGGCTCACGCCTGTAATCCTAGCTACTCAGGAAGCAGAGATCAGGAGGATTGCAGTTCGACCTTATCTTGAAAAAAACCCATCACAAAAAAGGACTAGTGGAGTGGCTCAAGGTGTAGGCCCTGCGTTCAAACCCCCGTACTGCAAACAACAACAAACAAACACACAAATAAACAAACATTTCTTTATAAATGGAGCTCGGTTCTCTGAAGGGAAAGTACAGGGGCCAGGTCTCTGAAACCTCTGACACAGACATGTCCAGTCAGAGCAACCAGGGAAGGCTCCCTGGAGGAGGTAGGGCTTCCTGTAGGATGCACTGAAGGATCCGGGGCAAGCTAGTCAGTGAGGGGTTGGGAGAAGAGAGAAAGCTTTGCAGGCAGGTGACATAGCAGGGGTAAAGGCCCTGTGGTAGGAAAGAAAGGTGGCTGAAGCACAGAGACACAAACCAGAGGAGTTGACAGAGGCAGGACTAGGTGGCTTATCAGCCTGTGTGAGGACATGGATGCATTTTCTGATACAAAAGTGCCAAGCAGAGGGCTGATTTGAGAGACATAAAATTTGAATTCTATCAAACTTTGAAAAACTCTTTGACTCACAGGTTACCATGGGAGTCAGCGGGCCCCGTGAACAGGATTTGCACTGCCTTGCCGCTGCAGAGGTAGCCCGAATATCTGTCAGGAGAGGACATGTTCCATACACTCGGCTCATCCCTTCAAGCGACTCACAGACAACCTTTAATAAACGGGAGAGGATGTGATCCGGCTGGCACCGAACTGTGCTGGGCTGTTGGGTGGGAGGAGAACTGTGCAAACCAGACTCTGGTATGTTCACAAGGTATCCAGAACCTGCGTGGAGAGTCTCACACACACACACACACCTTTTTTTTGTTTGGGGTTTTTTGGTGCTACTTGCATTCGAACTCATGGCTTTGTGCTTGGCAGGTGCTCTACCACTTGAGTCATGCCACCACAGCCCTTTTTGCTCTGGTTATTTTGGAGATAAGGGCTCACTTCTTCCTAGGCTGACCTGGACTGCGAACTTCCTATTTACACTTCCCATCAACGCTGGAATGACAGGCGTATGCTACCACACCCGGCTTTTTTCCATTGAGGTGAGGTCTTGCCCAGGCTGTGATCCTCCCAAGTAGCTGGAATTACAGATGTGAGCCACTGGAACCCGGTTTGTTTTGTTTTGTTTTGCTTTGTTTTTTGAGACAGGGTCTGGCCTCAATGTTGTTTGATGTCCACAGCCCTGCAGAGTCTGAGGCTCCCCCTTGTGAAGATCAGAAGGGCTAATCAGAGAGGGCAAGGGCTTGCCCGAGGACACACAGCAAGGGGGCAAGCTGGGGCCTCTCCCTCTCCCCTGTACTCAGCTTCGAGTACCCAGTACCTAGGGAATCGGAGCACAGGAGAAGACATCCTGGAAGGTCAAGGGAAGGGACAAATGGATCTGGGCAGGGTTGTGCTGTCCACCTTCTGGCCTCACGCCACTAGAGCATGGCATGGGTCAGGGAATGTCACCACTGCTTGGAATGCCTTCTTTGGCTCGTCTCTCCCCTATCCCCAAGTTTACCTAGCCCCCCAAACTTCAGGGGACGAGGCAAATAGGAGATCCCTCCCCACCAGCAGGTGGAAGGTCACACTTCAGGACTGGGAGGAGGGACCAGCTGTGTCTTCCTAGTTACAGCTCCTGTCCTCCCCTCCGCTCGCCCCATCAATAAAGCAGGGACACTAGTGCCACTAGTGTGGTCGCCCTGGCTGGGCATGGGGACTCCAGATCGCAGCCTCTGGCTGTCTGTGATTGTGACACACGTTGCCACCATGTGCAGGCCAGGACCCCCAGCCTGGACAGGGGCCACCTCCACCCCACAGGAGGCCCCCAGACCCTGGCCAGGGCTCCCAGGCTGGAGGCCTTTTGCAGTGAGGCGGGCACACCAGGAAGGGACTTCAAAGACTCCCCTAATCCCTGTGACATTTTCTGACACAGGAGTTTGCTTTTTTTGCTGCAGATCAAAGCTCATAGCTTTATAAATAACCCTTATAAAAGCCAAGAGTCTTGTAAAGTCAAACAATAAGTCACAAAGAGTGTGAGGTTTTGGGAACAGGAGAGCGGACTGGGGAGTAAGGGCCCCAACCCCTGCTCTACCGGATGTCTCTCCACCCCCACCCTCTGGCTGAACCAAGAGATGGGAGGCCCTGTGGAGGGCAGGGGGCAGGGGTCTTTTGGAGGCTCCTTTCCCATTCACTCCCTGCCACCCCTCTATACACCTTCTAGAGCTGCCCATTCATTCATCAAATCATTCCTTGTTCACTCTTTCAGTCAATCAGTCAATCAACAAACATCCCCGTGCAAGGCCCCTGGCCAAGGAATAGGAACTTTGGCTTTATGGGGTTAGAATCACAACAATGCCACGTCCAAGCTAGTGACTTCTGGAAAGTCCCCTAACCTCTCTGAGCTTGAGTTTCCTCATCTTCAAAACAGGGATACATTGATCCTGTCCTAAGAGAGCCTCTGGCAAAGGCTCAATCAGAGAGCAACAGGAGTAATCCGGGGGGGAGGACTTCTTTTCTTTGCCTGGCTGTCACCCCCCACCACATGCAAATAACGTCCCCCTCTGCAGGGCCCGAGGTGGCTGTGGATCTTGGTTTATGTTTTCTGAGTCACCAAAGCCATGAGCCATCACCCATGGAAAGATGTTCCAGAGTCTGAAGGATGTGGGTTCAAATTCTGTCTTCAGCACTTCCCTGCTGTAGGTCCTTGGGCCCCTGGTCTCCCTCTCTGAGCCTCAGTTTCCTCCTCTGTAAAATGGGGATCTAGTAATAGTGTGACTATCCAGTGTGTGGCACATAGTAGGTACTCAACAAATGCCCTGTGGCCCCTTGTGGCTCGTCCCCTGGTGGAAATTCCCAGGGAAGAGCTCGGCCGCGGTGTGGCGGGGAGGGAGAGGATGGGCCCCATGGATGGGGAGGTGCCTGGGTGTTGTCCTCAGCTCCTCAAAGGCCTTTCCACATTGCAGGCAGGCAGCCATTTCCGACCTGACAAACCCTAAGGCCTGAAGCTGGGGAGGCTTTGGGGCTGGAATCAACCCCTGACCTGGCTGATTCTAGATCCATCTCTTCTGCTGCTGTGGGCGTCAAGGTGGGCAGCCCAGGGCTGGTTTCGCCCTGGCAGCATTCACCTACCCCGCCATTCCACCCTGGAGAAAACAAATTAGCATCCAGAGCTGAGAACGGGGCTTTGCATGAGCAGCTTGTATCACAGGACACTCAAATGCACCTGCCCGCCCTCGCCGCCCACATCCAGGCAGCACCTGGGTCTCTGCAGAGGATTCCAGTCATGGCTTTGCCATCTCCACCCTCAGTGAGGAACAGAGTCAACCACTGAGCCAATGCGTTAGCACTCACTGCCTGCCAGGCCCCATGCCGGACTCCAGGACTGGTGTGCAAACCAGACAAGCAGATGCCTTGTCTGCACCAGGGAAGCAGGGAATACAGTCCAGAGCAAGGGGGCATCCTGGCAGAGGCGACCATCCACTTATTTATTGGTGGCACTGGGGTTTGAACTCAGAGCCTCTCACTTGCTAGGCAGGCGCTCTACCCTTTTTCTGCTTTTGTTATTTTGCCAAAAGTCTCCCATTTTTGCCTGTGTAGGCCTCAGACTGAGACTCTCCTACCCATGCCTCTCGGTAGCTCAGAACACAGGCATATGTCACCACACCCAGCTTGTTAATTGAGATGAGGGTCCCGCTAACTTTTTGACTGGACTGGCTTCAAACCTCAATCCGCCCACTCTCTGCTTCTTGAGTATTTGGGATTACAGGTGTGAGCCACCATGCTGGGTCTGGAGGTGACAATTGATCTGGGACTGACGATGAGTAGGAGTTAGCTGGGAAAGAGGCTCAGGAAAGGCAATCCCATGGCAGTGGCAAAGGTGAGCGGGTGAGGGATCCTGTGAGTGGCTGGTGTGGCCAGCATTTCCTGGTCCTCATATCCTCTGTGAACCCCACAGTCATCCCCAGGTAGACACTGTTATTCTTATTGTGGTATCTGAGACAAGGGAGGCTCAGAGAGGTTAGGTGACTTGCTTAAGGCCACACAGCAAAGACACTTTGTTGTTTTTTGTTTTGTTTTGTTTTATTAGAATATATTCATTATACAGGGGGACTCCCAGTGACAATTCTAATCAGGCTTATATTGTACATTGGTTACATCACCCCATTGTCTCTCCCCTCAACCCCTCCCACCCCACTTGAAGCCATTGTGAGAGGCTTCTTGTTCAATTTCATATAAGTGTATGAAGTCCATCCACCAAATCCCCTCACCTGAATCTCCTTCACTCCCCGTCCCACTATCACCCCCCTACTGTACCTACTTTCCAGTCCTGTCTTCCGTTATTAATATTTAAGTCGATGTTCAAGGGGTGTCTCAGTGCGTCCCCGATGTGGGTGTAATTTACTTTGATCTGTTCAACCCCTTCCATCATTCTCCCTTACCCCTTCCCTCCCACTCCCCATTTTTCAGCAGCTTTCAGTGCACATCCTTCTATCCTCTGCCCTCACAGATGTGATGTTCTGCAGTCTTACTGACACTTTGTCATTCTCTTTTCCCTTCCCTCCTTCCCCGTGTCCCATAGACCACTTCTACATCTGAGTTTGTGTAGGATCATGCTTGTTTTTGTGCATATGTTTATCTTTGGATCTATCTTCCACAAATGAGAGAAAACACGCAGCCTTTGTCTTTCTGAGCCTGGCTCACTTCACTTAACGTGATGTCCTCCCGTTGCATCCATTCACCTTCAAACCACATGTCAGCATGACACCTTGGATCCAGATGTGGGTGTTGGGGAGCTGTTTATCTGGGGATCCCCTGGGGCCCCCAGGATTTATACTCTGTAGCCTTGGCAAGTCACCTGCCCTTGCCAGGCCTCAGTTTTCTCATCTGCAGAATAAGGCCAGGGTGGCTGACTGGGAATGTGGACAGGCTCCACACGCCTCCCCCACCCCCACCTGTTAATAGCCACATTCCCATGACCTCATTAGGGCAAGTGGCCTGGAAGCAGTGGTCTCTGGGGGAGGTGCCACAAACCCTGTCCCAGCTAGGGCTGGGACAATGGGATCCCCCGTGAGTATCTGGCCTAATTGGTGGCAGACTCCAGGGAGCTGTGCTGGCTTTGTTCTGATCATTTGGAGCCTCAGGACACACCCCGGGTCCTCCAGGACCTAGGCCCTCCATGGGAGAGGACAGACCTCCAACACCCACCTGACAGGGCCTTCCTACCTGCCTGGTCCACGCTGGGTGCCTCTGGCAGGTGTTCATCCTTGAGGCCGGGGTGGGGAGGATGGTCCACAGAGCCTCGGCATGCTGGAGGCAGCTTTTGAGGGGGGGACCTGAAGTTCCTCCATCTGGAAAACAAAGATGACAAAGCCCACCTTGAAGACAAGACAGAGGTCCTCTCCGAGCCTTGGTTCCTTCATCTATAATATGGTATGTACCTGACTTGCCAGGTTATCACAACATTTAGCCACAAACAATAACTTTAGTGCACAACTATGGAGCACTTACTGTGTCCTAGTTTCTCCTGAGGGGTTCTGTGTGTGTAGACTCTTAATCTTGTGGGGATCTCCTGAGGAGCACTGATACCTCTCCCCATTTTACAGCTGAGCAAATCGAGGTTCAGAGAGGTGAACTTGCTTGTCCACACACTTTTTTTGTGTGTGTGGTAGTAGGGCATGAACTCAGGCCCACACCTTGAACCACTCCAGTAGTCTTTTTTTTTTGTGATGGGTTTTCTTGAGTTAGGGTCTCACTAATTGAACCGCAGTCCTCCTGATCTCTGCCTCCTGCATAGCTAAGGTTACTTCTGAAGGTTGAGCTCAGAGGCAGCTCCATGATGGTGAGCTTTAATTTCTGCTCCATTACACCCTGTGTCCACAGCCCATGCCTCACCCACATTCCCCACCCTTCCGGTGCCCTCTGGCTCTTCTGGACAACAACAGAGGATGTCCTCTGGGAGTCACAAGGTGAACACAGAGATACAGGTGCTTTCGCCTTAACTAAAGTTACATCCACAAGGTACTTCCTGGCTGTAGGGACTTGGAGCAAAAGTCCCTACATGGTCAAGGCCCAGGGATGCCCAGCTATAAACCTGTCCCGAGGTGGACATCGGCATGGGGCTCCTTTCTGCATTCTGGCCTTAGAGTTCTAGAAGACTGCGGTTCGGCCTGGATGTTGCCATCTCCCTTATATGTTTCCTCCTGGACCCGGGATGCCAGGCTTATTGTCTGGCACTGGGGGAGGGGCATTCCTCAGTGACAAGATCCTGGGATTGGCAAGGCACCCCCTTCCCCGCCCCAGCACGCCAGGCCCCCAGCGCAGCTGAGCAGCACTGCTGCTGTCTGCAGGCTCATTTATCATTCCGAGGGGGGCATCGCTGCTGTGAGGTCCCTGGGGACAGCTCCGCTGTGGCCCCATCTGATTGAAATCCAGGCCCAGCAAATACTCGGCATGGGAAGTGGCCGCCCGGAACCCGAAATAAATAACACCATGGGCAGGAGGCACAAATCTGCTGCTAATTATGGCATATCCTGATTAAATGGGATGCATAAATAAATATTTCAGTTCAGAAGATGAATCGGCCAGGAGGAGTGCTTCAGCCCCAGTGGCTCTGAGCCCCTCTTGCTGGTTTCCTCCTCAGAGAGGTGAAGGACAGGGCCTTGACTCATTGACTGTGTGGCTTGGAGTAAGTTATTCCCCTCTCTGGGCCTCAGTTTCTCCATCTGTCAAAGACTGTGAATGATCATCCCTCAGCTGAGCTCACAGCTCACTGATCATGAATAGTAATGAACAAGGAATTCAGGGTCTGGGAGTCTTGGGTTTAAATTCTAGCTTGGGACCCTCGTCCTGCCTCAGTTTCCCCTTCCTTAAATTGGGTGGACACTCTGAGCCCTGCTGAGCACTCAGCGTGTGGTTCAGAAGACGGTAGCTGCTACTGATGGGACCAACACCACACTCTTGAATCCTGGCAGTTATTTTCATTAAATGTGGGGGTCCCCAGAAGACAATCCCTGGGCAAGGCCCCCACTCTTCACCCCCCCCTCCTGGAGGCCCTGTTAGTGACCTCCACGCTCACAGTCACAGATGTCACCTAGTCATTTCCGTGAGGCAGAGCCATAATAGGTTCGGGGGCCCAGAGGAGGGGAGGAGGCTGGACAATTATCCTCCTTCCAGAAAACAGACTGGGAAATGTAATGGAGAAATAATGACTTTTCTCCACAGGATTAAATGACACAGACCAGGGCCCAGCGAGGAATCAGGGAACAGGCTCCAGAGCCCTGTTTCTGATGGCCTGTGTGGCCTTGGGCAAGTCTCGGGCCTTCTCTGAGTTTTGCTTCTCCATCTGTACAAGGAGAGGGCTTGAGCCAGCATCAGATCAGAGTGACCTGCCTTCACCCTCCCCTCCCCTGCCCATGGTGGGCATCACAGTGGGAGCCCAGGTGGAGAGCAGAATGTTTCATCCCAGTGAGTGCTGCAGGCCTCCTTCCCCATGGGCCAGAGCTGATGCACAGACACAAGACTGGGCTTAGATGGGCTCCAAATTCCCTGAAGGCCAAGATTCACCCATGGTATGGTGAGTGCTGGCTGTTTATAGATTCGGTTCATCGTGGCTCTAATAGCAAAGATTAACACTCATCAGGTTAGCTGAGGCCAAGCTGTCACGTATTAACCCGCTGCGACACCATAACCACCAGACAAAGCAGATACTATTATCGTCACCCTTAGAGAGGAGGAAACCAACGCCCAGAGAGGGGAAGGGATTGGCTCAAGGTCACACAGCTGACAAGTGAGATGGGGCCAGGATTCAAATCCATGCTTCTCTCTTAGCTGAAATGGTCCAGAGGAGTTATAGGAACCTTTGTCTTCTCTGCCCATTAGAAATCTGGAGAAGACAGCCACCCTTTCTCCACACCAAGCTTGTACCAAACGTGTTACATACATCAGCAGTTTGGAACTATAATTGTCCTGATTTTCCAGCTGGGGAAACTGAGGCTGGGGAAGGGGTGATGGGACCTACCCAAGGTCACATGGCTAACTGGGATGGTACTGCTCTTAATCGCCATCCTGCCCCTCTGCCTGCCTGCACTGTGGGCCCTGAGGGCAAGACTGGTGCCCATTTATCCTAGAATCTTCCGTGCCCCTGCCCAGGGTCTGGTGCATTGTTGTTGCAGAGTGAGCGATACGGCTAGTGCTAGAGGAGCCCTGGGCTCGGGTGACACCCACCTCTTCCATCACCTGTCCTCAGACTCCTGAGATGAGTCTCTGCCCCTGTCCTTTGCTGACCTACCTGGTCTGGCTCCATGACCTCTCTCCTGTGCTCTTGGCCCCAGATGACCCTGGGGGCTTCTGGCCAGAGTCCAAATCCATCGTTGCAGAGAGGATGTCCCAGTCATGCCTCCTCCCATCCATCTTCCACTGCAGATACAGAGAAGGGATGGAACGAGGTGGAGTGTTCCCTACTAGGAGAATATAGACCCACTGAGTCTTCTCCAGTGTCCTTTTGTCACCTCCCCATGTGCAGGACCCTTGTGTCAAATGCTTTGGAACCCAACATATAAGACAGCCCAAAGCAGAGGTCTGTCCAGAGTGTGTGGAGCCTACAGGACCACCTGGTGCTCAGCCCCCTCCCCTTCTCTTCAGGAAACCCCCAGAGTGGACTCCCCCAGGAAAACATCAGAGCCACCAAGAAGAACTATCCTGAGGGCCAGGAGCCCAGGGTCTGAATTCCTGAGCTGCCACTGGCTCACCGAGTGACTTGGAGCAAGTCTCTGCCTCGTTCTGGGTCTCAGTTTCCCCATCGGTAACATGACAGGGTTGAACCCAGTAGCTGTCGAGCCTTTACTGCTAAAACTGTAGACATTTTATTTTTTCAAATCAAACCCCATTATGAAAAAGATGAAATTGCACATGCCGTTGGAGTTGGTAGTGTCAGGAGGGATATTCACTGTACTCGATTTATCAAGTAAGGACACCCTCCCAGCTTTGCAAATCCTGCAACTCAGAGAGGCCAGGGCTGGGGCCTGAGTCCATGGGAAACGCCTAAGTGAACTGGTACAGGCCACACCAGCATCAGAACCTCGAGAGCTGTTCATTTCCCACGGGAGGACAGTGGGCAGCTTTCTTCCACAAGCAGTCTGTCCATCTTCTGACCCTGCCTGTCTTAAAGGAGCTGATCCTCTGCCTCTGAGCAGATAGCAAAGCTAATAGAGAAGAGACAACCCACAACCAAGACTACATCTCACTTATGTCAATTTCATTGGCAACAGCTGTTCACAGTCCTGCCTGGAAGTGGGGTTCCCTGCTTGGCCCTGCACCCTGCATCCAATATGGCCTCCTAGCTTTTTTCTACTCCAGTCGGGTGTCTGCTGGAACTTGCAGTAAAGGAGAAAAGGAGACACAAACCATTCTTTTTTGGGCCCTTAGCTCCACATGTATTCACTCATTTCTTCCACCCCTACTGGCCCATGTTTAGTGCTGACGTCTTTACCATGTTAGAGAATAGATGGCGAAGCTCAGAGAGGTGAAGTGACTAACCCAAGGTCACACCACCAATTTGGTTTTGTATCTTGGTCTGTTGGACCCCAATGGGGCACATCTTGATACATCAATAGCTAATATAAAGGCAGTAGGATTGGTCTTTGTCACAAGGATGGTTTGAAAGGCAGTGGGATGCCTTCTCCATTAACAGTGGTGTGGATATATTTTACCAGAATGGAATGGCATCTCTGAGCAATAATGGTTTATAAAACGGCCCCTGACAGTTTAGTAGATTATCTCACTGCTGGATACCAGCCAGAAAGGGGCAAGGTGAGGGGAGCCTCCCTGGAGCACTCTGGGTCTGAATCCAGGACTGGGGCTCCAGTAGGGAGCCCAGGGAGGCAGGGCAGGAAGCAGGGCCCAGCCTATCAAGGACAAAGAGCCAATCAATGCTATCTCTCCAGGCCATGCCTGGCCAGACATTGATTTCTACCGCTGTTGTTAACTCCCTGTTTATGTAACGCCTGAACTTTGCACAACTGAACCGTTTAATGTGCAGAAGAGGGCCTGTTGCCATGAAAACCAGGCTGCACATGACAGCCGGGATGCAGCCGTATCCCTGTTTTATTGGCCTGCGCTGAATGTATTTTAACCTTGATAAGTCAATAACTTTTTGTACAAAAGGAGATTTGCCAGGAGGGCTTAGGTGGACCTGGGAGGGCCTGCTGGCCTTTCCAGGTCAGAGGGGGACAGGCCAGCTGGCTTTAATCCCTGGGAAATCTCCTTGTCATTCAGCCTGGGAGGCCAGACGCAGCTGGCCAGAGGACAGAGCTGACTGACCTTGGGGGATAGGTTAGGGTAGGACCATCCCCACCCTCCTGTACTGTTTCCGGTTTATCAAGGCCTCCAGCTAAGTTGGAAACACTCCATGACAAAGAGACTTACCAGGGTTCAAATCCTGGCTCTGTGTGACCTTGAACAAAGCCAAGGACACCAGCCTCAGAGTCCACATCTGTAACAGGGATGGCTTGTGCCAGGTTTACAAGTGAAAAATGTGAAGCCCCAGACAGTGCCTGGTCCACAGTGGCCCCGGGTGACTGTGGCCATGACTATTACCATGTATGTGATATACTACTACTAAGGATTAGTTCTATCTGTAGATCCCATTCAACTTGGGGGACATGCACACCCATTTTCTCATTATAGAACCTGAGATGGGTAGGGCTGAGGTCAAGGACCCCAATTTTCAGATGAGAAGCAACTGAAGCCCAGGAAAGTTGGCTGTCTTGAGTAGGGTACACATGATAACACAGTGGTACTGACCGAAAGAACCAAACTTCCTGACTCCCAGTCCAGTGCGCTTTCACTCAAAAAAACAAAAACAAAAACAAAAAACAAGCACAGGAACAGCCCCTCCAAACAACTGGTTCCCCACCATTCAATCTCAGACCCATGATAGATTACACTAGTTGATTACAGCCCATACTCTCCCTCCTAAGCCTGGTGGAGGCCTCAGAATCCTCTTCAGCACAGATCTGTATTTGAGATGGAACTCATGTAGAATTGTAGCCTCCAAAAGGACTCTGGGTTCAAGTTCTACCTCTGTCCCAAAATACTGTGTGACCTTGGGTAAGTGTCTTCTTCTCTCTGGGCTTCCTGATCCACAGTGATAAAACAAGGGGTACCTTTAATGGCTCCTGGGTCCAGACAGGGATCTCCTAGCTTGAAGGGATCCCCCTACCCACTACCTCCTGGTCCCTGTTCCAACTCCACCCTCCTTTCATACCCTCTGAATCTTCTCCAACTGCATCAACAGATAATGATCTAGAACCTACAATGTGCCCTATCTGTGCAAGGTGTTAGACACACAGCCATGAGGAAATGGCTGAGTCTAGAAAGGGAAATGGAAAATAAATAACCCACAAGGACTCCATGAGTGCCAACAGAGATGTGTGCAGGGGAGGGGAAAGCAAAACAGAGGTACTCTGGGGAAAACAACTTCAGATTGGGATAGTCAGGTAGGGCTTCCCTGAGGAGGTGATATTTGAGCTGAGAATGAGCCAGTTGGGCAAAGAGCAAAAGGAAGACTGTTCCAGAAGAAGAATTATCTTGTGCCAGGCCTCAAAACAGGATGGTGTGGCCCTGTCTTATAGCCCAGAGAACAGAGTTGCAAGAGGGGTGAAGGTGGGCTGTGGGTGGTGGGCTTGGTTGGGGTGGTCCCTGAGCCTCCCTGGGCCTCCTTACCCCATCCCCCTAGGCCTGCTCCTCCCCCCAGAGGGGCTCCAGGTACAGGGGCGGGGCAGGTGAATGGCAAGGTTACAGAGCTCCTTCTCTCCCCTTTTCTCCGGGAGAAGCATAAAGAGCTCTTTCTTTTCTGCTTATTAATAGCTCTGATTAAATTATCTCTGAAAAACCTACGTGGTGTGCACCAATGGGGACCCGGCTCCCTCCAGGCTCTGGCCTACATTACAGCAACCAGGGCAGGTGAGGCAACTGGGGGTGGGGTGGGAGGCAGAGGCAGCCTGCACCACTGCCAGGATCCAAGGCTGGCTCTGCCTTCCTTTCTGGTTCTTCAAGCCTCTGCCCAGCTCAGCCTCTGACCCACCTCTGCTCTTGAAATGTTCCCGGCTCCCCACCTGGTATGCTGGGCCTTTGCACTGGCAGAATGTCCTCACTTTTTCCCTTGGCTCTCTGCCCATTGTTCACAGGGCAGCTGCTCAGCCTTTGCCATTCGGAGTGGGCATCTGCTCTGGGCTGTCCCCGCCTTTGGTACCCTGGGTGATCCCTGGTAGTTACTTTGTGCCCCCAAGAAACCTACATTCCACAAGGCCTTTGTCTCCATCTGAGTCACCAAAGAGCCCTAGTGTCCAGCACAGGGCAGCTTCTTAGGACACGTTCTTAGGACTAGGAATTAGCTGAGGTAAGCTTCTGGCCTGATCTTCCACATGCAGGAGGGCAGGAGACAAAATTCCAGGTTCCAGGCCCCCTTAGCCATACCTATGTGACAATGAGTCCTGATTCACACAGTGGGGAGACTGAGGCACAGAGAAGCTGAGTCAGACAGCTGGCAACTTGGTCAATCTAACTCTACTCTTTGTGTTCCTCTTCCACAAGAAAACAAAACCTAGGTCTCATTCATAGATTCCCAAATTAATTCAACAACCCTCTATTGAGTGCTGACTGTATGCAGGTCTGGGCCTACGGATAAAGAGGTCCCAAAGTAACCCCCATCCTCAAAGAGCCTCAGGCTGGTGGGGAAGCTAACAACATAGTCTGGATACCTTGACAAAAAGGAAAGCACTCCAGCATGCAAGTGGTAGCCAGGAAGGCTTCCCAGAGGAGGTGACTCTCAAGCTGATATCTGAAGGGGGAAGAAGTCAGCTACCTGCAGGTCTTTCAGCAAGGTTGGTGTATGGGGGGCATACAGTCTTAGACCCTGGCTGGAACTGGCCTGCCTGGAGCTATGGCAAAGCCATCTTGACACTGTCTTCAGTCACATCACATGGAATCATTGGATATGACCCAGAACAAAGGTACAGGGCTCCAACCTTTCTGAGGTGGGTATATGAAGATGAAGCATGAGTGTCTATTTGGGGGACAAAAATGGAGGCCCAAGGCAGAGCATCTTATGGGCCTTCACTTGCCTGGGGGCCAGGAGAGTCACCAGGAGGACACCTCTTCATCCTCATCCTTCAAGTTGCTGCTTCAGAAATGGGATCCTTCCTGATCTTCTGAGGCCCTGGTTGCCAGCCCTGGCTGTACTTTGGAATGGCGGTGACCTTTGGGCACTACTGACCCACTTCCAGAGAGGCTGATTAGGGAGCTGGGGACCAGAAAAGAAAAGAAACTTGTCCCTAAGGTCACACACTGCCAAGTGGTGGCTGGCACAGGGCATGATAAGCCAAGGTCAGGGGTCTGGTGTTTGGGACCCAGTTCTGTCATTGTGTAACCTTGTACAAGTCAGGGGCCTTCCTCCAGCTTGAGACGGGATCATAATCTTAAAGGCATACCATACAGGCTTGCTGAGGGTACAGGGAAGTAGGACTGTTTGATAAAATAGCACTGAGCACACACCCAGCACAGAACAAGGGTCAAGTCATGGTGCCCTACAACGGAGGAAAGTGTTGAACTTTGGAAAAGCTATTAGGATGGCCCACTGCCACCTTCTCCCCTTAGGTTCTCTCTCCTCCCAGGCTTTGGGTGTCATCTGGTCCCCTGTCTCTATCTTGAATCTGGTCTCCCCCACCTGTCCACCGCCCTGTGTTCACCCAGCAAGTCACTGGGGCAACCGGTCCTGACGTCAGGGCAGCTCTGGCAGCTGGCCCAGCGTGGAAGCAGCTGGCTGCAGGATGTTATTTCCAGGTAAATCTCCACCCCCACCCCATACTCATGAGCTGGGAGAAGGGGGAGGGTGGACCGCAGAGAAATAGAGCAGGGCACCGAGGCCCCAAAGCTACCGGAACCACGTGCCTAGTACAGCTCAAGACCTGAAACAGGGCCAGCTCCTGTCCTAGATAAAGTGGCGGGTGGCCTACTTGGGCTGGCCCTAGAGGTCCCTGGCGGGCACCTCTCCCAAGTTCTGGGTAGGGATGGGTTGGCTCCCTTTTTGTCTTTTTTTTTTTTTTTTTTTGGTGCTGGGATCGAACCCAGGGCCTCACACATGCTAGGCAAGCGCTGTACCACCGAGCTACATCCCAGCCCTTGGCTCCCTAAAAGTAGGCTAAGGCCCAATTATAATTTCACCCCACTGGTCACACTCACCAGCCCTCCAGAATGGAGGACTACAGCTGGCAACACCCTCACGACAACCCTATAAGGAGGAAATTAAGATACCCTGTCCTCTCATTTCACAGGCAAGAAACTGAGGCACAGAGCCCTGAAGATAACTGACCAAAGCCAACAGCTAGCAAGGGCAGGACTAGAGTCCTACCCTGGATCTGTGAGACTTCAGGTGTTATAGGGATAGAGCCCGAGATGAGGAGTGGAGGGGGTCTGGTTGCTTTACAACTCTAAAACTTAAAAACAACTTTAAAACTCTGCAGGGAGTTTTCCCCCGGAAAACTGGATCCCCATCTTGCCATGACACTTAGCAACTCAGGGAACTGCCCTCCCAGGACTCAATTTCGCCACCTGTAAATGGGAGTGGTAAACCAGCCACACATTGGCTATTAGGCCAATCAAATGAAATCTTATGCAGCTGCTTAGAAAGTAAAAGGTAAGATACAGTATAGTTTGTTGGATTCAAAGTTGGACCCGGGGTGATGTGGTATGTGCCTCAGTTTCCCCATCTGTTAAACAAAAGAGAATGGCCACGCCATGCTAGGCATATTGTCCAGCACTCCAAAGGCTGAGACAGGAGGATCGCTTGAGCCTATCTAGTCTGGTGACACGGTTTCAAAAACCAAAACAAGTCAGGTGCTGGTGGCTCACACCTGTAATCCTAGCTACTCAAGAGGCAGAGATCGGCAGGATTGTAGTTCAAAGCCAGCCCTGGGAGATAGTTTGCAAGACCTCATCTTGAAAAAACCCTCCACAAAAAAGGGCTGGTGGAGTGGCTCAAGGTGTAGGCCCTCAGTTCAAGCCCCAGTACCACAAAAACAAAACAAAACCTCGTGCCTGCCTCCCCGTGGGCTGGTACCCCCTGTGAAGTATAGTTTACAAGGAGCTCAGCATATTTCTGAGTCTATCATTAGTGCTCCACACTTCTCAGCTGTGATGCCAAAAATCCATAATCCATCACTGCAAAAAAATATGCCTTGGTACAAATCATTCAGGATACTTCACATGTTTTAACCTCAGTTTCTTTTATAAATTGGGAGTGTATTCAAAGTGCCTACCATATCAGTTTTCTCAGCTGTAAAATGGGGGTGATGATATCCATCTCATACAGTTGTGAGAATTAGGTAAAGTATGTAATTTTTTTTGAGGTACTGGCATTTGAACTCAGGACCTTGCTCTTTAGGCAAGTGCTGTGCCACTTGAGCCACACCCGCCCCACCCCACCCCCCCTGGCTTTTTTTTTTTTTTTTTTTTTTTTTTTTTAGGTAGGGTCTCATTTTTGCCTGGGCTGGCCTCAGACCGGGATCCTCCTACCTGTGGCCTCCCATGTAGCACCCATGCAATCACAGGTGCACCGCGCCTGGGCCAATTACTGTTGCTTTTGTCATTATTATTTTCTTTTCAGTGCTGGAGATTGAACCCTGGGCCTTGCACACGTGCATCCTATCGCTGAGCTACACTGCCAGCCCTTTTTATTATTTTTAACACATTCTTTATAGGGTTGTTCCCAAGATCAAGTGAAACAATGCAGATAATACACTTAGCACAGTGTCTTACTCCAAGTATAAGCTCATAAATGACACTGTTTTTTTCATCCCTGGGGGCCGCCGACAAACGGACTACAAGTACCAGCATGCCCTGCATCCCCAGTCTGGGCCCCTCCACCCAGCGCTGGCGTGCAGCATGCCGGGAGTTGCAGTCCTCACGGGGCAGGTTCCGCCCCCTCCTGGCTTGAGGGAGGAGGTTGGAGAGCCGCCCTGCCGGCCTTTGAATTTTGCCGCGAAAAGCGCGCGTGGCGGCCCCCCAGCCCCGCCCCCTAGTGGACGCGGCGCCGCATCACCCTGGTAACCGCCTCTCGGCCGCTGCTGATTGGGTCGAGACGTGGAGGGCGGGCGGGGGCCGAGACGCAGCGGCGGCTGCAGGCGCTCGCGCCTGTCAGTCGGGCCGGAGCGGAGCAGCGGGCAGGACAGCGGGCCAGCAGCTCCGCGGAGAGGCTGCGCGCGCCGGCTGGGAGAGGCGGAGAGCCGGACCAGCCGCCAGCGGGGCGCGGCACCCGGGCCTGAGGCAAGGCGAAGCGCCCGCGCGCGGCAGGCAGCGCGAGGCTGCGGCCCCGGCAGCCACCCGCGCGATGTCCGGGGCCATGGGCGCGTGAGAGCCCGGCGCGCGCTCCCCTGCTGCAGCGCTCGAGCTCGCACGCCTGTGCACCATCCCTCCGGCAGTCCTCGCGTCCGCCCTGCGCCACCGGAACCTGCTATTACTCGGCGCGAGGCCCCCGAGGCTGCATCCCAGCCTCCGCCGCTCGCTGCCGCTGCCGCTGCCGCCGCCGCCGCTCGCCGGCTTCCCCTCCCCCCACACCCGAGGCTCGGAGCAGCAAGAGGAGGGGCCCGTGCGTTCTCGCTGCTGCTCTTTGCAACCTGCGGGGGCCAGTGCGTGCCGACGAGGAGCCGGAGCCGCTGCAGGTGCGTGCAACCCCCGGAGGAGACAACTTCCCCACCCTCGGGTGAACCCAGTGGTTGCAAGCCGCGAGCGGGCGGGCGAGCGAGAGGAAGCAACAAAGACAGGCCGCTGCTGGGGCTGGCGAGAGCGGCCGCGGTGGCCGGGCTCCCAGCGCGGACGGAGAGGGCGCCCTGGGAGCGGCGCGGGCAGAGCTACTGCGGTAAGCGGGGCCCCGAGGGGAGGCGCAGCGCCTCCCGCCGGCCGCGCCGAGCACAGGCTCGGGCAAGGATGCGCCGCCTGAGAGCCCGCGCTGCCCGGGTCCCGGGCGAACGCGACCCCCGCTGAGCGGAGAAAACCTCCAGACTTCGGACGGCGCAGTTCGGCACTCGGATCGCTCTCACCGACTACGCTCCTCCCCACCCAAAGAGAGGCATCGGCCCCCAAGGGGGGCTTCCTCGGGCAGCCTCTGCCACCCCTGCATGGCTGCGATCCGCCGAGCGGAGCGTCGTGGCCACTGAGACCTGGTGCCCTTCGACCGCTTGGCTGATCCGGTGAGTTCCACGGGGCGGGGTTACGGTCTGGAGCCAGGGCTACCCTTTGGCGTCTGGGCAGCCTAGACTGGACAAAAAGGGACCCTAGGTCGTTTGATGCCCTGAGGCAGCAGTGCTCCTGTCCACTCCTTTCCCTTCCACGTACAACTTGTTGGGACTGGCCAGCCAATTGGAATGGAGGGTGGGGATCCCAGGTGGCCATTCCTCGGGCCTTGGGCAGTGCTGGATGCCAGAGAGGAAAGGTCACTCCACCAGTAAAGCTAACAAAGGTAGTGGCTCTGTCCTCGAAAAATGGAAATTTCCCCTGGGAACTCCTGAGTATTGAGGGAGGGACTGAGGACTTCCAGAGCAGTCTCTGAGATCTTCAAGTGACATAGCTCAGAGGGGATGTGGAGTCCTAGTCACCTCAGGTGGCCATGTTTGAGGATTGTGCCCTCTGGGGCTATACTTTGGCAGAACGCTCCCCATTCCAGCCAGTACCTCCACAAATAAGTCACAGGGACTATATGTTCCCCTTGGGGATGCGATGTGACATCACTGCCCTGCCTCTGATGTGCCCCTGGTATTGTCATGACAACACAGCTGGCCTTGACCCAAGGCCGGAAGGGCAGGGCTGGATGCCTTTGGCTAGCGGAGGGGTGAAGGCCAACTCCCCCACTCTCTCACTGCAGTCTTCTGACCTAAATCCCCAGCCACCATGCAAAATGGGGGAGGGAGGCAATGCCAGCTGTCCCCGCTGTTGCTCCTCCCCACAAGGACAGGTGTTCAGAACTTTGCCATGTAGCCTGGCAGTGCCTGGGGGCTCAGGACTCCCAGAGCAACTTTCTGCTTTCAAACAGGATGCTAAACAGCCCTCCCCGAATCCCACTATATGCCCACCCAACAGGCTGAAATCTCCAGGTCCCCAGCCTTGAAAGAGGCCACTTCTACTCAGGATCATGTGAATTCCCTGCCCCCAGCTGGAGAAGGTGAGAAGGAGCTGCTGTTATAGTGTTCCAAAGGGATCTCTAGAGGTTCAACCTTGGCCCAGCTTGACCTCCTACCTGTGCCATTCTCCTTGTGGTGTTGAAGATAATTTTGAGAGCACAGTGTGATTGATTCTTGTTAAGCTGATGAAGAGCAGTCTGAATAAAGCATCTGCCAGGGCCCACTTTGATGGGCAGAGGGCATAAGCCAGCACTGGCTCTGTACCTTAAGTCCAAAGAACCACCCAAGCAGCTTTCTGCTGCTGGCTCTCTGCTACTTCTAAGGCCTTTATAGCGGTTACTGCCAGCATCAGATTTGGATGAAACTGCTGGGATCACATTTCTAGGAAAAGGTTCAAAACCTGGCATTGCTTCCACTGTGTGGGGCGGATAAGAGCAGAGAGTGGGGGACCGTTCTGAGAGGCCAGAGCCATCCCTGTACAGCAAGCGTTTTTCCTCTTCTACCAGACTCTAGCTAGATTAACAGGTCAATAAATATTGGGGGAACTGCTTTGGGGGCTTGGCAGGGAGATGGTATTTCCTGCTGAAATAGTGTCGTTAAAACACACAAGCTTCTGAGGACAGCAGAGCAGCAGCAGATTGGGGGAGAACTAGGAGATGTGGGCAGAGGGCTGTTTGCACTGCCTCTCGACGCTTCCCAGTTTAGAAACAAACTGAGAGTGCGCGCCAGAGATCCACAAACACAGGCGGTTGGAGGCCCTCCGTGGAGTATTTACACTTTTCTCAGCCAAGGCAGTGGGAAAGGCTGTCAGAATTGGGCAACTCCTTCTGTTCCCTTCCCTAGGCTCTCTGGGCTTGGGAGTCAATGCCAGACATGAGCAGGGGAATGGGATGCCAGCTTATCCGGCATCCCCCTGTACGCCAGGCATTTTATAGGATCTTAGTTACTTCTTGGGGTGGCTCATGTACTGTGATCCATTTTACAGATAAGAAAACTAAGGCTCAGACTGAGGAAGTAATGGTCAGCAGGTACTCAGGCAGCTGCAGAGGTTTGGCCTGAATGGCTCTGACTCCAGAATCTCTGGGACCTTCTCACTTGCTGCTTCCACGGGTATAAGGGAGGCACTTCCTGTCAGATGGTTCCTGCAAGAGTCAGGGGCTGTCTGTCGGCTTTGGAGATGTGCCTTGTCTGCACCCAAACCGAGGTTTGAATCCTGATTCCCCCTTACCTACAGGACAGTGTTAAGCAGTGCAACTTCTGCCTGGGCCTGTGGTCAACCTGCTCCCCTCATCCCCTGGACTCTTCTTGTGGAGGAAGGAATGCATGGCTGCCAGGAGAGTTGAGAGAGTCAGCCTAGTCTCCTTGTCATCTGTCTGTCCCCCAAGTTTGCTTGGAGGAGCGATGAGGCTGCCTTTAGCCATCCAGGAACCCTCGATAAATGCCCAACTAGTCAGAAGACAGTGGCCTTCTGACCCAGCACAAGGTCAGGGAGCGGCTAAAAGAGGGGTGCTATGTGAACCTCAAAATGGACAAATAGGGATGACCAGAGGAGTGAGAAGAGAATTCAGGCAGTTGGAGTGGCACTCAGATCCACTCAGATGTCTGTGGGCCCTTGTGCCTGCTGTATTGAATGAGACTGGGGTGGCCCTGAGGTTGCTGTGTCCTGGAGACTCAGGTGATGGGGTTGGGGTAAGCAGGGGGAGAGGATCCAATGAGGGCTCTCTTGAGTGGAGCAGCAGCTTTGAACATTCCTTCTGGTCTGGGCGGGGAGGGATGTCTCCTCGCAAGGTTGGTTTCCCCTTCTCCACCACCAATAATCCTTCTCACTGGTCTAATTCCATGTAAGCTTGTCCATGCCCTGGCCCTGTAGCCTCAGGGCTGGGCTTTGCTGGTTACTTAGGCCCTTTGATGAGAAATGGAGACTCCGCAGGGAACAGTTGGCCTGGATCCGACTAACCAGCCCACCCCTTGCTAGCTGTGTGACCCTGAGTGAGCTTTGCCTCTCTGAGCCTGTTTCCTCATCTGTGGAAAGGAGCTGCTATTAGCACTAGCTACCCAGGGGTGTACTGAAGCTTCAGTGCTGGCATATAGTAAGAACTCAATAAATGCAATTTTTTGGCTACTGTTAGCCTCATCCTCAGGTCAAGGCCCTGAATGGATCCCCCAGTCCCTTGAGCCAAAGGTGGAAAACCCAGATCCAGGACATGGGTGCCTACCCTCTCAGGTGCCTCTGCAGGGGCTGTTTGTGGGGGTGAACACACGAGACTCCCACCTAAGTTCCAGGGGGAACTGGGACCTGGCCAGGGCCCCTCCCCAGTCTCCCTCCTGCCCCTCTGTCTTCCCATCTCTCCCCAGCCAGTGGAAGCCAGCGAGCAGCTCATATTCATGAACCGTAATTCAATCAGGCGGCGATTCCTCCGGGCTGGGCGGGGGTGAGAACGAGGAGGCGCGCACAAAAGGGCCGCTTTATTACCTCCCGCGGGCCGGGAATTGCTGCTCTCCCCCAGCAGCGGCCGGAGCCGCCTTTATTGTGTTAACCCATTTGCGTGTCAAGAGCTATTGTGCGCTTCCCCGCCTGTGCGCTGCGGCCTGGGGAGGAGGGTTGCGCTGCCGGCCGGTCACCTCCGCGGGCGCCGCCCGTCGCCCTGATTGGTTGCTAAGTGATTTGCATCCAAGGTAATCACTTTTATCTCAGAAGGATGTCGACTATAATTATAAGCTACTGACATCTTTTGAAATCTGCCTAATGACTATTTTAGTCTGCCCGGGCTGGGGTGGGGAGGGGGATTCTGCAAGGTGTGGAGGCTGGGTAGGGAAGGATTCCTTCCACCTGGACCATTGGTTCCTTAGTTGAGAAATAGCTGAGTGCCCACTGCGTGCCTCAAACAAAAGACCTGCTGGTGGCAGAGGGGAGCTTTCATTCCTGTGGGTGGAGTTTAGCACCATTTCAGAGATGGGGAAATGGAGGCCAGGAGAAGGATCCACCTGCCCAGGGCCACCCAGCCCATAGATGGTGGGCATCCGGGTCTGTGTGACACCCTAACTAATGCACTGGTCACTTAGGTGGGGAACAGATAATGAGAATTATGCCTGGTAGAGGACCTTGGTCTGGTACCTTCCAGTGTTGTCATACCCTAAAGAAAAGCAGATGCTGTTAGCACCCCATTTTGTCTAGGAGGAAATGTAAAGTACAGGGAAGGTTTGTCCCTGCCCAAGGTTACACAGCCAGGGAGTGACAGGAGAACTTGGTGGGGGAGGGTGGCATGAGCAGTGAGGAGATGGTAAAAGGGCAGGGCTGGGTTCCACCTCCCTGCTCATCTCTGGCTCCCTCTTACTGCACTGGAAAACACCTGGCATCAGCCTGGGCCAGAGTACATTGCTCTGGTCAGGTGGCCAAATGCCAAGGAACTGGAGGACCCATAGCCTGCATCGGGAGCAAGATGTCTGCTAGCCACCTGAACTCTGCTGAGTTTGAGCAAGGAAAAACTCAGGAGTTAAGGAGAAAGCACAGCTGCTCCTGGAGGCCTTCCTGACACAGGAGGCCTTTGCTTCAGGCTCAGAGGACTGAGTGGATCTGCCCAGCATAGAATGAGTGGGGCTGCTGCTGGCTGAGGGAGCTCATAGTGGGCAGAAGTGACAGGGAGATAAACTAGTAGGGTGTCAGAGGGCCTTGAGTGACAAACTAAGGCCCCTGTATGGTCCAAGGGAAGAGCAGAGCCAGGGTAAGTATCTAGGAGAAGGGTGCCATTTGACCTCTACAAGCTGTAGAGGTTGGCAGGAGGCATTAGGATCCTCAGGCCTACAGGTGATGAAAACCTGGGCTCCTGTCATTGACTGTTTTTGAGCCTCAATTCCCTCATTTGCTTAAGAGGGCAGTTTTCTTACAGGCTTGTGGGTGGGAAGATTTTGTGTGTGCATAGAGCTCCTGTGTCCTGTGGGGACAACCAGGAAGGAGGAGCTTGCTGAGCTCAGACTGAGTGAGCCAGGCTCAGGCCTTGGCCAGTCACCCTGGCCCCCCAGCAAGCCGCTGTCCTGGCCAGAGCAGCTGTTTGGGGCCCTGGAAACTCCTGCTATTGTACTGAGGGCACAGGGGACAAAGGCCTGGGAGATCAGAGGAGCCCTGAGCTGGCTGTGAACAGGCAGGGTCCTGAAGACAGAGACTTAATGATGCAGAGTCTGTGGGAAGAGGGGAGGGGCCTCCTTTTGAGGAAGAGGAGGAGGTCCAGCCACCAGCTGTCTGCTCCAGGATTTGCTGCTAGGAGAGGGGCAGCCTGATGAAGTGGCACTGCAGGAGGCAGAGGTGGCAGCTCCTCCCAGGCCCTGCACCCTCAATATCTGTGTGACCTCAGTCTCCCAGTCTGTCAGATGGGCCCAGAGTCCACTTGAGTGGACAGCTATGAGCCTGGCAGTAAGGAGAGCAAGTGGGCAGTAGACAAGAATGACTATTTTGCGTTTTATTTATTCAGAGGGATTCACTGCTCCATGCCAGGCTCCCTGCCAGGTGCTGGGGACACAAAGATAAACAGGCCCCAGTTGCCTTGAAAGATGGGGCGGTTCTGAAGGGAGAGGCCTCGAGCACAGAGCAGAGCGGGTTACTTGCACAAAAGCGGGATTCACAGTATGTGGCCACCGAGCCAGAAGCAGGGGGACATAACAGCAAGACATGGCAATGAACAATACAGACTGGGTCCCTGCCCGTGGGTGCCTCAGGTCTCTCAAAGCATGCTGGGAAATCAAAGGTGGAAACTTACTCGCAGCTGGGACGATCAGACAGGGCTCTGTGGAGGGAGATGGCTGGCTTTGTGCATTTCCTTTTAAACACATTGGCTTATTCTGAGAATCACAGGACTCTGTTGACATCTTCTGTGTGCTAGACTGAGCGTCCCTCTTTAGGCTTTTGTTCTCTTATTTAATCTTCATATCACTCTGTGAAGGGTATTCTTTTTTATCCCTGTTTTGTAATTGAGGAAACTTAAGGCTCAACAAGGTGAAGTGACAGTGTAGGGCCAGATCCATGTGGCAGGTGAACAAAATCCCCTACCTTATCCATTTTGCCTCTTCTCTTCTGGGCTGGGTGGGGTGATCATGGGAGGATCCTTGGGCAGGAGCTGCAGCGACCCCATTCTGGGCCAGCTGTCTCTTTTATGTGCTACATGACCTTGAGCGAGTCGCCCCCACCCCACCTCAACCCAGACACAACTGTGTCCTTTGTAAAATGTCAAGGATAGTGAACACGTGGCAGGTCTGGCTCGCCTTCCACACTGTGCCCTTGGCAGACATTGCCAATCAATTGCTGCCCTCTTCCCCTGCTGAGTTCCTCCCCTGACCTTGGGTTCTTGCCAGGGCTTTGGGCAGGCAGCGCCAATCAATCAACAGAGCCTGTGAGCTGAAACCGATTGGCTGCCTGACCTTGATGAGCTCAGGGATCCCTCTGCCATCTCCATGTGGTTCAGAGGACCAGGGTACCATGGTCAGGGATTTCTGGGGAACTTCTCTGAGGACATAGGTTGTTCTTCAGTCATGAGAACCAGTTAGGCATGAGCAGTTGCCTTCTTCCAACTCCCAGAGTGACTCATAGCCATCTATACAAATTCAGAACACCTATAACTTGGAATTTATTTACAGATAGCATTCATTCAACTCTTCCTGAGAGCTGAGTTCTGGGGGGTTCTCTCTCTCTCTCTCTCTCTCTCTCTCTCTCTCTCTCTCTCTCTCTCTTTCTCTCTCTCTCTGTCTCTTTTAATTTTTGATGGAACTGGGGTTTGAACTTAGGGCACTCTACCACTTGAACCACATCTTCAGTCCATTTTGCTTTGGTTATTTTGGAGATGGGGTCTCGAAAACTATTTACCTAGGTTAGCCTTGAACCATGATCCTCTTGATCTCAGCCCCCACCCCCAAGTAGGTAGGATTACAAATATGAGCCACCAGTGGCTGGTCCTGAAAGACACCTGCATGTCTTGCAACACCCCTAGGAAGAATTCTTAGCTCATTTTAGAAATGAGGAAACTGAGGCTCAGTGCAGTTAAGCAGTATAGCTGCATGTACTTGCTGAGTGGCTGAGCTGGCATTCAAACTCAGCTCTCAACATCTGTAGCCTAGCAGTGGCAGGCAGCCAGGGCAGCCTTCCTGGGCAAGGTGTTGTTTGTTCTGAGGCCTTAAGGACTAGTGAGATGAGAGGCAGGCAGGCGAGAATGTTTCTGGTGAGGGACAAGTGTGTGTTTCCATGTGGCTAGAATGTGGAGAGGGGACCATGGAAGGAGCCAGCGCTGGTTTTGGCATTTGGATTTTCCTCTCCACAGTAAGGAGCCATGAAAGCTCTTTGAGGAGAGGAATGATGAGGTCTCATCTAAGTGTCCATGTCCAGCATCTCTGTGAACCTAGGGTGAGGGACCTTCAGCCTATCTATCTCTGGTCTACTGGAAGGTGTAGCCTAGAATGGTAGGTAGTCATCCAAAAAGGGTTTGTTGAATGAATAAATGAATGAATGTTCACTGGATTGAAATGTTCCTGACCACTTCATGGGTCCAGTTGCTAGGAGGAGACCAGAGTGTCTCTGGCAAGTTGAACACCAGGCCTGGCAGAGAGCAGCAGAAGAGGGGACCAGGTAGGTACCTGGGGCAGGGGCCCTTCTGCTCCTGTCCCTGCTGCCTGTCCCTAAGACGTCTCCTAGACATTCCTGCTGGGCCATCCGCTCCTCACCAGCCATGCCTGGCGGGCAGTGTGGGCCTAGTGCTTGGGGGGATGAAAGATGAAGGTTCATGACCATTTTTTAACTCAATAAAGGGAGACAAGCTGCAGGCTGCAGGCCGGAGATATAATTAGTTCGCAGCAGTGGCGCTTTCTTGATTTAGCTTCTGAGAGAACAAGACAAGGATGTTATACCCAATTAGCAGTAACATCCAGTCGAAGCCTCAATAGGTGAGATAACAAGCTATTTTTATGACTCTTCTTTCCCAGCTTGGGAGGGGGGCGGGGTGCAGGGGTATCAGGGCCTTATTTCTTTTCATCAGGGAACAATTATTAGCAATCTCAGGATTTCCCAAAGCCAAACGATGCATTCGTTAACCCAAACAAGCAGGCAGCCCAAGGAAGCAGCTGGGGCGGCAAGCTGGCATTTTGAGCCCAGGGGTAGCAGGAGGGGTGTGTCATCTCCATTCTGGAAGCCCCTGAAAGAGGCCACCAAATGCAGAGCCTATAGGCTTGGCAGGGGAAGCTGCAGTCTTTGGGAGATTCTTAGTGCCTGCCTTGGTTTCTCTACCTGCTTTCAAAGGGACATAGGAAGCCAGGCTAATTCCTCTGGGGATGAGGAGGGACCCTGGCAGCACTTCCTGGCACCACTTTCTATCTCTTCTGCCAACTGGGCCAGAGGTTCTGGCTCCTTGACCCTACACCTGACATTGCACTCTGCCTAATGGACCCCCATCATGGCTCCTACCACCCAACTGCCCTCCTGCTTGCCTGGGGCCCCAGGTCCAGTCTCCAGCAGGCCCTGAGTGCCATTTAGCTGCAAAATACTCTCGTTATTCCACAGCTGGGGCACCCAGCACAGTTCCACTGTTGGCCAAGGCCCTGTCAGGCAGAGAGGCCCTGCCAAGCCCCATCCCAGCCACCCAGCTATACTCAGACTCTTGTCCTGGTAAAGGCTGGGGCATGCCCAGAGAGGGAGCTGGCATGACCACTACAACTCCCCACCATCCCCAGTCCCAAGCCCAGATCAGGTTCCTGGGCTTTGGCCCATCCTGTGCAATCCCTGTTCTGTGGCTCCTCTCTGTCAATGTGGAGCCCCACATTCGTGCTTCAGACAACTGACAAACCCAGCCATGCAAAGTAGGAGTTTAATTGCAAACAGTTTTTATGGATCATGGGCCCATCTGTGCCACCATATGCAAAAGAGAAAAAAAAATCCCCATCTCTCCCCACTCTACTCCCAAACTAACTCCAAAAAAATTACTTGGTTTTTCTGGCTGGAGCCAGCATAGAATTGGGGCTCGTCATGGGGACTTTCTGAGGGTGGGCCTGGCAAAGCTAGAGGGCCCCAAAAGGCCTTCCTAGAATCAGAACCTGACTGTGGAGAGAGTGAGGGAGAGTCAGTAGACTGCAGGCCGGTCCTGAGCCCATTGGCTTCTCTCACATCTCTGGACCTTCGTGGCTGTTGCACGCCCCTTTCCCAGCTGCCTGGCCAGTGTTGTTCATGTGACGTCTAGAGCAGGGCTTGGCATGGAGCAGCTTTGCACAGTGTGGATAGAAATGTGTGACCAAGCAGTGTTGGGGACCCTGGGGATAAGGTGCTTCTTTTCTCTGTTCTAGTTCAAGAAATGGAATCCCAGGAGGATGGGGTGCCCTAGTTTTGCTCACTCCCTTCCCAGTAGTGACTCCTGCCCTTGTGCCCTGAATAGCTCAGCAGATGAGTTCTGGCCAAGATGGAAAGGTCTTCCAGCCTTCAGATGAGCTTTCCCCTCAGGGTCTGTGTGGGCTGGTTTTGGGATTGATTCCCATACTATTATATCCCAGCCGGGTGACTTCAGGCTGTTTCTCGCTCTCTATGCCTCAGTTTCTTGCTCTGTAAATTGGGGATAAGGTTAATGGAATACTGCACACGAAATGCATTTATATCTATTTGTCCTCTCTCTTCCACCCCAAAGGAAGGTCTTTGCTTTGTTCCCTAATCAGGACACTTGCTGTCACTGGAATATGAGTGAGCAAATGAGCAAACAAGTGAGTGCCTGAGTGAACTATTCACAGGACTCTCTGTGGAGGAATAGCCCAGAGGCGTGGGGCTTGCTTTGAATTCTGGATTTAGAGTCCACAAACTATGCCACAGCTTGGGGGTTCTGAAGTCTGTCCTACAGGTGAGGAAAACTGAGGCTTGGAGAGATTAAGGGTCTCTAAGGCACGTGGCTGAAGAGAGGCCAGAGCTAGAACTGGAACCTTGGTCTCAGCGACTCCAGCCGACTAAGCCCCTCCCCCTCATTGTTACAGGTGAGGAAGGGCAGGCCCTGAGCTGGGAAGAGACTTGGCCAAGGTTACAGCCAGCACTTGTGGGGTCCTTCCTACCCCCGTTTGTACAGATGAGGAAAGTGAGGCCTTCCAGCCTCAGGGCCAGGCCAGGTTCCTTCCCTCTCCCTGTCCTCTGGGTCTGTGCCTGAGGGTTTTCCTGTCAACTTTACAGACTGGCAACTTGGTAGGTGCTGCAGCCAGGCCCTGAATGGGGTTCTGGTGCCGCCCTCCTGCTGCAGGTAGCTGAGAAAGTTTAGGCTGGGGCTCCATCCTCTGGGACCCGGGTGAGCACAGGCCAGACACCAGGCAGCTGAACCCCCGCCCAGTGGTGATCACCAGCTCCCATTGTAATCATTAAAACTATTAGAAGGAAATGTTCGCTTGAAGCAAATGTCAGGCGCCGAGTTGTGCTTTGTAAACGCTCACAATTAATGCCAATCAGGCCTGGAAAAAAGCCGGCCCGGAATCCTGTCTGTTTCGTCTCATTTGTCAGCTGGTGCCGCTCCATGTTGCACATTTTCATACAATTGCTATAAACATAAAAAGGAAACTCCACAGTGTTCCCGGGCACCCGGATGGTGCTTGCCAGCTTAATTACTTGGTATTCCGCTGTTCACTTGGCTGCCCCAAGTGGGTGGGTGGGAAGGAGAGAGGGGGACTTTGTGTGGCAAGGTGAGGGCTGCTGGGGGCTTGGGCCCCACCCTCTGTGGGCCTTCTGGTTCTGAGAAAACTGCTAAAAGTACTTACAGGGTCTTCGAGTAGACTAGAGGGGCTCTGAGCCCCTCTCTTAGGATGATTGCCTACTTCCTGCATGCCAGACCCTGGGCCACCTACCAGTGGGGCTTCAGTTTCCCCCTGGGAGTTGAAGGATCAGTCAAGGTTAGGATGTCAAGCTTGTCCCATGTGGCCTGGGGACATCAGGAGCTTTTCTCATGTGGTTGCTGTACAGATTCTTTGAGGGTGAGCAGTCTCCCTTATCTAACAGGAGTGTGAGCCCATTGTGCTGAGGCCAGGACTGGAACCCAGGTTACTGGACTCTGAAATCTGTAACCACTGCACCATCCTGACTTAAGCAGTAGCTACCGTCATCTCACTGTCTAGAGATGGCCTACTGGTAGAGGGGTCCTTGGGGGTCAGAGCCAAGGGCCTTGCTGGATAAGGAAGGAAGATGGAGTGATCTAGAGGGGGCTGGGCCCTCCAGGCTTCCTGGGTAGGACTGAATAAGAGATGATGAGAACATGGCCACTTAGGCCTTGGGAGACTCCTGTTACCGTACTTCCCTAAATGGCACACCAGGTCTCATGGCCTCCCTGAGCCTTCCAATAGCTTGGAAGGTTGGGCATGTCATTGTCACAGTCCCCATTGTACAGAGGAAGAAACTGAGGTCCAAACTGATGGAAGGTTATGCAACTGGAAGGTGCAAAGCTCGAGCCAGACTCACACCCAAGTTTGTCATCCTGAAGTCTTTTATTCCTTCCTGACCCTTCCCCATCACCACCTGGACATAAGGCCTTGCCACACACTACACACCTTACCCAGGGCCTTTCTGAGCTCTCTAACCCTCTGTGGACTGGGTCTTCTGAGGCCAGGCTGACTGGCCAGGGACACACTGGCCTTTGTATTGGCCTGGACCAGCTGGGCAGCCAGTGGAGTGGGGAAGAGGGTGGTGGGGCCCAGCTAGCTAGGGACACTTGCTCAGAACAGGAATAGAAGCCTCTTTGTGTGCCTCTTGGTGGAGGAGGGGTGCTGCCAGCTGCCACCCCACTTGACGGAGAGGCCTGGAGCCCTCCGCAAGCTTTGCTCACCATCCCCGGGGACCCACCAGGGAGCCTGTCATCTCCCCACTGCCTCCTCCCGATATTGTGTGTCTTCCTCTCATTTCCAGGGGCCTCTGGCTATGAAAGGAGCCTTGGGCAGCTACTCAGCTGGTTTGCTGTGGGCCTACTCTAGGCCCTCCACTGACCCTACTGTAAGGGAAGAAGTCGTGTTTAAGACTCTGAGGTCTCGATGCCCAGTGTGGCGCATAGGAGGCCTTCAGCCAAGTTGGACCCAAAGATGGAGGCCCAACCTCAGAGACCTGGTCCCTGCCTAAGGAGAAACAGACACAGGCAGGTCAGTGACAAGACTACAGGAATGAGGTCAAGTGCAAGCCACCCTCAGGGCAGTGGGCTCTCACACTGACACTTGTTGATGTCTAGGATGCTCCTGAAAACCCCACAAGGCAGCGGGCACAGATGAAAAAAGACTCAGAACCCAGGGGCGAGCCTGAGTCTGACCTTTCCGAGGGTGGAAAACTCAGGCACCCGTGCAGCCGAGAGGTATCACTTGGCCCTGGGGCAGAGTGGAGTTTAGTGGTTCTAGAGATACAGGGGTGGCTTGTTCTCCCCACCCCAACCCAGGGAGACCAAGCAGTGGCATTTTAATTTGGCTGATCTTTTTCTGCTTTTCTAATGTTGGCAACAACTTCATTTTTTTTTTTTAATTTAATGAAACCAGTAGCACAAAGAAAAGCTGTTTGTGGGCAGGATTTGCATGCTTCAGTGATGCAGTATTGTCTGGGTAAGGGGAAATTTTGGAGTTCCCAGATGGCTCACCTGCCCCATTTCTCAGCCAGCAAGACCCCTCAAAACCCACCTGCATGTCTCTGAACCCCTGCAAACAACCCCAGCCATGCCTGCACTGCCAGAGGCAGGAGGCAGGGCCCAAGCCCCGCGAGGGCACCACCCAAATAGCTATAATCAGCAGCCTCGCTGAGACTTCAAACTCACCCAATTATCCTGCGAGAGAAAAAAAACACAAAATGAAAACAAATTAACATGTTTGCATAGAAGCTGCTGCAGCAACACACACAGACGTGTGCGCAAACGCACATGTTGGCGTGCGGCCCCGGCAAGGCTGGGAGCTGCCACTCAGCCATCCCAGGCCTAGCACCCATTTGGACCAAGATGTGGAAGCAGGCCCAGTGACCAAATTGTCCTCAAACTTGGCTGGACACTGCCTCAAGTCGCTAGTTTATGTTTTCCTTTTTTGAAGTGCTAGGAATGAAACCCAGGGCCTCCTGCATGCACTATACTACTGAGCTTCATTCTTGGCACTTTTTTAAAAAATTTTAATAAACACATAAAATTTATTGTGCTAGAATTCCTCCTCACTGGTCTGTGAGGTAAGTAATGGACTCCTTTCTACAGATGGGGAACCTGAAGCACAGAGAGGGTAGTGGATCTGCCTAAGGTTGCACAACCAGTGAGTGGAAGAGCCAGTTCCCAAGTCTATGGTGTAGGTGCGATGCCTTTTGTATGGGTGATGGGCCAAGGTGTCCCCTCTCTATGCCCCAGTTTTCCCTCCTGGAACATTGGGATAATTGTCCCTACCCCAGCGAGGTTAGGAGGATGCAGTTGGTGAGTGAGTGAGTGAGTGACTAAGAAGTACCACCTCTGGTATCTGCCTGTGGGGTGGTCCCTGCCACTCTTGGTGGTTCCATTACTCAGCAAGGTCTGGCTCTTCAGGCCC
The DNA here is from genome assembly GCF_047511655.1 of Castor canadensis. NCBI lineage: Eukaryota > Metazoa > Chordata > Mammalia > Rodentia > Castoridae > Castor > Castor canadensis. The sequence goes on along the minus strand of NC_133403.1, from coordinate 27,604,653 downwards.
ATGAGCCTCTGCTTGGGTACCCCTGGGTTCTGTGCTAGGGCTGCCTTAGTCCTGAGAGTTCTCAGACAAGGGGTCGGGTGCTCCCACTTCCAGAAAGCTGTCTCTCCTGAGAGCAGCCTCTCCTGGGCTCCCTGAAGTCCCTGCTGGCCCACACTTGGAACTGCTGGACGGATGTCTTGTCTTCCCTGCAGGGCTGATTGTTCTCTGGGTCGCTGTGGCTTTGTGCACAGCAGCTGTTCATCAAGGTTTGGCCAGTGCATCCCTTGGAGCCATCTTCTCCTCACTCCCACCTGGGCATATTTAAGGCCTCGTCCCTGGGAGTTAAAGGGTAAACTGCTGGAGTGAGTTGGAGTTTAGGTTCTGGAACTGAAGAGTCCTCAGCCTTCTTTCCCTGCTGCTGTGTGACCAGAGGTAAATCCCTTCACCTCTCTGAGCCCCTCACTGTCATGTCTGGCCTAAGCAGTAAGTACTGAGGGGGTGGGTGGTGTGCAAGTACTATGCTCTGTGTTTACTTCATCCAGCTCAGTCCTCACAGTGGCTGCTGAGGCAGGTGTGGTTTCTAAGTCCATTTCTCAGATAGAGAAACTGAGGCTGCAAGGGATTCTCAGTGATTCACTGAAGACAGCTGTGCTAGCAAGTGGCAGAGCAGGTTTAACTTTAGCTGTGTAGCCATTTTACTCTCTTTTTTTTATTATTTTATTATTCATATGTGCATACAAGGCTTGGGTCATTTCTCCCCCCTGCCCCCACCTCCTCCCCCATTTTACTCTCTTTAGAGGCCATCTGTAGGATCCACAGGGGCAGTGTATCGTGATTCTGGAGGGTAAGGCCAGCTAGTAGCCATGGTGGTGCTGGTGTTGGGAGAGTGGCTTCACTGGCCTATAGTCACACCTATTAGCCTTCTGTCATGCCAGCCGCTTGGGGCCAAGGCAGTGGCCAGGGGAGGTGGCCCTCCCTGAGGAGGGCCAGCCTGTGTGGCATTGAGTATCCACTTGGAGTCCAAGCCCTCTGTCAGCCCAGCCATACCTGGGGCATTAGAGTCCAGTAGACCTGGGCATCCAATTCCCATCAGGTGGTCTTGGTGAATCCTTTTTCTCCCTGGGCTTCTGCTCCCTAGAGCATGGTTGGCCTGGATAAACTGCACCTAAGGGATGGGCTTAAGGCCCAGTGCTGGGTGCCAACCAGCACTTGCAGCTGGAGGCAGTAGCCCCCAAGCCTCCACTTGACGAGCTGGGGCATGCTATACTGGTAGGTGATGGTGGACACAGAGAAGGTCCTTCTACGCCCCACATGCATAATGAGTCCTTCTTATGCTCTGGGATGCAGGTGTTCCACCAGGCATGTAGAGGGGTCTGTCTGGTTGAGGGGGTAACCAGTGTGGTGAAAGGAAGTGAGAGAAACCCCAAGGGCCAGAGGACCAGGAGATAGAGGAGAGCACTGAGGACTCTGGGCCACACAGGAGTGGTGGAATGAAGGTCTCAACTTACCCCTCTGATTGTTCCACTGGTATTTATTGAGCATCTACTATGTGCCTGCCTGGCCAGAGGCCCAGCCTCCTCACTGCTAGATGGCCCTGGTCAAGCCCCACAACCTCTCTGTACCCAGCTCCCTCACACAGGGCTTTGGTGCTTGTCACAGTTCAGCAGGATATACCTGAGAGCCCAGGTCCAGGTCAGGGAATGCCCATGCCTTGCAAGGAGAGGAGGGGAGGGGCTGGTTCCAATGGCTATCTGGAGCTGTGTGTGGCATGCTTGGCCCCTTCCTACCTACCCTTCTCAGGTTCTGACAAAAGAAGCTGGGGCTGGCTGAGGGAAGAACTCAAGCAAGCATTACTTTTACTCCCTACTGTAAAAGCAGTATTCATCTTTCAGTGTTTGATCAGTCTGACGAAGATAAGAGAAGTGTCCGCCATCTTGCCGCCCAGAGCTGAGCATGGGTCCATGTTGGAGACATTCTGCCAGGTGTAAAACATCTGAGCAGCATTCGATTTCACCTTGCACGGTGACTAGGCTGGGCTCACAGGCGCTGTAGCAGGTGTTCTTTATGTCCACACCTAGGGCCTGGCCCAAGGAAAGGTCCCTCCACATCAAGCCTGTCCTGGGCTCATGGAGTCGGTATGTTCAGCCTGAGCTCCTGGGAGCCACCTGCCTGCCCAGCAGCCTGTTGTCTGGCATGTGGGGTGCAGAGCGGCTGTTCTGCACACATCTGATCTCATCTTTCCACATCAGATCGTTTGTAACCGTCACCAGGCAATCGGCCCTTCGCTGATTCAATCTCTGCTTTGTGCTGTCACAGCCGTTTTTCCGCGCCGAGCTGATTTTGAAAGGAGGCCCATCCTCTGGGCCTGCTTTTCAGAGGTGGGGGAGGGTAGGGCCTGCTGTGAGTGTGTGTGTACATACACACATACATACGCATTCGTGTACACGCACACATGAGCACACACACAAACACCCTGCTTCTCATCCACCCAGAGTGGAATTGGAAGTTGCCAGACAAGGGTTCTGGCTTGCTATCCAACCCCACCCCATACTACCCACCCACCCTGAGCACCTACTGTGTGCCTCAGCATGCAAACAGCAGACTGTGCTCTGGTGGAAAAGAGGGACCCTCAGCCGTGCAGCAGTAAAGATGATTTCAGAGTGGTGGCAATAGTGATGAGGTAATGTCTGGGCAGAGGATGGGAGGGCCTCTTGGAGGAGGAGATGTCTGAACTAAAGCATGAACAAGAAGATGGAGCTGGCACAGAGTGTGCCACCCATGGAAGGTGGCACAGTGGGTGGGTGATAGTTTTGGGGACACTGGTGGCTATGGAGCTCTTGCAATAAAGCGGATCTGAACAGAGATATCCTGTACAATCCACCCCAGATTTCAAAGCTGCAGTATGAAAAAATGACATAAAATATCTCATTGGTAAATTTGGGACATTGATTACATCTTGGTGGTACTGTTTTGGATTAAGTAAGCTATGTTATTAAATTTAATTTCCTCTGTGGTTACCAGAAAATGTATACTTACATACAGAATTTGTATTTCTTCTCCCCCCAACCCCTACTGGGGTTTGAACTCAGGGCTTCACACTTCAAGCGCTCCACCTCTTGAGCTAAGCCCCCAGCCCTTTTGTTTCTGTTTTTGAGATAGGGCTGGCCTTGAACTCATGATCCTCCTGCTTCTGCCTACTGAGTAGCTGGGTGTGAACACCTGGCCTTGTTGCATGTTTGTATCAGACAGTGCTGGTGTAGAGTATTTCGGTAGAGATCGTAAATGCAAAAACCCTGGGATGGGACTGAGCATGTCCTGTTAGAGACCCAGAAAGAAACCCAGTGTAGTGAAGCAGGGCTAGCAAGGGGGCAAGGATAGTGCAGGCAAGGGTGGGGAAGGAGGACAGTTTTGAGTGGGGAAGGAAGTGAGTTACAAGTGGGAAAGCTCAGCCTGGTCCTCTGGGTGGAAAATGACATGGAAGCCAGGAGGCAAAGAGTCTCACAGACAGCAGAGGTCTGCAATACATGTGTAGTGCTGGCTAGACGCGATCTGGCTCCTCTCAACCCCAGCTGCTCCTGTGCTGTTGGTCAATTTTTCCTGAGGACCAGCCTCCTATCTCGGGTAGTCACAGGTTGAAATCCTTTAGAAATGTTCTTGGTTTGGTTTTGGTTTTTGGCAGAACTGGAGTTTGAGCTCAGGGCTTAGCACTTGCAAACCAGGCTTTCTACTGCTTGAACCACACCTCCAGTCCATTTTGCTCTGATTATTTTGGAGATGGGGGGGTCTCACAAACTGTTTGCCCAGGCTGGCATGGGGATCAAGTAGCTAGAATTACACTGGTGCCCATCCTGAAATGTTCTTAAAGATAACAAAAATAGAATTGATGCTTGTTCATTGTCGAAAAATTCAAAAATACGGAAAACCACAAAGAAGAAAAATACCACCCCCCACCTCCAGATAAACAGTCTCGTGCTCTCACAGCTGGCCGCAGCAGAGCATGGATGGATTTGAACCCAGGTAGTCCAGGTAGTCCTGGTGGTAGGGGAGGCATGTGGTTTGTAAACCACAATACCCTGGGGGGATTATAGACCTCTCCTCCCCTGCCTGCCCTCAGCTCACAACAGAGGTCCAAAGCTAGAGGCTGGCCCATTCATAGCTCTCAGAGGATTAAAACAAAATGGGGAGAGCTCCCCACTCCAGTTTATGGAATCGTTGGGCCAAGCATTGGCTCTGTTATTAAGCCATTGTCTTTGTGCCAGTGTCCCCTCTCTTAGTCCATGCCTGGAAGGCTCCGCTCATTTCTGCCCCAGCCTTAGAAGCATCTGTTGATCTTGACTTCTGGCTACAAGTCAAGCCCAGTCCTCACCAGCCACTTGTATCCACTCCCCTCTGCCCATCTTGGCTCTCCTTCCAAACACTCCTGGCCCAATCCTGCCCAGCCTGCCTTCCTGGTTCTGAGTCCTCAGGCTCCAAATGGCTAAAACCATTTGGAGGCCTCATCTGTCCTCTGGGCTTTTCTGCCCCTCCACCAATGGCCCTAGGCAGTCCTTTCCACCCTCCTCTTGGGCATAAACAGTAATTGTCACTGTCCCTGTTGTGGAGTGCGTTAAATGAACTGATGCTCATAAAGTGCTGAGCCCCTGGGGAACAGTGAAAATAAAAACTGCTCTTGTCACTCTCACTGTTAGATTTCCTCCTTCCGGTTGCCTGGCTTAACCCTGAACTGTGGTGCAGGGACTTGCACCACGTGATTTTACTTTTTAGCCCTTGGCATAAAGTGTTACCTTTCTGGGGACCTCTCATGTCAGAGTCACCTGGCAGCACCTCCTTTTTGAGCTCTGTTTACATGTTTCCTCCAGAGAAGTCCATATCCCCTCCAAAAAACCTGGGCTAGGGACCTTTCTGTTAAACTCCCAAGTCAGACCTCATTATAGTGTCATAGCACTGATATTCCAGGTTCTCCCCTCACCTTTGCTGGAAGGTGATAATCCAAACTTCCCACCTTGGATTTAGGAGGTGAGGGCTGGCTAGGGGTTCTGAGATTAGGGTGTCTCCCCCCTTCCAGGACCTTAGGTGAAAATGAGCCCCACTCATCCACTCCTTGGGAACTCCCCCTGGTGGAAGGCATGGCTCTGGGAGAGGTCTAGCTCAATCTGTCGCCATTGGCAATGACTGCTGTCCCCATTACTGGAGAGAGGCACTTCTGAGCCTTCACGTAAGCTCTCCCCCCCTGCACCCTCTCTCAGACTCTCCTTGTGCTGGACCTGCACCTGTCCACAACAGTGGGTCTCCTGCCTTAAATTAAGGTCAGGGACCCTTGGCTGGCATCACACATACTTTCTTCTCTAGCAGCCGGCTCTCCCAAGTTCTCCCCACTCTACTTTATTTCCAGTCTCTGTACACTTGCCTATGCTGCCCCAACATGGGACTCCTTCTCCTCCCCTGCTTCTTCAATATTTCCCACTAACCTACTGAAAATAGCTATAAACAATCCCAGTGAGGACTATCTCCTAGGTGGTTACATTGATGACCCTGGTACTGTATTTGTACAAATTCTTGGTAAGGAATTAGCCTCTTTCAGATACAGAAACTGAGAATCAGAGACATGGATGATTTGCCCGGGATTTTCTTAAGGGACAAAGGCATCTGGTTTTGAAGCCCACGACACCCTCCTTCTGAGGTAGCTGGGGTATCCTTCATCTTGATACTTCCCCAGGCCAGGTGGGGAGGTCCCATGATGGCTTCCACTCATCTTTCTGCCTTATTACCCCTCTGATGCTTTCCAGCTAGCATGGGATCTGCTTGGCTTGCCTTCTCCAGAGATTGGAGGAAGGTAGACATCCCAGCTAGTTCTCATGGCAACTGACATCATTGCCTTCCCAGACTCAGTCTGCCCCTTTCTTGGGCCCTTGCTCTGGAGCTGGCCGTGGTGCTGAAGGGTCCAAGAATAGCCACCCATCCCCAGACTCAACACTGTCCCAGTAGGACACTTCTGAGCTTCACCTCTTGCCCCTTCTTTCTCCAGATGTTTTCTGTGGGCTGCCTTTGTGTTGCACTGGTAATAGCACTGTGAACCCATGAAGGGAGGACAGCAGAGTCACAGTAGGAATCCATTCATTGGACTGTTGCTCATGCATGTGTCATACACCTTGTAGTGTTAGAAGCCTTGAGGAACCTAGGCTTTAATTGAAGTTTAAGTAGAATCTTAAGAAACATTCTCAAAGGAAGGGCTGGCAAGCACAAAAATTGCAAGAGCCAAGGCCCACAGGTGTGCAGGTGAGAGCCTTGTGCTAGGGATTCTGATTTACCTAGAATTTGGTCTCCCCTTTTTCCCCGTAGCTACCAGCATCTCTGGCTTCAGGGTCCAGCCCAGAACCAGGCCCAGATGAGGTAGCAGGAATAGCAGGCAAGGAGTGAACAGAGGCAGATTGGGGCCAGGCAAGTGAATGGCATCTGTCCTAAGAGCAGAGGAAGCTAGGTATGTGCTGTGATCAGATGTGCATCTCAGAGGGACGTGTGGGGTGACCTGTGGGGTGGGTGGACAAAGCTGTAATCCCTGCAGGAGTGGGACCTCCTGCAGGACCTCTGTTGAAAGGGGCAGTGCTACCCCACCCCCACCCATAAAAGGGAGTAGAAATCTCCTTGTGGTGCCAGCCCAACTGGCAGAGGGAAATAATCACTTTTCACAGGTCCCTTATCCACAGCCAAGCCCTGTGCCGGTTTAATCAGCAGTGCCTGTGTGACTTGAAGATTCCCCAGCTTGAGAGATCAGGAGAGGGGTTAAAGAAAATTACCCTGGCCTCCTCCATGCTAATGTAATCTCTAACCAGATCTGCCTAGCTGAAGCTCAAATTGCTTTTTAGATTAACATTTAATTATTAACAGGGTCCCCTGGAAGGCCTCCGGCTCTGGAACAGGAATGGGGGAGGGAGCTGCAGGAGGGAGAAGGGGTGGGGTTCTGTTCCTGCTGCCTTGCAGAGACATGATGGGTGAGGGACAAGGAGAGAGAGAGGGGAGGGAGAGGGTCAGGCAGGGAGAGCAAAAGACAGCAAGAATGGAGGAAAGTAAAGACACGGGACAGTGGTAGTTAGGGACTGGGATGGAGACAGAGGAAAAGAAGAGACACACAGTTGATCTTTCTGATGTGGGAGTGCTGAGGGGATGGAGAAGGGACTGTGCATCCAGATTCCTCCAATGATACTTCTGAGCAAGGACTACTCCACCCTTCCATCCTAGCAGTGAGCTGGCTGGTTTCTGGCCCTTTGCTGTTGAGAGAGGAATGAACTCAGTGAGACTTTGTGTTGGCTTGGCCCATGGTGGAGCTGGAACAGACCAAGGAAGTGACCTACTCAGGACCACACAGTCAAGGTCTGGCCCCAGTGCCCCTGATCCAGTGCTCATTCTCTTCCCTTGGCCTTGGCGTCACACAGCCACTTCAGGCTCTTCCCTGCATTGGGGTCAGCTGTGAGGAGAAGGAGACTTAAATGACAGTGAAGGAGATGGGTGAGAAGGGTGGGGGAGGGGCCTGCCCTTCCCTGGGCAGGCTGAGGAGTGGCAGGCATCTCTCCTTTTAGGGAGCGCAGAGTCCTAGCCATCCCCTCAACTCTTTGCGTGCGTTCCAGCTTCCTGTCTGTCACCAATCAGGATCCTAAATCCTTCAAAGACAGGGACTGCATCCAAAGTTGTTTTTATATGCCAATAGGCCAGGAACCCAGCCCTTAGCCTTGCAATAATGCCATACGTCACATCTGAAAACCAGTTGGTAACATCTGCACATATCCAAGCTGGATGGCCTTCAAACAGCAGACTCCCAATCAAGTGCAGTTAGGAAAATGGAGGCTCAGGTGCTTTGACCTCCTCAAGGTCACTCAGCCAGTGAAGACCTCAGTGTCTGGCCTCTGCCTGGCCAGTGCCATCCTGTGCTTCTAGGGCTGGTTTCCTCTGTGAATTCATAGTCCTGTTGAACTCTGGGAATGGCCTGGCATGACCTTCCTCTCCAAGCCAAAGCTGGTCTTTGTCCTTGAGTGGAGCCACAGAAGCCTGAGTAGCAACTCCAAGGACAGGAGGGTGGGGGCTGGAAATGGCACAGCCTGTGGCCTTCATGAGGTCCCAGCCTTGCCCTGCTGGGGTCCCTAGTGTGTCCACATTCTGCCTGCTCCAGGGCTAGCCCAGCCTGGCCAGGGCAGACTACTGACCTGCTGAGGCAGGAGGGCAAGTTTCACCCACGTATGCCTACAACAATGGAAGAGGAGGGAGAGACCATGAAAATCCACTTATAGCCTGGGCTGGACATTCTGGTTGGATGCTATCGTGGTGCTTTGAGGCAGGACATTCATATTGTTTCGTTCTCCCATAGATGACACAGGGCTGTCCTCTAACAGATGCTCAGAAGTGTTTGCTACATGAATGAATGAATGAATGAATGAGCGAGTGAGCAAGCGAGTGTGCAGGTGAATGGGTATGTAAGAGGCAAGGCCTGAGGCTTTACTCATCTCAGTCTTGTTCTGCCTGACACATGCCCTATGCACTGTGCTCTGTTGAATGGTTATGGAATGAATGAGTGGCCTCCTGAGAGCCTCTCTTTTCTCTCTCATCCTCTCATCTCCTCCCAGCCCCTCCTGGAGTAGAATAAAATTGTACTGGGGATGGAAGGAGATCCCCCTGCTGTTCCTTGCTGCCCAACTACTGGAGCTGTGTGCTGATGGGCGCCCCTCACCGTGGAATTGTTGCTATTCAGTGGGCCAAGGTCACGCTTGGCACTTTTGGGCTCTGCCACCTAAAATCTGTATGACCTTGTACAAATCACTCCTCCTCTCTTTCCTAATGTGTGATATGGAGCTAAAAACAGAATCCAGCACAGAGGCCGCTCAGAGGAGCAGTGAAATGTAAGGGAAAGGGCTCACATGGAGCTGAGCACAGAGCAGACTGTTCACAAATGCTTGCTGCTCTTCTTAGTACTAAGGTGCACATTGCTATTTCTATGCTCCCTCCTCCCACTGGCCTGGGGCTCCCCAGTGCCCATGGCAGCCAGAAAAACAAGGAGAGATGACAAAAGGCAGGCAGGGCCAAGGGCTCCTTCCTTGTTGTTTTAATAAAAATAAAGACAGCCCTTAGACATCCTTCTTCTGCTCAGTGTTCTGCCAAGGCAAGCCGCAGACTCAATTCCTCCTCAGACTTGGAAAGTTCTTCTTCTTTCCCTTGCCCTGTCACATTTCTTTTATCTAAATGCTCAGCTATGAAAGGGCATATCGACAGCTGGGGGCGTTATCTGGTGGAGGGGACCTTTTCCTCCGGTGTCTCTGAGATAAGGCTTCTTATCAGCCCTCATGTCAGGGACGCTGCCAAAGCATTCTAATCATTGAGGCTTGCGACATTTTTCCCCTCCCACCCCCTTTTATTATTAAAAGTCACAAAAGACCTTGAGCTTATAAACAGTCTGATTTGTAGATAGGGTTTCAAAATGAGCATCAGCTCTCTGAATGGTTCCTAGCTGGGTCAGGGGAGTCCATGTCCGGGTTCTGAGCTTTCTGCAGACCAGATGGTGCCAGGCCGAGAGGGAGCAGGGTGGGGATCACAGGAAGACCTTTTGTGTTTTAGGTGCCCACCTCAGTCCTGTCCCTGGCTTGCTGTGTGACCTTGTGTAGGATGCTTGGCTTCTCTGGGCTTCATTTACTTTATCTGACAATAGCCAATTCTCTGATACAGCCATTCATTTGACACTTATTTATTAAATGATTACTCTTTGCCAGGCACTGGGGAGAGAGAAACAAATAAGACATGGTCCTTGTCCCTAAGAAACCACAGTCCAATGGAGAAAGACAGACGTGAAAATTGGCAATTACAACTCAGTGTGATTAGGACTGTGATGGGGGTGGGGATCGCCCAGGGGAGGCGACAGCTGAACCAGAGTCTAAAGCGATCCCAGTTATTAACATGGGTTGGGATGACTGCCATGGGCAGGGATTTTACATGTGCAAAGGTTTGGGGATGTGAGGCAGCTAGCTGGAGGGAGGGGAAGAGGGGAGCCGTGGAAGATGAGGTGGGGTCTAAAAGAGCCAGGCTTTGTTTGGAGGCCAGAGAGAAGTTTTGTTGCTGGTGGATTTTTAGGTTTTTTTTTTTTTTTGATGGTACTAAGGATTGAACTTAGGGTCTTGTACATATGTTCTGTCACTGAGCTACATCCCTAAGACCAGAGAGAAGGTCGAGGGGAGGCCTGATTTGTCTTGTTTGTAGATGATGGAGGTGATCTGGAAAGTGGAGGGAGGGAAAGGGTGTCCACTCTCCATCTTGCTCAGCTGGCCCCTCCCACATCCTAGACCTCTCTCCATCTGCCCCCATCAGCAGTACACAGGGTCCTGGGAGAATGGGCACTGAGCTAGGGAAACTAGAGGTGCAAGGAGAGAAAACTCCTCCTCTCCTAGGGCCTGACATCCTGCCTTCACAGCTGAGGAATGGGGTGATGAAGGCAGCTGCCCCAGAGAAACTGGGCCATGACATGAACGCCATCTCCTCCTGAAATCCCTCTCTGGCCTGAGCTCAGTCGGTGACTCCCTTGGCTTCCCATGGCCTGCATGTCTGCATCAGAACCGTCTGAAGACAGAACCCCAGTGCGGGCAGCTTGGAGACCTGATGGGGGCCCCAGAGCTACAGGCTGGCCTGCCCTTTCCAACTGCATGTGCACCTAGATGGGTGCCCCATGGGGAATTGGGGATCTGCTGAGAGGCTGGACTTCTGTCTCCCTGGACCAGGTGAAGGCTAGAGGCATGGCCAGGAACCTGGAGGAAAATGACCTGGGCAGGACACAGGGATAATGGAATGACTTTTATAGGCCAGAGAGGGGCTGTAGCCCTTCTCCCCCAGGGTATACAGTGAGTGCTGGGAGTGGGGGAGACTCCAGGCTTCCAGCCCAGGGTGATAAGAGGTGGATGCTGCCCTGGAGCAGATGAGAGAGGCTGGCCAGGGCAAGTCAGGGTGCTATGGGCCTCTCACCTCCCAGTTGTGCATCCCTGTGAATTGCAGTGTGTGCATACGAGGGGCCACAGGAGTGTGTGTGGATGCCCAGCACAGCGCGTCTGACTGGAGCGGAGTGTGCCCACAAGCTCCAGTGTGGCCTACAGGCCAGTGTCCAGGAATGTAGTGGTGGCAGGCCTGCCTCTGCCACCTGCTCACGTCCCAGGTCCTGTGGGACTGTGTTCTGCAGTCAAGGACTTTCATCCCTGTGATAAGCCCCACTTTACTCTCTTCTTAAACTGTGTAATTTCTGCCTGATTGTAATGGCATATTTTAAAATTACCAGAAATCAAAGCTGAGAAGTGGATGCTGCACCATTTATTGCCTTGCTGTGTTAAGACTGGCGACTGGAGGAAGGAGAGGAGAATCCTCCACCCTCCCCCACATCAGTCCATCCCCCACGTTCTCTCTGTCTCTTGCTCTCTTTTTTTTTTTGAGACAGTAATAGGAGAAAATTGGTTTTGAAACTGAATAAAAGTCCCTTTCAGAGGAAATCATTTCTTTCAGGGTACCTTTGCTGAAAGTAAAATAGAGCATAATGAAAGGTGGTTACGTGATTGTCTTTCATTTACCGGGAGACCAGGACAGACGGGAGGCTGCCACCATCTCAGGGAAATACAAGATTGGAATAATTGCGCTGTAACAAGGAGCTTGTTGTGAAATTAGTATCTTAAGAAAGTAGTGAAAAAGGCTTTTCCTCATGAATACTTCATTATTAGAAGAAAGCAGCAGAATTCAGGGCTCCAGACACCTGTTTAGTATTGAATAACTTCCCTTTCTTCCCCTAAACACACACCGCCTCCCTCCTTCTTCTTCTCTTTCCAGACCAACACAGGAGGATAGAGGTGACCCAGCCTGCCTGCTAGGGAGGGGTGGGGCGAGGTGTTTGAATTGGGAGCCACTGGGTGCCTGGGGTTGAGCTCCTGCCTAGATCTGCCTTCTCTGTAGCAGGGAGAGAAGAAGAAAGGGACCTGGTTGGGAAGCCTCTACCATCTCACAGTGGCCTCCAAATCAGGCCTGTCCTGACCCTGGGCTTATAGGCGCTGGTCCCTTGGGAATGTACTTCCATCTCTCAAAGTGTTCATGGCAGGAAGGAGGCTTTGTGAAGGTAAATGTGAGTTTCCTGTGAACAGCAGCATCTGCTCTGGTGAGTGAGTATGGCATGGGCCTATCTGAGCTGCATCTGAGGGGCAGGACTCTGCTGTACAGTCTGACTTGGGTGGCTCTGGCCTGTCCCCTTGAGGTGAGGAACTTGATCGGGTGGCAGCAGAGATACTTGGCCAGGGCAGCCCTGTTGGCCTCTGGAACTGGGTTGGAGCATACCTCCACCTTTCCCAGGTGCAGCCTGACATCTCCATTCCAGGAGTGCTATGAGAACGCCCACACAAGGGTGCACAGGCACCGCTGCACTTCCTGGTCACCCATGTGGATTCCAAAAATGACCAGATGGGGTCTTTCCCCTCTTGATGAGCTAGGAGTTACAAGATCTCACAGGATTACAGGACAGCCAGGATCCTCCACCAGCTGAAGGATAGTTTGCCTTAGGACACAGAGGGGTGAGGATCTTACCCAATCCAGGGGTGTTAGGGCAGCCCCCTTGAGGAGGTGACTCATACAACTGAGTGGACCAGGGGAATTTCTCAAGTCATTATCTGTGGCCCCTCAGGAGACCTAAATTCTCTCTCTTGGTGTGCTTCAAATGAGTTCTGTCTGCCTTGGCCTCCATCTCCTCATCTGTCATTGAGGGAGACTGGGAGACTTGCTTTGAAAGACAGAGTACTGGGGAGGGTGGTGGGAGGTGGCACAGAGCAGCCCTTGAGTGACAAGTGTCTCATGTCCCTCCTCACAGAGACCCTGCTGCAGAGCTCGCCTCATTGGGAACCCTCAGCTCAGCCATGCTAGCCTGTCTGCAGAGGACGCAGAATCCACCAGGCCAACACCTGGCCTGCCCAAGCAAGAGCCTGGAACTGCGCAAGTGTAAGTGGAACCCTCCCCATCCTCCTCCTCTTCCCCTGCTCACTCTGAGTCCACAGGGGCAAGCTTTATGCTCCTCAGGCCTTTTCAGGGCAGATCCCCACCTAGGAATACTATCCAGTCCCTAGTGAGTCACCACGATGAGTCTCAAAAATCTATGTCCTCTGTGGCCTCTGGGCCTTTGCCCATGCTGTGCCACCTCATTGGTCTGACTCCCCAATGATGGAGTCACCCACCCTGTCTGGCCTGGCCTCTTTCTCTTCAACCTTCTCTGACCCCCACCAGCACCATGGCCTAACCCATTCTCTGCACCCTGTCCATGCTACATTCTGGGTGGCTCATCCTCACTTCCATGCATTTGCAGAAAGCAGGACGGTGTGGAAGCAGAGGCCTGCATTGGATCCAGCCCAGGGTCTTGTTGGTTGGTTGATAAAGGGCACATCTTTTCCTCTCTGAACTTGTGTTTTCCATGTGTGAAATTAGAAGGGTAGATTTGGTCACCTTCAAGAGTGTGTCTTCCTTGGCCATCTAGCACCAGGATCTCAAGCCCTCTGATCATTTTTAGCCACCTTGGGTTTAAAAGTACATGAAAAACAGTTAAAAACGGAGATTTGCATAAACTATGGATTTCCAGTGCCTCCTGAAAGGTTTCAGAGGATCCAGTGACACAGGCCTGCTGCGATTGGTTAGAGCTGAATGTCATCTTGTGAAGGGGGGGCATCCCCTCCAGCATACTGGTTTCCAGCCCTCCATATCACTCTGGCCTGTAGCCCAGGATCAGTTGCTGTTTATCATCATGCTGACACTGTGGCTTTTTTTCTTTTAAGTATGTATTTATCTTTAGACAAGTTAACATTCCTGTTGTCCGATATTGAAGAGGAAGGAAGGGGTGTACAGACAAAAGCCTCCCTCTCCCAGAGTAGCCAGTGCCATCAACTTCCTGTGTGTCCTCCCATGAGATGTTTTATGGACATCCAGCAAATGTGTGTACACACATATTTTCCACAGTCCTGCACCTCACTTTTTTACTTTGCTATATCCCGTGTGTCAGCTTCTAAAGAGCTTCCTCATTCTCTCGGCACATAGTTTTCCCTAGCAAGGATGAACCATAATTTATTTGGTCAGTCCTCTATTTAGACTGCACCCAACCTGTTGCTGTGACAAGCACTGCAGCAACTGCAGCAATAAACCCTGCCTGTGTCACAAGAGTGAATAAACTTCAGGGTAAATTTCTAGAAGTAAATATTCTGGGTCAAAGTTATGTTCATTTGTAATTTTTTTTCTTTTGGTGGTATTGGATTTGAACTTAGGGCCTGGCACTTGCCAGGCAGGTGCTCTACCAATTGAGCCACGCCCCCAGCCCTGTGCATTTGTAATTGCAATAGATGTGGTCTGGCATCTTTAGATGTCCGCAGCACTGTTGAGGAGGACCTGCTTCCCACACACTCCCATCATGCTATGCCATCAAATTTCCAGGCTTCGATCACCTGAGCAGTGAGAATAGAACCACAATATAGTTTTAGTTTAAATTTAGTAAAGTTCAGCATCTTCTCGTTTCTAGCCATTTGTTCTTCAGTCGAATAGTCTCATCTCCTTGGTGCACTTTGTCAATTTGGTGGTTGTTTTTGTTCTCCTTTACTGATTTGTGGAAGTTACCTGTCTATGATGGAATTAGATCTGTGTCTGTCATATAAATTGCATATGTTTTCCCCAGTTTGTCATCTGCCTTTGGGTCTGTCATGGAGGAATTTCTTTTGAGAAATGAGATTTGTCAATATTTCCTTTTATGGTCTTTGGATTTTTGTACCATACTTAGAAAGTCCTTCCTCAGGCTGAGATTGGGTTTTGTTAGTTAGTTTGTTTGTTTTTATGTAGCGTACTGGGGTTTGAACTCAGTGCCTCATGCTAGGCAGCCATTCTACCACTTGAACCATGTCCCCAGGCCAGAGATTTTTTTCCTCCAATCTTCTCCCACCTTTTTCTTTTTTTTTTTTTTCCTTAAAGGAAAAAGTTCCCTCAATGTTTCATCTAGCTCTTATGTATTTAAAAATATCTGATCTAGCCAGGTGCCAGTGGCTCATGCCTGTAATCCTAGCTACTCAGGAGGCAGAGATCAGGAGGATCCCGGTTCAAAGCCAGCCTGGGCAAATAGTTCATGAGACCCAATTTCAAAAAAAAAAAATACCCCATACAAAAAAAGAGCTGGCAGAGTGGCTCAAGTGGCAGAGCACCTGCCTAGCAAGTTCAAGGCCCTGAGTTCAAACTCAATACCACCAAAAAAAAAATTATCTGTCCTTCCATCCATCCATCCATCCATCCACATACCCACCCACCTACCCATCTATCTGATTTCAGTTTTGTTATTTATGTGGTGTCAAGTTTGAGGCTGGATCCTGCTGCCTCAGCTCCCTGAGTGCTGGAAGGGGGATGGGTGCCACCACACCCCTTCCTGTTTTAATTATTTTAGTGTTATAATACCTTTAGAAAATGTAAAAGCTTTATTGAGATAACTTACCTGCCATTAACCCATTACAAGGGTTCAATTCAGTGGTTTTTAATGTATCCACAGATAGTGCAACCATCACCATGGCCAATTTTCATAACAAAAAGAAACTCATAACCATCGACAGCTCTCTCCTTACCCCACCCACTCCTCTCTCTCTAGAGCTCTTAATTCTGCACTTTCATAATAATGGACTCAAGCTGTAAGTATCTTTGTGGCTGGCTTCTTTCACTCAGCGTCTTCTCAAGGATCATCCGTCTTGTAGCGTATATATGATACATCTTAATACTTGTGGAGTGTCTTGCTTCTTGCTAGATCCCCCCACTTCTGAGTTTCCTTGGTTGTTCTTCCACTTACCTAGTAAAATAAAAAATCCTGTTTGTGTTATTACCGGGCTTACGTTACACTCACAGATGAATCTAGGAAGAAATGTCATTTTCATAATGGTGTCTTTTCCTCCAAGAGCATGGTAATCCTTCCTGTTTGCACAGACTTCTCTTTGTGTCTCTCAGTAATGTTTTACCATTCATTTCATTTGGGTCTTACACATTTTTGGTTAAGTTTACTCCTGGATAGCTGACTTTTTTGATAAGTCTTTTCTTCCATACATGGAAGTTGTTTCTATGAAGGCTATTAACCTCTGCCACCTCATTAAATTATTTTATTGTTTATAATGGTTTTTCAATTTAGTCTTGGGTTTTCCGGTTACCACGGCAAAGGATAATTTTCCTCCTACTTTGTTTTATACCTTAATAAAATCTTTGTTTTATTTAGTAGGATTGATATAATAGACACTCTAGCTTTGTACCTTCTAGATTTCCCCCAGGTATTTTATAGGGTTAAGTAAGTCCCATCTGTTCCTGTTTTATTAAGGAGTTTTAAAATCCAGAATGGACATTGACTTTTGCCAGATGACTTTTCAGTGTTTATGAAGAAAATCATATGGTTTCTTTCCTTCAGTCCCTTAATATGAATAATTATATTATACAATTCATATTGAACTTTCTTTGTACTCCTGGTTGAACCCCACTTGACCATAGGGAATATTTCTTTATAATACAGTTGCTGGATTGGATTTGTTGTTTTATTTTGGATTTTTGCCTCAATTTCATGAAAGAGATTGTTCTTTTCTTTTTTTGGAACATGTTTTTTTTTTTTTTTTGACAGAGTCTTACTATGTAGCCTAGGCTGGCCGTGAACTCAAGGTCCTCCTGTCTCAGCTTCCTAAGTGCTGGGATTACAGCTATGAATCACCAGGTCCAGTATTGGAACCCTTTTTTGTTGGGTTTTACTATCTGCAGCTTTCCCTTCTTGCCCTATGCTTTGGAACAGTTTAAATAGAAATGGAATTCCCTAGTCTTTAAAGGTTGAATGATTATGCCATGACACTGTCTGGCTAGGGTGTTTATCTGGGGTGGGTTGATAGCTCTTTGATGTTCTCTATTTCTTCTGTAATAATTGGTTTGCTTTAATTATTTCACTGCTTCTTGAATGGGTTTATGTTCCTCTAGAAGACTACCTACTTTATACAGGCTTTCAAATTTATTTGGAGGAGATGGAACAAAGTAATTCTTTCAGTTCTTTTAAGTGGTGATTTCACCTTTATTTCTTTTTTCTTTTCTTTTCTTTTTTTTGGCAGTGCTGCAGTTTGAAATCAGGGCCTTGCATTTGCTAGGCAGGTACTCTACCACTTGAGCCACCCCCTCACAGCCCCCTGTATTTCTTGTATTGTGTATTTTGTGCTTTTCCCCTGTTTTTCTTGACTGTCTATTAGTTAGATAATATTATTTATCACTCTTTCCCAAAGATGCAGCTTCATTATTTATGAGTAATTACCCTTTTCTGGTCTCTAATTCACGAATTTGTGCTTTTATCTTTATTAAAACTTATTTTCTGCTTTTTTTAGTTTTAAAAAAATTCTCAAGTTAGAGACTTAACTCTTACACTGAGCAAAAAGAAAAAATAACACTATGAAGTCTCTGTGTACTTTTTTAGGTTCTAATATGTAGTATTTTCAAAATATAATTTTGTTTTGATTCTTTCTTGAACCTAAGACTCATCTGAGTCCCATTCAAGTAAGGTGCTTTGTGTTTCATCATTTCTGGGGTTTTTAGTGTTATGATCAGAGGATCTCATCTATTCCTTTTTTTAAAATTTATTGAAGTTTTCTTTGTGATATGATCTACAGTAATTTTTTTTTTTTTTTTTTGTCTTTTCTTTTTTGGTGCTGGGATCGAACCCAGGGCCTCACGCATGCTAGGCAAGCGCTGTACCAAATCTACAGTAATTTTGTGCCTTTTGTAGATTTTTTTAAAGGGGTCTCGAGAAGAAGGTGTTGCTCTGTTTTCAAGATATACCAGTAATTATATTAGTTAGGTCTTCTGATCTTTACTTACTTGTCATGATTTAGAGAGGAATTAGACACTTTCTGCTAATGTGGTCCAGTCTGTTTCTTCTTGTAGTGCCTATAGCTTTGGCCCTATGAGTGAAGATGCAGTGTTATTTAATGCATGAATATTAGTACTTTAAATCATATGTGAATTACTTTAAATATGGTAAATATTTACTACTTCTTGGCCTGAATTCAATTTTATCTAGTAAGATAGTAACTTGTGTTTTTTGAATTTGTTTTTCTTGTAAATCTATGCCAGTCCTTTTACTACAACCTTCCTGAATTACTTTATTTAGGTGTGACTTACATACTATTCAATTGGATTAAGTTTTGTCATCCAATCTGAATGCTTTTTCTTTTAATAGAGTTTAACCCATTCACAGTTACTGAAGCCAGGTGTGGTGTTTCCCATTTGTAATCACAGCACGCAGGAGGCTGACGCTAGAGAATTGTGAGTTTGAGGAAAAACTGGGTTACACAGTGAGACCCTGTCTTAAGAAACAAAAACTAAGCCCATACATTGGCAAGGCAGATGTCTGGTCTGAGTTCTGTCATTGCATTTAAAAGTCTCACTATGTGACCTGTGTTTTCTGCTTTTTGTACCTGATAGTTATAAAGCTAAGTTGATGTTTCTGTTCTAGTGGTGTAACTCTAAATAATGCCTGATTCTCTTTATTTCTTTAGAATAGTACCTAGTACTTTCTCTGAGGCAAACAAAGTGATGAAATTAGTGACTTTCATTTTCCCTCCACATTTTGTTATAGTTGACTGTGCTTTTAAGCCTCTGTTACTTGGCTTCAGCTTTAAATGATATCTTTTGGTCCCACTGTAACGAGATTCTCAGTGTACTTCTCCCATCCCCTCATTTCCCCCTTCCTTTCCCTTCCATATCAGCCATACCATTACTGCATTCTCAGGCTGGCTACATCAGCACAGCCCCCACATTTGTTTCAGACCCTCTCCTTGGTAAATGAGACCACCATTGCTCACCACCAATTCTTTAGCATTAGATCTCACCTTTAGTGCACTGCTGGGCGGCCTCAGGTGACCAATACTGGTCATCCATACATTTAGAATGGTCAGTCTGTTGCCTCTCTCCTTGAGTGGATAAAAAGAAGTGTGTGGGTCACATTGTTCCTGGAGGATTTTGTAGGCCTTCTTCTGTCCCCTAATGTTGCATGTTGCCATGGAGAAGTTGGAACTGATTTTTCAATCATTTTAATTGGTTTCAATCTTTCTGTATTTTTCATGTCCTGTCACTTTACCAGGCTGTGTCTTGGGGTTGACCTGTTTGGAGTCTGTTTTCCCTGACATGGTACTTGAGCATGCAAGTCCAAGACTTGGATTTTTCATTTTCCTTCCTTGGGGATTCCAGCTAAGAAGATACTGACTGTCTCTAGCTTGTCTTCCCCATGTACCCTCTTCTAAGCTTGTCTAACTCCTTGTTTCCTTTTCATTTTACTCATTTTTCTGTGTTTTCAGCGCTTTCTTTTTCCCCTTGTGTTCACTGTATTTTCCTTTCTCTTGTGGATCTGCTTTGTGTTTTTGCTGTATAGAAACAATTGCTTACTTCATTTTTTCCTTCACGGCAAAATACTGGAGTGTAACTTTCATCTCGTCTGTGTTTACAATCTTCTCATGAGAAGTGTTGTTTTGTTTTATTTATTTATTCAGTCAAACATGACTCTGCTTATACCTTGCCTTCCCTTCATTGATTAGGTCCTGTGTTTGTTCACTATGGATTTACCTCTAGAGGAAGAGAGTTATTCTCCACCCAGCTATTTGCAGGAAGTTCAGGTTAAGGAAAAGCTGGGCTATCTGGAATTTTCCCTATAACCCAGAGCTTCATTTATGTGCTCATTTACCCTCTGTGTTCCTCCAGTGGCCTCTGGGACAAGTAAGTTTCTACGAATATGGCTTGTTTGTATGATTCCCCTCTGTTCTTCTAAACCAGGTGTACCATTGCTGCACCCCTGTTTCATGCTGCAAATAGGGGTTAGAGTTTGTACCTCAGAGTGCACCAGTCCCTTTGGGAAGTGTGAAGTGTGTGCCGCTGGCTCTTGCTGAAATTTGCAGCCCTTTTAGCACCTTTTCTCCTTCTTCTAGCAGCCTCCTCTGACCTCTTACACTGTGGTAGCCTATCCACTTTGTTGTTTTGTTCAGGGGTGTAGCAGCCACATTGCATTCAACGACACAGATAAAGAATAACATTTAACACCCCCTTGTTGATGGACTTTAAGATTGTTTCTGGTCTCTCCCTGCTCTAGACAGCTTTGTACATGAGCAAAAACTTTCTTCCAGGAGAGACTGTTACCTCAAAGGGTCTATACATTTTTACCTTTGATTGTTCCTGCCCAGCTGTCACGGCTCCCTACCTTGCCCTCTGCAGCCAGCTGGCCGGAGCCAGGGGCTGGACCTGATGAGTTAGGCTGGGCTTCCCTTCCTGCTCCAAGGCTGCAACTATAGACATCCTCCTTCCCTTCCCACGCAGATCCTTTCATGTCTCTGTACTTATTGGAAAAGACACTGACTCTGCCTGTAATTGAAGAGCACAGGAAAGAGGGAGGCAGGAAGAGAGATAAGCAAATTGAATCAGGCGCTCTGCTGCTGGTCAGTACCCAAATACTGGGCCAAGGAGCTCCTGCCCTTTCCTTCTGGGTGTGACTCTTGGGTGAAGGAGACCTCTTGTCCCTGTTGTCCCAGTCCGAACCAAGACAGGAAGGGCTGGCCCTAAGCTTTTGGCCATGCCATATTTCCCACCAAGGAAGAATGGTCTCAACCAGGCCACAAGCAACATGATCTTGGACAAGACAGTCAGCCTCTTGGGGCCTGTGCTTTCCCTTCCATAAAGCACAGGGTCAGAGGAGAGGGCCTTAAGAAGCCATCCAGCTCTGACCACCTGTGATGATAGGTGTCAAAGCACAGCCAGGGAGCAGCATGTGACCCTGGTCCTTTCCCTGTAAAATGGGACGTAGGGACCTGTAACAAGAAACAGCTGCTGCATGCACCCCGAGCGTGACTAGGGAACCAGAAGTTGCTGCAGGTCACATCTCTAGGACCCAGATGGATAGAGGAGCCAAGGACGCAGCCAGGTGTGTGTCTGGAAAGCTGCAGTGTCCTGTTCCAGATGACTGGAAAATGTGACCCAAGAAAAAGAAAGAAAAACAGATTTCAGGGAGAGGGGAGGTCCATTTCCCCTTCTGCTCCAGTGTAAGGTCTTAAACTGGCCAGAGTCCCAGGGTCCCAGACTGAACCCATCCTCCCCTCCTTCACCCCTCATAGAAACCTGTTTATTTCAGCTGCTCAGGACCTTACCCACTAGTAAATATTTGGCTTTCTCATGGTGGTGGTAATATACAAACTTTGAGTCACCACTGCTAAAAATGTAGTCTGCACAAAGAGGCACTGTGGCGGCTGGTGGCAGAAGGATTCAAGCACTGGACCTTTTCTGTGTCCAGTGGGGCTTGGCAGGGGCCAGCTGCCCAAAGAGGCAGACTCCTAGTGTTCTGTGCCAAACTATGGGTAAGTGACTGCAGCCTTTCCCTGCATCAGGCTGCCTTCTGGGTGAAGAAGCTCACCCACCTTGCCATCCTCTCCATGAGCCCCTGGGCCATGGCTTGGGACTGGTATAGGTCTAGGGGCCAAATCCTGGCTGTGCCCTGAATGGGGCAAGTGAGTAACTGGGCCCTTGCCCCTACCTCCCCAGGTGGTGGGAGCCCAGCCCCAGTACCCACTCAGAGCCTCAGCAGGATAAGAGGTTCTTGTCTCTCTCTCCATTGATCACAACCCAAGGTCAGGGAGCAGCCCCATGTGACTCCCACCCCCGACCCTTGCCCGGTGACCCTGCTCCCCTCAGCTCCTGCCCAAGGGAACCACAGCCTCACCTGCATTCCTGCAGGGGGCCACTAATAAAATTCAGAAGAAAGGGACAATTTAAAATTCCAATAAAATTAAAAATAAATCTTGTATTCAATTACACAGATATTGCTGAGTACAGCCCGGGGGGTGGGAATGGGGAGCTTCTGGTTGTTGTCCAGGCTTCTGCCCAGGGAACTGAATTGGGAGAGGGCAGAGGCTTGGAGATGGACGGCACAGAGAGGGCTGGGTGGACTGAAGCCCTGCTCGTGACTTAATAAAATAGGCTCTGGCCTACAATCCCAACTCTTAGGAGGCAGGAGGATCATGAGATTGAGGCCAGCCGGGGCTACATAGTGGAACCCTGTCTCAAACAAACAAACAAACCGCAAAAACCCAAGAGAATAAGACTTCGGCAAGACTGTGCATAGACCTATGTACAAACCCAGATGTGTTCTACAACAGAGGATTCTGTGCAGACATATTTTTAACCTTGCAGTCCACACAGTCTCTGTTATAAATTATCAGTGCTGGAGTTCTAGTAAGGCCAGCCATAGATATACATAAATGAATGGGTGTGGCTGTGTTCCAATAAAACTTTTTTTTATAAAAGCTCGTGGTAGACTAAATCCAATGGCATGCACTAGTTTGCTGGGTCCTGCTCTCCATCAACAACATAGAATTGGAAAATACATTTTATAAAGAGGTTATTATAATTTTCATTTTACTAAGATTGTTACAGTTTTTGAACTCTGAGATATAATTTACATACTATACAATTTGCCCAATTTTAGTGTACTTAATATCCAATTATTTTGAATATATTCTAAGTCAGTACAGCCACCACTGCTATCAAATTTAAGAACATTTTATCACTTCCAAAAGAAACCCTAAACCTAATTAATAGTCATTCCCATTTCTCCTCAACCCACTTACCCCCAGTCTACTTTGTATCTCTATACATTTGCCTATTTTGGGGATTTCATATCAATGGACTCATGAAATAGAAGCTTGTATAACTATTTTCTTTCAGGTACTATTTCTAAGGCTTATCCATGTTGTAGCATGTATCAGCACTTCATTCCTTCTATTGGTGGATAACATTCCCTATATATGGATAGATCATGTTTTACTTGTCCATTTATCAACTGATAGCATTTGGGGGTTTTTTTCCCCCACTTTTTTCAGCTCTTAGGAATCTTTTTTTTTCCTTTTTGCGGTACTGGGGCTTGAACTCAGGTCCTACACCTTGAGCCACTCCACCAGCCCTATTTTATGTTAGGTATTTTCGAGATAGGGTCTCGTGGAATTAATTGCCCAGGACTGGCTTTGAACCGTGATCCTCCTGGTGTCTGCCTCTTGAGTAGCTAGGATTACAGGCGTGAGCCACCGGCACCCAGTAGCTCTTAGGAATCTTATGAGCATTTGTATATAGGTTTTTGGTGGACATAGGTTTTCATTTTTCTTGTGTGTATGGCCTAGGAGTGGAATTGCTGGGTCACATGGTAACTGTTTAACTTTTTGAGCAAGTATCAACTGTTATCTGGGAGGGCTGCCCCATTCCCGTTCCCAGTAGTGGTTAATGAGGAGTCCAGTGTTTCCAACTTTCACCAACACTTTTTTACCCTCTGTCTTTTTGATTACAGCCATTTTCGTGGGTATGAAGTGGCAGCTTACTGTGCTTTGAGTTTGCATTTCCCCAATAAATAAGGATGTTGAGCATCTTTTTATGGCCTTTTTCATTGGCCTTTGTATATCATCTTTGAAGTGTCTACTCAAGTCTTTTGCCTGTTTTTAAATTCAGGTATTTTTCTTTTCCCTATTAAGTTTCAAAAGTTGTTCATGTATTCTAGATAGAAGTTCCATATCATATACATGATTTGCAGATATCTTCCTCTATTCTGGAGTTATTTTTTCACATTCTTCATGGTATCCTTTGAAGCACAAAAGTTTTTAAATTTGATGAAGTAAAAAATGTCTTTAGTCACTTGTGGTTTTGGCATTTTATCTTAAGGCAGCTTTGTATAACCCAAGGTCATGTGTAACCACTGTGTTTTCTTCTACTTGTTTTCTGCTTTTAGCCATTTAGGTCTTTGGTACATTTTGAGTTATTTCTTATATGTGGTACAAGGAAAAGATCAAACTTCATTTTTTGCATGCAGAGAGATCTAGTTATCTGTCTCCAGCACCGTTTGTTGAAGAAACCAATCTTTCCTCCATTGAGTTACTCTGGAATCATTGGTAAAAACCAACTGTAGGTGTGAGGGTTTATTTCCAGATTCTCTGTTGAGCCAGTGATCCACGCCTAGCTTTATGTCTATACCACAATATCTTGATTATTGTAACTTTGTGGTAAATTTTGAAATTAGAAAGTATGAGTCCTCCAACTTTGTCCTTACAATTGTTTGGGCTCTTCTTGGATCTCAAATTATAATATCAGCTTGTCAGTTTTTGCAAAGAAGCCAGCTGAGATTCTGATAGGGATTACATTGGGTCTGTAGGTCAATTTGGGGAGTGTCCCCATCTTAATATTAAGTCTCCTAATCCATGAGTGTGGGGTGTAAATTCCTCCCTATTTCAATGACTTCTTTTAATGTTTGATAATTTTTTAACTATAAGTTTTGCTGTTTTGTTAAAATTTGTTCCTAAGAATTTTATTCTTTTTGATGTTGTTGTGAGTGGAATTGTCTCCCCCTCTCCCCCCAGTGCTAGGGATCAAACCCAGGGCATTGTGCATGCTAGGCAAGTGCTCTATCACTGAGCCACACCCCCAGCCCCAGCCAGCCCTGGAACTATTTTCTTTTGGTTTTATTTTTGTTTTTGAGAAAAAGTCTCACTTTATAGCCCAGGCTGGCCTAGAACTTGAATTCCTCCTGCCTCAGCCTGCTGAGTGCTGGGATTACAGGCGTGTACCACTACACCTGGCTTTTCAGATTTTTTTTTATTTCTAATATGAATGTCTTTTATTTATTTTCCTGATTGCCCTGGCAATCGAAGAGAAGTGGCAAGAATGGACACCTTTGTCTTATTCCTCATTTTAGAGGGAAAATATTGTCTTTTACTCTAAAGTAAAAGTCAGCTGTGGATTTTTCATAGTTTATTGAATATTTTTACCTTGAAAGGATGAGGATAGGGCAAATGTGTTTTCTGCACTGCCGAGATAACCATGTGGTTGTGGTAGCTGTTGAAGTGTTGTGTTGATTGATTATTTTGATGTTGACCCAACCTTGCATTCCTTGGATAAGTCCTACTTGACGGTGGGTGATACACAATCCTATTATATGTTTCTGGATTTGCTTTGCTAGTATTTCGTTGATTTTTCCATCTGTGTTGATAAAGGACATTGATCTATACTTTTGTGCGTGAGAGAGATCTTCAGTTTTGGTATCAGGGTAATAATATTGGCCTTACACAATTACTTTAGAAGTGTTCCCTCTTTCCTGGAAGAGTTTGTAAAGAACTGATATCAGTTCTTTAAAATGCTTGGTAGAATTCACAGTGAAGCCATCCTGGCCTGGTCTTTGCATTGTGGGTAATGTTTTGATTGCTCATTCAGTGTCTTACTACAGATCTATTCAGGTTTCCTATTTCTTAAGTTAGTTCTGGTAGTGTACGTCTAGAAACTTGTCATTTCATCTAAGTTATGATGTTTAAAATTATAATAAAATAAATTGACAAAACATGTAAATGACCTTTATGGAGAAAAATAAAAGCTTATTCAATTATATTTCTAAAAGACCTAAATAAACTCAGACATATGTACTTGGACAGAGATTTGGTATGGAGAAAAATTCAAACCCACCCAACATCTTAACTATTTGTGTGTATGTGTACTTAAAAAACTGACTTTGAAGTTGCAGAAAGAACAAAGGGCCAAGAATGGCCAAGGTGCTTTTGACAAAAAAGTGTAAGGGTGGGATAGAGAACTTGTATTGCTGTGACTTGGAATTAGGACAGAGGGCAGAGCTGAACACCTGGAAACTAATGCATACATGTGAGCACAATCCAGGACAAAGTAGGGCCTGCAGGCTTGTGGGGATCCATAGAGATAAAGTGACAGTAGAGCCCTACCTCACACTGTACACATCAAGGAACCCAAGGCACACTAAAAAATCTAACACTTGGAAAGCAAAACTCTACCATTCATGGAAGAAAAGTGACGGAGCGTATCACCCCCAGAGTGGGAAGAATTTACAAAATGAGAGAAAAGTCACAAGTTGGATTGCATTAAATTAAAAACTATCTCAGTAAAATACATCATTAAAAAAATTCAAGACAAGCCACAAACGAAAAGAGGATGTCTGCAGCACTTACCATGGCCCAGTCTTCAGAAGAGAGCACCATAGTTGTGGAAAGAAAGCAATGGAAATGGCCAGGGGACAAGCAGTGTATGGAGCGGGCAAGACCCAGAGAGGGAGGGCTAGAGCTGCAGACTGGGCTGGTCAGAGTCAGGTACTGGTGGAGTGGACAGGAGCAGTATATGGCCAGAGCAAAGCCCAGTTAGGGAGCGGGTAAGGAAAGGAAACCTGAGACAAAGATGAGTGGCAGGAAAGCCAGGCTGAGAGATGGAAGAACCCCCAGCCCTACCCACAGGGCCACCAGGACCACCAGCCAGGGCTGCGGGTGAGAAAGGCACATGCATGGAAGCTCTTGTGTGGCAGAAGCTTCTGCCTGTTCTGCATGTGCGAGGTGTCACTGGTTAGGCACATGTGGCTCACACACATGCCCCTGAGCATTTAAGCGTATGTGTGAGCCTGCCCACTGTGTGTACCCAGGGTTAGAGAATGAGAAAGGTAGTAAAATACAATGCCCAGTGAGAACCACTGCTTGTTCCAGCCCAGAAAGAGCTAGAAGGAAGGTGGCCAGCCTTTTCTGGGCACCTACCACATGCCGTGTGACAGGCTTTTTCTCATTTCATCTTCCCCAGGGGAACAGGCCAGAGAGCTGTAGTCCCCAGCTGGTAACAGGGCACCTGATTCATAACAGGCCTGACCCTCCAGTCTACTACCCCGTGGTCAGAGGGCTCACGGGGGCAGGTCTGGGTCCCTGGGTCAGGCAGCAAGGTACAGAGAAGCCACCCCTGCTGCTCCCACTCCTCCCAGCAGAGGCCAGAGAACAGCTGTGTCTGCCCTGCCCAGCAGCCTTCCCCACCCCCCTCCTGAGCGACCTCATTAGGGATTCTGCTGGTGCCACCAGCTAATTAGTGTCATGTTAATTGAGCATTCCAAAGGCTGCCACCTCCAAGGGTGGAGTGTCACAGCAAAGGGGAATGCAGATGTAGGCTGGAGCCAGGCTCTGTACCTAGGGACCCCTTCTGTCCTGAAGAAGCTCTGGATACCCCTTGCTTCCTCCATTTCAACAAATAACACCCAGTGACTTCCTGAGCCTTTATGGAGGAGGCAGTAGATGTGAGAAAGAAATCACATCCCTGCACACCTGCCATGAGCCTTGCACATCTGTCTCCCCCTCCTATGGGAAAGCAACAGGTCGCCCCTTTCTATACCCAGAAATCTGTATCCTGTGGGGGCCACTGCTCCATAGGTCAGTGGTAGTCTGGTACCACAGGGCCATCAGGAGATGGCTCTGGATTTGGGAGGACCTAGTTCCACTCCCAGCCCTAGGAGTTTGGGAGGGTGACTTGCTTTCTCTCTCAGCTGATCTGTCATCAAACAGAGCCAGCCCCAGCATTCACCTCACAGGGTGGAGAGGGTTGGAGAGGGTTGAAAAAAACTGGCCTCTCCCTTATTACAGCCTGTCCTGGGTTGCCACTGCATACAATGTAGCGGCACCTGGAGTGACTGGCCTATATCCACCATAGATGTCTGGATCCTCCAGAGAGTCCTGGAGTGCAAGACTAGGAATCCTGGGCTGACAGCTCACCCACATCCCCCTTGATCAGCAGGAACTACATTACATACTTTATGGTACACTGAATATCAAAGCCACCCTACATCCCCTAGTATAGAAGGAAATTTGAGGTTCCCATGAAGTGGCCTGCCCAAGGTCACTCTCAGTCAAGTCACACCTGACTCAAGTGAGTCTCAGCTTCTCACTTCTCTGTGGTCCCTAAAGCAGAGGCCCTGCCTCCCATCCTCCTGTTGCCCCCCTCACTACTTCTAGAAGACCTGCTCCTGTGTCTCCCTGAGGCCACATTAAACCCCACTAAAGGACTGGTTTTAATTGGCTTAATATACTCATTAATAATCGCATCTATTTAATGCACCTGTAAAAGGCCTATAACATTAACTTAATAGCAGTGACAATTCGCCTGGCACTTCCAGCCAGCCTTTTAAATTTCCTGACAAGCCTTTAATGGGAGCCACGGTGGATGGAGATGGATCAGGGGAACAGCTGAGCCGGGGGAGGGCAGCCCAGCTCACAGGTGGGCGACTTGGTTTCTGCACACCAGATTGCTGATTCTACCTTGTCTACATTGGGCCTTGCCCATCCATTCACTGTAGGGACTTGTGTTTTCAGCCCTTCCATAACACCCTTTGTTCTCTGATGTCTGACCTCTTCTCTGGAGACCTCCCAAGACCAGACTTCTGTGGCCATCTCCCGAGGCTGCCTCGAGACAGGTGCCTGGCCCAGAGGGAGCATGCAACAGAGAGTAGCTGCTGGCCTATGAAAGGAGGCCCAGGACACTTTGTACACACCCAAGGACCTGTGGGAGGGAGGACTGGGCCAGGTAGCCAGGGTCTGGGATGCCACCTTGAGCACCTCCTTAATGCAAACCGACTCCATGGAGGGTTTTACAGAGCAGCAGCTAGAGTCTGGGAGGTGGCAAAGGGACTTCTGGGAGGCACTGTCAACACCATGACAAGAGTGCAACCCATCACACTCACAAAAGCCATCCAAGGTCCATGGCACCACTAACCCATTTTACACAAGAGAAAGCAGGTCCAAGGACAGGCATTGAAGGCACAGCTCCCAGGTAGAGCTGGGATTTGAACCAGTTCTGTGATTCAGAACCCCTCCCCACATCCAGATGTTCCAGGGCTGCTCATTGCAGCCTCTGCTCTGCCCAGGAGCTCACACTGCCCAAGGAATGCAGGTGGGAGCTGGGGAGACCAGCAGTCTGCAGGCAGGCCAGGGAAGAGGATGATTGCCTAGCTGTAGTACAGCCACTCTTTCTAGGCTCTCCAAGGACCCAAGGAGGGCTGGGAGATGCATGCCCATCCCCCATCCCAGTTCAGCACTGGCAATTACAAAAAAGCAAAGAGGAAATAAAATTCCCCTGCCATCCCCATGCCCTTCCCTCTGTTGGCATTCAAGGCTTTTTTTTTTTTTTTCCTCCAAGTCTTGGTTCTGTTCCCTTAGAGAAGGAAGGAGACAGACAGACAGGGCTGGCATGGGACAGCATACTTTGTAACCTCCTCATCCCACTTATTGTACCACCCGCATTCCTGAAGTCTAAGAAAATGTTGCTTTGAATACCTTTCAAATCCTCCTGCTTGTAAAGGCCCATGGGTGCTTCTGGGCTGCCTCCATTCCGATATCCCCTTTCTACCCCATCATGTGAATCTTCCTGTGACATCTCCTAAGCCAGATGGAGTCTCTCCCCAGCTCCACTCTGAACCTCCTACATGGAACACACGCCCAGGTTGTACAGTGACCCTAAAGCCCAAAGGTTTATCCTGCATGCCCCCCACCTCTGCCATCCGTGTTCCACTATCACCCCCAACTCTGCTTTCCCGACATGACAGGACCTCTGTACTTGCATTAGGCCCCCAGAGCCTAATGTCCTCTTCTTCTCCTACTCAAAGGCCACTTCTCAGAGCACTTTCCTCAGTGACCATTGTGTCCAAACTAGGCACCCCTCCATCCTGTCACTCATGGTTCACCTGCCTTGCTGTTCCCATTCCTGTGACAGTAAGGCAAATCATCACCAAACTTTAGTGTCAAATAGCTACTTGTTATGCTCAGGAATAAGGAGAGAGCAGTGAGGATGGTGTGTCTCTGCTCCATGATGTCCCAGGGGGTGGAGGTGGAGTTCTGCTATCTTCTGAATACTTTCTTGCTCATATGTGTCCGGTGGATGATGCTTGTGGTCACTGAAACATCTACATGTGGCCTTTCCGTGTGTCCAGGTTCCAAGGATGGATGCCCAGAGAGAGCATTCCAGGTGGAAGTCAAACAGGGTGTCACTTCTGCATCCTATTCAACAGAATCGAGTTGCTAGGCTAGTGCACATCAAATGAAGGAAAATAAGACTGCTATTTGTGGGAGTCGTGTGGAAGAATTTGTGGGTTTTTCAAACCATTACACCTGCTTCCTTCCTGTGTCTGGGGTTTGTTGCTGCCTCCCTACCCCTTACCGTGTGTCAGCTCCAGGAGGGAAGGGATCTTGTTGACTTTGATCACTGCTGCATCACCAAGGCCCAGTACAGCACCTGTGTGGAAGCGCTCAGGCAATGGTCGGCAGGTGTGGGGCTGGAGAGAGGCTTTGCTCCCAGCTTTCAGACTGGCAGTGAGCTGGGGCTCCAGGCTCGACAGATTCATTCATTACAGCATTTTCAGCATCTACTCTGTCTTGTGGGCAGTGGGGACCCAAAGTGCACATGCCAGCCTAGGGAGCCCAAGTCTGGCAAGTGAGGACAAGCCATAGCTGTGCAGAGCGTGAGCAATGCAGCCCAAGTGCTGACTGAAGCCCCCCTGGGGCCTCCAGCCCAGCTGGGAGAGTCAGGGCAGGTGGGGAGGGAACAGCATTCAGGTTGGACCTGGTGTTCCCTACTGAGGTCATGTACCTGCCCCAAATCCTCACTTCTGCTAAGAAGCCCACCTGTGACAGTGGACTCCTAGGCCCCTCCGGGGAGCCTTTACCTATGTCCTCACATGTTCAGTGGCACTGAGCACCCCCAGCAGGTCCCTTCTGGGGAGGATCTAGGGCCTTCACCCACTGGACCCCTGAGCCATGCCCATTGTACTCTACTGGAATGACTGCATCTATAGCACCCAGAGGTGAGCCAGGAAAAAGTGCTTCAGGGAAGAAGGCATAGGGCAGGGGCTGCCTTCCCAAAGGCCTACGGGGGCCCTATGATCACCAGAGACTCTGGGGACCCGGTAGTGTGTCCACCTAAAGGCACTCACATTCAGAACACTAAGGAACACAGAGAGCCCTGTCACCAGTACAGCTCCAGGTGGCACTTGGCTCAGAGGCCATTGTTGTCTCTAGGGGCAAGACAGAGGTTGGGGCAACAGTGACAGGTGCCCAAACTGGGCCACTTCCCTGCCTCTTGAAGTCCCTGGGCTGACTGTGGTCCCTCCCTCCCCAGGGCAAAAGCACAAGACCCTGTGGAAAAATGAACTAAAAGCAAAAGGGCTGGTGGTGTGGCTCAAGTGGTAGGACAGCCCTACAATCCTAGCCCTCAGGAGGCTGAGGCAGGAGAGTCATGAGTTTGAGGCCAGCCTGGCTACATAGTAAGACCCTGTGTCAAACAAAACAAAATAAAAAACAAAACCACTGCGGGGGAGGCCAGTGTTGGAGGCTGGCTGCCAAATGTCACAACCTATTTTCTTGTCTGTAAAGTGGGGACAGCGTTCCGTCTCTCAGAGTTGCCAGTGGGCGTGGAGCCTGGTGTTAACTAAGCACGTTCCAGGTGGCACCACGTTCTGATGCCACCACCATTTCCTCCGAAAGCTGGCCACCCTTGAGGAGCCCAGCTGACCATCCAGGGGCAAGATACTGCTTCCTTCAAGGGAGGGAGACAGCACAGGCACCTTTTTTCTTTCTTTCTTAGGGTTTTAAACACCTAATTTATTCCATCCATTAGATAGATTTTGTAGATTTAATCATTTTCACAGTTGGTGGCTCATTGGATACTCAAGATAAACTCCAAATGAAAGTATAATGGTGAGGACAAATGAGTTTTCACACCACAATGGCAGAAACTTGCTTGGGAAGAGAGTTTTAAGAGGAACGAAAATGCACACAGATATAATTTTTTTCCCCAGCAGCTGCTTTTGCTGAGTCTAGTAGGTTACCACAGCTAATTTCACCAGTTTTGTTCATCTGTAAAATTGCATAAAAGTGACATTTTTGTGCTCATTATAGCAACTGCTGATTTATGGCTGGCAAATGAAGAGCTGGTCCCTTTTTTGCGGGACTCTCCGAGCGGCGCTAAATGCCCATGAAATTGCTTGTATAATGTAGTTTAAATCCAATCTCAGAGAAAGATTCCCCCATTGGCCAAAGTGACATTTCCATTCTCCACACCGCATTTATTTTAGGCCACTTAAGAGGGGTGTGCCCCAGGCAGGGTCAGGGTGGGGGCCCATGATGGGCTCACCTTCCCGGCCCAGGTTAGGCCAGAGGGATGGAGGGACATGGCTGCCATGCCCCTGCACAAGGCCTGCTGTGGCTGTCCTATGCCTTGCATGGGGCTTCTCCACTGGGAAGGCCCTACTACCAGAGCAGATGGCTCCTCATGGTCCGTCCTGTGTACTGTGAAGTATTCAGCAGTGTCCAGGCCCATACTCAGGCCAGGAGTGTATTCACCCCATGTGACAAGCACGTCTCCACATGTTGCCAGTGTGCCCTGTGCGTGAGAAGAAGCTGCCTTACCCTGCAGAGGCCCCTCTGTGCTGGCCCAAGGCTTCTGGGCTGCTTCCCGATTCCCTCTCCTGAGCAAGCTGCTCTGCACCTGTTCAATCCTGAGGTATTTATTTACAGGGCCACCCAGGCCACTCTTCCTCACCTCTGCCCGACTGCATCCACTGCCTGAAATCCGCATCTTCCTTCCCTTGTCAGACTTCCCCCCAGCCCTCTCTCCTACCTGGCGTTAGGACTTAATTGGGCAGAAAGCTAGTCCTGTAGCCCCGGTGAAGCTCCCATGCACAGCACGTACTTCAGTCAGATTGGCTGTGAGCTCCTGAGGTGGTGGCTCAGAAGCTCTAGAAGAATCAGGAAGCAATCCAAGGACCAGCAAAATCCCTCTGCCTATCGGAGGGGTGGCCCAAGCCCCTTGCCCCTTCCTCTCCAGTGAGGCCCCAGCCCCAGGCCGGAGGGAGGGTAAACACACACACAACTCCCTTGGCCACTCTGGGAGGCAGTGTTAGCAACAGGAGCACCCACTTTTACAGATGAGGAAGCTAGGTCTAGAGTGGTAAAGCCCCTGTCCTCAGCCCCCCAGGAGTTACAGTCTCCCAACACCTGCTGTGCCCTCACTCCTCCGGGCCCCTTGGTATCATCGGTCCTTAAGGTCACCCTGCAGACCTGGCGCTATCATTACCCCGATTGGGGGCTCATGACTGGGCAGGGCCTTTGTGAGGGGGGGAGGGGTCTGCTCATCAGTGACCCACAGCCCCTCCTCCATAGAAGGACTATGGATGAATGTCCCATACCCAGCAGTAAGTGCCAGGCCAGTCCCAATGAGCAGCCAGTGTAGGATTCCGTCTCACCATGTATAGAATCCAGGCACAACTTGTCCTTGTTGTTAGAAGTCAGGACTGCAGTGAACTTGGACATGGCGGGGAACTGGGAGGGGACACAGGGCTCTCTGGGGGACTGGCAGTGCCTTCTCCTGGTCTAGGTGGGTTCCTTTTGTGAAGGCTTATCAAGCCAATAATGTGTGCAGTTTCCTTTCTGAACTTTACACTTTAATCCAAAGCTTGGAAACTCAGAAGGAAGAAAGGAAGGAGGGAGCTGGGCAGCTCTGTGAGTCCTCGTGGGGAGCAGTTGCTGTATGGCCACTGGCTTGGCTCTTACCCATGCTTTTGTCCCCAACAGGCGAGTCGGTGGCCAGCTCTATGCATTCCTCTCGCTACCCGAGCCCGGCTGAGCTGGATGCCTATGCCGAGAAGGTGGCCAACAGCCCCCTGTCCATCAAGATCTTCCCCACCAACATCCGCGTGCCCCAGCACAAGCACCTTGGCCGCACTGTCAATGGCTACGACACTAGTGGCCAGCGCTACAGCCCCTACCCACAGCACACCACCGGCTACCAGGGCCTATTGGCCATCGTCAAGGCCGCAGTCTCTTCCTCAAGTGTGGCCGCACCCACTGGGCCTGCCAAAAGTGTGCTCAAGAGTGCCGAGGGCAAGCGGACCAAGCTGTCACCGGCTACCGTGCAGGTGGGCATTGCACCCTACCCAGCACCCAGCACTCTGGGGCCCCTGGCCTACCCCAAGCCACCTGAGGCTCCTGCCCCACCACCCAGCCTACCCGCAGCTGCTGCTGCCACCTCCGTCATCCCCCTGCCAGGCCGGGGCCTGCCTCTACCACCTTCCAACCTTCCCTCCATCCACAGCATCCTCTACCAGCTCAACCAGCAGTGTCAGGCCCCAGGCGCTGCACCTGTTGCCTGCCAGGGCGTGGCCATCCCCCATCCCAGTCCAGCAAAGCATGGTCCAGTGCCCAGTTTCCCCAGCATGGCCTACTCGGCCACTGCCGGGCTGCCCGACTGCCGGAAAGGAGCAGAGCTGGGCCAGGGAGCCACACCAGCCCTGGCATTGGCTGGAGCTACCAAGCCTACAGGATATGCAGATAGCGGCCTGGATTATCTGCTGTGGCCACAGAAACCGCCCCCACCACCACCCCAGCCACTGCGCGCCTATAGTGGTAGCACTGTGGCCAGCAAATCCCCAGAGGCCTGTGGTGGGCGGGCCTATGAGCGGGCCAGTGGGTCACCCCTCAACTGTGGTGTGGGGCTGCCTGCAAACTTCACCGTGGGCCAGTACTTTGCTGCCCCCTGGAACAGCGTGCTGGTGACTCCAACCAGTGACTGCTACAATCCGGCAGCTGCAGTGGCAGTGACAGAGCTGGGACCGGGGGCCGCCCGGGAGCTGGCAGGGCCTCCCGTGGACACTCTCGTGGGCCTGCCCAGCAAGAGCATGTGCAACACATCAGTGCTGAGCAGCAGTCTACAGTCGCTGGAGTACCTCATCAACGACATCCGGCCACCCTGCATCAAGGAGCAGATGCTAGGCAAGGGCTATGAGACCGTGGCTGTGCCCCGACTGCTTGACCACCAGCACGCCCACATCCGCCTGCCTGTCTACAGATAAGGTCTGCCTGGTGGACAGATGGACAGATGGACACAGCGCCAGGAGAGGCAGGCCACAGAATGGGGTGGGTGGCTCACACCCTCTGCCCACGAATGCCTAAGGGAAGCCAGGTTGGCCACTGCGGGGGTTAGGGGTGCAGGGTGACCTTTTGCACAGCAAGGCCCCTCCCCCTCACCAGCTGCCCCAGGACACAGGGAGGACCTGGGCTCAGCCGGTGACACAGAGGCAGGGAAAGAGATGCCACTTAAACACAGGAACGGTTTGTTCTGGGTCTCTAGCAGAGGCACTCAGGCCAGGGTGGGATGTAAGAGAAAACGGGGTAGGAGTCACACACTGGGTCTCCTGCCAAGCCCCCAGTCTCCTGGAAAGGGAGCAAAGGGGGCCTATAGAAAGTGATTGGCCCAAAGTGTCCCCCCACCAACCAATCCAAGTGAAGACTACCCTGCCCCCCCCACTCCCCGGAGTCTTAGAGACCACAGAACTGCCAGTTCCCGTTTCTCCTCCTCTAGACTCTCCCCCTACCCGGTCCGTCCTGACACAGAATCATACCCCATTCTGTACATCCTAGGCCACCATTTTCCCCCTTCCCTCCAATACATCTTACAGAGCTTCTGAGCACAGTTGTGCTGGTGGTGCACTGTTCGAGGGCACCTTGTCTAAGGAGACACAACTTGCATCCTAGACTTGTGTATTTATTTCAATTTTCCACATCTTGAGAAAGGGGCACCATTTTCCTATTCGCACAAAGACGCCACGGGGGCCAACAGTAGGCCTGCAGACTTAGAGCTATTTGGAGGTACCCCACCTTGCCTCCTTTGGTGTCTGTGTGGGGACTCCTGGGAGCCAGTGAAGAGGCGGCCTACTGGTTTTAATTGGGAGATCCAATCCAACGCCTTCTGCAAACCACTCTCCAAAGCCTGGCCCACACTGTCACAGAGGGTGTGGGGGGAAGGTAGGCAGGGGTCCCCACAGCCTGCCATCCCCCAAGGCCTGTCCTCTGGCACTCTGGAAGCGGTACTGTATCTCTCCCCAAGGCCTGTTCAAGCACTAAGTGCATTTACAAATCTCTGAGAATGTTTTTTATACTAAAATCGACCATTATATTCTACTGTGAGAAGTGCAGTCTGCACTATATTGTTTTTAAAACGAAGAGAAAGAAAAACAAAAAGAAAACACAGATGGTGTCTCAGCTGTGGCTTGCTTTGAAGTTCCTGTTTTCCTTCTGGTTTCCTCCCCCGACTCTCAGGGACCCTGGCAGGGCAGGGCAGGGCAGAGCTGTCATGCCCAGAGCCTGGTGTGCTTCTGTTTGTCACCAGCCTTCCGAGCCCGGCTGGCTTCCTCCACAGGGGCTGAGGTGGAACTCCTTCCCGGCTCTTCCCTGGCAGTGTGACTGGGGACAGATCAAGGTGGCTGGACAGTGGCCATGGTCCTGGCTCCATCTCACACACCCATGGCCTGCCCAGGGGGCTCAGCACTTACCAGGCACTGGCTGTGTGGAGAGCATTTGTTTATGTTCTGTATCTGTTGGAAGGCTCACAATATCCTTGTAAGCAGGCAGCACAGAGATATGAAGTGACCTGCCCGTGGTCACACAGCAAAGCCATGGAAACCTGGGGTTCCAGTTCTACAGTATGTGACAAAAGGCCTTTCTGATCTCACTGACTTGGGTCTCACAATAGCCCTGTCAGGAGGGAGAGGAAATCATGCCCATTTCGCAGGTAAGGACCAAGGCCTTGACAAACAGTGCAAGGATGGTAGAGGTGTCCTGGAAGCACCAAAGCCCAGGCAGCAGCAGCCAGTGGAGAGAGCTAGACTGGGACCCAATAGTGACCTTGAACTGGTTCATCCCCAAAGAGAGCATCGAAGGAGGCAAAAGCACAGTGAACATTTGAGAGATGCAGCTGGCAGTGGTCCTGGGCTTCACTATCCCAGGGCCATAATAAGGGCTGCCTAATTGGGGCTGCTTAAGCACCAGTCATCCAGGTCCCCGCGGCCTGGACCTACCCACACTGGGTATCAGGAATGGGGACAGAGGCTAGATGGGAACCCTTCTCTGGGCCAGGTCCCTCCAACTGTTCTGGGCAGATGACCCACCTACCATCCACCTTCTGCAGAGTGGGGTATGTGTGCGGGGTTTGTGAGCACCAGGACACTGCATGCATTGGTTCCAGGAGTCTAGCTGGGGTCTGCCCCATCCTAGCATGGACTCCCTGTGTGCCTTGGCCAGGTTCCTTCTCCCTGGGCCTCCGTTTCCTCCTCTGGGAGCTGAACTGGCTGCTTGATGGCAGAAGGCCATGCAGCATAGCTATGGCCCTGCTCTCCTGTGTGTGTGTGTGTGTGTGTGTGTGTCTGTGTGTGTGTGTGTGTGTGTGTGTGTGTGTGTGTGTGTTTTGTGGTACTGGGGATTGAACCCAGGCCCTTATGCTTTAAGTGCTCTGTTATGTGAGCTATGCTCCCAGCCCTTTTGTTTTTGTTTTGCTTTAGAGGTAAGATCTCCCTGACTTTGCCTCTGCCTCCCGAGTAACTGGGATTACAGATGTGGGCCACCATGCCTGGCAGGATAGGTAACAAAATCAGCATCACTGCTGTGATTTCCAATAGCCCTCAGCTACTATAAGCACTGACACCAGGCTTGGCACTAAAAGTCTTTCAGTCCTCAACAGCCATTTGGCATAACACAGATGCACATTCCGTGAGACACAGCGAGGCCTACACAAGGGTAATCACTCTGCCCAAAATCACAAAACTGAGGCTGGAGACCAACAGAGAAGCAGCTGGGAGAAATAGGCCTGTCTGGCTCAGTGTGAGCCCTTAACTGCCGTGCTACCAGACAGCCTAATGCTGCTGCTAGCCCCCATATTGGGCCTGCTTGGCTCCAGAACCTTGGCTGAGGCATAGATCCTGTACAGACTGCTCCAACTTCAACCTGGGTGCAGGAGACAGCAGAGTTGAGGCAGGCTAACATTGGGCTCATGTAGATTTCCTGGGAATGGGGCCACTACCTTCACCTGGCTGGAAACTGCCCATGCCCCTTTCCCACTTGTTCATTATTGGGTGGGAACCTCCCGGGTCTGCCCTCCCATGCGGTAGTGTAGGTTTTAAAGGCACCCTAAAAGGAAAAGCTCTCTCTCTCTCTCTCTGCCGGCAGACTCCACCCGTGCCCACCCTTCTTCTTCCCTTTCCTCACCTGGCAGAACAGGTGACTCCTCTTCCCCCAATAAAGCTATCCTACCTCACCCCATCTATGTGCTCTGCTTGCATTTTTCCATTTGGAGCACAAAAACCAGGATCTTCTGATCACAGACTGCACCAGCGCAGGAAACATTTGGTGAGCCAGCAAGGA
Organism: Castor canadensis; assembly: GCF_047511655.1. Classification (NCBI taxonomy): domain Eukaryota; kingdom Metazoa; phylum Chordata; class Mammalia; order Rodentia; family Castoridae; genus Castor; species Castor canadensis. The sequence continues at coordinate 27,566,593 of NC_133403.1, read as the reverse complement.
GAAAGTGACCAGCAAGATCCCAATATGCTATCTCTGCCAATCTTTATTTTAACGCACCTTTCTCTGTCCTCTGGTACCTCGCTTGACCAACTGATGCTTCAGAACTAAATGCCACTTATGGCTTGGATGGTAGGGGACCCTCACGCTGGGGCATTCACCAGATACTCAGGGCTTTTTTGGAGCCCTGGCATAGATGGACTGCACAATGATTGGCAGGATGCAACATTTGCCATCAGGACTCAGGAGCTCCTGCAAGTGCCCAAGGCACAGGACAGGGTTCATGTCGGGGTTCCCTGGTCCTGCCCCAGGGGATGGACCATGTTAAAAGCTAGTTGCCCCTTCCCCAACCCTACCCTCCCTAACCCTCAATCCCCTCGCCCATCCTTTCCTTCACTGCATTGTGGGAGACCCTACTCCAAGGTCTCTGACCCCCCCAACATGACCAGGGACAATTAGAAATGCCCCTGCCATTTGGGCTGAGCTCCGCTCTCTTCCCCATCTTTCTGTTCTTTTCTTTCTCCCTCCAACCTGCAGTTTTAAAACAACAGATGGGAGGCACACTTCAGCCCATCCAGCAACAGGTTGTTTTTAAGGGAAAAAAAAAAAGTCTGCCCTGGGAAAGCATGGCTGCTCAAAAATGGTGGAGGGAGCCATACAGACAGGAAGCAAATGAATTGCTACCTGCAGGTTGGGAGGCTTGCATGCCCCTTGCAGTCACCCCCGCCCCCCTGGGGCAGGGAGGTGGTACATAGAGTGACAGGCCTTACACCTATCAGGCAACACCATAGCAGTAAAGGGAATGAAGTCTTGCTGCCCCATCCAAGCGCAGCATCCCAAGCAGCCACCACTGGTGCTTGGGAACGGGTGTGCACACACGGCTGCCTGGTACACCCTTTGGGGCGGGTACACACAACATGGCACAGGCCACACACCTTCCCAGCTGGCCATTGGAGAAAACTACACCTGCAGTTTGCCACGATGCCCACACATGGTTACTCAGTTGGCCACTCAAGGTACCCATCCATACCCATGGTTTACAACATCCACGCATGGTTTCCCAGATGGCTGGATTGGGGTGGATGAAAGTCCTGTCTCCAGAAGTCATGCCTCTAGAGACCCAAAGTCCCACCCTGGAAGCCATGCCTCTGGAGGGCCAGAGTAAGCCGCTGCTGGCTCAGGACCCCAAAATGCCTACTGCTGCTGGCACAGAACTGCCCCCCAGATGTCTGGCACCATTTAGCAGGGCCTCCAGGCCTGTGGCCATGGGGTGCAATCCTCCAATCCCTCCCCTCAGGCGTACCCATGGATCAGGCCCCACCCTACTTTTCAGTGCCAGCCATGGGGCGTGACCGTGACCATAACCATGACTGTGGAGGCAGTGGTGGTGGCATATGTGCTCAAATAGTTACAGCCATGGCTGTAGCATACAAAGGGGGGCAGCACCAGTGTGTATGCTTGGGGCCCTGCATGGGCCGGCAGCCTCTGTCCAGCAGCTGGCTGAGAGAGGAAATGCAAAGGCAAGCAAGATCCACCGCCAGTGGGGATGCCAGGGACAAGGTGGATGAGATGTCACCTCTGGTGACCAAGGTCCCATGTCTAACCAAACCGCCTCTTCCTATCTGCATCCTCTCCCTCCCCTTGGCTCCCTTTTTAAGTCTCAAACCCAGGCAGCCACCTGGCCCAGGAAGCAAGCTAACAATGGGGCCCTCAGCCATGGTGGCCTGCCAAGTGAGAGGGCACGCCCCACCTGACCAGCCTCAGGCCTTGTCTCTAAAATAAGAACAATGAGGTCAAGTTTTAGGACGCTGGGGTGGTTTTCTGAGTCTGTGCCATTGTCATGTTAAGAGAGACATCTAGTATTCTACTGGTTCCTTCTCTAATGGATGTAGAATTTCTGTTTAAAATTCCTAGCTTTTGCTCTGCCTAGCATCTCAGTTTGGGTTTTTGTTTTTAATTCACTTGTAAAAACCTCCCTGCTCCAAACACAGTTGTTTAAGATGTGGATTGCTCTAGGGTAAAAAGTAAATTAGGCTTTAGAGTAAATTTAGGCTGACTTTAAAATTTCCTGTGATGGCATCTGGGTTCTGGCTACCTAATCTTAAACAGATTAGTGGAATTGGAAGGTGATTTCTTCCTGTGGCACACCTCTCCCCTCCATTTACCTATGCCTCTCAGAGGAACCAGGGACACGCCTGTGCCCAAGAATCTGGCCCCACCTATCAGCACCAGCCTGGAAGCTTGAGGCTCCCTGCTTGGGAGCCATCCCTGCCTCTCAGCACTGGCTGACACGCCAGCCCTGCCACTTCTCAGCATGGGCCTAAAAAGCGCCACCTAGCCAGCCAGTCTATGCAGCCTGCTGCCATCCTGGCACCTCAGGCCCCACGGCTGTTTGTTGCTGTAAATGTACTTAAATTCTCTAAGTAGAAACAGCACCATTTAATTAAGAATTAGATATTGGTCACTTATAAAGTATAATTCATTTACTCTAAGGGCAAAATTACTCTATTGATAAGACGTCATTTTTTTAACACTAGAATATGAGGTTTAGACATGTACTTAAGATAAAGAGAACTTAATGGTACTAATTAATCATTGGTTTTGTTTTGTATTTTCTTACAAAACTTTAACTGTTCTGTGCTGATAAAATTAGGCTTACAGCCAAGAGGTTAAAGAAAATGGGTTTTTTATGTGGACATTTTAAATAGATAATTTAATTAGAGGTTTTATTCTTAACAATTATTTTTGTTTTAAAATTAATAAAAATGTTCTCTATTGCTCAGTGCAGCATGTCAGATTCTGAACTTGTTTAAGGTCCTTTCCAAACTGTAGCTCTGTAAGTGGCTGGGCTCCACAGGGTTTGGATTCTTGGCTTTCTAGGTGATCACAAAGCTCCCTTATGAGGAGGTCCAGGATCGAATTATAAACACCTGGAGTAAACTAGACACTAACAAAACCTTTTAAATCCCACCTTAGCTTGCTTCAATTTATCTGGCCTTTTCATTAGCATGCCTACCTCCTGGACAGCTGTCTCTCAGGGGGAGATATCTTTTACCTCTATGGTAGACTGCTATTTTGAGCCTGTGTGTTGTATGTAACATATCTTTGTGTTCCATTTGAAAGACCCTTTGGAGAGACCATGTGGTCATAGGAAATGCCACCATGAAGGAGCCACCATGTGTCCAGCACCATCTTGCCACTCCCTAGGAATAGGAAACTCATGGGTGATGACATCTTGCCTTATTCTAGGAAATTTATAACTAACTTGTGGTTAAAATTCTGTAGATCAATATAATTTCCATACATGTTGTTTTTACTGCATTAATCTGTTAAGGATTGGGCCAAAAGGAGAGAGTATTTATGTTAAAGATCTGTTATAAGTCTAAAAATAATGACAAAGAAATGGTTTAAGGGCACACTAAATTAATGTGATTGTTTGTGTGTCATTGTGTGTTTTCTGTGTGTCTTTATCTCCCACCAATTGTGGCCACTTCATTTTTACTTTCTTGAACTCATACATGTGATTATATTCTTTGGCATGCCTAGGTCGTAACATCTGTGTGTCTGTGTGTGTTTAGATGTCTTTAGGATGGTTCTTAAGCTCTTTTATAAAGTTAATGTGCATAACTGTCTCAAAGGTTATCTAAAGTTCTAATCCCAACCAGGCCTAATTATTCTCCATCTTAAAACGAAAAAGAATTTTATAACCAATAATCTCGACCTGTTTTATTCTACCATGAGTGTAATTTACATTTAACTCTTTTATAATTAGGTTTATTGACCCATGTGTTTTTATAGAATGCTATTATTAAAAGATGGTTTAATTTTCTTCCTAAGTCTTTTTAGTTATAAGGTTACTAAGAACTTTATTTAAAACAGTGTTATCTACAAGACAAAAACAAAAAAACAAAAAATAAATAAATAAAACACTTATCTTAATAAGGGTTTTTACAAAAGTTATTTCAATACACAAATCAAGGTCTTAAAACTTATACGTTTACAATTTAAAATTGGCCTAAAAGTTTTCTAAGGTTAAAATTTAAGATACCAATATGTATTTAAAAATGGGTTACTGTTTTATCAAAATAACTATCAAGATATTTTGTTACTGTAGGCTAATACAAAATTTTACCAAAACCAAACAAAAGCTCACCCTCTAAATGCTTAACCCCTTATTTCTGTTTCTACACCTAATTATTTGAGACTTCAATCTTAATTGGTTTATTATTAAAAATTGTACATGTTCTCCCATTTTTCTCAGTTTACAGGCTGAGTACAACCCCATGGCCTAATATGAAAACTAGCCACAAGTGACGGGTTGGGATCTGCCAGGCTTACTTTGGTACAATTTGGATTCTGTACTGGTCATAACGGCTTGGATATTTTAATAGTTGGGTCAACATTCAGGATCAACATCCCATCAAAGAACCCTCATGCTGGGGTGGATGAGGCTGGTCCTTAGGGGAACAGTTGACTCAAAGTCAGGGGACCCTGCCACTCACTTGCTCCACAAATGGGTGATGGAAACAGGTCAAAGGGACCTGTGTTGAGGCTTTCAGATGGTTCAAGAAGGATGCTTTGAGAATCTAGGAAGTTCTCACTTTTTTCTCTCCCAAGGGCAACTATCCATCTCCCCTTCCTTCTCTCTCACTCTTCACCAGCCAGCATAGGGAATTACATTCAGGAGCCCTCGTGCAGGGGCGAGGGGTGAATGGATTCTCCCCTTCTCCTTTCCCTCTCTCTCTCTCTTTCCACCAGCCAGCATAGGGAAAGCCACACACATTTGACTGTATCCTTAAGTGCTGGGAGATGCTTTGATCCTGCTAACCAAAAGTAAGATGACTGGTTCTCTTCATAGCCCATTTAAGATCATTCTTTATGTCCTGCTTAAATTAGTTTCTTGCCAGACACAAAACTCTAAGGTATTTTTCCAATAACACTAAAGAAACTAAGTTTAAAGTAAGTAAAATTCCTTAAATGGTTCTAATATTCCTAGTGCCTTATACATATATCTAAATGTCATAAAATCACTTATAGAGTTAAACATATACGTATGCAAGCAGCTATAGCTCTTTTATCTATGATACCTTCTAATAAGGTCTTTGACATTTCTAGTCTTTATGACAAATGCTAAAAGTTCTATCATTTAGGCATGACTTCTATTTGTCAGCTAAACACTGGTTTATCTGACATCTGTTCATCAGATGAACATTGGTTTATGTATAATATATACATTTTATGTATAATATTTTATGTATAATATATAAGTAAACATCAAAATAGGAGCTATTTAAAATTACTAACATTGCCTTCCCTTAACCATTGAAAATTTAAGGTTTTTTATTGTCAGTGCTGTATTGACAGTATTGACAACCACCAACTTGTTACCTTACCTAACCAAAATTCAAGGTTTAAATTGTAATTAACCATGGTTACTTTAAGTTTTGTCATTACAGTTCTGATCCTTCAAAAACATTCACAGGCAAGCACATGAAAAATTACTCTGAAAAATGCTTATCCATCAACCAGGAACAGACATTCCTTAGTACTGGGATCATTTTGTATTTTCCTTGTAAAACTTTGTAACTGTTACCTACTAACAATTTATAGCAATTTAAAAGTGTCAGTACATCCCCCATAGGAAAATTAGATTAATTAAGTCCTGCCTAAAAGCCACTTTTTATAAATCTCTTTGTTGCTTAATTTGGCCAAGAAAGGTCGCATTGGCAGTGACTTCTGATCTGTTCGAGTCTCCCTCCTCCATGGGACAAATCTGACTTTTTGGGCTTTCCGGGAAAAGCCATTCCTGCACCGAGGGACAGAACTGCCAAATTGGCAAAATCTTCAGAGACAACTGTTCAGAGAACAGTTTAAGAGGATGTGACCCCCCAAGTGGTCAGCATCCCCCAAACTTCTCAGAGGAACAAGTGGCCTTCAGCCACCCGAGACAGTTCAAAAGGACTGCACAAATGAGGGGACTTCTCCAGACCCAGATGGAGTCAATTATGCCAGACCTCTGAAAGTAACCAAAGCCGAGAGATTTTAAAAAGGGGCTCTTCGAGGTTAGCTAGGCTCAGAAGACCAAAAATCGTATGTTCTCCCTCATAAGTGGAATTTAGATCTAGGGCAAATGCAGCAATGTTGTTGGACTTAGGTCACACGACAAGGGGAGAGCACATACAAGAGGTGTGGGGATAGGTAGGACACCCAAAAAAAATGATAGTATTTGATGTCCTCAATGCAAAGGAGCTAATGCAGAAACTTTAAAGCAACAGAGGAAACATGAGAAGGGGATCAGGAACCAGTGTAAAGATCAGTTAGAGATGAATCAGCCTGGGTTGTAACACATTTGTACATGGAAGCAATGCTAGGAACCTCCCTGTATAGCTGTCCTTAACTCAACTAGCAAAAACGCTTTGTCTTTATTCTTATTGCTCATACTCTCTCTTCAACAAAATTAGAGATAAGGGCAAAACAGTTTCTGCCTGGAAGGGGGTGGGGAGGTAGAGGGGAGAAATGGCCCAAACAATGTATGCACATATGAATAAACGAGAAAAAAAGGGGGGTGGCTCTCATGCATGTGCTGTAATATTTAAGCCTTTTCTAGTCTTTCGGCAAAAGGCAAACTCAGGTCTCTGGCCGAGGCCTTCTGTTCAAGCAAAGGCAACAGAACTTTCGATGGTATCTAACTTCAGGGATGCTAAGAGCCTTCTGTACAGAACTGACTCACTGATGTTTACTCTCCAGTTGAACTCACACCTGGTCGCTGGTACACCTAATGCAGTCGGCCTTTAACCACAGTCCAAAACACAGGGCCATCTAAGAGTTAAAAACAGCTACAGGTATAAACACCTACAGGTAAAGTAACCGTAAGAGTCCTTGTCACTTCTCAAAATTACTTTGTCCTTCCTGCCACACCTGCAGGGCCCCTTCTGATGCTCCTGTCAGGGTTAATGTTCAAGTCATGCCTTCTAAACCAATTTCTCTCTTCCAGAATAAAAGCCTTTAGGACCCAAATCGTGAGGCAATAAGGCTATTGAGCTCTACAAACAAATGAGAGTCTCCATGAGTAATCCAGCTCTCCACGAGAATCCTTAACTGTGCGGACAATAATTCAGACACCTTGTGTCCAAATGTGCCCCCAGGGGAAGAAATAGGAGAGACAATTTCCCTTTATAGGTAGGGTCTGCTGTCCCTTGTCAGCTCGAAGCAGATACTGAAGATGGATTGTGCCCCTTCAGCAACCCCCAAAAAAGAATGTTTTGGAATATTGTCTCTCGCAGGGAGTTTGAGGCAGGCTAGAAGTAGGAAAAGTTTGAGGCTCATGTAGATTTCCTGGAGATGAGACAGACCACCTCACCTGGCTGGGAACTGCCCACGTCCCTTTCCCACTCTTTCATTATTGGGTGGGAACCTCCTGGGCCTGCCCTTCCATGGGAAGAAAAACTCTCTCCTTCTCTGCTGGCAGACCCCACCCGTGCCCACCATGCCCTCTTTTCCCTTTTCTCACCTGGCAGAACAGGTGACTCCCCTTTTCTCAATAAAGCTATCCTGCCTCACTGCTCTGCTTGGATTTTTCCACTTGGAGCACAAAAACCAGGATCTTCTGATCACAGACTGCACCAGCGCATTAACAATGTGGCCACACAGGTGCATCCTTTCTAAGTCTCTGTTCCAACATGAGGGTCCTCCTCTCCATAGAACTGTCTTGGGTTCACACCCAAGAGCTGTCCAATATGGTAGCCAGCTGTGCTGCACATAACTCTGTTATCCCATCATCATAGCAACCATTAGTGATCACTCCATCCTACAAGGACCAGCCTGCCCTGCAGCAGAGCTGGGGCTGGGACAGATTTGAACGGAGGGACTCCATTCAGGAAGCTGAGACAAATTGGGGTGAGTTCAACTACTGAAGTTGACCTGGAAATAGCAACAGCGCCTTTGAACTTGTGATCTGTATGTCCTGTGCTGCAGCCTTAACTCCAAGCCAGGATCCACGCTTGCTGGGTCCCACGTGTACATGTGCTGCACTGGGCCTGTGCAGTCAAAAGGGATCAGGCCAGCCTTATAGGTGATCCCAGTAGGCAAAAACTTTCCTTTCTGTTTAAATCGCCGGCTTGGGGGTGGGGGAGCCAGGAAACTGTTCTCAGTATCCCACTAACAACAAGGTGACCCTGGATAACTTGTGTGAGCTCCATGAGCCTTGAGTTCCAGATGTGTCAAAGAAGTGGCCCTAGGGGGCCCTCCCCCTGGCTTAGTGGTTTGAGGGTCAGACAGAGCCAGCTCTATTCTGATACTTGAACAAGTGATCACCCCCTCTCGCTACCTCTCAATTGTGAAATACAGCTAATAGTTGTCCCCCACTTACTATGGTTCCACTTCTTTTTTTTACAGTGGTTTTCTTTTTCTTTTTTAGTGGGATTGAGGTTTGAATTCAGGGCTTCACACTTGCAAAGTAGGCACTCCACTGCTTGAGCCACACCTCCAGCTCCATTTTGCTCGGGCTATTTTGGAGGTGGAGGTCTCACAAACTATTTGCTCAGTCTGGCCTTGAATGGCGATCCTCCCAACCTGAGCCTCCCAAGTAGCTAGGATTATAGGAGTGAGCCACCAGGGCCTGCAGGGTGCCACTCAGTGGTAGAGGGCTTCCTAGCATGCTTGAGACCTGGGTTCCATCCCAAGCACTGAAAAACAAAAAAGTGAGTAACGGTTGCATATACCCATTCTTGGAGATGCACAAATCACATTAGCAAATTAAAGGCTCTGAAAAGTTCTGTAGGCAAGATAACCCTTTAGGTTATAACCTAACATTTCTCTAACTTTTTTTAACCCAAGTTTTTGTTTGGTCCGTTAAATCCCAAGGAACAAACAGTACTTCAAGAAATACTCTGTGTTGCAATTGAGGAAACTGAGTGAGTTCCTTCTCTCTGGGCCTCAGTTTCCCCAGGTGTAACACAAGGACTCATAAGGAGTTTGTGGCAGAACAAGGACTGGAACCCAACCTCAACCTGGAGTCATTGGCCTGCATTTTTAGGGCCACCACATCCTAATTGCTCTTTGTCCTCCATGTTGAACTAGACACAAAGGAAGAAGCCCCTCAAGGAAAGGGAGGAAGCCAACCTGAGAAAGAAAAGAAAAAAAAACTGGGGTTCAGAGAGGAGCAGCAACCTACACAGCAATTTGATCCTAAACCCTCCAGAAGCTAGGCCACCTTTCCTCAGAATCAGGACACACCTAACCCAGAGCTGATGCAAAAGTTCTTCCTGTATCCGCGGGTTCCAAGTGTCCCTCAGGTCTCTTCTTAGAGGGCCCGGGTGTGATCACAGCGACCCCTGGTGGCCAACTCTAGGATCTCAGTGCCCCACCCCCTACCAGCCAGTAGCAGATCTGTAGGACCCAGGGGTGCAATACACAGAAGGGTGCTGGGAGCATGAAGACTTGCCTCATGGGTCATACTTTCTATACAAAATCTAGTAAGGGGGACAGAGCCATGGAGACTGGCTCAGTGAAGCCATAACTGTGGAGCAGAGTGGAGAACTCTGGGCAAAATCAGGTCATTAAAGACCTGGAGGTGCTGGGAAGACCCTCAGCTGAGATCTGTGGACTTGGGCTGAGTCCTGGCTCTGACCAACCTCTCCTGTCCTCACCTATCAGAAGCCGGTACACCTGCTGCTGTAGAGGAATGGAGTCTGGGCATGTTTGGAAAGACCAAAATACTAAACCACAAAAATACCTGCCACCCTAGAAAGCTCACGGATAGAGGGTTCAGATGCTGGCCCTGCCACAGCCAGGTGGTGAGTCCTGAGCCATGGGACTCTCTTTCTTCATTTGTACAATGGGCATAAAAGTTTGTACTTCATCTGTGTGATTTTGGCTGAGTAACAGAAAACTCTGACTCCAGTGATTTAAAAGAGAAAGGAAATATATTATCTCAAATAGTCATGAGAATTCTTAAGGTTGAGTGGAGTGAGGGTTGGGTTAATTCAGCAGCTCAATGGTGTCATCAAAGACCCTTCCCTTCCCTCTCCTCCCCTCCCCTCTCCTCCCTTTCTTCCCCTTCCCTTCCCTTCCCTTCCTTTCCCTTTCCTTCCCTTTTTCCATTGTTTTTGGCGGTATGGGTCTTGAACTCAGGGCCTTGAGCTTGCTAGAAAAATGCTGTACTACTTGAGTCACATCCCTCCAACCCCAGTAATGTTTAAAGCCCTGCAGGTGAGTCTAGCCAGCTCTTCTTACTTTTAGTTATTTTTCAAATAGGGGCTCATGTTTTTAAAAAAAAAAAAAAAGTACTACCTTGTCTGGCCCACCCTTATCTTTTTCATCCTGTTTTGTTCAATTGACACCCCCACCATGGTCACAATATGGCTGCTGCAATTCCAGGTATCATATCTAGACCTAGCAATGATCATCAAGGGAGATAGTCTCTTTCTGTATTTCTTACTTTCTCAGAATGCCTCCTGCCCCAGCAGACTTGCCTTCTTGTCTCATGGGTTGTACTTTCTATACAAAATCCAGTAAGGGAGACAGAGCCATGGAGACTGGCTCAGTGAAGCCATACTGTGGAGCAGAGTGGAGAACTCTGGGCAAAATCAGTGCTGTGTAAGGAAGGGAAGGCAGGGACTCCCATCCTCAAACTCCCATGCATGGTTCCCGAGACACAAATGTCAGCTGATCATACACATGGTGCATTCTAGTCGCGTCCATCTGCTCCCCCTTCCTGAGAGTCCCTCCAAGAACATGGAGCTCCCAACCTGGCATCTGCTGACGGACCTTTCATTCCTTAACCTTGTGCCTGGGTCTCTACCAATCCACACCTCTCCTATGCTGACCTCGGACTCCTCACCAGCCTCCTCCCCTTTGTTTCTGCCTAGAAAGCATGAGATGAACAAAGACCCCCCCAACCCTTTGTTCTGACTTTGGATTCCTGAAAAATAAAAGGCAGGAGGAACTTGATTCTCATATAATTGCTTTTGCCAGGGAGCCAAAACTAATAACAGCATCAACAGAGGCCTGGAGTATTTAAACACCCATCCAGACTGCCCAAGCCATCCAAATACACCGTCCAGACTGCCCAAGCCGCCCAAATACACCGTCGGGGCAAGGCACAGAGACTGACTGCCCACTGCGACATTATCACATTTGGAGATTTCAGAAGTGTACATCCAGAAGAGATGAATGATGTGGTTGAATATGGCTTTTGATTAAATAAAACCCCCAGTATTCATCTAAAACAATAATAACAGCTAATACTAATAGGGTGTGTAATAATGAACTATTCATAGACATAAGCGGTAATTGTTCAATTAAGATCCAAGAGTTCCTGAGACTGTCTTTTCTGATGGGATCCCTTTGTTTTTGCCTCCAGTAGCACTAATTATTTCCCAGTAGTGCTTTAAACCTGGGAGGAAGAAGCCACCCTGTCAAATATGACGCACAAGTGCTTCATCACTATTAAATACACATACGCACACACAGTCAGAAACCCTTGTTGGAATGAAGTTAGGGTTCTGTTCAAAGAGAAAGGGCATTAAATGAGAGCGGGCAGGCTGGGGACTGGGTCAAAGTGGCAGATGACAGTCAGGGTCTCTACGGCACAACCAACTGGGCCCCATTACTTCTTACCCCTGGGGGCCAGAGAATCTGAGGGCAGAATACCTGGGTTCAAATCCCACCCCCAACCCAGTGCCAGAAAGACGCTTCATCTCTCCAAGCCTCTTGTGTTCTCGGCTGTATTACAGAATGCAGTAGATGGCCTGGTTTTTGGCTTTTCCTGGCTGTATTACTCTTTCCTCTAGAGTCTGTATCCATTAACTATTGGTGCCTGCACTTTCTTAAAAAGTCACAAAAACTCAGTGGTAGCCAAAAGCATTTAATGCACTTGCACCTGAAGCATTCCTTTAAGCTCCAGGGCTCGCCTGGGACACCTGGCTCTGCTCCTAGCCTCTTATGCCCCCCATGGGGTAGGGCAGGCATGGCTCCTCACACCCCGTTGGTCAACACAAGTCACATGGCCAAGCTCAGGTTGGGAAATTAGGCTTTGTGCAAAGGGCACGGGTAAGAGAGGGGTGAAGGCTGGGGCTGTGATGCAGTCAAGCACAGATGTCACCATTCCAACTTTCCTTTGGGAAGCCATGATTCCCTATTCTCAGTCCCTGAGGTCTGGGAAAAGCTAACTCCAAACTCAGCTCTGACCCCAGCTGATCAGTGAGAGGCAATCCAGGGATTTTTGTTGCCATGGATGGGGAAAGCAGCTCTTTTCTCTGAGACTGCTAAATTGGGAGGACATTTGTCTGCAGCTTTCCAGGGTTAACACTTTGAGAGCCTGTCTGAGAACAAAGCTGCCACAAAGGAACGCATAACTGAGGGATAGGCACACAAGAGAAACAGAGTCCTGATTATCTCATTTGAGTTCCTGGATCCAGCCAGGCCTGAAGTGAGAACAGCTAGTCTTTTTCAGTAATGTGAACAATTTGTACTGATCTTCTTGTCAGGTGCAACCAAGAAAACTGAGACTAATACCTAGTGGGGGAGGGAGGTTACCAACTTTATAAGATTACGGTGAGGCTTAAATTAGTTAACATATATATAAGATCAAGCTTAGGACACTTGACTGATTCAATTAATGCAGGTGGATTTTCATCATCTATGAGAAGTATTTCCCCTCAAAGAGACAGAAGAGACCTGCAGAGCCCAGCAATTGGGAAGGGGAAGATGGTGAGAGTGGAGGTAGCTGTCCTCATTAGAGTCAGCAGGTGGCCTCAAATCTGTCCTCACCAGGTAGCTGTGTGACACCATGCTGCTGTTTTATCCCTGTGCCTTTCACAAAGGGAATGTAGCCTCTTATTCCCCATGTCCCAGGATTACTCAGAAGGCTAATGAGGTCACATAGGGCCCTGGGTGTTTCGGAAGACAGATGGTTCCTTGACTTGTGTCCCAATAAACCCGCTGTAAGTTGAAAATATCCTAAGTCCAAATACATTTCACACACCTAACCTACCAAGCGTCACGCTGAGCAACAGAGGGACCATGGAGTGCCGGTTGTTTCCCCTCGTGATCGCGTAGCTGAGTGGGAGCTGCAGTTCTCTCATCGCCAGAGAGAAGAGATCCACATCCCTACTGATTCTTCTGCGGATCACTTTTGCACTACTACAAAGTCAGAAAATGGTGAGCCAAGCTCTAAGTCAGACAGTCTGTCCTCTCTGAAGTCCAAACCTTACCTCCTCCACTCACCTATAAGCCACGTGATCTTGTGTGGCATCTGTAAGTCGTCTGCCTTAGAGAGACACTTCAACCCAGCAGACATGGATGGCAGGGTCAGGTTCACAACAGGTGCTGTAGTGACTACCTGAGGCATGCCAGAAGGAACCAAGGTGCTTTAGCTTAGAGAGGGCAGAGAGAATTGTGGGAGGGGGTAGGGTGTGAGGTCTTAAACCAAGGATGCTGCATTTTTACAGGCTTCGGAAGTGACGAGCCCCCTGTCACAGAAGGTGTGCTAGTGGAGAAGTGTAGGTTTGGTTGAGAAGAGGGTGCTAGCATGGATATAAGACTGGGTGAGGTCAGCGACTCCCAGGTATCGTCATTTCCATAACACAGTCATCATTTCCCATGAGCTTTTATTCATTTTAATGTAGTTCCTTAAATCACACAAATTTCTAATCCTTAAATTAATTTGTCATAAACTACACTTGAGAGCACACTACTTTATCTAGACAACAGGTGTCATGTGTCACAAATAGCAGGTCTTCTAATTCTTAAGAGAAAAAATTTTAAGTGTTTTTAAGTTCTTCCTATACTCTATGTTCTTCCAGAAGGTCTGGACTAAGATTTCTTTTTTCTATTAAAAATAGGTTATGCCAGGTGCTGGTGGCTTCCGCCTGAAATCCTAACTTTTGTAATCCTAGGTGCTTGGGAGGCTGAGATCAGGAGGATCGAGGTTCAAAGCCAGCCTAGGCAAATAGTTTGGGAGACATTATCTCAAAAATATCCAACACAAAACAGGATTGGTAAAGTGGCACAAATGGTAGAGCTCCTGCCTAGTAAGCGTCAAGCCCTGCATTCAACCCTCAGTACCTCAAAAAACAAACACCGGGTTATTGTGATGGTGCACACCTGTAATCCCAGCACTCAGGAGACTGAGGCAGGAGGATCATGAGTTTGAGGCCATCCTGGGCTATATACCAAGACCCTGTCTCAAACAAAACAAAACAAAACAAAAAAAGACAAGTTAGTGAGTGTTGAGAGACATTAAAACCATAGAAGTACAAAGCAGACCTTGACATAATAGGTACAGAGAATTGAAAAGTGAATTTCTTTCTTCCTTTCTTTCTTTTTTTTTTTTTAGAAGGTGGTGCACCGCTCCCAAGGTACTGCAATTCCAGGTCGATGCAATTCCAGGTCAATTCCAGTGGACGGAGCAAGCTCCTATTCCATCTCCTTATTCCAAAAATCCATTTAATATATTGTCCTCGGATAGAGGACGAATCAGATATTAAACTGGTAAGAACAGATACCACACCTGATCTTAGCCAAAAGGCCAAGAAGCGATGAAAAGTGAATTTCTCAGTGTGACGCAGTGCCCAAGGTTTCACCCCAAATACTTTGGCACGCCACCAGTACATAATGTCCTGAGCTTTGAAGAACACCGGGAAAGGTCATCTTTAAGGAATTTTTTTTTTTTAGTGAGGCACAGTCTCACTATGTAGACCAGCCTGGCTTTGAACTTCTTCTTTTCTACCTTTCTTATTTATTTATTTATTTATTTATTTTGGTGGGACTGGGGTTTGAACTCAGGACTTTGCACTTGTAAAGCAGGCAGTATCTCTGCTCTTTCAGTCACACCTCCAGTCCATTTTGATCTGATTATTTTTGATATGGGATCTCACAAACTATTTGCCCAGGCTGGCCTTGAACCACAATCCTCCTGATCTCAGCCTCCCAAGTACCTATGATTACAGGTATGAGCTACAGGTGTCCAGCCTTACCTTGAACTTTCAAACCTCCTCCCTCAGCCTCCCGAGTGCTGTGATTCTAGGTCTGTACTACCATAACCCAGCCATCTGTAAGACCTTACTGTATTTGGCATGTGTGTGGCCTTTGATTAAATTCCTACCACTAAAGAGAAGCAAAAAAAAAAAAAAAAAAGAAAAAGAAAAGAAAACCGTGTCTGGAAAAAAATGGAAAATCTCAAAGACTCAAAAACTTAAATAAATTCTCCCAAACAGCTATTGAGTCATAGATAATCAACACCAAATCATCAAATATTTTTAAAAATCACAGTTGGAAAAGTTAATGCATGGCTAAAAGTGTACTCATAGGACAATTCATAGCCAAAATTATTCCATTATAGAAATTAAAAACAAATGAATTAAATATTTACCTTAGGAAGTTAATATCTTTGAATTGGGAGGTTACTTGATTTTAGGGACACACTTATTCCATGGGCACCTAGAAAAGTGATGTTTTCATAGTCCCAGAATGAGCCACAGTCATCCTTGGTGACAATGTGGAGAGTGGAGGGGGACATTTGGGGAAAGGACCTGACCATAGTAGATGCTATTGTTGTTTAGGCAATATGGATTCCTTTCTCACAGAACTCCCAGCTGTCTGGGGTCACTTCCATCCTCCATATTGGCTACTTTGAGCCAATTGCTGTTTCCTGTCTGCTGATTGGCTGAAGCATGAGACGCATGACACAATTTTGACCAACAATATAAGAAAAGAGGCAAGCTGAGAGGTATCAGGGATACCTCCGGATGTGATGCCTAGATCTGGGGTACCCACTTGTGTCTTTAAGGGAAGCCAGCGTTGAGAAAAGCCAACACATCCAAACAGGTGTTTTGAAATTGGAATCCAATGTGTAATGGCTGAAGGAATAAGTGGGTGGTGGAACTGGACCCTTAATGAAGCAGAGGGTCCCTAAATTAAGCAACCTTAATGCCCTCTCTAACTTGGGATGTCCTGCCATCTGAGATGGTTAAATATTCCTTTTTGTTTTAGTCAGTGTAAGTTGTCTGTGACTGACTGTCCAAATCACATATCTGCGTATGACCACTACAATCACAATTCTCTGTACTTTGAAAAGTTAAGGAATCATTAGATCTTCCAAAGGCTTTTACAGATGAGGAAACTGCAGCTCAGAGAGGTTATGATTTATCCATAAGGACTCAGATCAATTTCTGAGGCAAGGCTTGCTCCACATGCAAAGCTTTCTAGGATCTTCTCCCACATTCCCTTTTTCCCTTTCACTATCTCCATCTGAAGAGCACCCAAGGCAAATAGGCCTGCCGGTGTCTCCATCACCACCTTCAAGGAAAGATCTCTGCAGCCATCTTGTCTTCAAACCAACCCAGGAAAGAACCCGGCACTAACAACTTAAGTAGATGAGCGTTTTCACCTCAGCCAGGGTGGAGGAAAAAGGTAGAGTGAGCCCCACTCTGCCCTGGACCTGTCACCTTGGACTCACAGCCTGGAGGGTCAGTCACTCTCTTGGGTCCTTCCAGAAGCCTGGCCTGAGGGAAAGACACTCTACCCACCAATCTGGTTAGGGTGCCCTGTGTTTTGGGGAGGCTCAGCCAGGGCAGGCATCCCACCCCTTGGCCATGGGGATGGGCGCATATGTGGCATGTGACTCAAGGTCCAACCAGAGTGGCTCTTGGGACCCCTGTGGAGAATGTTGGATGGGGACTGGTCTCTGGGTGCTAACTGGAAGGCAGAACCATGGTATCCTGTGAAAGCTGCCAGAGGGCCACAAGGAAGGACTGCAGGTTCCTGGGGGCAATGTGGACGGAGGGAGAGGGAGAACTGCATCCTTGGGAGCTGGTTGGAGCCCTGGCATCCTTCTTACTGCCACTGATTGCCTCCTGTCATGCATCCTCATCCTGGCAGACAAAGACATGGAGGCCCAGAGAAGGTTCAGTGATTCGACCCAAGACCCCGAATACAAGCACCCATTGTCAAGGTTTGGGCAGAGGCTGCAAACCCAGATCCGCAGACTCTGAGCCCCCTACACTGTCCACAGCAGCTGCCCTGGGCCTCGGTCCCAGAAGATGGATGTAAAATGCCAGCTACAGTCAGCACCCTGAGCCGGGAGGTCAGAGGGCACTTCAGCCAGCTGCAGATTCCTCAGCATGGGAGTGGGGGAGGCAGCAGGTGGGTGTTTGTGGGTACCCCCTTCATATAAAAGGCCCAAAGTTGCCCTGCAAGCATCACTCTGCCAGCAGTCCTCTCCCTCCCTACTGGCATCACTCTTTCTTTCCAGTATTATTCTTCCCCACTGATTCTCTCCCCATCAGTGTTATTACCCCCCACAGCACTCCTCCCTTCCCCTTCCCTGCATCCCACCTTCCCTATGGCCACTCCCATCTCACCTCCAGATCTCAGGCCACCACTACCACAATCACAACACCCTAACAACCACCTGATCATTACTGTGATCTTGTTCTCACCCTCATCCTCTACTACCAGCATTTCCTAGCTCTCCCACCTCTTGGTGTCACCCTCGTGCTTGTCACCATCACTCCTATCCCCACCATCTCTGTCATCACTGAATGAACATTTATTGAGCACCAACCATCCAGCACACTCTACAGAATGCACAGAAGGTATGGCCCAGCCCAAGGGCCCGGCCGCAGCAAAGCCACCACACTGCTGTCCTTGCTGGTGTGTGTGGGTCAAGGCTGTGGCCCTGCCAGCGGTGTACCCGGGGCAAGGGGCTGAGGCCCCACCAGGTTCCACCTGGGAGTTGGGGAAGGGGTCATGCAGTGCAGCTTTCCTGAGAGCAGAGCAATAAATAGTAGAGAGATGGGGCAGGGGCTGGGCCCCAGTGGCCGGAGGGGCCCTGCTTTGGCTTATGTGACTCCATGGGAGTGAGACAGGTGGCCAGGAGCCCCATCCTCAGGGGGAGTGGAGTTGGGAGCAGGAGCCTGGAAACCAGAGGGTCTTGGGGCTGCCCCAGCATCTCCTTGGCCCTCACCTCTGGGGTCACAGAAGGGTGTGGGACACACCCAGAAGGGATTGCTGAAATGCAGGGGGACTAAAATGGGAGGGTACAGGGGATGGAACTGGGCTGCAGGCTGGAGGCTCTGCCCCCCCTAGAGTGGGGCATCCTCAGTCCTCCATTTGGGGGGATAACTCTGCTGGTGGCCGTCACAGCTGGGGTTTTCCAGGTTGTCCAAAGGCACCACGATTTCGTCCGGGCTCGAGTTCTTGTTCAGCTCTACCACGCGAGGCACCACTGAGGACCAGCGATCTGGACAGTGAGCATGGATGGAGGGGATGGTTGGTGGAGGGTTTACGCATACATTGAGCACCCTCTGTGTACTGGGCACTCTACAGTGATCTCATGATGGAGGTAAAATTATGCCAATTTTACAGAGGTAGAAACCTGGCCTCAGAGTGGTCAAGGTGCCCACTCAGGAATTCACAGGAGTGCTGGAGGAATGGCGATCCAAGCACAGATCAGAATGCCCCGGGTGCCAAAATCCATTCCCTCCATGACTCTTGCACTCCACGTTTAGTGGAAAAACAGAATGGGCTTCTCCACCACCTTTGTGGACACCCATTAACCTGCTTATCTCACCTTCCTATTCTTCAGATGTGAACCTCAAGTGCCAGGTTGAGGTGGAACTGCTCAGAACAAATGCATGACAAGGACAGAGGGCGTCAGCCTCACGTGTCACTTACCCCTCCGGAGGCGGCCCACGGTGTGTGAGAAACCATAGTACTGATAGGTCTCGCTCTTGCCTGGGTCCTCATTGATGATGCCCAAGTTCTGGTTCCAGTGAGACCAGTTTACCTCGTCCACCCTGGTGGGGCCAAGGCAAAGCGTCCTGGTGAGTCCCACAGAGATGGCTTCTGGTCCCCAACCCTCTGGGATGGGCTGTGGGGAGGTGAGGTCTAGTTGGAGGAAGTAGCTCACTGGGAGCCCTGGAAGGAGATATTCTGTCCCTGGATTCTTCCTCTCTTTCTTTTGCTTCCCAGCTGCTGTGAGGTGAGGAGCTGCTGAGCTGACCACCTCTATGAGGTGATCCCTTCCCACCTGTCATGATGCTCTGCCTCACCCCAGGCCTAGAAGCAATGGAGCCAAGTGGCCATGGACCGAAGCCTCTGAAACTGTGAGTCAAAATAAACCTTTCCTCCTTTAAGTTGATTCTCTCAGGTATTTTGTCACAGCAATTGAAAGCTACATACTTTTTTTGTTTTCCTGCTACTGGGGATCAAACCCAGAACCTTAAGCATGCTGGGCAAGTGCTCTACCACTTGAGCCATGTTTTGTTTTATTTTGGTTTTCATTTTGTTTTTATTTTATTTTCGAGATAGGATCCCACTAACTTAGTCCAGGCTAACCTCAAACTCATGATCCTCCTGCTTCCACCTCCCAAGTAGACAAGACCACACGCATGCACCACCATGCCTGGCTACATACTTTTTAAAATTATATTTTTGTTATTTTTCATATAACTTCTTTTTTTTTTTTTTTTTTGAGTGGTTGCTATGAGTCAGGACTCAACCAGGAAGATGCATTTGTTCGCTGTTCCCACTTTAGGTGATGAGCCTGAGGCTCGTAGGGCTGTTTTCCTATGGTCACAAAGACAGTAAATTACAGTCAAGATTTGAACTCTGAATTCAGACTGAGTGGAGCTGACTGGCTGGCTTAGAAAGTGATTGCTCTTACTGTCCCCATTTCACAGATGAAACTGATTTTGCCTGGCACCAAATGCCATCCTTCTCCTCTGTGCTGGCAATCACTTGACAAGGAATGAGCCACCTAAAAAGAAAAGACCCACCACGGGACTCCCCCAAGAAGCTGGCAGTATTCATGCAGCGGGAACATGGAGTCACTCTGCACTCTTGGGTAAGGGCCCAAGGCCAGGAGGTGCGATTGCTTGGTTGCACAGAACCAAAGCCCACCTCTCTGTTTGGGGCACAATGGGTAATGCCCCAAGATGAGCACTCCTCCACATCTCTGTTGCCCGGAGTGTGGCGATGATCAGAGGAGTGTGTAGGTGTTGAAATGTGCATGTGACACCAGCCAAACTCTTCTTGGTGCAACCCATCTAATCCACACAGTTGCTTGCAGGGGTGGTCTATTATTGTCACCATTTCACAGAGGGAGAAACAGAGGCTGTGGGAAGCAAACTAACTTGTCCAAGATCACCTGGTGGGACAGAACCCTCGTGAGGCCAATTGGAGCCACACTGGCCCCAGAAATTGCAAAAGATTGAAAACACAAGTGGCAGTGGAAGACGGTTCCCCTCCCCGGCCTCACCTGAAACACCACCTGCGGTCTGGAGTGCCATCCGAGCTCTTGCCCACAGTCACCATCTCGCCAGAGCGGAAGGCCTTCCTCAGGAACACAGGGAAGGAGCGCTCAATGTCCAGGATGGTGGTGGCCCACTGTGGGGAGGAGTGGGGGGATGCAGGTGAGCCTCCCCAGCTAGCACCTACTGCCTTTTTTTTTTTTTTTTGGCAGTATTGAGGTTTGAACTCAGGGCCTCGTGATTGGTAGGCAAGTATTCTACCACTTGAGCCAGCCCTTTTTTGTGGATATTTTTAAGATTGGGTCTCAAACAGAGGAGATCCTCCCGATCTCTACCTCCTGAGTAGCTAGGATTACAAGTGTGGCACTGCTTTAATGGCAGAAACCACGTGGGCCAGGGTGGGCAAAGAACTAGGTTTTCCAATCCCCTTGCCCCTAGAAACAGGTTTACAAAATCAACACCTCAGGTGGCCAGCAGGAAATCCATTGAGTAAAGCCAGTCTAGGTCCCACACCACAGCTCAGCAGTTGCCCCTTGGTGTTGAGAACACTGGAGGACGGGGTGGAAACTGGGGCAAAGCAAAGAGCAAATGCTCAGCTGACGGGGCAGCCGCCGCTCACCGCCCTCCAGGTTGGCAGGTAGGAAGCTGGGCCCTGCCTTGTCTGGTTTCCAATTCATCCCAGAAAGGCCAAACATCTAGATTTTTATGTGCAATCTCTAAATTTTTAAATTTTGCATTAAAACTTTTTTTTTAAATAGGGTTATCTGGGAAAAATGATCCTTTGATACTGGTCAGACCCAGTCCACAGGCTGCTAGTTTGTATCTGTGGGATATACCCAGAGGGGAAACTGAGGCGGGTAGGGATGGGGGAACAGTGTGGGGAAAGGTTAAGAGAAGCCTGGAGTGGCTTCCCTGTCACTCAGACCTGGGAGGATGACCTCAGGTTTGTTTTTGTTTTGTTTTCCTCACTGTACCATGTCTTTGAGGGAGCTGTGGTCCTAGCCTTGCAGTGTCACTGTTCATTGCGAATGCCCAGGGGTGTGGGCTGTACCTGGCCTGGGAGTCCTCTGATTTCTAGAATTGTAAAGAAACCCTTTAGGAAGCTGGGGCAACTGCCCTGGCTCCATTAAACCACTTCCACTCCAGGAAGGGCTGCTCCCTGTGACAGAGCACACTTGGGGCAGCAAAGTCTTGAACTTTTATGAGAATGCTGGGGCCTCTCTCAGCTGGGTGGCCCTTACCCAGGCCAGCCTTGCCTTTTTGAGTTCCACTGGGGCACAGAAGCTGCCCCTGGCTCAGTGTGGAAGCCCTGCTGAAATGCTGGTAGTGTCTACTGTGATTTGAACATGTTGTGCAAAAGTTCGCATGTTGGAAACATGTCATGTGGTGATAGAATTTGGAGGTGGGGTGTCTGGAAGATGATTAGGACAAGATGAGGTCATGAGGGTAGGGCTCCTGTGATGCCATTAGTGGCTTTATAAGAAGAGGAAGAGAAACCCGAGCTGACATGACTGCTCTGCCCCCCACCATGTAGAGGGCATCTGATGTCCTCTGCCATGTTATGCTGCAGCACAAGGTCCTCACTAGATTCAGTGCCATGCTCTTGAACTGTGTACCAAATGAACCTCTATTCTTTATCAGTTACTCAGCCTTGGGTATTTTGTTAGAGCAATTAAAATTGGACTAGTACACTCTGAGCACGTCCTGTGCTCACAGAGGTCACTCGCTCATGCTGGATGGAGCCAACTGGGTGAATCTAGGACCCCTGCTGGTAGTCAGGCAAGAAGCCCCCCCAAAAAACATTCACTATGCAACTCTGAGACCTAGGCAGCATCATTACAGACAGGGAAGTGGAGGCAGATGGACATGCTGTGCCCCTAGAGTGGAAAGCTGAGGAATCCGGTCTGGGGAGGCATCTCCCTTGCTCCCCACCTTGGAATGTCAAAGGTGGCGGCGGTGTGGTCCTGGGGCCTCACCTGCAGCTTCCAGATGTGCTTGCTCTCCTTGGACACCTGGCCCACTGTCTCCCCCATGAGGGCGATAAGCATGTTGAGAAGAAGCACGAAAGTGAGGATGATGTAGGTGATGAGGAGGATGATGAAGACCACGGGGTACTTGGTGCTGCTCAGCATCTCCAGGTCGCCCATGCCAATGGTCAGCTTGAAGAGGTCCAGGAGGAAGGTGCTAAAGGTCTCGCTGTCACGGCATGATGGGTACATGGGCACCGTACAGTTTGTCCGGTCCTCATTGCATATCTTCATGTTGGCACACGGGTTCAGGAGGGAGACCAGGGCTGCAGAAAGGACCAGGTGGCCTTCACTGAGTGTGAGGACACAAACTGAGTGGCAAGGGTGACACTCCCATTGGATGGAGGGGAAGGCTAAGGCCTGGGGAGGGGAGCACTGGCCCCAGGTTACCCAGCGGGAAGCCAAGCCAAAAGGCAAACCCAGGCCCTTCTGACCCTTTCCCCAAACTTGCTGATAAGAAAGAGGTTGTCAGGATGTAATCCAGTGCTCTCAATCAGGCAGCTTTCCCCCCACCAGAGGATGTGCAGCAATGTCTAGAGACATGGTTGGGGGAGGGGATGACTGGTATCCATTGAATAGATGCATCCTACCACGCACAGGAGGGCCCCATAAGAACTACCGTACCCCAAATGTCAATAGCATCTGGGCTAAGAAGTTCTAACGTTGCTAGCTCACCATTCATAGAAGTCTTAGGAGTACGTCCGGGGGCAACTGTCACCCAGGCTCCCACTTCCCCTCCGCACCAACCCAGAGATGATGAAGCTGAAACCAGAGCCCTGTTCTTTCTGTCTCAGACGCCGCATGCCAGCTGTTACCCTCCAGACGTCCCAAACTGACCTTGGTGTTCATCCTTTCTGTTAAGCCCAGACAAAGTTTCAGAGTCCTTCTCAATGTGTTTAAGCCAGCCAGGGCAGGGAGAATGAGGACACTAGGTCCCTTAGACAATGGGGCATAGAATGTCATACTGTCTTCAACTAGGGATTATAGTAAGTAGGTTTCAATTCACATGTTCATGTTACCTAATTGTGTAGTGGATGCTGAAACACTCACTGTGTTGAGGATTCAGAGACCTGGCCTAGACACATCAGGAAAATAGTTCTGTGATCCATTAGCAATGTCTGTCATGGGTACAAAAATGGATCACAGCACACATGCATCAGATCTGGGATCTAGGGTGCCCTAGCAGGAGAAACCCTGGGACCAAGCTGACCACTGAGTTGCTACTAAGCCCCTAAGCTTCTCGCTCAGTCTTTATAATTTGGCCTACAGTAGGCCTGGACTTGACTTGAATCCCAAACTACTGGTGAACCCTGACACCACGTCTAGTTCTTCTAAGCCCTCCCGCTGAGAGGGGACCGCTGTACCCTGGTCCTATCTCCTTCTCCCACATAATCCACAGCTTCATGACCATCTGGGTTAAAATATGGCCCCCATCAGATTCCTTCTGCCAGGTCAGCCCCCAGACAAACCTGCCCAGACATTAATATGGTCTGGTGCAGCCTGAATGGGCCACTTCCCCTCAGATACAGGCACTGATAGAAGATCACCCATTTCTCAGGATCCAGCCCAGTGGCTTCGTCGGTTTCCCCATCAATGCTGATGAAATCCCAGCATGCCTCAGTGTGGCAGCACAGCACCACAGGAAGGCATAGCAGAAGGAATAGATGTTGGGCTTTTACCAATGCCTCTTCTGTATGGTTTTACAGACTCTCCCATCCAGAAGCGGAATCCACTTCCCCTCCCCCTCAATCAGGAATGGTCTTGGATTTGCTTTGACCCACACAGTGAGGTGGCAGTGATGCTGCACCAAGCACTGGGCATGAACACTTCTGCTCACATTCTTGGAACCCTAATGCCAACACAAGAACAAGCCCAAGCTTGCTGGCTGGAGGATGAGCACATAGAAGAGAGCTAAGGCCCCCGACTAAAGCCAACCTAGCTAGATGAGCTTGCTGATAGCCAACCTACCAGCTGAGCACAGACATGGGAGCCAGTCAAGATCAGCCACACCAGCTGATTTGTAGACCCATGAGCAATGATAAATGGTTGTTGTTTGAAGCCAGTAATTTTTCATGGTTTCCTTTGCAGAAATTGTTAATATACCAGTTTTACCATTTAGCTTTTGCATTTAACCTCTCTAAGCCTTATATGTGGAAGGGGATAATAAAGATATTTGCTTTGCAGGCTTTCTGGGGGAATCCCACAAGGCAGAGATGGTACTGTACTTGGTCGAGGGCCTGGGACACAGCTAGCTCTCAATCAATGCTGTTCATTGTCCTCAAACCATGATGGCCACCCCTGCCAACCCACCTGGGGCCCAGAGCTCACCTGAGGCATACCCGATCATGAAGAGCAAGTAGACAAGCAGGAAGCGGAAAAGGTCTTTGAAGAGGATCTAAAGCCCCCAAGGGGGTTGTGGAGGCAAAGAGGAGACACGTGGTTGTTCACTTCCCCCGCTCCTCCACTCCCGATCTTCTTTCCATCCCGGTCAGTCCTTCCCCCGACAGTGCCCACACCCTCAGGTCTGCAGACATGTAAGATGTGCACATGGTGCGTATGGCTCCCTCCAGGGACACCCAAGTCCAGAGGGACCCTTGCCCCATACCTTCTGGATCATGATGCTATAGGTCCCTGTCAGCTTCAGCCCACGGGTGAAATAGAGGGCATTCATCCAGCCCAGGACCAGGGCAAAGACCATCACGGCCAGGTATGCCTCAATCCCTGCCAGGTAGAGGGCCGCAGAGACAATCACCAGCACAGAGTAGATGAAGCTATGGAGCAGCAGAGTCCACGAGAGGGCCAGAAAGGGACAATGAGGCTCTGGAGGGGGAGACACGTCCCCAAGCCCTCCAGGGTCCCAGGACATCTCAATGTCTTCTAGACCCCCAGAAGAGAAACAAAGAGGATCAGTTGGGCTTCCCACTGTTCTCTCAGCCAGACTGCTCAATTACTGGGTAATTAATTAGTGTGCATTGGCCCAAAGAGATACTCTTTGAAATTGCTACAGAAAGAGTCAGTGTGTTCAGTGGAAATTTTGTGGCTAAGAGAATTTCATCATTCTCTAATTATAAGAGGAATGGAAAGGATGTAACACACATGCAGTAACTTCATACCCTGTGCCCCAGGCAGACATCATTAATCAATCACAGCACTTTTTCCCACTAAATACAGACCACCTCAACATTCTCAACTGTGGTGCTCCAGGCAGACATTAGCAGCCAATCACCAACATAAGAAATTAAAATTACTTCTATCCATGGGATATATGATAATTTTCTACAACCAGAATATTCTTGTAACTGGAAGACCCTATTGCCTGACCTTGGTCTTGCTCTGACTTTGGATTCAGGCTGCCTAGCTGGATGAATTTGCTCCTCCTAGTCCCCTCTCCCCACAATCTGGATGACCATCCTCACCCAGAAGCTGCTGTTTTGGACCTCTACTCACTAGAGTAGCTGAAAGGAGCCATCAATGAAGAGAGAATTCACTCCAGGGCATTTCTTCATGAACAAGTCTTTGATCTGAAAGAGGAGAGGAGGACTGTGACAGGGGTGGAGCTAGGAGAAGGGTAGATGGGAAGAAAGAGGAGAGAGGGGAAGGGATAGAAGACAGGGAGGCCAAGTACAGGACAGAGAGGGGCTCTTTGTTGTTGGAAAAGGAGGAAACAGCTGAGAAGAGAAAACAGGGTGGAGAAAGAGGTGGAAGGAGTGGGGGAAATACAAAGAGGGTGAGGAGGAGGAAGGCAGAGGAGAAGTTGGGGAAGGTGGGGGAGAAGAGGAGGAGGCCAGGCAGGTGGGGTGGTATTGGGGGCCAAGCACTCACGTTGGTGAAGAAGAACAGGACTCCCGTGAACAGCGTGATGACCTCGCCAGCCAACCTCAGATAGTCCACCGTGGTATGATAAGGGTAAGGCGGCTGGGGAAGCAGGTGCACAAGGTCCTCGCCCGCTCCTCCAACATCTGGCCCTGAATCCAGATGTTCCCCAATGCCCCCCAAACATCTGGATCCTGTGCGGTCCCACCCCTCATTATCTTCCTTCTGGGTCTCTTCCCGGCTCAAAACCACCTTGGGTGTTGGGGACCCCTTCCCCACCTGCTCCTAAGCCTTTTCCAAGACAGCTCACCAAGTACCCGGGAGGATGCAGGTGTTCCCTGCCCTCCACCTGCCCCAGCTCCTGACACTCACAGTGCCCTCTAGTGGCTGATAGTAGGCAGTGAGGGTAAAGATAACCATGGCGCACAGGTAGGAGACCACATTGATGTAGAAGGAGACAGCTCCGAACTTGCGCCACTTGTCTCGAAGCAGTTCGTTGATGGGCTCCACGGCCAGCATCTCATGGCGGTTCTATGAAAGGCAGGGGGGGTCCAATGTTGGATCCAGGCAGCCTCCAGCCAGCTTTCCCCACCCTCTGCTCCCAAAGGACCACACCTCCTCTCCTGATCCATTCTCAGGCCACATCAGAGGATTCACAGGGAACTGCTGCTTATGTAGAATCAACCCCAAATTCCTGGGCTCAGTATTCAAGGCTCTGCCCAATTCTGCTCAACTTTCCCTTTATCTTATTCTAGTACCACAGAACCACCTAGAAAAGTCACAGAACATCTATTCTTATGGTTCCCAAAGTCCAGTCTGTGAACGAAACTGAGCTGTGGGTAGCAAAACTTCCTATATGGCTTACCAAAAATATAAATTCCTGAGCTCAAAAAATGATAAATGATTGGCTCATCACAATTGTCCAATCCTGGGCCCAGGGCAGAGAAGCTACACCTACAAAACCTCATCTAAATAAAGTTGGTTGCTCATTTCAAGGAAGAGGGAAATGAGATTCTGCAGGAGCAGCCAGGCTCCCAGAGCCGATAAGCCAGGGACAGGAAGTAGGTCACCCATCCACTCCTGGGCATTTTCTGCCTTATTTCTACAGCATCCTGTCTCTCTAAGGATTTGAGTTTCTTCATAATCACAGACTGTGTGACAATGCAGCCACCAAGGTGTCACTCTAGCATACTCCTCATACCCAGAGGCAGAAACAAACCCAAATGGCCAACATCAGTGGAAGAATATTTAATGGCCCAGAATGATGTTTACAAAATGCCGCTAAGTGAAAAGAAGGGCTTTCGAAACCTCACACAACGGCTACTCTCTAACAGCTGATGCGTAATGTTTATTCTGTGTCTTAAAATGAGCTCATCTGGTCCTCACAACAGCCCTAAGGGACACACATTACTCTCAGGTTACAATGAGGAAGCTGAGGCCCAGAGAGGGTGAGTCACTCCTCCCGAGCGGCACAGTGTGTAAGAAGCAGAACCAGAATCCCAACAAAGACTTGCCTGCCCAAAGCTCACCTTCCCACAAGCCTTACTCATTCCCCTATGTGACGGACACAGTTCAGGGTGCTTAGTTGGCACCTTCACCCAACAGAATCCCCACCTTGGATCACAGAGGCCACCCCTCCCACCCCAGAGCTGGTCCCTCTCTCCCCGCCCTGGCACCCACCTCGATCTTGCTATTGTACACCAGGATCTCCAGCACAGAGGCCTCCTCCCCACACGTGTCCAGGGAAGAGAGGTCATAGAGCGAGGAATACACTGGTCCATAGGCCCAGTCCTTGAACTTGCGAGACAGGTGCCGTGTGTCCTCGTCTGTCACCTCCCGCCGGATGATGTGCTGAAATATCTGTGTAGGAGATCGCGGCTGCTCAGTCCCTCACATACATGGGAGGGACCCTGAGGGCTGGGCACAGCCATCGGTGGCTCCAGCCCAGAGACCAGGATAGAGGGGAGGGAAGCGTGTAAGGAACACACACCCCGGACCCCTCCTCACATCACATCTCCCTCATTCTTGCTCTTTATAGATGAGCAAACAGACGCTGGAAAACATGAAGGGTGCTCCCTGGGGCCACAGTGCCAGTCAGCCAGACCCGGGCAAGTCTTACACCCCGTCAGGAGGTTCATGGAGTCAAAGCAGCACGGCCCAGTCTTCTTAATAGATGGATCATGATTATAAAGATCCTGTGACCACTCTGTGTGTATCTTGGGCTTACACACAAGGAAAACTGAGGCCCTGAGGAGAGTGGGGAGTAGCCATGGTCAGAATTTAAACATAGGTCTCATCTACTGCCTTGGGACCCTATGATTTTTAATTGCTGCCATATTTTTTTTTTGTGGCACTGGAGTTTGAACTCAGGGCCTTGCACTTGTTAGGCAGGAGCTCTACTGCTTGAGCCACTCTGCTAGCACTTTTTGCTTTGGTTAATTTTGAGATAGGGTTTCACATTTATGTATGGCCCAGCCTGAACTACGATTCTCCTATTTATGCTGCCCATGTAGCCAGGATGGCAGGTGCACACTGCCATGTCCATATTTTTATTGGTTGAGATGGAGGTCTTGCTAACTTTTTGCCTGGGTTGGCCTCTAACTGCAATCCTCCTGAGCTCAGTCTCTCAAATAACCAGGATTACAGGTGTGAGCTGCCACACTTGGCTGTGGCTGTATTTTTAATAGTCATTCCCCTATCATTTACTGAGCACTTACCACCCATCTGATGGTCTCTATTAAGAGTTGGGTGCGGGGGGCAGGAGGGAGAAATGACCCAAGCCTTGTATGCACATATGAATAATAAAACAATAAAAAAAAAGAGTTGGGTGTGGATCACATTCAACACAGTACCAGAAGGCACTATTAGCCCCACTGATAGACAAGGAACTGAGACAGCGTGGGGAGGGAGGTGACTGAGGCCGAACACCAGGGACAGGCAGAGCCTCTGGGCCTGGACCAGGTGTTCCTAACTCCACAGTACTCCAAGCTTGGTTCTCAGTCAGGAGCATGGTACCCACAAGGGAACAATGTGGCACTGTCTCAGAGACATTTAGCTGTCACAAGTGTGTATGAGGGGGGTGCTATTGGCACCCAGTGCTCCAGGGCCCGGATGCAACTGAACTACCCATAGTGCACTGCACAGAGCCACCCAGCTCCCACCATGAGTACTGGTGGGGCTGGAAGACTTGCTCTGTGTCCCGTGCTGTGAGGCACAGAAAGGGGACATTGCTTCACAATCACTTAGCAGCTTAGGAGCTGGGAATCTTGAAGGACTGGAGTCCTGGAAGTCCGTTTTATGTCAGTGACTTATCCTGGCTGGTGAGATAGAGTCACGAGCCTCCAGTGGGGCTGAAATGAGAGGTTCTGAGTGAAGTTAAGAAGCCTGGCTGGACACTAGGAAGCCACAGCTGGTTCTTGAGCTAAGATGTCTACCCTCTGAGGTTGGCATGATGAGGAGGTGGGTGCATATAGTAATAACGAATGCCAGTGACCCCCCCCCCTGCCGTGTGTGTGTGTGTGTGTGTGTGTGTGTGTGTGTGTGTGTGTGAGATAAAGGAGCGGGTAGGGTCCTACTCACCCCAATCTTGCCCGTCTTGGCGGCCATCATGAGGGGCGAGAGGCCATCATTGTTGAGCACAGCCTCCAGGTTGCTGTCGGGGAAGAGGCGCGCACACTTGAGCAGCAGCAGGTCGTACATCTTGGTGACGAACTTGGTGTTTTCGCGGGTGTTGTCGGCGATGGCCACCAGCGCGTGCAGCACTGTGTTGCCACGCGAGTCCTGCCGGCGCATGTCGGCCTTCTTGTGGGGGTTCTCAGTCAGGTAGTTGACGATGTGCGGCTGGTTGGTGCAGGCAGCCAGCGACAGGGGCAGCTCCCCTGAGGGCGGGGCGGACGGTGGGGAGGTCAGTGCACAGCTTCTCGCGAGGCCAGGATGGGGCCCTGCCTGCGATACTGGGGGCAGACACTAGACTGCTGACAGCCATACGGACAAGCAGCACCTGCAGCCGGGTGAGCATGTCACCGAGGATGCTCAACCGTGGGTGATGCTGGCGGCGGGTGGGGGAGTACGGCTGCTTGCGGACATGACCGTGGGATTTGGAGGCTGCGTGGGCCGATGTGCGGGACTTCAACTGGTAGCCCCACATGTGCGTTGGAAGCAGGGGTAACAGTCACAGTATTTCATCAGTCCAGTCGTGACAGCAGGGCAGTGATAGGGGTTGGTTGGGTAACTTGACCATTGGCTCCAGCATAAAGGTGCACAGTAAGGTGCTGGGTGCTAGACTCAGGAGTCTCACATCCCATGTACAGATGGGGAAGCTGAGACTCAGGGAAGGGAGCTCACAGGGCTGGGAAGTTGCAGGGCTGAAGATCTGAACCCAGGTCCTGACTCCAAGCTCCTCAGAGGCTCGGCTGTGTGAATAGGACCCCATGCAGGGTGGGTCTGGGCCTGGGACAAGTCGGGCTCGGAGCATTTGAGGAGAGGCCAAGGCTGCAGACAGGAGCCTGTACCCCGTGTCTCCCACCCCTAAGCTGTTCTTGTGGACCCCCAGCCCCCAGCAGGCCCCTCCTCACCAAAATAGAAGTAACCGCCCTCGTCCTTGGGCTGGAAGAAGCGCCCGCGGGCCTGGGCGTGCACGTCTGCTCCCAGAGCCACCAGCAGCTCCACATAGTGCTTGCAGCGACGCTCAATAGCAATGTGCAGAGCAGTCTGGCCTGCGGAGGAAGGGGACAGTCATTCAGGGCTGCGGTAGGGCAGGGACCCCACCAGGCTTGCTTGGGGGTACACAATAAGATGCAGAATGTGGAAATCAGGGTGAGGACCACCAGGGCTGAACCTCAGCCAGCAACACAGGAAGCTGGGACCCAGTCTTCAGCTGGTCTCCAGGATGCAGAATTTGCAGCCCTAGGGCTGCTGCATTGCTGAAGCAGAATGTCAAGTTTAAAACATAATGAACTTGTGGAATCCCAAAGGCGAGAACATTTCAGAAGTGCATGCTCCTATGATCCTAGAGGAAATGAGAGCATTCTGGCCTCAAGGGATTTTGAACTTGGGATATGAAATTCACAGACTGAATGTTAGCTGCTGGCTCTGACTCATTGTCAGAGCCTCCGAGTGTCCAGCATCCCACCTCAGGAATCATTAGGGTCTCAGAGGCTGGGAATCATGGAAATACAGAAATCAAAGTGGAAGAAGAGATCCTCATCATTCCACCCACCCACCCACCCATCCACTCATCCACCCACCAGCAGATACCAGCTGGGCACACCTCGGTAGTAGATGTCGCGGAAGGGCGAGTTGATGAACTCTCGCATGTTGCCCGTGCGCTCGGCGATGTCCAGCAGCATGGGGACAGTGTCGTTGCGGCCATTGCTCAGGTTCAGCAGGGCCTTGGGCAGGCAGGTCTTGCCAGTGGATGGTTCTGGGAAAGATGGACAGGAAGAGGAGGGGCTCAGCCCCTAGTCTTGAACTGCTCGGCAAAGGGCAGGGAACACTAAGCCGGGAGCAGAGGATCCCAGGGGATCCCAGCCTGACCGCCACACTCATCTCTGAGCTGGTTCCCCTGCCTATCTGCTGGGATGCAGGGCCACTCTGTCTGCCTCTCCTGATGCTAAGGGAGCCAAATAGACTCATGGAAGTCTATTTGCTTTGCAATGTGGGAAGTCACAGCTATAAATTCGTATTTACTTAATTCTATTTGCATCTGGGTGCCAGCGGCTCACACCTTATAATCCTAGCTACTCAGGAGGCACAGACCAAGATGGTTTGAAGCCAGCTCAGGAAATCATTCTTGAGACCCTATCTTGAAAATACCCAATGCACAAAGGGGCTGGCAGAGTGGCTCAAGTGGCAGAGCACCTGCATAGCAAATGTGAGGACCTGAGTTCAAACCCCAGTACCGCCAAAAAAAAAAAAAATCATATTTGGAGGATTTTGCTTTGAAAGATGGTCTTACTATGTAACCCAGACTGGTCTGAAACTTGAAATCTTCCAGCCTCATCTCCTGAGTGCTGGAATTACAGCTGTGCCCCACCATGCTGGGCAGTTGGGGGAATTTTTCAAAGGGCTTTGTAGTGAAATAAATGGGAATGTAGAGTTAAACAGTCAATTGGGCTGGGGGTGGCTCAGTGATGGAGTGCTTGCCTAGCATGTATGAGGCCTTAGGTTTGATCATCAGAACCAAAGGAAGGAGGCAGGGGACAAAGTGAAGCACACTTCTTTACTGCAGGACTTCTCCATGCTTTTAGTAGATGCTAAAGAGGACTATGGGCCTCTGAAAGCAAGACACCCAGGCAGCATCTGCCCACCTTTTGGGACACAGTAGTGCCCCTAGACAGAAGCAGAAGGGTACAGTGTTCCCCAAAGTTTGAACCAAATGCACAGAGGACATGAAATTATCTTATGAGAGGCAGGAGCAAGTCTTGGGCTCTCATTACTCAGAAATAATATGGGGGGCTCCATCCACTGTCACAAAATCACACTCTGAGGCACTGGTGAGTCCTTAAAGTCTCATTCACACTTGCCAATGGCCTTTTGCAATGCTGTTTCCTTCGTAATTATTTTTAGGGTTACAGGAGGAGGTGACTTCTATTTCAAAAAAAACTGAGTGATGAAAAAGAAAACTGTCCTATGAATCAAGCCTGGGGCAAAAAATCCCATGGGGAGTGCAGGAGTGGCACCAGGTAGGGAGACAGGCGTGGGTGAGGCACCAGCTCTGCAGCCAGGCACTTGAGGTTCAAGTCCTGACTATGTGCCTGACAGCCAAGCACCCCTTGCTTGGCTCAGTTTCTTCTCTAGTAAATTGAAGCTATGAAGGGAGGTCAGTGAACCGATCACGGTTGGTTAGCCCGGCACCACACAGGCAGGAGCCCTGGATAAATATTACTGCTGCAATTATTGTCCCAGGGGAGGGACCGTAAGGACCATCTCCCGAGATGCCAAGAACCAGCAGGAGAACTCGGGAGCCGGATGGGGACCTGACTTCCAGCCCCAACCCTCAGGAGTGAAGCTATTTGGACAGCCTTGCTCCCAGCGGCTTCCAGCTGTCTGTGGTGCCTGCCCTGGGGCGACACCTGGTGAATAAAGGACTCCAGTTTCCCATGCGTGTAAGGTAGGGACTGCTCTGCAGGCTGGCCAAGGACCCAGGGACTCTGTGCATATGCAACCTCCTCTCCCTCCCCCTCTTCACCCCACAGCTCTGGCGTCCAGGTGGCATTGTCTATTTTATCAGTGCTGTCTGCTGTGGGACAACTCCTGGCTTTCCACACTGACCCCACCATCTTTCTCTCCCAATCACACTCCCAGCTTTATATGTCACCTTCTCAGAGGACAGAGTCCCCATCCAACCATAAACCTTAGTGCTATCCTTGCCTTCTCTGTTCCCCTATGCCCACCGTCTACCATACCTTATTTTACCTCTTATTTCTCCAGTCCCTGACAGCTGTCCACCTCCACGCTCTCTCACATGCCCAAGGCACCTCCATGGTTACCCTCAGCCTCTCTCTGGCCTTCTTTCATCCACATTCCACATAGCAGCTGCAGAGGGTCACCTCAGAGGTAACCACTGATCAAAGTGGTCACAGGGCCTTTGCACATGCTGCTTATCACCCCCTCCCCAAGCTGAAATAGCCTCCCTCCTCTTCTCACCTGGTTAATGCAACTCGCTCAGACTCAGCTCAAATGTTACCTCATCTGGGATGTACACCAACTAGCTCGGATCCTTCAACACAGCCTCTTGTTGATACCCCTTCAGTTTGTAACCACGGGCTCCTTTCTGTGGTTGAAATAGCTTTAGCGGGATGCACTGGCTCCCACATCTATAATCCTGGTTACTCTGGAGGAGAAACCCATCTCAACCAATAGACACTTGGCACGGTGGTAGAGAAATGTGAGGTCAGGGTCCTTTCTACCTCGTTGTTCACCTCTGTGTATCAGTGTCTGATACCATAGACAATGCTGAATGAATAAGCATCCGAGGGGTGAGCTGGACACCCCAGGTCATCCCAAATCACAGCTGTCCCAAAGTGGAACTACACGCCGTGTTTGGGCTGGGTTCTGGGTTAAGACCCCAGGAGCCGCGACTTCCGGGAGATGGAGTGGAATGCAGTTCCAGGGCCGACCACCAGGTGGCGAAGTGGCTTTGCCGCGGAGGCTTGCCAGCGCCAAGGGCCCCAACTTGCCCATTGCCAAACAGGAGGTTGTGAAACTGCACAGGGTGGGGGGTCCCAGGCGCCCCCCAAAATTAGATGAGCTCATCTGCCTCTAGCCAGAAAAACACGCAGGGGCGGATCCAGGTTTTGTGGAGCCTGAGGCTTGCGCAATTTGGGGGCCCTGTTTACAAAAACGAGCACACAATTACAAATATAAAATCGCTCCAAGACCTTAGAGGGGGCCTCGGCTTAATTAGCACCATGGATCCTGGGAAAATCCCCCTCGACACACATCCTCCAATCTCAGGGGCCGCTCCAGGCCTAGCTGAGTCTCCTGCCACAGTCACACACCTGTCTGGGGGCTCCGCGACTGGGCTGAGAGCCCCCCACTCAGCCCTGAACTCAGAGCCAGGCTGGGCACTGCGATGACTCGGTGTGCATTGCACAGGATCTGCTCTGCCTCAGTTTCCCCCCTTTTCCTGGTAGAATGCGCCGCGGAAGGGGGGAGTCTTTGGCCAGGGTATTACTTCCTCCATCACTGAGGCACTCTGAGGGCAGGGAAAGCCCTGGAGCTCCCACAATTTCAAACTCGTGCCCCTAAATGAGGCTACCTTGTCCATTAGGGCACATGAATAAATACTTTTTAAGTAAATCAAGTAATTCTGTAGTAATGGACACAAAGAGTCTGTAGTATATTGTTTTCATGTTAAGCATCAGATTGATTTTAAAAAGAATTAGATTTTTTAAAAGAAAAAAATGTAATTAAAAGTAAAAAAATTTTAAGCCAGGAGCTGGTGGCTTATGCCTGTAATCCTAGCTACTCAGGAGGCATCGTGAGAGATCAGGAGGATCACGGTTCAAAGCCAGCCTGGCAGTTTGTGAGACCCTATCTCGAAAAAAACCCATCACAAAAAAAGACTGATGTGGCTCAAGGTGAATGCCCTGAATTCAAACTCCAGTACAGCAAAAGAAAAAAAGTTAAAAGAATGTCTAAGTGGAAAATGAACCACGGACTCAGTCATCCTGTTTGGGACACTTAATTTACTTAAAGTACTAGAAGTCTCAACAAAGGGCCTTCCTCCGTGACCTCCCAAAGTCGCCTTAGAGGTGTGCCATGGACCAAACACCTTCCTGAGACAGGCCCTGCTTTGTAGCAGGGGCCACAGTTTTGACATTTTATGCTGATCTGTGGTCCTTATGGCCAATTAATTACATCTGACCTGGTGCCCAGCGTATGGTGGGCAGCTGGCTGGGCAGCAGAGGGAGGTGGTGTCCTGGGGAGCGGGGTGGGGGTGGGGGGAGCCATGGACAGGGCCTGGAGGCCAAATTCTCTCAGCTGAAGGGGAGCTGGGGTGATGGGGGTGGTTCAGGCTGAGGGGGACAGCCCAAAACCAGGGTGCTCAGGACTCAGGTGGGAGTGGAAGCAGGAATCCCATCAGATGTCCTGAGCACCCCTCCAATACCCACCCTCACCCCATCAACCCCCAGTGCCTGGGCTCGGCACTTTTCTGGAATGATCTCTCCTCAAGCTGTGCTTTTATTATTATTCTCCAGTTTACACATGAGAAAATTGAGGCTCAGAAAAGTCACATACCTCTTAAAATGTAGAAGTGAGATTTGAGTCATGTGGAAAGACTCTGCCTGCCAACCTTTCCATAGGGAAACTGAGGCTCAGAGAGGTTAAGTAGTATGGCAAAGGACACACAGGACCAGAATACCCATCTCATGCTCTTCTGCAGTCCACTGACCTAAGGGAAGATGCCAGGCCTCCCCCCCACCCCTGGAAGGCCCCTCAGCTAGCCTGCCTGGATGGCTCACCCCGGAATTCCTCATCAGTCAGGCGCTTCTTGTGGGTCAGCAAGAAGGGGAGCAGCCCGTCCAGGTCCGCAGTAGAGCCCCGGGACACGACGTCAAAGAGGATGGGCCGGTTGAAGACCTTAAGGATGGGGGGTGGCTGAGGTGCAGGAGCCTTGGGGCTCTGAGGCTGCTTCCTGGAGTGGGGGAGAGGGTGATGAGGGGGACTCATCCCCTGTCTGTGTCACCATACCTGGCCTTAGGAAGCCAGAGGCTAGGGGGTGGGTGGGTAGCTGAATCCCTAGGAAAGGAGCAGACTGAGGAGGGAGGGACAGCTGGAAACACCAAGGAGCGTCTTATCCCACAACCCATAAGCTGGTACCTACTATGTGCTGGGTGGAAACAGACCCAGAAGGAAATAAACACACAAGCTTACATCCACCAACCCATCCATCCATCTGTCCATCCATCCACCGACCTATCCAGCCCTTCATCCATCCACCCATCTATCCATTCACCCACTCACTTACCCACCCATTCACCCCTC
Source organism: Castor canadensis (assembly GCF_047511655.1). NCBI lineage: Eukaryota > Metazoa > Chordata > Mammalia > Rodentia > Castoridae > Castor > Castor canadensis. The sequence goes on along the minus strand of NC_133403.1, from coordinate 27,530,010 downwards.
CACCCACCTCATCCATCCATCTGTTCATCCACCTACTCCCGCCCCACAATCCATCCACTCACCCACCCATCCATCCACCCATTCACCCCTCCATCCATCCATTCATCCATCCACCTACCCACCATCTCATCCATTCACCCACCCACTCACCCACCCATCTACCCCTCCACCCATCCACCCGTCCATCCACTCACCCACTCATTCACCCTTCCCCCCATATCACCCACCCATTTGTCCATCTAATCATATGTCCATCCATCCATTCATCCATCCACCCATCCATCATCTCATCCATTCATCCATCCACCCCTCCATCCATCCACTCCTCCCATCCATCCGTCCATCCACTCACCCATCTACCCACCCAATCACCTACCCATCCACCCACTCCATCAATTCACTCACCCAACCCCTCACCCCCCATCCATTTACCCCCTCACCCCACCGTCTACCCAGTCATCCAGTTGTCAATTATAGAGCACTTACTAAATACTCAATTCACACATCCCATCACTCACTCAGTAGTTTCTTCATTAGGCAAGCATTTGAGACCAATGAGGCCATGTTCATAGGAGTTTAGCCTAGGGTCCACCACACAGTAAACACACAATAGATGTTATCTGAGATTACCATCATTGCTGAGTGCCTACTGTGTGTCTGACGCTTGGATGTGCATGTGAGAACTGCTGAGCTAGAAATCAGTGGAGGAAGTACATGTCCCAGAGAGGGTTGAGGGAGGAAAAGAGATGGAGAGAGAAAGTAAGAGGAGGAGTTGGAGACACTTATTAAGTCATTCAACAAACATTAATTGGATTCGAAGATGTGGGAGACAGAGAGCTTGCCTGGAGCACCTTGAGGGCAAGGATCCTTCTCTCTATCCTGTTTTCAACTAGCCCAGGGTCCTGCACATAAGGGATGTAATCAGAATTTGTTATTTAAGAGGATGGAGAGAAAGAGAAAGATGGAGGCAGAGAGTCTGGGAGGGAGAAGAGGAAAGAGGAAGGAAACAAAGGGTGAGACCTGGCAGAGCTGTAGTGAGGCCAGGGCCAAAGGGTGACCACACTGGAGCTCTCTGTTGTCCTGTACCTGTTTCCTCCTTTGGTCAAGTTGCAGCTGTGGTTGACTGTGAGTCCCTGATCCTTGGACACCTCCCCAGTCCTTACACCTGGGACACCTACCTCTTGTGTGCTGCGCCTTCTCACCCCTTGGCTTTAGGCCTAAATGTTATAAATGCCAACTCCTCCAAGAAGCCATCCTGGACTACCTCTCCTGTTACCACGCCCCTCTCTGACCTCAGCACCTCTCCCACTTGAGTCATCTATTCATGAGCTCATGTATCCACTAACTGCCTGTCCCCCTCAGCCCAAGGTGTTACCTCGATTACCTACCAGGTGTAATCTGGTCGGGTTTACCCCAGGAGGCCCAGTGCCAACCCCTGGCCTGGCATGTAGTAGGCGCTCAAGAAATACCTGTGACTCGGTGAGTGAATAAAGGGACAGCTGCCCAGCCACACAACGACTCAGCAGAATGGGCCACCTAAGTGTAAGTGAGTCTGCCATGAGCAAGTCTGGGGGATTCAGGGCGTGCTCTGTGACATACATGGGGGTCACCAAGAGGGGCTTTGGTGGAGTGATCAGGACAGAAGCTAGTGTCCAAATCTAAGTGAGCTCTAGGCACATTAGGGACAGCAGAACTGCAGGAGCCCAGCATGGAGCACACACCAGCATGGAGGCCCCAGCCTCTCCTCTACATTGTCAAAGCCTGAGGAAGTGCCTGGACCCCCTGAAGGACCAGGAAGGAGAGCTGGACCTCACAGGCAGAGGATCTGCAGGTGACAGGCACCGGGCTTGCAGAAGGCCACACGAACAGTGTGCAGATGTGGACAAATGCCTGAGTCTGGGTCGCAGGACTCAGCTTGGCAGAGCCCACAGGGTAGTGCAGTGTTTGGGTAGGGTGGTCTGCGGTGCTGAGGGCCCCTGTCCCCAGCTGGGGCTGGCAGAGAATGCATCACAAAGGGCCATGCACAATCACCTTGCTGGGCTTCCCTCCACTCTCCTCTTTTAGCCGGGCCACCTTCACGGAAGAGAAAGGATTAATGCCTCGAAGGCTTTAATTAATGAAAGGGATGGAAGGGAGGCACCATTGGGGTTTCTACTAGAGGAAAAGATAGATGAATGAACAGATGGATGGATGGATCAGGAAAGGGATGGAAGGATGAGTGCATGAATGAATGAGTGAGTGAGTGAATGAATGAGTCAGTGACTAAATGGATAGTCAGAGATCTAGATGAATGAATTGGTGGTCAGAAGAAAGAGAGAAAGGGAAAAGGGAGGGAGAGAAGGAATAAAGAAGGAAGGGAAGAAGGCAGGCAGGTGTCTAAGCGTCAGCAATGTAATGAATGAAGGATTTCTGAATAGTTGAGCACTAAATGGCTGGAAGAATGGGACAATGGGCAGACTATGAATTTACCCAAATGTTCAGCCATTTGGATAAGCAAATGGCAGGTGGAAGGTTGGTTGTAAGTGCAGACAGATGGCTGGACAGATAGATGACAGATGGACAGATGAGTAGATGCATATTTAAATGAGTGGCTGATGGATGAATGAACTGGGCAAGAGGATAGACAAGTGGAAAGATGGTATCTGGATGGTGGCTACATAGATACGAATGGATGGATGGATTAGATAAGCAGATGACTAAATAAACAGATGCTAATAACAAATGGAGGGTTGCCCATATGGGTGGATGGATAGATAGACAGACAAGTGGGTAGATGGGTAGGTGGATGGCTAGGTGGAGGAAAAAGCTGATGAATGAAGATATGGATGCGTAAATAGCTGTATAAAGGAGTAGATGGATGGATGGACAGATGGATGGATTCAGTAGAGAGGAGGAGACCATTGACCAGGCCGATGGCAATACTCACTCTATGACCTTCCTCCTCCAACGCTTGTTGTCACTAGGGTGGTGACGATAGGTGCCGTAGTCAAAGAGCGAGTCCATGGGTGCTTTCTTGGGCCCGGGCACCACTGAGGACTCATAGAGGGTGGACTCCAGCAGGTCCATCGGGTTGGGCACCCCCTTGCGGAAGGCGCCCTGGAACTTCATGCGGAGGTTTGGTCGCCCATCACCTGGGCCAGCAGGGCGACCAGCATCAGCCAGCGAGGGCGAAGGGGAGCCTTCCTCCCCCTCAAACAGGTTGGCCAGCGAGGAGAGTGGGAAGGCCTCCCCGCTGGAGGTACCGCTCTCGTCCCCGGGGATCTCAGCCACCTCCCCGGGCCCGGCGCGGGGGCCATCACCAGGTTCCGTCATGCTGGCCCCAGATCTGTCTGCGCTGCTCAGCCTACAGGGGAACAAGGGGGGGTCATGGCCAGTGATGGGGACTCCAGGAAGCCCCCCTCCCACGTGGGCAAACTGGGAGCACTGCTGCCAACAACTTCAAAGCCACTGTTGTAATGACAGGGGCTGGGATGGCCACTCCCAGATGTGGTCAGCCTCAGCCAGCCCCAGGCGGGAGCAGCAACAGGGGCCTCTTTCAGGAACCTGGAGACACTGTGAACCTACTGGCTGGAGGAGGATGGACCTCAGTATCATTCTTGGACCTTGAACCCAGAACCTGGGTACTGATCCACTGAGGCAGCTTCCAAGCCCTAGGGTTCAAAGAGAGGCTCCATGTTTAGTCACTGCATGACATGAAACAGCAAGTCGACATTTCACAGCCTCAGTTTAACTGTCTGTAAATGGGGGTATCTAGGCATTACAGGGAGACGAGACTAACAAAGACATTAGTGCCCAGTGCAGTGTCTGCCTGACCCAGCCATGTGCTTTCCCCAGAAGGTGCTCAGAAAATCCACATGACCCTCCTGCATGGGCCAGTGGCCTTCTGTGCCTCCCTCTAGCACCAGCATTGCATTTGTGACCCAATCTTACAGAACCAGACCAAGGCTTTGGTTGACATCCCCAGTGCACTGTCTCTACTCCCCAGTGCCAAGAGCTGACTCATCCCCTCTCCACCTGTTTTACCCCTGCCCACCCGTGTTTCCAGCTCAACTGCCCCCTCCCCAGGAAGCCCCCTGACCCATCTACCCTCACTGTCTGCTCCATGCCTCTCTCTGTGGTGCTGGCCAGCTCCCAGCTGTGACCCCCAGCTAGGAAACGCATGGCATCTGCTTCAGGGTCCCCACAGGAATAAGACAAAGGCATCATTTGCTCCCATTTCTCAGATGGGGAAACTGAGGCTCCCAGGAGGGGCAGACAAATGGCTTGGGGAGAGAAGTCTTTCTGACTCTCAGGCTCAACTTGTGCTTGGCCAGGAGCAGGGTGTGGCAGGGCTCTGAGGGTGGAACTCTTTCCATGCCACCCTGGAAGCAGGGACAGGTCCAGAAAGCCTCTCTCACCTGTCTCCTTCTCCCCACCCACCATATGTAAGGAGCAAACTGGTTTCAACCTTATTTTTTCTGTAGCTTCCAGGAGGAAAATCTTGGATCAGGTGGGGACATTTTGAGAGCATGGCAGGACACACAGAGGTTCAGAGTGCCTCCTGGGGACTGACTGGCTCTCTTCTAGACACCAACAGGGAGGAAAAGCTTGCAACTTTGGAGCTTCTCAGGCCTGGATCCTCATCCCAACTCTGCCATTCACATGCAGTGTGGCCTTGGGCAAGTCACTTGAGCTCCCAAGCCTATGACAAAATGCGTATAGTTGCAGTAGCTTCTTCACAGGGTTGCGGCAGTAGCAATAAGAAGAGGCAGAGCCCTACCCCTCTCTCTGGGCCCTGGTTTTTCACCTAGAAGACCGGGTGACCACACCTCCTCCTAGATCCTCAGGTATGTGAGGCCCCACTCAGTGCAGAGCCCTATAGGACACCTGAGACCTTAGGCCCTGTCCAGCTGTCAGGCGGGAGAGGGGGACCTGGATACCCAGGCACCACGTGGCTTTGGTCTAGGCGGTCCAGGAATGGGGGTGGGGGAACATATCAAAGACAAGGAAGGGTACCTCCAGGGGCCAGGCACTGAGGGACCAGATTACTCTCCCAACCCAGGCACGCCCTACCTGCCTCATCGGGGACCCCAAGATCAGGGAGAAGCAGTGTCCTCTGCTCTCAACACTCCTATGTACTGCACCCCTTACCATGGTAACTGCTGGGGCTGAATGGACTCCCCAGGTCCCCATTAGGAAACGCCTCCCAACACCCCATGGTCCCTGAGCCCTCTCTCCTAAGGAACCTGAACGCAGATGGCATCCCAGGCTTCTGAAGGCCCCACAGCAGGAGGCCTGAAGTCAGCCTTCCCTGGTTCAAATTCTCTCGGTCTCTTACATGATTAGCATTCTAATTACAATGAAGTGATACTTAAGAACTAAATCATTATGCAACTCATTCATGAGTGCTCTCCCTCAATCCTCCCGCCACTCTGGACCAGGGACATTCATCAATATCTGGTGGCACATTTGGTTATCATGCTGTATTCAGGAAGAGCCACTGGCGTCCAATGGATGAAGGCCAGGAATGCCACAAAACATCCTGCCATGCACAGGACAGCCCCACACCCCAAAGACACAACCCAAAATATCAATAGAGCTGAGGTTGAGAAACCCCACCTTGGAGGAAGACACTGCTATAATGTCTATCTTACAGATGAGGCAACTGAAGCTCAGAGAGGTGAGGTGAGTTTTCTGGAGTCACACAGCAGGTCAGTGACAAAGCCAGGATTCAAATAAGGAGCAGTCTGCTACATGGAGCCCAGACTACTCAATTTCTCAGTTTCCTGGGCACGGCCTGAGTGTCAGGGACCACGTGGAGGCCTCAGGGCCTGTCATTCAAGCTTCACACAGGCCTGGGGCATGTAATATTTCTATCAGTCATTCGAATCTCGCTGAGCCTCAGAGTGTCTCACCTGTGCAGCAACAGAAACTGCCTGGCAGGGCTTTTGTGAAACAGGGCAGGTCAAGGGCTCCGTGAGCACCTACACCGCCCCCCAGGCGACAGTAACCTGACATGCCCACCACCCCACCCCACCCAGGTAGCCGTGTGCAGTGCCTCACAGCTGTAACCCTGCCTATTTGGGAGGCTGAGATCTGGAAGATCAGGGTTCAAGCCCAGACTGGGCAAATAGTTCACAAGACCCCATCTCCAAAATAACCACAGTAAAATGGGCTGGAGGCATGGCTCAAGCAGTAGAGCACCTGCTTTGCAAGCGAGAAGCCCTGAATTCAAACGCTGGTCCCACCAAAATAAAAAAAAAAGGAAAGGAAACCCCCCCAAGGTACCCCAAGAACAAAGCTGAGCTGTTGCTACCATTTTACAGCTGAGAAAACTTGGCCAGCCAGGGAACAAATGGCCTTGAAAAAGTCTCTGAACTCCTAACCCGGGCTCCTTCCACTCCTGCCCCCCCACCAAGAATGCTTGTACACACAGGCACACGCTGCCCTGTGGCCTTTCCCCGAAGACACAACCCTGCTCTCTGTGGCCAGGGAGAGAGTTCACTCCCTGTTCTAATTTGCCCTAAAGGCTGTTATTACACATTCCAAATCCCTGCCAGCCTGAGGAGGAAGGGAGGCCGGGTGTGGGCCCGTGCATTTCTTTTGCTGTGCACATTTCCCAGTATTCCTCCGTGTACATGCACGTGCGTGTGCTCACAGCGAGCAGGCGTCATGGGGCCCTTCACGCTGGCCCTGCTTACCACACCCACCTTACTGTGGGGTGCCTGTGCCGCACGACTGGCACCAAGTGTGCACTGGAGCAAATTAAGAATGACCACGCAGTGTGAACAACTCTACACACTTCCAGCCTCACAACTTCATTTACTTAAAACGGTGGTTTTCAAATGTTTTTGTTTCACGGGTCCAAACCCTTTAAAAACAAAATCTGCACATCAAAGTTGTGTGTGGTGGTGCACGCTCGTAATCCCAGCACTCAGGAGGCCTGAGAGTTCAAGGACAGTTACAGAGTGAGACCCTGTTGAGTAACAGGGGATGGGGGGACATTAAGGACAAGTAACAGAGGAGTTAATCTGATTAAACTACAATATGTCCACAGGCGAAATGCCATGGCTAAACTCCTTTGAATGGTGAATATACACTTAAATAATTAAGGTCAGAAATGTGAAACTGGTCCTGTTAGAGGGTGGGTACTGGGGAAGGGGGAAGGGGAACGGCGAGGGTAAGGGAAGGTGAATGTGGTCAATGTACTTTATGTAGTTGTATGAAGAGTGAACATTGAAACCTGTCAAAATCATTCAAAGTAGGGGAGAGGGGGGATGAGAGAGAAAGATGGTGAGGATCAAGCTAGCCAAGGTGCATTGTAAGCATATATGGATATGTCACGATGAAACCCCTGTACAACCATATATGCTAATAAAAATGTTTTTTAAAAATGTTGAAAAAAAAAAAAACAACCCTAAGCTGGTGCTGGTGACTCACGCCTGTAATCCTAGCTACTTGGGAGGCTGAGACTGGGAGGACCGTGGTTCAAGATGTAGAACCACATCTCAGCTGAAAAAAGCTGGGCGTGGTGGCACATATCTGTCCCTCCCAGCGACTGCAGGAAGTTTAACATAGGAGGACCGTGTGGGATCCATGCCAGCTTGGGGGAAAAGAGAGACCCTATCCCCAAAATAACCAGAGCAAAAAGGGCTGGAGGCCTTGGCTCAAGTGGTGAAGCATCTGCCTAGAGTGCAAAACCAAAGTACCACCAAAAAAAATCTATACACTCAATTGGAGTTCACACTGATGGGCTCCATGGCCGCAGAATCAGAATCTCAGAACCCAGATTGGGAAGCCATCCATCCATCCATTTATTCCATCAAAGTTTACCAAGTACCTAACTGTGTGCCAGGCCTGTGTGAGGTTCTGTGGGCACAGACGTGAAGACCTGCCTGGGACTGCCTACCTTGGGAAGCAGAATAAGCCAAACCTTGCTGAAGTCTGTCCGTGGAGTGTATGTAGGACAGAGAGGCTCAGGAGTGGCCCAGTAAATAGGGGTGAGGTCTGAGTCAGGCTCTCCAAGCCTGTCCTTTCTGTCCCAGAGGTCCCTGGCTCTTTGGGAACACAGTCCAAGATCCTGCATTCTGCTCTTGCGCCCCCCCTACCCCCGATCCCTACCCCACCCCACCCCACCCCACCAGTGAGGCCAGGAAAGAGCGAGCATTTTGATGTCACACAGATCCAGGCGTCAGATTCCATGCCCCACCCCTCTGAGCCTCACTTGCCTTATATAAGGGGATCTTAGTAGGTCTCTGTGAGAGGTCTGAGTTGTGCCTGGCACAGAGTGAGCCCTCAGTAAACAGCAAACTGCATGGCAGGTGGCAGTTTCTCTGAGAATCCCAGATCCAGTGGGACTGGAGGGCTCCAGCACCAGCTGTCACCTGCTCTGACTCTCCCAGTCCCTCCCCTGCCTGCAGAGGGTGGAAGGAGGTGCCCAGCCTCCTGGTTCCACACGGCTTTGCCTGATCTCATGGAAACCCTGGCACGAATCTTTCAAATCCCAACCTCCTGATCACAGGACCAAGGAAAGCTGCGTAAATCTGGGGACAAGTTTGGGCGTGCTGTGCGGCTCCAATCCAGGGGGAAGGACTTCAGGGAGCTGGTTTCCCTCAGGTCCCTCCCTCTGGGATCAATGTATTCCAACAGGCATCTATTGGATGCCAGTTTGCAAGGCACCGGAAGATTAAAAAAAAAAAAAAGAGTGAAACTTTTTGGCTCACGCCTGTAATCCTAGCTACTCAGGAGGCGGAGATCAGGAGGCTCACGGTTCAAAGCCAGCCCAGTCAAATAGTTCATGAGACGCTATTTTGAAAATGCCCATTACAAAAAAGGGTTGGTGGAGTGGCTCAAGGTGTAAACCCTGAGTTCAAATCCCAGTACCATAAAAATAAATAAATAAATAAAAAAGAGTAAAACTCAGAAAACTCCAGTCTGGAAGAGAAGCAGACGGCTTCTGTGCTCCAGCCTTTGCCTGGGCCATTACCTCCATTTGCCATGCTTTTTTATGTATTTGCTGGAGATGGAACCCAGGGCATGGCGTATGCTAGCAAGAACTCTACTACGGAGCCACCATCCCAGCCCTTCAGGTGTCATCTTAAATGGCACTTCCTCTGAAAAAACTTCCTGTTCCAGCTCCATGCTTATCTCAGAGCTGCGTGTGTCTCCCCTCCATGATTAAACTTTGATAATGACTTAGTTATTTTTTTGCAGAACTGGGGTTTGAACGCAGGACGTCATGCTTGCTCTACCACTTGAGCCACACCTCCAGCCCTTTCTTGCTTTAGCTGTTTTTTGGATAGGGTCTCACGTTTTTTTGCCTGAGGCCAACCTCAGACCCCAGTCCTCAAACCTATACCTCTCAAGTAGCTGAGATTATAAACTTGGAAAAAAAAAACAAACAAAACATGTCCAGCTTATTAGTTGATGCCGGTCCTTACTAATGTTTTGTCTGGACTGGCCTCAGACCACCATCCTCCAGATTTCCACCTCCTGAGTAGCTGGGATTATAAGCATGTACCACTTCTCCCGGCCTCCTTTATTATTCTTTTGCTTATTTTCTCTCGTCCCTTGTCTCTAGAGTTTCAGGCCCATAAGGTAGGAACCATTTGGTATCCACGGTATCCCCAGAGTTTAGCATGAACCAGAGTACAGCAGCAATGAACACCTGTTTTCTTAGACTATCAGGGCAGGGAGTCCTGAAGTTCTGGGAGGGGCTAAGCAGGGGAAGTGGCACTGATCCTGGTCTGATGGGGACGGGGAGGTGGGCTGGGGTTTCACCCCTGGAGTGGAACAAAAAGGCAGAGGAGACAGCAAAGACTGAGGACTGCAGCAGCCCGAGGAACTTGGAGAAGAAAGGCAGGAAGAAGAAGAGGTAGCTGAGTGGAGGAAGGTTGCTGAGGGCGAAGGCACCGGAAGGAGGCAGACCTGAGGCCCCGGCCATATCGTGCTCCCTCCTCCCATCCTGAGGCTCCCTGGCTAATCTGTGCCCCTCTTCCTGCAGTACTGTGTAAGTGCCTGCGCCTGCCACCCAGCTGAGTCTTAGGAGGGGGGTGTGGTGGGAAAGAGCCTGAGGGGACAATGATGCTGAGGTGTGCAGGTGCCCAGCTCCCTGCAAACCTTCCAGGTAAGGAAAATGAGCACAGAGAGGCAAGAAGGAAAGTTTCCTGGCTCTAGGGAGGGGAAGAAAGTGGGACCAGGACCCACAGGGTGCCAGGACTGTGCCTTTGATGGTACACTTTGCAAGGATGAAGGAACTGAGGGAGGGAGAGGTAAAAGGAGGAGCTGGAGGAAGAATGATGTAGGGGGTTTGGGGACCTTGGTTGAATGGGGATGACCCCAGTAGTGACTCCAGGATGGTCCTTATGTGAGATAAAGAGTGTTAATCATGGGCACTGGGCACAGAGCATGCACAGTAAAGCACAGCTGCCGTCAGCATCCTCAGGATTGCGCACCCTGTTACTGGGCAGTGGGTGAACTGACACAGGGAGGTCAAGGCAGGTATGACTGCCAGGAAGGCAGTGTGGCTGGGTCCAGAGCCTGGAAGGTGAGTCGCCACTGGAAGCGGCAGGCTGGGAGCTGAGCCCTTTGGCCAGGCAAGACCTGCTGCCTGCCAAGCTGCCCACGGCTCCCAGGTCCCTAAGCGGGTGGCAGCATAGGGCATCGAGCCATGAGGCACCCTCCCCGGCCTGTATTTACCTAGCAGGTCTCAGCCCAGCCCGCTTCCTGTTTGCTGCACACTGGCCGCCTGTCCAGGGCAGACAGAGCCCCAGTGTCCCTGCCTCCCACCCCTCAATGCTCATACCACCCAGGCGGGGCAGGTCTGGGGTGACTCACTGAGCCCAGCACAGGGCAAGGCCAGCATGGACACAGCAGTCACTCAGTCATTCTGCAAGCATGGGGGACTGGAGGGAGTGTGACAGGGACACGAATAACCCTCGGAGTTGTCGCTGGGACCTGGGCGTTTCCAGGGTTCCCCAACCTTGGGGGGAGGAGCAGTGGGAGGTGGTATAAATGGTTAAGATGTGTACCAGACACGAAATGCCAAATACTGTAGGACTCCCATTAATTTGAAATCTCCAAACAGGCACTTCCATAGAGATGGAAAACAGAGCAAGAACCTGGGGGAAATGAGCCAGTGACTGCTAGTGCCTATGGGCTCCTTTCTGGAACGTCTGTTCAGTTTCGAATACCTGAAAAACCCACTGGATCGTATACTTTAAAAGGCCTGGTTGGGTGGTATGTGAATTACATCTAAATAACCTTTCTTGACTCAGTGACCTTGGACAAGACGCTTCCCTACCCAGGCCTCTGCTTCTTTTGCACAACCTGGGGCAGCACAAGGCCTCATGTAAAGGCTTAGCCCAGGGTCTGACACCCAGCAGGGGCACTCGGATGTGAAGTCCCTGCTGGGGAGGGAGGTTCTGGGTCCTTCTTCCCATGTCCTCTCACTAAAGCCCAGCCAGAGTCTACCCTCTCCCACTCAGCCCTGCTGGGGAAGGGGGCGCCTCTCCCTACCTGGCCCAACTCCTCTCCTGGAGGACGGTCCCAGCCACGGAGGACTCCAGAGGGGTTTTGTAGCCTCAAAACATCACTGTTCCCCACCTGCCACTTCTCCTGTCTGGGCCTCAGTTTCCTTATCTGTAAAATGGGGGTAGTAATTACCACCACCCAAGAGTGGTTAACCTATCTTTGTTCCATAATTATTGGTGTACTGCACATTTATGCCTTAAATTAGAGAATAAAATGAACCCAAAAGGCTGTTGCTCTAATTCAAGAGTTCAACCTGGTGAATGGCGGCCACTTTGTTATGATTGTTAACCTTCCCCCAGTGTACAGCAGGGGGATGAGGCCCTGGGGAGCCAGGACAGCACAGGCTCAGGGAAGCAGACCTCCAGGCTCCTGACTCCTCACACGCCTTTGGAAAGGGTTTTTCTCATCTCGCCACTTCCAGTTCTCATCATCTCTGGAAGGCAGTCAGGACAGGCACTGCCCAATTCCCAGCTAGGAAACAGAGGCCCAGGCAGGACAGGGTACCCACCATCCACGCATCCGTCCTCACTCCTATGTGCCAAAGTCCCAAGGCTGCCCATCAGAGAGAAGAGCAACCCTGGGACGAACTGGAGGGGAAAGCCGGGAAGGGAACCCCAGGCAACAGAAAGTCAGTCTGGCTCCTCCCTCTGCTCTGCCCATGCCAACAGCCTCCAGGGTTACCTGTTTGTAATGGGGCCGAGTCTGCAAAACCCCATCAGCAGCAGCGCCTATGAATCAGTGCATTTCACTCAGCACCTTCTACATGTTTTAACCCGAATCTTCACTCCAGAAGTTAGGTACTATTGTCTCTGTTCCCAGAGGAGTAAACTGAGTCTCAGGAACCAAAGGTAGGGGCTGACACTTATCCTGTATCACCAGGTACCTTGCCTTCACGTGACTCACTCTTCTGAGGCTGCAGGATCCCAACCCCCACCTCACAGGTGAGCCAACTGAGACTAAGACTGAGTTGTGTGCAGCGCAGCACAGCACACAACTTGCCTGACAGGTAGGGGAAGTGGCTAGGATTCCAACCATCAGCTTTTGAACCCATGGGAGTTAATCCCTGGGGGTCTACAAAGCTCCCTGGGACCACGCTTCTAAACGTCACAGCCCTTGGAGCTCAGGCGCAGCAGGCACTGTGGTTGGTAGGAAGCTGGAATGGTGCACAGTCAGGCTTGGAGTTTGCATCTCAGCTTTGCCATCTAGTCACAGGTGTGACCCCAGGTAGGTTGCTTCACCTCTCTGAGCCTCTGTTCCCTCATCTCTAAAAGGGAGCTAATTGCAGTCCCCACCGCCAGGTTGCTTGGTCATTGTGGGTGTCATAAAGTGGACCCAGAGCACTGTATGTGGAATGTATCACTCAGGTGAAGGTTCCAGAGGACAGGGACTCTCTTCCATTCCCATCACTGCTGAGTCCCCAGTGCCTAGAATGGGACCTGGCATGGTCACTGCTCACAATGCATGTGCTGAATGAGTGACTGAAGATGAGGAGCCAAAGACAAGGAGAGTCAGTGTCCCTAGGGCAGACTGGCCTCTAGACTAGTTAACTAGCTATTTCCTCTCTGCCTTCATTGGGCAGAGAATTTATTGAGCACCTGTTATATGCAGGGCTCTCTGACCTATAAGGCCTGACACCCCTTGAGGACAGCACCTACCACAAGCCTATTTTGTAGATGGGGAAACTGAGGCTCAGTGAGGCCCAGACACTCACCTCACTCACCTGAGCCAGAGCCTGTATTGGAGAGGCCCTGCCTTGCTGATTTCTCTGTCCTGTTGCTTCCCTCCTTCCTTTCATCTCTCCTTCCTTCCTTCCCTCCTTCTTTTCATCCCTTCCCTTCCTCCCTCCCTTTCTTCCTTCCTTCCCTCCTTCCCTTCCTCCTTCCTTCCCCCCTCCCTTCATCCTTCATTCTTCCTTCCCTCCCTCCCTCCTTCCTTCCCTCTTTCCTTCCCTCCTTTCTTCCCTCCCTCCCTCCCTCTCTCCCTCTCTCCCTCTCTCCTTTCTGTGCCCATATACACAGCTGTTTCTGGGCAACTCCTTTGTGCCAAGGGAAGACAGGAGTGAACCAGGGCAGTGGTCCCCACCTGAGGACAGTCAGTCCATGCTCACTGCCCCACCTCACTTGCTGGGGTCTCTCAGAGCTCGCATCATCCCCCCGCAATCTCACCTCCCCACCACACAGAAGGAACTGCCCCAGAGGTGGTCAGCTATCCTGGTCAGCTGGGTGGACCCCAGGCACAGTGAGACAGAGGAGCCCTTTGTGCAGGGCGGGAAGGGCGGTGGGCAAAGAGGGCAGCCCTTACTCACTGCCCAAAGCAAACAAGAGAACTCCCCTTGGTTTGTTGGGTTAATGGATTGCCTGTCTGCTCTGCACCCCCGCCTCCTGGGGCCTCTCCAACACCCTGACCTCATCTGGAGCAGACCTTCGAGGGCTTCCTGTGTGACCCTCCCTTACCAATGAGGAAGCACACACAGAGAAGTGGGGTGACTTCCCTAGGGTCCCACAGCTAGCAGTGGCCAGAACTTGGGTTAGAAGGGGGAAGCAAATGATCAGAAAAAGTCCGGGGGGCAGGAAGGAAGTTAAAGTCAGAGTGAAAGCAAAGTCCTCCCTTCTTCATTCCTGCCTGGCCAGCTCCTGGGACCCAAAGGCACCCAAGACAGGAGCCAGACCAGAGCTGAAGTGACAGCCAGAATAACCTAAGCTCCCTCAAGCTGGCTGCTCCAGGAACAGAGAGGTTAAATCACTTCCTGAAGTCACACAGGAGCTGGATAGTGGGTCAGACACCAGGAGGGGTGAATCCAAGATGACTTTTCAGACAGGAAGCTAAGCCAGTCACTGGCTTTTCCAGGACCTAAGGGGACCAGAGTCACTTGGATCTGGCTTTCAGGTGCTGCTCTGCCAGGAGCTGGCTGTCCTTGGAAAACTGTTTCTCCCCCCGAGGCTTAGTTTCCTCAACTGTCAGGTGGCTCTCGGCATTTCTGGCCCTGCCAGAAGGGACCAGTTGATAGATGCTGGTCATGAACTAAAGAGTCCGTGTTGGACCAGGCGCCAGTAGCTCATGCCTGTAATCCTAGCTATTCTGGAGGCAAAGATTAGGAGGGTCTTAGTTCAAAGCCAGCCTCAGGCAAATAGTTTTGAGAGACCCTATCTCAAAAAAACCCATCACAAAAAAGGGGCTGGTGGAGTGACTCAAGGTGAAGGCCCTGAGTTCAAACCCCAGCACTGCAAAAAAAATAAAAAATAAAAAAAAGAAGTGCACATCTGTGCACTGTGGGAACTAAGAGTCTCTTTGACAGGAGGAAACAGGCTTCCCAGAGCCTCCAGGTTAGGGAGAAGTGGGCCTGTCTGAACAATTCAGGCTCTTCTCTCTGGACTGCAGGGTATCTCCCCCGACCGCAGGCACCCCAAGAGGGTCCTGATAGATGGGGATAAGCCACCTTGGCAGTTAATGGCATGGATTTTTGGAATCGGTCTCAGCTGCTCCTTCCCAGCTGAGACACTAGGCAATTGGCTTTTCCTCCCAGACCTCAGTTCCTAGTTCTGTAAAATGGTACAGTAAGAGCCTTGTATCCAAATGTACTGATGCTAATTCAATGCCTGCACACAGCGAATGTGCAACACATCTTAACAACTGTTAGCACATTCCAGGCTTGGCTAAACCTTGCACTAGAGTGCAAAGCAGCAGGCTCAGATCCTGGGACCACAAGTATCTTAAGAGATCTGAATTAATCTTTAACAGGTAAATTTCTCTGCAAATCGGTGATGCAGAGCATTCTAGAGGCCCTCTCCCATGAAAATCAAAGTTCCCTTCACTTCCCAGTCCCTGTGACAAGAGCTGCTCCCCAATCCCTATAATTTGGAGAAGGGGCCTGGAGTGTCTTCTCCACAGTCAAATAGAGAGAAACTGAGGCGGACAGCAGGGTCAGAGGCCTGTGAGAGATACAGATGTTCACGCCCTGTGGACATATCCCACTACACAGACACGAAGTTGCTTAAAGGATTCAGGTTCTCTCAAAAGTATGTGTTCAGGGCTGGGGTGGAGCTCAGAAGGTAGAATGTGTGCTTAGCATGCGTGAGGCTCTGGATTCAGTCCCCAGCACTACACACAAAAAGGATTTCTTCAGTCAGTGGAGCAATTGATATTTACTGAACACCTGCTAAGTGCCGGGTAGAGTGAGGGCACTTCCTCTATTTCTCTCCCTCCCTGCTGCCCCTCTGCATACCCATCTGGGGGCTTGAATGACTTCCTCAGCCTAGGGACTGATTGGCCTCTAAGTCCAGCCCCCTGTAATCTTTCCCACTCTGCAGCCAGGAGGTCCTGTCTAGACCTCGTGACCAAGCACGCCCTTATCCCAACCTAGACTCTCAGAGCCTCCAGGTCTTTCTTAACCCCTGCCTACTGATCCCTTGCCCTGCCTGTTCCCATCATGCACTCCAGACAAATAGAACGACGTCTCTGCTCTACAAACCGGGGTTTTCCCAGCTGGTAACAGGCAAAAGTCACCTTCTTTCCTCTAATCCTGCATTTATCCTTTGAGGTGCGACCCAAGCACCATCTTGATCAACTGCTCCTGATCCCTACTGCATTCATTCAACTGTGTCTACCACCTAAGCACACCTTGCTAAAGGCCCCCAAGTCGGGTGGGTGGGGTTGCTGCTCACCTGGAGGACACAGCTGCATGTGGCAGCCCCTCCTCCCTCCACACCCCTTGGGCTACAGCTAGGCTGGGTCCAGGCACCTGAGTGCTCCAGTGCCCAGCAAGGCTGGCCAGGTGAGTTTCAGGGAGGAACTGCAGGAAGTGGGGAACTGGCTAGAGCCTTGCTCCCACCGGATGGTGGATATACCCCTTCCCTTCCCTGGATATAAGGTATATGGATTTCCCTGGGGACTCCCAGGCACCTTTCAGCCCTCAATGCGGGGGTGGGGGTGGGGAGGCATTTGTTCCCTAGTAAACTCCCACCCCAAGTGACACACCTGGTTTCACAAAGTAGACCAGTCTGAAACATGAGTGCTGTCTGCCATTCAGGCTGGGGGCCCCTTCTCCCTGCAACTCACGGAAAAAAAGATAGGGAGGTGTCCCCAACCTTTCAGGTTCCCACCTTCTTCAAACAAAAGAGAAAGGCTGTGGAAGTGGCACGTGACTTTGTTCAACCCTTTTCCACCAAGAAAGTGTGGATGCTGGACGCCACTGGCTCACCCCTGTAATTCTAGCTACTCAGGAGGCAGAAATCAGGAAGCTCACAGTTCAAAGCCAATCCCAGAAAATAGTTTGTGAGATCCTATCTTAAAAATACCCATCATGAGAAAGGGCTGGTGGAGTGGTTCAAGGTGTAGGCCCTGAGTTCAAGCCCCAGTACTGCAAAAAAAAAAAAAAAAGAAAGAAAAGAAAGTATGGAAATAGTGCCAGCCACTGCTAACTGAGCTGTGACTGGGTGCAGGCTCCGGGCAGAGCACCTGCCCCCACACAGCCCTGGGAGCGCGCTACCCATATTACAGATGAAGAACCCAGGCTCAAGACAGCTAGGGGACTAACCCAAGGTCACACGGTAGGGGAGGGCAGAGTGTACCCAGAGCCCACACAGGCCTGGCACCACACCTCCCCAGGTCCTGCCCCCTCCTCACCCTCCTCAGAACCAGGCCCTTAGCTGCCTCTGCCCTGGTCCTGAAGCCGAAGACAAAATCTGCAGTGGCTCTTAGCTCCCAAAAGGAAGCTTACACATTTGCTTACAATTGCAGGGCTCTGCGTCCCCGCCCAGCAGAGGCCCTTGTTTCAGAAAGGAGTCAGAAGAGCCAAGGACCCCCCCCCCTCCTCCATCACATCCTGGCCACTGCATGGGCACAGGGCCTATGTGCAGAGCTGGCCTGGGGACAGGCCTGGGGTTGGTGGGTAGGGCTTTGGAGCCTGAGCCAGAGAGCCTCCAGATTGAAATGCGTTTGGTAACACCTCCAATCTGAACCTGGGTGTCTCTATAGGCAAAATGGGGAGGACAGCGCTGGGCAGGCTGGGGTGTGGGCAGATCCATGCAGTTCTGTGGCTGCTATTTCCAGGCAAGTGGGAAGTGTGGAGGTCTCTGTCCCTGTCCCCAGAGGCCGACGGGAGTCTCCAGGGTGGAGCTGAGGTTTTTCTGTCTCTCAGGGCAGAGCCATGTCTCGGGGACTCAGTAACTAAGAAGTGGCCTTTGGAAGCTGCGCTCCCGGTTTCTCTGACTTATTCAGAGGGCAAACTTCTCCCAAGTCCCCCAAGGTGGAGATCCTCTCCAAGTGGACTGCAAGCCCGTGGCTTTGGCTTCAGGACTTGGGTGTTAGGGACCAGCTCTGGCACCCATTTCACAGGTGGTAAACTGAGGCAGAGAGGCGGGCGCCAGACCCAAGGGCATCCAGCAGAGAAGCAGCCTCCAGCTGGACACGCGCCTCCAGCTGGACACGCGCCTCCCTCCTGATTTTCCCGTGCGCCGGGGGCCGGGAATCTCGGGACCCTTCGGAACCCCACTAGCCACGGAGCCCCCACCCCCGCCCCCAGGGCACCAGGGGACCTCGGAGGGACAGTCCCTCCAGCGTCCTGACCCCACTCACCTCGGGATCGCTGGACGCTGGCGGCCGGGAGCGCGGCGCTTCCTGAATCCCGGCCGGCCCGGCGCCCGCCCGCAGCCCGGCGCCCGCCGCCCGCCGCGTCCCTCCTCCCGCGGCTCAGGTTCCAGCCGCGCACCGCCCCGCGGCACCGCCCACCCGCCGGCCCGGGACCCCGCGGCGATCGGGAGGGGCGGCCATCTCCCCCAGGGCGAGGGCCTCGGTTTCCCCACCTGGAAAATGGGCACGTGGTCCCCGGAGAGAAGGCAGGCTGGCTGGACAGGGCTCTGGTTGGAACTCCCGCTGCGACTTGGTCTTGCGCTTGGTTTGGGACCTGAGACTGTGACCTCGTCTGTTAGGGACATCCGTGCTCAGAGATGGTCTCGGGTAGCTGCGGGTCCAACCTGGACTGGATGAGGCACCTGAATTGCAGACAGTGACAGTCCCAGGGAAAAATAGCAGTGAGCTTCTATCTGTCACCTTTACCTAGCTTCTACACCTGGACCCGGCACAGAGCAGACCATCAAGTCCTGTGTTTTATTGAGTGACAAATGTGAGTCCCACCACGCAACCACATCTTCTGCCAGCTCTGAGGCCACTTGAATACCTCCCCAATATGGGCAGCTCACTTCCACCAGGGCTGGCTGGGCTCCCCCAGCCCCAGAGTCACTCTGTGATTCACCAGCTGAGACCCTCCACCTCTTTGCCTCAGGGACACACACTAGTGGGGCATGGTGAAATGCTTGGAGTCCCAGGTCCAGGCAGGGGCAGGGATAGCTGATCATTTCCACCGTCTCTGGTGAGATGCTGGGGTAGGACCTTCCTCATCAGCTTGCAAATAGCAGTGTCGCCAGGAGGTTCAGGAGCTAGAAAGTGGAGCTTTGGAGTTGGGGGCCAAGGGAGGAGAGGGGATTGAGAGAGATGGGTTCAAACCACCAGTGTGATCATTTACAAAGAAACAAACCTTAATAATTAACTCTGAGCTCTCTGGGGCGAAGGAGGATGCCAAGCAGGCCGGGAGGTCAAGCCTGCCAGGTCCACCTTGCACGTGGGAAACTGAGGCCTGGAGAGGGGAGAGGCTCCTCTACACGCTGCTGCTTCAGAGTGGGGGCTGGGGTGGGAATAGAACAGGGCAGCCCAATCCCCACACAGGGCAGCTGCCAGGCAGTGGGGAGGAATGTACACAGGGCTTCGCTCCCTGAAGGAAAGCCTGTCTGTCAGTACTGACTGAGAGACCAGGGGTTATGGAGCAGTGATGGTGACTTGCTCTTCTCCAAGGTCACGGCCAAGGGGCAGGAGTCCTCAGCATCAGCATCACTGGCCCAACTCCTTGAAACTCACCTGGCCAGCCTCACTAGGAGCACTCAGGGACTTTACACACCAGATAGCCAGTTATAAAAACAAGACATGGTCACCTTACTTTACAGTTGGTGCAGTGTAGCCCTGACTTGCCACCAACCCAGGAGAGCTCCTGATAGCCTGAGAAGAGAGATTCTCACTCCACTTTATGGAAAAGGACCTTGAGAGGCTGTGTGTCTGAGGTCCCCAAACCCAAGTCCAGCAGAATCTCCAGTGTAGCACAGCCAGCAGGAGCATGGCCTCAAAAAGACAGACAATACCAAGTGTGGAGAAGCTGCAGAGAAACCAGAACCCAGGACATTGCTGCTGAGCGGGAAATGGTACAGCCACCCTGGAAAACAGCTGAGCTGTAGTGCAAAACACAGAGTGACCAAACACCCAAAAATTCTACTGCTAGGAATGAACTTAACCTAGAGACTTGAAACTTACGTTCACATAAAACCTCATAGCCAGGCACCAGTGACTCATGCCTATAAATCCAGAGGACAGTGGTTCCAGGCCAGCTGAGGCAAATGGTTCAAGTGGTAGAGCACCTGCTTTGCAAGCACGAAGCCCTGAATTCAAACCCCAGTCCAATCAAAAAACAAAAAAACCAAAATATTGTAGCAGAATAACCTCCAAGTGGGAATGACCTAAATGCTGAGTGAATACATAAAATGTGGCATATCTGTACAATGGAATATTATTTGGCAATAAAAAAGGGATGGCATTGGACTGGGAGTGTAGCTCAGTGAGATTGCTTGCCTAGCATGCATGAAGCCATGGGTTCCCACCCCCTGGGAATGATAAACTGATTCACGATGAACAAACCTCAAAGAAGTGAAAAAAATTAACAAAAAGGCCATATATTGTATGATTTCCTTTACAGGAAATGTCCAAAAGAAGCAAATGCACAGAAACAGAAAGTAGGTTATTGATGGGCAGAGGCTAGAGAGAAGGGAAGATTTGGGGACCAGGAATGATGTTGACTAAGGGCCCTGGGGTTTCTTTTTAGGGTGATTACAATGTTCTAAAATTGTGGTTAAGATCGCTCCTATCAGTGAATAGACTAAAAATCATCAAATAATCACATCAAGCGGGTGAATTGTACAGTGCGCGAATATGTCGATAAGGCTGTGATAAAAAATTGAGAAGAGCATGGTCTCTGGGGCCAAAAAGTTCAGGGTGTGGCTCTGCCATACTTCCAAACTGTGTGACCTTGGACAGATAACCCTGCCCCTGAGTCTCCCTTCCCTCATCTGTAAAATGGGGTAGTAAGCTCTCCTACCTGACCGGATTTGGAAGAATTAAACACAGTAGTGCTTATGCGGGCTGGGCAGAGCCCGAACATAGTAACCGTTCAGTAAATACAGCCATGTGCCAGACTCAGAAATTCACCGTCAGGCAATTTTGTCATTGTGCAGATACCAAGTGTGCTTACACAGACTAAAATGGTTATGGTGTCACTAGGCAGTATAATCATTGGGACCACCATATGTATATTGTTGACCAAAATGTTATTATGGACTTTTTTCACAATGACACCACACTATGCCCCCCAAAACACATCCTCTTCTACCCAGGTGCTCCCAAGTTTACCCAATGCTATTCCTGTCCGCATTTCACAGATGAGAACTGCTGAGTCAAGCACACACTCCCTAGGCAGAAACTGCCTTCCTCTCCCTCTGACACCCTTGCTGCCCCACCCGACCTCTGCCCCTTTCTCTCTCCCTGGCATCCATCAGCCCAGAGAAAGGCTCAAGCTCCCGAATAAGGTCATTGGTTAGCACACAGGTCCCTGGGTTATGGATGCAGCCAGAGTCACCCCAGGGGGCTTGGAGTGCTTCCCTGGGTTATGGATGCAGCCAGAGTCACCACATGGGGCTGGATTCCTGCAGAACCAATCCTCTTAGCCCCTTGAACACAGCTCTCACACCTTCCTTCCCATTGTGACAGGTCCTCAGCAGCTGCTTCTGCTAAAAAGCACTGACTCCTGACTGGGGCCCACAAGCTAACTGGAAGCAGGGGAAAAGCCTGGCCTCCCTGCCTCCATTTTACATTTGTCTTTGCTCTGAGCAGCCACCTTGGGTTCTAGGACGGGCAGGACTAATGGATAAACATCTTGTGACAAGAGTCGAAGCTGTCCTCCAGCCACAGTCCACCTGACCAATCCAACTCTGAGATAATGATCAACCGGACTCCACCTCTGGCCACCTCTGAGCCCCAGTCTGCATCTGTACCCCTTCTCCTCTGTACCCCAGTTCTTCCTCTACTTAGACTTAAAGCTGACGATTGTACAAAGAGGGCGGATGTGCTTGCTCTGCCTTTTCCCACAGGTCACATAATAAAACTCCTTTTCTGCCTTTTACCACTATTCTTCCCTTTAGTTGATGTAGTGGGGCAAGTGGCTGGACCTGACATGTTGGGATCCCCAGAGTTGGGGTTACACCACCACTCTGAGAAAGAAAGGGTTTCCTCCTGTCCATTTTGCAGATGGACACATGAAGGATTCACACGATAAAAGCCCTTTGTCCTAAGACGTGCTACCAGTGGTACACTCAGGATTTGAACCCCGGATTGTCTGATTCCAAAGGTGTCCTCCAGCCACTATAGCAACTACTCGCCACCATGTAGTGTGCCTCAGTTTCCTCACGGTGCAGGTCAGAGTCCATGCTCTCACCAACCTGGATGAGATCAGGGAGGAGGCTGGAGGTGAGAAATTCTAGTTGCCTTTTCTGCTTTCTCCAGTCAATGCCACAGAAAAAGGCTCCAATCAGGAGGAGAAGGAAAAACAGAGAAGAGGCAATTGGGGGAAAGGGGCTGGGGAAGTACTAGGACCGGCATGCATGCATTTATGCAGCACTTGCTGTTTGCCAGGTGCCGTGTAGGGCTTTGTCCTCATTTTCCTCCATTGGAGGAAAGAATGGATGCCCAGAGAGGTGAAGGCACCTGCCCAGGGTTACACAGCTGAGAAGGGGCAGGTCAGATGGACTGCCTGACTGAGAGAACAGCAGGCTCCTCATGAAGTCACCCCCACCCCCCTTTCCCAAGAAGCCATGGAGACAGGGTACAATGAGTTGGTTTGTATACCTTGGTCCTGCAGAGAGCTGGCCTCTGTTCCAGAGACTGGAGGCCCCACCCTGCTGAGGACCCACCTTCAATGAGGCTCTTCTGGAATTCTCCCTGGGGCAGAAACCTGAGGCCAGGTAGGAGGGGGAAGCCTTTTCCTCGGGTGACCGTTGCCATGGACACAGCCACTCTCAGGGCTTAGCCACTGGCTGTGATTTTGTTCCTCTGGGCAGCGGGCCTGGTCTGTGGGTGTGGCCAAGCCACAGCTGCCCCCCAACCCCGCCCCCGCCGTGTCCCAGCACTTCAAAGCTGGTCTCCATTAGGAGGTTCTGCCACAGGAGGGTTTCTGGGCCCTGACCCTCCGGGATCGGAGGACTTGAGGGCTTCCTGACTGTGACCTTGAGTGGGCTGCGGGAGTCCTCGGAGGCCTGTGAGTGCGTGGAGTTGGGAGCCTCCTTTCAGGAGACTCTTTCACAGAGGCAGGGACACCTCCCTGCTCTAACTCTGCGCTGTGGCAGTACAGCAGCAGGCAGGTGGTGAAGGCTCCCTTCCCAGCTGGAAGAGGCTGGTTGGGATGCAGAGGCACAGTCTTTTCAGAGTCCACGAAAAAGATTTCTGGCTAGCAGCTTTGTAAACAGTGAATTGGTTTTGTCATCTTGTGCTCACAAGAGCTGATGGCTTCCTTCCTCTTAAAACGAAAGCCAGACTCCCCCTAACCTCAGCACCCCTATGCTTCATCCCTTCTTGTTCTCTGAGTTCTTGCTACACTCTGTGTCCTTCAGTGTGATTCAGTGGTGAGCACTTGCCTAGCATGTACAAGGCCCTCAGCAAATCAAGGAAAAAAAAAAAAACCCCACTACCTCAGGGCCTTTGCACTAGCTGTTGCCACTCTCTTTCTCTAACCTGTTCTTTGTCCCCCCTCAGATCTCTACTCAGATGTCACCTTCTCATATGCTCCTTCCTGCCGTCTCCTAACATCACACTGCCCGGTCTGCTCCCTTCACTGCTCGCTTTGCTGTCTGGATTCATCCACTGGACCCTGCGAGAGTGGGAGCCTTACATGTCTTCTTGCAGGATCCCCTAAGCCTAACTCAGGGTCTTGCACACAGTAGATGCTCAGCAAATGGGCTGAAGGACTGTGCCTTCCAGTCATCTCAGTCCAGGTGCTGGTTAAGGGTCAACTATCATCTAGCTGCCTGTATCCACCCTCTGAGGCACCAGGGCTGTGCTCCTGCTTTGCATGAGGGGTCCCATTCCAGGTCAGGGTTGATTTCACTGGATTAGAAATACACGCCAGGGGCAGCTTGTAGTGATTACAAGTGTCCACTGTAGCTTGTCAGAGCCTTTGAATCATCCTTTTTTTTTTTTTTTTTTTTTTCAGTACTGGGGTTTGAACTCAGGGCCTACACCTTGAGCCACTCCACCAGCTCTTTTTTGTGAAGGGCTTTTTTGAGATAGGGCTTTATGAACTATTTGCCCATGCTAGCTTCCTCCACATCTGCCTCCTGAGTAGGTAAGTGCGAGCCACCAGCTCCCAGCTGAACCATCTAATTTTTAAGACAAAGAAACTGAGGTCCAGAGAGGAGAGGTGACTTATCCAGAGTCACACAGCCAAGGAACAGCAACCAGAATCCTGGATGTTTTCTGGGCTGTTGACATAGGGCCTGCACAACCCTGGGGCTGGGTTATGCCTTCAGGAGCCCCTGCCAGGCAGCAGCATCATAGTAACTAACAATATTAATAAATCCGATTATTGAACATCTTCCAGATGTTAGGCATTTTACGTACATAAGGTACAGACGTTCCTGTCTCATTTTACAGATGGGGAAACTGAGGCTCAGACAGGTGAATTGACTTGCTCTGGATCACACAGCTATAAAGTCACAGAACCTGAACTTGCATACAAAAACCCTTAGGTGGTGGTGGTAACGGGAAGAAGTGGCAATAGTAGTGAAAGTGACGGGACCCATGACACTGAGCCTGGGCTGAAGTCAACTTCATAGCACCCGCGAGGGGTCGTCAGACTGTCAGGTGTTCATGCGGGTCGGGACGTTCCTCACTTAGCGCTGGGAGCAAAGCCGGAGCGCGGGACCCACCCCGCCCTCCCACTATGGGCGGGGCCTCCCGGCTCTGCCCTGGCTGCTCAGTATGGACAGCGCCACCTACCGGCCCCCGCGGGAACGGCAGGCGCTCAGTGCGCAGGCGCAGGGCTGGTAGGCGCGCAGCCGGAAGCCGAGCTCCGGCTTTAGTAAAGCAGCGGAGTCCACAAACCAACCTGCAAAGCCCGCGGGCGCTGTCCCTCTTCGGTTCTTCTATAACCGCCTGCGAACCACGACAACTAGATCATTGGGCGATCGCGCAGCTAAGCGCCTGCCTGCGCGGTTCCATTGGCTGGGTGAGGTCGGATCATTGTATGGACCAGGAATCTGAGACTCGGAGAGGAGAAGTGACTGGGCCAAAGCCACTGCGCTAACTGCATACTCAATCGCCTCGCCGTCTCCGCCCACCAGCCCATCACAGAAAGATGCTGGTGCAGTTTTATTTAACATCTACTTGGGTAGCCTCCGCTTCCAGCACCCCTCCAATTGCTTTAAAACACTGTGGTGACATTTAATGCAAGCCTTTCGGTAACGCTGTGAGATGGGTGCTAGCAAGACCTCCGTGCTTCAGATAAGGCAAACATGCTCTGAAGGGTGACTGAGCTTTCTCGGTCTATAATACAGATGCATTATAATGGGCTTGAAATAGTGGCTTAGGGGCGCAGTGCATCTTAATTGAATGAATCAACAAGCGAATAAATGCGTCAGTTTTGGCCAAACTTTGGGGCTAATTGGGTATCTCTGCAGTATGGTGTTATCCTGGGGAAGCCCTAGTGAGAGGTGTGCAGGATCACGAGGCAGAGAGTCACATCCCTGGGGGATCAGTTTCCTCATCTAGGTGGGGCTCCTGAGCTCACATATGCCTCAGGTGCTTTTGCCAGGCCTGACCAGTGCTCAGTGAGTGTTCTTTCTTCCCTGTCCCACGCAGAACTCAATCCCACAGATGTACTGCTGGCTTTGACCCTAGGCTCCAAACTCCACATGTTGGCAGGGTCCTAGCAGGTGCTGGGAGAGAAGGCTGGCTCTGGGAAATTTCTTCCTCTAGAAAAGCGCTCCTGGTCACATTGTCGCATGTTAAAGACAGGAAGAAAAGAAGGCAAGGGACAAAATTATTTTAATTTGCTGGCCCAATTTTGTATTTTCAGAAAACCCAAAGGGAAAAACCCTAAAAAGCATTTAGGACTCAGGAAAAGCGGTAGCATCCCGAGTATCAATAATATCAGATGGAATTGGACACACAAAAGGCTTAGTTCAAGCTTCTTCCCCTTGGTAATGCCAGAGGGAATCTTCCATATTGGGTATCTGACTGGATTTGTGCACAAGACCCCTGAAGGTGTTCCATAATTTTCAGGGTCAAGTTCAAATACTATAGTAGCACACACACAGTCACCAGATCTTTGCCTTGGAGTGTCCCCTTTCCTGCCATTCTCCACCTTTCACTGAGGTTCAGTGCAAGCTCTGACTCCTAAGGGGTACCTTGGACAGGGCCCCTCCCCTGAAGCCACAGACTCCCTTTGGGCACCAACCACTCTGTATCACCACTATTGCCTCCCTGGTCCACCTTGTCCACTAGAGTCTGAAAGAAAATATTATTCCCCTCTCCATTTAACTCTACCATCTGAAAAAAAGCATCAGCCATTGGCCATAGGGAAGCAACAGGGATGGGTGGGGACTGAGGCAAAGTGAAGAACACACTCCCCTTCCCCCAACTCCTGCCAGGTAGCCTGGTTTTTCAAAAGGTGGAAATCCAAGATTTTTTTGTGTGTGAATTTTCCCAGTTTCTCCATGTGGCAACCAGCTTTTTTTTTTTTTTTTTCCAAGTCATGGAGGGTAGAAAATAGGTCTTGTCAGGATTTGGTATAAGGTCCCCAGTTGTAACTTCTGATACAGAAAATAAGTAAAGGAATCAAGAACCAAAGATGCACACAGATGTGATTCCAAAATAGAGATTTATTTATTAAGGATTATTTAATTTCTACATAAAAATCACCATTTGTTCCTCATTGGGTTTTTTTTTTTTTTAAACACACATTAATTCTTTTGGGGTTGCTTTGTTTGCCCCAGTACTTTAAAAAACAGCTCTTTTTAGCGCCAGAAAGAGCAGTTAAGGCAGTGAAGCGGTTTCTTGGGTCTCTGCAGCTGGAGAAATTCCCCCTCCAGAGAATTCCTGTTTCTTCGGTAGCTTCTTAGGTTGGAAAGGTTGTCCCTGAAGAAAATAATTATGTAGAAGAATGCAAATACAGTCATGAATGGCCAATTGTCTGTGCCTGGTCAATAGCTTGAAAAGGCCTGCTGGTGGGTTTTAGCTATAAAAACCTATCTGGCAAGACAGTCGGAGAGAGCAGGTCTCTACTGGCTGTGCTGTGAGGCTGGGCTGCTCAAACCACTCGAGAACACACACTAGTCTGCCTTTTTAAGAACGCCACTGTAGAGACCCTGCATAACTTCCAATTATAAACTGTTCGTGGTCCTTAAAATATGCAACACATCATCCAGCGAGGTCCTCATAAGGAGGTGTGCTTCACTGCAGAGTGGGGCACACTGGTTCCCCAGCCAGGCTCTTGGTGGGAGGAGCAAACAAAACCAAAACCCTAGGACCTGATTTATTAGCAATGTTAATTGGTTTTTATCACACTGAAATGCAGGTGTACAGTCGATCTGTGCTGTTGTGAAATTTTGAAGGAGATTTGGTGCTCTACCACTTGAGCCACACCTTCAGTCCTTGAAGGAGATTTGGAAGGAGGATCAGTATTTATTGCTCCATTAGGATAGGCTCAAAAAATTACTTTTAAAAACCTGGGGCCTCCCCCTGTAGGTCTGGCTGGACTGTGGGCCTCTCCGGGGGACCGGCTGGCTTGATTCACAGTGATTCGGGGTTGTTTGTCCCTGCGAGTGGCCAGGTGTACAGAGCCTACACCTTGTAGTTGAGCTCAGCGTTCATCTTGGTGTACATCTCATAGATGACATCGATGGTGGCAGTGTAGTTGAGTAGGAAGAGGCGGATCTTCTCCAGGCACTCCTCCTCCGTTACGTTCTGCCCTTTGGAGAGCGCTTTCAGGAAGTCAGACTTGTAGGGCGCTGCATATAGTGCTGCCTTGAGATAGACAAGAGAGGAAGTAGATACAGCCTTAGCAGGGGGGGGAGACCAGGCCAGCACACTGGGGACCTGGGGACTTTCCTTAGATCTGCACTGGGCAGGGGCTTTGCTAGTCACGATTTTTGAAGGGAAAAAAAGAAAAAGGAAAAAGAAGCTGTGTTTCCCTTTCTACTCCTGTGAGGGACAGCAGGAAGGACACCAGCAGGGGGACAGACAAACCTGTGTGAGGCTCCAGCTTATGTCACCAACTAGCACTGAGCCTGGAGCAAGTCACATGGCCTCCCTGAGCCTTATTTTCCTTGTCTGTAAAATGGGGGTAATAATGGCAGCCACCTAATTAAGTTGCTTTGTGAAGATTAGGGAGGTTGTGCAATGTGCTCAGCATGGCCCTGGGCACACAGTAGGTGCTTGGCATAGGTGAGCCTCTTCTCTTAGGTTCCGTGATGTGGAAAGGTGAACTCTGCTTTGGAAGTCTGCTTTCTAAGGGCAGAGAGCTGCTAATCTACGCTATGGTCTTTCTTTTGTCATTAGGGGGCGACACTTCCCCAAATTTCAGGACCTCCCAGATATCTGAAAAGTGCAGAGTCAGAAAAGCACAGAATTTCAGAGCCAGAGGAAAAGACAGAATTGGGTAACAATTCTGTTACCAGGACATTTGACAGGACAGGGAAAGTCTTAAACAGTGTTATTACTAGACAGAGTAACAATGGGCTGGGTGCTGGTGGCTCATGCCTGTAATCCTAGTTACTCGGGAGGCAGAGATTCAGGAGGATCGTGGATCAAAGCCAGCCCAGGCAGATAGTTTGAGAGACCCTATCTTGCAAATACCCAACACAAAACGAGGTTGGTGGAGTGGCTCAAGTGGTAGAGCAACTTCCTCACAAGTGGGAGACTCTGAATTCAAACCCCGGGACCACCCTTTCCCCAAAAAAAACAACAGCAATGGCTTTGACTTACATACCAAGTGCCAAGCACTTTCTGTAGGTGACTCATTTAATTTCCACAGCAATCCTTTGAGCTGGGGCCTGTTCCATACACATTTGAAAGATGGGGTGGGAGGCTGAGGGAGGAATACTCCCAGCCCTTTTTTTTTTTTTTTTTTTTTTTTTGGTGGGACGAGAGTTTGAATTCAGGGCTTCGTGCTTGCTTGCAAAGCAGGCACTCCACTACTTGAGCCACACCTCCTCATTTTTTACTTTTGAGACAGGGTCTTGCTATGTGGCCCAGGCTGGGCCCAAACTCCTGAACTTAATCCTCCTGCCTCAGACTCCAGAGTAGCTGGGATTACAGGCACACACCACGGCACCCACCCCAGCTTCCTCTTTCATACTGTGGACCTTGTCTCCATCTGTGAAATGGTGAAACTAGCACCCACCTCGCAGGGCACTGGTGCAGATTATGATTCATGGCCTGGCATGCGGATGCTATCATTACTGAGGGGCAGTTGCAACGCCTGCGTAAGAGGAAACATACTGCAGGGAGGGTAGGTGCTCAAGGTGACCCCACCCCACACAGGCCTGTCGCAACCATGCCAGCACAGATGGCTCAGATGTGGCTATGCTTCCCACCCTGATGACCAGCGCTTCCTGGAACCAGCCTGGCTCCTAACCCTGCCTGTTCTTACCCTGGGACTTGTGGTGATAAGACCAGCCGTCACGTCCTGGTTCTCAAGGCAGTGAGAGCAGGCAGGCAGTGGGAGCGGCAGCACTGACTGGGCAAGCCCATGCTGAGTGGGACAGGGGTGATGAGAGGCATGTGGCTGGCAACAGCATGCAGTGTACCCTGAGGGTCTTTTGCCATCTGCCCAGTGGGCATCTCAGCCTGGTGGCCCTAGGGACGCTCAGCTAACTAGGCTGGTGCTAAAACCCCATTTCTAAAAGCCTGCTCAATATCACCCCAACAGAGGTCACTAAAAATCCCACAGGCCAGAGTCTTTTCAACAGATGTCTCCATTGGGACAAGGGCCCTTCTTCCTTTCTGTCCGGTGTGAGAATCCAGGCTGAATCTGAGGGGCCAATGAGGCCAGTCACAGGCAACCTACAGTCCCCAAAGGCTTTTGCCATGGTTTCTCTCACAGCCCCAGGTAGGCCTCACAGACTGAGGCACCTATCGAGCAGCAGCGGCACCACCACTGATGGACAGGTGAGCCCTTCTGAGCCCAGGGTAGACACGGCTCTAAGAAGCCACAGCCAGGAAGTGGCAGAGCGGGAGCAAGGTGACCTCCTGGCCTTGTAGGGGGCTTACCTGGAATATCTTCTGCACGATCCAGCCATGGTACTTCTTGAGGGCCATCTCGTAGGCCTTGGTGGCATTGACACGGATGAGGTTGGGGTGGTTCTCATCCCGCTCTCCATCACAGATGCTCTGGAGGAAGACCTGGATGAAGCGCAGGCCTCTATACCAGAGAGAAGATGGCCTCTTAGGAGCCACAAGCCACACACCCATCGTGGGGACCCTGGTGCACACTGAACTAAACACAGCTATTAGCTGGGAATGAGTTCACAAAGGGCAGTGTTATCCCTGAGCGGCACCTCCCAGGCCTTCTGCTCAGGAACAGAAAGGTCCCCTGCCCATCTGGACATCTCCTGAGCGCCTTCTCCCCACCGTGCCTGCTGTTGGGTATAAGATCCACGAGGTCAAGGCTGGCCTGGCCAATTGTGTGTCCCCATGGTCTCTCATAGGCTAACGCGTGGCCAGCAGCCACCAGTGCCTGAGGCATGAAGCCACAGTACTGGCTCTCAAAGGGCTCGCAGGCCAGGGACACAGCAAGCACACTGACAGGCCTTCCTGACTTTTGCCCAGGCTTACGGTCTCCACCCTGACACCAAAGGATCCTTCTAAATCTGCCACACTGGCCTTCTGCTGAGACCACATGACAGCCCCCTTCCCCCAGCATGGCATGCATGCTCCCGTGCCACTTGCCCCCTCCTCAAGTGCTCAAGGGTTCAGGGTCTGTAAGAAGCCCAAGTAGAAAATGTGATCAGTGCCAGCCCTTTGGTACACAGCGTCTTGGGTCCTGCTCCCCTCAACCCTATGCAACCAGGCTGGGCACCACCAGCCCAGCCCAGAGGAACTTAGAGGATCATCCCAAAGACTCTCACCTAGCTCTCACCCCCTCCTATGCCCAGCTGGCCTTCTGTCTTTACTGCCCCTCACCAACTCCTCACTCTTAAGTTGAGGCAAGTCTTCCATGCTTGGAGCAGAGCCCAAGAGCCTCAGGGATCAGTCTGGGGCATGGTGTTAACAACTGGGTCAGAAGCCTCTTGGAGCCTGATCCTCCTCTCCCATCTCCCACAGTCCTCCTCCATCTGCAGCCAGGATGATTCTCCTCAAACCTCCATTGGCTCATGGTTAAACCAGCTTTCTGTCCTAGCAGCTCCCCAGGAACCTGTTTAGGCTGACGTTCCTCCTCTTCCAATCATGCCATCTCTCCCTGCTCCTGCCTCACACTTGCAGCAGACCTGTGGGAAGCCATGGGTGCTGAGCCTCTTCTCTCCCACCTCTGTGAGGCCCGATGCCTTCATCTGCCTGGACTCTCCTGATCTGTCCTGGAGACCTGGCCTGGGTGCTACCTCCAGGCAGCCTTCCCCATCTGCTTCTGTTCCAAGGTCTGCCCATATGTCTGATTCCTTCCCCAAACCGTGACACAGCAGGAGAGGCCACTGAACCGGGCCAGGTTCCACGTAGCACCCCACATGCCCACCCGTGCATGACACATTGCAGATGCTCCTCACACCCTCCACCTGCGGGCAATCACAGAGCCCAGCATCCACCTTTCCAGTCACCAGCCCAGCCCGTGTGTGATTTGGGCATGAACAATCTAACAATCAGAATGTCACCACCTGTCTTGATCTTCCCAAGAAACCCATGGAACCTGCTGGGTGGATGGCTCAAGTCTTGCTGACAGAAAAAGGCAGGCAGCTTGGCAAGGACAAGTGCTGATGCATGCCATGAGGGTGTTAATTACAGCCCGCTGCGTGGACACCCACTGGCCTCACCCTCTTGGAGCAACTCTCCTTGATCCATTTCTCCAAAGTTGTATGTGTTGAGCCAGGGGGTTGAAGTGGACAAGGGGTGAGACAGGACGAGCTGCCCTTCCTGGTCCTGGCCTCCCTGGAGGAACACCTGTGGGGTGGGAAATGGTCCCTGGCTTCTTAGCAGTTTGCCGACATTACCTGACTAGAGGAGAATTCTGGAGCCGGTAGAGAACCAAGTGGATTCAAAGCAACATCTCATTCCCAGCCCAAAGGGAATTTGCACATGTGTGCAAATTTGACAGAGTGCCTTCTCCTCAAGATGCTGTATTTCTGTCAAGACAAATGTGTCTTGTGTGTAATGTGACTAGCTCTAAACAGGACACCTCTGTGCAGCACACAACCTGCACAACTGTGCTCAGATGAGCTGGGCACGTGATTTGGCCTCGAGAAGCCTGTAACGCCTCCTCTGAGATGGGGAAAGTCACCACACTTGACTCACAGCCTGGGAAACTGGATGGAGTGCATGCAGAGCTTAACACAAGGCCTTGGACGGAGAACACACTTGCTTGCTCTGCCTTCGTTGGACTGGAGCAAGGAAGCGTCATCATCAGGCCGACTCTGACCCTTGGGAGGTTTTTCTTGGCTGTTATTGGCAGGGTTTGTGTCCCTCCTCTGCAGTGCAGGGTCTCCAGGCTTAGCCCCCTGACTCCATCACCTTTTCAGCCACATCAGTGCCAGTGTAGCTCCTACTCTGGGCCATTCTCCTCCGTACATTTCCTTCTCCACCTCCAGAATGTTCTGCAGGGTCCGGAACTTGACCGGGTTGGTGTCATACACGGCTTTGATTTTCTGAAATGGAGCACAGGGAGTTCCTGCATAGGAAAGGCTGCCCCACAGACAGCAGCCTGGCACGCTGGGAGGAGGAATACCCCACTGGCACCTCTGACTTCCTGTCTGCCAGGAAAAGTAGGGACAAGACTAATCCTAACAGAAAACCTACTCAAGTATTCACATTTATCCAGTGCCACGGCATACCAAGTGCTTTACAGACGCTGTCTTGTATGGTCCTCATGGCAACCCTATTTCTCTGTTGTTACTCAGTCTACTGATGAGGGTCCTGAGGCTCAGAGAGGGGCGGGGATGTGCCCCAGACCACAGCTGACCCAGGTGGGAGAGGGCCCCAGTCCAGCTGGCTCCAGAGGCCATGGTCTCTAGGTGCTATTGACACTGCCGGGGACACCAAGGCCCCAAAGTTGCACTTTGGGTGACTGGACATAGGTTCTTGGGGGGTTCAAAGACAGCCAGGCACAAAGGCCTCTGAACTGGTGCCAGCATGGCCTGAGTGTAAATCCCAGCTCAGCCACTTTATCGTTGTGTGACCTCAGCCCCCTCATCTTTGAGAAGAGGATAATGGCAGAAATAGCCTCAAAGGGCCACTGGCTGAAGAAACGAGTCCGCAGCCCTCCACACTTAGAACAAATGGGAAAGTGGAAAGAGCCAGGCCAGTGCCACCTGTGGACTTCGCAGTTTACTTATGTTGTGGAGGTGGGTGACAGAACCAGATGTCCCGTCAGGCCAAGATGAGAAGCCACGATTGCAAAGAAGAGGTGGAGCTGGGCCATGAGTCTTTTCTGTCTCCTCCTCCTTCCTTGGGTTGCGGAGCTGCAGCTAAAGGCAGATTCAGACCCCGATGTGTGTACTGAGTACGTACCGTGATGTTGCCACTTATGTCTGCCTTGATGGGTGTAAACACTGGGGAGCCAAGGCAATCTGGGGACAAAATAAGAAAGGAGATTTAGATTCCCAACAAGAGTGATATTCAGGACCATGATGGGCCACAGAGGACTGGGGACCTAGGGGAGATCACTCAGTGTGTTTAGGGGCAGCCAGAGTTGTTTACAGGTGCTACATGTGAATAAGTAAATTTGGGGAGTGTGGAGCTCCAGGTGAAACCAAGCTCTAACTTTAGATTTTAACAGAGGCTTTAAATGCAAATGAAATATCTAAGAGACAAACCCTTTTGTCTATACTGCTTTCTCTATACAGTGTAGCACTCCAAGAAAACTTTCTGCAATGGCAGAAATGTTCTCTACCTTCTCATGTGATACCCACATGAACTTGGGTTTGACTCCCAGCTCTGTACACACTGGCAGGATGGGCTTGGGCACATCCCTTCAGCTTGAGCTTCACGTTAACCCACCACAGGGGTGTGACAAGCCTGACTTGTCACAGTACAGTTCTAAGACATATTCTGTTCATCTCTGGAATGGCTGTGTTCTTACATGGAGGCACTTTTCCTTTCTTAGTGAGCCACGATATAATGGAGGATGGTACAAGAGGTGACACCTTGAGCTGATGAAATGTAGACCTAGAAAGTGCCTGGCCATGGCGTGCCTGGAACTCTGGGCTCCACATGAAATGTGAGGAGTCTGCTGCCTGTCTCACCCCTTCCTTCCGTCTTGGCAGGCTGCCACAGGAACACTGAGTGGGGCCTGAGGATGGCAGTGGCATTGCCCTCCACCTCTCACTGTCCTCTGTGCTGAGCCTAGAAATGGGCTTGCTAAGCCTGATGCAGAGTCCCAGGGCCTCACAGAATCTCGGGGGTAAGGTGCACAAGGATTCATTGTAATTCTTTTAACTTTGCTGAATGTTTGAAGTTTTTCGTAGACAATTCTGGAAAAAAATGTTAGGTGTTTTTGGCTTCCCTTCTGCTTTTTCCTCCAAGTTCATCTCACTATGTCAGCCTGTCATATGGAATGCTGGGTTTACTGGCTATCTTTCCCACCAGAGTTGACTTCTAAGATAGCAGGGACCAATGGCCGTGGTTCTCTGCTATGCCAACATCCACCTCAGTCCAAGGCCCTTGGGAGCCTAAATGACATCTATGGAGTGAATGAGTGAGCAGCAGACTTGGGGGAATGTAGGCTCTATCAGTGCACTGTCCTGGCAGGCTCCTTTTCTCCACCCTTCCAACCAAGATGGCACAAGATACAAGAAGGGACTCGGGCCTTCCTGTAAAATCAGAATGCCTCATGCAGGGCTGGGGAGAGGCAGGCTGTGCTGCCTGGAGTGCTGGCCTTGATGGTCATGACTACTGTGTGATCAGCCACAGTCTTCAAAGGGAGAAGATTCAAACCCAGGGCTTGATGACAGTTTGGGCAGCCTGTGCAGGTGGTTTGTCAGCTTTTCTCAAGGACTTAGGTTATTCCACGTGCATTTTAAAGAGGTGGAGAAATGCTGCTCGCTTCCTTGGCTCTGGAACAGACCTGGTGCAGTTCTGAGGGGGCCTGCCCTGCTGGCAGGAGAAAGGCCTTTTGTTTCTGGTTCTCCTGACAGTGTGCTATGAGGGTCACGCGGATGCCCTGGTCAGCAGGCGCTGGGCCCAACAGCAGCCGTTGTTGTGTGCTGTGGCTGCTGTATTGGCCAGAGCTTCTGCTCCACTGCAGGGGGAGAGAGCAGAGGCTGAAGGGTGCTCTGAGGCTGGGGCCTGCAGAAGCTGAGAGGGTGACATAGCCCCCAGCATCTACCTCTGTGCCACAGACAGCAGAGCTGCAGGCAGGAAAAGCGCTTCTGTGTGCAACTCTGAACTGTACGTGTACACACCATAGTGAGTCTGGGAGCATCTGGAAGCAGGCTGCCTGTAATTAGTGGGAGAGACCCAGTGCTTGAGCCAGTCAGTCCTGGGTTTGACTCTAAGCTCCTTTGGTCAAGTGACTTAACCACTCTGGGCTTATGCCCTTCACTTCTATTGCCCACAGGTGCTCTGACTGTGGGCAGGCCCTGGCCTGCCACCCACCAAAGGCCTTATGTCTGTCTTTGGGGCGGTCCAAGGACACCAAGCACAGAAAAGCCATGGGACTTGCCCAGAGCGGGAACTCAGACACAGTAATAGAGACAAGACTGGCCCCACTTCTTTCTTTCTTTCATCTGTTTGAGTGAACAGGTGGAAAAGAGAACTCTAGTGGGAGGACCAAAGGACAATTTTATTTCCCAAGCACATGGTGGCCCTGGTAATAGTTTAAATTTGTGCTTCCCCTGCTCTAGGCAGAGGATTTGTGTTTCTAGCACCTTACCTTTCCTACAGAATGCAGCTGGCCCCCAAACTACCTTTCTTGTTTTACCAGTTTTGCACTTAACCCAAGTTGTTTTGTTTTAATTGTTGCCAGCAAATAGTTTCTTTAATATGCCAACCAGACCACTCTGCCTGGAGGGAGGGAGGGCACTGGGATAGTTTTCTAGTTCATCATCTAATCTCCAGGGAGAAAAAAAAAATCAGGGTGAGGCATGGGGTGGGAGGAGGGGGCTCACGCCTTTAATCTCAGCTACTCAGGAGACACAGATTGGTAAAATCTCAGTTTGAGATCTTTGCCCAGGCAAATAGTCACTAAGACCCCATCTCAACCAATAAGCTGGGTATGGTGGCATGTACCTGTGGTCTGAGATATGTGGGAGGCATAGGTGGGTGACTCTCATTCAAGGTTGGCTCAGGAAAAAATGCAAGACCTATGTTATTTGAAAAATAACATAAAGCAAAAAGAATAGGGGAGTGGCGCAAGTGATCGAGTGCTTGCTAGCAAGCCCAAATATAATAGATCAAAGGTTATTGTCTCTAACACTAGAGTGCTTACACATCATAAGAAAAAGTAACAGCCCTATACAGCAACAGGTAAGTCACACAAAAAATGAAAAGATGCTTAATCTCAACAACAAAAAGAATAAATTAAAACAGGGAACTATTATCATCTACAAATAATTTTATGAATGTATCAACTTCCTCTAGCACAACCATTCTTGACAAAATTCATCAAAATGTAACACAAATGTCACTGCTTTTGTATAATAAGCCATCTGTAACTCTCTCAAAAGAGCCCATCATCAAAAATATAAGCTGGTGGCTCTCACCTGTAATCCTAGTTCAAAGCCAGCCAGGGCAAATAGTTTGAGACCCTATCTTGAAAAAAATCCATCACAAAAGAGGGCTGGTGAAGTGGCTCAAGGTGTAGAGTGAATCTCATTTGAGGTTGGCTCAGGTAAAAATGCAAGACCTATGTTATCTGCAAAATAACATATCTGAAAAATAAAGTCTACCTACCAAGTGTAAAACTCTGAGTTCAAACCTCAGTACTGCCAAAAAAAAAAAATCCATAAATGTGTGTGTGTGTGTGATATGGGCTGGTGGAGTGGCTCAAGTGGTAGAGTGAGTTGAAACACCAGTATTGCCAAAAATATACACGTACATGAATTATTATTAAGGTATGATTCAGTAATGTCACAGGCCCCCTCCAACCTTCACTATGGGCTCAGGATAGCATTTCTTCAAGGTTTTTTTTTTTTGGTTTGGTTTGGTTTGGTTTTGGAGGTAGTGAGGGTCTATGCTCAGTGCTTCCCTCTTAAGCCATGTCCCCAGTCCTTTTTGCTTTTAGCTTATTATTTAAATAGGGCCTCAAATTTTTGCCCTCAGCTGGCCTTGGACTATGATCGTGATCCTCCTACCTCTGCCTCCTGAGTGCTGGGATTACAGACATGCATTACCATGCCCAGTTTTGTGTGTGTGTGTGTGTGTGTGTGTGTGTGTGTGTGTGTGTACACATTCCCCACTCCCCAAGCGTCTTGATTGGGTGGTGGCTACTTCTTCCTGCCTTGTCTGCGGTGCTCTGATTCTGCTAGATACTTAGAAAACAAAGAGCCAACTGTGTCAGAATGATCTGCAAAACAAAAGAAACTATCAAGGGATTTGTACATACCCTTTGAGACAACTCTGGCTGGACAGAGGCCATTCAGGGCCTTCTGCCTGGGTCTCTGCCACAGTTCAGATGGGTGACACTGCCCAAAAAGCAGAATTTCCCCTGGGCCAGCAGTCACCACATACCACTCAGGAGCAGACTCATTTCCTTTTTCCAGCCTCAACAGACTGGAGAGCACTGGTCATTATGCTCTGAAGATTGCAGAATAGCTGGTCTGCAGCTCAGTGGCAAGTAAGGCTGGGTCCATCTCCAGCACCATAAGAAAAAGAAACAAGACCATGGCACACATCTGGAAATCTCCATCCAAGCTGCCCTACAATGCCTTCATCTTTCACAGCAGGTGGTACTCCTACTGTTGGGCAATAGCCGACTACCCTGCCCTGATCACCCTCTCTCTCCATCTCAGGAATAATTTTCATTCAAGAACAAAATGCAGTTGTGGTGGCACACTTATAACCCCAGCACTCAGGAGGCAGAGCTGGTAGATCATGAGTTTGAGACCAGTCTAGGTTATATAGGGACCATGGAGGGAGGGAGAGAGAGAGGGAGAGGGAGAGGGAGAGAGAAAGAGAGAGAGAGAGATGAAAAAAGGGAGAGAGAGGGAGAGGGAGAGAGAGAGAGAGAGAGAAAGACAGAGATAGAGAGAGAAAGAGAGAGCCAGAGAGAGAGAGAGAGAGAGAGAGAGAGAGAACAAACTAACAAGATGCAGAATGCTTTTGAGATGCACTGCTTCACCTTCAGTCAGTGTGACTCAGGATGGGGACACACCCAGGTAAGCCAACCAACCGGTAATACTTCTTTCCAAAAAGGAGGAGCAGGATGCCTGTGTCATGACACCAGCAGTGCGGAGGTTGCACTGCTGATTCAATTTTTTTCAGAGCTGGATAATAAAGTTCAGTTGTTAAACACACAGGGCAGATTAAACTGTACAGATCCTGAGTTACAAGGATCATAATGAAAGGCTCTCAAATTCCAGGACGGAAATGAATCATTTATCAACCTGGGTTGGGAGCTGTCAGCTCAGGTGGCAATCAGGCCTATTTTGAAGGATTAGAATCCCAAGGTTCTAAACTTAATCCTTCTAAACTTTCCTAAAAGAGGAAAGTTTATCAAAAAATTCAAAATACTGCCTTAAAAAGTCACCCCATTGGAGGTTTAGGGCATGACTCAAGTGGTAGAACACCTGCCTAATGGGCCCTGAGTTCAAACCTTTGTCCACAATTGCCCTCTTTGGCAAAAACCAGCCTTGACCTGAAATTGCAGTTGGGAAAACTAATTCTCTTACTTGCTGTGTACCCTGGAGAAATTAGTTAACTTCTCTGAGCTGCAGTTTCCTTGTTTGTAAAACAAGGGTACTAATGACCACCCCCCCACAGGGTTGCTGTGAGGCTTAAATGAGGCCGTTATAAGTAAATGGCTTAGCAGTTAATGTAACCTAGTAAGTGTTCATTTTATTATTTATGTTTACTACTACACATTATATCATCACCTTTCCCAACAGGCAAAGCTCTTCTTTAGAGAGGAAATGCAATGATCATGACTCCAATGATTAAGAAAACAAAAGAAATGTGGCTCTGGGGTGGGGAAGAGGAAGGAGGAGGAGGAGGAGGAGGAGGAAAGGAAAGGAAATGAAAAGAAAGCAAAGGAGAAAAAGAGGAAGGAAAGAATGCTGGTGAGAAAGAGGTATTGACTAATGGATATGGGTAAAATCAGCAGAAATTTCCCAGTCATAATACTAACTTCAAATGTATTCCAGGCCATTAAAAAAGGGTTCTCAAAAGGGAGTGAAGAAACTCCAGCAACAGCAATGCAGAAAATGAATCACGTGGAGCCTGGGGAAGTATGAGTTGCTGCGAACTGCCAGGATGGGAAGCAGAGGTTTTATAGGACCCTGGAGAGGGCTGATGCACAGTAATGACTTTGAAAAGCTCAGATACAGTTAACACTATAACAATAAAAAAAAAAAGGCTTTGATACAAGAACCACTGTAAGACTGTAACAAAAGGAGGTACCATTCACCTAGGCTATTTTTAAGTGCAACCTAAGAGTAGCACCCATCATTTCCATTCTAATAAGCTCACTGAAAAATGTCCATTGTCAGGCCAGGTGGAACTTCCCACCTGTTCCCTCCTCACCAAACATAGCTGCACAGGGCCTGCTCTGTCTGTGGGGCTGCTCTCCCCTGTCACAGGGCTGGACCTGCTTCAAAGCCTAGGGCCACCTTGTCAAATACCTTCTCTGAACCTCAGATCTCCTCTTCAGTAAAATGGTGCCAATTCATTAAGGGCTCCATGAGGATTAGAAATGAGTTACCATCTAATTCAATGCTTGATCCTGAGAGCCACTCAAAAGAAGAGTTATGTTAGCTACAATGGGCTGTACATTACATTTTACAAAGCCCTTCATCACACATTCTATCTGTTCCCTTTTAATTAGACATTGGTTGGCCACCTGCGCTCTGCTAAGCTTGTTGCTGGGTCCTGGGACAGCCTGACTTCTGCCCCTGAGGTATTCCTGGTGGATCATGGTTCCTCTAAGCAGTCACGATTCTTGCCCACAGTCAAGGAATTAGAGGCAGTTGATGAGGCAAGGTGAGCTAAGCAGCATGGAGCACAGACTTGGGACTTCCCTCCTGCCTCTCATTTTCGTTCTCTCCAGCAGCAGAGGCCAGACCCCAGGCCTGACCTCAGGGCCAAACTTTCCTGAACACAGAAAGATTTAATTGCCATCTTCAGGGGATAGAGTTGCAGGCACCAAGGGTCTGTACTCTTACTGACCTTCAGATGTTCTAAAGGAGTGTGCTGGCATGATTTTCTGACTGAAGCAGTCAAGACTCAGAGGTGGCTTCTTTTTCGCAGATCCCTGTTTCCCAAGGGCTGTGTGGCACGAAGCAGTTTCTGGAGCTGTCTGTTTTGCCTGTGCAATATGGGGTAACTCCAGGCACTGAGCACCAACATTACCTCGTGAGGTCACCTCCATGGACCCTCCTGGGAGGTTCCACTTCCCTGTATCACAGCTGGGGCTGCAGGCTCAGAGAAGGCAACTCTGTCTCCCAAACCCCTACAGTACTCCAGCTTAGGCTGGCCCAGCTTGATACAAATGTCGGTTTTCCTTTCCATTCATCTGTCCAGGGCATTCAGGCGTGGATATTAGAGGAAAATAGATTCAAAGTGACTTCTCCCCTCTGAGCCCCAAACACAGCCAACCCCAGTTGTTAGGCAGATTAACAGGAAAATAGAGCACAGCCAGTCAGCAGCCTTCTCCCAGGTCACTCAGATTGTACTCGCGGTGAGGATGTGCCATCAGCAGCCAGCAGATGCTCCTGAGGCAAATACACCTCCAACTGATCACACACCGTGGCAGAAACTGTCCATTTGTCTCTGTGTCTGTGCAGGACATTGTTTCTTCTAACTGTCGCTTCACACATACACAGTCAATATAGCCCTTCCTCTAGAATCCAGCTCCCAAATGAGACCAGCCTGCAATGGGGGGAGGGCGAGCACAGCTTTTCTCAGTCTTTCTTGGGATAGTCCATGAAAACAGTACTCGTCATATATTTGCATTAACTTTAAAAACAAAACAAGACATTGGAGGGATGTGGCAATTCTGGGGGATCTATTACACATCAAGGGGTGCTGGGAAGTGACTTCCCAGGTGA
Source organism: Castor canadensis (assembly GCF_047511655.1). Lineage (NCBI taxonomy): Eukaryota > Metazoa > Chordata > Mammalia > Rodentia > Castoridae > Castor > Castor canadensis. The sequence goes on along the minus strand of NC_133403.1, from coordinate 27,488,950 downwards.
TTCGCCATGTCCCAATTAAAGGAACAGCTAAACTATTTGGGGCTTCCCTGAAGGCAGGGTGACTCCCACAGTGTAGTCATTCTAATTTGTATTGAGATAAGGAGTTATAGTCTTAGCTTGCAGGGCTGATGATACTCAGAAGAAACATGTGTATCTGCTCAGTGGCTCCCAGGCTACTTGTCGTGTGGCAGTCATCATGGTGCCAGCAGAGACACTGGACTTTCTCAGTGGCCAGGCAGGCTGCCTCTGAGGGGGTTCCTCTCCACTGGAGGGAAGGCCAGGGAAGCAGACAGGCATAGCACCAAAGATCTGAGGAGTAGTGTGGTCACTCACTGCCTGTATGACCCTGGCAAGTCACCTAACCTCTCTGGTCTCAGTTTCTTTGGCTGTAAAACAAGACGGTAATCCTGTGGTTGTAGAATGCCATTTGTCCCTCTTCCCCATGTCCCCAAATAAAGCTAGCATTAAACTAAATATGATAAGAAACCACTCTTTCTAGGCTTATTCTGTAAGCGCCAGACATCTGTAAGGCCAGATTGTATGGTCATCCATTTATTTACACTGAGAAGCATGAAGAAAAAACAGAAAAAACACCCCCAGAATTTGGTTCTCAAAAACTGAGAAGTAGAAATCATTACCTTCAGCTCCTTCGTCTCTTGTTTCTCCCTAAACAGTGAGAGCAAGTGAGTATCATCTCACAGGCCAACTCTGATTGTTCTGGAGTGGCTGTGTTATGTCTAGGCTCAAAAACAAAAGTAGTATCATGATTGATTAATAATGTCTGCCATGAATACACAGTATGAAAGGGGTTATGTATTTTAACGTAGTCATGTATCTTAGTTTGGGAAGAGAAAGAAAGGCAAAGCATTTTCAGCAGGATACCAGAAGAATTGGAAATGAAACCTAAAGCATTCGTGCCACTGGGTGCAATGGCCACACTTGTAATCACAGCATTCAAGAGGCTGGGGCCGGATGGGGTACATAGCAAAACCCTGTCTCAGGAAAAAAAAAAAAAAAAGCATTCAGCAAATATTTTACCTCACCAAGTGCTAGGCACTGAAATAACTCCAAGTCACAGAGTGTGATACGCTCTGTGAGTCTAAGGGTAACATGACTGCTAATTCCTTAAGGATATGTGGAACCCAGCCAGGTAAAAGGAAGATGGGGGGCTGGAAAGTGGAGTGGGGTACCAAGGAGAAGGATTGACTGGGGGAAGCTCTGGAGGCGATGGCAGCTGCATGTCATCCAGAAAGGCTATAGCACAGATTTCAAGATAGGGCAACTGGGAGACCCCGAGGCTTCCAGGGAGGGAGTGGCAAAGACTAAATGACATCTCAATCTCCCTGTCTCTACCCTCCAATTATTAGTGCTCCAGAACAGCTGCATAAATGACCTAAAAATGTGAAAGCAATCCTCACAGAAGTCAGTCTTGCAAACTGATCAGTCAGGTAAGATCCGATTACTGGGTCAAGGTAAAGAAAGAAGATGGTAAGACTGGCCTCTAAGTGAATGTAGTAAAACCTGTACAACTTAGAGATTCGGGCTAGAGATAGGAGGAAAGGCAAGCCCAAGAGGAGGATGCTCCAAACCAGACAAGCAGGAGGCTGACTCGCAGCCCACACCCACAGAAGCACAAAGAGCAGCATTCACTAAGCCTAACCAACTCTGTTACAAACCACACCTTGCAGAGGTTTAAAAAGTGTGGCTGTTCTCACAGGTTAAAAGCCGTCATGCCCATGGATCCAGCAATTTTGCTTCTAAAAATGAAGTTCCAAAGAACTGTGCAAAGAAATATAACTAAAGATATTTGCTGTAGCATTGTTTACTAGAGTGTAAAATAAGAAGCAATGTGTATTCCTACAGTAGGGAATTGGTTAAATAAATTGTGGCCATTCAAACTATGGAATCCCAAGCAGCTATGAAAAATGATGACTGACATGGAAAAACAGGCATCCTATATTGTTAGATGGAAAAAAGTAGCTTATACGTTCTTTTTGAGAGATATACAAATGAGACTAGAGGGGAAATATTCTCAAATGCCAGCAGAGAGTCAAAAAGCCTCACTGCAAAAGGCTGTGGGAAGATTAAATGAACTCATCTACATGCAGTACTGGGTACAGAGTAAGTGCTCAATAAATGACAGGCATCACTTGTTTTTGCTTAATTTTCCTTCAACGACTAGATCTTCCTTACAGAATTAAATATGTCTTTTTAAAAACATAGCTTTCCATTCTTTGCCACATATATAAAGGGCAGTAGTTCTTAACAGGGATGATTTTGCCTCCCTGGAAATATTTTCGGTTGTCACTGCTTTGAAGACGAGTGCTAGTGGCATCTTGTAAGGTAGAGACCAAGGGTGCTGTTCAACATCTTACAATGCACGGGACCGCTGTCTACCACCCCAAATGCTGGCAGTGCCACAGTGGACAAACCCTGACTGAGAAAATGGTCACTGCAATGCCTCTCAGACTCCTTGCAGCCATCACCCCAGGCCAGCTGCATTAGAGAGTCACACTCACCACCCAGATCATCCAGGTGGCCAGATGCCCCCAAGATCTAGACAAAGTCCCTGCCTTATCACTGACGATGAATCTCAAAAGCTAGAGCAGAACAATCCTCCCCATCTGGAGTCCCAAGTTCCCTGGAGAAAGATCCCCCCAGAAGAAGAGATTACTCACAGTGCTTAGCACTCCCCCCACCGCCGCCCCAGCCGCCCAGTGCTAAGAAGTATTCTCTGTGATGAACAGTAAATGTCTCTAGTTGGCAGACAGTGTGCCTTGTGCTGGTCAACCCTTTGTGGGCCAACCCTACTGGGGCTTCTGTCTAAATGGAGATTTTGTCCAAAGCTGTGGCACCCTACAGCAAGGATGGTGGCAAAGACAAATGTCCTTTGAGACCAGGGAAAGGGAGGCAGAGATGCTTCTCTGTCCCTGCTCCAGCTGTCATTTCCCCCTTTCCTGTCAAACCAGCCTGATCACCACACATAGAAGGTGCCCCAAACACAGAACGGACAAGCAACCCTAGAAAGGCTCAGGGAAGAAAAGCCATAGAGCTTAACCTGGGTTTCCTACTGCTGACACTTGGGCTGGAACTGAGGTGGGGGCTGTCCTGTGTGCTGAGAGGGGTTTAGCAGCACACTGTTGCATCCCCTGAGTTATAACAAACCGAAATGTCTCCAGACGTAAGAAGCACTGGCTTAACCAGACTCTGAATTCCTAAAGGCAAGTTGGCTCTGATTTACAACTATTCACAGAACCAAAGAGGAAATAAAAAACAAAATACAAATACAATACTGTTATAAAAATAAGCAACCCCTCAATGCTAAAGCCATTAGTTCCCAAGCCCCTGACTGGAAATGCAGTATTATACCAAGCTGAGAGTCTGATAATAAGCTTGTTGTACAGATGGCAGCAGAGGCTGAACACCTACTATGTGCCAGGGGACCTGGGGACCTGGCAGTGAATAGGAAAAATGGAGACCATGCTCTCTCTCAGGTTGCTGCCCCAGATCCAAGACTCATACAAACCAGGCAAGTACACTTATCCAGCACTGATTAATCATCTACTATGGGAAAGAATCAAAACTGGACCTGGGAACTTACAGACACATAACCACTCCCCCACAGCTAACATCCATCTGACATTTAGGGCCTCAGTGCTTCATGCACACACCCTCATTGATTCATCACAGCTGTCCTAGGAGATCAGCAGTCCCATTTCACGGATGGTGACACTGAGGCTCAAGAGGTAGAGTAGGAAGACTAGGACAGGACTCCTCACAATCACACACCCCTGTGGAAACTACTACCTCCAAGGAGCTGTGATCACCCACCAAGGACCCAGTGAGTGACTGCCTGGGTGCCAGATCTCGTCACTCCAAGTCAGTCTTAAGGTCCTTTGTGGGTTTCAGCTGGACTCTGCCCTGGGGGCTGGTGTCTTCCTGCAATGCCACCAAGTGAAACAGCAGGGCAGGGCGCTGGGAGAGTCTCCATGGAACAGAAGAAAGCAAGGCTCAGGTTGCACCCTTTATGGACTGGAAGGCAAAGGGCAGGGGAAGATGGCATTGGCTTCTATTCCCATTTTCCATCCAGGGCTTGGGATGGGGGAGGGGAGGAGAGGAGAGAGGGGCTACACTGGCTTAAGGATCACCTTCCCAATGCTCCCAAGACCTCTTTCAAAATGACATATGGGGAAGGGTCTTCCTCTTTTAGAAACCAGAGGGAGGGATTTGTCCTAAAGCACCCAAGTGTGACATTCACACCCTCCCTTCCCCCTCCTCACTCCCGTCCTAAGTGGAAGGAACACTTTCAGTGACTTCCCCTAGAAGAGGGGCCTCAATTTTGCAATTCCATCTTCAAAGTCCCCCTTCCTGCTCCACCCCACCCTGGGAAGTGCTGGTGGGGTCTTTGATCTGGAATGAGGGAATTCGGAGGGAAGTGTTCATGTCCCACGAGGGAGAGGCTGGAAGAGCAAAGCGAAGTTTACTCATTTTAAAGGGAGGGAATCAATCGATAGTCATTCTGAAAGGAAAGAACCATGGGGCGAGGGATGAAGGCCTTTGGGGGAGGGAGTTTGGGGGGAGATGGATCTGAGCGTTGCTGGGACTGATGCAAGAGTTAGGGCTGTCTGAGGAAGATGAGCTATTGGGAGGCAGGAGGGAGTGAAGGACGGGAGTAATCTGAAGGACAGGAGGGATGGGGTGTCTAGGAAGATGGAGGACTTGGAGATGACTGAGAAGAGATGGGGGATGTGACATGTTTAGTGAGAGAGGATTTGGGGGTACTTGGAAGGAAGGGGGTCTGGGAAGCAGGAAATAGCACTCGAAGTGTCTGAGGAAGAGACAATTTGGGAATGCTGGGGATTCAGGTGCGTCTGGGAGCGCTCAGGGGCAGGGCTACGGGCCTGCTCCCATCTTCACCCCGGCTCACCAAAGAAGGGCGGCAGGTGGGACACCGCCTCCAGGAAGGGCCCGGTCTCGATCTGCTTATCCGCGGGCAGCGGCTTCAGGAGGTGCTCGGCCAGCAGAGCCATTTCGGGGTCGAGGCCCGCGGTGATGCCCCAGCCGGCGCCGCGGGCATCCACACCGCCCCCCGGGCCGCTGCCGTCAGCGCCGGGGCGGTCACTGCCGCTGGCCGCAAGTTCCCGGGACGCCAGCGTCGCCACTTCCGCCCGCGCCGAGCCCCAGTAGCTGAGCGCTCAGCGCCGCCCGCCGGCGGAGCGCCTAAGCGGCTCGGGGCCCTGCTCCGCCCTCCCGCGCACGGCCAATCCGCGCCTGCCGCCGCACCAGCCTAGCCAATCCGCGCCCGCCCCGGGGGCCTCCGCGCCTCCATTGGCCGGGAGGCGGTGCGGCGCGGGAGCGCGCGAGTCGTGGATCCGGGTCCGCCCAGGTGAGCTGCTCGCAGGTGGACCTTCCCAGGTTTGCTTTCTGCTGCCCGCCCCCGGCTTGCACCCCAACACGGGAGTGAGAGGGGAGCTGGCTAAGGCCAGGTCCTCATTCCCAGGCCACCCACCATCCAGGCTCCAGACCAACCCACCCAAACAGCCTATCCTCCAACAGCCCCTGGTGACCTTGTGACACTGCTCGGGATGTGACCCTCCTGAGATACAAGGACGCCCGATTACTTGATTTTTCACCTTCTGTCCGTGCCCTTATACCTGTGCCCACCTCCGCCACTGCCCAATTAAGCACCTCTTTCCCAAAATCTGGGGTCCAGTCTGACTCGGCAGTCTCATGTTACCTGTTGGACCCAGCCCCGTTTAAAACCCAAGTCAAACAACCACCTGACTGGGGGAGTGTTTCCCACACATCACCCCAACAACCCAGGGACATACTTCTCACAACTGGGTCCCCAGTCATCTCAATCACAACCCACCTAGATGCTTATGTCCTAAAATCCAACGCTCAGCTTATCCAAAAATCCAGCACACCCTTGTTGAGAGCCTCTTACTCATTCCGGAATAACAATTCATTTCGCCGCCACCACGTGCCATGCACTGTGCTAGGCATCAAGAATAAAGTGACAATAGCAAAATCCCTGCCCTCCTGGAGCTGACATTGTAGCTGGGAACACAACACAATACAACATTGCAAATAAACAAGGTACTGATGAGATGAGTGAAGAAAATAAGAGCTGAATGGCAGAGGGTGACTCAAAGCTATTGGTTGAGATAGGATGTAGGGGGTTGAGGCAGCACCTCTTAAAGAGGTGACATTTCAGCTGAGACTGCTCAAATGAGAAGTAGGAAAGAGCTAAGCCAAAGACTTGGGGTGGGAGGCAAAAGCCTTGAAGTAGGAAGTGGAATCAGAGTCTGGGCAGGGGTAGGAGTTGACTAAGCAAGAGCCAGAGAGGAGGGAATTATGGGAGTGGAGGACGGGTGGGGGAGCATGTTATGATAAGGGCAATGAGAAATTACAGTGCCAGAAAGATACCTGTCGAGCCCCATTAAATTATTTTGATTTAACTTTCAGGGGGTAGATGAGAGAAAAGGTTGATCCAAAAGGAGGGCATGACCCTGGTAGAATCAGGAAGTGACAGGGACTGGGAGAGACAAAACCATCATCATCTCTTCTACATAACCCAGACCATGACATGCCCCATCAAGCCAGATCTCCCATTGATAGGGGCCCAAGCCACTAACTTTGGTATGTTCTCACCCCACCCAACCTCACCGCCTTGGGCATCCTATCATACCATTGCCTCAATCCTCACCGGCCTGCTCAGCACCCCAACTCAATGCCAGAACCCCACCCACTTTTCAGATGCCTCCATCAGTTCCACAAAGAGATCACAGCCCACATGGGAACCTCTGACATCAAATGACATCCTTATTTCTCAACTTGCTCCATCCCAGCCAAGCCATTCAGAAACCATGGCTGATACAAGAAGCATCTTATTTAGAGAACATGGGTCTTTGCTCTGGCTTTGTGGTGTGTCTTGAAAGTTCATCCACCCATCCATCCATCCTTCCATCCATCCACCCATCCATCCATCCAACCTGCTCTAGAGTAGCCTCTCATCTCCCCATAGTTTATGAGAAGTATTGAGCTAGGGATGAGACTGTAGCATAAATGGATGTGTGGGCTGGCTGTGACATGCTAAGGAGTGGGGGCTTTGGAGAAATGTGAATCACACCACCCATCTGAAGGGCATCATTAGGCCATTTACCCAACCTGCCATTACCCTGGGTTGTTAGTTTTTCAGATTCCTCAATAGAATTCTGAAATTCAGATTTGTAGGGTTTTTTAATGTTGGGAATTAAATATTTTAAACAATATGGTCTTCCTTCCATCCTTCCTTTTTTTTTTTCTGGCAGCACTGGGGTTTGAACTCAGGATCTCACACCTGTTAGGCAGGTGCTCTACCACTTGAGCCATTCTGCCAGCCCCTGACCTGAATCTTGTGATCCTCCTCCCAAGTGCTGGGACTATAGGCATGAACCACCAAGACTGACTTCTTTCTCCTTTTTCTTTAGCTGTGATCTCAAGCTTATAGAAGAGTCACAAGTAGGACCCAAATAACATTTTTTCTGAGCCACATTAGCATAAGTTACTAATAATACCACCCTAAATACTTTAATGTATATTTCCTTCAAACAGGGATGTTCTTCCGAAGAAAGGTTGTTGTTTGCTTTTGGGTGTGCTTATTGGGATATCCTGGATCCTTTCAGCTGACAGTTTTATATACATGCATTTATATTTATGTATCTATATATGTTTTTATGGTCATCTACCTATTGAAAATCATGGCTTTTCCTTCCATGATTCAATTCCAATCTAATTCTACAGGGTTAATTCTAGTTTTTTCCCTTTCCATAGGTCTGACAGTGAGAAACCTGGTATTCTCTTGAATGTCATGTTTGCTCATTTGACCAATCCCCATATGTAACAGTTTCCTGTTGTTGCTGTCACCCCACTACCTCAGTAAGGATGCCTTTTATACCCCATTGAAGCTCTGACACTCATGCCAGGCCACACAGGCTCCAGTCACCTGTGCTGGGCCACCCCAGGCTACAAAGACCACCTGTCTTCTTTCATTTTGTCTCTGAGACACCTGTCTTTGGAGCAGTGTGTACCCTCTCCCCTCTGTCATTGCTGATGCTCACTTGCTGAGACCCGCAAGTGTAAAGCTAACTATCATACCATGACAAGTGTTCTTATCAGAGAGAGGTGAAGGAGACTTCACACACACACACACACACACACACACACACACACACACACACACACACAGAGGAACAGAGATTGGAGTAATGCAGCCACAAGGCAAGAATACCTGGAACCACCAGGTATTGGCTTTTGGGTAGAGTTGTTCAGGAATAGAAAGGAGGAAAAGGAAGGAGAAGGAGGGAAAAGGGAAAGAGCCACATAAATCTTTGGTGAGCTGGCTTTAGCTGGGGCCATCAGTTCCTTCCTTCTGTTTACTGAAGCAGACATTCATACACTCAGGAAATACTCGTTTGGGAAAATATTACCAGACACAGAGGAGTCCGTTCATCTTTTTGGATTGTTGGGCTACCACACTTCTCTATGAGTTGCAAACTCTCTCTCAAATTGATTGGCTGGACCTGCTGAGCCAGTGGAGCTAATTCCAGGGGTTGGAATTGACTCAGTGCAAAGTTCCAAAACAGCTCCACCCAGTGTTAATAGCATCTTCCCCAAATGAATCATCAGCTCCTGTCTCTCCCCAACAGCATCTATTGGATGGATAAAGCAGGCCAATTTCATAGGGTTTTTGAAATTTCATCCTAGAAACGGAGCCTCTCCATATACAACATAGTAATAATAATAATAACAATAATAATAGTAGCCAATGTTTATTGCACACTTACTATATTTAATGTCCAAACATTTACGACTAAATTGTATGGCCTTGGACAAGTCACTTCCTATATGTTTCATATGGCTGCTGTAACAAATGACCACCCACTAAGTGTTTTAAAACAACTAAAATATATTATCTCCCAGTATGGAGGCCATAAGCCTAAAATTGGTATCACTCGGATTTCCTCTGTCTCAGAAGCCTTTCGAGGAGAATGCTTGCCTCTTCCAGCTTCTGGTGGTTCCAGGTATTGGTTTGTGGCTGCATTACTCCAATCTCTGTTCCTGTGTGAGTGTGTGTGTGTGAAGTCTCCCTCTCCTCTGTCTTATAAGAACACTTGTGATGGTGTGATAGTTAGCTTTACATCACTGTATCAAATACCTGAGATAATCAACATATAAAGAGAAAAGGTTTCTGGAAGTGTGGCTTAAGTGGTAGAGCACCTGCCTACTAAGCATGACATCCTGAGTTCAAATCCCATCACACACACACACAAACACACACACAAAAGAATGGAAGACTCTTTCATGCTTTGGTCCCCTGACACCTAAAGAGTAAATGCTCTTTTTGGCTTATAGTTTTACAGGTTTTATTCCATGATTAGTTGGCCTCATTGCTTTGGGCCTGTGTGGCACATCAGGGAAGGGGGACAAGGCAGAGCAAAAGGCCAGGAAGTGAAAGAGAGAGAAGAGGAATCAGGGTCCCATATATCCCTTTCAAGTACCTGGAGATCTCCCATTAGGCTCCATCCCTTAGAGAGTCCAGCACCTCTCAATAATGCCACAGTCTGGGGACCAAACCTTTAATACATGGACTTTCTAGATCCAAACTATAGCAGATGGCATTTAAGGCCCACTCAGATAATCCAGGATCATCTCCCTATCCCAAGACCCTTAACCACAACTGCAAAGACCTCTTTTCCAAATAAGGTAATACTTAGAGTTCTCAGGGATCTGGACCTGATACCTTTGGGAGCTATTAGTCAGTCTACCACACGTCCCTTCTCTGTGAGGAGGGTCACAGTGGTACATGTCTAGGAGCTGTGTGAGGTTGCATGAATTATTGTGAATCTGGCTATGGGCACACTGGCAAGCAGCCCATGGTGCATGATGCAGTTATTATTAATCGATCTCTTGAGTTATTTCTACCCAGGACTGGCAATTGCAGGGTATTTGATTCCAGTGATATCACCTCTCCCACTGCCAGGCTGCCAGCAGGATTAAATATGCCAAGTGTGCTTTGTTGAGCCAACTCCTCTGAGTGTTAAGAGCCACCATGCCAACCCGCGTCACTGGCCCACAGGGACCGTCTGCCACCTCTCCCTGATTAACGTTAAGGCGACACCAGCCAACAGACCCGCTTGCTGCCATCCTTGGAAACAGTGTGGCACATGGCAGCCAAATATTTGAACATCTTTTCAGTTACTGGATGAAAATAGTATTTTGGTCATTTAAACAGCACAGAGGAGGGAGGAAGGAGAGGTGCCACCCAGTCCTTGTGCACACATAGGCAGTGTGATGTGGACGGTCATCATGTTGCTTTCACAGGACACTGCTTGGTCTGTCTAATGCCAAAGCGTCCAATTCATAACCAGGTATCCCTGTCCCGGGGAACTCGTTTATCCTGGCCGATCCCTGTGACCCTCATCTCACCTGCATCCAGTTTTCTTTGAGTGAGAGAGCCACTGCCTATGAGAATCATTCCCTGGGTAGGGAGACAGATTTGGCTGTGCAAATCAGGTACGATGCAGAGGTGCAATGCAACAAACTCCATTTGTTAGTGAAAGACCCCAGAGAGAAGTGGGTAGCATGGCAGAGGGTCAGTGGGAAGGGTGGAGCCATCCTGACATCCTCCCCACCCACTGGCTGGTTGAGAGACAGAGACACAGGGAGTGGGGAGAGAGGCAGAAACACAGACAGACACAGAGGAATCTGGGGGCCATTGCTTTTATTGGGGTCCAGGGCAATACCCAAGCAGGTTTCCCAAGGGGAGTTCTAGTTAGGTTTAGAGCAAGCTGGCATAAGTTCCAAGAGGTCTCAAGGTGACTAAGAGGTGCCACTTTGGCATATCTGTACAGTCCATACAGGGCGTGGAGGCCAGTGTGGGGAGCCAATAGGCTGTATCTTCTTGCCTCCTAGGGAAATGGTCACTAGGAAGAGGCAGTATATGGTAGATATCTGGATGGATGCAGAGGAGGTAGAGAACTGAGGTCTGCTCCTGGCATGAGCGAGTCCTGCTTATAGTCACAATGCATGCCCAGGTCACAAAAATAAGAACTTACTACAGCTCCCCAGCTGATGTAATGATGTGATTCAAAAATTACACTTGGTGATGACTGCACAACACTGTGAATAGAGTTAATGCCACTAAATTGTATGCTTAAAAATAGTTAAAGATGGTTTTCATGTTATGTATATTTTACCACCCCCCAAAAAAAATTTTTTTTAAGCTGGGGTTGGTGGCACATGTTTGTAATCCCAGTGCTCAGGAGTTTGAGGACAGCCTGGGCTCTTAGAGGGACCCTGTCTCAAAAAAAATGAAATAAAAACAATTACATTTTGAACAATGCTGTTCTAGAAAAGTCTGCCCATGAGAATATGTCCTGGTGACTAAGGAACAACCTAAGCAGTAAACATTTTTTTTGTCTTATTTAAAAGGATCCCAGGCTATGGGGTGGGGGCTTCTGGGGTGGGTTAACTCCATATTTGACATCACCTCCATGGAGCAGTTTGTTCCCTCATACTTTTCTGGAAAAAGCTGTACCAGGTAGCTTCTTGCTGCAACAGTACCATGCATCTCCTGCAAATGTGATAACACCCCGTTCAACCTTCCGCCCAGCAGATGGTCCCTTAGGTGTCACTGGGTGAAACTGTGCCCCAGGCCTGCCCTACCACTCACATGAGCCCACTACAGTTGGCGTAGACAAATCAGGATTTACCCTTGAGCTATGCAGAGAAGGGAGGACCCCTGCCCCAATCAGAGTGCAGATGGAGCAGGAAGTTGAGGGAATGGCTGTCTATTAAGTAGTGAGGATTTCCCAGCTCCTTCCTTTAGCAGACAACAGTAAAACCAGCACTTATGGGGCAGGCGTTATGCAGAAAACTGACAACTGTCACATACCACGTGCCTACCATGTGCCTTACACTATGTTAAGACAGTTGTTAATAAACCAGTGTTGATTAATCCTCATTTTATAGGATAGCTAACTGAAGCTCAGTGCTAGGAAATCATTTGGAGCTGTAGAGAGGCTCCTTCCTTCCCACAAAGCTGGCCTCATTCTACAATAGAAGATTCTGGAATGAATAGAAAGTTCTGGAATGGAATTCCATGTTTAGTGTACATAGGAGCTGGCCTGTTAGAACAAGTTCTAATGAATTAAACTGATTTCCAAATGCAGCCAGCATTACGTGGCAGGTCCTGGCCACACACCTGGAGAAGGCCACCAAGGGTAGCCTAGAGCCTGCAACTTTCATACAGAAAGCCCTTTCTGTCCCTTGTCATTCTAGATGCCAAAGGGAGCATGTGCCAAGCATGTTTGGGTAGGTGAGAGCAGATCCTCTCTGCCAGCTTCTGCAGGGGCTTGGAGGGCCAGCGATGGAGCAGCAGACAGGTGAACATACCTGTACCACTGAGGGACAATAACTGAAGTGAACCACGATGTAGGCAGAAGAGGGACCTCCAAAGGTATTTGCCGCCTGATCCCCAGACCCTGTGACTATGTCACCTTACATGGCCAAAAGCACTTTGCAGGTATGACTAAGGTAAAAACATTAAGATGGGGAGGGTAGTTAGATAATCCTAGTGAGTGCATGAATCCTTAAAAGCAGAGGTAGGTCCCCAGCTGTGGTCAAGGGAGCTGTGACTACTGAGGGAGAGCTAGAGCTGTACTTCTGATCCTGGTTTTGAAGATAAAGCAGCCTCACCCTGAGCCCCACTGGACCTCTTCTCTTCCCCAGGAAGAATCTGCTTACTCCTTGATCTTGACCTCTGGTGACCCATGTCTGATTTCTGTCCTCTGAAGCACATAATGTATAGAAGCTATTAATAACAGGGGAGATGGCATCAGGGTGTGGAAACTGTGTACTATCTCTGCAGTTTTTCTGTGAATCTGTAGGTAGTCTAAGTTTGGTGGTTCGTGTCTAAATCCTAGCTACTCTGAGGTGGGAGGTAAAAGTAAGAGGATCACTGTCTTAGGTCAGTCCAGGCAACACTCCAAGACCCTGTCTGAAAAACAAAACTAAAAGCAGGTGGACTGGGACGTGACTCAAGAGGTAGGGCACTTACCTGTACAGTACAAAGCAGGATGGAAATGCAGGCTGTGAAGAAGCAACCACACAGAAATAGCTTTGTAAAACTAAAAGCTCTGAGAAAATCTTGCCCCCTTTTGTACTATGAGGGAACTTACACTTTTCCCATGGATACCTATGTTTTTTCTGATTCTGGTTACTAGTACAGCACAAAGTTTGGGCCTGGAGAGGCAGCTCTGGCAGCCAGTCTTTGATCACAGCTGTTTTGCATTCTTGTGTTCAGGGAGGGTGTGCTGCCTGGCCTAGCTGTGAAGAGAGAAGCCAGCGTGGTTGATGTTGAAATGCTGAAAAAACCAAGTGTAGATAAACATGTCTTGGCAATGCCACTGCTAATTAAGTGAGCCATTGTCTAGCCTCCAGTGCTGTCACATTTCAGCAAGTGGAGAGCTGCTCCCACGGCTTCACCCACTCCCCATTCCTGTCCTCCTGCGCTAGGAGACCCAAAGACACAAGTCGAAGAGCAGCTCCTCCTCCATGCTTGCCTGCCAGGACTTCTGTCAGCCCTCTGTGGGCCATTGACACTGGCCTGTCACTGAATATTGAATATTGCTGACTTCTTTATATGGCCCAGCTGGGTCATATAAAAAAGGATTTATTATTATTATTATTAAGATATATTCGTGTACATGGGGGATTCATTGTGACAATTCCAAATACATTTATTTTGTACATTGGTTAGATCACCCCCACTGCTCTCTCCCTCAGCCTCCTCCCTGCCCCACTTAAAGTAATTGCAAAAGGTTTCTTTTTTTTTTTTTTTTTCTTTTGTGGTCCTGGGGCTTGAACTCAAGGCCTACACCTTGAGCCACTCTACCAGTCCCCCCCCCTTTTTTTTTTTTGGTGATGGTTTTTTTCTGAGACAGGGTCTTGCAAATTATTTGTCTAGGCTGGCTTTGAACCACAATCCTCCTGATCTCTGCCTCCTGAGTAGCTAGGATTACAGATGTAAGCCACTGGCGCCTGGCTCTCTCTCTCTTTTGGTAGTACTGGAGCTTGAACTCAGGGCCTCATACTTGCTAGACAGTTGCTCTACCACTTTGAGCCACTTCACCAGCCCTATGAGAGGTTTCTTTGTTCTATTTCATATAAGTATATAAAGCCCATCAGCCATATACTCTCACCTTAATCTCCTTCAACCACCTTCCACCCATAAGTATCCTCTCACACTATTCCTATATTACAGTCATGTGCTGCGTTATTAATATTTCAGTTGATGTTCAAAGGGATTTCTCAAATCCCCACTGTGAATATACTTGACTTTGGTCCATTCAACCCCTTTCATCACTCTCCCTTACCCCTTTACCTCCCACCCCCCAGTTTTCACCAGCTTTCAGTACATACCCTTGTTTCCTCTACCTTCACAGATATTATGTATTATGATATATTGATGCTCTATCATTCTTTCCTTTCCCTCCTTCCCTGGGTTCCATAGAGCAGTTCCACTGTTACAAACCTGTCCTACATCTGAGTTTGTGTAGGATCATGCTTGTTTTTGTGTATATGTTTATCTTTGGATCTGTCATGTACGTATCAGCGAAAACAGGAGGCCTTTTGTCTTTCTGAACCTGGCTCACTTCACTTAACGTGATGTCCTCCAATTGCATCCAATTACCTTCACACCATGAAGGATTCTTTTAAGAGCTACAAACTTCTGGAAAAACAGGCTATAAAAGGATTCACGAGCTCCTGGAGGTGAGTATAAATCCTGGCTCTCAGGGTCCTTGCTGCGTGACCTCAAGAAAGTTGCTTTGCCCCTCAGAGCCTCTGAAAAAACAGAGGCAGTACCACCTACCACCCAGGTCAGAGGGGGGACTTAAATAAGGTAATATATCTAAAAGCACCTGCTGGTAGTCAAGATAGCTTAGGTCCTTTCTTTTTTTCTTGCTTTCAACACCATTGTTCCCTTTTAGTTTTGGAAGAGGAGAAAGGGCTCAAAGATAGGAAATCTATTTATTTTTTCATCCTCAACACGTTTACTGAGTGCCTACCATGTGCCAGGCATTGGGTCTACAACAGTGCTACATCATGACAGGCTTTAAACAGGTAACCTTGGTTTAAATCCCGACTCTGTCACCTATCAGCTGTGGTTCCTCAGGTAAATGATGGCGCCTTTCTGAGGCTCATTTTAGGCCACAATGGATACAATAAAATACCTCACAGGATGCCCCGGGGAGCAAAAGTTCGGGGGCTTGTAAAGATGCTTATGAGCATCTTATGAGGTGGCAGCTGTGTGATCATGAAGTTAAAAGTGGAACTGGGGAGAGGCAGTGAAGACGCCTGACAGTACAAGAGGCCCAGAAGCCACAGCCTGGCACCTTCAGGATCATATTGCCCTCTGGCAGGCCAGCCAAGCCCTAAGTCCACCATGTCTCAACTGTGGCACTTCTCTGGTTTTAGAAGAAACTAAGCCCTGGAAGGTGTGGAGGGTGGCTTGCCCAAGGGACAAAAATCAGGACCTGAAGCAAGGTCTCTAGAGTCCAATTCACATATTTTTGAAGTTCCAAACACTCAGGGAGTCTGCCAACAGACACACGTTGGGTTCCTTCTTTGGGTGGGCAGCTCTTGCTAGCATGGTCACAGTGGGGGACTGCCTCCCCTGTCCTTTGAGGGTATAGCATGGGAGTGTGGCCAAGGGAGGTAGGGCAATTCTTGTGCATGGAGCAGAGCAGCTCCTGAGTAAAGTTCTGCCAACTCAAGAAAGGTGTGAAAGAAAGTTTGCCTTCGCACTGGGATGCACCTGGCACTCTGATTCTGGGAGCATTCCACTTAAATGCTCTTTGCTCACACAAAGGCAATTCTAGAAAGTCCCACAATTGTTATTCTCATTTCAACAGCTGAGGAAGCTGAGGCCAGAAGGATGAAGTGACCTGCCCCAAACCACACATAAATGTAGCAACATGTAGGTCATTCTGACTGCTGAGGCCATGATGTGAAGCTGGATATTATATTGCCTCTGGGAAAATGAAGAATGGAGGAACGAAGGAAAGAAGAAAATAATGGGAAAATGAAAGAAAAGAGAATGAGTGAATTTAAAAAATTTTTAAATTAGTTTTTGGTGCTGGGGATTGAACTCAGGGCTTCAAGCATGCTACTTACACTGAGATTTCCCAGGCCCACTTCTCTCTCTCTCTTGATGCAGGTCTTGCTATGTAGCCCAAGCTGGCCTTGAACTCTCATTCCCCTGCGTCAGTCTCCGGAGTGCTTGGAGTTACAGGTGTGTGCCACCACGCCCGGTTACTTTCTTTTTAATGGAATAGTTGATATATAAAATACATGTAACTTATGTGAACTATAAAACATAATGGAATGAAAACCCTTGAACCCACCACCAATCTAAGGCTATAGCAGAAAGTTACCAATAACTTACCACTACTATGGCCAGCAGTTCTCTACCCCGTTACACATTGGACATACCTGGGGAAATTTGAAAACCACTGATAGATACTCTGAGAGCCTCATGGGATTTGAGCCAGGCAATTTTTTTTTCCAGCATCACAAAGGTTTTTTCTTTTAATTACAAAACAGAGGCAAGTTATCTGTAAACAATAATTGCTATAGAGCAATTATTCTCTAAAACACTTTTTTGTTTGAAGAATCATTTCTTAGAAAAACTACAAGGTAATGTTACAAAAATATACAAATGTACATATATTTACAAAAGGCAAAGACAAATAATAAAAGAAAATACAACACAAAAATAATTTTTATAACTATACAAGCAATAAGACATTAAATAAATACATTCAGTAACTACTGAGCTATGACTCTTGTAGCTACAACTGTGAAATAAATAAGTATCAGACTTCTGGACTTACAATACTGTATTATTTCACTGAATTCTTGATCTCCTTAACTTTCTTCCTTAAGACTTGATCATCTTGTTTTAAAATATACTGAAAATATATATAACCTTTCCCTAACAGTATGGCAGCTATAAAAGCTTTTTTACAAGCCAAATCTTGATCTTCCTTCCAATCACTTTTTGCCCAAAAGTAGCTGAAGTGAAAGATTGGCCACCATTTTTTTCCTGGAGTTCCACTCTTCTTGAACATGCAAGATGATTTTCTATTAATATCCGTCTCAGATATTTTGCCAAGTATTTCCAAGCAGTTATGTTCTTAGTACATCCAGCAAAATCTAAGATGCAAAATAACATTCCCAACTAGTTTATACTGTTCTTCTTTTTCTGATTTTCTAAGTAACTTTTAGAATTCTAACATCAGTTTATGAGATG
The DNA here is from genome assembly GCF_047511655.1 of Castor canadensis. Lineage (NCBI taxonomy): Eukaryota > Metazoa > Chordata > Mammalia > Rodentia > Castoridae > Castor > Castor canadensis. The sequence goes on along the minus strand of NC_133403.1, from coordinate 27,471,591 downwards.
GTACAAGTTCATGCAAAATCTTCAGTACACTTCGAAGTTTTGCTGTTGGTGTCTTCTCTTTAGAAAGTTGGTAAGTAGACATGGGCATTTGGATTCGATGGGAACTTTTCAACATATGCATAATTGTTGAGAACCTTTCTGGCTCTATCTTGATCACCATGGAATTCTAGCATCTCTACATAACTCTTCACTACAGGGTCCAAAACTCCAGGAATTTTAACCAATGCACAAATTTGTATAGATGTCTTCTAGCTGTGGCTGAGCATATTTTGGGTTTTTGTGCTATAAGTATAATCACCTTCATCAAGCACTGACAATTCCACCTTTTTCTGAGACCAAGTGTAATTCTGCAAAAGCTCTTTGTAGGTCTGAACAAGACTGATTAATATTTCCTGAGAAGACAACTTCTCACCGTATCACTATGTCTCTGCTGGACTTAGATTTCTGTTTGAATCCTCAAACATTTCATGATGTAGAAGGTACAATGCATGTTGTAAGGAGATATTTAAATAATTCAAGACACCAATTTTTTCATTGGATCAGTAAAGGTATTGAAAGTCTCCACGTTGACAAACTATTTTGGGTGGGGCTGGAGTCAGAAACTCCCAGGCATCTGTTTTTCTTCCAGAAGACTCATACTGTTTACCCCAGGTGCAGCCTGTTTTTTGTAGCTGTCTGAATCTTCCAAGATTTGCAAATAACTGTGCATGCATTCTGCAGCTGCCATTGGTGCTTTAGCAGAGCTTCTTGGATAAAACTTAAGCAAGCACTTGTTGTCTGAGTAAAATGCTTCTCCTTTTTCCCTCCAATCACTACAGTTCCTAACTACTTTTGAATCCAAGGAAAATGCATTCCTCTGCCAGACATCACAGAAGTTTCCACCTGGTCATCTTCTGTCGCAGGTCTTGTCAATTTATCACTGAAATCACTCATACCTATTTCAAACTGTCTACACTTACAGCTCCTGGTAAAGCTCCAGCATCTGGGTTTTTAGAAGCTCTCCAGGTGATTCTCATGTGTAGCCATGTTTGAGAACCACTGGTTTATATTCTCCCCTCTATCCTAATTGCTCGAATTTCTGCCTCCCCTCTTCACTTTCATCCTCCGCAGGTAACCACGTGCATTCTCCTTCCTTCCCCATTTCAAGGACTACAGACCTTTGGGACCGATCTCCCGCCCACCACCAGGGGCGCCAGAAACACCGCAATCTTTTTTTAATCTCGTGCGCTTCCAGGAATCGCGCTGGAGGTAGCTGGGCCCTCTAGGCGCTCCGTAGTCGCTCCAGTTGCCCAGGCAACGAGTGGGGAAACGGCCGGCGTCACTGCTGCGCGGGCGGGGAGGAACCGCGCGGGCCGGAACGAGCCTGGTCGCAGCGGGAGCGCGGGTCGTTGCCGGAAAGCAGAGAAACGTGAGTCCGGAGTTGGGCTTGGCCGGGTGGGCTCGTATTAGGAACCCGACCACAGGGCTTTGCCACCGGTATCCCTGCGCTGGCGGAAACTGGGCGGAAGTCGGAGGACGCGAGTCCAGGCCGGGGAACCGTCCCCACTGCTCCCTTTGCGCTCTGGGTCCGACGTTTTCCTCTGCAGCCCCCCCTTGTCAGGTAGGGATGTAAAGGCTGAGAGAGGGATGCAGCCTGCACAGGAAGCAGCCCTGCGTGGTTGCCGACCCAGGACTGGGATCTTAAGTTTTTGACTCCTGGTGCAGAGATTTATCCTCTGGTGACTTTACGGACAAGGGAAAAGCCCGAAGACACAGGTCACACCTCGGCACAGACCCTTTGATGCAGATTATTTGGTCCCAGGACCTGGAGGACTCCGAGATTCGTGATGCGAACCCAGGCCTGTGCGCACATCCGGCAGACATTCCTGTCCAGGCACTGTGTAGATCCCGTACGTGCCAGAACCTTTTGGGAGCCAGACTGCTGTCTGCTTTCACTGCTCCAGCATTGTCCCCGGGCAACCTGCTTCCTCTCTCTGGACCTCGGTTTCTTCATCATGGCACCCCAGAACACTTACTTCCAGGTGTGACACCCAGTCTTGGCCCCTTTATAAAGGCTGACTGGTGATTCCAATGGGCAGTCTCTTGCAGTAAACAGAGCCTGGACTCTGGCCTCACACTGTCGTAAATTAGGTTCCCAACTTTTTAATTTTCTCTACTTCCTAGCTTTGTGATCCTGGCCAAGTCATTCACTTCTGTGTGTCTGACATTTCCTCATCTGATGAATAATAGGGTGATTGTAAAAATGAAAAAGGTTATGTAAAGTGCTTGGAACATACTAATGATCTTGAATTATTGTCCCTGTTACTTTGCTTTGTTTTTTGAATCAGGTCTTGCTGTGTCACCCAGGTTGGTGTTGAACTATTGGGCAAATGATCTTCCTGCCACAGCCTCCTAATTAGTGCATAGCACTGTGCCTGGCTTATCTGTATTATTCTATGCAAAGCATAAAAGTCCCCAGTGTGCATAGTCCAGCATTTCTAGGACAATCCTTGATAATGACTGGCCCATCCTTGGCTACAGTCCAGGTTTATTTAAACTGGTGATTTTTGCAGCCTTGGTGTCAAGTCATTTTACAAATGCTGGTGCCTGGGCCCCGGTCTGAGGTTTTTATGATTCAGCTGGTCTGCAGTGGGGCGCAGATGTGGGCCTTGAAGCACTATCAGGTGATTCCAGAGTGCAGGTAAAGGGTGAGTGCCACTCATTAATGAAACAAGGGTTCCTGGCTTTGTAGTAGCTCATTTTCCTACCATTGCTGTTTCCCTCAGATGGCTCTCCCCACGCTGCCCTCTTACTGGTGCACTCAGAGACTCCTGAATCAGCAGGCAGTGCTCCAGCGCCAGCGAGAACAGGAAGCCCGGCTTCGGCATCAGTGGGAACAGAACAGCCGTTATTTCAGGATGTCTAACATCTGCAGTTCCAAACAGGCAGAATGGAGCTCCAAGACCTCCCACCAGCGGAGGTGAGTGTGCAATGACTGCCAGTTGAATGGAGGTGGGGGCTACTTACTGGTTAGGGGATGTGGCCTTAAGAGCCTAGGGAATATGGCTTGACAGTGTGAATTACCTGCATTGTGATGTTTTTCCACCTGGAAGTGGAAAAAAGATAATCAGTGAAGTAATATAGTCTCATTGAAAATGACAAAAATGATACAGAAGTACATGTGGTGGAATCTGCAGTCCTCCTTATAACCTCACACTCCCAGAGAGAAACACAGTTAACAAAATGGTACACATCCTTCCATTCCTTTTTCCTCATATGTGTTTATGCTTACATACACACAAACAAAAACTATTTTTATAGAATTATTTGTAAAAATGTGGAGGTTAAACGCATAAGCTTTAGAGTCAGGCCCAGATGGAAACGCTGGCGTACTCCTGCACAAATGAGCCTCAGTTTCCTGAGCGTGTTGTAGCTGCTATAGCGTAATTGCTCAGATAATTGGCTGTTACTGTTATCACATGCATATATAAGCCTGTTCTGTTGGCTTTTTTGCAGAAGCAAGATTTTCTCATGACTTGCCTTCTTTACTTTGGCTGGGATCTCCTTCCTGTGTCGCTGTTGCATCTGCCTTAGCCTCTTTTGGTCAAATGGCGGAGTGGAGTACACCACTTGTGGCTGTAGTGCAACTTAATGTGTTGTGGGCTTTTTCTCACTCAGTATGCATGCCTACCAGCGTGAAAAGATGAAAGAGGAGAAGAGGAAGAGTCTGGAGGCCCGACGGGAGAGACTCAGGCAGCTTATGCTGGAAGAGCAGGACCTGCTGGCCAGGGAGCTGGAAGAGCTCAGGCTGAGCATGAGCTTGCGGGAAAAAAGAATCCGGGAGCAGCATTGGAATCTGAAGTCAGCTCGGGAAGAGCAAAGGAAACTGGTACCTGTCATAGAGTTAAGAAGTTCCGTGCAGTAAGAGCATCCCCAGCCTGTCAGCGTTGGGCCTGGGGTCATTCCTGGGTGCTCTGGTCTGATGAGATGCTGGATGACTTTCTAACAGGGAGGTGCTCAGTCTTAAGTTCTTGTGCAGGAAGTGTGCTTTGTATGAGTCAGCTGTGTTCAGCCCCTTAAATCATTGCAGCTGATCTTCTTTCCTTATTCCAGTTCTATGATTCCTCAAAGGTTTGGGATTGGCGTATTTTATTTTCCAAAGTAGTGAAGCAGTGAGCTTCAGTCTGTTCTAGCCTGCTGTATATTTGGAAACCCCTTAGAAGGGACCTATCTGTAGCATCAGACTTTGCCCCCTTTCGTCACCACTGTAAGAGTCATTTGTTGGTGCCAGCCATTCTGCTCAGATGTCTGACTTCCAGAGCTGTAGGGTGCAGAGAAAGTAGATTTAAATGGCGGGTGCAGTAACAGTATGTTGAGTGGAGGAGCTCTGGGCCTGAGCTGATTCTCATTGTGCTTCATCCAGAATGTGAATGGATTTGAAAAGCAATGACAGGCTTCCCTTTCTGTGTTTTCTTGCTAGATTGCTGAACAACTTTTGTATGAACACTGGAAAAAAAACAACCCAAAACTTCGAGAGGTAAAAATCAAGAACCTTCCATTGATTTGCCTGAGCAGATGACATCCTGTTTCCAGATTTTTTTTTCATGTTTATCTTGTACTGGGTTGAACAGGAAGGAGGCAGATGGGCTGAGCAGTTTGTTGAGTTGTTAAAAAGTGCCTATTGATCACTGCTGCACCATCTATCTAGGGTGCGGTCCTTGCTCTTAGGGAGCCAGGGAGCTTCTTACACCAGTGCAGGCTACAGGGACCTTGGCAGTGGGGCTGGGGAGGTGGCCTGAGGAAGGCCTCAGTTTGGAAGGACATGGAGTTTTAACTTGACAGTAGAGAGTAAGGAATGGACCCTCTAGATAGAGATGATTAGAAGAGTCAGACCTGTGGCATGAGAACACAGAGTGAGTCCCGAGAGCCGCAATGGTTGGATGAGACTGGGATGAAGGTAGGAGCTCCAAGAGATAAGGTTAGTGAGACAGACAGGACCAGACCTTGGATGGCATTGTGTGGCCGTCCCCTGGAGGCACTGGAGGACACCAGACACTTTCACAAGTGTGCAGGGGACTCCAGCTGCACTCCATTGCACTCCCTCTGACAACAGTACCAAGGCAACCAGAAAAGGTGGTGGCAGTTGAGGAGCTGCTGCAACAGCCCAGCTGGGGACAGGGAAGGCCTGAACACTTAATAGCGTACATGATTGGTACTGTTACTTTATGTGTTCACAGTTGTATTTAGAAATTGCCAGTTGCTCAGCAATGCAGCATGAGTGTTTTTGAGTATTGTTTGCTCAGTGCTAATTTCTCCAGGGCCATCTCTCAGGCCGTGTATGTCCTCCAAAGTAATTTACTCAGAACGCTTATTTAGACCATTCAGGTTAGTTATGAATGTTCATGTTAGATGTGAAAGAAGTTTTAAACTTTATGAACAATTTTCCATACCAATGCTTTTGGACCAAAGCTTTTTTTGCGATTCATATTCTGATCCAGACGATTCTCTGAATCCACATCTTTTATAGATAACCCCAGACTTGTTGCAGTTGCTTATTGCATCATTTGACACGGGGGTGTATGTTTTCCCAATACTGCTTTATGGAGGAGGTGTTGGGGAGCCAAACTCGGGAAGTTTGTCCCTTATCCAGCTGTTTCTTGGGGCTATGGGGGATTGGCACTTTAGACCAAAAAGGTGCCTTTGAAATTGTATCTGTACTTTAGTGTCGGCTGATGTGCTTCCTGCTCAGTCCGGGGCCACTGGGACAAGAGTTTTTGTAATTTTGTTCTAGCATTCGTGCTTGGCTTAGAAGCACCTGGTCCTTTGGTTTCCTACTAGACCCCCATTCAGACTGTTTGTCGGGATCACCCTACACTCCCTTACTGGGCACCTGGGTCCTCACGAAGAGAAGTTCATGGCCATGTCTCATTGGACAGCACAGAAAGCAGCCACTGTCCCCACTGAGTTATCACAGGAACCAATGAGGGAATTAATAGTCTCCCCTTCTTCTCAGATTGAGTTGGACCTTCACCAGAAGCATGTGGTAGACTCTTGGGAAACGCAGAAAGAAGAGAAAAAGCAGGTTGGTTTGTGACTCTGGAACTAGTCTCACATGGCAGTGGTGTGACTATCTCCATCTCTTTGAAACTGTCCCTTGTTTTGGATGCTATAGAATCAGCTGAGGAGCAGGCCCTTTCTTAGTTTATTTGCCACATAGTGGGATCCCAGAGTATAAGGAGGCCAGGTGACTAGGGTTGATAGATAGTAAGTGCAACATGTGCCTTTAAGGGCGTTTTTGGTCACTGAAATCTCTTGATGAAATTTGTATCATAAACTCAACCCTGAGTGTAATAGCACCTCTGGGGTAAGAGCCCATACCATGCCTCCGTTGCTCTGCCTCCAGGTTCATTTGCAGTGTTCTGTTGACTTTTGGAAGGGTTAGGAAACCTGACATTGAATCCGTCCCTTTGCTCCCTTGCCTGGGGTCACCGCTGAGGCGGAGCCTAAATGGGCCCCATGGTCTACTGAGTGGCAGCAGGGAGCTGGGTCTCTAGCAGCTGCATGTAACAGTATTGACGTCCCAGGTTCTCTTGGCCTCTTGTAGCAAGAAGCCATCGAAAAGCAGGAAAACAAGCGGTATGAGAATGCATATGAAGCAGCCCGAAGGGAAACGATGGAGCGGATGAAGGCGGAAGAGGAGAGGCGGCAGCTAGAGAATAAGCTGCAGGCTGAGGCGCTGTGTCAGCAGATGGAGGAGTTGAAGTTAAGGGAGATGGAGGTGAGTGTGAGCCCTCATCGCCACTGGGGCAGGCTCTGCACTGCTTGTTCAGGTGAATGGGCATTAAAACTCCATTGTGGCCAGGTGCCAGTGGCTCAAGCCTGTAATCCTAACTACTTAGGAGGCTGAGATTGGGAGGATTGTGTTTCGAGGCCAGCCGGGGCAAATAGTTCATAAGACCTCATCTCCAAAACAACTAGAGCAAAGACTGGAGATGTAGATCAAGCATACATGAAGCCCTGAGTTCAAACCCCAGTCCCACAAAAAAGAAAAAAGAAAAAAGCCTCCATTGTGGGGGAGTGAGGGAATGAAGGAAAGGGTGACTAATTAAGGTACATTGTAAACACATATGTAAATGTCACAGTGAAACCCCCTGCACAGCAACAATAACAACAAAACCTCCGTTGTAAGCAGATCAGAGCAGGGCTGAGGACGCTGAGAAATGCACCAACAGCTGCATCCTCTCTTCTCACGTGCGTTCTCTCTCATGGTTCTCCCATGCTCTGACGCTGTGCCCAGATTCCAGAATATTAATAATGCCCTGATAATACCTGTCATCTTAGATGGGTTTGGAGACTTTCAAGAGTCTTCTTAGAAGACTTTTCAAGTGCACTAAGCAGACATGACTTAGTTGATGGTTTAGCTCTCCACTGGGAGCAGTTTATGGGTCTCAGGATATAAACCATGAAGAGCTTTTGGTTCAGGAGGCTATCTTCCGAGAACACGGTGATCAGTTTTCCTGAGAGGGCTAGGTCTTCCCTTTCAGATGTGGGGAGGCCCCATCTCCTTTCATCTCCTGTCCCTTCCCTTCCCCTGGTCTGAATGTTTTAATAACTAGATACTTTCTCAATGTCTTCCATTAATTCTGGATGCTAAAAATAGAGCCTGAACAAAGCCTTCACTCCTGGCCTTACCATGATTGCCATGTCAGCTGAGAAAGACAGATGTTAACTTCTTTTTCTAGCACAGGAAGTCCACAGGGCTGGAAAAGGCTCTTGTAGGAAATGGCCTACCTGAGACGGGATGAATGAATGAGTTAAGCTGGGCTAAGGGCTCAGAGATGGAGGGGATCATGAGCAGCCAAGCCATGCCTGAATGGTCCCTGCCAAAATGGAGAGAGGGAATGAGGATGATCTGATTGCCCTAGTCTCAGTTTCTGTTGTAATCACAGGCCACCAAACTGAAGAAGGAGCAAGAGAATCTTCTGAGGCAGCAGTGGGAGCTGGAGAAGCTAGAAGAGGAGAGGAGGCAGATGGCGGCCTTCCTACGCAAGGCGGAACTAGGGTGCGTGTGAGAGGCCTGTCTTCCCAGGCGGTGGGCCTCTTACTTCTCAGACTTGCACCGAGGTCCCTGGAGCCGTAGACAATACGGTCTGGAGTGAGCCATTTAATTCTGCGTGAGGCATTGAAGCTGTCTGTGGTTTACTCATTTTTTAGGCGCTTTTTGAGACATCAGTATAACGCACAACTCAATAGACGTACACAGCAGATTCAAGAGGAACTGGTGAGTCTGAACTGATAAGGTGGTTTTTCAAGCCTTTTTGAAAAAAAAATTTTCCATTGCTTAGTGTATTCTCTTAAGACTTGAAACCAAAAGTGGGGGACAGAGGAATAGGGAGATGTTGGCCAAAGGGTATGAACTTCTAGTTATAAGATGGAGAAGTCCAGAGATCTAACATGCATTTGGGGATTACAGTTACTAATGCAATTTTCTTCATGAAATGGGAGGGCTGGGGGTATGATTCACTGGTAAAGTACATGCTTAACATTCACGGGGCCCTGGCTTTGAACCCCAGCACAAAGAAAAGGAGAAAAAAATTGCTGAGAAAATAGACTTTTAAGTGTTCTCACCACAAAAAGTAACTATGGCCAACCGTGGTTGTGCACATCTGTATCCCTGGACTTGGGAGGCAGAGGCCAGAGGATCATTTGAGGCCCGCTTGAGGTACATAGCCAGATCCTCTCTCAAAAAAAAAAAAAAAAAAAAGAAAAGGTGACTGTGGGGTGACATGTATGTTGATTAGTTTGACTGTAATAGTGTGTATATATCAAAGCATCAAGTTACATTTTATTAAAGCTTGTATTTAAAAAACAAAACAACACAAAGTGAGATTCTCCTTGAACTGCCATAGAGATTCTCCCATAGTCTCTGCTTCTCCCAGGGATGCCCATTTGGGTGTATCTTCTTCTAGATCTGCTTACAAACCATGCCTATGGAGAGGCGACTTTTCTCCCCCTTTAGTTCTTGTTAAATATTTTAAAGTTATGTTCCTCACCATATTTAACAGTACATCTGTAAGTTTTTATAAAGATCAACGTGTTAGCTTTTCCCCCAGTAGCTGCTTAGTATTCCTGTTAGGTACATTAATGTGCTCCTTCATGAGTGAGTACCATCTGAGTTTCCCCAACCGTCCTTGCCTCTACTCCGGTCAGGACAGACCATCAGGTAGCAGTGTCACTCTTGTTCCTGGCGTGCAGCTTTCCGCCTTAGCACAGTGTCCCTGATTCTTCTCCAGCAATCTGTTGTGCCCACATACCTTACCAATGAGCATTTGGGTTGTATAGGACAACCCACTTAAATTACAGCTGTATAAGCAGTTTGTGTGTGTGTGTCAACTGTAGTCTGTGTTTTTAGAAGTAGAATCGCTGTCAAATTGGGTTCTAACATGTGCTCTCAGACAAGGCCATGTGTCTGTGGTGGCAGGGTGGTCACTCTCTTTAGTCAGAGAAAATTGGGCCTGTGTGGTGTCTGAACCATGCCTCTGTGGTTACTGGCAGTCTGTTCTGGAAACAGTCCAGCATCTTCCCTTCTTCTGGATGTCTGTATCTATGACGTGTGTGGAGGGAGGGATGAGCAGAGGGGCAGCTTCCTTTGTAGGAGCAGAGCTCGCCTAGCACACTACAACTCTGGCAGCCTACTCACTGGCCGTACTGCTTCCTGTAGGAGATAGACAGGCGGATCCTGCAGGCTCTCCTAGAGAAGGAGGATGAGGCCCAGTGTGTTCACCTGGCCAGGCGGGAGCAAGCCCTGGCTGACGTAGCCTGGATGAAGGAGGTCATTGAGGAGCAGCTGCAGTTGGAGAGGGCACGGGAGGCAGAGACGCAGATGCTGTTGAGGTGAGAGGCAGCAGCTGCCTGGGCAGGGGGCACCTGTCTTCTGCTCTGGTACCTCAAAATGCCCCCAGGTCACCAAGAGTGCCCTCTTTGTTATTGAAACATCTGTCCTTGTTAATTCATCTATCAGCACATCTTTGCTCTGACTTGTAGGGGTGTTTTTGTTAAGTTATTCATTAAGTTATACATTATGACTTAGAGTAACGACCTGTTCCATCTTAGAAATCTGAAAGGAGACTGCAATTATGGAGATGTAGAATGTTTCTTGATTCTATAAAAAAGGGTCTGGGTCCTATTTTTTTTTTTTGGTGAGTGGGAGTCTCACTATATTGCCCAGGCTGGTCTTGCTTTAGCCTCCCAAGTAGCTGGAGCTATAGGCCTACACCACTCTGCCCAGCTTTTGGGCCTAAAAGTTAAACTCAGATTGAAATATTGGAATAATTGGCAACATATGTTGAACACTTACTGTGTGCCAGACACTGTGTTATGTGCGTTACAATTCTCCTGTTACTAGATTCTGATATCCAGTCAAGTGCTAGATACTGGGACATGGAAACTTGAGGTCACTTGCCTGCCTCAGGGTGAGCTAGCCGGGACCCTAGGTATGTGGTGACAGGCTCAGGCACAGGAGGTACCTTCCTTCTAGGTCATGATGCTTTCACTCACCTCAGTGTTAAATGGCTGCAGTGCAAGTCAGCAATTTGCTTTTTATAAAGAGATGAAGTATAAAAAGGTAAAATTCTTAATTATCGAAATGCTTCCTGTGAATGTTCTCCTTAATTGCACTCTTTAAATAAAGTTTGTGTGGATGAGTTCACCTGAAGCTTGACCCGGCAGAAGACATGTGCTTTGTAGTCCTGTATGTTCTCTGGCTCACTCCCTGCCATTGGTGCTGGCATGGAAACCCTGTCATTCCTGTTTTCAGGGAGGAGGCCAAGGAGATGTGGGAAAAGAGAGAGGCAGAGTGGGCCCGAGAGCGGAGTGCACGGGACAGACTGATGAGCGAGGTAATTCCAGCTGCAGGGAACTGGGCTGGCCATTGGCCCAGGTGGATGTCTGGATAGGCAGTCAATCCCGATCCTGCCACATGTTCTGGGGTTTAAAATCAATGTAAAAGTAATACAAACTCATTAGAACTTCAGACATGTAGGAAGTACAAATGTAAAAGTCATCTGCAGGAACTGCTACTTTACTTCCTTCTGCTCTTCTCAATCTGTGCCTGCCATCTTTCCTATATATTTTTTTGTGTGCTTTTTGATTTCAATCATGGTTTGCTTTTCCATCCCATTGCGTGGGCGCTCCATCTGTTTCTAACTGGGCCTTTGTAAGAAGCACTGCTGGGAGCATCTGGTGTGTGAGGCTTCTCTCTGAGAATGTGTGCCTTGGTAGGCAACAGGGAGCGGACCAGAGAGTACATAGAAGACACACCCCCAGCACCGCAAAACTGTTGGGGAAACAGGTGCGCCATCCCTGCACTGCACGAGATCTTAAAGCGCGCCATCCCTGCACTGCACGAGATCTTAAAGCGCGCCATCCCTGCACTGAACGAGATCTTAAAGCGCGCCATCCCTGCACTGAACGAGATCTTAAAGCGGACTAGACTAAGAAGTCATTCTACATTTTGAAACCCATAGGAAATCGCGTCCCAGTTGGTGATTTTTCACTCTAGTGAATACCAGATATTCTCCAGTGGCTTTTTGCTCTCTCCATTTACATTTCTTCCATGTTTGTGCTCCTTCCTGAGAGCACAGCTGTTGGGTATGTCTGGGGTTTCCTGGCTCCTGAGTCCTGGCTGTGGTCTAGATTGGTCCCAGACTGGTGATGGAACATCACAGTACTCTTGGGGGAAGTCCCAAACAGCGAGTTTCTACTGCTCAGAGCAGTAGATTTAAATCTAAAATCTAAATTTAAAATTTAAATCTAAAATCTAAAAGTTTAAGCCTCTTTTGTGTGGCTTGTGTTTTCTCTTCCCAGAGCCCACTGGTGGGGTGATTCTCACCATGTTTCTGTAATCTCTGCCCCTGTGGAGAGGGCTCCTCTATACTCAACTGCCTCCCCATAACACATAGCTGAATTCTGTATGTGTCGGGTGGGTGGAGGCTGTGAGTATGTTGACTGACTGACCCTACCTGCCTGTGCACTAAGGCTGTGGTCCAGGACACAAAACCCAGCAGGTGTCTGGCAGGCATCTGTTAGATTGAAATGAAAACTTTTCCTTTCCTCTCGGCTGAAATAGGTTCTGACGGGACGGCAACAGCAGATACAAGAAAAGATTGAACAGAACAGGCGGGCACAGGAGGAGTCCTTACAACACAGGGAGCAACTCCTTCAGCGTCTCGAGGAGGCAAGGGAGTTGGCCCGCTGTGCAAAAGAAGAGAGGGAAGAACTGAAGTTGGCTAGGAAGCAGGAGCTGGAAGCCCAGGTGGGGCTGAGCCTGAGGGCAGAGGAGGCCCCTGCAGGGGGATAGGAGCTTGCAGGCAGCAGGCCCCACGGCAGTTTTTGCATCTTCACTCATGTCTGAGAGTCCAGTGGCATCCCTGACCCTCTTAATTTTGGTTCAGACTCCATTTCAAGTGCCCTCATCTCTGTGGGCGTCAGGCTGACATTACTGTTTTCTCTTTTTGCCACCTACATCTGTAAGCAGTTGGTTTACTGAGCCACAAATCCCTGTGTATTCAGTTCTACCTGCTGCATAATGGTGAATGTCCCTCCAAATACAGGGCCATATCTGGAGCTTTTACAAGGCCCATAGCGTCACCCACATGGCCTTCGGCAGTTCCCAAGTTCCTTCCCGTTTGCTGGTACCTGCCATCGCTGTTCCTGGCTCTGATCCTTCATCCCAGCTAGGATCACAAGCTTTCTTCCAGCTCAGAGGTGGGGCTGTGCCCAAAGGGCTTCATCTCTAGTGACCTTGTTCTTGGTGTGCAGGTCGCAGAGCGCCAGCTGCAGGTATGGGAAGCAGACGAGCGGGCGGAGGAGGAAGATGAGGAGGCCAGGCAGGCAGAGCAGCTATCTGAGGCTCTACTGCAGCAGGAGGCAAAGACTATGGCCGAGCAGGGCTACCAGCCAAAGGTAGGAGCCTGCAAGGTGACAGACCACCACAGGTCTGTGCTTGGCTGTGCTCTCTCGGCTTCTCTTCACTTGCATTTCTTCCTTTTCAGACTGGGAGGCAGCCTTGACACAGGATCTGGTTTAATCCTTGTTGGGTTTCAAATAGTCCTTGAGATGGTTTTGCTCTGGCTCCTGCCGCTGGAGCCCAGACTGAAGTCCTGACTGCTGAGCTCTGTGCTTGTTCACCCTGTTAGGGACAAAGCACAATCTAAGAGGAGCTACAGTCACAGCTGGTGAGAGGTGACAGTTGGGGCTAGGTCCCATCTACTCAGCGAAGCCAGGTGGCCAGATTGAGGCTGCTTATATGCCTCTTCTTTCTGTGCATCTTTCTGTCCCTGTCTCTGGAAGTACTTCAGTGACCCTGAGGAGGGCACCAGAAAACACAGAAAAACAAAGTTTTCTGAGGGAGCTAGAGACCAAAGATCCCTGGAACCTGACTGAGGGCCTCTGCCCAGCTTTACCCAGGGATTCCTGAGCCCCTGGCACTCTCAGATGCACTCCCTGGGATTTGTGCTACAGAGAAAAGAGGGCTGCCTGCTTCCTGGTCAGGTATCTGGGGAACTGAGTGGAGCAAGGTTAGAGCAGCTCCTACATATGCTGGAGAACTTTAGCACCCTAGCCTGCAGAGGGTGTTCCTTAGCACAGGTAACAGCATTTTCCAAAGTTGCTTGAGAGTGGATGAACGGGTGTCTCAGGATGAGGGTTTTACAGAGCAGACCAGAGAAGTTTCGTAGGGCAAGTGCTTTGTTTTTGGCCTCGGCCAAGGCTTTCTCAGTTGTATATGAAAACTGTCCTATGTGATGTACTTTTAGCTCTCTTAAAGTGAGGCTAACTCCCAGTATTCCAGAGATTGCTGATCTTATTAGTCTTATTTCTTTTCTCAGCCTTATGGACATCCCAAAATTGCGTGGGACTGACCTTGTTGGTGCCATCAGCACAGAGAAGGATGCTGATTCCTCTGGTACACAGCCACACAGTTGTACAGTACAGTGCTTGGTTCTGGTCGGGGTTTAGGGCACTGTCAGGTAATTCAGCCGTGCCTGTTCAGGTATGTGATCAAGCACCTCCAGGCCTGGCCACACGCCAAGGTGTTGTGGGCATGCAGCACCCAGTGAGAGGCCCTTTCCTGCCTTTCTCATCTAAGACAGGTCTCTTATAGGCTTGAGGTTACAATACTGTCAAGTAAGTCTTGTGTTTATAAATAACGTGAGAGTCTAGATGGACACTAAGAACTACAAGTTGTTTTCTATGACAGATACATGGTTTCCTCTTGTCTCACCTATTATTGTCAACCTCTCATGAAGACCCTAGCTAGAGATAGGGAAGTTTTTCAGTTTTTAAAATTTCCATTTAAATTCAACTATTGAGAATAAACAGTGTTGGTGTAGTTGCTTCAAGGTTTATTAACGTAGTCCCAAAGGGTCACATCTATATTTTGGAAGACACTAAGAACAAATTAGAACCCTCAAGCAGTCTGATGGATGCTTTCTGGAAAGGTGGTGAGAAATATTTTGTTAGCATTTCCATAATGGGGCTGAGATGTAGCTCAGTGGGAGAGCACTTGCCTAGCACATGTGAAGCTCTGGTACAAGCCCTAGCATTGCAAAAAACCCAAAAAATTCCATGGAGCATTATACATGGAGAAGTGATCTATATGATATGTGGTCCCTTAAAAGGTACCTGGTTGGTTAGTCTTTTAAAGGCCAGAGCATGACACTAGGGACCTCTAGTGTCTTGGGAAGGTCTGCTTACCTTGGGAAGGTATGCAGCATACTATAACTTAGGTGCCCAGAGGAACTAGTTGAACAAGAAGAAATCGGATCACTCAGAACCATGCGTCAGTTCCACGTTTCTCCACTATTACATAAATGTGACATAGTTCCTGATTCATTTCTACAGTTCCTTGTAGCAATGATCATATTTTTATTGTATCCTTTCCATAATCTTCCTCTGAGGTTTATCTTCATTACATTGTGCCCAAGATTCCATATCTCAGTAAATTACAGCTAATTACAGGACATTTTTCTGTGGTTATTAAAAACCAGGGTTTATTAAAAAAATCTTGAGAGTAAGAGCTATATTTTCTCTTCCATCATGCTGTAAAAAAACAAATTGAGCTGCAAACTGCATCCTTAATCAGTTTTTCATTTTCCTGTCTTGGAGTTCTTCAGCTATGATCCCTTGAGTACCACTTTCATTATTTCTGCTCATGTTTATTTCTCCATTTCACGTGTTCATTAATTGTGAAATAAAGTTCTGCTTTGGTATCACATCCAAGTCTTGTTATTACTGCTCTGATTTATTGCTGCAAGGGTGGGACGGTAGGGTAGATTTTTACTGATTCAGGATATGTTCATTTTTATTGTGAAAGTGATGCTCTTTCCCTTTTATTTCCACAAAACCACAGAAAAATGTTAATAATCATACACTGAACTCCAGTATAGAACCAATGTGGACAGAATGCCTGGCAAATAGGCGCTCAGATATTTACTGAATAAATATTTTCAAAATTTTTAAAGCCTGGTAGTAATCTTAACTAGCATTAAAATTATGTTACAGTGGCACTCTACCTTACTATATTTAAATGTTTCTTTTTCTTTTCTTTTTTCTCCCTCCCTCTCTCCCTCCTTCCCTCTCTCTCTCTCTCTCCCTTTCTTCCTTCCTTCTCTGTGGTCTCACTGGCTCACGCTGGCCTGGAACTAGCTATGTATGTGTTGCCCAGGGTGGTCTCTAAATAGAGATCCTCCTGCTTTAGCCACCGGAATGCTGGAATTACAAGTGTGTTTCACCATGCCCAGCCCCCATTTCTTCTTTCAACTGGGCCAAAATACTTAAATTCAGAGCTTGCACTGTCTTACTGTCCGTCTCTCCTTTATTTTTGGCCATACCAGGGTTAGAACTCAGCCTTGTGGTTAGTCAGCAGGTGTTCTTGAGCTACAAGTCCAGCCCCTGTCTTAATATTTCTATCGTAGCTCATATACCTTGGATATGTATTTGATTATTGTAGCTGGAAATACATAAGTCACACTGCCTAATGACAAGGATGCCTTGTGAGAAACATTTTGTGCGGTTTCATTATTGTACAAATTAAGATGATACAGCCCATTTCAGCCCTGCATGGGTGAGATGGTCACCTGTATGGATGATGTGCCCTTGCGTATGTAATCCCTTACTGATGAATCAGCATTATGTAGTACATGACTGTATATTGGTTTTATTGTTTCTAAATGCCTTTTTCTACTTAATGATTTCTAGATTTTTCTTCAGCAGATTCTTTTAAAAGGTCAATTCCTTGAATACAGATGGTGTTGAAGCCACTGTTAATATGAAATAATTCTGAGTTACTACATAAACCATGGCCTTTTCTCTTTCTTTGCTGCTCACTCAGCATACATTCTCTCTAGGAAAGGTAGTACAAGGCCTGGGGAGTTACAAGCCTAAACAAGAACACTGACAGGAGTCAGATAATGGAATCAGACCCAGGGATGAGCAGGTGTCACTGTAGGCACAGAGCCAGTTCTCACTTATGGGGCTAAAGAATTCAGTTGTGCAATATAGTCAGCACAACCATATTTCTTTATTGATAGGAGCATTTGTTTTTAACAACCGCCTGGTTGTTAGGTGGTTTTCATGTTTATAAATTACACAGCATCATTTTAAAGACCATTGTAATACCTTTAAAAACTCGCATTAGCTCAGTGACTTTGACTAAACTCAGCCATGAAACCACGTGGAACTTGATTTTAGGGTGTGTGATGCTGCAGTGTCTTCATTTTAGAGGGGGATTTACTTTATGGCCTAATGTTACCACTTCCATAAAGTCTACTTGAAAGGATTCATGCATGTTGTGATTTTTTTAAACATGTTGCTGCAGTTTCTATATTTTCACTCTACACAGTTGATTGTGCAAATATAGTACTTCGTTATTCATTTTCATTTGTTTGGTTTCCAGTTTTTTCTTATTAAAATGTCTTTTTCTAACCTATTGCACATCACTTGTAGTGCACACATTGAAGATACTCTCGAGAGTTAAAAAAGGGACTCTTCCAACATTACAGCATCCTGAGAATGATGGAAAGCCTTGTTTGAAGGCGTGAGACTGCCTTTATGCTGCTCTAGCATTTTTTCCTCATATTACTTTAATCATCTAAGCCATCCCTGAGCCCTGTAGTACTGTAGTTCACCCCACTCACTTGTGGATCCGGAGAAAAACTGAGTATCTGGACCTAACTGGCCATACCAAAAGCTCTGGCTTCCAATTTACAGATGTTTCTGGATCTTTCTGGGTTGCTGATATAAATGGGCTTCTCTGGTCACTCTTGCAGTTACTTTGGCCTCTACCAGTTATAACCTGAAGCATGCCAGCTCTTTAGGACTAGGCCTCTCTACCTCCTAGTTCCTCCCAGGTGACATGATCTAGGCCTTTGGCTTCCAGTACCATCTCCACGTCAGTATCTCCTGGGACTGTAGCTGTACACCCTCACCATGGTGCCACCTCCCTGTGTCCCAAAGGCACCTTAAGTCACACAGCCAGCACTCATCAGATAAGCCCAGACTCCCGTCATAAAAATCCAGAAATCCAGGCGGGTACAATGGCTCATGCCTGTTAATCCCAGCTACTTGGGGGGATTGCAGTTTAAAGCCAACTTGGGCAAAAAGTTAGCAAGACCCCATTTCAATCAATAAACTAGGTATGCTGGGTGTATGTCTGGGATCCCAGCTATGTAGGAGTCTACAGGTAGGAGGATTGCAGTCTGAGGCTGGCCAGGGCAAAAACAGACTGTGTGAAAATAAGAGGAATAAAGGGCTGTGGCCTGGCTCAAGTGAGAAGTCTGCTGTCTAGGAAGTGCATGTCTTAAGTTCAAACCCCAGTACTGCCCAGTCAGCCCCGTTCATCTGGCCCTCTCCTCCTGCACTCTCAGACAAGTGAACAGCGCCACCATCTGTCCTGCCAGCTGCACAGCTATAAATGTAGAGCTGAGTCTTCTATGCACCTGGAGTCCCGGAATCCTCTGCTGCCTCACCACTGTTGCTCATGACCACCACCATCTTTTCCTCATGCTGCACTAAAAGGTCTTTTACAAACACATAACTGGAACGAGTCACCAGCCTTCTTCAGCCTCCCATGGCACATGGGACTAAGACCCAATCCTGTGGCCTCTGAGGCCCTGAAGTAACTGGTCCTCCAGAAGTCCAGGAAGCAGCGAAAACAGCCTGCTGCAAAGATTCTGTTCACAAACCTGGTTATGGTCACCGCCTGCTAACCTAGATGCCCAACCCAGAAGGCCACGTTTGGGATGTTTTGCATGCATTAAAATGGAATGGTGCTGGGTGCTGGTGGCTCATGTCTGTAATCTTAGCTACTTGGGAGGCTGAGATAGGGAGGATCATGGTTTGAGGCCACCCCAGGCAAATAGTTTGTAAGACTCCATCTCCAAAATAACCAGAGCAAAATGGACTGGAGGTGTGGCTCAAGTGATAGAGAGCATGAAGCCCTGAGTTTAATCCCCAGTCCCACCAAACCCAAAACTTGTAATAATGGAATTGGGAGCTTTAAAGCCTAAGTTCTGAAGAGACATTTCTGCTGGGTTAGGTTTAGAAGCAGTAATTACATAATTCCAATGTGAGGGAAACACTGCTACCTTGTGGGTTGTTTTATCTCCCTTTTTCTTTCTGCAGTACTGGGGTTTGAACTCAGGCTTCATGCTTGCCATGGAGGCACTCTACTGCTTGAGCTATGCCTCCAGCTCTTTTTGCTCTGGTTATTTCTGGAGATACGGTCTCTTTTTTTCTTTTTGCCAAGGTCGGCCTGGACTGTGATCCTTCTGTTTTATGCTTCCCAATGCCGCTGGGTAACAGGCATGTCGCCATGCCTAGCTTCTTTCCACTGGGATTGGGGAGGGGGAGGGGCTTGCAAATTTGTTTGCTGGAGCTGGTCTGAACTGCTATCCTCCCAATCTCAGCCTCCCATGTAGCTTGTGATGGACTGCCACTATGCCTAGCTATTGTTTGAGATAGGGTCTTGCTAACTTCCCCCCCCAGGCTGCCTCAAACTGCAATCCTCCCAATCTCAGCCTCCCAAGTAGATAGGATTACAGGCATGATCCACTGGTGCCCAGCTCCTTGTGGTTATTTCTAACAGGATAAAATGATATTTTCATTTTGGGCACTTTTTATATTTTTTCACAGAGCACATCCATAGCTTTTGAAACAAGGAGAAATGTTATTTAAAAAATAAAATGAAGTAAAAGCAAACACTAGGGATAATAAAGCTCCAAGGTAAGTCTGAAGTAAACCTTCAGCTCCTATTCCCTAAGGCACCATTTATTGCACATCCTGAGTAGGGAAAATTAAGAACCCATTCCCAAGTGTGGGTGGAAGTTTCCTGTCAGGACCCAGCTCTGCCAGACTTCCCCTTGACAGAACCCTGGCTCTGGGCACTGGAATGGGATCATGCTGAGTGCAAAATGCCAGTCTCAGAAGGTGTCTAGTGTCCAAGCACAGGCAAAACTATGATGTACCGAGGGATGTGCACAAGGTTTTGTTCAACTACACTAAAGTCTAGGGTTTAAAAGGCCCATGGAGATGTATTAGGGAAGCCTGTGTTCTGTTCCTTTACCTGGTAGTGGCCACTTCAGAATTCTGCACATCAGCCAATTTCAGTAAGGGGGTGAGAGCAAGCATCTGTGGCCCTCTTGGACCTGTGTTCTGGTTCTGATACCCACTACATAGCAGCCAGATTACCCTCCTTGGGCGCAGGTCTTTGCTTGTGAGTGAAGAATAGGATGTGGAAAGACAAAGTGCTAAAAGCCCAGAACTCAGAAGGACCTATCATCTTGCCAAGAAGACGCTTGCTGTAGGAAATAGCCTGTCTGCGGTGAATACACTGGGTCTCTGCCTTGGAGTCACCATTTTAATTGGAAGCCAAACAGACTCAGGTTTCAGTCTCATTCTTCATCATGGAGTCAGATGCTTTCTTTCTCTTGGTTGGGGCCTCCCCACTAAACCAGATGTGCTGGGTTCTGGAGGGAGCACACCTATTTTCCACCACAGGCACAGGACCGCTCCTTAAGTCAACATGCTTGTGGAAATCTGTGGTCTTCAGATCATTCCCACAGCTGAACTTGGCAACAAGCTCCACAGGAAAGACCAGTCTTTGGTCTGAGCAGGGGCTACCAAATACCTCAGTTTGAAACAGAAGAGAAATAGCTGTAGCAAAACATAAAGTATTGGCAAACAGAGCAGACTGTGCCACCCAGGTTTATTCCTTTACGCCTACTGCCAGGGCAAGAAGAGGCCCCACAGCCAGCAGCAACACCTCCCCGGGGTTCAGCTGGACAGACACCAGTATCTTAGCTCCCCTGTTCTGATGCTCCCCAAAAAGAGCAACATGGAGATAGGAACCATCAAGTTTCTGCTCCACCTCTCGCTCCCTGCCACTATCCCTGCCAAGGTCATGGCATTCCTTACCCTCTTCTGGCTTGGAGGTCTGCTGTCCTCATCTCGGATGCCTGCTTTTGCCAGTAGCTCCCCACGTTTGAGAGCACAGGCCCCTTGCTGTGAGCTGTGCCACCTCTACTTGGGCTCTTAAGGCTGAGTCTCAGCTTCTTCACCCGCAAAATGGGGACAGATGTTAATGCTTGGCTTGATAGATGCAAATTGCAAGGCCAAGTTAGATTTCAAAACTTTCCTGTTTGTAAGGTTCTGGGTGAGATGGGGCTTACAGGACAACTCCGAGGGAAGAGGCCAAGGCCAGGTGAGTGGTAATCACTTGGATAGGGAAGGCCAAGAGGTCCTGAGAAGACCAGAGGGGAAGGTGAGTCCAAGGAAGGAAGATGTTGGGAAGGAGCAAGAAGAGGAGTTTTAGAGAAGAGGCCCTGGAGTCCTTGGAGGGATGCTGCATTTGGGAGAGAAAACACACTAAGTTCTGAGTAGATCTAAACCATCTGGGAACCTGGAAGAGAGGGAGCAGTTGGAGTTCTGGTATGTTGAGCAAAGGACTGGCGTGGAGAGGGATGAAGCAAGAGTTCATGCCCACCTTCTCATTTCCAGTGGTTCTGCCCTTGGAGGCTTGTTTTGTCCTTTGATACACATACCTGCAAAACAGTTGGAATGACCTAGGCTGGGCTGAAGGACAGCACTGGCTTTCAGCTAAGAGAAAATGCCAAGGTCAGCTGGCAGAGGTACTTCAGAGTCTATGGATCAGAGGGACTGGTTCCTGCTTCTCACATGTTCATCTTTTCCCAGATGGTCACTAAGTCATCTCCATGGTGAAGCAGCCACTGCGCAGCCCCTGCATGAATGCTGCTCTCATGGTGGTGTGAACCAGTAGACAAAAGAGCTGGGACAATACTTCCAGGTGGCAGTGACTCAAAAGGGAGCTAGACCCAGGCTTTGCTGGAGGGACCCCAGGCTTTGGGGTACAAGCTGACAGGGCTGTGAAACTTATTTGTTTATGCAGTCTCAGTCTCCCACCTGTCCCACTGGACTTTAGAGCAGGTGGGCTGTTGTTATGTTGCCCACTACTGCCACTGCCAGATTTCCCATCATTAAGAGGCCACGTTGTCTGAGAGGCCTTGGTACATGACTTGCCAGACTGAGGGATGAAATCGCTATGGTAACAGTGACTCTTCCCTGAGCCATGAGACTTTATCTCCTCGTGTACGTTTCTTTACCTGTCTGATGGAAGTAAACACTCCTTCTGCATGGGGTTGTCTTGAGGACTGAGGGAAGCCATCCATGTGAAAAACTGAGCACAATGCCCAGGACAGAGTTAAGTAGTAGCTAAAATGATAATTTCATGTTATGAAACTATGTTTAAAAGCAGAAGGCAAGGTGCTGTGTGGTGGGAAGGACCTGAAAGTGATCTACAGAAGTGTATGCCCTGGAATGTTAGAAATGGCCATCTGAGCTGCTGAGCCAGAGACTTGGGTGAGCCTACGATGTTCTCAGAAGCCTTGCAAGGCTCAGGAGGTAGTCTGGGTGTGAGCTGCTGGGCTTGGCCTGCTGATCCTGGCCCTCCCAGGTAAGCTGGACCACACAGTGAGGATGTTCCACCTTTCTCAGGCTGTTTTTTTTTTTTTTTTTTTTTTTGGTGGTACAGGGGTTTGATCTCAGGGCCTTGCGTTTGCTTGGTAAGTGCTCTACTGCTTGAGTCACTCCACCAGCCCTTTCCCAGATGTCTTGCTCAGAAGTTTTGCCTGAGATGAGTAAGTCCTACACCAACATTTCCTTCTTCCATCTAGAAGAAGAAACCCAAGTCATCTCTCCAGAGGACAACTGCTAGTAACTGTAGGTTGCCCTGACAGACCTGGATGTAAATTTACACCAGCTCCTGCATGTACCTGCACAATGGGCCCTTCTCTGAAAGTGAAAATAGACCAGAACTAATTCCATAATCCAATCACCTGTGGGAAGGGGTGAGGGTATGTGTGCTGAGCTAGATTTGGCTGACCTAAAAACTAAAACCAAGGAGAAAACACATCAGGATAAGACACATGCAACTAGCATCCCAAGTAGGACTTCTTTTATGAACTGTGTGCTGCTGGCATGGGGGTACATGCCTGTAATCCCAGCACTCAGGAGGCAGAGGCACGAGCATGGAGAGTTCAAGGCCAGCCTGGGCTACACAGTGAGATCCTGTCTCAAAAAGAAAAAGCTATGTGCCAAGTCCAGAGGAAGACAAAGCTAGTCATCACTGCAAATCTGGCAGCCCCAAGGTAGGAAGCAAGTTAGATACTGTTTCTCATTAAAGATGACGTTACATTAGAACTATTGCCATACCTCCCCAAGTACCTGAAAATACAACCAGCTGGCAGTAGGCACATGACCACAAAGACACTTACAGAGCCTGTTTATTGCATAACTAGCAGGCACAAATTCCAAAACAATTTTACAACACAAGAAGAGTACAATAGTTACTGGAATAGAATGTACAATAAAAATGAGAAGTACAGAATGAATGACACAGATAAACACATTTGAATAAAAGGCATCTTTCTTATTTTTCCTATGCAGCATTTTCTTTTGTAAGGAGAACCAGGAAAAGGAAGGAAAGAAAATGTTATTGGAAAACTCATGGGTACTGCCAAGGATAAAAGCATGCTAATTTCACTCTTGGTTCTGCAAGTGAAGTTGCTTGGGGAACTGTGTAGCAGCTCTGGAGTTGTGCGTTCACAGTTCCAATTTCATGAATGCTGTACTTGATCTTTGGGCCTGATTCATTGTTCTTTGGCAAGTAAGAACTATCTACATTCCGAGGTGGAAAAGGATTTCAGTGAAAGGAGGTTGGGGTAGAGCTGCTTCCTTCTGTTCAGCCCAGGGCCAGTTCATAAAGTGCATCTCTGTCCTAACAGCTTTGGGGAAGTGGGGCATACTGGCAGAGAGGGACAATGGAGAACAAAGGGTAAGATAAATGCCTGACAGAGGCAGAGGTGACTTGTCCAAGGTTATAGAATCCATGTGTAAGGGTGGCCAGGACAAATGTTCACACAAGGTGCCATACACCAATAGGAGCAGAGAGCTCAGATGATATTATGGCAGTGTGCAGGGCACATAAAAGAAGGACTCCTGCCACTACCTGTCACTCCACTTGGGAACTTCTGCCCAAGGTTTGGCACTGAGTTAACAGACCAAACTGTGCTGGATATGCTTTGTTGGTCCTCATGTTCCTTGACTTTCTCTAGAGGAACAAAGACAATGTCCTCTGTGCCAGGTGTTCAAGGGAACATCTCTTGCAGACAACTCTCTTCCCAGAAGCCTCTATGGAGGCCTATCTTCCCTAAGAGGCCAAGGGAACCTGGCCTCTTCCTTTCCCAAGGACACTGGGGATCCTGACAGGAGGGCTCATGTTTGCAAGGACGAGGAAAGGCAGCTAAGTCCATGAAACATGCAGAAAAGTTTATCAAGTGCTTGAGCTTAAGGTAGGAGGCCCCCTTCTAGGAAGCATCTCCTGAGCATCCAGCAGTGATGCCGCATTTGGTGCTGTGCAGACAGGTAAGTGGATGAGACTTCTGGAGGTGTGGACCCTTTTCCATGCTACTCACAGTGTAGCAAACCTGAAAGAAGCATCCACACACCATGACTTAGTAACCTGATACTATGGTGGTGCTACTTTCACAACAGCACAGGTCAAACTATAAAATATTTCTTAGTCAGTTCTGTGAAATGAGGCTTAGTTAGCACACAGTGAGACAACTTGCATTCTGATCACTCTGACTTCTTCACAAATAACTACCAGGAGTCATGATCTATAGGTAAAGAGAGACCTGATAGTAACTTAGCAGAGGGTGGTATGGTTCCAGGTTTACCAGAGGAAACTCTTGGTTGCTTGGAAAGCCAGCCTTTGCATTGCACAGTTTATGGGCCCTGGCAGAGACTGTGAGCAGCAGTCTAGTGGCCGTAGCTCACCTATGCCTGTTTTGTGAACAAGTTACAAATTGGCTGCCAACATTTGTAACAGGTTTGACACCAAAAAGTCTGGATTTCCAGTGTCTCTTGAAAAAAACTCAAAGCTCTAGTTGCCCCAGGCCCATTTTTCCACCAGCAACATAAGAGGAGTTGGGGAGCTGCTGCCCCTGTTGGGTGGGCCAGGGACTTTACTTTTCAGCTCCCCCTTCTTGTGCCTCTGCTATATGCCTGGCTCACTTTGCTCACGTACATCACCTGCTCCACCAGGTCTGAGTTACACCCACATAAAACTGCTGCAGTAAGCAGGGGTAGGAATGTGCTTTTAACATTCAGAACAAGAAAGGGCCTTTGAGTAACTTAAAGGAATTCTTTTTTATTTTCCCTGCAGTGCTGGGGATGGAACCCAGGACTTTGTGCATCCCCAATCCAGGGACTCTTGAAAGCGGAAAGTAACTCAAATGGTTGCATCTTACCTTAGAAGAAGTCCTTACAAGATGAGGAGACATGCAAAAAAAGCAGCTCATGTGAGGATGCTGGAAGTGGTCAAAAGAGTAACTGGGTTTTGTCAGTTCATGGCAGTGATGTCAGAATGGGCGGTACAGAATCTGCTATGGCTTGTTAGACTGATTCTTCTCTTTGCCAATGTTCTGAATGAACTGTCTGGTTTGGGGTAGACAGCTGGGCAGAGTCCTTGACAATGGGTGACAGATGATGGGTGGTGCTCTACCCTGAACATGGCCAAATGGAACAGGATGTGGAGGGCAAATGCTAAATCACATTCTATGGAGATTTCAAGATAATGGTAAAAATATAAAGAGATAGAAAATCAAGATAAAAAAGTTGACTAACAGGACACTAACATGATAGAACAGTTACAAATGAACAATTCCTTGTTTCCTCCCAAGATAGGTTGTTACACTGTTTTTAGAAAGTGGCAAAATCATTTTTCTACATATATGCTTGGAGATACCCCAAGCTTAGAGATTTTGCAGTAGGTAGGAAAATTCACTTATTGCACAATGCTTGTTAGGGAACAGATAATGTTGATATATTTCTTTTTAATGTCAAGAAAATGTTTTACTAAAAATCTCATTTAAGGTTTTACCCACAGGCAGGGACCTTTAAGGGATGGAAAAGTTTTAACTTTGAGCAGTGAAACGACTTTTGGATGTATATAATCATGACCTCAAAACTCTCTGAAAACAGAACACCAGGAACTAAACTGGCAAACAGGCACAAAATAAGGCAAGTGGGCTACATAGTGGAAAATTTGTTAGAAAACATGCAAAAATAATACTGAGTTTTCTTTTAAAAAGTTTTAAATTGTCATTAAATGTCTGTTTTTGTAAAAATCTGAAGAGTTCCATGTCTAAATTTGAAGTCGGCTTTAAAAAGCCTAGAAAATAGAAGGGACAGTGCCCTGAAGTTTAGTTGTTATTCTCTTTGGTGGTGATAGTGACCAGCTGTTTGGCAGCTTTGGCAATGTCATATGCACACTGGATGACCTGCTGCGTGACCAGTTGTACATCTGTGGGTGAGCCAGGGTCTCCTGGGAGGGTCTTCTTGCATTCTGAGTGGAGCCGGTAGGCACTGGATGTCAGTAAACGAAGGGAAGTCCTCACCATGTCAGATTTGGGTTTCTAAACAGAAAAACACAGCCATTCACCATGGACTGCAGGGTAGATGTCAATCAGCAAAGGAAAAGTAAGCTCCTGAATACAACTCAAGTTGTTTCATACAGTCAAGAGGTATTTTTGTTGTGCACTTTTTTGATGAGGGTGTTTTAAACACTGTCAGCGATGCCGCCCACAATGTAAGGGATGAAGATATATCCTGACTCAAAGGTCAAAGGGCATACATGGTAATTTTAGTAGTATATGCTATTTTGAGGTAGTTTTAAAAATATTAATTTATGTATAGGTTAACACCTTCCAGTAAAATTTTATTCTTTTTTTTTTTTTTTTTTGGTGGGTACTGGGGTTTGAACTCAGGGCCTCACACTTAGGAGCTCTACCACTTGAGCCATTCTGCCAGCCCTATTTTATGATGGGTATTTTCGAGACAGGGTCTCGTAAACTATTTGCCCAGGGCTGGCTTTGAACTGTGATCCTCCTGATCTCTGCTTTCCAAGTAGCTAGGATTACAGGCGTGAGTCACTGGATCCTGGCTATTCTATTCATTCTTTGCCTTTTAGTACTTGACTTATACATCATGTCTTCTTAAAATCAATATCCATGTAGAACAGAAGTATTCCAAAGCTCTATATGACTGTTTATATAGAAAGGTATAGAAAGGTTAATATAATACAAAGGTCATAAAGAAATTTCTTGCAGTTTATTTAAAAAGATCTAAAGCAAATGAGTAGGAAGTGACTTACTTTGGGGAACAATGCTGCCATTTCTGTAACAGCTACGTGTATCCTCTCTGAGCACGGAATATAACTGCAAAATGGCAAAGAGGTTATTCAAAGATGATCAAAACTATTTTTGAGGCAGAGAATTCTTGGGGACCAAAACAGGCATTGAAACTGTGACCTGCCTGCTGTGCATTCTGCAGCAACAGAATGCAACATGGTTATAAAGTAGGGTTCCCATCGTTTCATGAAATTTAATTCAACCTGATAAAAATAATCTCCAAGTATGAAATGTAGCAACACAATACTAGCCAGATAAAGCTACCAAACAGTATATTAAGTCATTCACACCTTAAGTTGGTCATTTAGTTCTCATATATTTCATCTTCCTAATTTCTAGAAAGAAAAACAAACAAACAAACAAACAGGGACTTCCATGCCAATGTCCACAAAAAGTGAAAAATAGAAGACTGAAAAATATTCCTTAAAATTATAACTGGGACCTACACTTCAATACCCACGTGTTTCAATGGATACTTTTAAATACCTTTCATTCAAATGCATATGAGTTGCCGGAGAGTTAAAAACTTTATTCTGTGTAAAGAGAGAACACTGTGATCTGCCTCATATATTTGTTCAAACACTTATCCACTTAGTTGTAAAGTCACTATGTGCTTGCTTGTGATGAAATGCTATTAGCACCGTCAGTACTTTGTCATATTGACAAACGCTAAGAAAACAAAGCTCATTGAATTTGCCTGTCCTCATCCTTTCTTCCCGTCTCCAGAGGCGCCACAGAAGACAGCCGAAGAGCCCCTGTAATGTTCCTCATGGGCTGTGAAGTCTGACCACTGTCATACCCATTTTTTTCTAAATGAGAAATCTATGACCCAGAGAAGACATGCCCAAGACCCACGGGTGTTTAAGAAAGGCTGAGCTCCTGCCTGGTGATCAGCGTCTGAGTCTGGCTCCTTAGAGCAGAAAGGCAACGGATTCACATCTTCCTTTATAGACAGACTCTCTGTTTCTCTCTCTTTTTTTTTTATTACTGGGGTTTGAACTCAGGGCCTCAGGCTTGCTAGGCAAGCACTCTACCACTTTTTTAGGGCAGCCTCTTTCCACTGATGCATGGTGATCTGACTATTCCTGAGGTGAAAGGGAAGAACTGAGATTTTGCTTTCACCCAGGACTATTATGTTTAGCACTGTATCAAGCAGCAAATAGTGCTGATTTCCTACAGGTTTGTAGCCTGAGGAATATGTACTACAAGGTGCAGAGGGAAAGTCACAAACTGATGAGGTACGAAGTGAAAGTTCCTAGATATGACACTGCTACCATGCCTGGCTGTGTGTCCAGAATTATCCCATGGCCTGGGAGGGATATGGGACATGGGAAAAGCATGTTCGGAGCCATTTTTAGTATGCCAGAAAATATTACCATGAACTTTTAAAAAATTATTTATTATTGGTGTGCTGGGGGTACATACCTAGGTCTGTCCTAAACAAGAACCCAATGTTTGTGCTTTAAAATTTTTGTCTAATATATTAAACCAACTGCGATTTAGCATCCATCAGATTTAAAGCCCTTGAAGAATCATTCTGTCTCCATTTTTTAAACTATGAAGTTGGTGTCTGAATAAATATTACTTATAAGCAATCTCTGTACTTCACCTGTGCAAGAAATTTACTATTAAAACTATTTTAATTAAGATTGCCTACATTCAAATTAAGCCATTGTAGTTCAAGAAAATTGCTTATAGTATCTAAAAATGCCATCAAATGGGAAATCTTGACTTTTACTTTGTGAGCATTTAGAACCATATATGGTGTACGAACAAACTGTCAGTACATAAGAAGTGAACTTGCAGATATGAAGGGACATTAGCACCAGGTCACACAGACACTCAGAAAGAGAAAAGAGCCTCATCCATAGCAATCGTTTGTGTCATACATGAGTGTTTCTACTAATATCACAACAGCTGAGAACCATGCCTAAGAGTCTTATGTATTTCTGGTATAGTTTCATTTTGAGAAATACAATTCACCCTTTCCCCCAGTATACAGGGAAGGAATTTTTCCTTAGGTCATTTCTGAAAAGTTCACTGGTAGCAAACTATTTTGGGAAATCTTTGATAAGCCACCAAAGAAAGCATTGCAGATGAATGGAGAGGTATTCCTTCTCTGTGAGAAGGAGTTCATGTTCACAGCTTCAACCTGGTATCTCTCCTCTAAAAGGCTTTTGTGCATAATATGTTGTAATCCCTGAACTGTGTGTGTGCACGCACATGCATATGTAGAGTGTGTGTGTGTATGTGTGTGTGTGTGTGCGCACGTGCGCCCGATCGCAGGTGAGGAGTGGGGCTGCAGGCCCAGAAGACAGGACCAGGCTGCAGGAAGGTCAGGGGCTGAGGGGAAGTTTATGGACTCAGGAAACCAGGACCAAGCCTTGAAGTGCCCAGACAGGCTACAGGTCTACCTAAACAAGTGCAAGCAATGGGTCAACAAGAGGAAAAAAATAAGAAAAAAAGACAAGGCTTTAATCCAGTATCTTGGATGTGGAAGTAACCAGGACACAACATTGAACAATTTGTAAATTCCTGAGACCAATCTAGTTTTAAACCAAAAGCATAAGCTAATGATTAAAATCTCTGCATAAGTCTTTCATGGTCTTAAAGAGATTAGGTCATAAAATACGCTGAATGGACTTGTACATCTTTTTCTTTTTTTTTTCCAGTATGTGTGTTATGGTCTAACTTAAAAGAATAAAAACCAAAAAAACCCCGTGTGTTTAGTACATAGAAAAGTGGCCTAGAATCACAAACACTGATATTTTACATTATCTTTTTGTTTTGTTTTGTGCTTTTGAGACAGGGTCTTACTCTGTAGTAAGTGAATAGTGGTCTTTTGCCTCCAAGCTGGCCTCAAAATCTTGATCCTCTTGCCTCAGCCTCCCAAGAATTGGGATTATAGGCATGAACCACCATGCCTGGCTCTTCATTGTCTTTTAAAATTTTATTTTTCTTTTTTAAAGATTATTGTTGCACTGCACTGGGGATACATATGATTTTTATCAAAGTTCTTGTAATGTATAATAGTTGAACTCACCCCCTCCATCACTCTTTATCTCCCCACCCCCCATTCCTGGAACAGTTTCAACAGGTCTCACTTTTCTGTTTTCATACATGAGCACATATTTCCACCATATTCACCCTCCTACTTAGCCAGGTCCAGAAAGCCAAAGGCCGCATGTTTTCTCTCATATGTGGAATACAGGCTCAATTCAAATATAAGCAATATTATTAAAAAAAAGGTCACTAACAGGAGAGGGAGGGTAAAAGGAGGAAGTTAAGAAGGTGAATATAGTTGATATACTTTCTATACAAGAATGAATATAGAATTTTTTTTGAATATAGAATCTTTAAACCTGTTGACATCACCATAAGAAGAGTACTAAAGCAGAAAGAAGAAAAATAGAAGGGGTGAACCAATTTGGTTTATAATACACATATACATGGAAATGTCATAATGAAATTCCCTATATAGCTGTCTTATAAAAAATGTTTTTTTTTTTTTTTTCCAAAAATGGAGAATAGGAAGGTAAAACAGGTCCTATCTGGGGTTGGCACAGGGGGAAGGAGGATATAAAGAAAGGATTTGTACATCCTAAAAAATGAGGAAAAAAAGCATTCCAAATTGAACCAAGCACCATCTTGTAATTGTTGAAGCCAGAAATGGCCTCGGGGCATATATATAGATATATATAGATATATATATATATCTATATATATCTATATATATGGACCGGGGGTTGAGCTCAGGAACTCACACTTGTTAGGCAAGCGCTCTACCACTTGAGCCACATCCCCAGCCCTTTTTGCTTTAGCTATTTTTAAAATAGGGTCTTGGCATTTAAGCCCAGGTTGGCCTACCTCCTATTTATGCTTTATGCGTAATGATAGGCCTGTGTCACCAAATCTAGCTTTTTGGTTGAGAAGGGGGGTCTCAAGATCTTTTTGCCCAGGCTGGCCTTGAGCCATCATCCTCTCGATCTCTACCTCCCAAGTAGCTAGGATTATAGCTGTGAGCCACTTGCCTGGTCAGATTTTCACAGAGTGATATACAACATATTCATTTTTAGTTTGAAACACCAGCACAGCACTTCTGAACTGGAGGCAACTGAAAATGGAACACACTGATAAGTGGGGAATACTCGGGAAGGAGTTATTCTTGGGTCAAGATTGCTTTAACACTGTCATGCCTGTACTATGGAAAGATATGGAACACTTTGCTCTGTGCAAAAAGGCACAGCATCACTCACTACCATGCCCTGAACAAAGTGACTGTGCTCACAACACATAGGCACCAGAGGCTTGGCAGGAAAAGGATGCCTGGGAAAGAAAGGAGAGAAACAGCAACTTGACTTTTGTAAAAGGAGGCTGGGGGGCTTCCAACAGTCCATCATGAAGACTCCCTTTCGTCTTTCCATAAACACTAACTAATCCTCTATTCTGCACTGGAAAACAATGGAACTGGGAGAAGTCTGAGCTGTATAAAAAAGAAAAAGGGTAGAGACAAGGAGGGTGGTGCAGCAGCGCCAGGAATACAGAGACTCATGGGCATGGACACATTGTTATGAGGAATTTTATGGAAGCGAAAAGGAGCAACGGCTGTATTCCCTGAATATCTTATGTCAGGGCCAGGGACAAGGAACAGTTTATTGACAGCTTAAGCTTTGCCAACAAATGCTGATAAATGGGGAGTACTCAGGAAGGATTACTTTAACACTGTCACACTCGTACTGTGGAAAGCTATGGCATACATAGATGAGACCATTCTTGGGACAGAACACATTACTGCTTTCTCAAACCCAACGCAACAACATTTTATGAATACTTCTGTTCTGATCACTGTGGGAAACTAGAACTGTTGTGCAGAACAGTTCACAATTTACTAGAATTTTCAGAGAACAAAAGGTTAACTAGAACCAGAACCAATCGCTTTCTTATGGGAAGAAACAGCACAGTCTATGCTTCTGTTCTGAGGCAAAGAACCTTAGAAGTCTATACATGCATGCACAAGGGAGCCAAATAAGAAATAAGTAATCGGGCTCCTCTCAGGATGCCTTCTGTCTCAGCAAACTTGTCCCTAGCTGAGGGCAATCCTGGGAAGAACAGTGGCCAGAAGAATCAGTTGTGAGCTGAGAGGCAGCTGCTTATCTTCTCCCTTGAGAACTAGGGCTGTTCCTGCTCCCAATGTACTGTATTTTTACTTCTAGAAGCATTTATTTTCAGAGAGCTTGATAACACAATAAAAATACCATGTAAAAAAACCCAAACAAACAAAATCTAATGTACATGTTTGTTCCTAAGTTTTCAACTCCTTTAAAGTCAGCAAGTTAGAAACAATCCCCACTGAGAACTGCAGTGTCCCTTCTGGAGCACAAATTCACATTCTGCCAGTGCACACTGCAGCCTCCTCACCTGTCATGCTTATTTTCCTGGGCTGCTCTTAGGAGCTCCTGAATGTTTTTGGTGATCTGTTCAGTCTTCCGGATGACATCCTCAGTGCTAGGGAGTGTGGGATTTGGGGTCACGTGGGGTTCTGCTGTGTCTGGCACTGAGCAATCACCTGGCCACACCACACTCCTTTGCCTTCCCTTCCGGCTTGACCTGTGAACAGTAAGGAAGTGGTTAACTATGCCAGGTGCCTTTTAGCTGGTTTGGATTCCGGGAGCCATGCCTTTTGTACTAGCTGAGTGCAGAAGCAGACTGATTTTTATGGTTTCCTTTATCCTGTTTAATAGGAGATTCTTAGTTAGGCCCTGCTTCATCAACTGGCAGCTAAGCTCACCTGGAGTCTTTCTCATTCTACTCTATGCTGGAAGTTAGGGCTCTCATAGATAGAAGGAAGAGGGGAAAGGGAAGCAATAACTGGAGTAAGGAAGGTGTCACATTATAAAATCAACCATGGTTGAACCAACTGCTGGGGTACAAATGCAGAATGTAAGGTAACGCCAACTTAACAATGCAGTATTGACTGACTATAACCACACTAGATATCTATAGACAGGCCTAATGTGCTGGTAAAAAGACAAAAAGCTCCCCTGGCAATAATGTGCATTGAAAAGCATGTAAGTTATGAATATATGACCAAATACTTTAAGATCTTCACAGTCTGAAAATAGGAACAGGGGTGAGGGTGATGAAGGCCTGCCAGGTATCTAGTACTTGATAACCTATCCCTCAACACACTCTTCCTGCATGTACCCCGTATCATCTGGCTCCACATCGTTGGGAGTGTTGTCATAGTCACTCTCGGGTGTGCTGTTCTGCTTCTCTAGCCTGG
Source organism: Castor canadensis (assembly GCF_047511655.1). Taxonomy (NCBI): domain Eukaryota; kingdom Metazoa; phylum Chordata; class Mammalia; order Rodentia; family Castoridae; genus Castor; species Castor canadensis. Next base: position 27,438,504 of record NC_133403.1, on the reverse strand, counting down.
AAACCTGTAAGAAAGAGAAGGAGGCTTCCATTAGTTTAGAACGGGACACTTCACTTCTTCAGAGTCTTCCCAAAGAAGCATTACCTGTGAGGCTATGTGACCTTCACACCCAGAGCACTCCTGGGACTGGGACCAACCCTTTATTGGAAATTTAGTAAGATATGCACAGTGGATCCAAAAAAGTGTTTTCTTTCCTTCTTTGCACCATTTTCTTCTTAGCTCTGTGGCTACTCCATAAGCAAATCCTTGGTACAAACTAATAAACTGACACAAAGACATTCAAGGCTGTCTCATTTAGTTCTGAAAGGAATATGGAGTTTATAACACAATGAGATGTAGTTAATAAGAAACATGCCAGTACTTAGTGACCACAGGCATTCAGAGCTGGAGGCTACCTTCAGATTATCTAGTTCAACACCAGATTAGAAAATGAAGGGCCAAAAAGGAATACGATACAAAAAACAAAACAAAACAAAACAAAAAGGCTGACCCACCCCAAAGACGTAGTCTGCAGAAAAGAGAACTGAGAGCCCAGGTCTCAAGTTCTTTACAGGTCTCTCAATATTCCATACCTGGGGCTTTGATGACTGTTGCTGCTCAAAGCACAGGAAACACCTTTAGAGACAGGTTTTAGGAGCCACAGAGAAAACTATTAGTTTATAGACATTTTGTTTTGAACTAAAATGGTTATTCACCCACTTAAAATCAGTAGGACACTTAATTTCAAACCACTTTTGTCTGTTTCTAAAAATCTACTCCATAAAATATAAAGGTTTGGTATAACTGCAGAAATTCAAAAATGGGATGGGATGTAGATTTAAAGGAGGAACCCTAAAAATTTTTTGGGCAAATGGCAACATCACTAAAGAAAGGGCTTCCCAGGGTGACAAAATGTGAAGGGGACCTGATTTTTCTGAGAACGACTATATTAGTTCTGGAGCATTTAATGAAAACTATTTCCCCTCAGTATTCATTTTAGCTATATGTTTGAAAATTTTTTCATATATAAAAGAAATTAGTGTAAGCTGATTCAAAACCTAAATTGATGATTTGCAAAATATAAGTATGAGCTATTTCCACTCTATACCTTGAATCCAGGTTAACCAAAACATGCAACTAAGGAGTTTTATTGATGTCACAATAAAATGTGGCTAGGAATATAATGGTAATAGAAGAGTTCTGTTTAAATACGTAGAGACTGTCATCCAGAAGCAGGACTATTTTTGAGGAAGTAAGTTTAAGGAAGTCTACGTAAGGTTTAATTGTTGGCTCTTACTGATAACATTGCCTAACCTTTTTTTTTTTTTTTTTTGGTGCACCATTCCTGGAAGTACTGCAATACCAGGTCGATGTGTGGAATGGACGGAGCAAGCTCCTATTCCATCTCCTGCTTCCAAAAAGCCACTTAATATATTGTCCTCGGATAGAGGATGTATCAGATATTAAACTGATAAGAACAGATACTACACTTGATCTTAGCCAAAAGGCTGAGAAGTGATTGCTTGACCTTCTGAAGGCCTTATGGGTAATGGTCAGCCACAAGGTAGGGATGCCTCTTCAGTTATGCCACATTTTGCTTCCCGTTCCCAGGGTCTCCCTCTTTTCCTCTTCCAGGGCAAATGTTCTCTGTCTCTGTCTCTCTCACTCTCTCTCTCTCTTTGTCCTCTGAGGCCTTTTGTGTTTCTCTAAGATGCTCTACTTAGTCCCTACCCAGTCTAACAGAAGACACTTGCTTTGGGCTCCGAAAATTTAATATGAATATCTATTTATCCACTCACATTCATCTGGCAAATGATTAAATGTGTGGGTTTAGAATCAGATGAGAAGTTTATAAAGCAAGCTTCTGTAACAGGTTCTGCTTCACTTGCTGCCCAATTATGACCTGGCTTTATGAATGAATCAATGGGTTACTGGATACTAGAAGCCTGGATGGAAGAATGAAGACAGTCACCATATCCAGTGCAGGGAACAGTGAAACTAAGGTCTTCTGAACATGATCTCAGAAAACAGAAACAGCCAGGTGCCAGTGGTTCATGCCTGTAATCCTAGTTGCTCAGGAGGCAGAGATCAGGGGGATCACAGTTCAAAGCCAGCTCTGGCAAATAGTTTACGAGACCCTACCTTGAAAAACCCTATCATAAAAAATTGGGCTGGTGGAGGGCTCAAAGTGGAAGCCCTGAGTTCAATCCCCAGTACTGGGAAAAAAAAAAGGGAAACAGAAACAAACAAAAACCCCCCAAATAAACAATCCCAAAATAACAACAAAAACCCCAATCCTGTCAACCTTTCTTACTTTCTACAGGGAATGGTTAGCTAATCTTCACATTTATTTTCCTTTACATACATTATACCAACCACAACAATGAATAAAAATTGTACTCAAATAATCATATTGCAAAGTTCATTCAATATACTCCAATAAGGGGAGGGAATCTAGAAAATAGAATTAACTACCCCTCCAAATTCTACTTTTTCTTTTTTGGCAGCACTGGGGTTTGAACTCAGGGCCTCATGCTCACTAAGCAGGTGCTCTTACCACTTGAGCCTCTCTGATATCCCTTTTTTGTGATGGGTTTTTTTGAGATAGGGTCTCACAAACTATTTGCTCAGGGCTGGCTTTGAAGTATGATCTTCCTGATCTCTGCCTCCTGAGTAGCTAGGATTATATGGCTTGTTGTTTTTTGAGACAAGGTTTTGCTATGTAGCCCAAGCTAGACGCAAACTTATTATCCTTCTGACTCAACCTCCCCCTGCAAAATTTTTTTTTGCAGTACTGGGACTTGAACTCAGGGCTTTCACTTTGAGCCACACCACCAGCCCTATTTTTGTGAAAGGTTTTTTGAGATACGGTCTCATGAACTATTTGCTTGGTATGGCTTCAAACCACAATCTTCCTGATCTCTGCCTCCTGAGTAGCTAGGATTACAGGTGTGAGCCACCGGCGCCCAGCCAAAATTCTACATTTTTGCCTTCCTTGATATAAGTTTAATAATTACAAATGAAACACATTACCCACATGATCAAAAGTACAAGCTTCATTTAACATTTTAGAAGAGTACCAACTTATACACCCACTAAAAGTGCTCAGGAAATGTCTTCAAGTACAGATGAACCCAGGAAACCAATTACCTTGCACTTCAAGTTCTTTATTCTTGCTAACAAAAGCATACAGGATTTCAGTGCAGCCAGCATATAATTTTACGAAAATTATTGTGAACATGCAGAGCCAGGAGCTATTGGTTATAAGTGCTGCTCTCTCAAAGCTGTTAATAGAGAAGTTACCTCATAGGCTGGTGCTGGTTCAGTTTAACAGATTTGCAGTTTTCTCTGAATACCTACATACCATAAAAATCGAAACCCATGACAAGGCTGTCAGGAACAACTAGGCTGATCAGTTTAAATGAGTTCATTGCTGATTTTGTATAAAACCATCTCAGCAAGCAGCTGCAATGATTTTTTAAGCTAATAAATAAATCCCCACAAAAGTTCACAGCAGACAAATTTTTATTTATTTATTTATGTATTTATGTATTTATTTATTTACTGTAGTACTGAAGTTTGAACTCAGGGGCTTTGAGTTTGGCTAGGCAGTTGCTCTACCACCCCAGTCAGATCTCTAGCCTTTACTCGATTTTTATAAACAAAATTTCAAACTAGATAGTTCATTAGTATTTTGCTGTCCTTTAGTTTAACTGGAACATTGTAATAAAAACATTACTTCAGGACTGCTCAGAAAACTTTACCATACCATAATTTTTAAAATAGACTACTTAAAAAGGGCAGGTAGGCCAAGCACCAATATCTCACGCCTGTAATCCTTGGGAGGCTGAGATAGGAGGATCAGTGTTTGTGGCCAGCCCAGGCACACAGTTTGTGAGACCCCCATCTCTAAAATAACCAAAGAACTCTGAGTTCAAACCCTAGTCCCACAAAAACAAACACAAAAACCCAAGACCTTAGCCTGGCTCTTCTCAAGGAGTTTACCTGGGTCATGTACTGCCTTTGAGAATGAAAGTCACACACCAGCAGGCTTGGTTTGACCAGCCAATGCAAGTGAGCAGTTTTATGCTCACAGCTGCCTGTACCCCTCCAATGCTGCTAAGTGTGCTAATTCTGACTCAGGGTATAGGGTTTATCAACTATGGTGCCAACATAAAATATGTTGGTGGTTAAAAAAAAAAGGTATTACCTTTTTGTAATATAACAAATTGTAATATAACAATTTTAATCTGATAACTAGCTCTGAACACATTGGGCAGATTTGCCCTATTACAATATTTAACCAGCAGCCACCTAGTTTTCTGATTGTTTAAGAAGAGAATATGCTCAGAATTAATGCTTTAGGATGACTTGCGAACTTTGTTAAATGTGATGTGAAAGTGAGCAATGTGGAGTTAGACAAAAGGGAGGCCACCTCTGTACACATATGCGTGCGTGTACGTAGGTGCACTGCGTGCCCATTATGCCGTGAGAAACCAGAAGGGAATCGCTGCCTCATGCAGGTCAAGAGGGCAGTTAGCGAGAGACAGGGACTGGAGGGCCATCGTCCAAGCACAAAGCACCCAGGAGCACTGCCCCTCTTCCAGAGCAGACCATTCAGAGTGTACTTAACCCTTCGGGTGCTCTCGTCCCTCGACCAGGAAAGTGTGGAGGGGAAGGAAGGCAGAGATGAAGAGGAGGTCACAAGCGCACTCCTCCCAATCTAGAAGGGGAAAGAGAAACAGGTTCGGGAAAACACAAAACAAACAAAACCCTGCCTACCCTGGCTGCAGGAAAAGAGTCCTAGAAAACAGCATAAGGTAAGTCCTGAAGTTTCAATGATAGCCCGTGACAGAGCCCCAAAGACATTTAATCCTTTGGTGTAACATCTCCCCAGAAATTATTCTCAATTTAAAAAGGCTACTTTTCCATAAGGGAAAAGATAATGCCTAGCATATCTGTCCAATTTTCTGATTTTTAGGATAGCCTAAAACGATATTTGTTTTTCAACCAGGATTAATACTGACATGTGAAGCTATTATGAAGTGACGCATACTATCTAATATTTACTACAGTGCAGAACTTCTGAAATAATATGACATCCTTACGTTCTACATTTTTCTAAAATTAAATATATACTGTGAAAGCTAATGTTGCTTTTCCTAAATTTTGTTTTCAGTTATATAAAAATAAGATTCTTTTCACTTAGTTCAATGGCATTCTCATTACACCAAATGTACCAAATCAGTTTTCTTGCAGTGTTAAACCTAAACAACTTAAAGAGAAGTGAAAACAATGGTCTTCCAATTACACATAACATTGCAATTTCACACCACCAAGTCTGACAAAATTAAGCTAAGATTTAATTTACTAGATAACAGCCTTTACTTTGCATTTACCTGAGAATTTTTTTAAATTCTTATATAGTTTGAAGAAATAATGACTTTTGACAAATGAAAGGATAAATATTACTCTGAAGAAAGCAGTGCATAAAGTTAAAAATGTCTACAACATTTTGTTAAAACACATTTTTATGATAAATTAATCCAAAAGACATATCTTTTAGAAAACCTCGCAACACAATACTCATCCCATTGTATAACAACACTGTTAGAACCCTGATTCAGAACAGTCTTTGGAGTTCAACACTTGTAAGGTGGACACAAAGTTCTTACACCTCGTCTTTATGAGAAGAGAAAGCCACACTTCCTCTAGGAAGGGGAGGTAGAAGATATGGAGCACACTGAGTGTTGTGGACAGCAGGGGCCTGGAGCTTTCAGAACTTGCCTTGCACAGCAGGCCACAAGGGCTACTTGTTCACGTGCAAGCAGTCAACAGGGCACCTTAGATTCTAAGAGCTTTAGTTTGTAAAGGGACACACCATGTCTACCTTGAAGAAGAAACTTCTAGTGACCTTTATAATTTGCTTCTTTGTAGAAGAGGGGAAGGAAGGAAGCTTTACACAAAAATTTCTAATAGGGGCTGGCTGGGAAATACAATATGAAAACGGGTCGAGAAGGAGAGTGGGAGTCAAGTAAGGGCCAGAATCCCCAATGTGGCCATGTGCTGTGGGAACATTGCAAGCATCTGTGGACACATTAATACAGCAAACACAAGGGCAACTCTCGGAGCCCAGTTTGGCAAAGCAGAGAAGCAGGGATGCAGATTCGAAAGAGGGACTGAAGAGTCAAGACTGTATAGAATGAAGAGCAGAGAGGCCAGCAGTGTTACTTACGTGTGCAGGGAAGGGCTGAAGTCTCGTTCTGCTCTCCTCAGGGTGGTTCGATTCTCCCACTGGGAGATAGGGTTTCTGACCTGATCCAGTTTCGTACATGGACATGGGCCTACTGCCCCGGGCAGATGGACGTCGCTTTAAGGAAGAGTGGTTGGAAGTATCTGGGTACTCAGAACCAGTCTGCACCTGATATACATTGGTTGTGGCCTGTTTCCTGAGGCTTGAATTCTCACACTGGAGTGTTTGAAGCTGAAAGAAATGTTTGGCAGTGGGACTGTGTTTTTCCATAGCGAGCACACAAAGTAAAAACCAAGTAAAAGAATACAACTACTAGCTTAACAGTAAGAACAGTAACAGCTAGCTGGGTTGAAAGTAAAAAAGCAACTACAAACAAGAACTCTTTCTTCTGGAGTAAGTAAAAAGCAATAAACTCACTTCATTTTGTAGGCTAGCTAAATAATTTCTGAATGTGGGAAAACTGCAGTCTTGGGCATTTAAGAAACTAAATGTCTAACCACTTAAAATTTTGTCATAGTGGGCCAGGAAATGTTTGCAGGCAAGCTGTACTCTGGATTATTCTAAGGTTGTTTCAAGCAAGAGCTTGAAACTACTGAAAGAAAAAACATCACCGAGGAAACTTGCTTTTCAAATGAGCCCGGAACAATTTGCAAATGCCAAGAGTGACAGCAGACATCATGGAAGCAGCACAAAGATAACTAGAGTTGCTTTGCAAAGCAAGAAAGACAGTGAAGTTCAGCTATGAAAAATCAGATCACCTACTGCTTTCCAAAAAGCCAACAAGAAAAATTATGACCAGCAACTTTTTATTACATAATACTCTTGATATTCCAAACAATTCAGCAATTTAGAAAGAAAAATAAGAGGGAACCGAATTATGGTAAATTTGCTATATTGATATATCACAAAGAGAACTGGAAACCTATTGAACTGTGTTAGCATCTTCATATGAAGGAATGCTCCACGTAGCACATACTTGCTTCCCACTGGTGACTGGTCCTCTTTCGGCCATGGATGGAGTATGTGGCCTTTCTTTCCTTTGGCTTTGTTACCCAAAAGCCACGAACATGGTGGTATCAGCTTTGAACGGGTTAATCTGCCTGGTACCACCCCATTTTAGTTAAGACACTGTCACTTGGAGGCCCTGAATGCTCTTTCCATTCCTCACATGCAGGCTGCTTCATGGTTAAGGGATCAGCAAGGAATCGTGGGGCTCTTTAGCATCTGGCAATGTAAACATAAGTAACTGCGTCCATCTGCACAGGTCCTTCCTCTCTGGTGCGCCTTCATCTTCCACGCCATTGTATAAGCTGGGTGTAGTATGAGTTCAGCTGTCTACTCTTTGACAGAGACTGTAAACTCTGACCAAATTCCCTTCCAGTGCCAAGTTTAAGTCCACAAGCAACCATGAGATCCTTATTTTCCAATAGCAAACCCATGCAATGTTAGGAGTTACTTTCAACTTTTATAAAGCACTGATCTGTGAAAAATACACCAATAGTGGCTGCTCCTCTTCATTAATTAGCATCCTTTCCAAGCAACTGTTAAATGTGAAAAATCAGATATAAATCACGCTACTTTGTCAATTCTATAAAAAAAAAACTTTATCTAGTTTTGAAATAAAATCAACACATCTTTGCTATGTAAACAAATTCCACACCTTTGCATTAGTAGTGCTAAACCTCTGTTGAAGCATGGTGCTCTCTGCACTTTGCACAGAAAGACCACCCTCTTCTGTCTCCTAGAAGGCAAGCCAAAAGAGAGTGACATACTGCTTTGTACACCTCAAAGGATTTCAGGGTGTAATTTGTATCTGCAACCCACTCTTGTAAAAAGAAACAGCTGCAAAGTGAGAACAGCCTGGAGAAATTCCTGCATTCCAGGATCTAGAGAGGCAGGAGGTGCCTGTTAAAAATCATGCTTTGGAGAACCCATGGCCTCAGTGAAATGGTCAAGGTCCAAAGAATGAGGACTATAAGTGACTCAAGTTTCTCAGTGGAGGACTTCAGGTATTTGTGTGTGTATGGAAAAAACCTGTTACGTTTTTTCAGACAAGGCCTTGAAATCAGGAATGTGTTTTGAGATGAGCAGTTCCTGGTTTCAACTTTAAAAAATTTTAGTACTCTGCATTTACAGAGATGTCCTTGGATAAATTTTAATGATGCTGCTTATCTTAATAAGAACCAGGCTACATTTTCTTGTTTGGAAGGAGTATGGCAAGAAAGAAAAAGTTACAGATAATAGTTTCAGAAATCAAGGCATTTCTAGGAATTTAAAGACGAGCAATGACAATATCACTCTGCATTTCTTTTCTTTTTTTTTCTGGTAGTTTTGGGCATTGAACTCAGGGCCTTCCATTGCTAGGCAAACACTCTACTACTTGAACCACAGCTCTAGCCCTTTTTGTTTTAAGTTTATTTTTCAGACAGCCTCTCATACTCCTGCCCTGACTAGCCTTGGACTGCGTTCCTCTTAGTTATGCCTCCCACCTAGCTGGGATTATAGACCTGTACCACCACGCCCAGATTATTTGTTGAGATAGGGTCTTGCTATCTCCCTGCCTGCTGCCCTCTAACCTCAATCTAACCAATCTCCACTTTTCGAGAGGCTAGCCCTTCACTTTGCATTTCTCTCTTTCTCTTTTCCTTTTTTGGTGGAAGTGGGGTTTGAACTCAGGGTGTTGTGCTTGCTAGGCAGGTGCTCTACGCATCTCTTAAAGAAGCTCAAGATGCTTGCTGTCAGAGCTACAAGGTCACCGCTGGTGACTGCTGCCAGTACTCAAAGCAGTGCTATAGAACAAAAAGGTGATGTTTGGCAGACTGGCTTACAAAGGAATGTCAGCATGTTTCAGAGGAAAAAAATCACTTCAAAAATTTATTAGTCTGATTAATGGGACAAACTATAATCCATTAAGCAAAAATCTACTTCAGAAAAAGCAGAGGAAGTACAAGTCCTGTATGTTATGGCAAAGAGGCTTTTGGTCTGCCTTGGTCATGACTGCAAACCAGCTGTATATGGGGCTGGCAAGCCCAGAGCAAGTGTCTGTTTAAAAGCTGAATGATTGGCAGGATTCTTGTCCCCTGCATTATAGTTAAGAGTCAATGAGCTAAAAAATTCTCAAAAGATGACCTATAACTGTACACCACTAGAATCCTAGACCAAACCACAGTGAAGGTACACACAATTTAATTCCCTAGCAAACAGAGTTTAGTTCTTTGGGCTCCCTTTAGGAAGCAGCACTGAAATAAGTTTCATGCCCAAGTCTTAAAACTGAGTCTGTGAAACATTACATGGCAGCATAAAAAACACAGATTACAGAGGGTATTTTGTTTCTTCTTAGGGAATCAATCTCTCTCTCTCAATCTTTCTCTCTCTCTCGCTCTCTCTCAACACTCTACCACTAAAGCTATACCTCAGCCCAAAGAGCTCATTACTGAAGAGAACTGAAGGCTGGGACCAGTATCCACAAACTCTTGGGCAACATTTGAAGTTCTTCAATTTCCCTTTGTCTTCTCATAAAAGAACTACACAACAATCCTCCTTAACCATGTGCTTTGCTACTAATGGCGACATTCCTTTTAGGGACTAATGTATTCATGCAGTTCTGATTATCTCAGAAGGGAATGAATGAGAAAATGCCGAATGCATAAAACTCTTACTAGTGGGCTGTTCTTGCTAGTATAGTTGGAATGTGTTCTCTTATTTACTAAGAACCTCCTGTGGTAGGCCCTGTTCTAGGGGAATTTCACAGATAAATGGTTTTATCCTGGTGACAAATAAGAGGGAACATGAGGGAGGTTTACAGGGTATGGGGGCAGGGTATGTCAACAGGGAAAGCACCCCTGCACGGTGTAGGCTAGGGCTTATATGCTGATGAGTGCAGAGTTTTGTCCAGGACTTTTGACTACTCTTCTTCATGGTGTGATTATTCTTTATAATTAGCAATGGAATCACATTCATGTGGTGGCATCCAGGTTCCCAGCAACCACAGAGAGTGCAAAGATTACCTGTTTCTCCTACTTGGGAAATTTACTCTGGAGGTATTTCTACAAAAAAGTAGAAATTTTTGTAATACTAGAGACCTTGTGCTCATGTACTCTACCACTAAGCTGAATCCCCAGTCAAAAACATGATCATTCTCCCTTTTTTTTTTTTGTGTGGTGCTGGGGATCAAACCCACAGCCTTGAGCATATTAGGCAAGCACTTTACCACTGCGCTATATCCCTAGCTGCATTCTGGATTTATTTCAACAGAGCTATTTCATTTCAAATATCCACACACATCCTGCTTCCAAAAAGATAACTTGGTCCCAAGATTTCTAAGACTGTAACAATAACTATTTTTCATTCCACAAACATGGTGCCTGGGATTCTTCCTTATACTATGGGATTAAAGAGTTAACCACCCTGGCATTTATTAACATGTTACCTTTTTCTGCATAATTCTCAGCTCGTCACTCAAGTTGTTATTCACCTTCATTAGCTGTTGTATCTTGGCCTCAGAAGCCACTAGGGCGTTTTTGACCTCCATAAATTCCTGCACAGTGACTGGTCCATCTGATAAATCTGAATCTAGGCTCTAAAAATAAATTGGGGAAAATGTTCACAATCTGAGATGATGATAATGTTAAAGACCAACAGCTAAAGAATTTAAAATTCTGGTTATGCCAGTTGAATCACAAATTTAAACCAAATCAAGGCTTCTGAGAGTAATGAAAAACTGAAACATAAAAGTAGGGTCACTATATTATTTAAAACTTTTTAAAGTTGATTATTTTCTAATGGAGCAGGCACTGGGGTTACAAACCTATGCTGCTAATGACTGTCTGGGGAGGTTTGTCCTGTCTTACACGTCTTTTCTTGCTCATTTTTCTTTTTTTATTCATTCTTTCATTAGTTCATTCATTCCAACATTTTTGTTGAGCATTAGGCAATTTCCAGGTGCATGGGATGTATCAGAGAATAAAACAAAGATTCCTACTTCCATGGTGATTATATCTCATCAGCATGAGAGAGGGACAAATAAAAATAAGTATATAGACAATATGATTGAAGGTAAGGCAATTAGTTATGCAGAAACAGATATGATGGAGCAGGGCAGGAGTATGGGAGCTGAAGTAGGGATCCAGGTGGGCTGCATGTTAGGGAGCTAGAGTGAACTATGAGTGTAGCCTGAGGAGATGAGATCAGTCAGATGGCGCCTGGATGAAGAAATGTTGCAGTTGGCAGCAGAACTCAGCTAGAGGGAGCAGGTATACAAAGGGGAAGTCAGGAGTGAGGTCAGTCAACAGAAGGTCCCATAATGGTCTCAACTTTCTCTGAGTGGATTGGGCAGTTTCTGGCAGTCCAGGCAGGAAGTTCCCTCCATCTGCCAACAGCACCACCATTCTCACAGTCATGTAAGGTGGCAAACTCTGGACACATCTAAAGTCCATTTCCCTGCTTAACACCTCCAGACCTCTGTGGTCTACCTTCCTGCTCATCCATTATCAGGGGCTGTGGAGCACTCTGTGGGCCAGTCCTAGCTATTTAGCAGCAGGTGAACAACCCAGGACTCTGTGGCCCTGTCCCCTGCTCATTCTCTGCTCATTCCCTGTCTCCTGTGCCCCAGAATCTCCCCCCATTGAACCCCTCTAGCCCAGGCCTTGAGGCAGCTCATGTCAGTGTGTCTGGATCTCCTCTGGAGCATCCTAACCAGGGCCCCTCCCTCCACCCTTTGACCTGTGCCCTCCCACCCTGCCTAAAGCTCTGGGCTCCGCACTGCTCTGATGCTTTGGTTCTCCAGTGTGTATCATGTTCCTCCCTTTGCAGCTTTAGTCACACTCTTTTAGGCTACCATGACCTGCGTCCCTCCAGAGGCCCTGGGTTTTCTCTCTCTCTCCAGATGGTCCTGCCCTGTCCTGTAAAGCCCACAGGTCCTTCAAGGCCTATCGCAAGAGCTGCCCATTTACAAAGCTTCCTCAAGTGCTTCTCGGGACTAAGTTCTCTCCTCTACTCCCTTGCCTTCTGCTTACGCTTTTATACATACTGCTTTGTGCCGTTCACTGCAGTTGTCCCTCCCTCCAAGCAATGACATCCTAAGGAAAGTTAGCCAGGGAAGTCGCTTAATAAACACTTGCTGAGTGAATAAAACCCTCTACTCATACCTCGAAAGCTTTACAGTTATGACAGCAGCAGGGCTGTGACTCTGCACTTGCCTCACGGCAAATTACCTTCTTCCATTTTTGTTTGGTCTGAGCTAGCAGTGAACTCAACCTTACCACTACTATGCCCTTTGTAGGACCAGCCTTCAAGAATGTGACAGGGAAATTCTGCAGAAGGAGTTTTAAGAGAAACACATCTGTCCTTTCATGTAAAGAATGTCCTCTCACCTTCTGCCGGTTTGCCTTGCTTCCTGAGGTTTCCAAATCTGTGTCTTCATCTGATGCTACACTGTCATAGTCTGGCTGGTCATTGTCTTGACTCTCAATACTGTGCTGGTTATTGATTGTTTTCAGTATAAGCTCCACATTGTCTGTCAATAGATGCAAATAATTTTACCTCAAGCTTAAAACAATTTTGCCTTCCCAAAACTTACAGGGATGACTTTTTTTGGTTTAGCCATTTAAAGCCTGAAAAAAAGAAGTGACAGAAATAGTAATGTTATATTTATACCAACAGAGGACAACAGAAAGTTAACAACTCAACGGACAGCTGAAGAGAGGTTTAAGCGTTCCTTTGATCTACCTGCCAAATATGGGCAAATTAAGGAGATGGCTCAGAAGGGAGATGCTTAGACCAAGGAAGCAGGTTCCCAGGTTTGCATACATAAAAGAGCATTGCTCTGGGGCTGTCCTGAGTGCAAACTCCAATACCACAAAAAAAAAAAAAAAAAGGTACAGCCCATGATTTCACAATGCTGAGGGCTGGTAGAATGGTTCAAGTGGTAAAAGCATCACTCCAGATCATGAGAACATAACGTGATGTCATTTACTTGTGCTATTAGACATAGTAATGTCAAGTCAAAGCAGAAAGCAAATTGTTAAACTGCAGCCTAAGTTTAGGTGCTCAAAGAATATGGACACTGACATTTAGTCACCCGAATCCATGCGAGGGTAAGGAGAGAACACATCCAAATGGACACACATGTATGTCATAAGGGGTGTACATTCTATACAGGGCTGAAATATGATTCTATAGGGTCTGACACACTTGGAATTAAAGACTTCACAGGGCTGGAGTGATGGCTCACGTGGTATAGCGCCTGCATAGCAAACACAAGGCCATGAGTTCAAATCCCGTAAGTGTAACAAAAACAAATAAACAAAACGATTTCACAAGCTACCTAAGATTCTCCAATTTTTGGGGCAATTCTAGTTAACCCCTGATTTATTCTTTTTTTTTTTTTTTTTTTGTGGCACTGGGGTTTAAACTCAGAGTCTCACACTTGCTAGGTAGATGCTCTTACCACTTGAGCCACTGTACCAGCCCTTTTTTGTGTTGGTTTTTTTTTTTGAGATAGGGTCTCACGAACTATTTGCCCAGGGCTGGCTTCGAATCATGGTCCTCCTGACTAGCTAGGATTATAGGCACAAGCCACGGGCACCTGATCTCTAATACCATTTTTGGATATCTTGATGGCTGATGTCTGGTTGATGAATTATGGTTTCTTAAGAGGACTAGGTCCTAATTTTAAAATGAATATTTAAAAGCATATAAATATAATGCAATTATGGATATAATGAAGATTTAATATAGTGAATTTGGAAACTAATGAGCAAGATGATAAAAATCACCTAGTTTTTATTATAAATTGCTCTATTCCTTTCAATTTTTTTTTTGTTTGTGACAGTACTGGGGTTTGAACTCAGGGCCTTCTGCTTGCCAGACAGACACTGTGCCATTTCAGCCACAACCCCACCACTTCTTGATTTGGTTATTTTTGAGATATGGCCTCAAATTTGTGCCTAGGCCAGGCTGGACTGTGATGGTCCTATTTAGGCTTCCTGCACAGCTGTATGACAGGTGTGCCCACCACATTTAGCTTTTTATTGGTTGAGATAGGATCATATGAACTTTTCAGGATTACAGGCATGAGCCACTGTGCCTGTCCTTTCTAGGTTTTTCTTTCTCCTAACCACACATGCGTGCGCACAGAGTCAATTCTTATATTTTCAGTAGTGACATTCTAAAAATTTGCTATGAAGACTAAATGAACCAATGTGGAACCACTGCTGCTAGGGGCAATACAGGATTAGATTCCTGAGAACCTCTGGTCATGTTTTCATCAACCAGTCAACACAGCCTCATTTCATGTGTATTTCTGTTTAAGGAAACCTTATTCAATACAAGTTGTTGATTCAGGAACCTGGTCAACAGCACTGTGAATCATGCCAGAATGATGCTCACTGAATACACACTTTCTGTAAGGCACACGTCAGCCTTTTTTGCACTTAGCAACACTAGACAGCATCAGCACTGAGTTTGGGGCCATTGTTAAATAGCAAAATCACCAACAGAAAGCACAAAACTGAGAAAAACATCACACTAAATAGGCCATGAAAAGGTTAACTGGTTCCACTTCAGTTAAGAACCTACTTTGGGAGATTCGAATCTTTTGACACTCTGCATCCATCAAGAATGACCTTAAAAGTGTTTTGAGTACTGATTTGTGGTTACAAGTAACTTTGGCAAGCAGATGAATGTGCAAATATGGGATGTGCATGTGAGGAGCAACAATATGTGCATATTTACAAGCCGTAGACTCTTGCATATGTTTATGTATGTAAATGCTTTGCTTACAAAATTGCTATTATACCAAACTTCTGAAAGTCTACTACTTTTTTTTTTTTTTTGAAACAGGGTCTTGTTATGCAGCCCAGGTTGGCCTCAAACTTGTGATCCTCCTGCCTCCACTTCCTGAGTGTACCACCAAGCCCAGAAAAAAGTGTATCACTTTATTCTGTATCATTGCATATTCTCTGGAAAGAAAAAACATCTCTGTACATTCAAATATATGGCTGGTTGTTTATTTAATTATTTAAAATTATTTAATTATTTATAATGTTTCTGCTATTATATATAACATCTTCAGTTATTTCTCTTTTAAGAGTAGGCACACTTATGCAAAGACTCAACTCAAAGAATTCAAGTTTATGCAGACTCTTATCCCTGCACCTTTACCAAAATTTAATACACTTTTAAGAATTTCTTTACTCCTAGTTGAACCAATAAAATCAAATTCCTGAATGGGCAAGAAGAAAGAACAAATTGTTCCAGTCTTTGGGGCATGTGAAGCTGACAGGAAACTTAACTCTTATGGTATGTATTTCCTTCCTTCCTTTTGTAGTACTGGATCTTGAACTCAGGGCCTCATACTTGCTAGGCAGTTGCTCTACCACTTGAGCCACTCTGCTAGTCATTTTTTATGTTGGTTTTTTTCAAGATAGGGTCCTGTGAACTATTTGCCCAGACCTCCTGATCTCTGCCTCCTGGTTTTCAGGTGTGAGCCACCGGCATTTGACTGGTACATATTTCTTTTAAAAGCCTTTCAAAAAAAAGGGGTATAATTTCTATAACTAGGAAAAAACCCAACAAGTCTATAGTAATGGGCTGCAGAGGAAGTAGATTCCTAAGCACAGAGACAGGACCCAAAAACCCAGAAATTCACTTCTGAAATAGATGCTCAATGCTCTCTTTATAACTTTCAATCATTAATACTTTTTGCTATAGACATTTAATGTTTACAGCAACAAATTTTAATTATTTGGAACTCAGTTTTGGAGGTAAGCATGATGCAATTTCAACCGAAAGTGTTTATTTTCTTATATCCTTAGTAAGATTTAAGCCAAACTTTTGGTTAATTTTAGGATTCAATTTTATGGGAAAAGTGACCCAATAGGAAAAAAATGATACATAAAATCAACCTGAATAATACTTAATAATAATTTACAGGTAACTTTACATCATAATATATTACCAATAAAACTTAAAGGATGGTAAGGTGCTGTGTCAATGACTACTTTAATTTACCTCCAGCTTTAAATTTAGCAGTCAGGTCTTAGAAGGCCCAAAGAAGCACACACTTAAAGCTAGACACTTGCCTTTTGAGCCAGATAGAGGACTGCCCTGCTGTCTCCTTTTGGCGTCACTGAGAATGTCGATGACCAGCGTAGCAAACTCATGGGCATTAAACCGAGCTAATTTCTGTCTGCCCTAAGGGTAAGAAGAGAATTGGAAATATTTCCCAATGTAAAAATATAGACATGAATAGTCACACCAAAATAGTTACTGACAGACTTCTATAAAGGCATTCTACTATAATCAAAGTATAATAAATTACAGCCATAATTGAGTGGAACATTATTTTCTGTGAGAATATTTTAAAAGCATTTATATAAGGGAACTTCTTAATATTTAAATGCTCACAATCCACTTTATTTTTGTGAACAAACATAAAATGGTTTTGCCGGGCGCTGGTGGCTCACGCCTATAATCCTAGTTACTTGGGAGGCTGAGATTGAGAGGTTGAGGTTCCAGGCCAGCCTGGGCACATAGTTCTGCCAGACCCCCATCTCCAAAATAACCAGAGCAAAATGGACTGGAGGTGTGGCTTAAGTGGTAGAGCACCTGCTTTGCTGGCTCAACCTGAGTTCAAACCCCAGTCCCACCAAAAGAAAAAAAAAAAATCCCCAATACAGAAATCCTGTGTAAGGATGAGGCTTCTGAAACTGGTTGAACAAATTTTTTTTCTTTCCCTCCCTGCTCCCCCTTTTTAAAACACTGTTGTGCTGGGTGGGGGTACAATATAGCATTTAAAAAGTTCTTACAATGTATCAAATATATCACATTTGAATTCACCCCCTCCCTTCTTTTTTTTGAGACTGGTCTCCTTATGTAGCCCAAGCTGGCCTGACACTCATGATTCTCTGTCTTGGCCTCCTAAGTACTGGTATCACGGGCGTGCGGCAACAAATTGCTTTTCTAAGTCTATATAGTAGCTTAAAATCTCTACAGCATGAGAAAGGTCATCCTGCCACATTGTCAGCTTGGAACATCCTTTATTATGCATTTTGTTAATTCCCCTTCTGGTTTCTTTCTTTAAGATAAAAGATTAACCATTTCTTTCCACTTGTAAGCCGTTTATATTTCTTCTGTAAATTGTTTTTATTCATTTCCAGTCATAGTCCCATCTACTGCTTATCACTTTGAGTTGTGTTTATGTGTATACAAGATATTAAATTTTAATCAAAACACTTCTAATATTCATTCTGGGAAAATAAAACACCATGACATTAGCCATTCCTCAAATACTACTACTAGTTACTTTTCAAACTGAGCCACTTGCCTGGTTTCGTGTTGATGAGTACTCGGGATTGACCGGAAGAAAGGGGACGACAGTTGTCTCGGTTACCAGGGTGCTGTGGTTTTGCGTGGCAAGCCAGACTAGCCAGAGGAAAGAGCCAGAGACAGAATCTCATCACACCTGGGGTGCCACGGCTCCGGTGGGAGGCACGGCTCACGCGTTACTAGGGAGACTTGGGGAAGCACACTCTGAAGCCAACACACGCAAAAGTACATGTCGACACACGCATTAGGAGGATAGTAGAAATTGGGCAAGTGAAACACTGAGGCTGGCAGCTTGTCACTGCCTATTGATAACAGAAGCTTAGTAGATAAAGCCACATGGTAAGTCACCTGCATCAGTCTCTCGCCTGTCAACTTCATCGTACACATCCATGGCAAGTTCTTCAAACAAATGATTACTTAGCTGAAAGTAAAAAAATATCAGGAACACAAGGGACAACGATTAACACCAGGTGGACAAGAGGGGACTGTGACTTACTCACTCTTTTACCTCCAATGTCTATTCAAAGACAGTGCCTACATATGAATAATAAAAGAAAAATGAAAAAAAAAAAAAAAAAAAAGACAGTGCCTAACAACTACCCCATTACATTTCCAAAGTTGTACAGATCCTCTGGAAGCATCTGCCTCCTACAACGGCCTCACAAACAGGATTGCTGCTACTGAGAAGGCAAGAGGTAACTAATGTGCGTTATTTCAAAAGCAGGCTCCGTTCTCTGCTCTCCTTGTGATGGCACTCTGTAAGTAAGTCTCTTCTGCCTTTGAGGATAATCTGTCCAGTTCCCCAAAAGTAGGGAATCCTAAACCACTAGTAGGATAAAGAAATGAAAATGTACCGTGGAGTTGTGCTGAGATTTCTCTGTTGTGCTCCTCAGGAGCAGGCCTTCAATGCCCAGAACAATTGAGCATCTCTAAAAAAGGAGAGCCTGACTACCTAGTACACTGTGTGGTGTCAGCTCACAACACAATCACCATACAGACTTGGGCCTCACTGGCAGCAGCCACAAACAGGGTACAAAGAAAGGGAAGACAATCAAGGTTTTCCAACTCAGACAAGGTTAAGCCACTGCCAGGGTTGCTCCGGTTCTCTTGCTTTTTGCCTCATGAAACTCACCCTGATATTTGGTAGTTGTGACTTTTTAACTGTTTCCCTGCTGTGTGAGGACAAATGCTCAGTTTGTTATAGTGCCTTTTGTATTACATCCACAAACAGTATCTGAAACCAAAGGGAGGCTTAGTAAACATCCAGCCAGACTGACTTGAAGGTCATTTATGCAGCAATCTAAAATGCTGGCTACAGAACTAAGCGTGGCAGCACACACCTATAATCTCAGCACTTGGGAGGCTGAGGAAGGTGGATCACAAGTTTCAGGCCATCCTGAGCTACACAGTGAGACCCTACCTCAAAAAACCAAAAGTAGAAAGTAAAAAATGTTTAAAAATAGAACAAAATAAATACAATGCTGGCTAGAGAACATGTAGGAATATGTGAAATGTGTATAATACAATGTTGGGTGAAAAAAAAAGCAGGATATAAAATTCTATACTATGATTTCTAATTCTGAAAATAGATATACTTATGAAATAAGAACTAAGGTGCGGCTCAAGTGGTAGAGCACCTGACTAGAACTGCAAAAGAAAAAAGAACAAAAACACGAAACTGTACCAAAACACTAATTCTGAATCTACTAAGAACACAGAGATTGAGGAAGAATCTACCATCTCTGTTGTCTATCTCTCTAGTGTAGTCACATTACATTTATAATGAAAAATAAACCCTGAGATTGTTGCTGGGATAAGATGAGGTAGGATTGTGAGTTTGAACCTTTTTCATAAATACCTAGTTTCTAGCTCTAGGGGACTATCAGCTGATTATTATCACTGACAACAACAACCCTGGCCAACAATGACTAAGGGCTTATATTCCAGGCACTGTGATACCAGTATACCATTTACTTTCAACACCTCTATGAAGATGGGCTTTATTATTGTTGCATTTTACGGATAAGGAAATTGAGGTACAGAAGTCAATAGCTTATAAAGTCACAAAGCTAGTAAATGATGGATCTGAGATTCAGGTCAAGTCTCTCAAGATATTGACATTTACTAATTCATGAATATCTTGATCTTTATTATATTTCTCTCAGCTTTTCATTGGGAAGGAAGGGAGAGAAGAAGAGAGGAAGGGAGGAAGAGACAGATGCAGGGAGGGGGGAGGAAGGAAAGAAAGGATGCAGGGAAAGAGTAAAGACAAGGGAAGGAGGGAAGAAGGAAAGGGGGGAAGGAGAGAAGAAATACAGCACGAGGTAAATGCTGCTCTGGTACTGGTAAGTACAGCTACCTGCAAGAAGACCATGGGGTGGTCACAGGTGAAAAGGGCAGCTAAACCTTACCTAGCAGTTCTGTTCTACTACATCATTACCTTCTTTTCCCTGGGGATGATACCAAGCCAGAGTGACTGAAGTGCTTGGCACGGCAGATGGGGGAACTTGACCAATCTAACCCACAGCCCAAGTTCCTGGCAGCAGTACCAAACTCTGTCCAAGGTATTCATTTAGTACCTGCAGCATGCTCGATATTATAGTTATAACCTCAGCTTTCATGAGGCTTCCAGCTTAGCAAATGCAGGAGAGTCAAAGGGAATATGAATTTTATCTAGGATAAATTATACGTAAGTTTACTTACATATTATGAGTAATTAAAAGGAAAGCACATAATATTTTATGTTGCTTCCAAAGCTTACAATCTTTAATCATCTTACATGGTCTACTTAATTTAAGAAAGGCAATAAAACACACATACACACAAAACCATAGATAGAGAACAGAGAGACACCAAACAAATTGTATAAAACACATTTATTTTGCAATATAGTTAAATACTAGTAAGGATAAATTCATTTTATGTGGTATTTAATACTTAGTATTATATGATGTTCTAAAAAGGGTCTTTTGTGAAAGAAAGGCATGAGGAGAAAGTCATAAATTAGGGAAGTTGTGGTTTCAGAGTTGGGCTTTGGAAAAGCTATTACCTACACTGTAGAGGTGGTGAGACATCAGTTCCTTAAAAGGCATGGAAGCTGGGCAAGGTAAACATGCAGGCAAAAGAGGACCTGAAGGTGGCAGCTCTTAGTCTCAGAGACTGTTCACCTATAAACACCTGGAGACAGACAGACAAGACAGACACCCCCCCGACACACACACAATGATACCCAGATGGGAAGTAAGACAAGCTCTGAAAGGTGAGAGTTGGATGACATCCTTAAAGGTTACAAGAAAAAAGCTAAGAATCTTGGTTCTGATTCAGAGAGCAATAGGGAGAGAGAGTTAAGGAGTGAAACCTGGTGGTTAATATGGCTGGGAAGCACCCAGATGAGGCTTCCTATGAAGGCATGGAAAAAGGGAAACTTTCCCAGAATAGTCAGTTTCCTGGGGTATTGCCTGACGCTGCAGTGGGCAGGATACAAAAACAGACACATATTAAGGTGAGGCTGGGCAAACTCAGAGCATGTATGTGGGTCTGGATCGTGGTCATGACCAGCTTTAAAAAATCTCTGATGAATAGCACAGGAGAGTTTTACTGATGTGTGAGTAAATTTAGGACTCATCCCCCTGCCAGCATCAGCTTTTATCATTCCCCAGAATCCTATGTGGCTATCAGAAGTAATCCCAGGGAAAGGTACCTAACTTATTTATTTACCCTGAGAGAAAACAAGGAACTCTCATGAGGAGAAACAATTTCCCAATAACATAGGCAGAGGCTTCACTTTTAACATGACAGAGAAAAATGGCATTATTTGAAGCAGAGCCAATGAACTGGATATACTAAACTTAATAGTGCTTTTGTTTTTCATTGCTGTATACTCAATGGTCTGTTTATAATTTGATAATATCACAAAGTATGAAATAAAGTCGTCTGATACAATAGGTAATTTGGACTGACAACAGGTACCAGCAGGATACATGAATGCCCATGTTGGAGTTTACCAGTAAAGAGGTACTCACAGACTGAAGTTTCTTCTTAGCAGCTTTTGCCAATTCAGACAAATCCAGGCTGCTAAGAAAATGTACAAAACCAGTAAGCAAATAAATAGAATCATGTTCATGAACTTTGTAGAAGACTGAGATACTCAATGAAAATATTATTACAGTTTATAGACACTATCTAAGCCAAGAACTTATAGCCCAACAGGAAACAAACAATTTGGCCAAAGTGATTTCTTCTAGAAATATAACAGCCATATAATACAGTAAAGAGAGAAAACATTGCCCACCAACTAAACAACAAAAGCTACTGTTTGGTTAATCTCCAGGCTCTTAGGTAAGGAGTCACAATCTTTGAAGTATTAAAAAGAAAAGCAATCAGCTGGGATGTGGCTCAGTGGTAGAACATTTGTTTAGCATGTGTGAGGCCCTGAGTTCCATCCCTGCAACATTAAAAAAAAAAAAAGAGAGAAGAAAATGCAAAAAAGAGAAAATGTGGAAAACTGGAATGGCAAGATTACATCTGGAACAATAGTTAATCATTTCATAAGCTCTTGTATTTACACAAATAGGGCTTTTGTATAAATAGGGTTTAAGGTTCATCCTGCAGCAATGAATTCATCTGATCGCAAAAATTAGAGGTTGACAAATTATGGTCTTCTTTTTGCTCAGCTCATGAGCTAACAAGCAGGGTTTCTATATTTTTTAATGGTTTGGAAGGAGAAAGAATAGCATTTCATAAGGTGTGGAAATAAAATGTTACTGGAACAGACATGTCAACTCATTTACATGGTGCTCACTGGTGCTTTCAACTACACTGGCAGGGCTGAATAGTTACAATAGGTTGTATGGCTCATAAAGCTTAAGATGCTTAGGATCTGGCTCTTGACAAAAAAAAAGTTTGTTGACCCCTTGTTTTAAATAAAAAATATACACTGGGCGCTGGTGGTTCACACCTGTAATCCTACGTACTCAGGAGGCAGAGATCAGGAAGATCACGGTTCAAAGCCAGCCCGGGCAAAAGAGTTTGCGAGACACTATCTTGAAAAAAAAGCCATTACACAAAAGGGCTGGAGGTATGTCTCATCTAACACAAAAATATTTGTGAATATAACACAATATTCTGTAACAACTGGCAGAAACAGTGACAACATCACTGACCCCAATTTCCTTGTTAGTAAATTTGTTATGTGGGCTCTTTCAAACTTAAGTTTTATATGGTAGTTTACTTACAGCCGTCTTATTTCCAAATTGTATAGCCATAAAAGAGAGAAATGTATGGGCTTTGTTAAACACAAAATATGACACACTTCAACACCAGGGAGATATTGGGACAGACAAAATTGGTATTCTGTTGGCCTTACCTGTCTGCCATTTGAGGTATTATAAAGTGTTGTCCATTTTTGTGATCTGAAACAGAAACCAGTTTTATTCATATAAATATTGATAAGATCTGTAAAGGAATACCACTACTATTTCCTTGATTTAAGTTTTACAATTAATATTTCTCCATAATTACAAATCACGTAGGGGAATAGAAGTTTGCCAGGCTGCTGAGTGCTGGTGGCTCACACCTGTAATCCTAGCTACTCAGGAGGCAGAAATCAGGAGGAGTAGGCATAGCCCCTGAGTTCAAACTCTAGTAACACACACACACACACACACACAAAAGATCCCTGAAAACCTGTGTAGTATCAAGAATCACATCCTCTTCTTCTAGTACAAACATCCAGACATCATTCAGTAGAAAACCTAAGCTCACCTGAATCCTTAGGATTAGTTCATCCCCAGGATAACTGGTGATCTTCAGGCATGGAATAATGCTGAGGGAACTGAATTAGTTCAGAGCAGCCTTCCATCAGCTCACAGTGAGGATGGTGGAGCTTCACTGAGCTCTGGTGGCTTGCTCAAATTAATAAATTAGTGGGAAATGGTCAGGGCCGGGGCAGATGGTCTTTGCAGATCCAGAGAAGGACTGTCTATCAGGATGCTTACTGACTCAGTCCTATCCTAGCTTCTAGCAGACGCTGATCTATATTCCAATGAATAAAGCCATTCTAAGCATCTATATAGGTTTTTGTATAAACCTAACTCTGTATTTCTCTTGGGTAAGTATCTAGGAGTAGGACCCCTGGATTAAATGATAAATGTATGTTTAACTTGGTAAAAAACTATAGGCTTTATCTTTTCCCAGAATAGCTCTATTGTTCTGTATTCTGAACAACAAATGAAAGTTATAGTTATGCTGTATCTTTCCCAGCACATATTTTTAATAGTCATTCTATTAGACACGTTGTGGTATTTCACTTTGATTTCAATTTTCATTTCCCTAATGGCTAATGATGGGCTTGTTTTTTAATTTTTTGGTCATCTATATACAGCCTTCACCCAAGTTTTTCTTTTTTCATTTTTTTGAGATGGGATTTTGTTGCTACATTGCCCAGGTTGGTCTTGAATCACTGGGCTAAAGCAATGCTCCTGCCTCAGCCTCCTAAGTGCCACCCCTCCCTCCCTTCCTTTATTTTTTTATAGTGAAAGTGATAGTATAGTTTATTAGGAAAGGAATACTTTCAATTTTCAATAGACTGAAAGTAGACCATATCTAGAGTGAGAATGAGAATGACTGGTTCTTTTTTTTTGTTGTTCAGTTTTAAGAGTTCTTTAAATAACCTAGATACAAATTATTTATTGAATATATGATATCCTAATATTTCCTCCAGTCTATGGTTTGTCTTTTCATTCTCTTAACCACAGTGTTCTGAGTAAAAGGTTTTTTTGTTTTGATGAAGTAGAATTTATCATTATTTTCTTTTATGATTGTGCCTTTAATGTATTCTTCTATAAGTTTTTTCAGTTTTATATTTAGATTTATGACCCATTTGGGTTAATTTCTGTATAAGGCTTGAGGTTTGGACTGAAGTTCATTTTACCACATGGAGTCCAGTTGTCCCAATACTAAAAGACTAAAAACACTACCCTTTCTCCATTGAATTACCTTTGTACCTTTGTCAAAAATCAACTGAACACATTCATATAGGTCTATTTCTGGATTCTCTACACTGCTTCATTGACCCATGTGCAGAACGTTCTAGCAAGTCTTAAAATTGGGTAGTGTGCTTCCACCCACAATATCCTTCTTTTGTAAAACTGTATTGGCTGGTCTACTTCCTTTGTCTATTTAAATTTTAGAATGAGAATGTCTGTACCTATGAAAAATCTTGAGCTGAACTTATGCATTAATATGTGGGGAACTGACATGCTAACTATATTGAGTCTTCCAATCTCTAAATACAGTATTTCTACTTACTCAGGTCTTCCTTGATTTCTTTCATTAGCTTTTTGTAGTTTTTAGCACACAGACATCTATACTTTATAAGATTTATACCGAAGTATTTAATTTGGAACTATTATAAATGGTATTAATTTTCTGGCTTTAGTTTCCATTTCTTCATTGCTAAAGAAATATACACATATATATATATATATATTTTTTTTTTTTGACTACCGACTTTACATTCTGTAACCTTGATAAACTCTTCAGTTTTAGGAATTTTCTTGTTGGTTCTTTCCACATAGAAATTATCTCATTTAAATGGAGAAAATTTTATTTCTTCCTTCAATTTGTATGTCTTGTATTTTTCTTGTCTTGATGGCAGTGATTTGAATTTTCAGTGTGATGCTGAACAGGAGTGGTGAGAATGGACATCCAGCATTGTTCCCTATCTGAGAGCAAAAGTAGCTCTTCATCATTAAAAATGATGCTAGCTGCTGATTTTCTAGAGACACTATGTATCACATTAAGGAATTCCCATCTGTTCCTAATTTGCTAAGATTTTTTAAAAAATCATGAATAGATGTGAATATAGCTGAATGCCTTTTTACATCAACTGATATAAATGTACAATTTTTGTCAGTTAATGTGATTGATTACATTAGTTGATTTTCAAATACTCAATCAGACTTGTATATTTGGAACCCCTTCTTGGTTACGTTGCATTTTTCTTTTTATAAATTATTGAATTCAGTTTGCTAAAGCATGGTGAGGATTTTTGTCTATGATGGATACTTTTTGTACCATCTTAGATGGTTTTGCTAGCTTCATACAATGAGTGGGGAAGTATTCTCTCTCCTATTTTCTGTGCCTAGGGTTTTCTTTAATGGAATGTCTTGAAACACAAACTCAAATTTTTTAAAATACAGGATTGTAGGGCTGGGAATGTAGCTCAGTGGCTGATACTTACCTGGTATACACAAACCTCTGGTATTTAATCCCCAGTACCACAAAAATAAAAAAAGTTAAAAAGTATATATATAGGGTTACATACTTACATTACCTCCTTCTTCTTGGGTATGTTTTGGTAGTTAGTGGCTTTCAAGGAGTTAAGCTGTCTAAATTATATGCATAATTATATATCTGGGGGTTTTTAGTGATATCCTATCTTTGTATTCTTTCCTTTGTCTTTCTATCAGTACAGCTAGACAACTATCAATTTTATTGATTCTTACAAAGAATCGGTTTTTGGTCTTATTAATTTTTCTCCACTGTTTTCCTCTTTCAGGTTCACTGATTTCTACTCTTTAAAATTCCCTCTAAGCAGTGCATTAGCTGTATCCCACACATATTTTTTTTTTTTTTTTTTTTTTTGGTGTGACTGGGGTTTGAACTCAGTGCTTCATGCTTGCAAAGCAAGCTCTCTACTGCTTGAACCATAGCTATTGTCCATTTAGCTCTGGTTACTTTGATGATGGGGGGGGGTTCTCTCAAACTATTTGCTCCACTAGCCTTGAATTGTGATCTACCTGATTTCAGCCTCCAAAATAGCAAGAATTACAGGTGTAGGCCACCACACTTGACCCAAAAAATTTTCTTGATATATTGTATTTTCACTTAATTGAATATATTTTCTATTTACCCTATTTTCTCTTAAGACTTCCTCTTAGATCCATCGATTACTTAGAAGGTACTGTTCAATTTCTAAGCACTTGAGTATTTACTTTTATTTTTAAATCCATTTCTAGCTTAATTGCCTTATAGGTAGATAATATATTTTGTAGATTTTAGTTCCTTCAGATTTGGTAAGATGTGTTTTATGACTCAAGAATGGCTTACCTTGTTAAATGTTCAATGTGTCTTGAAAAGCATGTGTAGTCTGATATTTTTGGGTAGGGTAGTCTATAAATATCAGTTACATCCAGTTGGTTTTTGGTTTGGTTTAGTTCTGTATCTTTACTGATTATTTACCTAATTCTATTTATTTTTAAGAGATGTGTTGAGTTTTCAATAAGAACTAGGGATTTAACCTTTTCTTCTTTTAGTTCTACTGAAGTTTGCTTTATGTAATTTGAAGCTCTGTTGACAATATACACATTTACACTTGTTGCATCTTCTTGGTAAATGACCCTTTTGTCATCATTCTATGTCCTGCTCTATCTATGCTAATTTTCCTTGCTTTGAGGTCTATATCATCTAGTATAGTATAGCTACCCTAGCTTTCTTTTACTTAGTGTTTACATGGACCATCTTTTTATACATTTTGGTATTTAACTTACCTGTATCATTATAATTAAAGTTGGTTTCTTGTACATAGCATATAGTTCACTCTTTGTTTTCTTTTGAACCATTCTGACAATTTCTGCTTTTAATTGGATTTTAAAATCATACATATTTAATATTTAATGTAATTATTGATATGTCTTGATTTAGGTCTATCGTTTTAGTATTTATTTTCTGGTGATCCTCATTTTTTGTTTATTTTTTACTTTTCCTCTTATCTTCTGAGTATTTTCAATCAAAATATTTTTTGATTATTTAAGTAATTTTGGGGGGAAGAGGGCGGTATTGGGAGTTGAACTCAGGGCCTTGTGTTTGCTAGGCAGGTTCTCTAACACTCTGTCAGTCCTTTTTGCATTGGTTATTGCGATAGGGACTCACTTTATGCCCAGACCCACCTAGATTGCAAAAATCCTCCTATTTGTACTTCCACGTGTAGCCAGAATGAAAGGTGTGCCACCATGCCTAGACACTGGTTGATGGAGTCTCACAACTTTAAGCCCAGGTTTGCCCTGAACCATAATCCTCCTATGTCTACCTCCCAAGTAGCTTATTTATTTAAGTAATTTTTAACATTCCATTTTAAAATTTGCCTGTAGAGTTTTGGTTCTGCCTACTGAGCAGGTAGGGAGAGAATATGTGAAAAGGAAAAGCAATCCAGATTCCCTTGTGCCAGTGATCAGACATTGAGGCACCTTTGCTGCCACTGCTGTTGTTGCTTCTGTACCCAGAGGCTGGCTTTGGATTTGGGATGGAAGAGAACAGAAAAAACAAGGAGAAAACACCCCAGGAGAATCTTCCTACTATCTGTCCTATGGGAGTCCTTTTTCCTGTTCATCAGAACAGAAGACTTCTAAGCACTTGTTATGCAGTTCCAGGTCACAGGCTACCACTGAACCCATATCATAAGTAAAATAAACAGGACCTCACTGACAGCTTGATGGTACTTCATGGTCCCTCATTTATCAGCTAGGATTTACTACTGAGAGTCCTTAGATAGCTACACTGAGCATTTGGTCCTCAGCTTTTAGCTCCATTCAGTAGGAAAGACATGGTGGGGTTTGCTTATTCTACCTTAATGCAACATGGAACCACACTGGGCTTAATTCTATTGCATAACTAGGGTGGAGAACCAACGTATACATTTGTACATGGACATTATGCATTGGAGATTGGCAAATCTCTTATATGTAAGGCTGAACAGTAAATATTTTATGCTTTGTGGTCATTTACTCAAATATTCTGCTGGTCTTGTGTGAAAGTGGCCATATACAAAGCAGGCTGGATTTGATTCACAGACCATAGACAGACCATAAGTTGTTTATCTTTTTTTTTTTGTGGGACTAGAGTTTGAACTCAGGGCTTCATGCTTGCAGAGCTGGCACTCTTATCACTTGACCCATACCACCAGGTCATTTTGCTCTGGTTATTTTGAAGAGGGGATCTCATGAACTATTTGCCTGGGCTGGCCTTGAACCGAGATCCTCCCAACTCAGTCTCCCAAGAAGGTAGGATTACAGGTGTAAGCCACTGGTGCCTGGCTGACCCCTGTTCTATATCACAAATAACAAAGCTGGTTTAGGCAAAGTTTACTTTTGGACTTTTTCCATCCTTAGACAGAATTCTTCTTCAAGTAACTACAAAGTTATTGCTTTCTCTTCCATTGCTGGCCTCATGTTGTTTAAGAACTAAGGTACACGTTCAGTTTTGATTTAATTATGCTCTTTATTGAAATAGTCACTTCTCTAGAGCTAAAACAAAGTTCTGAAAACTAAAAATTCAAAGAGATTTGACCAACTTTGTATATTTTACCAATAACTGAAAAACCTGCAACTATCTAAGATGGACATGGTGATGCACACATGAATCTTAGCAGTCGGGAGGTACAGGTAGGAAGATTCAGAGTTCAAGGCCAGCCTGAGTTACAGACAGACCATGTCTCAAAAAACAAAGCAAGGAGCTACTGGCTTCCAGGCCCTGATGCACTTCTCTAGCTGTAGTCTTTTCCTTTCTCTCTAATAAATGCTACTATAGATAAAAAAACAAACAACAACAAAAAAAAAACAAAGCAAGACAGATTCTGAGCTATCTTATCCTTTCAAATAAAACATTTATTAACAATTTTCTTAAGGATATGTTAAAACAGAGGAGATCATAAAAATATTGTCCAAACTTTTTTTTCCAGAACGTTCTATACTGGAGGTGTGGTGAGGTTATTATCCTTTCACTCACCTGGTTTCCTGCCACAGAGATAGAAGGCCAGTCTGTCAGTCAACTCATACTGTATTTCTACAAGGCGTTCTGCCAGCTCGTGGTGCCCTCCATGCCTACCAAGAAATGACAAAGTACCATTGATATTGCTCATTATTTACCACTGGCGTTTGAGTAGAAAAGTACAAATTCATCCTCGGAGGCAGCTGAACAGTTTTATCAAACATAACTTTCTAGAATAATCAACCTTTTTGTGTGTGGTAGATTGTTACACTTCAAGTCCCTCCTCTATAAACTGTTTTTAACCATCTGACTTACCCCTTTTCCTTTATAACTGTACAAAATAGAATAAGCAAGGAATTTACAGACTCACAACGGGGTTAAAGAATAACTTCAGCCATGCCCAGTGGCTCATGCTTATACTCCCAGCTATGCAGGAAGTATAGGTAGGAGGGTTGAGGTCTGAGGCTGGCCCTAGGTAAAAATGTAAGACTATACTTAAAAAAGAACTAAATATACTTAAAAAATAACTAAAGCAAAAAATGACCAAGGACATGGCTCAAGTGAGCCTGGCTAGGAAGAATGAGGCCCTGAGTTCAAACTGCCAACTCTCCCCCCACCTCCCCCCAAAAAAACCCAAACAAATAAACAATCCAACAAAAACTTCATTTAATGAGGTGGGAAAATAAAATCAATAAATGGTTGAGGGTAAAGGTTCTTAAAAGTTAGAGTGTTTCCAGAAATACACAATGTCCAGGTCTCACCCTAGCTCAGTGGTAGAGAGCTTGCCTAGTAAGGCCCTGGATTCCACACCAGCACTGAAAAACAAACAAAAGTCCTTAAAGGTGTCACCTCACTCCTTGAATCAGTACAGACTAACAGGCTCCCACATCAATGCTTTGAGAAAAGCCCTTGCTTGCTAGTGGAGTGGCTCAAGTGGCAGAGTAAGTGCCTAGCAAGCACAAGCCCTGAGTTCAAGCCCCAGTACCAAAAAAACAAAAAAAAGAAAAGAAAAAAATAAAAAGAGAAAAAGGCCCTTCCCCCAAGCTCATTCTGATGTGGCCAGTAAGCCTCTAGACGAGAGCCTTGAAACCTCTTCAAGAGCTCCAGTTCAGGGAGAGACTGATCAGTCTAATGCAGAGCTCATGTCCAGCTACTTTTACCTCTTTAGGTTCAATCTCTAAGTTTGGCTTCTTCGCTCATTAACTAAACATTTAAACTACTTGGAATCCTTTAGTACAAAGTATATAAATTATTATACTGAAAGACTACTATATGTAAAGCACATGAGGAAAATTCCAAATTGGCTTTTCCTCTTTAAAGGTCAAATCTTAGTTTTCATCTTAGTTTCAGTCTCTCTTCCTACCATTCAAGGCATTACAAACTACCCTCCAACCTACTATACATTTTCGATTTTTAATATTCACATCTTGATTCCTCATAAATTTTTAACATCTATGAATCATGAAACAGAACGAACTTTGGAAAAAGGAAAGATGATTAATTTTCTATCATTTAAATTCACAGGTTTAAATGGATTACTTAACCCTATAAATTCACTTAATGTTCTAGCATTTCATAGTTAGAATTTTCAAATAAAGAAAAAATTTAGCTGGGTATGGTGGTGCACACTTATAGTTCCAGCTACTCAAGAGGCTGGGACATGAACATGCTTGAATTCAGGAGTTCAAGGTCAGCATGGTCAATATATCAAGACTCCACTTTGAAAACAAAACAAAACAAAACAACATTTGGAAAATTTTAAAGAACTGTGCAGAGAGCACTCATATGTCCACTATCTAAAATTTGCAATTTACATTTTATTATACTTGTTTAATCATATATCTATCCACAGATTTGGTTTTAAGTTTAAGCAATAACTGAGAACATTAAACAAATGAGAAGTGGGGCGGGCACAGCTCATGTCTATAATACCTGCTACTTGAGAGGCAGAGATTAAGAGAACCATGGTTCAAGGCCACTCAGGGCAAAAAAGTTAGCAAGATCTTAATTTCAAAAAATAATAGAAGGGATCACATTTGTGATCCCTTCTAGACAGGAGATATAAGTTAAGTGGATACCAGTCTGAGGCTGGCCCCTGGGCAAAAATGCAAGACCATACCGGAAAAATAGCTAAAATAAAAAGGGCTGGGGGTGTGGCACAAGTAGTAGAGCAAGCATGAGGCCCTGAGTTCAAACCCCAGTACTGCCAAAAAGAAAAAGAAGGCTAGCAAAAATGGCTTAAGGGGTGGAGTGCCTGTGTAGGAAGTATGAGGCCCTGAGTTCAAACTCCAGTACTGCCAAAAGAAAAAAACTGAAGAATGGACACTCCTGTTACTTTATTTTTTTCAGTGCTAGAGATAGAACCCAGGGCCTTTCATATGCTAGAAAAGTACTGTACCACTGAGCTATACCATCAGACCTCTATAATTCTTGATACTTGCCTTATAAAGGATCAAGTAAAAGACTGGATGCTAAACACATTGGTTTATGATTCCACCCTTCCCTGACTTTGCCAGACTGAGTTTATGTATACATGTGAAATGTCTTCATCTGTAAAATGATTCAATGTAAATCTTTAAAGGGGTTAGACATTAAGCATACTCAATTTAGCTACTTATCAGCCCACAGACAGAAGTGGCAAGAATCTTGGGCTCTTACCTTGCATAATCAACAGGAGTTTTCCCACTAGAATCTTGTGTGCCTGGGTCAGCTCCATATATTGCGAGTAACTCAGCTTGTAAAATCTGTCCTGCTTTGGAGGCGACATGGAGTGGGGTGTTCCCTTTTTCCTAAGAATCATTAATCAAAAGACAAAATTAAAAAGCAAATTAAGTAAACTAAACACAACTTAGTTTCAATTTACTATCTGAATCAATTAATGTTTTCTTACAGGATGAAAGAAGTTGGCTTGGGCTCCTAAAGATAACAGTCTCAGACAGGTTTCAAGATTGCCTGTTCTCACGCTTGAATGGAGTTGCTGAAAAACACACAATAAAAGAATATTTGTTAAAAGCACCAGGTATGATGTACCAGAGCAGATGCTGGCCTGTTTTAGCGTATGTTACATTAGTAACACATAGCCTTTATTGACTCAGTGAGGTAGATGACAGTAGGACAGTCTTATGCCATACCCTCTCTGTAACACTATCCCTGGCCCAGCTACCATATACTTTCATGCAGTCTCTTGGGTGGAAAATAGGCCTGTGGTATACAGATTTGGTACTATTATAGAAAACCTTTTAAACATTCAGAAGTTGAGCTGCCTACCTTCAAGTCTACTTGAAATTGTCCAAGATTTGTAATAAGTCTTATTTTTAACAATTTGGTACAAAAGAAAGACACATAAGTCTTATTAATTAATGGAAATAACAATTACACACAATTCTTCTTTTTTTTGTGGTACTGGGGTTTGAACTCAGGGCCTACACCTTCAGCTACTCTACCAGCATTTTTTTTGTGATGGGGTTGTTTGAGATGGGGGTCTCACAAACTACTTGCCCAGGCTAGCTTCGAACAACG
Organism: Castor canadensis; assembly: GCF_047511655.1. Classification (NCBI taxonomy): domain Eukaryota; kingdom Metazoa; phylum Chordata; class Mammalia; order Rodentia; family Castoridae; genus Castor; species Castor canadensis. Next base: position 27,405,659 of record NC_133403.1, on the reverse strand, counting down.
ATCCTCCCGATCTCTGCTTCCTGAGTAATTAAGATTACAGACATGAGCCTCTGGTGCCTGGCTACATACATTTCTATGTAAAATTTAATATTCTGAACTGCAAATGTCCATGCTCTGTGTGAGTGAGCATTTATCAACAGTGCTGCTTCAAAAATAAATATGTACCTTTCTCATGGCATCTCTCAAAAACATGTTAAGACCCCACATAAAGAGAATCATCTACTCATTTTACAAGTATAATAAACTGTCTGGTGTACTGCAGCTTTGAGTCACACCCTGCTTTCTGAAGTTCTCACTATGCAACCTGGAAATCTAAAGAAGTTAGCTCTATTCCTTTGTAATTTTTTTCTAGTCCTTTTTAGAAACAATTGTCCTACAAACTCTCTAGTCCCATTTAGAAACAAACTCTTAGATGGCTTCTATTTCCAAATTAAACAAAAAACAAAAAACAAATTAAACAAAAAACTTAAAAACTGTATTGGAAAAACACTAACAGTGTTTCAGACACTTTTTTTCCTCTTTGCCCTATACCTCCAATAGGAGAAATGGCTGCTGTTTGAGTTAAGATTAAAGATGAAACTGATTGCAGAAAAAGCTGTTATTAATTATTTAATGTACAGAAATGAATTTTTGGTTTTCTATCTTCCTTATAAATATTTTTCAAGTTAAGCAATACACTGTCCTAGTCAGCTTTTGTAGGGACTGTAAAAGGTATGACCCACCTTACTAAGATCTTTGGCAGTTACACTATCGTCATCCCGGCAGGGCAAGCGGTGAACAAATGCTAACATCTGATACTTGGCTCTGATGAATTCCGCTTTATTGGGGCTGGTTTAAAAACAAAAAAGAAAACGTTTACTCACAGTTCAGATATGACATTTCCCATTCTTTGAATTGTAAGAAGAAGAGGAAGTAACCCACGTCCCCCACTTGAGAATAAAAAGAACAAAGCTGGAATAAGTTCCAGCAGTATGTAAGGCTTAAAGTCCGAATTGTACATTAGTCATTATAATGGCTGGGGCTGCAGAACACCTGCTTTTTATAGCATCTTTCCCCTCTATGTCATTTCCTTAATTGACTGAAACCTTAGTAGAAAGCGGCAGTTAGTCCTATTTCAGAGGTGAGGGATCAGGCAGAATACCTCCAAACCAAGATTTCTGGTCTGACTGTCTGTTGTTTGAGTACCTAAGTTTAAAGTCTGATTCCATCTACAGCTTCCAAGCCCTGGCCTCCAACTGGTGAGATCATTAACTCCTGTCAGATAACCAAGCAAAAGTGATGGTCCTGCTTGCCTTGTTCTGAATTGCTAGCAACAAGGAGCCCAAACACAACTGCAGGAACCCCCTTTGTGCTGCTCTTGTGGAGGCTGACCAAAAATAGCTGCACTCTTTTCAGCAGACCCCATTTGTTGTAAAGAAATAGAAACATTTATAAACATTTCACTCACTGTACTTTATCCTGTGGATTAGCTTTACGTCTTCCACTCATAATAGAGGCAGGGTCCAGCAAAGAATGCTCCCATATAGAATTAGCACCATTGTTATATAAGGTTTCAACCATCTAAAACCAAGCAGTATGAAATTATATTTTAACTTCTTTCCACAAACATTCAAAGGGAATCAGCAATAGAAATGGGTAAACAAAGCCCTACAATAAATACTAACTATTCATATCATTGTTTTCTGATTTTAGAATGAGAAAGATGAACCTGTATATAGGATGCAGCTTTAACTAATAGGATGGATAAATTCCTAAATGGGTTCGATTGTACTGTGTGTGTGTGTATATGTGCACACTGAAGGAACAGTAGGACACTTTAGGGCAGTGTTTACCAAGTCTGAACAAATACTATTTTACTTATGCAACTGTCTACACTGTTTAATATTGTTCTTTAAATCTACCAACTTAAAAAAGTTTTTATTAACAATTGTGGTATGATGTGCTAGTCAGTTTTCTTACATACATTAAAATAATGTAGTTGTTAAAATAAATATTCAAGTCTGGAGGCATGGATCAAAGTGGTTACAGCACCAGCCTATCATGTGGGAGGCCCTGAGTTCAAACCCCAGTACCACTGGGGATATACTGTATACACCTGTTCTGAGTCCCAGTGGTGGTTTATGTTCCACTCTTTGGGATTTGTTGATTTGGAGTCAATCCTGGCATTTTAGACAACTCATCTCTAGGTTCAGATTCTATAATGTAGTTTGGCTATCAGGTCTTGTCAACAGATAGATATCCCACACCCTTCCCATGAGAATGGGCTACTAGAAACTTCTAAGCCAGGCACTGGGGGCTCACACCCATAATCCTAGCTACTTGCGAGGCAAAGATTAGCAGGATCATGGTTCGAAGCCAGCCCAGCAGATAGTTCATGAGACTCTGTCTTGAAAAAGCCTAATGCAAAAACAGGGCTGAAGGAGTGGCTCAAGTGGTAGAGCACCTGCCTGCAAGCATGAGGCCTTGAGTTCAAATCCCAGTACTACCAAAAAGTAAAAAAAGAAAAAAGAAACATCTAGGCAAAAATTATTAATAAACAATATCTCTCAATTTCATTTCAAAGCAGAACCCCTAAAATGGTTCCAACGGCTTTTTATATTCACAGAGGTATTTTCACATCAGAGATCCAATTTGGTCCCTTGGTTCACACAGGCCTGTATAAAGGACATTGTGTCCAGCTGCCACAGACTCAGCAAAATGTGTACTCAAGACAAAAAAATGCAAAATACATGCTTAATCTGGAGTTCCAAGAGAACTTGAAGAATGTGTACCCCAAACAGAAATACAGGTAATATGACATCAGACACCAAATAAGACAAAGAGTTCACTTAAGAGTGTTAGGCATACAATCAAACCTGTTAACTTATTTGGTATGTTACTAGTAATGAGGGACTTAAGAAAACTTAAATCAGCAGAAATTCCTTAGGAATCCCAGTCCCTGCTTTGATCAAAGTAGGAAAAAAAATGTTTTGAAAGTATTATCAGGTACTCAGGAATAACTATATTAATGAAAAGTTTCTTAGGCAGTAGCATTTGGAAACATCATGGTATATGGGAAATACTTAAAAACAATTTGTGGTGACAATCTAGAAAGTCAGCAATGAAATATTACTAAGAAATTTAAATTTCTGTCACTCTCTATATATGTAAATATATATAAATGATGTTTTGAGACAAGATTATGTTAGAAGAGAAAAATATTAAATGACAAATTCCATGCAGGATAATGCTATACATAGAATTGATGGGCACAGCACCTCTATTCAATTATGATACAAACATTTTTTGTAAGACCTAAAAAGCATACTAGTAGAAATTTTAGTTGCTCACACAAAGAGTTTTCATCAATGACAAATTATGAGAGGATCTGTTCTTATCCTTTACCTGAAGCAGTGTTGGAGGCCATGGTGTATGTTTAAGATGTCTTACTTGGGAGATATGACGCCCTAGACTCCGATGGACACTGCAACACTCATCACATATAAAAGTTCCCCTATTTACTGATGCCCAGGAAGGATCTGGAAAGAGAATGAAATCTCAGTGCAAGGACACCAGCAGTTGCTATATTACAGGATGGCAAAAGATGGCTAAGGCTTTTTTTTTTTTGAAAAACAAGACATTTTTGTTGTTTTAGTATACTCTTTAATATATCAAGCTGTCAGATGACAGTACCAACCTTGGCTGATTAGGTACAAGGTTAACTGAAATTATCAGCTCTAAATAAGCAGTTATCTTCTTTCCGGGTTTCTTTTAGAGCTACTGTTTGTAGCTGGAATGTGAATTTACCACCTCAGATGCATGTACTTTCATTCAACATGAGAGAAGGAAATTCAGAGGCTACAGATGAATCATTCTGAATCTACCTCCACAAACAGTAAAACAACACAATGTTGACAGTGAATTATCCATATAGTAGTATTTGAAGTAAATGGTGAAATGACTGCTGCCCCGAACCACTTTTAAGAAATCATCATGTCTATAAATTGACAGAAAGCTGCGAATGACAGAATTTTAAAATAGCTCAGTTGCCATGAGTCTAAGAACAGGGAATTATATTCTATGATAGCCATTAGTTGTTTTAAGCAAACTACTGAGTCTGATCTGAAAGAAAAGCAATTGCTTCACTGAGGTAAAGATGTAAAATAAAAGTGAGTAGTATTTTGGTGTGTGCACAATACTTTTTTTCCTTTGAAATCCCACAGAATTTCATTAGACATGCTTTCAAGCAAGGAATAATTTACACTAGGTAAGCAGGATGGATCTGGGTACATAAACTGAGTATGTGGAAACCCCAAATCTTTAAAAACAGGCTTTCTACATTTCATCAAATTCATAATGGGGTGATGATAGGTACCACTCAAGTTGCCTGGTCTTAAGGGTTATATTTACATTGGAAGAATTCTTCCAATGTCCACAAAAATTTCTAAAATGCGTTCACATCATCTTTACCATTAACAGTTTATTCAAACCCTTTTAAATCATATAATGAAAAGTTATGGAATTTCAATCAAAGACAAATCCTGGGAGCCAGAAAGTGTGGTGGTAAAGAGGGCTGATTCTGGAGACAAGCAGTACATGGTTTGAACCCTAACTCTGCCACTTCTTGCACAATAATCTGAGGACACTAAACATTCTTTGAGTGTCCTCCCGTAGGTCAGATGGGAATTGTACCACATCACATCACAGGGGAGTGATGATACAAAGAGTAAGTAAAGTGCCTCTCAGACAGTAAGTACTCAGTAATGCTATTTTTTATATCTTTTCTAAAGGACTTTCTAAGTATGCTGATATTTTCAAAAGTCCATGAAATTCATGATCACTGAAAAAAGTTTTGGGTTGGAAATACTTAAAACATCAACATTTCATGTGAACACCATATTACTGTAATGGAAATCTCAGTGTAGTTTTCAGGTAACTGGACTTGAGATAATTGGAGTACAATTTATTTAAGATAAACTAGATTAATTTTTTTTTAAAAGAGACTGGAGCCGGGCGCTGTTGGCTCACACCTGTAATCCTAGCTATTGAGGAGGCAGAAATCAGGAGGATCATGGTTTGAAGCCAGCCTGGACAAATAGGTGAAAGCTCTGAATTCAACCCCAGTACTGCTCAAAAAAAACAAAACAAAACAAAAACAAAAACAAAAAGAGAGACTGGGCACAGTGCCTCACACTCAGCTACTTTGGAGGCAGAGATCGAAAGCATCATGGTTCAAGGCCAGCCTGGGGAAAAGGTTGGTGAGACTCCATCTCAACCAATATGCACCCATCATTTCAGCTAGGCAGGAGGTTTAAATAGGAGGACAGAGGTCCAGGCTGGCAGAAGCAAAAATGAAAGATTGTACTAAAAAATAATAATAATAATAATAACTTAAGTGGTGGATGATGATGGTTCATGTCTGTAATCCTAGCTACTCATGAGGCAGAGATCAGGAGGATCGCAGTTCAAAGCCAGCCCCAGGCAAATAGTTTGTCAGACTCTATCTCAAAAAAAAAACCATCACAAAACAGGGTTGGGAGTGGCTTAAGCAGTAAGAGCACATGCTTAGCAAGCATGATGCCCTGAGTTCAAACCCCAGTACTGGAGGGGGGGCGTGAAACTAAAGCAAAAAAGGGTGGAAACATGGCTAAAGTGGTAGGTAGTGTACCTACCCAGCAAGCTTGAGGCCCTGAGTGCAAACTCCAGTACCACCAAAAAATAATATAAAACTTGAAAAATAAAAAATGAAACAGAACTGTGGATATGGCTCAGTATTAGAGCATTTGCCCACCATTTGTGAAGAGCTGGGTTCCACTTGTAAAAAAGAAAAAAAAATTGAGCCAGGAATGGTGGTGCACAGAACTCTGGAGGCCACTCTCCAGTTTGAAGGCCAGCCTGGGATACCTAGTGAGACCCTATTTCAAAAAAAACAAAATAAGCTGAGAGTAGGTGGCTCAAGCCTATAATCCTAGCTATTCAAGAGACAGAAATCGGAAGGATCAGGGTTTGAGGTCAGCTTGGGCAAGAAGTTTTCGAGATCCCATCTAAACAATGGCTAGGCATGGTGGTGTGCACCTGTCATCCTAGTTATGAGGGGAGTACCCTGGTCCAGGCCAGTCCATGCATAAAGTGAGACCCTAGCTCCAAAATAACCAACACAAAAGAGGCTGGCAGAGTGGCTTAAGTGGTAGAGTACCTTGAGTTTCTCCTCCCCCAATGTCACTCTCCCCCACAAAAGCCCCAAAACAATATAAAAGAAAGCCAACTAGACCTTATAATAAACAAGAAGACATGATCACAGTTAAATGTTTGCCATAAAATAAAACAGAAACAAAATAATTTAGTGATATATTACTCTGTAGGTACTACAATGTCATTTTAAGGTACAAATATGGGAAACATGAAGATGAAGGATCCTTACAAAGACACATTGCTTTCTTCAGTATGGCACTACTAGTAATGAGGGGAAAAAAAGACTGGAATCATAGTACTGTTTGAACATATCATTCTGAAAGTTCATAGTATTCTTGAAGGAATTAAATAGGAACAAGACAGCAAGGATTTCAACACACATTAAGTGAGGTTTTCAATTAATCATTAAACATCCGGGATCTGAATCCCACAGAAAGAATATTAACAACATAGAAAAATCAAAATTGATTTTGTATGAATGAGGTTGGGTGAAACCCTCACAGTTTATCTGGATGTTTTATGCTGAGCTTCTCTCTTTTATTTATTTATTTATTTATTTATTTATTTATTTATTTATTTATTTATTTATTTATTTATTATTCATATGTGCATACAATGCTTGGGTCATTTCTCCCCCCTGCCCCCACCCCCTCCCTTACCACCCACCTGAGCTTCTCAATGTAGGCTCCATGGACACCACAAATGCACTTCAAAAATGTCTGTCCCCCAAATCTTATGCAAATTCCGTATGAAAAGTAAATATATGTGTATTTTCTGGAGGAGATGGCCCTAGCATCTCAAAGGTATTTCAAAGGTAGTTCTTTCACTACAGCTTTGCAGAAAAGACAGCAAAAATTTCTACTGCTCGTGTTCACAGAACATTTCAAGGTAGCCTCATTATACTCAAAACAGGAAGGAAGTGACTCAAGTCTCAGTAGATTAGGCATTCAAGACAACTAAAATGATACAAAGGAAGAGAAAATGTTCTGAAAAGCACAAAATGCTGCCAAAGTGAAAGACAGTATTTAGGGTGCCAATAGAGAAGCAATTTGCCTTTGTCCCATATAATCTGTTTAAAACAGAATATGCATCCCAAGAGGAAGTCTGATGCTAGACACATGTGAATCAAATGCATCACAGAAAGTTCAACTGAAACAGGCAAGAAAAGAAGGAAGTGGAACAAAGAACATTTTTTAGAGAAAACGATAGAGTTTACATAAACTTGGTTTATAACACACCTCTTTTATAACTCCTCCACCCTCCTCCCTGTCTTTGAAGGAAACTTAATACCACCTGCAATAGTACCCAGGCCATGAAATAATCACATAAAGATTGATTATCACAGTACTATTTAAAATTGGTCTTTGCTTCTAAATGACACGATGAAGCTCAGAACAACTACAAAGCCACTGGTGTTCAATGATTTAATTGTTTATTGTACATTGGTGTGCCAAGAAAGCTGTTTGATATTTAAATTACTTCAAACTCAAAGCTAATAGGTTCAAGAACCAAAACAGCATACAATAATCTGTGCAGCGGTCGGTCAATTCAGTTTCAATGGCAAAACAGATCTGATCTTTAAATATGAATATTATGCGTAGAAAAAGTGGTTGTGGCCTTTTGATATACTACCAGTGACTTTGTGTGTGTTTGGTAAGTTTAATTAATGCAGTTTAGAAATTCAATTCTAGCTTTTAGGAACTGCAAGTATTGTGAACTGAAATAATAAAAAAAAAAAAAAAGAAGAAGAAAAGTTAGGAAATTCCAAGAATATCCATTGAATCTTCCTAACCACTGAGCAATATCGGTTTATCCCCATCGGAAAAATGAGGAAATCAAGTCTTGGCCAAGTGAAGTCACCAGTCCAAGGTCATTCAGAGGCATAACATAGGGTAAACCTGGGCCCTTCGGAATCCCAAACTTAAGCCATGCATTGGCTCATAAGTGCTGATTAGAGTTTGCAAGACCCCGACCTGGAGATTCTCCCCGTGGAGCGACTGCCAGGATGTCCCGAGCAAGGAAGTCATTCGCTAGGACCCTTTGGCGAGTCTCCGGAAGGGAAGCCGTGAGAGTCGCCCACCCGGGCCAGGGCCGCCTGGCGGGGCGTGGGTCCCGGGAGTGGTGACACCTGCAGCCTCTGAGGGCCGCAGCCGGGAGGACGCCCGCATTTTACTTCTGTTATTGGCCTTCCTGTGGATTGCCCAAACCCTTTCCTGTCGGGGAGCGGCCCCGACCCCGCCGCCACCCCTGCCCGTCTGAGATGAAGGGGGCGAGAGAGAAGGGAGGGACAGGAGGGCGGCGGCCCCCTACCCGCCCGGCTGATAGGCCTGGGATGGGTCTCGGCTCCAAGGCCGCCCCTGTCTCCCCTCACTAGGACCACGGACGCAGGATGCGGGCTCGGCCGCAGGAATCCGCCCACCCGCCCCGAAGGGGCTGCCCGGGGGCAGGGGTCCGAGCCAGGAGAGCAAAGGGGAGCGGGCCCAGCCGGTGCGACTCACCCGGCCCGCTGCAGTCAGCACACACGTCGCTGCTCCGCAGCCGCTTCGACATGGCTCTAGCCTCCACCTGCCGGGACCCAGCGACCCCGGGACACTGAAGGCGGTGGCGGCAGCGCTTCCGCTCTAACGGGTCCCAGCGGCAGCGCTGGCGGCAGAGCCTCTCCCCTCAGCGCCTCGTAGTTGAGGCGCAGCACGCACGCGCGGGGCGGTGCCCGTCTGCGATTGACAGATCACGTGACCGGAAAGGGCACGCTTTCTTTTCTCCATCTTGAGTAAGGGCAGACTTGTGCCACCCCCATAGTCTCTCTAAACTCTCAATCTTCTTTAGAGGGCACTATAGTTTGAACTCAGGGCCTTTTGTTTGTTGAACCACACTCCAAGTCCAAAGTCTCTTAATCGTTTTGAATTTTGGTCTCCCTTTCTAGAACAGATTTGCCTTGTCTTAACTCTGATTAATAACAGAGGAAGCAGAAAACTCTTGTGACCAGAATTCTGTACCCATAACCTCCCCTAAGTAATAAGTGGTCAAATTAATTTATTCATTTTTGTATTTAACAATACACATTAAGCACTTATGTGTTCCACACACTGTTCCAGGCACTGGAGAAACAGCAGTAAGCAAAGAAGACAATATTTCTTGTCTTTATGTAGTGTACGTTCTACCAAGGATAGATCTACAATAAAATAAGCAAAATAGGAATATGTTAGATGATCCCTTCTTTAGGATGCAGTGTATCTTCAAAATGGAGATAATGTATTGTCTACTTCTAGTCCATGATTTTTGTATGAACTGCAACCCAAGAATGAGTTTTACTTTTTTAAAAAATAAGAAAAAGGAGGAGACAAATGAAGAAAAAGAGGGAGAAGAATATGCAACCAGCAAAACTAAATATTTTTCCCCTGGCTAAGGAGAAGGGGAGTAAGTTATGGAAACATGCATGTTTCATGGTAAGCCTTCAATTAATCAGAGCTACTATTATTCTTTTTTCTTTTCCTTTTTTTTTTTTTTTTTTTTGCTATATACTGAGGCTTGAACTCAGGGCCATCACTTTAAGTGACTCCACCAGCCCTATTTTTGTGAAGGGTTTTTTTTTTTTTTTTTTTGAAATAGGGTCTTGTGAACTATTTTCCCAGGCTGGCTTAGAACCTCAATTCTCCTGATCTTTGCCTCCTGAGGAGCTAGTGTTACAGGTGTGAGCCACTGACACTTGGCTATTATTCTTGATATCACTATTATTTTCTAATTACTGCTTTTCTTCATATATTTGGAATTTAAGAATAAGAATAGTTAACCTAGAGTAATTTACAGAGTGGAAGAGAGAAACACAAAGAAATTAGGTTAATCAATGTGAAGGAGAGATGTGACCCTAATACTAATTAAGATATGTTGTATTCATTACATGTAAATACAACTATGATGAACCAATAAAGAAATGGGCAAGTGAACTAAACTGAACTTTCTCAAAAGAAGAAATTCAAATGGACAAAAAACACATGAAAAAATGCTCACCATCTCTAGCAATAAAGGAAATGCAAATTAAAACCACACTAAGATTCCACCTCACCCGTTAGAATAGCCATCATTAGCAACACCACCAACAACAGGTGTTGGCAAGGATGCAGGGGAAAAAGGAACCCTCTTACACTGCTGGTGGGAATGTAAACTAGTACAACCACTCTGGAAAAAAATTTGGAGACTACTTAAAAATCTAAACATTGCTCTACCATATGATCCAGCATATATATCTTGGGGATATACCCAAAAGAATGTGACACAGGTTACTCCAGAGGCACCTGTACACCCATGTTTATTGGAGCACTATTCACAATAGCCAAGTTATGGAAACAGCCAAGATGCCCCACCACTGATGAATGGATTAAGAAAATGTGGTATTTATACACAATGGAATTTTACGCAGCCATGAAGAAGAATGAAATGTTATCATTCGCAGGTAAATGGATGGAACTGGAGAACATCATTCTGAGTGAGGTTAGCCTGGCCCAAAAGACCAAAAATTGTATGTTCTCCCTCATATGTGGACATTAGATCAAGGGCAAACACAACAAGGGGATTGGACTTTGATCACATGATAAAGCAAGAGCACACAAGGGAGGTATGAGGATAGGTAAGACACCCAAAAAACTAGATAGCATTTGTTGCCCTCAATGCAGAGAAACTAAAGCAGATACTTTAAAGCAACTGAGGCCAATAGGAGAAGGGGACCAGGAACTAGAGAAAAGGTTAGTTCAAGAAGAATTAACTTAGAAGGTAACACACATGTACAGGAAAGCAATGCGAGTCAACTCCCTGTATAGTTATCCTTATCTCAACTAGCAAAAACCCTTGTTCCTTCCTATTATTGCTTATACTCTCTCTTCAACAAAATTAGAGATAAGGGCAGAATAGTTTCTGCCAGGTATCGAGAGGTAAGGGGGGGTGTAAGGGAGGGGGTGGGGGGATGGGGGAAGAAATGATCCAAACATTGCATGCACATATGAATAAAAAAAATTAAAAAAACCATTATTTTCCAATGAAACAGCTGTTGTGTTAAAAACAAACAAAAACAAAAAAAACAAACAAAAAATAAACACAACTATGATCTCCATTTGTCAAATATTGGATCCCTATTATGGGCCAGGCACTATTTTAATTTTAGGTAAGCAAAACAGATTATGGCCACTACCACTATGGATTATTAGACTCATGAGAAAGGAGAGCTGTTCAATAAACATGGGATGTTGAAGAGAAAAAAGATTAAGTTTCATAAGACTTCCGAAGGAACAGCAGTCACAGAAGTGGTCTTAGAAGCAACAGTGATGAGTCCATCTCTCCAGCATGATAAATATGTAGTATGGGAGTAAACACGTAATTACCACACATTCCACAGTCAGAGCCTCTGGGTGCCATCCTGATGCTCCTGCATCTTGCTTTGGGTCAACAACTCGCAAATCTTCTGGGGTCCAATGCACACACGTGGAGAATGGATTAGAACAGGATTCTTGAACAGCTGTTGTAGTCATCTGAAAAGCTGGATGTGCACAGAGCAGAGAAGGCAGAAGGAATGTTTTCAGGATGCATTGAATAACTTTGCCTGCTGTTTGGTCTGCTTGTAGACAGCTGGGCATGTCACCAGATGAGAGATGAGGGGGTTCCCTCTGCTTTCCAGTTTCCATGCAAAATCAGAGGGACTTGAGATCCATAAGGAAAAGAATTTCAAATGGTCTTACAAAAAGGGGAGAAAGTTTTAGCAAGGATTTATTTTAGTGCAATAGGATAAAGTAGGGAGAAATTTTTAAAAAGGGAGAGAAAAAGTACCTTCTGCAGAAGTGCAGGGGTGGGTGACAAGCTCAAAAATGGTGGTCCTTTTATGGGTTTTATATTCTCTGAGCTGGGGAAATACATGTCACAAAGTGAGATCTAGCAACCACTAGTCAATAGATAATGGTCTGGGTAGCTAAAATGTGTGCTGTTTATTATTCTAAAATATGGAAATGTGATCTAGGCCTACCCAAAACACTGGAACCTAGGTGGAGTTTTAGGACTTTCTTTTGCCAAACATGTATTTCATCTTACCCCTTCACCCTTTAGTGGAAGAATTTGCAGTTTCTTAATGAGAAGGCAGATACAGATAGCCTCTTTATGTCTCTTTATTCTTGCAAAATCTAAAAGACGGTAGGAGGGGAGTTAGGTGCTCTGGTCTTTCAGTTTTTACTTCCTGGTTCTGGCTGAGTCCATCCCTCTTAGTATTTATTAAAAGTGATAGATATAATTTTCTTCTCCTCCTCTGTCCTGCCTCAGACAGAAGTAGCATTTGGTCTTTCACCAAGTTAAGGAAGCATAGATACAAAGGTTGAATTTTATTTTTGCAGACTAGTCAAATCTAGGTATCATATTAGTCATTTCAGTTATAATCCCAAATTCAAATGGCTTGTGTAAAAATGACACTAGTGGAATAAACTTCCAGTAAGGTAACTTTGAATCATAACAGCTTTGGAATTCAGATAGAACAGTGGTTTTCAACTGAGAGCGATTTTTCACCCCCAGGGGATATTTGGTCATGTCTGGAAACATGTTTTGGGGAGTGCTACTGGCATTGAGTATGGAGGCCAGGGATGCTGCTCAAGATCTTATGAAGCACGGAATAACCTCCACACAAATAATTACCCAGTTCAAAATGTTCCAACGTTGAGAAATCCTGAGATAGAACTAACCTCGTATAATACAGATAGCTGAAGCCACTTCTTCAGGTTTTAAAGTCAGTGCTCGAAAATTATTTGGTGTTGCCCACTTCCAAAATGGCTTCTGCTCAGTCTTGGAAGGATTTGCACTGGTCCAAAAAGGCTGCAAGGGCGTCTGTAGTCGGAATGGTTTGGTCCAGGCCCCTGTTGTCACCCCCTGACTGTAGAGCCAATGGAAGAGGCCCAGTTGTGGACCGAACCATTTGAGGTCGCTGGAGCAGGAGGATAGACTGGTGACGGGTAGACCGAATTTTTCGCGTGGAGATCTTGGGCCAAAGCACAGGACTGCAGCTCTCTCTCTCTCTCTCTTTTTCGGTTTCTGTTTTGTTTTTTTTTTTTTTAGCTTTCACTACGTTTCCCAATGTGGAGTTGGAGCTGGGTGGGTCTGGGCGGACTTCGGACCCCTTGCGGGACCTCGTCCCCTCCCACCGCGGAGTGCAGTGGTCCGCTCCCCGCACTTCCCGGTTTGGGGCAATTCGGGCCGCAGAAGTCGGTTCCGGAGCTGTCAGCGCCAGCGCGAGGGCGGCGGGGCGCGGGGTGGGCGCGGTCCTCTTGGTCCCCGACCCGGCCCGCGACCCCAGGCCTCCTGCACTCTCCACACCCGGCTTGCCTGGCTGCCGGCCGCGTACTGCGCCCCTCGCTCCTCTCTCGCCCGCTCGCTTAGTTCTCTCGCTCGCCGGCCGCCGGACGGGCGGGCGGGCGCCGGAGACCCCTCCGGGCCGAGACTTCTGGCAGGCGGGCCGCCAGGGCCAGGCCGCGGCCTCCTCGCCATGTCCTCGGCCCGCGACGCCAGCAGCCAGTTTCCCCTGCACCTCCTTGTCTGGAACAACGACTACCGGCAGCTAGAGAAGGAGCTACGGGGCCAGGTAAGGTGTGGGGTGGAGGGAGTCGGGGGTCGTTTGGCCTCCCTGAACCCATTTCCTGCCCGGGCCCCCGGGGCCCAGCAGATGCCTTCGACTTTGCGGTCCTGAGATAGTCATAATAATAATAATAATAGGACATGATCGAATGCTTACTGTGTGCCAGGCCCGCGTGCCGAGGGTTTTTTTTGTACATCATTCCTTTGAACATTTCCAACAACTCTAGGACGTAGGTACTGTTATTCCGCTTCACCGGGAAGGAAACTGAGGCTCTCAGAGGTTACGTGCTGCAGGAGGCCGCCCAACTAATTAATACCAAGTAGGGATTTTATCTCAGGCCGCTAGCTCCTTAATCTTTATTAAGCTCTACTGCTTGAAAGAGGTAAGAACACACCCTCCTTGCTCCACCCACCCTTATTGTGAGAAAGGGCTGGGTTGGTTTTGGAGTCTGGGTTGTTTGCCAGTGTGACCTTGGTTAAGGCATTCTCGTTCTGGGGCCCACATGTCTGTATCCGAGGACCAAGGATGTTAGTAGTGATGCTGGCAGACTCCATACTTGACTGTATTGATGGGTCTGGGGCAAGGCCTAGGAATCGGCATTTAATGAACTCCCAGGGTGGCTGATACATAGTAAAGTTTGAGAGTCTCTGGTGCCTGATCAGGCTCCGTAAGATTCCTTCTTGTTCTAAAGTGCTTGGATTCTTTCTTTGTCCTTTACCTATTGCTGTCTCTCTAGAGCAGTGATTCTCAAAATGGGAGGTGATGATTTTGCTCTCCCCTCCTCCCCCAGGGGCGTTTGGCAACGTATGGAGTCGTTTTTTGGTTGTTGTTACTGGGGAGTGGGGTGCTGATGGGCTCCCGGGAATTACCTGGCTCCAAATGTCAATAGTATGTATCTTTGTCAGGAAATCTTTTTTTTTAAATTTTAATTTAATTTTATTGTTTTTATATTTACTTACATGTGTATACATTATTTGGGGTACCTCCTGCTTCCAGGCAGAACCTGTTCCACCCTCTTGTTCTCCGATTTTGTTGAAGAGAAAACATAGTGTATTTACTAGTATGAGATAAAGATAGCTATATAGAGAGAATTCTAGTGTTACTTCCATGCACTTGTGTATTACAATCCATATTGGTTCATCTCTACCAGACCGCTTCACTGCTTCCTAGTCCACTTCCCATAGTGGCCTCTGCCAGTTTAAGATTACTTTATTCATTCCTATACAGCAAGCATATCAACCACATTCAAGTTTTAGATTTCCTTTCCTTTCCCTATTCCTCCCGTTCGCGGTCTCCCCTTAGTGTGTGACCCATGTCCAATAATATTACTGCATTTGTTTTAGGTCTATAATCCACACATGAGGGAGAACATGTGATTTTTGGCCTTCTGAGCCTGACTAACTTCACTTAAGATGATGTTCTCCAGTTCCATCCATTTACCTGTGAATGACAAAATTTCATTCTTTGTGGCTGAGTAAAATTCCATTGTGTATAAATACCATATTTTTGTGATCCATTTGTCATTTGTGGGGCATCTTGGCTGTTTCCATAGCTTGGCTATTGTAAATAGTGCTTCAATAAACATGGGTGTGCAGGTGCCTTTGTAATAACCTGAGTCGCATTCCTTTGAGTATATCCGTAGGAGTGGGATTGCTGGATCATATGGCAGATCTATGTTTAGTTTTAAAGAAGCCTCCATATTGTTTTCCAGAGTGGTTGCACCAGCTTGCATTCCTATCAGCAGTGTATGAGGTTTCCTTTTTCCCCACATCCTTGCCAACATTTGTTGTTGGTGGTGATAGCTACTCTAACAAGAGTGAGGTGGAATCTTAGTGTGGTTTTGATTTGCATTTCCTTTATGGCCAGGGATGCT
This sequence comes from Castor canadensis, assembly GCF_047511655.1. Lineage (NCBI taxonomy): Eukaryota > Metazoa > Chordata > Mammalia > Rodentia > Castoridae > Castor > Castor canadensis. Next base: position 27,390,018 of record NC_133403.1, on the reverse strand, counting down.
GAGCATTTTTTCATGTGTCTTTTGGCCATTTGGACATCTTCCTTTGAAAAAAATTCTGTTTAGTTTAGTTGCCCACTTTATTGGTTTATTGATTTTTGGGGAGTTTAGTTTTCGAACTCCCTGTATTTTCTATCAGTCCCTTGTCTGATGCATAGCTAGCAAAGATTTTTCTCCCATTCTGTATGTGGTCTTTTTAATTTAGAGACCATTTCTTTTGTTGTGCAGAAGTTTTTAAATTTCACGTAGTCCCATTTGTCCATCCTTTCTCTTAGTTGCTGGGCTGCTGGAGTTCTACTGAGGAAGTCCTTGCCTATACCTATTACTTCCAGAGTATCCCTGCTCTTTCCTGTACTAACCTGGTTTCAGTTCTTATATTAAGGGCCTTAATCCACTTTGAGTTTATAACTAGTACAGGGTGACAGGCATGGATCTAGTTTCAGTTTTCTGCAGGCAGATAATCACTTTTCCTAACAACATTTGTTGAAGAGGTTGTCTTTTCTCCATTGTATGTTTTTGGCACCTTTGTCAAAAATAAGGTGGGCGTACCTGCAGGGATTCATATCCAGGTTCTACTGGTTTTCGTATCTGTTTTTGTGCCAGTACCATGCTATTTTTATTGCTATGGCTCTGTAGTATAGTGGTCTTTTATGTTTTCAAATGAACTTTAGGGTAGATTTTTCAATCTCTGTGATGAATGTCATTGGGATTTTGATGGAAATTGTGTTGAACATGTAGATTGCCTTTGATAGTAAAGCCATTTTTACTATGTTGATTCTGCCAATCCATGAGCATGGGAGATCTCTCCACCTTCTGTAGTCTTCTTCAGTCTCTTTCTTCAGTAGTTTGCAGTTCTCCTTATAGAGGTCATTCACATCCTTTGTTAAGTTTACTCCTAGGTATTTGATTTTTTTTGAGGCTATTGTAAATGGAATTGTTTTCCTATATTCTTTCTTAATTTGTTCATTGTTGGTGTGTAGAAAGGCTACTGATTTTTCTAAGTAGATTTTGTATCCTGCTACATTGCTGAAGCTGTTTATGGTGTCCACAAGTTTTGGGTGTTTAAGGTATAAGATCATGTCATTTGCGAATAGGGGTAGTTTGACTATTTCTTTACCTATTTGTATTCCCTTTATTTCTTCTTACCTTACTGCTTTGGCTAGGAATTCCAGGACTGTGTTGAATAGGAGTGGGGAGAGTGGGCATCCTTGTCTTGTTCCTGTTGGTCAGGAAATCTTAAAGCCAGTCCTATAGGTATTAGTGTCCTGAAGTTATAAACTAACAAGTTTAGTAAATAGAATAAGGATTTGTGAATACTCCTGAAAATTAGATGTAGTTCTCATTGTTGAGTTTACTCATTTTATCCAATATGTTGAAGACCTGCTTTAGCTGGTTTAAAAGTGACCCTGTCCTTGTCAAGAGCTTTTAGAGGAAAAAGGAGCATTGGTTCCCTTTTGGTTGGTAAAAATTGAGCAAGGTCATCATCACTCTGAACAGTTACTGGTAGGTGTATGCTTGCAACTTGTCTTATTCATTTATTTATTGGTGGGACTGGGTTTTAATTCAGGGCTTCACACTTGCAAAGCAGATGGTCTACTGGTTGAACTATGCCTCCAGTCCTTTTTGCTCTGGTTATTTTGGAGATGGGGGGTCTCTCAAACTATTTGCCCTGGCTGACCTCAAATCATGATCCTCCAGATCTCAGCCTCCCAAGAAGCTAGGATTACAGACATGAGTCACTGGTGCCTGGCTTGCCATGTTTATTTTAAGTTGCTTTAGCATCCACTGAAAATCAAAAGTCACTTTTTCATTTAAAAAAGAATTCCATCCCAGGCATGAAGGTGCATGCATTAATCCAAGCTTCTCAGAAGGCTAAGGCAGGAAGATCCCAAGTTCAAGGCTATCCTGGGCAACTTAGCAAGACCTTGTCTCCAAAAAAATGCAGACAGAGCAAGTTTTTGTGAGAGTCATCTTTTTTTTTTTTTTAAATTTTTATGGTACTGGGGTGAACTTAGGGCCTCCAGCTTGCTAGGCTTGCTAGGCAGGCACTCTACCATGTGAGCCATTCCACCATTCCATCATTGTTCTTAATTAGATGACATAGTAATCATTTAAGAATTAAAGAGATATGACACATACCCCCAGACAAAGTGACTCACCATTGGGTGTCCCAGTATACCTGATGATTTAATACTCTTTCTATTACTCGATGTGGCTCAGAGGCAGTCTTAAACATTTTGCTCTTACATCTATCTCTAAGTCTTACATGGGACATTAAAAAATGATCAGTTCTCTTGGCTAGCAGAGTGGTTCAAGTGGTAGAGTGCCTGCTTAGCAAGCGTGAGGCACTGAATTCAAACTCCAGTACCACCAGTGAATAAATAAATGAATTAATAAGACCAGTTCTCTAGGAATGAATTGACAAAAATTGAAATACTAACTGCTTTGTAAGAGAGGGTGTGTGTGTGCGTGCGTGTAGTACTGGGCATTGCTTGCTGTGCAGGCACCCCTAGTCCTTTTGGCAGTACTGGGACTTGAACTCAGGGCCTCTACCACTTGAGCCACACCTCCAACCTTAGTTTGTTTTTTTAGATAGGGTCCCTACCCAAATTTGTCTGGGTTGGCCTTGAACTGGGATCTTGCTCTCTCTACCTTCCAAGTACCTAGTATTACAGGCATGTAGCACCATATCTGGTCTGAGTTTTTTTTTTTTTTTTTAAATAAAGCTTGATCTTATTAAGAATAGGAGTCTCCTTTTTAAAGTACACATGGCCATCACAGAGGCTGATTCCTTACATTCCTGCATTTAATCTTCTTGTCCCTTGTCTGTGTAACATAGGGGCTTGCTAAAGCTCAATGCTGGCTTTCCCAGTTTACCTTGCTGCTAAAAATAAACAAATAAAGAGCAGTTCTGGCCCAGCATGGTGGTAGCACACACTTGTAATCACAACTACTCTCTCTTTTTGCTTTGTTTTTCAGTACTGGGGCTTACCTCAGGGTTTACATCATGAGCCATTGCATCAACCCTTTTTTTAATGGTTTTTTTTTGGAGATAGGGTCTTGGGAACTGTTTTCCTCAGCTGGCTTTGAACCACGATCTTCCTGATCTTTGCCTTCTGAGTAGCTAGGATTACAGGTGTGAGCCACCAGAACCTGGTCACAATTACTCTTGAAGCTGAAGTAGGAAGATCATAAGTTCAAGACTCTGTCTCAATAAAAAAAAATTAAAAGTGGTAGAAGTGTAGCTTAGTGGTAGAACACTTGTCTAGGATGCTCAAGGTCCTGGGTTCAGTCCTCGGTACTGGAAAAAAAAAAAACAGTTCTAGTTTTTAGGGGTCCACGTTGGATGTTTTTTTTTTGCTGTTTGTTTGAAATGGGGTTTGCACTTAGGGCTTCTGTTTGCAAAGTGCTCTACAGTTTGAACTATACTTCCAGTCCATTTTTTTTCTGGTTATTTTGGAGATGGAGTCTCTCAAACTATGTCAGGAAGCCCCAAACCTTGAGCCTCCCAATCTCAGTCTCCAAAGTAGCTAAAATTAAGGTGTGAGCTATAGGTCTGCATTTTATATCTGCATTTCTCAGTATTTTAGTTGTCCAACTTGTGCAATGTTGAAAGTACAAAGAAAAGTTGCAGAATTAAAATCCTATTTGATGAAACGTTTCATTGTCATTAAGCCACATACTTTTAGTCCTTATTTCTGAAAACAGCAGGTTTTCAATTTATTGGAAGTAAAGATTTGAAATGTTTGGTTTAGGCAAGAATAGTCTCGGTTTATAATCTGAAGTGTGACATAGTTACCTTTTTTTCCTGCAAGCTGTGCTAAAGGTGTCCATTGAAGGGTCTCTGTGCCTTTTACCTCAAAACACTTGATTAAAATGTGGGGATTAAAATTTGACAGCTGACTTCCCTGGAGTAAACCTTAGGTCCTTAATGTCCTTGATTGGCAAGGTTGAGGAGGAATACTCGTACTTGCTAGTTCTTTTATTTATTTATTTATTTTTTAGCAGTACTCAGGGATGATCTGCCACTTGACCCATGTCCCCAGTCCTGTTGCTGTTAGTTTGTTTTTCTGGTAGGAGCTTCAGAATTTGCCCTGATTGGACTGGGACTGCAGTTACCCAGTCTCCACCTTCTGAGTGACTGGGAGTAGTTGGGGTTACAATTGTGAGCAATCGTGCTCTGCCCCATAATTGCTAGTTCTTTGGTTTTGACTTTGTTATCAGGTATCACTATGGATCATTTCATGGTACAGCAGTTGCTTCTAGGGAGGGGACATTGACAGGTGATGTTGACATGTGCATCTTGATTTGGGAAGTTTGACTGAAATGACCACCTAATCCAACTTGAATCTTGAGACTTGGTTATCGCAGGGACCCAGACAGGGCCATGTTTTTTGTACAGTCTTCAATTTAATTCTCACACCAGCTGTCTGTGGTGGGTGCTATTAGAGTCTCATCTTAGAGATGGGAAGGGAAGCCCAGTTATTTGCTTAACCTGTGTCTGAGAGAGAATTTGAATCCAGAAAGTTGGATTCTATCTAAATCCTCCTGATCTCTGCCTCTTGAGTAGCTAGGATTACAGGTGTAATCCACTGGCACCCAGCTAAATCCCACATTCCCCTCTCTGTTCTTCATCAGTAAAAATGCCTGTATTTCAGGATTGTGGAGAATGATGAAGATAACGAATCTGAAGGTGCAGGAGGATAGTAAATGGGAACAACACCATTTACCAGGAGCTGCTGCTGATTTTATTATAATCATCATTTATAAACATAGCAATTGAGCTTCTTTTATGTATGTTTCAGTTTTTCTACAAGGAACTTTTCTACAAGTATTGACTGCATATTAAAAAGCAAAGAATTCATTTCATTTCAGCAATAAAATCAGCTGTTTTCTTTACTGTTTTGTTTGGCAGTGAGTTTCTGCTATCTATTCTTTCCATCATGCCAGGGAGACTCAAAGCAGGCACACTGATAGTAAGAATTTTATTTTGTTCTAAGAACTGTTGCAGCACAAAAAGATTCAAGTTTATCCAGCTGAAGAGGATAAGCACATGTTTCAGTCCCAACCTCACAATATTGCTAATGCTGGCATTGATGTAACTTTGCCAATTATGAGATTGTTTCAGGCCTCCAACACATACTTGACCAGATGAAGCACTTTAAAGTGCCTCTTAACTCATCAAGCCTTTTGTGTTCAGTGGGGCCTGCTGAAATTGAAAGTATTTGTATTCTGGTTATGTCATTCAACTAGAGAGGTTCTTAAACTTCTTTGGCCTTCTTTCCGATGCTGGGGAAATGAATGAACATGGACAGGAACAATGCAGAGGTGAGTCCATGCATCTTAGATGGCATAGAGAAAACTCTGGGGTCTGGTGGGGTAGAGGGTGGCAGATGAGGTCTGACTGTAGATCCTGCATGCCCTTCTTGGAAGCCAGCAGGTGAAAGCATAATAGTCAGGCAAGAGGAAGAGGACTTTCCAGGCAACAGCAATATCCAGAGCCTGACAGAACCACTGCAGTCTGTGACCCGCCAGGTGAGGCCACTGGGCACATGTTCAAGTTGGTGCCATTGGCTGTGGGCCAGTAATGAGCCATCTAAGATGAAGTGCTTGGAGGCACTCCAGGTACTCCCTCTTTTTTTTTTTTTTTTTAAAGTTTTTAATAATACTTGTGCAAGGGGTTTCATTGTGACATTTCCATATATGCATATAACATACCTCAATTCTGTTCATTCCCTCTATTGTTATCCCTCTTCCTCTTCTTCTTAAAATGATTTAGACCAGGTTTCAATGTTCCATATTCATACGTGTGTAGAAAATACATCAACCATATTCACTCTTCTATTTTTTTTTTTTTTTGGTGGTATTGGTGTTTGAACTCAGGACTGTGAGGCACTCTACCACTTCAGTCACACTCTAAGCCCATATTCACCCTTCTTTTCCCTCTTCATTTATCTTCCCCCTCTGCTTCAGGATACTCCCTCTTGGTCATTTGGGACTCAGGCTTACTTAGGAAAGCCACCTTTAGATACCTTTTCCCACCTGAATTGAGGTAGGGACCACAGCTGAGGCCTAGCACAGTCTGAGAGAGGCGAGGAGGGAGGGTGACTGACTGAATTGAAAGGAAGGGTGTGTTAGCAGCCGTTTGCTGGAGGCCCTCAGAAGTAATAGCTAGGATTTCAGGCATGAACCACCAGTGTGCAGCTAGGGAGTCAGTATTTTTAATTCTGTACAGCTCATGACTGAGGAAACTTAAAAGACAAAACCTAAAGGATCAACTGTTGTGCCCTTAGTTCGTAAGTTCATAGATCTGTAACTTTTAAGAAAATAATTATTAAATGCAAGTTAGAGAGTAGGGTGGCAGAAACTAGTAATTTGTGGACCCTACCTTTTGGAGTTCTCAATCTCTTTGGTGTGATAGACTGCCAGACCCTTGAGAAAAATCATAGGAGATGGTGTGGACCATGTATCAGGAGACATGATGGCATAGTAGTCTCCCCTTACCTGAGGTTTCACTTTCTGTGATTATAGTTACCTATGGTTACCGCAGTCTGAAAATATGAAATGGAAAATTCCAGAAATAAACAATTCATGTTTTAAATTACAGGTTGTTCTGAGTAGTGCGATGAAATTTCATACCATCCTCCTCTGTCCTGTGTGAGATTGATTTATCCCTTTGTCCAGCAAATCCACAGTGTATATGCTACCAGCTAATTAGTCACTTAGTAGCCACTTTCAGTATCCACTGTTGTGGGGGTGCATCTCAGTATTTATGTTCAAGTAACCTTTATTTTACTTAACAAGGGCTCAAAACCACAAGAACAGTGATACTGGCAACTTAAGTTATGCCAGAGAAATGCTGTAACGTGCTTCCTTTAGGTGTGAAAGTGAAAATTCTTTATCATATGCTTGTATGTAGAGGAAAGATATAGTGCATATATAGTGGTCAGTACTGTGCTGAGTTCCAGGCATCCACTGGGGCTCTTGCATAAGGGGGATTACTAGATTTCAGCACTTGAGAACTCTGAGACATAGAATTGGTTCAGGAGGCTTAGTGTTCAGCTATCACAATGTTTTTCAACCACTTCTAGTATTCCGCATTAATAGTTCTTATATTCCCTGACCAATAACTATAATAGATGTAATTTTAGCAAAAAGGGAGGTTGAATAGCTGTTGGGTTGTGGCTGTTTACCCATGTCCCACTTTACCTTCCTTCCTAAATGGCATGTTGTATATCTTTGGAGCCTGCAGTTAGTGCTTGGGCAACACCTAGCATCTCAAATCAAGATAATGCACATTTCCCAAGAAGTGTTAAGGTGTTTGAAAAGGTTTTACATTTCAAAAGTCCCACAGCAGTTCTTTGTGTCCTTGGAAGAACTTTCAGAGCTGTTTTGCAGGCAGTACTGTCTGCTCAGTCTTGGAGACTTACGTCAGAGAGCCTACTGTTTGGCTTTGCAGACGCAATATGGTGCTGAAGGTCATACTAGCAGAATAGAAATGAAGACATAAAGTCCAAATGTGTATGTCTAGCACAAGAAGATACCCTCTAGGGGACAGAAGGAAGCGATGTGGGCGGTCTTACATTTCTCTATCTGTGTACTTGCCTGGTAGATCACACTAAACACTCATGATTAATGGGACCTGCAGATGCTGTTGGTTGTTGGTTGTTGTGTGCTACTTCAGGGCACTTGGATTGCAATACACAATCATGAGAGAAGTGTTTTGGTGTGAATCCAGCTAAAGAATGTAATTTTATTATGACCCAATTTTCTTCTGTTTTTCAGTTTTGATTAAACTCCTATACTTCCTGTTCTAGACTTGAATGCTCGTATATGCTTGAGAACTCTCCCTTTGTTCTGTAGGGTGATTGCATTTCATGAAAGCCTCTAGCAATTTTTAGACTTAATTTGAGTGCTGTTGAGAGCTTAAGGTTACATTGAATGAACTGAGTCCTATAGTAATGGTTCTTCCTTAGGCACCTCACACAAAAAGGAACTCATCATTTAAAAAGAGTAATTTAATTAAAAATAATTCATTAACTATCATCTTTGTTTGTAGTCCTCAAATTGATATTCCAACTGTGCACACATGCAAATAGACATTTTTACATGCATTGCTGTAATTAATGTGTAAATACTATTGTCTAATAGTATTTCTATTTACTTATTAAATACTTTATACTTGATACAGCTCTCAAATGCATTTTCATGTTCTCGTATATCTAGTTACATAAATGCCAGTGTTTACTTTATAGAATGTGGAGGCCCTGGATCCACGAGGTCGAACGTTATTGCACCTTGCAGTTTCTTTGGGACATTTGGAATCTGCTCGAGTCTTGCTCCGACATAAAGCGGATGTGACCAAAGAAAATCGTCAGGGATGGACAGGCAAGTATACTTGTAAAATAATTTAATTGATTTCAATTTCCCTTTCTGAAAAAACTAATCTCAGTCATGATTTATTTCCAAGTCAGATGTACCTCTTTTGGAATGGGGAGGTTGGGGGAGAGAAGATGGGAGCCAGGATGCTGGTCAGCAGATCTGCAGCACAGTGGTCTGAACCTTGGATGGAGGGTGACGTCTTTAACAGAAACAGTCCTCATGCAAACCCTCCACCATGCATTAGTGTGGAGGCTAGTTTTACCCTGGGAATATGGTGGGAACTCCGCTGAGCTCCTACTCCATCAGGTAGGCAGAAATTGAAAATAAGTTATTGTTAGAAATAGCCTCTTATGAATTCGCGGCATTTCACTATTTTGCAAGCTCTTTTACTATTAGTCAGAATGATTTTGTGTTGACTGAGCATGGATACTCATAAGTGCAAGTCCTACCTAACAGATCTACTTGTAATTCTGTGACCACACAGTGAGAGCTAACTCTGAAACACTGTCAGAGCTTTGGAACCAGTGTGGAAATGGGGGTAGGAAAGGGTAGGAGAGGTTTCGCAAGAGTAGTATGCTCCACTTTCTTTTACTCAGTGGCGAGCCAGCACTCAGAAGTTATGGTCATACCTGATAAACTTAGACTACACAGTGTTTCTCCCCCTTTGATGCAGATATTGTCCTTTGATCTATACAAATAACTTTTCAAATTGGCTTTGGAATTGATCAGAAGGTATGAGAAGACTTGGCGATTAAACTCCCTCCCCCCCGCTTTTTTTGGTGGTATTGGGGCTTGAACTCAGGGTCTTCACCTTGAATCACTCCACCAGCCCCATTTTTTTGAGATAGGGTGTTTTGAGATAGCACGTTGAAAACTGTCTGCCTGGGCTGGCTTCAAACTGTGATCCTCCTGATCTCTGCCTCCTGAGTAGCTAGGATTATAGGCATGAGCCACCAGCGCCTGGCAAATCTTACCCTTTTGTTTTCTAGTTTTACATGAGGCTGTGAGTACTGGAGATCCTGAGATGGTGTACACAGTTCTTCAACACCGAGACTACCACAACACGTCTATGGCCCTTGAAGGAGTTCCTGAGCTGCTGCACAAAATTCTTGAGGTAGCCATAAGATTGGCCATGCCATACTTTGAGCTAAGTGCTGCTACAGTAGGTAGAGACACAGTTCCACACCTTTGGGCACATTCCTTAAAAGTGTCATGAATAGTGAACATATTTTGATTGTCAAACAGCACCAATTGCCTGTCCATCTTGTTGAAGTGTGGGGTATCTTGCAAATTATGTTTCTAGGTCATTGAGCTTACCTTTTTAAGTACTATTTAAAATTACAATTTAAGGACAGTGGACATCAAACACAATTTATTTAGACACTTTTTTTTTTTGGCAGTACTGAGGTTTGAACTTGGCCTCATGCTCTCTAGGCAGGCATTCTCCCTCTTGAGTCACTCCACCAGCCCTCTTTTGTATTGGGTATTTTTGAGATAGGGTCTCATTTTTGTTGATTGGACTAGCTCCAAACCATGACCCTCCTAATCTCTGCCTGCTGAGTAGCTTAAAAGCAATACCATGCCCAGAGGTAATCTTGAGGAGACACTGGTGAGCACAGTTACTGTGCAGGCATTTTCAGGGCCTGCTGAGATCCACATTGTAGGTCTGTGTGCTACTTCTCCTTGCCATCCTTGTCACTTCCAGCCATTAGTATTTTGTGACCTTTTTTTTTTTTGTGGTACTGGGGCCTGAACTCAGGGCCTACACCTTGGGCTACTCCACCAGCCCATTTTTTGTGAAGGGTTTTTTCAAGATGGGGTGTCACAAACTGTTTGCCCTGGTTAGTTTCAAACCACGATCCTCCTAATCTCTTCCTCCTTTAGTAGCTAGGATTACAGGCATGAATCACCAGTTTGTGACTTTTAATGCATTCCCAGTTATTGGCTTTTGGGCAGTTATTGATCTGTGAATTAAAGTGTAGGAGTTCTGTGACTCTCAGAGGCCTTTCTTCAGAGCTTGTTTAGAGGTTCTAACAGGGTAGAATGACTACTCATATACCCTTGACCCAAGAAGGTCCTTCTGCACTGGGGATGGTCATCCTCTTTGCTTGAGTGCATAGCTTCAGGAGGGATGCACATGGAGTGGAGAGGGCGCAATGGGACACCCACCTAGCTAGCCAGATCACCCAAATCAACCCTGGTGATTAATGGGGTGACAGATGTCGCAGCCAGGTTGCCTTCAAATGCCCAGAGCCCTTTCTTTTAACTGTTTTACTTCTAGACTCATAGGTTGTTTAGGATGATGGTTGCTATTTCTTTGGATAATCTTTGTTACTTCAAAGAACTGTCTTATCCAGTCAACCAGATGGAGTATTCTCAGGGCAGCAGGAGATAATAAAGTAGCAGTGGTTCAATTTTCAATGTTGATTCTTAACCTAAGCACAGAAGTGAGTTCCCTCAAATATCTGTTAAACATGTAAGTTAAATCAGCTTTACAGCTTTAGTTAAAGCACATTTCTTAAGAAAAATTAATAGCTCTATCAAGCAAAGGAACAACTTTGTCTTAAGTAAGACAGTCACTATTTGTTATTTGAGCACTTAAAATTTTTTTTTTCTGTGACATGTAAGCAAATTCATGCCTAAGATATTCATTTCCTATGTAGTAAAATGAAGCCTTCCATGAAGTATGAAATAATTTTATGTATTGTTTTAAGAATAGATGTGTATTTAGGTCTTTTGTATTTGTTATTTTCTTATCTAACTGTAGGAGGAACTAAAACTATTATTTGTCCATTTGACAAGCAATAAGTGACTTATTTAATGTGTAAATTCAGTGTAAATGATTTTTTTTTGTTTTATTTTACCTGTATTCACTGTAGAAGTGAACTGTAGTTGATTTGTATTCTCTACTTGAAGTTATAGACAGTCCATAAATAACTTATTTAGTGGTACCAAAGGCTGTGATGTTTTGTCTTTCTTTTTTTTTTTGATCCATTCCCAGCCCTGTTTCATGAGGTAGGGTCTCATGAACTATTTGCCTGGGGCTGGCTTCAAATTGTGATCCTCCTGAACTTTGTGTCCTGAGTAGCTAAGATTATAGGTGTAAGCCACCAGTGTGCGGCTCTCCCTTAATTTTTTAAAAGCTGCATTAACCCTTGCTGTATTTGTTAATAGTGCTGAAGTTCATCTGTTTTAAACCTTTATCTGTCCTTCAGGCTCCAGATTTTTATGTACAGATGAAATGGGAATTCACCAGCTGGGGTAAGTGGCTATAGGCTTCTAATTTATTTTTGTTTCCAAATTTACTCAGCATGTATATATATATATATGTTTTTCTTTTGTAAAAGCTATATATGTATGTTTTAAATCTAGATCTAGGAACTGCATAGAAAAAAATAAGGAAAAACAGTTACCTCTTCTTTCACTTTGTTTTCCTTTCATCTTTCTCCCCAAGAACTGTACTTTTGCCCCAAACATGTATAAATATAGCATATGGACAGTTTTATTTTCTTTGTGGCACTGGGATTTGAATTCCGAGCCTTAAGGCTTGCTAGGCAGGTATTCTTACCACCTGAGCCACTCCACCAGTCCGCATACGGACAGTTTTGTCTCTCCTTTCATCACTTATTGCTGTCATTATTATTATTATTATTATTATTATTATTATTATTCGTTACACTGGGGAACGAACTCAGGATCTTGCTGTTTTGTTTCTGTCCTTTCCCAAAGAGACAGGCTCTCACTATGTTGTCCAGGCTGGCCTTGAACTCTTGCCGCAGTCTCCTGTGTAGCTGGGACTAGGTGTGCACCACCATGCCTAGCCATTGTGCCCTACATTTGCTTCTTGTTGATCAGTTGACAATAACTCTTAACTCCAAGGGTTTCAACCATTTTCATTTCCAGGCAAGATGTCACAGCTGTTGTGATGAAGTATTTAAATGAAGTAAAACATTTATAATAGAAGAGAACTTCAGATTTTTCTGAGAAACCAAGGAGTTCTTTTCTAATTCAGATAACTACTCCGATTTCAGGTTTTATTGACAAGTGGCATATTTTAGGCATTCGATAGTTTAAGTGGTGCGTATGATAATATGGACATTCCCAGCCATATGGCAAGAATTGCACATGTGAATGAGAAAAGCCAGATGGACATACTCTATACTTTATGGGGGTCAATAAGTAGGGTTCATATGGGGATTGAGAACACGCTTGGGAAATTTGTTTAGAGCTTTCTCTGACAAATGGAACAGAAGGTCCATTTTTATTTCTAATTAATTATTTATTTTTTTGGTGCTGGGGGTTGAACGCTGGGCCTGGCTATGCTAAGCATGTTCTACCACTGAGCTACAGCCCCAGCCCCTCTAATTTTTAAAATTTATTTTAAATCTTTTTTTGGTGACAGGATCTTGCTATGTAGTCTAGGTTGGTCTCAAATTCACAATCCTCTGGCCTCAACCTCCTGAGTGCTGGGATTATAACATGCACGACCAAGCCTGGCTTCCATTTTTATTTTTAATGGTGACTTCCTACATATTAAATGTGGGAGCCAAGTCCAGTTCTGTTTGATAGTCATAATCTTGCTATTCCCCTCCTTTTATTAAAGGCAGAATCCTAAGTTCCTGGCCTGGGTGGGTGTTCTGCACGACCCTTAGGTCTTTCTCAGTACTATACTTTTCTCTTCCAGTGCCCTTGGTTTCCCGAATATGTCCAAATGATGTCTGTCGCATTTGGAAAAGTGGTGCCAAACTGCGTGTCGATATCACATTGCTGGGATTTGAAAATATGAGTTGGATAAGAGGGAGACGTAGTTTTATCTTTAAGGGGGAAGGTAAGTGATTCCATTGTAGTAATCACTGCTCAAGCTAAGTTATAGAGTGATTTTTAACCATTAAACTGTGTTTGTATTCATGGGCCTTATCTGTCTGATACTATGTGGGACTCTATTGGAGGGGGGTGGTTCTTCTTATTAATTATTCAGCTCTTTATCTCTACCTGAGTTCTTCTCTGGCTAGTTGTCTTGCACATGTCATTTACCACCCAGTAGTGTTACCTTTGTGACATGTGAGCCTTTGTCTTGTAGTTCCTAATTTGCCCTCCACAGTTAGGCATGATCCTCCTTATGGAGGGTGAGAAATGGCAATGCTCACTCAATGTGGTATGTGAATAATCTATGTTTAGTAATAATGTATTTTATAAAGGTCATAGATGAAATATATTGCTAATAAAGAATGCAATTATTTAAAAAATATGCATCTTTGGAGAAGACACTCCAGAGCTTCCCATGAGTGTTGGAAAGCTGGCCAGGAAATCTCTGTGCAAGTAGTTATTCAATAGTCAATACTCTTTAGGTTTTATCAGATAGCATCTGATAGGAAAATATGAAAAATCATGCATTTTTACAACAGAGACTTCCTTGTTTGTATATCTTCCTTGCATTGAGCTTTGTTATGCTTGTTTCCATGAACAGACAACTGGGCAGAATTGATGGAAGTCAACCATGATGACAAAGTGGTCACCACCGAGCACTTTGATCTTTCCCAAGAAATGGAGCGCCTCACTCTGGACTTGATGAAGCCAAAAAGCAGGGAAGTTGAGAGACGGCTCACAAGCCCAGTCATCAACACCAGCCTTGATACTAAAAACATAGCTTTTGAAAGGTATGAATTTAGACTCTAGATTTTAATGTCTAATCCCTGTACTGCCATCTTTAGTGACATCTATGTATTAATTGGAAATTATGGATGAATTTTTTTTCTAATGACATAATAAATACTAGTCGGTTTTAAGGTTGAGCTCTACTCTTAACCACATAGGAACAGTAGCTGATGTCCTACATTGCCTTTCATTTTTGTAGCACATTGGTTAAATCTTGGAAAAATGTATTCATACTCTTTTTTATGAGCGCTATCTAGTGAATTTTGGCTCTTATTTTTGTTTTGGTAATTTTGTATCTACAACACTCCCTAATCCTAAACCATGAAGTTTTAAGTTTCTGGAAGCTAAAATTGGTTTGAATTGAATTCATCTGCACCCTTACTGTATAGGTAAATATGGCTCCTTTTCTCATTTGTGAGACTTAATAGTTTAAAACAAGAGTCTAAAAGGGGTTCAGTTTTAGGCTGTATGTGGAGAATTCTCCAGAGAGATCTGGGCTTTGGTTAATCCGGATGAGAACACCATCCCTGGGTCATCCATCTGTGGGTCATGCAGAGGTTGTGGGGGCCTTTGAGTGTAAGTGAGGGAGAAGCTGCCACATGTCTCCCATGGGACACAAAGAACTGAGGGAATCCATGAGAGCCCTTAGTGTTTGCCTAGGATGTCACATCCAGCTCTCTATAAACCAAAGTAGCATAACCTGGCTAAAATGAACAGTTACCTTGGCTTTAGGCATTCTTTCTTCTTCATGAGTATGCAAACTGCCCTCTTTTTAAGTTTTTCTTTTCTTCTTTGTTTCCAATATAAAATTGTTTAATAAAACTGAGAGATTTCTGTTTAGTCAAACTTTAAACTTAAGTGCCCTTTGCTTCTAATTTAGATCAGACTGTGTAATTAGGGTATCTGTTTATAGTAGAAGGAAAAGCCAGAATGCACAGCCTGTGTGATATCCGTGAGCTGCTTCTGCTTTGGTAGGCAATAACATCTGCTGAGCCAGGGAAATCTTCCCTCCAGCTTCTTTACACTGACTTTACCAATTGATAGCTGTTCTCCTTCAGCGACAATGACTCTACCAACTATGGCTTTGCTTAGAAGGGTCTTGTAGAGGTATCTCCAGGCTTTCACATGTGCCTCTGCAGGCAGGGAGGACAGCTTCAGCTTAGGGCTCTGTTGAGGAGGCTGTCCTTATCACCATGGCCCATCAGGAGAGATGAGTTTGGAGTGGGAAAGACTGAGTGCCATCAGCAGGGCTACTAAATAATTGTGGCTTTGGGTAAGTGGCGTAATCTTTCTAGTTTTCAGTTTCCTTAACTGCAAGGAAAAAATGAATGAGTTTCAAGATGAAGTCTCCAGAGTATATGACTCTTAGATGTATGAGAAGAAAGAATGTTCCCTGTGTAGATTAGCAGCACAATTGCTAAAGACATTGTTAATAAGTGTAGCTTATAAAGGGAGGATGGCAATTCCTGGCTTTACTTCCAGTAAGTGCAGATGGGAAATGGTAGCATGTTCCATTTGTACTGAGGACGAAGGCACATTGTGTATTTGTATGGTCACAAGGTTTTCAAATGGTTCAAGCCGACTTTCTTTTTGCAACTGCTGACAGTGGGTGCTGAGTGAGAATCTCTGGAAGACAGCTGCTCTATGGTGCTCATAATTAGATGTGAGATCAGTGAATTTGTCATTCATTGAGCAAGGATTTAAGTCACTCTTAAGAGTGAGGTTTGCTGGTACAAAAAGTATACACAGCTATTTCTATCTAGAGGTGTGTGCATTCATTTGATTGAATATGCTCTCACCCATTTTATGAGGACTGTATAGCTCTTTCCTATTTTATGAGGACTGTATAGCTCTTTCCTATTTTATGGTAGTCACTTTTGTCCACTTTTTTCTTGTAGTCTGTTACTCAAAGCTTTTTGATTCTTGCAAATTACTACCTTCCCCTGACAGTGTATACTTTCTGGTTGCACTTTGGATTTTACTCTTCTCTGAAAGATTATACTGTACCCACCTTAAAACATTTTCTGTCACTTCAGAGTTTTCCTCTAAATTGTATAGCAGTTGCCAAGACACAGTGCCCAGTAAGTGGCTTTTGGTATGTTGGTCTCAGGGGAAACAGGCAGAACAAGACACAAGAACGAAGCTGGGTGGTTTGTCATTTTCAAATACTTGTGCATGCAGAGTTAACCAAGAGTCAAGGAGTAAAACAAAGCATCTTGATTTTAAAATGGGGTAGACACTGAATTTACTAACTACACTACTGTTAAAATAGAAATGCAAAGGGCAATAGAAGTCAGGATTGTGATAAAGCAGATGTGAACCACCAAAGAGCTTGGTGGGTCCTTAGGGAACAACATAGCTTTATCTTAGCAGATGTGAAGGATGAAGTGAAGGATGAAGTGGAGCAGAGTTATCACTCTTCAGTCCCTCAGAGGACTGTGTGCCAGAAACCAATTTCCCAGTTTAAACACCAAGTGACTTATGCAAAGACAAAGGACTAAGAGTTGAATTAGTTAATTCAAAGGAATATCTTGATTTGCAGTTATTGATGACCATAAGGACTGTGGTTTATTAATCAGTCAGGTGTGGGCCCTAGCTCCATGCCCCTGAAGCGTAATTTGGAGTTAGCTAGCATTTGGTGTAATCCCTTTAGGATTCCTGTCTTTCCGTGCATGGGTCATGTTGCACTAATTGTAGACAACTAAGAGGAAAAGTAAAGCTGTGGTCCCTTCTTACTATGATGGGCTAAAACACACACAGAAACCGCATTATGCCCTATCCAGACAAATTTCATTTACCAAATCCCATTGGAAGAAAAGGAAACTGGAAACATAAAATGTAAATAATTGTATTTGTTTTTTTGTGGCTGCTGCTATTCCCTGAGCTCCCTGCATGACATCCCACTTCACTTGGGGGCCAGAGCAGAAGGCAGGCTTTTGCCCCCATACAGGGTCAAGTAGAGCTAGGATGTGATGTCCTAGACAAAGAGTAGGGCTGGTCTGGGCTCTTCTCTGAGTAGTAGTACTTCCTAGGTCACACTGCTTTAAAAAAAAAAAAAGAGAGAGAGCCAAGTGTGGTGGCACCCTCCTTATTCCACACCTGTAATCCTAGTACCCAGGAGGCTGAAGCAGGAGGATTGAGGGTTTGAGGCCAGCCTGAGGTACATAGTGAGACACTCTCAAAATGAGAGAAAGAATTAGCAAAAACTCTCTGGGCTTTTATTTGTTCCTGAATATATTCAGGAGTATGTAGAGTTGAATAATTATGGGCACATAACCAGTGTTGCAGCTACTGCTGCTGCTGAAATTAACAGCTGGGCTGAAAACTACTTTTAATATCCTTCCCTCCCCTCACCCCATCCCCATTGTACTAGATCTGATAGAGTGGCGATTCACAAGCCAATTTGCAGGCTTTAATAGCCTCTCCTTGGAGCTAGCCTTATGACGGTTCCTGCCCTGCCTACTTTCTCCAAGGAGCAGGGTACTCTGTGCTTCATTGCTCTAAGAATTCCTTGATGGGAGACATGGCTGCTTATGGAGACAGAGTTTCTGATGTCCCAGATAAGTGCTGTGGCCCAGAAACAACCATGTGGTGAGACCTTGGACACTGGTCATCGTCATTCATTTCTTCAGGACAGCTGTCCAATAAATGTCACCATCTTTGTCCCTTATGCTGACAGTTTTTGTAAAGAAGCCAAAAGTGAAGGTTTTGTATGCCTGGAGTGAAGCAAGTTGATTCATAACTGGGTGGTGGGTGGGGCTGTTTAAGCCATCTGTCATTGATTGCATCCCTTTGTGGACAATAGGACCTTGATTTCTAAGTGTCGTTCACTAACTTAAGCTGGGGGAAAAACTGTAAAGGCTTCAGGGATAAATCTGAATGGCATATTGTACATGTAGAAATTTGTGGTGTTCACTTTTTATCAGAACTAAATCCGGATTCTGGGGCTGGAGGACAGATAAAGCAGAAGTTGTTAATGGTTACGAAGCAAAGGTAAAAGGAAACTCTTAAAATAAGATTTAATATAGCTATTTAGCTTCTGTGCAAATGGGAAGTCTGTTCAGATTTTTTTTTCTTGCATCTGTACCATGAAGATCCTCAGGGGAATAAGTGCTATCTACTATGTCTCTCACTTAGATGTTTTATTTATCATATTTCCCTTCAGAAAATTGGATAGTATGTGCTGAGGATGTCTGTAGCCATGCCAAAGAGAAACAGTTGTAGAGAAATGAGTTAACAGTACCAGTTGTTCCAGGGGAAGGACAAGCTAGTTCCTCCTTTAATTCTTTTTCAAAAAGGAAAAGATGGGATGGGGAGGATTAGATTTATCATATTTGTTCATCTTATTTTTCTAATAACCTGAGTGATTTAAAAAACCATATAATAGCTTTTGTGAATATGTTACTTATTTTTTAATTAGTTTCTTTAGTTGACTCCAACTCTTTATTTTTACAAAATCAGCCTAAGTGTAACCAGTAGGTTCATGGCCCATGTACATGACATCAGTGAATTTATAACATTATTGTAATAGTGGAGATGTCTGTGGAGTCATCTGGCATTTTGACAGTTGGCAAGCTGTTTGCTGGCTTTTCCTTAGTCTCACAGTACAGCAGAGATTGGCTAGCAGGAATGGAGCCAGGTGTTGCAGGGTCCTCTGGTGGCCTCTGAGTGAGCGAAGAAAGCTTGCATCATGCTCAGTGAGATGCATTAGGAACAGTTCAGGTGCCAAGTATGTTTTCAGAAGTTTCAACAATGGGAATCCACATACGGCGTAGACAGCTCTGTTAACTGCAGCCTTTGATTTTTCATACCATCATATTCTATAATTACCCCTGATAGCACAGCATTTCCTCTGGCAGTTAAAATTTTTTGTCAAAAGGCAACATGCCTTTTCAATAGTGACTTGCGGGTGTTCTCTGAATCTCCTTGGTCTAGAGAAGCTGTGTTCATCCCTTTTCCTTCTGCCCAGCAGATGGGTGTCTAAGTCAACACTTTTAGAAAATTACCACAGCTCAGGAAGTGTAGGAGACAGGTTTGGGTATAATAGGATACCCAGGTCAGAAACCTATTTAGGACATTTGTTTGAGACAGTTTAGCAATAAGAAGGGCAAGTAGGAAGATTCAGCTTTTCACTGTCAACTCCTTGGTATTAAACTTTCAAATATGGAAAATACCTGCTGTTGCATTTCTAAATAGATAGTGTATTTTCTCTGAAGGATCCTAAAGTTTGTTAACCATTTCTCATTTTAATTTTGTGGGACTATATATATATTTTTTCTTTTTTTGCTTTAGCATTCTTGCTCTTGCTATGCTTATTTTCTGAGTTTCTATTCCATGTTTCACTGTTTTCTTTTACACACATCCCTTAAGGTTTACACAGTGAATAATGTGAGCGTGATAACTAAAATACGAACAGAACATTTGACTGAGGAGGAAAAAAAGAGATATAAAGGTAATTACTACCATTCCCTGCCTCCTTTTTTATTCTGTTTTTTTAGTCTATAGAGTGTTAAGTTTGGGGTTCATGTTATTGGGACATGCTAATCCTAACCCTAATCTCTTTTTATAAAAATTTTCTTAGAGTGACTACTTCTTGGATTGTCTACCCATAGTTGGCTTTGGCTATAATTAAAGCCATTCACGAGGGTTTCTTTTAGGTGTTATGACAGTTGTTGAATTCAGCCAAAAAAAGGTAGATGAGGATATTGGAGGATATTATCATTGGAAAGATTGATTTAGTATGAACCAGGATGATGAAAAATTTGGATGGAACTTGGGCTCTGAGCCATAACATTTTCAGTAGGTGGTTGCCTTACCCTAGTTCTGTTAGCGCTAGTGAAGTTATATACCTGCTGTGCCTCAGTTTCCTCAGCAGTGAAAAGGAGATGATTTTGGCCCTTTCATAGAGTTATTGAGAACCTTTAGAATGGCATCTGAAGCAAATGGTAAGCATGTAGTAACTGTTAACTACTAACAACACCTCAACTTACCATTGCTCCAGTTTGAGGATGAGGGAACTGAGGCCCAGAGCATAGGATAGTGAGTGGCCAGGGTTCGATTATTTGAATCTGGCTCACTCCCACTGACTCTTTCCACTATTTTTCTTGAATTATTTTTTCTTTTTTAATTATCATATATTAATTGTACAAAATAATGGGTTTCATTGTGATACTGCTTGAATTCTTATAACTGTTCCTCTAGTTTAGAAATCCTAATAAAAATTGTTCTCTAAATGATAAAATTGTTTTTGTGGATGATTTTTTACCAGCCTGACTATAATTGTGTTTTCTAATGCAGGTAGCTTAGATCAAAAACTTTAAAATATTTTGAGGAACTTTTCTATAGTCACAAGTAAGATTTACTATTAGACATTAAACATTTCCCCCTCTGTAGCAGACAGGAACCCACTGGAATCATTGCTGGGGACTGTGGAACACCAGTTTGGTGCTCAAGGGGTAAGTTGAAGCACCATGCATTCAGAGCAGTTTAATGAAAAGAATCAATTGTCTGTGCTTGTGATGGCATTTACTGGATCCTGAGCAGGCCACTGTATTTGAAAAAGTTAAAATTCCCAAGTTGGACTAAGATAATCGTTTGGAAGAGAGTTAGATGAGTGACTCTTTGAAAATAAAGACTTTTGAGAGAAAGGGTATGATTACAGAAATCAGGTGCTCTCTCTCATTGGTTATAAACGAGGGGTCTCTCTATAAACATGGCACTTAAAAGAGATTCAAGACTTTATAATGTAACAGAGCATCTTAACATACATCTTTTTTACTTGATTCTCATAATACATATATGCAGTTGGTACAGTAGGCATCATTGAAGGTCAGAAAAATGAAATTTCTTTTCCAGTATCAAAGCTAGGCAATGACAGAGACAGAACTTAAACTCCTAGACTCAAATCTCATACACTTTGAAATATTTTTGTTTTTGTCTCTTTTTCTTTTCTGTAATCAGGAGATAAAAATACAAAGGGGAGTATAGAAACATTTTTAAGTTGGGCAATCCTTTAGACTTGCCATGTAGGTTGTAACACATTTTTGGACTTGTTATTCCAAGCAATAACTTAATAATAAAAATGTAGTGACTAGAACCTCCTGGCTAACTTGTTCACCTCAGAGACTGAGTATCATAGTCTCCACTTGTGAGCATCATTTGATGCTCCTGACTCTTCTGAGTTCTTCTTAGCAGGATCTCACTACAGAGTGTGCCACCACAAACAACCCTACAGCCATCACGCCTGACCAGTATTTTGATGAAGACTTTGATCTGAAAGACAGGGACATTGGAAGGCCAAAAGAGCTGACAATTAGAACACAAAAGTAAGAGCGATTCAGATGTCATTTCTATTTATGCATTGTCTCAGAAGTTTTAGGTATTAGGTTTAGTCATTCTTCTGCCCCTTTCCCTTGAAAATAATTTTTATGATGAAAGCTAACAGTAGATTGCTCCTCTGATTAGTCTTTCCAAATAGAATATAGATTAAGGAATTCTTTTTCTTTCTTTCTTTTTTTTTTTTTTTTTACTGCCAACAAATATTGGCCTGTTTCCATTAGCTATCAATTTCTTCAAGCTTGCTGTCGGTTAACACTGTTGCAGGAGTAGGTCAGAATGCAGATTTCGACTTTAACTGCCAGATTTCAGGGTAATCTGCCTGCCTTATGGTTCTTGTCCTTGAGTAGTTCTGAGTTTAAGAGATAAGTAGGAAGCATGTGCAGTTAAGGAGGCTGGTGCCGTCTACTCTGCTCTTCCCATCTGGGGGAATAGCTTCAGTCTTTTCTCCATTAAATCCTGCAGGTTTAAAGCAATGCTGTGGATGTGTGAAGAGTTTCCCCTTTCCCTTGTGGAGCAGGTCATTCCCATTATTGACCTCATGGCTCGAACTAGTGCTCATTTTGCAAGACTGAGAGATTTCATCAAACTGGAATTTCCACCTGGATTTCCTGTCAAAATAGGTACTGTTAAACTTAAGGACACTTGTAGGTTCTACCCATTTTTGTGAGTGATAGAATGTACTTAACAGAATTGGAACATGTTAGGTACAGGTAGCATACAACAAACATAATTGAAAAGGTCACAATTATTCTCTGGTTTGATTTGATTTAAAGAAGTGTCATAATTTTTGGATCATTTTGCTATCACAATTAAGTGATTGCTAGCCATTAGTTCTAGTTATAGGTGGTGCTGACAGATGTAAAAAGGCCTAAAAATTATGACTTACTGTTTTAATGTTAAACCTGACCTAAATGAAACTTTAAACTAGGTAGTAATTTAAGAAGATAATTGACATCAAGATCATTTGGTATATAAATATGTTTTAGGGCCTGAGCTAGTGTTCATAATGCTATATATAATACATATTACTCATGAGGAATTTTAATTTTAGGTCATTGTATGTTCATGACAGTGAATCAGAAAATGCTTAATTCTTTGAATCAGAATCTTGGTTTACATAACTGTATATTGGGGAAAGCTGTTAGGATGATAAAATGAAATCATACTGGCAAAAGTACTTACATAGTGCCTGCTTAGTAAACACTCTGTGAATGATTGCTATTATTATTATTCTTAGTAAATTTATAAAGTCTTTTATTTTGTTAGAAATTCCTTTATTTCATGTCTTAAATGCACGGATTACATTTGGAAATGTTAATGGCTGTAGCACAGCTGAAGAAAGTCAGAATATGGAAGGAACCCAGGCTGACTCAGGTAAAATAAAAATTGAGTTTTGGGATTAAAGTATTTATGTTTCAGTCATTATACTAATTATTCATTTTGAAATTGAGTTATCTTATGAAGTAGATCTATGTTGGATAAGAGAAAATTTAGATTAAGTTAGATTAAATGAAAAAACAACTTGTGGGATATTATATTGTTTTTCATCTCTGTGACAAAATAACTGAGAGAAACTGAAGGAGGATTTATTTTGGCTCATAGGCAGTAGTTTCAGAGGTGATAGTCCATGTTGGCTGGCTCCATTGTTTCTGAGTCTGTGATGAGGCACATCATGGTGGCAAAGGGTATGGTAGAGCAGAACTGCTCACCTGATGGCAGCCAGGAAGCAGAGAGAGACAGGGAGGGCCCCAGGACAGGATGTAAATCTGAAGGTCATGTCCCTACTGACCTGCTTCCTCCAACAAGGCCCCAACTGTGGAAGTATTTACCCTTCCAATAATGCCATCAAATTATGACTCAATAAGTGGATTAATCCACTCACATTAGGTCAGAGCTCCCATGAGACAGTTGTTTCCCAAAAGCCTACCAGCTGGCAACCAAGCCTTTAACACATGAGCCTTTTGGGGGGATACTTCATATCGAAACCGGAAGAGATATATATGATGCCACTTTATTAAAAAGATAGCAAGTAGGCAAGGTGTGGTGTGTATGCTTATAATCCCAGCTACTCAGGAGAGAGAGGTAGGTGGATTGAGGTCTGAGACTGGTTCCTGGCAGAAAGTACAAGGCTCTAACTGAAAAGTAACTAAAGGAAAAAGGATGGAGGTGTGACTCAAGCAGTAGGGTGCCTGCCTAGCAAGTACAAGGCCTTGAGTTCAATCCCCAAAGTGATAGTTCAGTATGTTTGGAGAAATGTATGCATCTGTTTAAACACTACCACCAAGACAGCATTTTCAGATGCTTCCACATTTCCTTATGCTCCTTTGCCATTCATTGATCCAATTAATAATAACTAATAATAATTGTTATTAATAGGTGGTACTAGAATTTGAACTCAGGGCCTCACACTTGCTAGGCAGACACTCTACCACTTGAGTCACACACCTCATCCCTTTTTGCTTTAGTTTATTTTTCAGATAGGGTCTCTTATTTTTGGCTGGGGCCAGCCTTGGACTGTGATACCCTTACCGCTACCTCCTAAGTAACTGGGATTCTAGGCGTGCACCTCCAGGCCTGGCCCCAGTGTGTACTTTTGGATGCTATTTTAAGTGGTTTTTTTTCTTTTCTTTTCTTTTTTTTTAATTTTCCAGTTAGTCGTATGTAGAAATATAACTGATTTTTGTATTTGGACCTTGTGTCTTGTAACATTATTGAATTCACTTGACTTCTGGTAGCTGTTTAAGTTTTTCCTTAGAATTTCTTTTTTTTTTAATTATTCATTTATTCACATGTGCATACATTTTTTTGGGCTATTTCTCCCCCCTGCTCCCCTTTTCCCCCCTCTCCCCCCCGCCACTTCCAGGCAGAACCTGTTCTGCTGTTATCTCTAATTTTGTTGAGGAGAAGACATAAGCATAATAAGGAAGACGAAGCATTTTTGCTAGTTAAGGACAGCTATACAGAGAGATTCCAAATATTGCTTCCATGTACAAATGTGTTACAACCCAAGCTGATTCATCTCTAACTGATCTTTACACTGGTTCCTGATCCCCTTCTCATGTTAAGCTCTGCTGCTTTAAGATTTCTGTATTAGTTCCTCTGGAGTGGGGACATCAAATGCTTTCATGTTTTGGTTTTCTTCCTATTCTATATCTCCCGTATGTTACATATATGGTCTTGTCTGTGTGTGAATAAATATAATTTTAATTCTTCTTTGACATTCTTTGTTTTTCCTTTGGCAGTACTGGAGTTTGAACTCAGGGCTTCATGCTTGTAGGCAGTTGCTCTACCACTCAAGCCACTCCGCCAGCCCTATTTGTCTTGGCTGGCTTCAAACTGCTATCCTCCTGATTTCTGCCTTCCAGGTAGCTAGGATTATAGGTGTGAGCCACCACCTCCCAGCTTCGTTGACATTCTCTAAGCCTTTTCTTTCTTCTTGGGTTTTTTTTTTTTTTCCATCTTTTTTTGGTGGTTCTGGGGTTTGAACTCGGAGTCCTTGCAAAGCAGGCACTCTACCATTTGAGTGACACCTTCAGTCCTCTTTTTCTTGTCTTATTGGACTAGATAGGACATATAGTGGAAATTGAGTAAGAGTGGTAAGAATGGACATCCCTGCCTTGTTCATAATTTTAGGAGAACAAGAGAGTTTTTTTTCATTAAATAAGATGGTAGCTGCAGGTTTTTTTGTAGATGTTCTTGATTAGCTTGAGGAAATTCTTCTCTTGAACTTCTAGTTTGTTGAGAGTTTTTGTTTGTTTCTTGTAGTGCTGGGGATTAAACTCATTGTAGAGAGTTTTACCATTATTATGTATTGATTTTTGTCAAATGCTTTTTCTGCAACTATTGAGATGGTCATGTTTTTCTCCTTTTGGTCTACCAGTATGAGGAATTAAAAGAGCATTTTAGTTTATATAAATTAAAACTTCAAACAAAAAACTGGAATCAACAAGAATACACAACTTTATACTCCCATGTGGCAATAAAGTTGAGTAATAGTAAGTGTTCCTAAAAGTGTGCAGCAAATGAACACTTATCCACTCTTGGCAGGAAGAGGAAAATTAGTATAATTTAAAAAAATTGGCATTGCTTGGTACATTGAGGATGTATTTACTTATGACCTCGTAGTTTCTAGGTGTATACCCCACAGAATCGTACGTATGTGGGCATCTGGAAACCCCAATAATGGAGAGCAGCATTACTCACAATAGCAAAAATCTTAGAAGACCTGAATCCCGAGATCATAGAATATGCTAATTGTGTTATATTAATATAAGAGAATAACATACAGTAGTGAAAATAAGAATTTATTGCTGAGTTCATCAAGACTGGTAACCTCAAAAACAGTGCTTAATTTAAAGTCAATTTGAAGAGTAAGTTCCACATAATTCCATTATATTAAGTTTAAAAATGGACTAAACAAATTATTCAGATTATGCATGTATGGTAAAACTCCTCAGGAGAGATAGGTAGTGAAAAATGCTGTTCTGAATTATGTGTTAATTTATATAAGGGAGGAAAGAGGTATTGTTAAAAGGAGTGTACCCTGGGTATGGTATTCGTATGTTTTGTTTCTTAGGCAAGGTGAAAGATATGCAGGCCTTTGTTTTATTACAGTAATTTTTATTTTAAATGTCAGGTATTTTATATACTCTTATATGTTTACCATATTTTCTAATAAAAAAGAAAAAAAAATTGGTGTGACTATGTGTGTATACACACACACACACACAACACAAACACACACACACGCCTATCCACATCAGGCATACATACATCACAGTCCTCAGGGTTATACAAGTAAACCCTGGCCACTTCTGGAGTTTGGAAATAGAATTGGTACATAGAGAGAAATCTTCAGTTTTCATTTTACACTATTCTGTATTTTTTTATGACTATGCATTAATTTGTTCATTAAGAAAGATCAAATTACATTTTACTGTCTTATTCTTCTTCAAAAATCTCTCCCATAATAACAAACCTTCATTGTTACCACTCTGATCCTTTACTTTAAAATTAAAAAAAAAAATTTTTAAGCTGGATGTAGTGGCACACAATTGTAGTCTCAGTTACCTGGAAGACTGAGTCAGGAGAATCTCTTGGGTCTGAAAGTTCAAGGCTAGCCTTGGCAACATAACAAGAACCCATCTCAAAAATTTTTTTGTCCCCTTAAAAGTTGAGAAGACCAAGGGCATTCCTGTAGTCTTAGCATTCAGGACGTTAGGCAAGAGGATCCCAAGTTTGAGGCCAGCCTGGTGATTTCAAGGTCAGCTTAAGCTACACAGCTAAATCCTGCCTGGTGGGGGGAATGTTAAGAGTCTAGGTTTATGGTAATGAACTCAGACATTGGCATTTTGTGTTTCAGCTTCCCAGGTCACAAACTTTGAGGTTGATCAGTCTGTGTTTGAAATTCCGGAATCTTATCATGTTCAAGACAATGGCAGAAATGTGCATTTGCAAGATGAAGATTATGAGATAATGCAGTTTGCCATCCAGCAGAGCCTTTTGGAGTCCAGCAGGAGCCAGGTGCGTTTGCCAGAATCAGTGACAGGACTTGGAGTGTTACTCTCCGGTTTGGCCTCAGTTTTTGGCTAACCAAAGACTTACTGTAGTTAACTTTGGCACGTTTGTTTTAAACTATGCACTGAACTTTTATAAAAGCTTGTTATGTAAGAGACCATCTGCATAATCCAGTCAGCATCATTGACAAGGTGAAAGGCTTTTCCTTTTGCTCACTCATGTAACTAATAATTGTGTATTTTTCTTTTTTATAACTTTTTTTTTCATGATGTGCTTTATAATTTTCTAGTGCTAAAACAATGATTTCAGGTTAACTTTTCTTGAAATATTAATGTATATGTCAGTAGTATTAGATGAAGGAAGTGATATGGAGTTTAATGCCAACTCTCTTCCCAAGGAAGACCAAAAATTCTATGATAGTTGCTCAGTAAGTATGTGATAAAAATGGTTGTTGACTCTGTGTACACATTATTTTACTCAAGTGTTGTAGTCCCTTTTGAAGGTATTACCTCATACTCTCTGCATCTCTAGCAGAAAGTAGAGCTAAAGACAGGACAGACCTGGCCTTTTAGTGTCTCGTGTCATTGTTCCTCCAGACCTCATGCAACAGTCTGAAACCTGAGGTTCTCCTCTCCTACCTTCAACTCCTGCACCCTTCCTCCTGTGGTTCCTAGCTCTACTCCAATGACTTTGGTCTGCTTTCTCCACCCTCTGCTGGGTCCTGGGTTCTTGCTATCCATTTGATTGGTGATTGGTTTCTTCTTTCTGTTGTTCTTCATTAGCAGGTATTTGTAGAGTGCTTTGGGAATTCTTTAGTGAAGTAGCTCCTGCCTCTGTCCTGATGGGACTGCTAAGCCCTACATTTCAGCATTTGAACTCACTCAGGCTTTTGACTTTCTGATTTTATTTTTAGAATCTCTCTCCTTAACTTCCCCATGTCACCACTATGTGTCCATTCCCAGACCCACTTGGTTTTCTGAGGCTGCTGGGCTGAAGGCAACACTACAGAGCAGGCAGATTCTCTTTTGGAGGCTCCTGGGAGAAGATCCTAGACATTTCTGTCAGCCCCTTCCATATGTAAATGAGATTAGCTTTGTTCCTCAGTATATATGGAAGCCTTGCTGATATAAATTTTGACAAAGGGAGTAGCCAAATACTGAATTGTATCTTCTAATCTTGCCCTAAAAGAATTACTTGCTTTGTCCATTTAGATGTTGTCCAAGGTTAGCTGTTAATAGATTATGTGAAAAGTATGCGAAGGTGGTGGCCATGAATCAGGGTAGCACCTGATACTCTATATGACCTGATACTTCCGTGTCATTTTTGAGGTAACTCAAAGTCATGCCTATTATCAATAATAGGCATGCAAGTATTTTTAATTTTGCTTTTACTTTTTTCATTTCCTTGTTAGTACGACACCTACTCCTTCTAAGAAGTATTCAT
Source organism: Castor canadensis (assembly GCF_047511655.1). Classification (NCBI taxonomy): domain Eukaryota; kingdom Metazoa; phylum Chordata; class Mammalia; order Rodentia; family Castoridae; genus Castor; species Castor canadensis. The sequence goes on along the minus strand of NC_133403.1, from coordinate 27,361,686 downwards.
TATCCATTATATTTGTTTTTGCTAGGAACTTGCAGGACCAGCTTCAAATGGAGGGATCAGCCCGACACACAGCTACGATGCCCAGTATGAGAGGTAAGTGACATTACTCTTGATGATGTGGCTCTTGTCAAACCAAAGTTGACCCAAGATGTGTGGAGACTTAAGTGTTAGCTCTCCTGCTTCTTTTTTATGTCAGCTACTCATTAATTAGCTATAATTTCTTGATAATGCCTTTCTTGGAAGGGGTGATAGAAGTGCTGACTGGCATAGGTCAGGGTCATTGGCAGAAAAACCAATGGGTAGATGTTTTTTGATAGGTTTGATCCACTATGAATGTCTATCTTGATGCCTCTAGTGGGATAGTAATACAATTTTAAAAGTGAAGACACTTTGGGGAAGAGCTACAAAAGTGATTAGAAGCTCTTTTTAAGGGAAAAGTGCAACTTTTCATTTTAAGAGCATTTTCCTATACATTAGGCATGTATGAGAACTGTAGATCAAGAACCTGGGTTTTACTTCAAAACAGACCCAAATTCAATTCACAGCATTGTAATCTCGTGGCTGGGTGATCTTGGGCAGGTTTCTTACCTGTGCACAGTACCTACACTCCTGTGGGTTAGATAGCATTGTGCATATAAAGTGCCTGGCACAGTGTACACTTGGTAAGTCATTAAGAAATGCAGTTGCTGGCACTGCTATGATGAAGAATAGTAATGGCTGTGTCTTTTCTTCCCATTTTATGACCCAGGGCTATCCAGGAGAGTCTCCTCACCAACACAGAAGGCCCATGCCCCAGTGCTCAGAGTGAGTCAAGTCGTTTTGATAGTGACCTGCAGCTGGCCATGGAGCTCTCTGCCAAAGAGCTGGAGGAACGGGAACTCCGGCTCCAGGAGGAGGAGGCTGAGCTCCAGCAAGTCTTACAGCTGTCTCTCACTGAGAAATAGACCTCTCTGTCCACAGACTGCACAAAGCAAGGCTATGGGCTGCACATGAGTGTCCACTGAGGTCCCAGAACTGAAGGGCCTCCATTTTGTGCAGATGGCAGCTGCCCCTTCTTTCTGCAGAGGTGCAGGACCATCGACTCCCCAGCCCTCTAGGTGCCCCCAGAGTGGAGAGAGGGACTGGCAGCCCCAGCTCCAGGCTATGGGGAGGAGAGCACCATCATTTTCCATTATCTGTATTGGCTTGCAGGTCACAGTTTTACTACCAGCTTTAGACAAAACCCCAATCCCTGCAGGTTAGTAGATACATTTCTATTCGGAAGTGATAACAAAACAAGTTATTGCAGAGTCAGGGTGCTTTTCTATATGAGAGCAGCAGCAGCAGCCCCTGTAGAGTGGTTTATGAGAATTTGAGACCTTCCTTAACTGTTCACCAAAGAAATGGGTTGTGCCGATCTACTCTTTATTTTACCTTTCTATAGGGTTTCTAGGACATTGTCATTTCTTTTCCATTTTCACCTTATTCCATATCTTTCACACCCAGCTAAAGTTAAAGAGGAGATATGTACAGGATCTATTTTAGATTATGGTTAACTATTTGCATCAAATTAAGAGATACAAATGACCACAGATGTTGCCTTAGCCTTAAAAATTACTAATAGTTTTAAACCACCTCGCTCCATGTATTGAGGGGATCTGATTTGAATTTGTAAAGGCAGTTCCTTTGAGAGCAGGATCCTCCAGGCTAAATCCAAGGCAGCTGTCCCTGGAGGAGCAGAGAGAGGAACCTTTGACTTGTTTTTGAAGTGGGTGAGCTGGCCAAAATAGTGGAAGAGCAGAAAGCCAAACTAAGTGTGTGTTCTAGGCTTGCTCCAGTGAAGGATTTCTATGAAGAAGCCTAGGAAGAACTAGGTACATCCTAGTTCTACTTGAAAGGGTTGAATTTGAAATTAGAAAGGGAGCTAACATGGAACGCAATGGCTCCTCATTCAAAAGGGAAAATGATGATTCCACATTGCTTTTTAGAGTTCAAATCAACATCTTTCTGGATAAATATATTTTTTAACAGAATCTTTTTATTATTTTTAAAAGATAAAAATTACTACTCCCATCAGTAGCAATACAAGGTTATACATTTTAACCAGATTTTCTCAGGCCTTTTTTGGATACCTTTAGTAGTTAACTATTTTGTCTAACCCTCCTGTAAATACTCATCATATAACATACAGACCCCTGTGGAATACAGCGAGGGCACTCTCATTCTGGCCCACGAATTCGTTCCCACAGGCTGCACTGAAATCACCTGGTATTCTCTGTTTTGCATCTATTTCCTATTACGCTCCTTTTGGGATAGGAAGAGAAATACAAACTATTCCAGCCAATGTCTATATCATAGTTAGCATTGCCAGGAAGATGCTCCTAAACACAAAGAGTTGTACTTTTAATGCCTGATAGCAATCTGCCTTTTTTGTCATGGTCTGACCAAAATTCTTTCTCTGCACACAAGGCCAGTATAGGTGACATCACATTTGTTTCATGTGAAGCTTGTCATTTTGTTTACTCAGCATCTATGAAGGGCAAAGACACTTTGGGGAATGACTGCAGTCAGGCCATACTCTTTACTTTCTAAGGTGAATCACAGGCAATTTCAGTTTTTGCATTTCATTACTCTGCTTCTTTGACCTTGTCCCCAGAAAAGTCACTCAAAAAGGGACTGAGCATTATGTCAACTTCTTATAGCATTTTTTTTCATGTTTCTATCAAAATGCAAATAAAGACTGCTTCCCCAAAGGGTGCTCATACAGTATGGTAGAGTCTGAGTCTTCTTTGTCTTTCATTACAGTGTTTTCTAGTCACTAAATGGATCCATGCTTCCTGTGTTGTCTTCAGTTGTATAGATAACAAGGTAGCATGCTTCTCTCAGCTTTCCTGCCCTGATCACTCTACATATGCCACACATGTGTATAGATGGAAGAGAAAAGCACCCAGTGTTGGGCTTCTCTGGAGAAACCTTTGTAGTCATCTCCTGAAGGTGCACTGACTTGTGGAGGAAGGGAGCTAGGCCAATTTCAACTCTCTGAGTGAATAGCCTCTTTCCTTTGAAGCAAAAGTGCTTTTGAGAGGCTGTTATTAAGACATTCAGATGATAATCAAGGTTCCCAGACTCATCCTATACCTAAGTATGTTGGTATTAAAACAAAACACTAATATATGGGTTCCAGAAATGAGACTTTGATATTTCTGGGAAGATATGAAGAGCTGCTTTGCTTTGGGGGCAAAGTAAACATCATTACTTTGAACCACAGAGCAGTATGAAGAAAACTTTCTCTTTTTAGGTCAATAAGTACAAAGTCAATGGATTATTTAACCAACAAACAGTTTTCCATTAGGTTCCTTAAACCTCAAGTGGCCCAATATTAGCCAAAACTTAACTGAGCAACTTCTGCTCAAAAGATACTATAGGAACCAAGTGTATAACAAACGCCCTCAGAAAATCTGTTCCAAAACAAGCTTGTCACAACATACATAATGTGAAGTGTCGAGAAAGTTGAAAAGTCTCTCTTAAATAATGACAGGAAGGGGAAATTTCCATAGCTACCAGCCTCCTACTGACCACAGTTGACATCAAGGAGGATGAACTGAACTATGGAAAGTTCAAGAGACTCTGTGATACAGTAAGCCACAAGGTTTAAGAGCTTGGAGAGTTTTTACTGTTCTCTTTTAAAATCCTAAAAATGGTGATGAATATCATGGCAGCATATTAAACACACTGTTCCAGATGAGAGAGGATGGATGTGTTTCCCTGGGACTTGTCTGTCTTAATGCCAGTCTCTCAGCATCCTCCAGTCAATAACCGGAAATTTCTTTGAGACAATCTGACTTGGTGATTCCTTCTCCATTTGTATTTTTTCACATCACTGGATCTTAGAATTTGATTTTTTACAATTTGAGTATCACAATTATACAGATGAGAAAACTGAGGCTCTAGAGAAGGTAAGCCTAATACATACTTAAAGATGGAACAAGATCTAGGCCTTCTGATCTAGGTCCAGATTGAGAGTTTTTTGATATAATTGATACTCTGTCTAGTGACAAAGTATTTACATATGAATTTTAAAATCCTATTTCACAGTGCTTGCTTAAAAAGTTAGATTCAAACACACACATGCCGTATTTTAAACACTTGGGAAACAAATACTAGGAGTAAAACAGCATATAGGGTTTTGCTTTAGTTTTAATCGACATTTTGCTCAAAAGTATAGAACAGTGAATATTTTAATGGCTCAATATTTAAGGTTACAAACAAAATCCTTACACCAAATAGTTACAGTATCCTTCAGTTATTTCACATTAAATGCAGTTTAAAAAAAAAAAAAGTCAGTGCTGTGCTTGAGTGGAGCACAAGAAAAGCATTTCAATTTTTTCACTAGAAAATTAAATCTAGCACCATTAAATAAATAATAAAACCACTTTATAGGTATGAAAGTATCATTTCATTAGGGGAAGAATCCAGTGCGCTAGCAGTGCAAACAGCAGCAGCATTTTCAAAGTTGAGGTTAAATTTTGTAAACACATGGCACATACTGCACAGCGGTCATGCACTTCTTGGTTGAGCAATCCAAGGACGCCTGTTGAGACTCTTAGATTCCCAATCTGAAAGGCTACCACAAATTTTAGACCATGGGCTACAAGCCTCCCCTTTAGGGGAGTAGGATGGAGTTCTTTTTCTGATGAGCTAACTAGTAGCATTTCTAGTCCAATTCAGCCTTCTAGGCCGATGTCCACGTTAAGAGGCACACCTGATGTGATCCTGACTTCAGTGGAGGCATCCAAGTGTGGAGTGAATGTAGGTGAGGAGTGATACCCTGAGTTCCTCAAAGTGGATACTGCTTGGAACCAGGGCACTCCAGGTCAATTTTGCATATAAAAAATGTGATTCTTAACCTATTCTGATGGAACAGATGTTAAGCAGGGAATGTCTACATGCTAAGTTTTCCTCTTACTATTTCAAACATTAATTACTTGTCCTTTCCAGTGTGGTTCTTATGGACGCTCACAGGGTCCCCATGTTTTCTTTCTCATGAACACTGTACCTTCACACCTTTACATTTGGAGCTTTAGGTCTTACTTTTAACAAGTATAGCCAGGCATAAAAAGAAACACTGTGAGAAGCAGACTCAGCAGCCAATAATTAATGTTAGGAACACATTGTTAGTTAATGTTTTTTCTAAATTATTTAGCATTTACCAATTGTCCAGACCAAAGGTCATTTCCAAGTAAAAAAGTTTGCATTCCAACTTCTCCATTGACCTGTGTGCAACACAACTTATCCTGTTCCCAAAAAATTTGCAGCAGAACTTGCTTGGCTGTTACCGACGACGAATAGGCTTGTAGACACAAAATGCCATAAGGATGACAGTCACCAGCAGGATGCTGAAGATGGATCCCATCAACACTGCAAAGGGAAAACAGGTTATCTCTAGGTTGTGTTACCCATCCATTTGTAAACAATGATTTACCAAATGCCATCTGCTGCCAAGGTACTGTGCCAGGTGTGGGGGAAACAGCCATGAACAGACCCTTATTTGGGTCATCCCCATGTATACAGGAGAACGAAATGTAAACAAGTAAGAGCCTTTCAAGAAAGAGATTGAGGAAGACTATAGAAAGTGGAGAGATCTCCCATGTTCATGGATTGGTAGAATGAACATAGTAAAAATGTCTATACTCCCAAAAGCAGTCTACATTTAATGCAATTCCCATCAAAATCCCAATGACATTCATTAAAGAGATTGAAAAATCTACCATTAAATTTATATGGAAACACAAGAGGCCACAAATAGCCAAGGCAATACTCAGTGAAAATTAGAACAACGCTGGAGGTATCACAATACCTGACTTCAAACTATATTACAAAGCAATAGCAATAAGAACAGCATGGTACTGGCACAAAAAGACATGAAGACCAGTGGAACAGAATAGAGGACCCAGATATAAAGCCACACAACTATAACCAACTTGTCTTTGACAAAGGCGCTAAAAATATACGATGGAGAAAAGACAGCCTCTTCAACAAAAACTGGTAAAACTGGTTTAGCAGTCTGCAAAAAACTGAAACTAGATCCATGTTTATTACCCTATACCAATATTAACTCAAAATGGATCAAGGATCTTAATATCAGACCCCAAACTGTAAAGTTGATACAGGAAAGAGTAGGAAATACTTTGGAACTAATAGGTATAGGCAAGGACTTTCTCAATGGAACCCCAGCAGCTCAGCAACTAAGAAGTAGCATAGATAAATGGGACCTCATAAAACTAAAAAGCTTCTGCTAAACTGAAGAGACCACCCACAGAGTGGGAGAAAATATTTGCCAGCTACACATCAGACAAAGGACTGATAACCAGAATATATAGGGAACTCAAAAACTTAAATTCTCCCAAAATTAATGAACCAATAAAGAAATGGGCAAGTGAACTAAACAGAACTTTCTCAAAAGAAGAAATTCAAATGGCCAAAAAAACACATGAAAAAATGCTCCCCATCTCTAGCAATAAAGGACATGCAAATTAAAACCACACTAAGATTCCACCTCACCCCTGTTAGAATAGCCATCATTACCACCACCACTAACAACAGGTGTTGGCGAGGATTTGAGGAAAAAGGAACTCTTACACTGCTGGTGGGAATGCAAACTAGTACAACTACTCTGGAAAAAAATTTGGAGGCTTCTTAAAAATCTAAACATTGATCTACCTTATGATCCAGCAATACCACTCTTGGGGATATACCCAAAAGAATTCGACACAGGTTATTTCACAGGCACTTGCACACCCATGTTTATTGCAGCACTGTTAACAATAGCCAAGTTATGGAAACAGCCAAATGCCCCACTACTGATGAATTGATTAAGAAAATGCGGTATTTATACACAATGGAATTTTATGCAGCCATGAAGAAGAACGAAATGTTATCATTTACAGGTAAATGGATGGAACTGGAGAACATCATTCTGAGTGAGGTTAGCCTGGTCCAAAAGACCAAAAATCGTATGTTCTCCCTCATACGCGGACATTAGATCAAGGGCAAACACAACAAGGGGATTGGACTTTGATCACATGATAAAGCGAGAGCACACAAGGGAGGTATGAGGATAGGTAAGACACCTAAAAAACTAGATAGCATTTGTTGCCCTCAATGCAGAGAAACTAAAGCAGATACTTTAAAGCGACAGAGGCCAATAGGAGAAGGGGACCAGGAACTAGAGAAAAGGTTAGTTCAAGAAGAATTAATTTAGAAGGTAACACGCATGTACAGGAAATCAATGCATGTCTACTCCCTGTATAGCTATCCTTATCTCAACTAGCAAAAACCGTTGGTCCTTCCTATTATTGCTTATACTCTCCCTTCAACAAAATTAGAGATAAGGGCAGAATAGTTTCTGCCTGGTAGTGAGGGGGTGGGGGGGGAGAGGGAGGGGGTGGGGGGCAGACAGGGAGGGGATGGGGGGAAGGGGGGAGAAATGACCCAAACATTGTATGCACATATGAATAAAATTTAAAAAAAAACAAAAACAAAAAAAGAGCCTTTCAAATAGCTTGCTATGCCATGAAGAAAATGGTAATGTGATGCTGATGGGAGAGGGGTGGGCAACAGCAGCTAGGGTGGTTGAGGAAGCATGAGGAGACACACAAGCTGAGTGCCTAATAAAAGAAAAGTATGGCCATGCACAGCTCTGCAGGGAGAGCACTGCAGTTGTGAGGATCAGAAGAGCAAAGGCCCTAAGGCCAGAGCAAGCCCAGCATGTCCAATGATCAGAAAGGAGGCAAGCATGGAAAGAAAATAGGGAAGGAGGAAAAGGTGGAGGGAGGAAGGAAGGAAAAAAAGGGAGGGAAGAAGGAAAGAAGGGAGAGAAGCAGAAGATGAGGCAGGACAGGAAAGCTGGAGCCAGTTTCTGCAGAGCCTTGATCATTTTTCCCCCTAAATTTAAAGAGAAGCCATTGGAGAGTTGTAAGCAAAGGCTGACATGCTCTGATTTATTTGGGTAAAATGATCGCTCTGGCTGCAGTATGGAGAAGCATCTGATTATAGGGAGATAAGAACAGAAGCAAGGAGCCCAACTATGTTTGAAAAACCTAGAGATTCAATAAAGAACAAAGTCTCTAGAGGAGTCCTGACAAGGGCCTTCTGTCCAAAGCAACAATTAACTACCCAAACCTATTATGTTTCTGAGTAAAGTGCACATGTAAAAATCTCAAAGTTCTCAGGTGAGAAATGGGATCTCAAGGTTGAGTCTCATGGTATGGGACAATAAGGACCTGGGCTTTAAACTATTAACTTAACCAGCTGTCTACCAAGCTTATTCAACAGCAGCAGTGAGGTATTGTTTCTGTGACTATCTCAGAGACCATAGGAAGTGACTGAAAATGCTGTTAACTTTAGGAAGCAAATGTACATTTATATGTGCTTTTCAGTATGTGGGGCATTCTGGATTCCAGCTGGGACCTAACCAGCTGGGATAGTTACTCCAATCTGGTCACTGTTCCTTCGAAAAACCAAGATTTGACCATAGTTTTCTTTAAGGCAGTAATTTCAGAGTATTTGTAACCTACCCCTTTACTTACCCCGCTGACCCCATCATCTATACTTAATCTTCTTCTTCTTTTTTTTTTTTTTGTAGTACTGGGGTCCGACAAGAGTCTTCCAAGTACAAGAGCCTTGCAGTTGCTGGTCAGGTGCTCTACCACTTGAGCCACACCCCTAGCTCCTTTTGCTTTACTTTTCAAATAGGGTCTCATATTTATGCTGGCCTGGATCATGATCCTCCTATTTATGCTTCCTGTGTAGCTGGGATGACAGGCACGTGCTACCACACCCAAGCTTTTATTGGCTGCAATGGAGTCTCATGACTTTTTTTTCCTGGGCTGGCTTAGAACCTTGATCCTCCTGATCTCCGCTTCCCAAGTAGCTGGGCTTACAAGTGTGAGCCACAGCATCTGGCTTAACCAAGTTACTATATGGAAAGATTATCTTTTTGTTTTTCACTCCAGGTTCTATTGTTTTTATTAAGTGGAAGACAAGCAAATTTATTCAGAACATCTAATTCTTCAAACAACAAGCATCACACACATTATTATCTGTTTGTTATAAATGTGCCTATACCATTTGTGCTAATTTCTTAGCCTAAAACCACAGTTCTAATATTATAAGACAAGAATGGAGTGAGAAAGGCTTAATGCTATTTAAGATATTCAAAGGTAAAAAGCTGCAAATGAAAATTATCACAATGAGCAAGAATAACATTTTTATAAAACTGTCACATTTCTAGTATTTTATATCACTTCTGACCATATGCTCTGCAGCTAAAAAGGCACTATCTTTTACTCCCTACTATGCAGTAGTGATGGCTTGCACTCTCCAAGGCTTATGATGTTAAAAAATGCCTTTATAAAATGCCTCATATGTTCTGGATGCCATAAACCTCTCTAAGGTCAGCATCTGTCTACGGCCATACCACCCTGAATGCACCCGATCTCGTCTAAGGTCAGCATCTCTCACTGATTCTCAGATCATCACTCTGTGATTCTACATTGCCACACTATTCATTTTATCCCTGGAAAAGGTACATTGCTGAACTGGTCACAGTGGTATCGGGGATAGGAACAACTACTGTCCTAGGAGGTTACTTTGCTGGGCACTTGATGCCTGCACTGGTCTCCCCTGCCATTCTTGAAAGGTCAGCCAAAGAGAAAACTCAGATTGGGACTTAATGCAAGTCAAAACTCTGAGCACTGTAAACAACTACCACTGTTTGGGGTCATTTGGAAACCCTAAGTATTGAGTAGGTGGTAAGTGGAGAGAGTCCATAATAGATTTGTGCTTCTGGTGACACCTTGTAAGGGGGAAGAAGCAATGTTGAGCTGCCAATCACAGGGTAAGTAGGCATCCTGGAAACTGAAAATGTGAACCTATCATAATTTATCCTTAATTTAAATAACTGCTGGCTACGCTGTATGCAATAACAGACTTCACTCTCAAACCACAAATTTAATCACTCCAGACAACCCCCTCCCCCCAAAAAAAAATCAACTTCATGCATCGCTACACTAATAAGCAAGTGGCAAATGGGATATTACTTTTTGGAAGGATTGGCTCACCAAGATCTTGTTCGAGACACAGCAACATTGTAAACATTCCTGTTTTCATGGATTCTCTTCACACACACACACACACACACACACACACACACACACACACACAAATCCACACATGCTTCTTCCATGTGAAATTTCTTAAAATTGGAAAAGTAAGTGGGGAATGACTCCAAATTCCAAAGTCACACAGAAGGAAGACCAAGTACAGAGTAGCATATAATCCAGGAACTACACAAAACAAAATGACTTTGTTTTGAAAGATCACCTTTTTTTGGTGAGGGGAAGGAAGAGTAGAAAAGGTGACACAAAATGTCACAACTCCAAAAGTCCAGAAGCAATTTTCCTAAATAAAATCAATGCCTTATATGATTTCAAAATAGCTCCTGATATCTAATACTTGCCCTCATTTTCAAGTCTTGAATTCCAAGTTTCCAAAGTTCAGACTACAATTGGATTTACTCCATTTAAATCATTTGTAAAAGCTCTGAAAAAATGAAAACTTCCAAAACAAATTCTGAGGATGGACTAGAAATCTGAATTTAAAAAAAAAAAAAAAAAAAGAAAAGAAAAGCTTAAAACCATGTGTTGTTAGGTGTCCCATTTGGGGTTTGATAAGTTCTCCCACACTTTATCTAACTACCTCTTCTGGCACTTTGAATGAAGTATTTGCTGACTGACTGGCAGTCCCTGAAAGAACTGTAAATGACTATTTCAGTCCATACTAACTGGCACTTCTCATCACCCAGCTTTGTGTTCTGCATTCAAAAAATGGTACAAATGGCATCTGGCAGAGTGGCTCATGTGGTAGAGCGCCTGCCTAGCAAATTTGCAAGGCTCTGAGTTCAATATCCAGTACTGCCAAAAAAAAAAAAAAAAAAAAAGGGACAAATGAAACCAACTTAAAAAGGATCTTGAGACCTAAATATATTACCTTCAAAAAGGGCTCAACATACAACGAGCACATCATAAATCATAAAGGTCACACTTATTATGGGCAAGACAGGTAGCACAACACAGTCATTAGAGTTTAGGTTTTGGGGTCAGACCACGTGGGTTTTTATGTACATTTTATAGGCTTGTTACCTTACACAAGTCACTGTGACTTTCTGGGTCAGTTTCCTTACCAATAAAAATGGAGGTAAAAGTACCCACTGCAGAGGACTGCCTAGGGCCATGTTTCCCCAACCACCTGTGGTAAAGGACAATTTGTACTTTGTCCCAGACCACTACATAGCCCTACTATGCATGAGTACTAAGCAGCTTTCTTTACCTACAAAGCATTTCAGTTCAGAAACACCTAACTTTGGTCTTCACTTGCTTGGATGTTGCAACAATATTACACTGTTAAGTTTTGAAACATTCTCTATTTCTGTATTCATCTCCTTGCAGATAGCATATAATCGCAGACTACCCTCTCAGCAGAGCTGGTCTACAGCAATGGTCTTCAACCATGGGGACTCTGACTCAGAGGACATCGGCAATGTCTGGAGACATTTTGATTATCCTGACTGGGGTTGGTGGTATTGGCATCTAGACGATAAAGTCTAGGTGCTGCTAAATATTTTACAGTGCTAAAGATAGTTGCCTCTCCATCAGAAAAAAAATTATTTGATCCACCCTGCCAGTAGTAACCAGGTTGAGCTGATGGAGTCAAGACAATCCAGAAGCAATACTATGTGGCCACTTATGCAGATTACAGATGTACTAATGAGGTACAGAAGAAAGGAGGATTTTAGCAGGACAAGAGAATGATTCATTGTGAAGTTCCAGGGTTCCTTTCACAGCCACGAATACGCATACGTATGCGCGTGTGTGGAAGAGACCCTCCCCACCGTTGTTTCAAGCCCCACAAAATTCAGTTTCTAGTACTTCCTAACGTGGGTAATAAACTTCACCTCTGAGCTTCACGTTACTTTTCTATAAAAAGGGCTGAAAAACCGTACTTTTCTCGTTACTGTGAGAGTCCAACGAATTCATGTGTACAGAATGCTTAGCACAACACATGGCATATAGAAAATGCTCAAGAACTGCCAATTACCGTTATTACTATTACTGACCTTTCAGAAAGGAAGAGGGAGTGAGCCTACACAGCCTGACAGGAAGGGATCCCGTCTGAGACCCAGGTCTCCTGATTCCAGTTCATGCAGGTGCAACCAGCGCATATGGAGAGTATACTGGTTACCAGCCCTTCTGCGGAACAGGGGTCTCGGGGCTCCCAGAGAGGCCCCACATGCACTCGGGCTCTCTCCCATCTCTCCCCTACCCAACGCTGTTTCCGGCGCGCGCCAGGCCTCTGCCTTGGAAGCGGCAGAAACGCGGCCCACCCTGCGGCCCGCCAACCTGAAGCCGCTCACCTAGGTTCTGCCCGCGCAGCACCGCATACGGCCGGCTCCGCTCGGGCGGCTCCTCCGGGTTTGGGGCCACCACCGGTTCCACTAGCAGGCTGCCCAGACCAACCCATAACAGCCACAGCCACACAGGACGCAGCATTTTCACACCACCGGAGTGCCGAACAAGCCACTTCCGCCGTAAGCTCCGCCCCTGTTCCCATCGCGCACCGCTTTCCTCTGCTCCACCCCACGCAGATCGTTGCCAGGGTAACTAAATGCTCGCGCCAAAGTTCCGCCCTTGCCGAGGGCCCCCAGCTTAATATTCCGCCGGCCAACTTTCCGCTTCCATCAGCGTCCGGTCTCGGGCAACGTTCCGCTGCCCCCAGTGATACGCCAAGTCCAGCTTCCTTATACTTTGAGCTTCAAGAGGACTAAGTTCGCTGGACGTCTTGTAGGTACCTTTGGACCTACGAAAGGTTTATTTGTTTACATTTATGCTTATATCGTAATTAGATCCACACCCTTCATCGTTCTAAGAACTTTAGAAAAATTTCAACAGGTTTCATTATTCTGTTTTCCTACATGATTTAAAAAAAAAATGCATCCTTCGTATTCACCCTCTTTCACCTTTTCCTTATGCCCTCCCAGCTCTCTTTGGTACGCTTCCCTGGATAGGACCTGTTTTAGCCTTCTGTCCTTCATTCTTTAAAGTACGTATTGATAGTCCAAGTGGATTTCGCCTTGGCATTTTAAACGTGTATATAGAGCTTTAATCAGATTAACCCCCTCTATTACTTACTCTTTATTACCCCGCTTCCCTTTTATTCAGCACCTAATATTATCTTCATAGAAAGACGGATTGTTTCAGTATTTTTCACCAAGATTCTCTTTCTCTCTTCTGCCTTCCTAGTCCCCCCCGGAAAGACCTACTTATTACAGTCTTGTGGTCTCTCTCTCTCTCTCTCTCTCTCTCTCTCTCTCTCTCTCTCTCTCTCTCTCCCTCTCCCTCTAGTTTCCACACGACGGAAAACATGCGACATTTGATATTTTGAACTTCCCTTAACATGTTCTCCAGTTCCATCCATTTACCTGCAAGCAACCTAATTTCATTCTTCTTTATAACTGAATACACTCTTCAGCTGTGGGGCATCTGGGGTAGTTCCAAAGTTGGCTATTGTGAATAGTGCTGCAATAAACATGGGTGTGCAAGTGCCTCTCTTGTATCTGGGGCACATTCCTTTGGGCATTTACCCAGGGGTGGTATTGCTGGATCACATGGTAGTTCTAGTTTTAGTTTTTTGAGGGACTTCCCTACTGCTTTCCATAGGATTGCACTGATCTACATTCCCAGCAACAGTGTAACATGTTCCTTCCCCTTACATCCTCACTAGCACTTGTTATTTGTGTTATTGATGATAGCCATTCTGATTGAAGTTGTTTTGATTTGTATTTCCTTTATGGGCAAGGATGTTGAGCATTTCTTCATGTGCCTATTGGCCATTTGTACTTCTTCTGCTAAGAATTGTCTGTTTAGTTCACTAGCCATTTGGTCAGTGGGTTGTTGATTCTTTGTGCAGTTAATTTATTTTGTCATTTTTTAATTGTGCTGGGTGGGGGGTACATTGTGGCATTTACAAAAGTTCTTACAATATATCAAATATCATATACTTAGATGCACTCCCTCCACTATTCTTCATACCCCCACCCCTCATTCCTAGAATACTTTCAACAAATATTGTTTTTCCATGTATATACATGTGTACACAGTATTTGCGCCATATTTGTACGGGGTTATTTTTTAAGGATATATTCGTTGTACAAGGGGATTCATTGTGACAATTCCCAAGAGGCTTACATTGTACAGTGTTTAGGTTGTCCCCACCATCTCTCCGCCACACCCCTTCCCCACCCTGCCTGAAGTAGTTGTAAGAGGTTTTCTTGTTCTATTTCTTCTATGTACATGAAGCCCATCAACCATATACCCTCACTTCATTTAACTTGCTGTCCTCCAATTGCACCCATTTCAGACCATATGGTTTCATTCTATGGCTGAATAAAACTCCACTTATACATATGTATGTATAAATATGTATGTCATATTTTCTTACCCCATTTATCAGTTGTAGGGCACCTGGTTGTTTCCACAGTTTGGCTATTGTGAAGAGGGCTGCAGTAAACATTGGTGTCAGGTGTTTCTGTTGGATCCTGACTCACATTTCTGGGTATATGCCCAGAGCAGTATCACTGGATCATATGACAGTTCTATTTTCAGCTTTTTTTATTAATACAAATATATTATGTTTACTGGATTAATTATGTATTTTTCTCCTTTTTACATTTACTTACATGTGTATACATTGTTTGTGCCACCTCACCCCCCCCCACCCCCGATTCCAGGCAGAACCTGTTCTGCCCTCTTCTCTGATTTTACGGAAGAGAAAACTTAAGAGAGAATAAGAAAGACATAGCGTTTTTGCTAGTTTGGGATAAAGATAGGTATATAGAGAGATTCCTAGTGTTGCTTCCATGCACTTGTGTATTGCAACCCACGTTAATTCATTTCTACCAGACCTTTTCACTACTTCTTGGTCACCTTTCCAGAGTGGCCTCTGCCAATTTAAGATTACTTTATTTGCTCCTCAACAGGGAGAACATCAACCACATTCAAGTCTTAGGTTTCGTCCCTTTCCCCATTCCTCCTGTACACAGTCTCCCGTAAGTGTGTGACCCATGTCCAATAATATCACTGCATTTGTTTTAGGTCTATAATCCACACATGAGGGAAAACATGTGATTTTTGGCCTTCTTAGCCAACTTCACTTAAGATGATGTTCTCTAGTTCCATCTATTTACTTGCAAATGACAAAATTTCATTCTTCTTTGTGTCTGATTTTTTGTGTATAAATACCACAGTTTTATAATCCATTCGTCAGTTGTGGGGCATCTTGGCTGTTTCCATAGCTTGGCTGTTGTAAATAGTGCTTCAGTAAACATGGGTGTGCAGGTGCCTTTGTAGTATCCTGAGTCACATTACTTCGGGTTTATCCCTAGGAGTGGTATTAATGTTTAGGTTTTTAAGGAGCCTCCAAAATGTTTTCCACAGTGGTTGTACTAGCTTACATTCCCACCAGCAGTGTATGAGGGTTCCTTTTTCCCCTCATCCTCTACAGCATTTGTTGTTGGTGGTGCTATTGATGATAGCTATTCTAAAAGGAGTGAGGTGGAATCTTAGTGTGGTTTTGATTTGCATTTCCTTTATGGCCAGGGATGCTGAGCATTTTTTCATGTGTTCTTTTGGTCATTTAGATTTCTTCCTTAAAAAAAGCACTGTTTAGTTCAGTTGCCCACTTCTTTATTGGTTCATTGATTTTTGGGGAATTTGAATTTGTTTTTTGACCACCCTGTATATTCTGGTTATCAGTCTTTTGTCTGATGTATAGCTAGCAAATATTTTCTCCCACTCTGTGGGTGGTACCTTCAATTTAGAGACCATTTGTTTTGTTGTGCAGAAGCTTTTTAATTTCATGTAGTCCTATTTGTCCATCCTTTCTCTTAGTTGCTGGGCTGATGGAGTTCTACTGAGGAAGTCCTTGACTATTCCTATTGTTTCTAGGGTATTCCCTGCTCTTTTAAGTACTAACTACAGAGTTCAGGTCTGATATTAAAGTCCTTTATCCACATTGAGTTGATACTAGTACAGGGTGACAGGCATGGATATAGTTTCAGTTTTCTGCAGGCAGATAGCCATTTTCCCAGCATCATTTGTTGAAGAGGCTGTCTTTTCTCCATCATATGTTTTTGGTGTCTTTGTCAAAAATAAGGTGGGTATAGCTGTGTAGATTCATACCTGGATCTTCTATTCTGTTCCACTGGTCTTCATATCTGTTTTTGTGCCAGTACCATGCTGTTTTTATTGCTATAGCTCTGTAGTATAGTTTGAAGTTGGGTATTGTCATACCTCCAGCATTGCTATTTTTGGTCAATATTGCCTTCACTATTCTCAGTCTTTTGTGTTTCCAAATGAACTTTAGAGTAGATTTTTCAATCTCTGTGATGAATGTCATTTGGATTTTGATGTGTATTACATTAAACATGTACATTGCTTTTGGTAGTGTAGCCATTTTTACTATGTTGATTCTACCAATCCATGAGCTTGGGAGATTTTTCCATCTTCTGTAGTCTTCCTCTATCTCTTTCTTCAGTGGTCCATAGTTCTCCTTGAAGAGGTCATTTATAGAGATTCCAAGATGGTGACTAGAGGAAGAAAGCAGAAAGCATGTTTCCTAAAGTAAAATCTTGGAAAGATGCTGGAGATACAACTTACAAGAAAAACCACCAAGAAGAGGCAAAACTTTGATTCCTCCACACCCCCAGCTCACACATAGCATCCCCACTCCACGTTAAATGGAGAAACAGGAGGGCTCCTGCACCACCAGATGCCAGCTCCCAGACCGCTTGGGAAGACGCAGACCACAAGGTGAGCTAAACGGCATGGGGTACTCCCACAGATAACGCTGGACCAGATTGGCATAGCCCCCTGGACAGACCGACCTCCACCCAGGGGAAAAAAAAGAGAAAAAAAACCTGAATAAACAAAAACAACAACAAAAAAGACATATAGCAAAGAGAGTGGGGCACTGTGAGTGCCAAAGATGGGGGGGAGGGGCAACCCCTCACGGAACTGTAAATAAACAAGCTGGCCAGAGAAGGCAGGAGTGGCGGCCTCTGCCCAGCAACCAGGAGCGGGAAAGCTTGTAAAAGCAGTGGTGGGAGGAAAACTCCACAG
Organism: Castor canadensis; assembly: GCF_047511655.1. NCBI lineage: Eukaryota > Metazoa > Chordata > Mammalia > Rodentia > Castoridae > Castor > Castor canadensis. The sequence continues at coordinate 27,344,473 of NC_133403.1, read as the reverse complement.
GAGAGGGGGGAAGGTCCACTTCCCATGTGAACTGTAAATAAGAAGGCGGGTATAGCATCACCTCCCCCAGTGTGCTTGGAAAGGGGAAAGCTTGTAACACTGGTGGGTCACGCCCAGGAGAACTCTGAGTAAACAAAGCCTGTGGGGCTAGGTGAGTGTTAAGCTCACTCCTGAGATCTGCATAAATAAAGCCTGCAGCAGCAGCAGGCTGACAGCAGCGGGCAGGTGAGCCGCAGCCTCAGATAGACATTCACAGAACTGTCTCCAGACACTTTTTTTTTTTTCTCTGATGAGACAACAACCGAACTACACCTGCATGCTGAAAAATGTACTGAAACTGTATTGCATTTGAACTTGGGACACTTTGTGGTGTTTTTGTTTGTTTGTTTGTTTCCCCTTTGATTTTTTTCTTTTTGTTTTTTTTCCCCTTTGATGAGACAACAACAGAACTACGTCTGAGACACCATCTCGAGGATTAGAGGATGAGGGACTAACACAAAAATTATTAAGACTAAAACTTTATTGCATTTGAACTTGGAGATTTTAAAATTTAATTTAATTTAATTTTTTAAATTTATTTATTTTTTCAACCCTCTCTCTGTTTCTCTAATGCCTGTTTAGCTTACTGTTGATTAGCACACTGTCTCTTCCTGTTTATATCTTTGAAACTTTTTTGTTTGTTTGTTTTTTACGTTTGTTTATTTGTTTTTCCCTTTTTATTTACCTTCTTTGCTTTCCCTCTCCTCTCACCCTTCCATTCTAAATATCACCATTGTTATTATTGCAAGCTAGAAAATACTCAGTTGCACACAGTACAGGGACAATAACAATACCAAGGGCAATGATGGGAAGACAGAAAAAACAGGGAAACCAGTTTCCCCACAGCAAAAAATTAGTACAGAAACCAGAGGGAAATGAAGAAAGCAGATACTCAGATCCAGACTCCAACAAAATGAAGATAAACTATGCCAAAGAACCCAGTGAAGCCCACAAGAATAATCTAAAAGAAAAAATCCTACAAATAATCAATGAGAATTTTATAGTGATGATACTGGATATGGTCAACCAAAATGTACAGGAGACACTCAAGAAATTCCAAGAGAACAAAAACAGAGAATTTGAGAAAGCACAAGAAGAAATAAAAGAAACTGTAGAAGAACTGTATAAACACCAAAGTGAAACAAAGCACATGATTAATAAAGAGATAAATGAACTCAGGACAAAAATAGACAACATTAAAGAGGAAGTGACTCAGGATATGGAAAACCTCAGAAGAAAGAATGAAACAGAATTGCAAAACAAAATGGAAGGCCAATCCAGCAGAACAGAACAAACAGAAGACAGAATCTCAGAACTCCAAGATGAAATGGTAATTAAAGGAAAAACTGAAGAACTATTAGTTAAACAACTCAAGACCTGTGAAAAGAAAATGCAAGAACTCACTGACTCCATCAAAAGACCAAACCTGAGAATCATGGGCCTTGAAGAAGGAGAAGAGGTGCAAGCAAAGGGAATGCATAATATGTTCAACAAAATAATAACAGAAAATTTCCCACATCTAGACAAATCTATTCCCATACAGATGCAAGAGGCCTCCAGAACATCAAACAGACCAGACCAAAATAGAACTACCCCACGGCATATTATCATTGAAACAACAAGTACAGAGACCCGAGAAAGAATATTGAAGGCTGTAAGAGAGAAAAAACAAATAACATACAAAGGTAAACCCATCAAAATCACAGCAGACTTCTCAACAGAAACATTAAAAGCAAGAAGAGCTTGGAGTGAGATCTTCCAGGCACTGAATGAAAATAACTTTAACCCTAGGATACACTACCCAGCAACACTATCATTCAAAATAGATGGAGCAATAAAAGTCTCCCATGATAAGCAGAAACTAACACAATATGTGACCACAAAGCCACCACTACAAAAGATTCTTCAAGGATTCTGCACACAGAAAGTGAAACCCAACATAACCATGAAAGGGCAGGCAGCACCAAACTACAGGAAAAGAAAAAGCAAGAAAGTAGAGCATAACCTCGATTTAGGTACACACAATCAACCTTCAAACAACTAAGACAACTAAATGACAGGAATCACCACATACCTATCAGTACTAATACTTAATGTTAATGGACTTAGTTCCCCCATCAAAAGGCACTGCTTGATGAACTGGATTAAAAAGGAAGATCCAACAATTTGTTGCTTACAGGAGACCCATCTCACTGACAGAAATAAGCATAGGCTTAGGATGAAAGGCTGGAAGAAGATGTACCAAGCCAATGGACCCCCAAAACAGGCAGGAGTAGCAATACTTATCTCTGACAAAGGAGATTTCAAACCTACATTGATCAAACAAGATTAAGAGGGACATTCCATGCTAATAAAAGGGGAAATAAACCAAAAGGAAATAACAAGTATCAACGTATATGCACCCAATGTCAACACACCAAATTTCATCAAACATACCCTGAAGGACCTAAAAGCATATATTAACTCCAACACAGTGGTTGTGGGAGACATTAACATCCCATTATTATCAATAGATAGGTCATCCAAACAAAAAAATCAATAAAGAAATCCTAGATCTAAAATATACCATAGATCAAATGGACCTAGTTGATATCTACAGAACATTTCATCCAACTTCTACACAATGTACATTCTTTTCAGCAGCCCATGGAATCTTCTCCAAAATAGGTCATATCCTAGGGCACAAAGCAAGCCTCAGCAAATATAAGAAAATAGAAATTATACCATGCATTCTATCTGATCACAATGCAATAAAACTAGAACTCAACAACAAAAGTAAAGACAAAAAACATGCAAACAGCTGGAAACTGAATAACTCATTGCTTAATGAACAAGGGGTAATTGAAATAAAAGAGGAAATTAAAAAGTTCCTGGAAGTCAATGAAAATGAAAACACAACCTACTGGAACCTATGGGATACAGCAAAGGCAGTCCTGAGAGGAAAGTTTATAGCCATGAGTGCATATGTTAAAAAGACTGAAAGATCCCAAATCAATGACCTAATGATACATCTAAAACTCCTAGAAAAACAAGAACAAGCAAATCCCAAAACAAATAGGAGAGAAATAATAAAAATAAGAGCTGAAATCAATGAGATAGAAACCAAAAAAAACCATACAAAAAATTAATGAAACAAAAAGTTGGTTCTTTGAAAAAATAAACAAGATCAACAGAACCCTGGCAAACCTGACTGAAATGAGGAGAGAAAAAAAACCCAAATTAGTAGAATCAAAAATGCAAAATGGGAGATAACAACAAACACCATGGAAGTCCAGGAAATCATCAGAGACTACTTCGAAAATCTTAAAGAAATGGATAGATTTGTAGATACATGTGATCATCCAAAACTGAACCAAGAGGATATTAATCTCCTGAATAGATCTATAACACAAAATGAAATTGAAGTAGCAATCAACAATCTCCCCAAAAAGAAAAGCCCAGGACCTGAGGGATTCTCTGCTGAATTCTATCAGACTTTTAAAGAAGAACTGATACCAACCCTCCTTAAACTGTTCCATGAAATAGAAAGGGAAGGAAAACTGCCTAACACATTTTATGAAGCCAGTATTACACTTATCCCAAAACCAGGCAAAGACATCTCCAAAAAGGAGAACTATAGGTGAATCTCCTTAATGAACATTGACGCAAAAATCCTCAATAAAATAATGGCAAACTGAGTTCAACAACACATCAAAAAGGTCATTCACCACTACCAAGTAGGCTTCATCCCAGGAATGCAGGGGTGATTCAACAAACAAAAATCAATAAACATAATAAACCACATTAACAGAAGCAAAGACAAAAACCACTTGATTATCTCAATAGATGCAGAAAAAGCCTTTGATAAGATCCAACACCATTTCATGATAAAATCTCTAAGAAAACTAGGAATAGAAGGAAAGTACCTCAACATTATAAAAGCTGTATATGACAAACTACAGCCAGCATTATACTGAAGGGAGAAAAACTGAAACCATTCCCTCTAAAATCAGGAACTAACAAGGATGCCTACTATCTCCACTTCTATTCAACATAGTGCTGGAATTCCTAGACAGAGCAATTAGGAAGAAGAAGGAATAAGACTTACACAAATAGGTAAAGAAACTGTCAAAATATCCCTATTTGCAGACAATATGATCCTATACCTTAAAGACCCAAAAAACTCTACTCAAAAGCTCCTAGACACCATCAATAGCTATAGCAAGGTAGCAGGATATAAAATCAACATAGAAAAATCATTAGCATTTCTATACACTAATAATGAACAAACTGAGAAAGTATATACAAAAACAATGCCATTTACAATAGCCTCAAAAAAAATCAAATACGTAGGTGTAAACTTAACAAAGGATGTGAATGACCTCTGCAAGAAAAACTACAAACTTCTGAAGAAGGAGATTGAGGAAGAGTACAGAAAGTGGAGAGATCTCCCATGCTCATGGATTGGTAGAATCAACATAGTGAAAGTGTCTATACTCCCAAAAGTAATCTACATGTTTAATGCAATTCCCATCAAAATCCCAATGACATTTATTAAAGACATTGAAAAATCTACCGTTAAATTTATATGGAAACACAAGAGGCCACAAATAGCCAAGGCAATACTCAGTCAAAAGAACTCATTCCGAGTGAGGTTAGCCTGGCCCAAAAGACCAAAGAAATGGTCTCTAAACTGAAGAGAACACCCACAGAGTGGGAGAAAATATTTGCCAGCTACACATTAGACAAAGGACTGATAACCAGAATATATAGGGAACTTAAAAAACTAAATTCTCCCAAAACTAATGAACCAATAAAGAAATGGGCAAGTGAACTAAACAGAACTTTCTCAAAAGAAGAAATTCAAATGGCAAAAAAAACATGAAAAAATGCTCACCATCTCTAGCAATAAAGGAAATGCAAATTAAAACCACACTAAGATTCCACCTCACCCCTGTTAGAATAGCCATCATTAGCAACACCAGTAACAACAGGTGATGGTGAGGATGTGGGGGAAATGGTGGGAATGTAAACTAGTACAACCACTCTGGAAAAAAATTTGGAGGCTACTTAAAAAGCTAAACATTGATCTACCGTATGATCCAGCAATACCACTCTTGGGGATATACCCAAAAGACTGTGACACAGGTTACTCCAGAGGCACCTGCACACCCATGTTTATTGTGGCACTATTCACAATAGCCAAGTTATGGAAACAGCCAAGATGCCCCACCACCGACGAATGGATTAAGAAAATGTGGTATTTATACACAGTGGAATTTTATACAGCCATGAAGAAGAATGAAATGTTATCATTCACAGGTAAATGGATGGAATTGGAGAATATCATTCCGAGTGAGGTTAGCCTGGCCCAAAAGAGCAAAACTCATATGTTCTCCTTCATATGTGGACATTAGATCAAGGGCAAACACAACAAGGGGATTGGACTTTGATCACATGATAAAGCGAGAGCACACAAGGGAGGTTTGAGGATAGGTAAGACACCTAAAAAACTAGATAGCATTTGTTGCCCTCAATGCAGAGAAACTACAGCAGATACTTTAAAGCACCTGAGGCCAATAGGAGAAGGGGACCAGGAACTAGAGAAAAGGTTAGTTCAAGAAGAATTAACTTAGACAGTAACACACATGCACAGGAAATCAATGTGAGTCAACTCCCTGTATAGCTATCCTTATCTCAACTAGCAAAAACTGTTGGTCGTTCCTATTATTGCTTATACTCTCTCTTCAACAAAATTAGAGATAAGTGCAAAATAGTTTCTGCCAGGTAGTGAGGGGTAAGGGGGGCGTAAGGGAGGTAGCAGGGGGTGGGATGAGTAGGGATGGGGTGGAGGGAAGGGGGGAGAAATGACCCAAACATTGTATGCACATATGAATTAAAAAAAAAATTAAAAAAAAGAAGAGGTCATTTATGTCCTTCATTGACTTTACTCCTAGTATTTAATTTTTGAAGCTATTGTAAATATAATTGTTTTCCTGTATTTTTTCTCAATATGTTCGTTGTTGGTGTATAGAATGGCTACTGATTTTTGTAAGTTGATTTTGTATCCTGCTACATTGCTGAAGCTGTTTATGGTGTCTAGAAGTTTATGGGTGGAGTTTTTTTTTGGTCTTTAAGATATAGTATCCTGTCATCTGCAAATAGGGATATTTTGACTCTTTCTTTACCTATTTGTATTCCTTTTATTTCTTCTTCTTGCCTTATTACTCTGGCTAGGAATTCCAGGACTATGTTGAATAGGAGTGGGGTGAGTGGGCCTCCTTGTCTCGTTCCTGAGTTTAGGGGAATGGTTTCCATTTTTCCCCATTAGATGTTGGCTTTAGGTTTGTCATATATAGCTTTTATAATGTTGAGGTACTTTCCTTCTGTTCCTAGTTTTCTTAGAGCTTTAATCCTGAAGTGGTGTTGAATCTTATCAAAGGCTTTTTCTGCATGTATTTAGATGATCATGTGTTTTTTGTCTTTGCTTCTATTAATACGATGTATTACATTTATTGATTTGTGTATGTTGAACCATCCCTGCATCCCTGGGATGAAGCTGATTTGGTCGTGGTGAATGATCTTTCTGATATGTTGTTGGATTCAGTTTTACGTTATTTATTGAGGATTTTTGCATCAATGTTCATTAAGGACATTGGCCTATAGTTTTCCTTTTTGGATGTGTCCTTGTCCAGTTTTGGGAGGACTGTAATACTGGCTTCATAAAATGAGTTGGACAGTGTTCCTTCCCTTTTTTTTCCCTTTTTTTAATTGTTTTACTATTCATATGTGCATACAAGGCTTGTGTCATTTCTCCCCCCTGCCCCCACCCCCTCCCTTACCACCCACTCCGCCCCCTCCCTCTCCCCCCCCAATACCCAGCAGAAACTATTTTGCCCTTATCTCTAATTTTGTTGAAGAGAGTATAAGGAATAATAGGAAGGAACAAGTGTTTTTGCTGGTTGAGATAAGGATAGCTATACAGGGAGTTGACTCACATTAATTTCCTGTGCATGTGTGTTACCTTCTAGGTTAATTCTTTTTGATCTAACCTTTTCTCTAATTCCTGGTCCCCTTTTCCTGTTGGCCTCAGTAGCTTTTAAGGTATCTGCTTTAGTTTCTCTGTGTTAAGGGCAACAAATGCTATCTAGTTTTTTAGGTGTCTTACCTATCCTCAAACCTCCCTTGTGTGCTCTTGCTTTTATCATGTGCTCAAAGTCCAGTCCCCTTGTTGTGTTTGCCCTTGATCTAATGTCCACATATGAGTGATAACATACGAATTTTGGTCTTTTGAGCCAGGCTAACCTCACTCAGAATGATGTTCTCCAATTCCATCCATTTACCTGTGAATGATAACATTTCATTCTTCTTCATGGCTGTATAAAATTCCACTGTGTATAAATACCACATTTTCTTAATCCATTCGTCGGTGGTGGGGCATCTTGGCTGTTTCCATAACTTGGCTATTGTGAATAGTGCCACAATAAACATGGGTGTGCAGGTGCCTCTGGAGTAACCTGTGTCACAGTCTTTTGGGTATATCCCCAAGAGTGGTATTGCTGGATCATACGGTAGATCAATGTTTAGCTTTTTAAGTAGCCTCCAAATTTTTTTCCAGAGTGGTTGTACTAGTTTACATTCCCACCAACAGTGTATGAGGGTTCCTTTTTCCCCCACATCCTCACCATCACCTGTTGTTACTGGTGTTGCTAATGATGGCTATTCTAACAGGGGTGAGGTGGAATCTTAGTGTGGTTTTAATTTGCATTTCCTTTATTGCTAGAGATGGTGAGCATTTTTTCATGTGTTTTTTTGCCATTTGAATTTCTTCTTTTGAGAAAGTTCTGTTTAGTTCACTTGCCCATTTCTTTATTGGTTCATTAGTTTTGGGAGAATTTAGTTTTTTAAGTTCCCTATATATTCTGGTTATCAGTCCTTTGTCTAATGTGTAGCTGGCAAATATTTTCTCCCACTCTGTGGGTGTTCTCTTCAGTTTAGAGACCATTTCTTTTGATGAACAAAAGCTTTTTAGTTTTATGAGGTCCCATTTATCTATGCTATCTCTTAGTTGCTGTGCTGCTGGCGTTTCATTGAGAAAGTTCTTACCTATACCTACTAACTCCAGAGTATTTCCTACTCTTTCCTGTATCAACTTTAGAGTTTGTGGTCTGATATTAAAATCCTTGATCCATTTTGAGTTAATATCGGTATAGGGTGATATACATGGATCTAGTTTCAGTTTTTTGCAGACTGCTAACCAGTTTTCCCAGCAGTTTTTGTTGAAGAGGCTGCTATTTCTCCATCATGTATTTTTAGCTCCTTTGTCAAAGACAAGTTTGTTATAGTTGTGTGGCTTCATATCTGGGTCCTCTATTCTGTTCCACTGGTCTTCATGTCTGTTTTTGTGCCAGTACCATGCTGTTTTTATCGTTATTGCTTTGTAATATAGTTTGAAGTCATGTATCGTGATACCTCCAGCATTGTTCTTTTGACTGGGTATTGCCTTGGCTATTCGTGGCCTATTGTGTTTCCATATAAATATTACGGTAGATTTTTCAATCTCTTTAATGAATGTCATTTGAATTTTGATGGGAATTGCATTAAACATGTAGATTACTTTTGGGAGTATAGACATTTTTACTATGTTGATTCTACCAATCCATGAGCATGGGAGATTTCTCCACTTTCTATAGTCTTCCTCAATCTTTTTCTTCAGAAGTTTATAGTTTTCCTTGTAGAGGTCATTCACATCTTTTGTTAGGTTTACACCTAGGTATTTGATTTTTTTGAGGCTATTGTAAAGGGAATTTTTTTTCACATTCTTTTTCAATTTGGTCATTGTTAGTGTAGAGAAATGCTAATGATTTTTCTATGTTGATTTTATATCCTGCTGCCTTGCTGTAGCTATTTATGATGTCTAGAAGCTTCTGAGTAGAGTTTTTTTGGTCTTCAAGGTATAGGATCATGTCATCTGTAAATAGGGATATTTTGATAGTTTCTTTACATATTTGTATTCCTTTTATTCCTTCTTCTTGCCTGATTGCTCTGGCTAGGAATTCCAGTACTATGTTGAATAGGAGTCTTCCCTTTCTTTATCATGGAAAAGTTTAAGGAGTGTTAGTATTCTAACACTGGTAGAATTCAGTTGAGAATCCATCAGGTCCTGGACTTTCTTTTTTGGGAGAATCTTATTGCTGCTTCGATTTCATTACATGTTACAGATCTGGTTAGGTGGTTAATATCTTCTTGGCTCAGTTTTGGATGGTCTTAAGTATCTAGAAATTCCATTTCTTCAGGGTTTTCCAATTTACTGGGATATATGTTCTCAAAGTAGTCTCTGATGATTCACTGGAATTCCATGGTGTTTGTTGTTATCTCCCCTTTTTCGTTTCTGACTGTCCTAATTTGGGTCATTTCCCTCCACATTTTAGTCAGATTTGCCAGGGGCTTGACACTCTTGTTTATTTTTTCAAAGAACCAGGTTATTGTTTCATTGATTCTTTTTTTCTTTATTCATTTATTCATATGTGCATACATTGTTTGGGCCATTTCTTCCCCCAACCCCCAACCCCCCGCCCCATCTCTCTTTCCCACTCCCCTTGCTTCCAGGCAGAATCTCTTCTGCCCTCTTCTCCAATTTTGTTGAAGAGAAGACATACAGAATAATAAGAAAGATATAGCGTTTTTGCTAGTTTGAGATAAGGATAGCTATGCAGAGCAATTCCTGGAATTGCTTCCATGCACATGTGTATTACAACCTGAAATGATTCATCTCTACCAGATCTCCTCACTACTTGCCAGTCACCTTCCTATAGTGACCTCTGTCATTTTAAGATTACTATATTAGCTCCTCTACAGTGGGCACATCAAACACTTTCAAGTTTTGTGTTTCCTATCTTTCCCTGTTCCTCCTGTATATGTCCTCCACTTAGCGGGTTACCCATGTCCAATAATATTACTGCAGTTGTTTTAGATCTAAAGTTCGTGTATGAGGGAGAACATACAATTTTTGGCTTTCTGAGCCTGTCTAACTTCGCTTAAGATGATGTTCTCCAGTTCCATCCAATTGCTTGTGATTGATAAAATTTCATTCTTCTTCATGACTGTCTTTGTATTTGTATGGTTTCTTTCTTTTTTTTTTTTTTTTGGTCTCCATTTCATTCATTTTGGCCCTATTTTTATTTATTTTTTTCCTTCTTCTTGTTTTGGGTTTTGCTTGCTCTTGTTTTTCTAGGCATTTGAGATGTAGCATTAGATAGTTTATTTGAGATCTTTCTGTTCTGTTAATATATGCACTCATAGCTATTAACTTTCTTCTTAGGACTGCCTTTGCTCTGTCCCATAGGTTCTGGTAGGTTGTGTTTTGATTTTCATTAGCATCCAGAAACATTTTTATTTCCTCTCTTATTTCTACTATGACCCACTGATCATTGAGCAATGTGCTATTCAGCCTCCAATTATTTATGTATTTTCTGCTGTTGTTTTTGTTTTGAGTTCTAGTTTTAATGCATTGTGATCAGATATTACTATTTTCTTATATTTGCTGAGGCTTGCTCATTGTCCTAAAATATTATCTGTTTTGGAGAAAGTTCCATATGCTGCTGAGAAGAATGTACATTGTGCTGTTTTTGGATGAAATATTCTGTAGACATCAATTAGGTCCATTTGATTTATAGTGTCATTTAGTTCTAGGATTTCTTTGTTGATTTTTTTGTTTGGATGACCTATCTATTGGTGATAGATGGGTATTAAATTGTCCCACTACCACTGTGCTGGAGTCCTTTAGTATATGTTTGATGAAATTGGGTGCACTGACATTGGGTGCATATAGGTTGATAATTGTTATTTCTTTTTGGTGTATTGCCCCTTTTACCAATGGGAAGTGTCCTTTATCTCATTTGATCAATGTAAGTTTGAAGTCTACTCCTGCCTGTTTTGGGGCCATTGGTTTGGTTAATCTTCTTCCAGCCTTTCATCCTAAGCCAGTATTTATATCTGTCAATAAGATGGGTCTCTTATCCAACAGATTATTGGATCTTCCCTTTTAATCCAGTTTGCCAAATGATGTCTTTTGATGGGGGAGTTGAGTCCATTAGCAATATTAACAAGTATATTGAGTTGATATTGATAGGTATGTGGTCATTCCTGCCATTTAGTTGTTTTTTGTTGTTTAAGGATTTGATTGTGTGCAGTCAAATCAGTACTACTGTCTGATTGCTTGTCTCTTCTTCTTCTTTTTTTTTTTTTTTAAAGGTACTGGGGTTTGAACTCAGGATCTTTTGCTTGCTAGGCAGGCACTCAAACCATTGAGCCATACCTCCAGCCCCCTGCTTGTCTTTTCTCCTGTGGTTTGATGCTTCCTGTCCTCTTGTGGTTTTGTTTGCTGTCATCTGTTGTGTGTAGAATTCCTTGTAGAATCTTTTGTAGTGGTGGCTGGGTGGTCATATACTGTTTTAGTTTCTGTTTATGGTGAGAGGTTTTTATTGCTCCATCAATTTTGAATGATAGTTTTGCTGGTTAGAGTATCCTAGGGTTGAAGTTATTTTCGTTCAGTGCCTGGAATACCTCACTCCATGTCCTTCTTCCTTTTAAAGTTTCCATTGAGAAATCTGCTGTGATTTTGATGGGTGTACCTTTGTATATTATTTGTTTTTTCTCTCTTACAGCCTTCAGTATTCTTTCTCCATTCTCTATGCTTGTTGTTTTGATGATAATATGCTGTGGGGAGGTTCTATTTTGGTCAAGTCTGTTTGGTGTCCTGGAGGCTTCCTGTACCTGAATGGGCAAAACTTTCTCGTGATTTGGGAAATTTTCTGTTATTATTTTATTGAATATGTTATGTATCCCTTTGGTTTGCACCTCTTCTCCTTCTTCAATGCCCTTGATTCTCAGGTTTGGTCTTTTGATGGAGTCCTGAGTTCTTGCATGTTCCTTTCACAGCTCTTGATTTGTTTGACTAAGATTTCCTCTGTTTTTTTTTTCTTTAATTTCTATTTTTATCTTCAAGCTCTGAGATTCTGTTTTCCACTTGCTCTAGTCTGCTGAAATGGCCCTCCATGTGTTTTTGTTTGACTATAGGGACTTTTAATTTCCAGGATTTCTGTTTGATTCTTTCTTCTGAGGTTTTCCAAGTCTGTAATCAACACTTCTCTTATAATTTGTGTGTTCCTCTTCAATTCATGTATCTCTCTTTTTATAGTGTCTTTTATTTCACTTTTGTGTTTGTTGAGGTTCTCTCTAAGGTCCCTTATTTGTTTCTGTGTCATCTTATGTTATTTGTTTTTGGTTTCTTGAAATTTCTTGAGTGCATATTGTACATTTTGGTTGACCATGTCTAATATCTTCTCCAGGTATTTCTGAGATTTCTTCTTTGAAGGTTTTTTTTTTTGTGTGTGTGCATCACTGAATTCCTTAGTTACATTTATTGTTGTTTTGTTGAGGTCAGGGTCTGGGTATCCATTTTCTTCATTTCTCCCTGAATTCTGTATTGAATTTTTTTTTTTGAGGAGAGTGGTTTTCATCCCTCCTTCTTCCCATCACTCCACTTGGAGCTGTGCCACTATATTTTTGGTATACTAGTTGGTAGATTTGATTGCATGATTTCTTTCCCTGATTTAATGTTTGTGTTGTGGCCAAATTGGTTGTTAGCTAGGTTGATGTGCTCTATCTGACCCTGGTCTGTGGATGTAATTTAGCATTAACAAGTTCACACGTTCAATGCCAGACCAGTTGTTAACATATTCTATAGAAAACGCCTTGATGATAGTATCTATACAACAGTCTGAATTGGGAGGGTAATGGTTTTTAGGCTAGTTGTAGATTATGGGGAATTGGTAAGGGTGGCAGTTAAAAAATGAAAAAGGTAGAGGGTGGGAGTTACAGGGGTTGCTGGGTTTTGTGGCCCTTGTGTGTGTTTGGGTATATTTCTGTTGTTGTAGTGGAGGGTGTTTGTGTCAGGAATTGCAGGGGGCTAGGCTTGAGTGCATTTGGTAGAGTAGGCTAGTCAGCAGGTGGTGAGTGTGTGTAGGAGGGAAGGGTAGTATGGTGAACAGGTTTGGGGAGATTGGGAGGGGAAGGTGAAGACTGGGGAAAGAGTGGATGAGAAGGGGCAGTAAGAGCAGTTGGGAGGGAGAACAAAGTATTGTAGTACTGGGGAAGGAGGGAGTGTGAAGAGGATGAGAATGGGGATAAGAGAATAGTGATGATGCAGTTAATAATACAGAAATAAAAAAAGAAACAGAAAGAAAGAAAGAAAAAAGATATACAATAATAATAAAAAAACAGGTTTAGGAACCTGGTTCAGTTCAGTCTATTAATAAAAGTTCTGGAGTTATTCCTTAAATGTCCATTCTGGTATTGGTATTCAAGTGAAAGCTTTGACGTGGTCTCACCAGGTGACTGGCTTGTGAGTGGTATTTGGACCTTCAGTCCACAAGATTAGTTGGAGTTGTGAGTTGAGGTAAGATTTCCACCTCATGCAGAGTAGTTAGAGCTGTTTGCAGCAGGTGGTAGCTGCAGTATTCTTCAACTGCAGGTCTGATTTGTCAGCTCCTCCCAAGGTGGGGCAATTCAGTTTTGAGTTGCCCTCTGTCCTGGATATTGGCTCTGGGATCCACCACCTGCCCTGCTTTGGGAGGTTAGTTTCCCTCTCTTAGCCTTTATGAATCTCCCAATCTCCACTGGGTGATGGCATCTCCTCTAGGTGGTCAGCTTGTCAGCCTGCCTCTGCTCTAAGCCTTTAATGCTTTATGGCGTGTCACTGAGAGTTCAGCACTGGAGCTTAGCTTCTTGCCACACCCCTTATAGTTCAGTTCAGCGTGAGAGATGGCTCTTTGCTCCTCCCCCATTCTCCAGGGCAGGTTCAACATTCCAACCCCCCCCCCCCCGCAATGTTAGTGTTAGATTGCAGTTTGCTGTTTATGGCTTTCAGTTTTGCTGGGGGAGGGGAGTGGTTCAGTCTGCCCAGGGAATACACTGGATTATTTTTCCAGAGTAGGGGGTGGGTTGTGGGTTGTGGAGCTGTGCATGGTGCATGATGCTCACCTGTAACTTCTGCAGTTTTGCACAGGCAGGTTTGGAGCCAGCTGCTGGGGAGAAATGGCATCCTTCAGCATGACGTAAGGAGGCTTTTCACAGGCTAGGGGGTCAAGGGTGTCACAGGGTTTGATTCTGATTGAAGCTCCGCCTTCTGCTTGTTGGGAGAAGAATGCAAAGAAAAGAAAAACAAAGAGAAGAGAAGTGGTTGGGGGCCTTTCTGACTGTTCAGGGCAGGAGTTTCGTGGCTGTTAGGGGCAATTAAAGGCTGATTTACGGGTTAGTCTTTGAAGTTTTTCTGCGTCTAATGTGGTGGTAGTTTTTATTTTGGCTAGAAGCAATCAGAAGTACCCAAGTATGGCTCCAGGGTCTCAAAGAGGTTTCTGAAGTCATGGAGCTTAGGAGATATGATTCCCACCCTAGCTGCCATTTTTTTCCCTTGATTTTTAGCTTTTTAAGGAATTTCCATACTGCTTTCCATAATGGCTGCACTAATTTTCATTTCCACCACCAGTATATAAGGGTTCCTGTTTCACCACATCCTTGCCAGCATTTGTTGTTTTTGCTCTTGAAGATTGCCATTCTTTCTGGGGTGAGATGAAATTTAAGGGTAGTTTTGATTTGCATTTATTTCATAGCCAAGGAAATTGAGCACTTCTTCATATATTTATTGGCCATTGTACCTCCCTTTGGAAAATCCCCTTTTCAGTTCATATGCCCATTTCTCATTGGGATGTTGATTGTTTGGGGGTTGAATTTGTTGAGTTTCCTGTAGATTCTGGACATTAGTCCTTTATCAGATGAATAACTGGCAAAGATTTTCTCCCATTCTGTGGGCAGTCTCTTAAATCTAGTGACTACTGCTTTTGCTGTTTCTATACAAAAGGAGCAAGCATCAAGCACACAAAACTTGTAGCTAAAGATGCTTTGCCTTGCCACACCCCCACGGGACACGGCAGTGATAAAAATTAAGCAATAAACGAAAGTTTGACTTAGTTACACTGACTATAAGGGTTGGTAAATATCGTGCCAGCCACTGCGGTCATACGATAGACCCAAACTAATAAACCCCGGCGTAAAGCGTGTTTAAGAATCTCCACCTTCAATAAGAATAAACTTTATCTAGGCTGTAAAAAGCTATAGCTAAAGAAAAAATAACTCACAAAAGTAGTCTTAAAAAAATCTGATAACACGACAGCTAAGGCCCAAACTGGGATTAGATACCCCACTATGCTTAGCCGTAAACCTAGATATGTAAACCTAACAAACATATTCGCCAGAGAACTACTAGCAACTGCTTAAAACTCAAAGGACTTGGCGGTGCTTTATATCCATCTAGAGGAGCCTGTTCTATAATCGATAAATCCCGATTCACCTCACCATCTCTTGCTAAATCAGCCTATATACCGCCATCTTCAGCAAACCCTAATTAAGGCACTCTAAGTAAGCCAAAACATACAACATAAAAACGTTAGGTCAAGGTGTAGCCAATGAGATGGGAAGAAATGGGCTACATTTTCTTACCCTAAGAAAATTAACGGAAACTCTTAAGAAACTGAAGAGGACAAGGAGGATTTAGCAGTAAATTGAATTTAGAAAGCTCAATTGAACCGAGCAATGAAGCACGCACACACCGCCCATCACCCTCCTCAACATTTTTATTACAAAGCTTACATAAACTGCTACCACAAAAATTAAAAGGAGATAAGTCGTAACAAGGTAAGCATACTGGAAGGTGTGCTTGGAACATCAAAATGTAGCTTAACCACAAAGCATCTGGCCTACACACAGAAGACTTCACACAATGAACATTTTGAGCTAATTCTAGCCCAAAAACCAACAACCACAACTACATAAGACCCGTAAAATAAAACATTCACCAGTTCGTAAAGTATAGGTGATAGAAATACATACCAGGAGCTATAGAGCCAGTACCGCAAGGGAAAGATGAAAGATTAATTCAAAGCACTAAAAAGCAAAGATTACACCTTGTACCTTTTGCATAATGATTTAACTAGAAAAAGCTTAACACAGAGAACTTTGCTAAGCACCCCGAAATCAGACGAGCTACCTAAAGACAGTTATTTATGAACACACTCATCTATGTGGCAAAATAGTGAGAAGATCTCTAGGTAGAGGTGAAAAGCCTACCGAGCCTGATGATAGCTGGTTACTCAGAACCAAATTTCAGTTCCACTTAAAATTTACCACAAGAAACAATACTCCAACATGTAAATTTTAATGTTAGTCTAAAGAGGGACAGCCCTTTAGATACAGATACAACCTTATATAGAGAGTAAAATAACCCGCACAGCCATAGTTGGCCTAAAAGCAGCCACCAATTAAGAAAGCGTTCAAGCTCAACCACACCAACTCCTAAATTGCAAAAACCAACATGACCTCCTATAATACAAACTGAGTTAATCTATTTACCAATAGATGAATTAATGTTGATGCAGTCCCATTTCTTCATTCTTTCTCTTAGATGCTGAGCCATTGGAATCCTATTTAGGAAGTCATTTCCTTATGCCTGTATGTGCCAGTGTATTTCTTACTATCCTGTAGTTGTTTCAAAGTTTCAGCCCTTATAGTAAGATCTTTGGTCCACTTTGAGTTGATATTGGTACAGGGTGAGAGACAGGGATCTAGTTTCAGTCTTCTACATATAGATATCCTTCCCAGCAACATTTGTTGAAGAGGCTGTCCTTTCTCCATTGTGTGCTCTGGACTTTTTTTTTGTGGAGAATCAGTTGACTGTAGTTGTGTGGGTTTATGTCTGGGTCTTCTATTATATTCCATTGGTTTTCATGTCTATTTTTGTGTTAGTACCATGCTGTATTTATTGTTATGACTCTGTAGTATAGTTTGGAGTCAGGAATTGTGATAACTCCAACATTGGACTTTTTGTTCAGAATAGCTCTGGCTATTCAAGGTCTTTTGTGTTTCCATATGAATTTTAGGATTGATTTTTCTATCTCTGTGAAGAATGGCATTGGAATTTTGATAGGGATTGCATTGAACATGTAGATTCTTTTGGTAGTATGGCCACTTTCACAATGTTGATTCTGCTAATCCATGAGCATGGGAGATTTCCCATCTTCTGATGTCTTCTTTGATTTCTCTCTTCAGTGATTTATAGTTTTCATTGAAAAGGTCTTTAGTTTCCTTTGTTAAATTTATTTCTAGATATTTTTTGAGGCCATTGTAAATGGGATTCTTTCCTGATTTCTTTCTTAGTCTGCTTATTGTTGGTATATAAAAAGTCTATTGATTTCTGTATATTAATTTTGTATCCTACTACTTTGCCAAAAGTGTTTATGATTTCTAAGAGTTTTGTGGTGGAGTTGTTAGGGTCTTTTAGGCACAGAATCATATCATCTACCAATAGGGATAGTTTGACTTCTTCTTTCCCTATTTGAATCCCTTTATTTCTTGCTCTTGTATTATTGTTCTGGCTAGGAATTCCAAAACTATTTTGAATAAGAATAGGGAAAGTGACTATCCTTGACTTGTTCCTGACTTTAGTAGGAATGGTTTCAGTTGTTCTCTATTTAGTCTAATGTTGGCTATAGGTTTGTCAAATATAGCCTTTATTATGTTGAGGAATATTCCTTCTGTTTCTAATTTTTTCAGTGCTTTTAGTATGATAAGGTGCTAAATTTTGTTAAAGGCTTTTTCTGCATCTACTGAGAGGGTCATGTGATTTTTGTTCATGCTTCTGTTTATATGTAGTATTACAATTGTAGATTTGCATCCTAGCATTCCTGGAATGAAAATGACTTTGTCATAGTGTATGATCTTTTTGATGTGTTATTGAATTCAGTTTGCCAGGATTTTGTTGAGAATTTTTGTGTCTATATTCATAAAGATATTGGGGTGTAATTCTCTTTTTTTTGGCTGCATCTTTATTGGGTTTTGTAATGAGTGAAATACTGGCTTTATAGAATGAGTTCATTAATGTTCCTTCCCTTTCTATTTCCTGGAAAAATCTGAGGAATACTGGTATTAGTTCTTCTTTTACATTCTGGTATAATTCTGCCATGAATCATCAGGTTCTGGGCTCTTCTTTGTAGGGAGACTCTTTATTACTGCTTTAGTCTCATTGCTAGTTATAGATCTGTTTAGGCAGTTAATATTTTCTTGGTCCAGTTTTGGATGGTTAAATGCATATATTATCCATTTTTTCTAGATTTTCCAGTTTACTTGAATATAAGTTTTTAAAGTATTTGCTAATGATCTCTGGATTTCACTAGTCTTTGTGGCTATGTTTCCCTTTTCATCTTTGATTTTATTAATTTGGGTCCTTTCTCTTCTCCGTCTTCTCACATTGGTTAAGGGCTTATCAATCTTATTAATCTTTTTGAAGAACTGACTTTATTTTGTTGATTCTTTGTATAGTTTATTTTGGTCTTGATCTCACTGATTTCGGTCCTCATCTTTATTATTTCTCTTTGTCTGCTAGTTTTGGGTTTTTTTCCTTGTTATTATTGAAGCATAAGGTGCATCATTAGCTTGTTTATTTGAGATATCTGTTTTTTAAATGTAGCATTTGTAGCTTTAAACTTTCCTGTTAGCACAGGCTTTGCTGTGTCCCACAGCTTCTGGTAGGTTGTATTTTCATTTTTATTAGTTTCTAGGAACTTTTTAATTTCTTCCCTTATTTCTTTAAAGATGTTGTTTAGTCTCAATGTGTTTGAATACTTTCTGTTCTTTCTTTTGTTGTTGATTTCTAATTTTATTATGTTGTAGTTTGATATAATACAGGGGGTAATTTCTATTTTATTAGATGTGTTAAGACTTTTTTTGTGTCCCAAAATATGATCTATTTTGGAGAAAGTTTCATGAGTTGCTGAAAAGAATGTGAATTGCATGATGGTTGGATGAAGCAATCTGTAAATGACTATTATGTCCATTTGGTTTAATATACCTATTAGTTCTGAGGTCTCTTGGCTGATTTTTTTGCCTGGATGATCTGTCTGTTGGTGACAGTGGGATATTTAGGCCTCCCACTATCACTGTGTTGGGGTCTATCTGTGCTTTAAAGTCCATTACTGTTTTTTAATGTAGTTGGGTGCCCTGATGTTTGGTGCATATATGCTAAAATTGTTATTTCTACCTTTTTTCCCTTTATTGTTATGATGGATGGGGGTACATTGTGGCATTTACAAAGGTTCTTACAATGTATCAAACATATCATACTTATATTCACCATCTCCACTGCTTTCCTCTATCTCCCCCTACCCCTATTCCTGGAGTAGTTTCAACAGGTATCATTTTTTCATTTACATACATGTGTACACATTTTTTGCACCATCTTCACCCTCCTATCCCCTTGGAGACTCCTTAAAAAACTAAAAATAGATCTGCCATGTGATCCAGCAATACCACTTCTAGGGATATACCCAAAGGAATGTGAGTTGGCTTACAACAAAGGCACATGCACACCCATGTTATTTCTTATTGATGAATTGTTCCTTTGATTAATATGTAGTCACCTTCATTACTCTTCTGATTTTAGTCTGAAGCCTACTTTGTCAGAAGTAGCTACTCCTGCCTGTTTATAGGGTCCATTTGCTTGGAAAAACTTTTTCCACTCTTTTACTCTAAGCCAGTGTTTGTTTTTCTCTGTGAGATACGTTTCTTGTAAGCAACATATGGTTGAGTCTTGTTTTTTAATCAAATTTGCTATTCTGTGTATTTTGATTTGGGCACTGAGGCTATTAACATTCACTAATAGTATTGAGATGTGTGTGGTGTTTCCAGTCATTTTTATTGCCCTGATGTTTACTTTTCCCCTATTCCTCATTTACTAGTCTGCTTGGCCAAAAAGGGTTTATTCTTTCTTGCATTTTCCTGGCTGACTCTAATTTGTTCTTCTGAGTTTAAGAGTCCTTTAAGTATTTTCTGCAGTGTTTGTTTTGGTGGTCATGAATTCCTTTAGTTTTTGTTTGTTGTGGAAGTTTTTTATTGCTACTTCAATTAGGAAGGGTAGTTTTGCTGAACAGATTAATCTAGATTGACAGTTGTTTTATTTCAGGGCCTGAAATATATCTTTCTATTACTTTCTTGCATTTAGGATTTGTGTTGAGAAATCTGTAATTTTAATGGGTTTACCTTTATGTGTGACCTGTCTTTTCTCTTTTTCAGCTTTCAGTATTCTTTCTTTGTTCTGCATATTGAGTGTTTTGATTATGAGTATCTCTGGGGGTGTTTTTTTTGTTGTTGTTTTTTGCCTATTCTGTTGGTTTGGCATTCTGTAAACCTCCTGTACCTGGATGTCCCTCTCTTTCTCAACATTGGGGAAGTTTTCAGATACTATGTTATTGAATAAGTTATCTATGCCTTTAGTTTGTAGCTCTTCTCCTTCTTCTATACCCATGATTCATAGATTTGGTCTTTTAATGGTGTCCTGAACATCTTGCATTCATATTTTCTTAGCATTTTTCATGGTCTTTGACTGTTTGATCTCATTCCTCTATTTTGTCTTCTGTTCCTGATACTCTACTTTCAACTTACTCCACTCTCTTTGCCAAGCTTTCAGTTTTTATTTGGGATATTGAGGTGTTCATTTCAAATTGGTTATTTTTCAGGATTTCTGTATCTTTATTGATTTCCTCTTTCATATCCTGCATGGTCTTCTTAATGTAATTCATGTTTGTTTAAATTCTCTTTGAGCTCTTTTTGTTGTTTATTCATATCCTTTTTGAGTTCAGACACTAGCTTATGTATTTCTTCTTTGTGCTCATTAATCATTCTTACTATTATTTTTTGGAATTCAGTATTTGGTATTTTCTCCTCTTTGCTATTTATATCCTCAGTGGTGGAGTTGGCTTTCAGGGGAGAGCTGTTGCCTTGCTGCTTCATGTTTCTGCATTGAGATTTACACATCTAAGGTTTTTGGTTTGTGATTCCAATCCCCTGTGCTCCTTTAGTTGGGGTTTTGTGGAAGATTATGGAGGGCTGGGTGCTCATTGAGCTCTGGTGTGTTTTTTTTTGCCTCTAGTAGAAGGGTTAGTAGCTCAATAGTAATCCCTTCAGCTTCTTATTCTCAAATTGCTGAATTTTACCTCCTGTTCCACATAGGGCAAGGAGACTTAGCTACTAAAGCTGTCACAGTTATTAAACTGTAGCTTTGAAATTACAGTGATCTCTAATGAAGATCAGTTACTGCTAGTGTTCCAGTATCTTTGATTATCTATTGAAGCAAAGATGAATCTTCATGGTCATGGAAGGCTAAAGGTTGTAAGGGTTGCAATGGGAGGAAGACAGGGGAATGCTTTAGTGGTAATATGAAGTGAAATGTTCATGGAGCAGAAAGGGGTGGTGGCTGAGCTATTACAAGGGGTTTAATTAAAAGGCAGACTGGGATAGGTAGAAAAGATTAGATAGGTAATAATATAGGGGGAAAAGGGGAGAGAACAATGGAGGAAATTGAACAGACAAACAGAACTGAAAAAGAAAATCTGGAAATCCCTTTATCTGTTGAAACTATGGGTAATGAAGAAGGATAGTGGGTGGGTAGACAGAGAGAAAGGACATTGAGAGGTAGGTCATTCTAGTGGTTGACAATTGGAAAGTGTAAATTGGAGAGGGTGATACAAAAAAGGGAGGAGAAAAATTAGTTTAGGGTTGCAAACTTAAAGGTGTATGATAACTATAGTGAGAGGAAAGGGTGGAAATTAGGGCTAAAGAATTGAGGAGCAAGAATGCAAAACTGCTATTGGAATGTACAGAAAAAGAACTGCAAATAAGTGAGCAAAAGATCTATGTCACAAATTTAGCACCAACAAACATAAATTTTATGTAAAAATTGTGAATTTTCTATTGCTCTTGTGAGCAGTCAATTTCCCCCCGCCCTTCTGTGTCTGATTCTTTCAGTCCACTAGATGGCAGGCTAAATGGGATACTGGCCTCTGGATTAGTGCCTGATGCTAGAGAGTGGATGGTGTTTGTAGATCTAAGTAGGAACTCTGGAGTTTGTACTGACAGCTTGCCAGCATCACCCCATCCACACTTGTAATGTTCCCCTCTCTCAGTGTCCCCAGAACTTACAGTCTTTAGTTATGCACAAGTGCAGAGTTTTGTCCAGGTGTCCTCACTGGTAAGGTCTCTGGTGTGATTGCAGGTGCTTGTTGTTGGTAGCTCCACAACACTGACTGTGTTCTCTGTGACCTCTGTGGGCTGCCGCTGGGTCCCAGTAAATTTTCCCTGGCAGGTAGTTTTCCTCCCTGGCCTTTGGTGACACTGCTGGTGAACATATAGACTCCAGTGGGGGTTGCACAGGCTCCAGGGAAGATCTTGGCAGGCTTCAGAGAGAGTTTTTGTTTAGGGGCTCACATTGCAGTGTGGTTCAACTTGTGTATACCAGGTCCCAACAGCTTTCCTCAGCAGGTTGCCCACTAGGCATGTTTGTTGGTTTGGGGCACTGACCTTCTTCATGCAGTTCTTGCAGTGAAGGTTTCAGCTCAAATCTACCCACTTAATCTCTGAAAACTGGATACTATGCTAGCACCTCTGGGCTGGAACCCATGCTTTTTTTCCTCAGCTCAGCAATTTCTCAATAGCCAAGAGGTCAGAGTGAATGTTACTTCATTCCATGTTTTCAAGTAAAAGTTGTAAATGTTTTTCCCAGAACTGAAATAATATCGATTATGTGAGGTTTATGGGTTTTGCCTTGGGTAGAGCTTTGAGACCATGCTTTCCCTTGTGGTTCTTATTCACATAATTGTAAGTAAATCACGAGAATGACATTTCATTCTTCTTTGTTTCCTGCAGTGTAGTATCTTGAACAGGACAGTTACATTGCTCAAAATTTTCTTGAAATAAATTGAATATCTAAAAGTGCACTAAATATTTTAAGATGAATCAACTTTAATGTTTTAAGAAGTTTATTTTTCTCACAGAATCAGATGAGAGCTGTATTGTCTATTACTTTTTTCTCTGAGTTTTTAGTGTATTACTTTGGGCTACAAGCTTTTGCCTAAAAACTTTGTTTCAGAGGCTCCTTATGCCAGACTTAACATCACTGTAGCTGCCAGGCTGTCTCACTCATTGGGCATGCATTGTTTCAGGGGAGGGAGGAGAGTATAACTTCAGAGTCTGCCTTTAGCACTCATTTAATGCAGCAAATAATTTCCCTACTTTCAACCTGATTCCCTTTCTGCCCTTTCCTGTGCACCAGAAGCTTTTTTCCAATTTCTATGCAAAAATGAAATCTATATTCTTACCTAGGTGAAAATGTGCCTCAGTCCTTCCCTCTCTACAAGGGTTTGCATAGTTACAAGAGCCAAAAAAATCCAATAGATGTCTGCTATCTTCTAGGATAATTCTTGGATATATTTATTATCCTTATGTTAAGAGATTATGGAAGCTCAGGCATCACTTGAGAACATTACAATTAAACAGCTAAGGGAAACTTTCCCAATACATTGTGTCACATAGCCTCATTTTTTGAAACACAAATTGAGCCATCAGAAGATTCAATTTTAAAATCTGTTTTCCTAGCATGTACAGTGAAATGTATTTAAGAACTATGAGATTTTTAAAATTTATCAATTTACCTAAGCTTTGTCTACATAAGCCCATACTCCAGTTAAATGTATAGAAATTTAGTGAATTTATCCTTATTTAACCGAAAATAAAAAAATATAGAAGATTAAAACACATATAACAAAAAACTTTCCAATTGTTAATTTACAAGGCAGAGGGCAAGGAATAGGAATAATAGGAAGAGGAGAAAGTGGAAGAGGAACAATCTAAGATACAAAGAGGGTAATAGCTAGATAATGACAATCAGAGGTACATTACCCTTTAACTCACTGATTTTTTAAAATTATTTTATTATTCATATGTGCATACAAGGCTTGGGTCATTTCTCCCCACTTCCCCCACCCCCTCCCTTACCACCCACTCTGCCCCTTCCCTCTCCCGCCCACCCCCTCAATACCCAGCAGAAACTATTTTTCCCTTATCTCTATTTTTTTTGTCCTGAGTTCATTTATCCATTTATTCATTGTGTTCTCTCTTTCACTTTGGTGTTTATACAGTGCTTCTATGGTTTCCTTTATTTCTTCTTTTGCTTTTTCAAATTCTCTATTTTTATTGTCTTGGAATTTCTTGAGTGTCTCCTGTACATTTTGGTTGACCCTATCCAGTATCATCTCTATAAAATTCTCATTGAGTACTTGTAGTATGTCTTCTTTTAAATTATTCTTGTGGGCTTCATTGGGTCCTTTGGCATAGTTTATCTTCATTTTGTTGGAGTCTGGATCTGAGTTTCTGTTCTCTTCATTCCCCTCTGGTTCCTGTACTAATTTTTTGCTGTGGGGAAACTGGTTTCCCTGTTTTTTCTGTCTTCCCGTCATTGTCCTTGGTGTTGTTACTGTCCCTGTACTGCGTGTAATTAAGTATTTTCTAGCTTGTAATAATAACAATGGTAATATTGAGAATGGAAGAGTGAGCTGAGATGGAAAGCAAGAAGTTAAAGAAAAGGGGAAAACAAATATACAGACAAGAGGGAGAAAGCAGAACAAGGTATCAGACAAGAGAGTTTCAAAGGTATAAACAGGGAGTGTTAGTGTACTAATCGACAGTAAGCTGAACAGACAATAGAGAGACAGAGAGAGGATTGAAAATCAAAGATAAAAAAAATAAAAAATAAGTATATGAAAGTAATATCTATATATAAAAATGAATTAAAATAAAATGGAGAATAGAAAAATTAAAAAAAAAAAACCAAAAAACTTCCAAGTTTATATGCAATGCAGTTTCAGTCTTAATAATTTGGATGTCCATCTCAATCTCCAGTCCTGGAGTTGGTGCCTCAGATGTTGTTCTGTAGTTGTCTCATCAAAGGGGATGCATAAAGTAGAACAAAACTACACTCACACACACACAGAAGAAAAAAAAAAAAAGCCCCACCAAGTGTCCCCAGTTCAAATGCAATACAGTTTCAGTAGGTTTTTCAGCTTGCAGGTGTAATTCGGTTGTTCTCTCATCAAAGGTAGGGAGAAAAAGAAAAAAAAGCGTCTGGAGGCAGTTCTGAGAGTGGTATCTGCAACTGTGGCTTGCCTGCCTGCTGCTCTCAGCCTGCTGTAGCTGGCGGCGTTATTTATGCAGATCTCTGGGGTGAGCTAGCACTCACCTGGTCCCACAGGCTTTGTTTGCTCAGAGTTCTCCTGTGCGGGGGCCTCTGCTACAGGCTTTCCCCTTTCCAAGCACTGGGAAAGGTGACACTGCCCCGCGTTGTCAGGCCTGCGTGTTTATTTACAGTTCACGTGGGAAGTGGGTCTTCCCTCCTCTCACAAGCGTCCCCGCTCCTGGTTGCTGGGCGCGCCCCGCTCCCGCCAGAGCCTCTCCGGCCCGCCCGGCTTGTTTATTTGCAGTCCCGGGAAGGATTCCCTTCCCCCAGTCTTCAGCGCTCAGGGCGCCCCACCCTCTTTCCAGCGTGTCTTAACTGTTCTTACTGCTTATTACTCAGTTTCTCTTTTTAACCCGGGTGAAGGTCAGTCTGTCCAGGGGGCTATGCTGCTCTGGCCCAGGCTTGTCTGTGGGGCTACCGCGGTACCGCAAAGCTCACCTGGTCCGCGTCTTCCCAAGCCGTATGGGCGCCGGCCACTGGCGGCCCCGGGGGCCCTCCTCGGTTCTCCGTTTAACGTGAAGTGGAGATTCTCTGCACCGGCTGGAGATGTGGAGGAGTCAAAGTTATGCCTTTTCTCAGTGACTATGCCTGCAAAGTGTGTCTCCAGCGTCTCTCCAAGATTTCACTATAGGAGGGTCGCTTTCTGCTTCCTACCTCTAGCCGCCATCTTGGAATTCTCCTCCCTTATCTCTAGTTTTGTTGAAGAGAGAGTATAAGCAACAAGGGTTTTTGCTGGTTGAGATAAGGATAGCTATACAGGGAGTTGACTCATATTAATTTCCTGTGTGTGTGTGTTACCTTCTAGGTTAATTCTTTTTGATCTAACCTTTTCTGTAGTTCCTGGTCCCCTTTTCCTATTGGCCTCTGTTGCTTTTAAGGTATCTGCTTTAGTTTCTCTGCATTAAGGGCAACAAATGCTATCTAGTTTTTTAGGTGTCTTACCTATCCTCAAACCTCCCTTGTGTGCTCTCGCTTTTATCATGTGCTCAAAGTCCAATCCCATTGTTGTGTTTGCCCTTCATCTAATGTCCACATATGAGGGAGAACATACAATTTTTGGTCTTTTGGGCCAGGCTAACCTCACTCAGAATGATGTTCTCCAGTTCCATCCATTTACCAGCGAATGATAACATTTCATTCTTCTTCATGGCTGCATAAAATTCCATTGTGTATAGATACCACATTTTCTTAATCCATTAGTCAGTGGTGGGCATCTTGGCTGTTTCCATAACTTGGCTATTGTGAATAGTGCCACAATAAACATGGGTGTGCAGGTGCCTCTGGAGTAACCTGTGTCACAGTCTTTTGGGTATATCCCCAAGAGTGGTATTGCTGGATCAAATGGTAGGTCAATGTTTAGCTTTTTAAGTAGCCTCCAAATTTTTTTCCAGAGTGGTTGTACTAGTCTACATTCCCACCAACAGTGTAAGAGGGTTCCTTTTCCCCCGCATCCTCACCAACACCTGTTATTGGTGGTGTTGCTGATGATGGCTATTCTAACAGGGGTGAGGTGGAATCTTAGTGTGGTTTTAATTTGCATTTCCTTTATTGCTAGAGATGGTGAGCATTTTTTTCATGTGTTTTTTGGCCATTTGAATTTCTTCTTTTGAGAAAGTTCTGTTTAGTTCACTTGCCCATTTCTTTATTGGTTCATTAGTTTTGGGAGAATTTAGTTTTTTAAGCTCCCTATATATTCTGGTTATCAGTCCTTTGTCTGATGTGTAGCTGGCAAACATTTTCTCCCACTCTGTGGGTGTTCTCTTCAGTTTAGAAACCATTTCTTTTGATGAACACAAGCTTTTTAGTTTTATGAGGTCCCATTTATCTATGCTATCTCTTAGTTGCTGTGCTGCTGGGGTTTCATTGAGAAAGTTCTTACCTATACCTACTAACTCCAGAGTATTTCCTACTCTTTCCTGTGTCAACTTTAGAGTTTGAACTCACTGATTTTTTACAATAAAAAATAATTTTGTCCTTGCTGCCAAATCAACCAAACAATACAACACTCACACACACACACACATTGCTTCAGGCTTAACCTAAACAATATATTCAGCTAAGTTTGGCCTGAATTACCTGAGAACCCAGTAAACAACTTCCTAGTATGGAATAGAGAAGGCTTTCTGATTGCTTAGGATTTATACTTGATTAACAAAAATTGTACTGAGTGTTAGTTCCAACAAGGCATTTAAGACAGATTTGTAGATTGGTAAAATAAATTTCAGTCACAAACATCTAAAATAGGAGTAAAAGATGAGAATTTCAGAATTGCATTTCACTTTGTTTTGAAAGGAATAGGAGGTCTCAGCGGGCCCCAACCCCCTTGTTGGAGAAACCAGTACCAAACACCCTGTGTAGATAAGATAAGCAATGCGGCAGGGCTCGGTTAGGGCATATAGAATGTGGGGAATGTGAGCGGGAGGTACATGCAAGATGTGAGGTACGTGCAAGATGTGAGGTACGCGCAAGATGCGCTCTGCCTGCTTGCCCAATGTTGATAACGAAAATATGCATGCCACCACGGTCTATGTAAGATTTCCCCTAAAGAGGCTCAGGGTCGTGTTTTTCCTAACCGGTCCTGCGTGTCCGTGTGGGAGCTCGACCCTGGCTAGCCAGCCCAATAAACTCTGCTTTGTAGATTGCATTCACGCCTGGCTCTCTGTCTCTCGGGGGAATAGGATTCCAGGTCCTAACATTTGGAGGTTCCACCGAGATTTCATTTTCTCGAGAGACAGAACCTGCCTGCGAGAAAGCAGGGGCGATCCCAAGTCCTAGGCGTTGGGAGGGGATCCCAGACCCTCATTTGGAGGAACTTGAGTGTTCCATTTGGGCCGCGGCGGGGATTCGGCCAATCCCCAGGGAGATTCATTTTGGGAATCTCGCAAAGAGGACCACAGGGTCCTATTGGGAGAGGCTTTCCTCTCATTTGGGCTGGAGCATTTTAGGAACCCTGGCGCCAGGTGAAGAACTAATTGAACTAGTCGACCGACCACCCGTCAAGTGGACGCCTTTCGGCCTGATATCCCAGTTGGACGGTGAGGAGGTTGAATGGGGTGCGCACCAGTGTGAGAGAAGGACCGGTCCGAGCGAGTGCTGGAGAGTGTTTTGTGTGTGTGGAATTATTGTTGTCTTCACCCTTTTTGTTCTCTCTCTCCTGGTGTTTGATTCTCCTTCCACAATGGGACAGGGGCAGACAACCCCAAAGTCTTTGATCCTTTCTCACTTTTCAGAAGTTAAAGAAAGGGCCTTAAATGCGGGTCTGGTCATCAAGAAAGGTAAGTTTGACACCTTTTGTTCTACAGAGTGGCCCACCTTTGGAGTCGGGTGGCCCATTCAAGGTTCCCTCTCCCTAGACATGATCACTAAGGTTAAAGCAGTCATTTTTCAGCCAGACAATCGAGGCCATCCAGACCAAGTTCCTTACATTTTGGTTTGGGAGGATCTGGTGAGGAACCCTCCCCCTTGGTTAACAATTTTTCTGACCCACCCCTCCAGTTCGGCCCCCAGGGCTAAAACCCCAGTCACGCCCGCCTTGGTCATAAAGGAGGAGGAAAAACTTCCTCTTCCCACCCTGACCGGTCCTCAAATTAGGGCATGTCCTTCACCATCTCTGGTCTTACCAGAGAGTTCCCCCCTTTACCCATCCCTCGCAGGGGCAGAGGAAGATCGGCCGCCTCCATATATGACTCCCCCTAGCCAAGCCAGTGCCCCGGAGGAGGAAATTTCCTCATCCACCTCAATAGGACTGGCAGCTGGAGGAGGAATGAGTTGAAGACTTCGCCCCCGAGGGATCCGGGAAAGGGAAGGGGAAGACGGGCTCTCCTCATCAACACAGGGGGAGGAAACTGTCCCTACACTTCCAGTCTGGTTGGTGGGCCAAGGGGGACCGGGAGGAGGGCAACAGTTTCAGTACTGGCCCTTCTCCTCCAGTGATCTATATAACTGGAGGACGCAGAACCCGCCCTTTTCTGAAGACCCCAAGTGTCTCATAGATCTCTTGGAGTCCATCATGCATACACACCGTCCCACTTGGGATGACTGTCATCAGCTGCTCAATACTTTTTTTATGACGGAGGAACGAGAGCGCATCCTCAACAAAGCGGGGAAGAATGTCTTGGGGGATAATGGGAGACCCACAACTCTCCAACCGGCCATAGACGAGGCTTTTCCCCTACGCCGCCCTGATTGGGATTTCAGGACTGCAGAAGGTAGGGAGCGTCTTCGGATCTACCGCCAGACTCTTATGGCCGGTCTCCGAGCGGCCACTAGAAGGCCCACCAATTTTGCAAAAGTGAAAGCAGTCGTTCAAAGGGAAAATGAAAGCCCGGCCGGTTTCTTAGAGCGCCTCTATGAGGCATACCGTCAGTACACCCCTATTGACCCTGAGGCGGACCTCCACCGGTCTGCTGTGGTACTCTCATTCATTAATCAGGCAGCTCCAGATATTAGGAGAAAACTCAATAAACAGGAAAACTTAGGGGAGATGACTATAAGGGAAATACTACAGGTAGCGGAAAAGGTCTTTACCGCTAGGGAAACTCCAAAAGAAAGGGAGGAAAGACGGAAAAAGAAAGACAGAGAGGCCCAGGAAAAATTGAGAAAGGAGGACCGGGAGTTCCAGGCTAAGGAAAACCGAAAGCAACAGAGAGAAATGGCCCGTATTTTCCTAGCGGGTGTCCGGGACCAACCCAGGGGAGGGGGCCACGCCAGGACCCTGGATAAGGAACACTGTTTTTACTGTAAGGAAACTGGGCATTGGAAGAGAGAATGTCCTAAGTTAAAGGGAAGAAGAGGGTTTAAAAAGAGACCGGGGGAAAACAGGGAAAGGGAACGAGCAGTAGAGCAGGCCAGAGTCCTCCTAGCCGGAGAAGAGGACTGAAGGAGACGGGGCTCGGACCCCCTCCCCGAGTCCTGGGTAACAATACATGTGGAGGGGAAGCCGATGGGGTTCATGGTGGATACCGGCACCCAGTATTCGGTTTTAAACAAGGCACATGGATCTTTGAACAAGACATGAACAAGTGTTGTTCAGGGGGCCACCGGTACGCAGTTATGTACATGGACTACCAAAAGAAAGGTAAACTTAGGAAAACACCAGGTCACACACTCCTTCTTGGTCGTCCCTGAGAGCCCCGCTCCCCTGCTCGGACGGGACCTACTCACCAAAATAGGGGCCCATATCCATTTTGAACCAGATGGAATAATTGTGACTGATCGAGAAGGGAGCCCGATTCATGTCTTGTCCCTATCATTGGCAGACGAGCATCGTCTGTTTGAGAGTCAACAGGAACCAGGAGGGGACATGACTCATTGGGTAAAAAGATTTCCCACGGCCTGGGCGGAGACTGCGGGAACCGGCCTCGCCAAACACCTCCCGCCCGTAGTTATACAATTGAAGGCTTCTGCTCTCCCCATTCGGGTGAAACAGTATCCTATGCCTGAGGAGGCCCAAAGAGGCATAGCCCCTCATATCCACAGGCTAATAAAGGAAGGAGTACTGCGGCCTTGTCAGTCTGCCTGGAATACTCCTCTGCTCCCCGTCCGAAAGCCGGGAAGCGGGGACTATAGGCCTGTGCAAGACCTATGAAAGGTAAACGAGCGGACGGAGGACATTCATCCCACCATTCCGAATCCCTATACTTTGCTCAGCCACCTACCCCCCTCGCAAGTATGGTATACAACCCTTGATTTGAAAGATGCTTTCTTCAGCATTCCATTGTCAGAAATTAGTCATCCGCTATTTGCTTTCGAATGGCAAAAAGATGGGGGCCAATCCGGACAGCTCACTTGGACCAGACTGCCGCAAGGACTTAAAAACTCTCCCACCCTGTTTAATGAGGCCCTGAGCCAGGACCTGGAACCTTTTCGCCAGAGCCACCCACGAGTCACTCTATTACAGTATGTTGATGACTTACTGTTAGCGGCAGAAACCCGAGAGGAGTGCATCAAGGCTACTGAACACCTGCTAACGGAATTAGGTGAGCTGGGGTATTGGGCAAGTGCCAAGAAAACTCACATCTGTAAAAGGTCAGTGACATATTTGGGTTATCAGATTGCAGATGGGGCAAGATGGCTGACTGATGCCATGAAACAGACTATTCTGACTATCCCATCCCCGACATCCACTAGGGGGGTGAGAGAATTCCTGGGCTCCGCGGGGTTCTGTAGACTCTGGATTCCAGGATTTGCGGAAATAGCCAGACCCCTATATGAGGCCACCAAAGAAGCTCCAGATTGGAGTTGGGGAGAGAGAGAACAACAGGCCTTTGATCAGCTAAAAGACGCTCTTTTGCAGGCCCCTGCCTTAGCCTTGCCAGATCCTACAAGACCATTCACTCTGTTTATAGATGAGAAAAAGAGGGTAACCAAAGGAGTCTTGAACCAATAGCTAGGTCCCTGGAAGAGACCAGTGGCATACTTTTCCAAGAAATTAGACGCAGTAGCGGCAGGATGGCCCCCCTGCCTCCGCATCATAACGGCCATTGCCGTGCTGGTGAGAGAAGCTGATAAACTAACCTTTGGACAGGCCCTCTGGGTAACGGCCCCTCACCCGGTGGAGGGAATCCTTAAACAACCCCCTGGGAAATGGATGACGAATGCCAGGCTCACCCACTACCAGGGGCTCTTGTTGGATTCCCCTCGGATCACATTCACAGATCCCGTAATCCTAAACCCTGGCACCTTGTTGCCTAACCCGGAACTGCAGACACCTGTCCATAACTGCAAAGAATTCCTCTCCGAAGTTACACAGGTACGAGCTGACCTAAAGGATACCCCCCTGTCCGGCTGCAAATTAAACTGGTACACGGATGGAAGCAGTTTTTTCCAAGATGGAGCCCGAAGGGCAGGGGCAGCTGTAGTCGACCAAGAAAAAAATACGGTATGGAACAGCGCCCTCCCACCCGGAACATCAGCCCAAAAAGCGGAATTAATTGCCTTGGCAGAGGCCCTGGAGAGGGCAAAAGAAAAGCGAGTCAATATCTACACCGATAGCAGCTATGCTTTCGGTACCATCCATGTCCACGGGGCCATCTATCGTGAAAGAGGATTCCGCACAGCAGAAGGAAAACATCTAAAGAACCTAGCCGAAGTCCAGCGTCTATTAATGGCAGTAGAAAAACCGAAGGCAGTGGCAGTGATGTATGTCCCAGGCCACCAGTCTGCCAAGACGCCGGAAGCTGTCGGTAACAACAGAGCAGATCAAAAAGCAAAGAGAGTAGCAATGGTGAGTTCTCCCATGGAGACAGGGCAACCTTCCACGGTTGCGGCGATAGACGTGCCGGTCCCAGAGCTCCCTCCGCTACCCCCCCGACCAGAATACTCCACAGAGGATTTCACTTGGATGAGAGCCCACTCCCCCTTTAGAAAAGGGAAAGACGGATGGAAAAGCGACTTGGAAGGCAAGTTAATTCTGCCTAAAAAACTCGGACGATTCCTGTTGGCTAACTTACATAAGTCCACCCATTTGGGGCGGAGAAAATTACTAGACTTGTTGACATCTGCACAGCTCCGATTTCCGAACCAGACCATAGCAGTCCGCCAAATTGTAGAAGATTGTGCCAGCTGCACAGTCATAAAACCAGGACGAAGGGAGGGGCATCATACAGGTACTCGAAAATGGGGGAGGGCTCCGGAAAAAAGTTGAGAAGTGGATTTTACTGAGGTAAAACTGAAAAAGTTTGGGTACAAATATTTGCTGGTATTCATAGATACCTTTTCGGGTTGGGTGGAGGCTTTTCCTACAAAAAAGGAGACGAGTCAGGTAGTGGCAAAGGCTTTGCTAGAGGAAATCATACCCAGATATGGGGTGCCCGAGGCAATTGGGTCAGATAACGGTCCGGCTTTTGTTAGTAAAGTCCTGCAGGGACTAGCCCAGACTATGGGGGCCAATTGGAAGCTACATTGTGAATATAACCCCCAGAGCTCAGGGCAAGTAAAAAGGATAAATAGGACACTAAAGGAGACCTTAGCCAAATTGGCCCTGGAGACTGGCGGTGATTGGGTGATGCTCCTTCCCTTGGCCATCTTCCGGGTCCGGAACTCTCCATATGTCCACGGGCTAACTCCCTTTGAGATCCTGTATGGGGCTCCACCCCCCATCATTCAGAGGACCTTAAGCCTGGGACTAGGTGATCTGGCCCCAAATTATAGTGTTACTCTACAGGCTTTAGCTAAAGTACAACAACAAATATGGCCCCTAATTCAAGCGTACCATACTGCCCAGAGGACCCCGAACACGGAGCATGGCATAGTCCCAGGGGATATGGTATGGGTTAAAAGACATCAGTCCAAAACCCTAGAGCCTAGATGGAAAGGACCTTATGTTGTACTGTTTACTACCCCTACCGCCCTCAAGGTCGACGGGATTGCAGCATGGGTACACCATTCCCATGTAAGACGGGCTCACCCTCTGGAAAAAAAACAGGAAAATTGGTCTACACGAAAGCATCCAACAAACCCACTCAAGCTCCGGCTGATACGGGATGCTCCAAAAAACGAGAACACTCCAGATGCTCCGCAGCCCTCCTAGAATGGGATTATCACCTGGGTCCACTACACCCACATCAGACCGGCAGATCCGGTAGCTATAAAGAAAGGCTTCCTGCCAACAAGAAGGGTGTCCCACCACAAGGAAAATTCTTTCAAACTCAACTTCATACTGGACCTCGGTAACTTTATTCCTTTTTCTAACCCTGTCCACCACTTGCTGGGGGCATACAAATCCACATCAACATTTTAACCTGACCTGGATGATTGTAGATGTATCCACAGGAGACATTCTTAACCAGACCTCCAAGGTGACCCCTCCCAGCACCTGGTTCCCAGAATTATACTTTGACTTAAGGGCCTTATTCACTGGCAGGGGACAATGGGATTTGCGCCAAAGTTACTTCTATGTCTGTCCCGCTCCCCAACCCAACCACAGAAAAAAAATGTGGAGGAATCGCAGACTATTATTGTAAGTCATGGGGTTGTGAGAGCTCAGGGGATATATGGTGGACACCCCCCAAACAGGGGGACCTTATTCAATTAAGTAGAGTCTCTCAATCTGGCATTACATACCACCAACCTAGACCTATAAATAAGGGATGCCCAACTCCCCCCAATTGTAATCCCATTATGATAAATTTCACTGATTTAGGAAAAAAGGCAACAAATTGGGAATTGGGTAAATCCTGGGGAGTCAGACTCTACAAAACAAATCATCCAGGAGCCCTTTTTACCTTGCGGCGTGTGCGACAACCAGTCTCTAACAATAGGCCCTAATAAGGTACTTAGGCCACCCTATGTAATGCCACCTCCTCGACCTTCCACAGCTCATCACCTTCCCTCAACCATAGCCCGGGCTAATGTTACAACTCCAAGACCATCAGAAACCAGCCCTCCCCTGGTGAGGCCCAGTCTCATGACCGGATCTAAAGACCCCCTCTGGGAACTAGTGGGTGCTGCCTTCCTGACGTTAAACCACACCAACCCTAACATGACTAACTCCTGTTGGTTATGTTATGATGTGAGGCCCCCATTCTATGAGGCAATAGGGCTAAACACCACTCACGATACCTCATCTGAGGAAAACCCTACTCAATGTTCCTGGGGAGACCATAAGAGAGGTCTGACCATAAAGCAGGTAAGCGGCCAAGAAACCTGCTTAGGAAAAGTGCCAAAAAACAGACGGGACTTATGTACTGTTATTAACGCCAGTTCTACCTGGGAAAATGCTATTAAATGGGTAATTCCAAAGGACAATGGGTGGTGGCTATGCTCACGGTCTGGACTCACCCCATGCCTATCAACTAAGGTGTTTAACAGCTCTAAAGAATTCTGTGTTATAGTGACTGTGCTGCCCCGCATCCTCTATCATTCAGAAGAGAGTCTATGTTCATACTGGAATACAAAAATGGTTAAAAAAAAAAAAAAGAGAAAACCTATATCCGCAGTAACTATTACTACCCTACTCAGCCTAGGGTTAGCGGGAGCAGGAACCGGCATAGCTTCTTTGGCCACCCAGCAGAAAGGGATGTCTTCGCTGCGCGCAGCCATAGACAAAGATATAGAGAGAATACAAACCTCCATTAGCCACCTAGAAAAATCCCTCACTTCTCTGTCTGAGGTAGTACTTCAAAACCGACGAGGTCTGGACTTGTTGTTCCTCCAAAAGGGGGGACTATTCTTTCTCTAGGGAAAGAATGTTGTTTTTACGCTGACCATACCGGAGTTGTTCGTGACTCCATGTCTAAACTTCAAAAGAGCCTGAAACAAAAAAAACGAGAAAAAGAGGCCGGGGAAAGCTGGTTCGAGTCTTGGTTTATCCAGTCCCCATGGTTGGCTACCCTTTTATCTGCACTGACAGGGCCAATAATAATCATCCTATTACTTGTTACCATAGGACCCTGGATTCTAAACCAACTTATGACTTTTGTCAAAAGTCGAATTAATACTATCCAACTTCTGGTCCTCCGCCAACAATATCAGGCTCTTCATCCCCTTGAGAATGATTCCTCAATTTAGGCCATAAGAAAAGGGGGGAATGAAAGGAATAGGAGGTCTCAGCGGGCCCCAACCCCCTTGTTGGAGAAACCAGTACCAAACACCCCGTGTAGATAAGATAAGCAATGCGGCAGGGCTCGGTTAGGGCATATAGAATGTGGGGAATGTGAGCGGGAGGTACATGCAAGATGTGAGGTACGTGCAAGATGTGAGGTACGCGCAAGATGTGCTCTGCCTGCTTGCCCAATGTTGATAACGAAAATATGCACGCCACCACGGTCTATATAAGATTTCCCCTAAAGAGGCTCAGGGTCGTGTTTTTCCTAACCGGTCCTGCGTGTCCGTGTGGGAGCTCGACCCTGGCTAGCCAGCCCAATAAACTCTGCTTTGTAGATTGCATTCACGCCTGGCTCTCTGTCTCTCGGGGGAATAGGATTCCGGGTCCTAACAGTTTTTATTGTGCTAAGCACACTTAAAAATATACCTGTCTCTTATCTGATGTCCAGAACTGTTTTGGGTGCTTTTTTGCACATACCAACAGCTTCCCTGATACAGCACAGATTATTTTAGCACTAAATAGTGATTTTCTCAGATTATACCAACAAGTACAGTCTTTGGTAATCATTTAAAAATCAGTTTTCCCAGTTAAATTGTCACAAAGTTAGCAAAGTGTTTACAGGTCAGCCATAATGTGGGAACACTTTATTTTGACATTTCCAAAAGGGATATCGTAGAGTACTGACAGTCATTGAACATAGAGCTGATGAATAAAGTTGATTGTGAATTTCAGAGGATTCAGCTTTTCTCACAGCACAGATAACATGACTTCAGCTCTCAATTTTTTATGGCACTTTGAAAAGGTTTCTTTTTGTCCAGTTCAAAGAAAGGGAATCAACTCATCTTCAAAAAATATCTTCATTCTGTTTTGCCATTTGAATGTAAGGAGGGAGAATGAAAATTAGGGAGGTCATCATTGAAATTGATGGTTATGTTGTGAGGATCCACTTTCAATCACTTTTACCAGCTGTGAATAATGTTTTGGGAAATCAAGTTGCAAATAATAATCAAGAAAGGCAGTGCTGTCACCTTCCTGCTGCCTATGAGCCTCAGTGAGACAGGTGTAACATGCTGAGCAGTCCCAGCAGAGTAATTCTACAGTTTATTGTAAATAGCAAAGGCCAGGTCTTTTACCCTGAAAGGAGCAAACAATAAAATGCATCTGTCCAGGAGGCAATGCTCCTGCCTTTTCATCTGCAAGTCTCATACATCTTGCTGAAAGATAAGGACTGGTTCCTGAGGGAATGTAGAGCAACAAAAGAAAGAGTGATGCAATTTATGACAAGATTTCCCTTAGGTTAGGTCCAATTTATGGAGGACTATTTTGGAAACTCTGAAAAGCCAGAATTTCTATGAAGTTACATCATTTCTTACTACGGTTTAACTCCCCAATATGAAGACAAATAGGATTTAGATAACCTTGTCATCTATGTAGTCTTCTGCTGTTAGCACAACACTCTGTAGCAGAGTATGAGCACATAAGGCCTGATATGGGGAATCTGCAACACAGTACCCAAAATACTCATTAAAACTTCTTTAAAACTCCCTTCCCATACTTCAAAAAATACAGACCCACCACACAAGCAGAAACTTAGTTTAAAGACACCGTCTTAACTACTGCTTGCTGTATAACAAATTGCCCAAAACTTAGCATAAAAATTCATCAGTTCACACACACAATATGTCATTCATCCTACTAGCTGTGACTTAGACTGGTGCCTCTAGCTCAAGTTCACTCATGAGATTATAGCCAAGCTGTTGGGCAAGGTTTTGCTCTCCTGGGGAGCATCACTTCCAGTCTCATTCACATGGCTGTTCACTGGATTTGGTTCCTTACAGACTATTGGACTAATGACTTCAATTCCTTGCTGACTTAAGCCTCTTGGTTCCTTACCACATGGGCCTTGTTATGGGCTTGAGTATGTCTCTTCCAAATTCATATGTTGATGTCTTACCCAGTACCTCAAAACATAACTGCATTTGGAAATAGTGCCTTTGAAGATGTGATCATGTTAAAATAAGATTCTTTGGGGGAGTCCCAATCTAATCTGATGTGTGTCCTTTTAAGAAGAAGGAATTTAGACACAAAAAGAGACACCAAATGATATTCATCCACCGAGGAAGACACTGTGAGGAGAGGTGAGGTGCCTTATCTGCAAGCCAAAGAGAGTGGACTCAGGGGACAACAAACCTGCTTGCACTTTGATCAGTTATTTGTGAGAAATAAATTTCTGTAGCTTAAGTCACACAGTCAGTGGTACTTTGTTATGGTAGTGCTAAAAAACAACATAAAACAACTCACAAAATGGCAGCTGGCTTCCCTCACAATGAGAGAGCAAGAGAGTCCCAAATGAAAGTCACAGTCTTTTTTTAGCTTCATCTCAGCAGCAATATTGAAGTCCTCCCACTGTAATCTCTTCACTGGAAAAGAGTGAGGAAGTCCTGCTCAAACTCAGAGGGATAGAACAGGATGAAGGCATGAAGACCATGAAAAGAGTTCATTAGGGCCATCTCAGAGGCTGCCCACCTCAGACACCAACAAAACATCTGTAATAATTTAGGTACTGTAAGTAGTGAAAAGAAATAAGAAAACAGAGCATGATGTAATGAGTAATAATACATAGAATCTGGGATAAACAACTTATATGAGCGTCTGAATGGGCTTTACAATTGAGGACAAATTTTGAACACAGGACAAATGCAACAAATTTTCATCACATGGCATTACATAGAAAACATGTATAGGATGTCCAGTAACCATCATGTTTGCTATGAGGCTTAATTCCAATTTTGCTTTCTGTGTCACCACTACACTTACTATCTTTTCTTATGAGCAAGAAGGTAGAAAGCAGTTTTAATTAGGTGAATGTCACCAGTTGCCCTTGTACTTCTGCTTTGAATTTAGTTTTACCTCCACCCCTTGCCACTTTTCATGTTTGGTATAATAACACCTCTTTGTGAGTAAAGCTTGTAGTCAATTATTATATTACAAAACCAATGATATCCCTAAATATATGTTCAAATTAAGGATTACATAGGGGCATTTCTGAATCAGAATATTCCTTTAAAACAAACAAAAATCAAACCAGATGAAACATTATATTGTGCTCATTGTCCTGCCTCAGGACCATTGTTGGTTGTTCAGGACTTACTTCCAAAGACTCACTTAAGGGACAAAAAGAAGAAAAGTAGGATTGCTTATAATCAACCACAAGTTAAATATATGATAGTAAAGTTGGGGAAGAGGAGATAAGAATTCCAAACAGAGAAAAAAAAAGTTTCACATGTTTTAAGTAAAAAAAACCAGCAGAGGCACATTTATGCCTATTTATAACTATTTGCACAGCAATTGTAGCATTATAAAAAGGAAGAAGATAACTGAAAAATTTTCATAGCTATCAATTTTTGTCTAGGTGCTACAGTTTTTTTTTTAATGAGTTAAACAAATTCTTAGGCAAAGTCCTGAACTACTTGGTTACTTAAAAATATGCTTACACAAAAAGGCTTGTAATAAGGCTTAATTGGAATTGATCTCTCTGGGGATTAAAGTTGGCTTTGGGAGGGTTAAAGCTTCTTTGCCAAGCATGCCAGATCATTTCATCCTTATACCCTCTGCATCCTGTGCCTTCTCCATAGTACAGAAGTTAACAGCATGGAGCCAAGCTGAGTTTGAATCCCAATGGTATTCCTTATTAACTACAGCATATTTCTGAGACCTCAGTCTTTAACCTGTAGTGGAGGAATAAGGGAATTATAGGATTTTCATGAGGGATAAAAGAGCACTTTTATCCAATGTGGCAGATGGAGCATTCAAACTATATTTATTATTAAGGAATTAATCTTCTGAATGCCCTTTTTTAATCTTTCAGCTTGTGAAATGCATTCTTTTCCTTTAAGACAGACTTAAAATGCCTTCTGTTCTAGGTTTTTGCCTACCAAGCCTGAAAACTTCTTCTGGGCTTTCTTGACATTTCACAGTTATCTTTATTCGTACACATTTCATTTTTCATGACTTTTATGTGTATAGTTCTTTTATTCTCATTCTCTACTTGACCAGAGTTGCTTAAGAGTCATGGCCATGACTGTTCCTCAGGTCCCACATGGTAGGCCTTCAACAAGTGGTTGTGAAATAACTAGCATGATGTTTCCTTGTGTAAATATATGTCAAGGTAGAGTGTGTTATGTTAACTAGAAGCTTTGAATAGATCATTAAAAAATAACTTATTTTAAAACTATCTCAAATCAAAATATTCTATATAAAACAGAAGTTACTCATCACTAAAGTTGGCAAGATTGTACATTTTGAACAGGGAGTATTTTTAAAATATATGATGCTCCTACTATTAAGATCATTTATCAGAACATGTATGGGAAAGGGCTTATTGTGATTTGTCAGGCAGTCATTTGCATTTGGCATTTCAAGCTATTTATTGGAGTGATATATCCTGGATCCAGATAAAAATAGCATAAGTTAAGAATGTTTGTCATTGATAAAAAGAATTTGAAAACTGTTTGTCATTGATAAAAAGACTTTAAAAACTGATATTTAGAGAAGTAGTAAAAGCAACCATTTCAGCCTTTGTATTTAACCACAGCCAGCATTTAACAGCAGTTACTGATATCTGTTATGATGTCCTATGGATAAATAACTGAGCTTTCACTTACTACTGTACTAAAAACAAATTTTAGTGGCTTATACTGTCAAAAATGATGATGTACACATAGCCCTTATACAAATAGACATTAAAGAATCTGGGATATAATTAAGTTGAAATTTTGAATTAACTTTGAATTGTCACTGTAGGTGTCCTTGTAATCTTTTACAGTTCTTTCAGTGGGGCTCATAAGAGAATAGCAGACTGAACTTCAAATGAACCTAAATTCTTAGGGCTGGTAGAGTAGCTCAAGTGGTAGAGCACCTGCCTAGCAAGTGTAAGGCCTTGAGTTCAAACCCTAATGCCACCAAGAAAAAATAAAAGAAGGAAACAAATGAACCTAAATTCTTAAAGCTCAAGCCCAAATTTGGATTCATTATTTCCAAATTCCTCTTCCACCTGTCCTCTACTTCTCAATCAAATGCCTCCCATGACATCTCCAATATATAAGTAAGACTTTCCTATTTCTTTCTCCAAGGCCACCATCATAGACTGAGTCACTATCAGTTTTTGACTTGCCTACTGGCAGTCACTCTCTAAGATTTAACTTTAATACTTCATGATTATATAGTTTTTTCTATAGTCAATATATTTTGACCTTCAGTATTCTTACTGTATTTATTTTGGAAATATTCCAAAAATGGTGCTAAAATTCCCTAGTTTTGAGGCATTGCGCTGATCTTCAACAGGCTGCTCTCTGAGCACACTGCCAAATGAAGAGTTTTGTATCTCATGCCCCTGTTTCTATGTTCAGTCAATAGGCCACTAAAGCTACAGAGAAGAGGGGAAAGGGCTTCATCTCAGCCTGACATAGGTATTATTATATATTTACTTTTCAACTGATGGAGAAAATGTTGACAGAAATAAAGAGACAGACAAATTCTTACTTACAGGCGGAGTCTTTATTTTAGCTCGCTCAGATACAAGTAAGTACACATAAAAATCAGTAAAAATATAAAGATTCCAATTTAACATAATTTATACCGATGACTACAGAACATGTACCTTTGCAGGTACATGCAGTACATTTACCAAAGCTGTCCACCATCACCACATTATTTAATATTGTATTAGAAGTTCTAAACAGTGCAATAATATAAGGAAGAAAAAGTGGAGAAGGAGGAGGTAATTGTGAACACTGAAAAGGAAGATGACATGATCTTGCATTTAAAAAATCAAAATGAATCTTTAGACATGCCATCAGGATTCATAACTATATCAAGATCACAGAGAAAAAATGTACCAGAAAAGGAAAATAAAATACAAACATTTATAATTAATGTTTGACTTTTGATGATTATACTGAAAATTATAAAGATTTGTGATAGTATAAAAAGTCATATAGCTAAGAATAAATTTAACACAGGTGTATTACTTTTATAGCTAAAAAATATTGAACAGATAATTGATGGGGATGGGTAATGGAGATTGAACCCAGAGACTCTCACATGCTAGGCAATTGCTGTACTACTGATCCACACTCTGAACATGAGAAAATAATTTTAAAAGACTAATAAATTGAGAAATAGATTATGTACATAGAAGATTCAATCATGTTGTAGTTTCAGTTCTCCCCAAGTTGACCTATGCACCTAATAAATTCCACTCAGAATACAAGTTTGATTTCATTTTACTATCTTATTTAGTTTTTAAATTAATTAATTATTTTGGAAATTGCAATGCCAGTAAAAATTTAAGGAAATGTCAAAAATAGTTCAGCAAATCTTGAAAAGCAACTTGCAAAATCATGCCACCAAATACCAAAATTCAAATCTGCAGTAATTAAGCCAGTGTGGTGTTGGTGTAGCATTATTATTTCAAACTAATAAAAGAGAAAAATGCTGATGCTATATACACATACATTTTCCTGACTTAGAAGAAGAGGCCACTATAATTCAGTGAGGGAAGGTTAGTTTATAATAAATAATGCAAGGACAGTTGGATAATCCCATGGAGAACTAACCCTTGAATTCCTTTCATAGTGTACACAAAAATTCCTTTGAGGTATAATGGAATTAAATACAGATGACAAAATATTAAAGCTTCTAGAAGAAAACAGGGACAGATCTTTGGTGCTGTCCAAGTTTTCAGAAATAGGATATGAAAAGCACTAACCATAAATAGAAAAACTGGTGAACTACAGTTTATAAAAATTAAGATAGTAAAATATAAGCAATAAAATTCACAAGACAAACCAACTCAATTAAAATTTGCCAAAAAAGTTGACCAGACATTTCATGAGAAACCATAACCACTCACTATGTAGATGCTCAACATTAGTCACAATAACCAGAAATTAAGCCACAATGAGACACCACAGCATACCTATCAGAATAACTACACTTAAGTAGACTGATAATTATTGAATGTCAGCAGAGCTGAAGCAATTGAAGTCGTTCTCAATGCAAATTGTTTCAACTAATTTTGAAAACTTTTTGGTATTGTACAACTCAATCTACATAACCCCTCTACTCAGCAGTTTCCCTCTCAAGAATATTCTCTCCAATGTGATTATGTCGACTAAAAGAAAAGTCAATAATTTTCTGAGAAACTTTGCTTGTAGTGTCCTCCAAATGAAATAAACCAATGTCTTGTCCAATATACAACAGGCAAATAACAAATAATATTCACATAGTGCAATGTAACACAGCAATAAAAATGAATGAATATTGTGCCAGTGCTACAAATGAATGAGCTTAGCAACACAGTTGAATTTCAAAGACAAAGTTTAGTGAGATGCACCAGAAATGAAAGCAATAAAGAGTAGACACTACATAATTAAATTACAGAAAACTGAAAACTAGGCAAAATTCTTTAGTGATAACATGAGAATTGTCCTCATGCTTGCCGGGTTTACTGGGTACTGCCTGGTTGGGGGCATGACATAAGAAAACCTTCCCAGGTGAGGACATGTATTTTCTATATTGATATAAACAAACAGTATTTAATGTAACTTTATTAAGTTATACTCCAGTGATTACAAAAGACAAGAACAATGAAAAGTAAGTATAGATGAATAATAGCAATTACCCTAGTCCTATTGGACTGTTTTCGGGGCTGAATGAAATGGATGAATTATTTTATAGAAGTATATTTGTACTTATTATATGGTGGCACATAAGTATTTGATGTCAAAGGAAAAAAGTAAAGATGGATAATCCCAAGTTTTGTCAATAATGTGCAATAACTGAAAATCTGTTATACTTCTGCTGAGAGCATACACTGGTATAACCAATTTGGGAAACAGTTTGACAATATCTATAAAGCTAAACACACTTCCATCCTGCAACAGAAGTTCTACTGTAGGTATAGAACTAAGAGATGTGATTATACATAGCCCCCCCAAAAGATGCATAGGATCATTCCCTGCAGCTCTATTCATAATAGCAACTCATAACTACTGAATGGACAAGTTGTAGCAGTTTCAAATAATAGGAATCTGCATATTTATAAAACACAACAAAGTACCATGGTATTCCTGGAAACAATATGTGTAAATGTTGGCCAAAAGAAGAAAGTTTAATATATATGTATATGGTATATATTAAACTATAAAAAAGAACAGATAATATATACTGTAGAATATGCAGTGTACACTCAGATCACAAAAGGCTGAAAAGTAGGCTAAATTAATCCATATTGGTAGAATCACAGTAGGCCTGCTTCTGTGCAGGAGAGGTAGTAGTGACGGAAATGGCAAATGGGTGAATGGTTGCAGATGTAATTAAAATTTTCAGAAGATATACATTCAAGATTTGTGCACAGTACAATATGAATTTTATATCTCAATGCAAATTTTAATTTTTAAGTTAAATAGAATAACTAAATAAAATGAGTTAATATAGGCCCACCACAAATTTTAAAAATTAGAAAAAATACTGTTGACACATTTTATAACTTCACTGTCAAAAGAACTTACATGACA
The DNA here is from genome assembly GCF_047511655.1 of Castor canadensis. Classification (NCBI taxonomy): domain Eukaryota; kingdom Metazoa; phylum Chordata; class Mammalia; order Rodentia; family Castoridae; genus Castor; species Castor canadensis. The sequence goes on along the minus strand of NC_133403.1, from coordinate 27,300,156 downwards.
ACAAGGGTCATTCTTGGATAAAGAACAGTGAGGTTGATATTTTCATAATATTTAGGGCATAAACCCACGAGCATATTTCATATAATAACTAATGAGGTATAGGGATTACTGAAATAAGATGAATCTTTATAATTTAATTAGTATACTAAAATAAATGAAGTTAACTAAATTAAGCATAGTCTACACAATTGTATAAAATAGCATATCTCTTATCCCAAGCTATCAAATAACAAAACCAAATCACAGAAAGCAGAAGGAACATATTAAAGTGAAAAGCTCATGAACTATAAAAATATGAAAACTAAAGCAATTCAATTTTTCTAAATCAGAAAAATCTAAGAACTGGTTCCTAGAGAATATCAATAAAAGAGATAGTTAACTAGCTCGCTTAAACTTTAAAAAAGAGAAAAGGACATTGTGTTAAATTCACATTAAAAGTTTGTATTCACAAAGACAAAAATAAGTATAAAAGATTATTGTCAATTAAACTATACATTCAAGAACATATTAATAAAAATTTGATAAATATAATGTAAATGTAAGAAAATGTTTTGGTGTTAGAAATAAAAAAAGGAAGCCACTATTGAATATTTGTAACAGAAATATAAGATAATTTATAAGTAACATAAAAATAAGAAAAGCATAAAAAACTGCCATTATCTGAAGATGAAGTAGTTGTTTAAGTAGAATATCCTGACGGGTTTTCAGGCACCAAATAGCAGAAATTTAAAAGATTGGTAAGAATGTGCATCACGGGAAATTCAGACATACTGCTGATTGAAATGTAAATTTAATTATAAGACTATTTGGCTTTATTTACTTAACTGAAAAATTGCAATTCCTTACTATCCAGCAAATATATACCCTAGGTATTATACCCTCTGAAAGACACTTGTGTATTGAGATACTTGCATAAGAATGCTTGTAGAAGCATTATTTATAAAAGCCCAAACACAGAAAGCAAGAAAAGCTTGCCACCTGTAGAATTCATCAATACATTGTTAAAGCCTTTTAATGAATTTCCACACTGCAAAGAAAGTTAATATGCCACAACTACTTGTAATGTCATGGGGTGAGTCTCAAAGACATAATGGTGAACAAAAGACAAATTCTCAGCTATGAAGTGACATATAAATTAATTTCCAAGCCAACACATTTTCACACACTGCTCAGAAAAACAAAATTGGAATAGATTCTGAATAGCAATAAAATATACAATATCAGTAATAGATATACCAAAGATATTAATGATCCATCCATGAACATTATTCCCCAGGGATGGAATTTAAAATACCTGAAGAAATGCAGTTTTCTTATTGTTAGATGAAAAAAATTATATGATAGAGTAATACACTTTGTATGGCATTCACAAGTAATTAAGGAGTTAGGGGTAGCAAAATATGCCACTCCAGCATAATGATTACTTTGAGCTGAAGATAATTGAGAAGAAGCAGATAAATCTCAGGCTCTCTACCATCACTGTATTTGACTAAAATCAGGATGTAAATTTGTACTGGTGTTCCCTTCCCTCTCTACCTGGAAGGACACATGCTAGTCACTCCTCAACTCTAGATACTTATCAACCCAGAGAAGAAAGCAGAGTGATCTACGTAATGAACCTCACTAACCACTCCTTCCCTTATTTTCCTCCATATATTTACATAACTCCCCACAATTTGTCTCCCCTAGAAAGTGAAACTCCTTTGCCTTTGGCTCCGCACTTGTTTACAAAACTTCTTGTTCTTTTATTAAAATGCTTTATCACCTTAGTTTCCAATTGCTCCTTTGTGTTACTCATAAAAGTGTCATATATACACAAGACATATTAATAAATTTATGGGGTTTTTAACTTGTAATCTGCTTGTGTCAGTCTACTTTGCAAGGTTCCAGCCAATGAATCTGAGACCAATAGAGGAAAAATAATTTTTTCCTCCCCTAAAAAAGTAAGTTTATTCAATGAATGTATGTTCAATAAATAAGTTCGAGTTACCCAATTAGTGTCATAAAGATATTTGAAGGGAATGCAAGCTGGTGCAACCACTCTGGAAAAAAATTTGGAGGCTTCTTAAAAATCTAAATACAGATCTGCCATATGAGCCAGTAATCCCACTCCTGGGGATATACCCAAAGGAATGCAACACACCAAAGGCATCTGCACACCCATGTTTATTGCAGCGCTATTCACAATAGCCAAATCATGGAAACAACCAAGATGCCCCACTACTGATGAATGGATCAAGAAAATGTGGTATTTATACACAATGGAATTTTACTCAGCCATGAAGAAGAATGAAATCTTATCATTTGCAAGTAAATGGATGGAACTGGAGAACATCATTCTGAGCGAGGTTAGCCAAGCTCAGAAGACCAAAAATCATATGTTCTCCCTCATATGTGAACTTTAGATCTAGGACAAATGCAGCAATGTTGTTGGACTTGGGTCACATGACAAGGGGAGAGCACATACGGAGATATGGGAATAGGTAGAAAACCCAAAATATGAAAGTGTTTGATGTCCCCACTCCAGAGGAACTAATAAGGAAACCTTAAAGCAACAGAGGTCAACATGAGAAGGGGATCAGGAATCAGTGTAAAGATCAGTTAGAGATGAATCAACATGGGTTGTAACACATGGGTACATGAAAGCAATGTAAGGAATCTCTCTGAATAGCTATCCTTAACTAGCAAAAACGCTTTGTCTTTTTTATTACGCTTATGTCTTCTCTTCAACAAAATTAGAGATCAGGGCAGAACAGGGGAGGAGAGGATGGCGGAGGGGGACAGGGGGGAGAAATGACCCAAAAAATGTATGCACATGTGAATAAATGAATAATAATAATAAAATAACCTCATGAATAAATGTTCCATTATTTTCTCTCAAATATAGTATGCATTTATATAAATATGTAAACAATGTATTCATACTTTTGTAAGGTTAATTATCATTAAAGGATTTATGTCTAAAAAAAGATATTTGAAAATAATTTAAATTTATCTGTAAAAGTTAAAAGGAAAATAATCATGAAAAGCGAGATCAAGAAAATCATTTAAGTTGGGGCTCAGAACACAATACCTCAAAGTATGGTGCCTTGGTCTGCTGAATAGTTTGAACTAAAGAAAATTTGAAGGGCATCAGAAACAAGATCTTTTTGAATCCCTCCTCCTTTTTTCCCAACCCCCCCCCACTCACAAAGCAAGGCAGAAAAGGTGGGAAGGTCACTCTCTGATCTCCTCTCTTCCCTCTAAAGGACTTCATGTAACCTGAAGGTAGGGGATGGAATTTCTAGAGACACAGAAAAGAATATGAACAAATATGACTAAGTTCCCCCAGTTTATTATTATCAGTAAATACCTTCTGTGGAGTCATGTTTCTCCACAACTGTCCCCTTCTTTTATCACAGAGATTTCCCTGAGCCTTTGGCTCTTCATTCCAGAACTGTCCCCATATTATGCAATAACTTTATTGTGTTTTCTCTTGCTAATTGTATTTTTTTATGGGCTATGAGCCATGACTCTTGTAATGTTTAGAGAAAGGCACTGCTTTTCTCCCCTACAGTTAGCAAGTATAATTTGTTTGACCTCAAAGTTTAAATTGTAATGTCATTTTCAAAATAAATTATTGCAGAATCTATCAATAGAGCAACTTTCTTATATAACATTCATATACAATACAAACTGGAATTTCAAGTAAATGGAGATAAATACAATATTCAAAAATTGTGTTAGACCAAATGCTTAACAATTTTGGAAAACTGAAAGCTTGTTTTCCATTTGGATTTTAAAATAAAGTTTCCAGTGATTCAAACTACAGTAGATAATATTATTATTTCCTCTTTAAATTCCACTCAAAACTGGTGCCTTCACTTGCCCTTTCTAGCTTATTTACTTTACTAAATGGTGTCATGTATCTCTCCTTCTTCAGGTATTTTCTTTCTCCATCTTCAAAATATACTTAAAACTCAATTTTACTTTCCTTTATTTGAACTTTCTGTTAATAGAAAATGTTCTATCTTGCTGTCCTCTTCATGAGAAAATTTCCCTGGGAGTTCACATTTCCAATTTTAATTTGTTTGGTTATACACTGCAGTATTTTCTATTTATTATCTCATTTCTTCCTATAACTCCTGCTGCTAATACTAGAATCTGTTTTCATTGACACAGTCTGTGCCAGGTGAGCACATTTATTCTTGAAGAGAATAAATGAGGAGAAAAAAGAATGCCTTCAGCTCTGAGGAAGAAACAAAGTCACTTCTTTGCTCCATGATTTTCTTTCTTCAAGCCTAGGACAATGACATTTGGAGTTTTCACTAGCTGGGAACTTCCACACACTTAATTTGTATCAAAATAATTCCCTTTTTAGTAAAATATTGTATTGATGGTGGTATAGCTATGGGTGATCTGCTGAATGCAAAAAGCCTAATTACTTTACTGTTAAATTCATTGTTTTCCTTAGATAAAATTTCTTGAATGAACCCCAGCAAGAGAGTCACTTTCAAGTTTTTAAACTTGTTAAAATTTCAGATTTTCCAATCCTATGCACACAGGTTCTTATTTAGAAATCCTGATATGAGGCTCTGTGGTCAGTATTTTTAATAAGCAATAAATTCACTCAAAAACATTTTTGAGTATCTGTCATTAATATTTTATATGTAACAGTAAAGAAAATAGATAAAAAATTTTGATTTGTGGAGCTTACAATTCAGTGAGAAGCTTTGAAATAGTGGTTTACAGCACTACAGAGAAATTTTTAATACTCCTAAGTTTTCAAAATATTTATATTAGGCTAGTTCCAGACCACCGGAATGGAACCTATATGACGTGACTCATTATTGCCCCAATCCTGATGGAAGTAACTCTGTCTTGCCTTTCTGACTTGTCCTTTTCTCTGAGTCATTCTCTCCTGGTTCCAGGAAAAGCAGAGACTTGCAGGCAATCACTCCATGATGAGGCTGCACTCCCAAACAGGAAGAGTCTTCTCATATGGTGAAAGAACTGTGTCCTCAAACAATACAAAGTTCTCTAGGACCCCACAGAACCAAACATGTTCTAATGACTTACCACAATCTGACCAAGACTGTTTAATGCTGCATATCTCTTGCCCCTTGCCCAATTCTTTCCCTATTTAAACCTGCAACTCATATTAGTAGCCACCAAACACATGGCTGAGAACATCAGTCCCCAAGAATCAGTCTTCCCAGAATTAAAGATTCTTAGCACTGAATATCAAAGTCATTTTCTTCTACACCATTCCCTTTGCCATTTAGCTTCCTTTTGGGGCAAGTGTCAGACCTGACCTTTTGAGACCCTGGCCTAGGACTCCGGCAAAACTCACATCCATTTATTAAAGAGAAAAATGTTTCCGGTTCTGAACAGTTCTGTGAGGCCCTTTTGCTCCTTCAGAAAAAGATGTGTTTCACAAGTGTAGAATTTTAGCAATTATTAATACACCATTAGTCACATCAGGCTCAGTAGATAGAAATGGAATACAGATTTTTTACAGATAATCATATGTTGAACCACCCCTGCATCCCTGGGATGAAACCAACTTGGTCGTGGTGAATGATCTTTCTGATATGTTATTGGATTCAGTTTGCCATTATTATATTGAGGATTTTTGCATCAATGTTCATTAAGGAGATTGGCCTATAGTTCTCCTTCCTGGAGGTTTTTGTCTGGTTTTAGGATGAGTGTAATACTGGCTTCATAAAATGAGTTAGACAGTGTTCCCTTTCTATTTCATGTAAAAGTTTAAGGAGAATTTGTATTAGTTTTTCTTTAAAGGTCTGATAGAATTCAGCAGAGAATCCATCAGGTCCTGGACTTTTCTTTTTTTTAGGAGACTTTATTTCTGCTTCAATTTCATTTTGTGTGATTAATATCCTCGGTTCAATTTTGGATGGTCATAAGAATCTAGAAATTTGTCCATTTCTTCAAGATTTTAAAATTTATTGGAATATAGTCTCTCAAAGTAGTCTCTGATGATTCCCTACAATTTCCATGGTGTTTGTTGTTATCTCCCCTTTTGCCTTTCTGATTTTACTGATTTGGGTTTTTTTCTCTCCTCATTTTAGTCAGTTTGCCAGGGGTCTGTCAATCTTGTTTATTTCTTTCAAAGAACCAACTTTTTGTTTTGTTGATTCTTTGTACAGTTTTTTTGTTTCTATTTCATTAATTTAGGCCCTTATTTTCATTATTTCTCTCCTTCTGCTCGTTCTTGTTTTTCTTGGAGTTTGAGATATAGCATTAGGTCATTGATTTGAGATCTTTCTGTCCTTTTAATATATGCACTCATGGCTATAAACTTTCCTCTTAGGACTGCCTTTGCTGTGCCCCATAGGTCTGGTAGGTCATGTTTTTATTTTCATTAACTTCCAGGAACCTTTTAATTTCCTCTTTTATTTCATCAATGACCCACTGATCATTGAGCAATGGGTTGTTCAGCTTCCAATTGTTTGCATGTTTTCTACTGTTGTTTTTGTTGTTGAGTTCTAGTTTTAATGCATTGTGATCAGATAGAATGCAAGGGATTATTCTTATATTTGCTGAGGCTTGCTTTGTGCCCTAAGATATGATCAATTTTAGAGAAAGTTCCATGGGCTTCTGAGAAGAATGTATATTGTGCAGAATTTGGATGAAATATTCTGTAGACATCAGCTAGGTCCATTTGATCTATGGTGTGATTTAGTTCTATAATTTCTTTATTGATTTTTTGTTTGGATGACTTATCTATTGGTGGTAGGAGGTATTAAATTGTCCCACTACCACTGTGTTGGAGTCTATATATGCTTTAAGTCCTTTAGAGTGTGTTTGATGAAAATGAGTGCACGGACATTGGGTGCATATAGGTTGATAATTGTTACTTCGTTTTAGTGTATTTCTCCTTTTATTAGTGTGGAGTGTCCTTCTTTAATCAATGTAAGTTTGAATTCTACTTTGTCTGAGATAAGTATTGCTACTCCTGCCTGTTTTGGGGGGGCCATTGGCTTAGTAAATCTTCTTTTAGCCTTTTACCCTAAGCCAGTGCTTGTTTCTGTCAATGAGATGGGTCTCCTATAAACAACAGATTATTGGATCTTCCTTTTTAATCCAGTTTGCCAAATGGTGTCTTTTGATGGGGGGAGTTAAGTCCATTAACATTCAGTGTTAATATTGATAGGTATGTGGTGATTCCTGTCATTTAGTTGTTTTTGTTGTTTAAGGGTTAGATTGTGTGCAGCTGTATGAATGTTACTCTCTGATTCCTTGTTTTTTCCTTCTGTGGTTTGGTGCTGCCTGTCATGTCATGATTTTGTTTGCTTTCATTTTCTGTGTGCAGAATTCCCTGAAGAATCTTTTGTAGTGGTGGCTTGGTGGTCATTTATTGTTTTAGTTTCTGCTTATCGTGGAAGACTTTCATTGCTTCATCTATTTTGAATGATAGTTTTGCTGGGTAGAGTATCCTAGGGTTGAAGTTGTTTTCATTCAGTGCCCAGAATACCTCATTCCATGTCCTCTTGCTTTTAAGGTTTCTGTTGAGAAATCTGCTGTGATTTTGATGGGTTTACCTTTGTATGTTATTTGTTTTTTCTCTCTTACAGCTTTCAGTATTCTTTCTCTATTCTCTGTGCTTGTTGTTTTACTGATAATATGTTGTGAAATAGTTCTATTTTGGTCAAGTCTGTTTGATGTCCTGGAGGCTTCCTGTACCTGAGTGAGCATAGCTTTCTCTAGATTTCAGAAATTTTCTGTTATTATTTTGTTGAATATATTACAAATCCCTTTTGCTTGCACTTCTTCTTCTTCAATGCCCTTGATTCTCAGGTTTGGTCTTTTGATGGAGTTGATGAGTTCTTGCATATTCCTTTCACAGGTCTTGAGTTGTTTGACTAATAGCTCTTCAGTTTTTCCTTTAATTTCCATTTTGTCTTCAAGTTCTGAGAGTCCGTCTTCCACTTATTCTAGTCTGCTGGAGTGGCCTTCCATTGTGTTTTGTATTTCTGTTTCATTCTTTTTTCTTAGGTTTTCCATATCATGGGTCACTTCCTCTTTAGTATTTTCTATTTTTGTCTTTAATTCATTTATCTCTCTATTTATAGTGTTCTCTGTTTCACTTTGTTATTTATTTAGGGGTCATATGAGTTCATTTATTTGTTTCTGTGTCTTTTCATATTCCTTATTTTTGGTATCTAGAAATTTCTTGAGTGCCTCTTGTACATTTTGGTTAACCAGGTCTGGTAACATCTCCATGAAATTCTCAGTGATTACTTGCAGGATTTCTTCTTTGAGGTTGTTCTTATGGGCATTGTTGGGTTCCTTGGTGTCATTTATTTTATTTTGTTTGTTGGAGTCTGGAACTGGCTATCCATTTTCTTCATTTCCCCCTGAATCCTGTATTAAATTATTTTGGGGGAGAGAATGGTTTCCATCTCTTTTTCATCTTCCCATCACTCCACTTGGTACTGTGCAACTATGTTCTTGAAAGGCTAGTTGGTGGTTTCAGTCACCTGTTTTCTTTCCCTTGGTTTAATTTTGTTTTGTCCTATGTAGGGCTTTTAGCTAACTGTGTGTGTGCTATTTCTGTCCCTCGTTTGGGTGTAATTTAGTATTAGCTAATTCACAATAGCAAAACTAACAAAAAAACAGGAAACAAACAAACAAAAGAACCCACAAAGAAGTCAATGGGGAGTGATGAACAAACAAACAAAAAACAAGCAAGAAACAAAACAAACAAACAGACAAACAAACAAAAATTCCAGTTTCAGGAACAATAGAATTTCAGTCTTAGTTTAAGTTCTGGTGTTACTCCGCCAGCATCCAGTTGTGGTGTTGATATTTAAGCCAAAGCTCTGTCCTAGTCTTGTCAGGTGGTTGGGTAGTGTTTTTCTTTTTTCTTCTGTCCTTCAGAGGCAGCTGCTTGGTTAGCTCTTCCCTCAGTGAGGTGTGGCAGTTTAAGTTTGTATATTGTCCTCAGATTCCAGAATCAGCTTTGTAGTCCACCAGCTGTCCTGTTATGGAGCTGGGTTTTCACTGTGCTTGTTTACTGGGGGCTTGTTTTTTTGCCTCACCCCTTTTCTCTGGAGGCAAGTTCCGTGATCCATCCATGACCTGCTGTCATGGTTTGATGTTTGTTTTCAATTTTGCAGCTCTGTTTGACTTCGGATGTTGATCACTGGCTCAGGATTTGAGCTTTGTGGACAGATGAGCTACCTGCCCTATTTCAGGCAGCAGCTTATCACCCACTCGCTGTTGGCCCTTCTGCCTTTCCAGCCTTTGTTTACTGAAAGTTCTCATGGAGATTAGCTCATTGCCCCTCCCCCCTTCTCTGGTGTGCTTTCAGCTTCCTGTCCCCTCTGCTGTGTGCTAGTTTTCAGTTCATTGTTTATTCAGTTTTTTTTTGTGTGTTGGGGTTCAGTCTGCTGAGTGGGCTATGCTGGTTTATCCCATGTGTGGCACGGGGAATACCATGTGATGCTTGGCACTCACATGTTTGGTCTGCTAAATGTCTCCCAAGCAGGTTTGGAGCTGGCGACTGGCAGCAGTGGCAGCCCACCTGTTTTCTCAGTGTAGCTTGGTGTGGAGAAGCTTTCTACAGGCTAGGGGTTCAAGGGTGTTGAAGTTTTGATTCTCTTTGGTGCTTTATTTCTGCCAAGTGTGTGGCTCCAGCATCTCAGCAAGGTTTTTGATTCATGGTTCTGCACCCTAGTCACCATCTTGGATCCCTCCTTTTTTTTTTTTTTTTAAATACTGAGTAGAACTATCATGGCAACAATATATTATTAGTTTATATGTCAGAGAAAATGCATTGTTTAAAAAATTAAAGCCACCATCTTTAAGTAACAAAGGACATGTTTAGAGCCAGTAAAAATTGTCTTTTTGTCTCTTATTTAAGGAGAAGACCATGTCTAAAATATATGAGTTTGTGTTTGGAAGGGCTTTAATGCCAGATGGCCACACATATATAAGTACCATTTTTTCAATCCTTTTGGCCTTGGTTATTTTTTAGAGGTATGGCGTGAGTGACCCTATTTGAACTTTGATGGCATTCACCCCCTTTCTCCAAACTGCTTGTCTCTGAGCAGTCTCCTCTGAAGCTCTTTCTCCCATCCAAGTACTAACCATGCCTGATCCTGCTTAGCTTCCAAGACCAGATGAGATTGGGTCTTGTCAGGGTGGTATGACTATAGACTGAAGATCTTTCTCAATTGGTCTTTTTCTTTCCTAATTGTGACAATTTGCTCTTTCCTAGATTTTGTTTGTTTGTTTGGGAAGTAATGTGGGAAGTAATGAGTAGGTCAGGTGGGAGTCAGTGCCAAATAGACCCATTTTGCCAAATTTAAGCAACAAAGAGGCTTAGAAGTAGTGACTCTTAGGCAGTGGGCTTCTAGACAAGTAAGATACAAAAAAAAAAAATCCAACAAAAGCAGACATCTAAAAAGCTAATCTGGTTGACACATAAGTACTTATTAGAGTCATTTTTATGGACTTGATTATAAATGCCTCAGAAGGATCAGAACTGTAATGACAAAAACTTGAAAAAGCTGTGGTTAAAATTCTGATGGACAATTTAGCAAATAACAGAACACTATATCAGTACCATTAACTTTTTGTTATTGTGTTTATCTTAATTTCGTATTTTAGAAGGCTTGATATACTTGAAAAACATAAATATATTTAGTATACAGGAACCAACAATAGCATCACAGCTCTATAGAGGTTATATATACATATTAGTTTAGTTGTTGCTCTTGAAGTAAAACCTTAGATTTTCTCATCAGTGTTGGGGAACAGTGTCAGTGACCCCAAATATCCCAGTCCCAGACATATAGGGTATCAACTGCATTAGAGTCATCCAAGAAAACTGTTAACCATGAGGTCATCTAGAAAATTTTACATAAGCCAGCTCTTATATTAACTTTTATTTAGTTATGACTCAGTTACCTTAGTAGTCAAAAACCTGACAAAAATCACCAGATAACACAGATAAATATTTATGGGGACCAAGTGTTGAGTAGGGAAACATAACGGTTAGGAATCATGGCTCAGATATTGATAAGGGACCATATTCCAGATTGTTGGCATTAACAGATGGTTCATGACATACAGCAGGATCCCACCAACCTGTAGTCAATGGAGCTCCCCTAAAATCCATCCCAGGCCAAAAATTCCCTCTGCCTGACATGTGGAAGGAGTAGGACTAACATCTCCACTCTGTTGGCTCCAATAAAAACCAAAGGTCCTGACCTCCAGTACAGTGCTCCTTTCTGAGTTTTTTTTTTTTTTTATTCTATCTGGAGGATGTACTTTGGCTTTTTTTTTTTTTTACTTTGCTTTATATAAGTAATTCTGTCTCAACCCTCATATCATTGCAGCAGCATTCCCCATGCTCAGCTGCCTCTTGCCTCTCTGTGTTTTATAAACTCTTCTTGTCTTGATAAATTTGTGGATTGACCTGTAGCACCAAAATTTCCTGACAGTTATCTTGACAAAACACAAACTATTTTAAGACAGATTTTTTTTGTAAATGTTATCAAGAACAATGTACTATTTTAAGATAGTCTTGTTCTTATGAGTTTAGAGAATGAAGTTTTAGTTTAACATCAGTACATTAAATTTTGACCTATAAAACCTTTAATGTAACTGGATTATAGTCAACTTAATTGCTTACATAAGCATTTAAAAGCTCCATCTTTTTATGAGAACTTACTCTGTACCTTTATGACAATTTATTTTCTATCCTCTGAGGGAACTTGTCTTTATCCTTTTTTTATTTATTTAAAGTATTTTTTAACCTTTTATTTTTAAAAACCATATCCTTAATACCATATATATAGTTGTTACCTGCTGAAAATAACTCATAAGCCCTTTTAACTTAGAGCCCTATATTTGCATGAAAAAAAAAAACAGAAAGCAACCTCAAAATTATTTATTGTATAAAAACAATTTATAGAAAGACCATTTGTTAATTTACCCATGTATTATAAGAGAGAATTAAATCCCAGATTTTATTTATGACAGAATGAAACAGGCTAAGGTCATTTTTAACTACCCAAATTTTAAGATTCCTCCTGCAGGCTATGGCCCCCTTTTCTTTCTTTCATTCTTTTTTTAAAATTTTTCCTCTCTGGTCTGAGCCAGAGTGTTAAACCCTGAATACCTGCATCCTAGTGGGACCTGATTGAAATAAGTTTGAAAACTGGTTTTCTTAAAAGTGACAGTAGAACAGAGTAACAATTTTTTTATATTGACTGTATAATAAGAACCATCCTCAATATGTTTACATATTCATATGTAAAAAGCTTAAGCACTTTATAGCAGAGATCTTGAAAACAAACACCCTGGTTTTTTGTTACCTTGAGTATCTCATTAACCTTATAACAGCAGTTTAGAAGCCATTTTGAAGATGGTTACACACACACACACACACATTTTATAAATTAAGCATGCCAGAAAAAAATGCCACCTTGAGCATGCATAAGATTAGCTGGAATTCCAGAAGCAAATTAAATCTTGCCCAATGCTTTAAACAAGTTGACACACACAAAATTAAAGTGTACTCTCAAAAAAAAATCCTTAAATTATACCCAGAGAGCTATTTGGTGGAATGGTGGATGATGCATCTGGTCTCTTGTGAATTTTCCTCTTTGAAACTGAATTTTTATTACCCACCCTTAACCTTGGTTGTGGCTATTTCCAAGGAAAAGTTCAACCCCCACCCCTAGTACTGGAGTTTTTTTGCATTTTACTCAAAGTGCTTTCTTTTTACTTGTGTTTTTGCCCATCCTGGTCTATCTTTCTGGTGAAAAAACCCAGTAGGTGCTCAACTTCCCTAATTTCAGGAGGTGTCTCACACACTTTTGCCCCACTCCCTAAACCTGAGAGACCCAGTTTCACCCCGGACAGGGTTATCAGGGGGTCTCTGGGAGGTGGTCAGTTTCCTTTCTGCCTCCTAAAGGCAGGCCTATTATTCAAACCTGGGTTCTTACCAGTCTGATGGGCGGGGCTCCAAATTGGTTCCTGAGCCTTCTCTGGGTTCCTTTGTGCAACTGAGACTTGCTTTCCAAGGCAAGTCCCTCCATCAGATCAACAGATCTGCTGGGACCGATGAGCCGGGGATGTCAAGTCCTGCTGAAGAGGTGAAAACACTGTCTCTGAGTCCTGGAGGAACTCCCAGAAATGTTATGGGAATCTCAAACTGAGACATGGGACACCAAGGCTTTTCAGGAAACAATATTTATTAGCATTCCAGCAGTGGCTCAGCAGAGTAACATCCAAAGACTGAGCCCCAAGTACAAAGGGGTCTTAACTTGTATACCTTTGCAAGCAGGTTACAGAAGAAAAAAGCAAGGTTTAACCCATATACAGTTGCATGTAACTCTATTGGCTACTTCCCCTCAATGCTACACGACCTTCTTCATGTATAGATTTTTTAAGTTTTATCTCCCTGCTATGCCATCCCCTCCCCCTGCTGCGTTATTAGAACAAAAACTTGCTTATTTCATTTTTTTTTTGCCCTCCTCCCTTCTACAGTGCTTTTAGTACTTAATAAATTTTTACAATGGCAGTACATATCAGTGGCTTTCCTTTACCATATAAAGTAGAAAACAAGCTGCATGTTTTTCCAAATACATATGAGAATCACCCATCCTCCCATCCCCACATATAGAATCCAGAACTTTCATATTTCAAGGGCTGGTGAATTGAGAAGAAATATGGCATTCCTGGAGTTGGTGTCACTTGAGGATGTGGTTGTGGACTTTATTTGAGAGGAATGGAAGGACCTGGATGATGCTCAAAAGACCCTGTACAGGGAGGTGATGCTGGAGACCTACAGCAGCCTGGTGTCCTTGGGTGAGTGAAAGTGCTCTAAAGGCCTCAGGAGCAAGTTCTGTCTTCTTCTTAGTAAATATATGAAAACTATTTAGGTACACAGTTCCAGCCCATAAAAACTCAATTGTTCACCTTCTCTCATGGAAAGTTCACATGTACTCCTTTATTGCACAGTTCCAAAGGTGGGGTTTGTCTTGCTTCAAAGAACCTGACTTATAAAGGTAGAAATGAACCAATTCAGGACATTGTAATAATACCAATATATACATATTTAATATTATATATACATAGTGTATATGTATGTATATGGAAATGTCGCAGTGAAACTCCTTATATAACCATTATAAACAAACAAGAATGTCTTTTTGAAAGTGAAGAAGGAGGTAAAACAAGTCCAGGGGTTGGTATGGCATAAGGAAAGGGTGAAGGAATATGGCAGAAGTATTAATGTATTCATGTATGAAAATGGAACAATGAGACCTGTTAAAACTATTCTAAGAATAAAGGAGAATGATGGAGTGGATGATTTATTGTAAGCACTTTGTAAATGTTATAATGTACCCACCATACAACTGGCACCTGGTGCTATACAACTATAATATGCTAATGCATCAATAAGACAAAAAAGAAAGCAAAGAAATTAAATAAAATTTAAATGTAGCTCCACAGTCATTCTAGTCCTATTTCAAGTGTTTGATAACCCCTGTCACTACTAGCTCCCTAGCTGGCAGCACAGGTACAGAACATGTTGATTGTTGCAGAAAGGATTAGTGGAGGAAAAATCCTGACTTAATCTTTTGACAAAATCCTACATTGATCTCATGAATAGGACAAGGCATCACCAAACCTGAGCTGATCTTCAAACTGGAGCACGGATCAGAGCTATGGATGGGAAATGAACTCCTAATCAGAGCCCACCAGGTCAATCAGTGCATACTCTGTGGGGAGTCATGAGCATGGAGCTCAGCAGATGTTGGCTATGTTGTGCTAATTTCACCAGGTTATCTTCCAGATTGCAAACCAACGACAGCTTGCACACATCAAACCTGTGCATTAGAGTCTCTAAGGAGGGCTCTCACACATATATTGTTACCTTTATCCCAAATCTAAACCCTGTTCTTCTTAGATATTTTTCTTTGCTCTTCCTCAGTGTTCTCAGTTACCTCCCCCTCCAGTGTTCCACTGTGCTACATTTGTAATGAGGTTATTAAGTGTTTGCCTTGGCATAGCTTGAGTTGTAGTTCCTGCTCTCAAAATTTTACACATAGTAGGTGAATCCAAAGATCTACATTTGAGAGTCTACATCACCCTTGGAAGCACAAATTTGGAAATTGGTAGCTTGAAGCTGGTATTTAAACTTATAGAGCAGTTCACCTAGGGTGTTGATAAGAAGATGACAAAAATCCAGAGTTAGTCTTGTGAACCATGGTGTCAGACTCCATGAAAATGGAGGATCCAACATATGGGTCTGCATTTGGGGAAGAGCAAAGGCATTCTTGGTCCCAAGCCCAAGTGAACCAAAGGTTTCATGTTCAAGAGCTCAGATTTCTGTTTGACAGTACAGTTTGAAGTTAGCATATCCATCTTCTCTTAGTGGATATAATTATAAACAAGAAAGAGGAGGAGAAATGTTGAGAAGACTCCATTTTCTATGAAAGTAGGAAAAAGCTGACAGTCCAGTGTGCAAGATAGCATCATTCTGGAGAAGTTGATTATCAAGCATGGGTGCCTGTACCAGGAATTAGGGAGAGAATGCTGGGGCTGGTTGATCTCAGAAAGTACCAGAAAAGTGCTTTATAAAGCTGGTGGGCTTTAAAGGTGAGTGTCCAGGGTGGTTGGATGAAGAAAAAGCTTATGTTTCTTAGAAGCAGACTAATTGAGGTTAAATTAGGACTGTAGAGGCTATTTATGTGTATAGTGGGAAGGAAGAGGTTTTATATTTGAAAAACTCCCTAGATGTCTATAATTATTCCTCAGGTAAGAATGAAAACTAAATAAACATAGATGCAAAAAGCAGTCCAAAGGCATGTCCCTGTTTAGAGGTGGCAGTCAGTTGGACCTCACTCGTATTCTGCAATAAGCTGGTCCTGAAAATTCTTGAACCTTCAAAGTAGAGTAATGAAAAGAGCAGTAGCAGGAGACCCCAGCATTGTCAAAACAATAGAGAAAAAGAATAAGGGAATGAAATGGGAGGGGAGAAGCAGCACCATGGAAAACCATGACTAGGTTGTAGGTGACTATTTCGTCATGGAAATAACATTAAAGAAGCAAGGAAAAACAGTTCAACATTATAAAATCTGTCAGTGTCATTTAATATATTAAGTCAATACAAAGAAAACTATTTACTTACCAGCCAATACCTGTTGTGATTTTTATGAAATCTTATGACAGTAGAAGAAGAACTTCTTTTATATACACAGGAACATTCCATATAAATGCTTAGTTCTGTTTTATGTGTAAAGTTATTTTTTTCTCATTTTAGATATTCAGAAAGTGGATGTCAGTGAAGAAAGTCAAGACAGACATTTGTGGCAAGATGAAAGTACCACAAATAACACACCAACTTATGAGAGAGTTATATTAGGACATACCTTTTGTTTGAGTTCAAGCCATGTATCAAATCTGATTGCAAATAATGCAGTCTCTTTAGGAGTGAAGCCCAAGGAGTTGAATGTATATCAGAACACTTACCTCTCTAGTATGCCTGAAGGAGTATATGCTGGTGAGAAACCCTATCAGTATAATCAATATGGAAAATGCTTTGTCCAAAAGTCACACCTTACCAATCATGAGAAAACTCACACTGGGGAGAAGCCCTATAAGTGTAGTTATTGTGGCAAAACCTTTCTCTGGATGTCAAGACTCATCCAGCAGGAGATGATTCACACTGGGGAGAAGCCCTATCAGTGTAGTCAGTGTGTAAAATCCTTTTGCCAGAAGTCAAACCTCACAACACATGAGATAATTTACATTGGGAAAAAAGCACTATCAGTGTATTCCATGTGGAAAAACCTTTGAGCAGAAATCATACCTCACCCAGCACCAGGAAATTCACACTGGGGAGAAGCCCTATCAGTATGAGCAATGTAGAAAAATCATTGGCTGGATAGCACACCTCAGCAGGCAACAGACCTCTCACAAGAGAGGAGTCTTTGGAGGTAGAAGAACTTTCTCAGAAATCAAACCTCAGGAAACATCAGAGAATGCATGCAGTGGGAAAAATATTCTGTGCAGAGTTTATCTGTGTGTCCTCCAAAAGTCATTTAATTTTCTGTCAGATATGGCAAGCTTTTCTCTGCCTCTACTTATTGTGGCCAACAGTTCACAGCTCTGTGTGGAGATACAGACACAAATGATGAACATTCCTTCGAGGCCTGTATTGTAACAATGACCTTGCAGTCCTCCTGCGCTTAGGATGGGAGCCATAGGTGTCTTCAACCACTGTAATTTAAGACAGAAATGAAGAGAACAGAGGCTGTTCCACTCCTGGCTCAGCACCCAACATTTGTTACATAAGAGAAATAAGCACCTACTCTGTTCAGTCATTTAATGTGTGCTCTGTGCATTTCAACCCCACAACCACTGTTGCTTACTCACTTTATGAATATGGCTGGTGTTCCTGAAAGACTCACCCTGTTTATGTTTGTCAAAAAATTCATACAGAAACCTGTGTTGTCATCTTTCATTTTCAAGTCAGGTTTTGGGAGAATCAAAAAACTGTGGGGGGTCTTTCAAATTCCAAGATGGCGGCTAGAGGTAGGAAGCAGAAAGTGACCCTCTTGTAGTGAAATCTTGGAGAGACGCTGGAGACACACTTTGCAGGCATAATCACTGAGAAAAGGCATAACTTTGACCCCTCCACATCTCCAGCCGGTGCAGAGAATCTCCACTTCACGTTAAACGGAGAAACGAGGAGGGCCCCCCCAGGGCCACCAGTGGCCAGCGCCCATATGGCTTGGGAAGACACAGACCAGGTGAGCTTCACGGTACCGCGGTTCCCCCACAGACAAGCCTGGGCCAGAGCAGCATAGCCCCCTGGACAGACTGATCTCCACCCGGGAAAAAAAAAAAGAGAAACTGAGTACTAAGCAATAAGAACAGTTAAGACACGCTGGAAAGAGGGTGGGGTGCCCTGAGCGCTGAAGATTGGGGGAAGGGAATCCTTCCCGGGACTGTAAATAAACAAGCCGGGTGGGCGGAGAGCCTCTGGCTGGAGCAGGGATGCGCACCCAGCAACCAGGAGCAGGGAAGCTTGTGAGAGTGGAGGAGGGAAGACCCACTTCCCACGTGAACTGTAAACAAACATGGCAGCCGGCAGGAGCAGCAGCACCACCCAGTAAGCAGGAGCAGGAAAGCTTGTGAAAGTGGCAGTGGGAGGAAAACTTCAGAGGAGAGGGGGGAAGACCCACCTCCCACATGAACTGTAAATAAACACGCAGGCCTGACAACGCGGGGGCAGTGTCACCTTTCCCAGTGCTTGGAAAGGGGAAAGCCTGTAGCAGAGGCTCCCGCACAGGAGAACTCTGAGCAAACAAAGCCTGTGGGACCAGGTGAGTGCTAGCTCACCCCAGAGATCTGCATAAATAACGCCACCAGCTACAGGCTGAGAGCAGCAGGCAGGCAAGCCACAGGTGCAGATACCACTCTCAGAACTGTCTCCAGACGCTTTTTTTTCTTTTTCTCCCTACCTTTGATGAGAGAACAACCGAATTACACCTGCAAGCCGAAAAACTTACTGAAACTGTACTGCATTTGAACTGGGGACACTTGGTGGGGCTTTTTTGTGTGTGTGTGTGTGTGTGTGTGTGAGTGAGTGTGTAATTTTGTTCTACTTTATGCATCCCCTTTGATGAGACAACTACAGAACAACATCTGAGGCACCAACTCCAGGACTGGAGATTGAGATGGACATCCAAATTATTAAGACTGAAACTGCATTGCATATAAACTTGGAAGTTTTTTGGTTTTTTTTTTAATTTTCTATTTTCCATTTTACTTTAATTCATTTTTATATATAGATATTACTTTCATTTACATATTTTTTATTTTTTTTATTGTTATTATTACAAGCTAGAAAATACTTAATTACACGCAGTACAGAGACAGTAATAACACCAAGGACAATGACGGGAAGACAGAAAAAACAGGGAAACCAGTTTCCCCACAGCAAAAAATTAGTACAGGAACCAGAGGGGAATGAAGAGAACAGAAACTCAGATCCAGACTCCAACAAAATGAAGATAAACTATGCCAAAGGACCCAATGAAGCCCACAAGAATAATTTAAAAGAAGACATACTACAAGTACTCAATGAGAATTTTATAGAGATGATACTGGATAGGGTCAACCAAAATGTACAGGAGACACTCAAGAAATTCCAAGACAATAAAAATAGAGAATTTGAAAAAGCAAAAGAAGAAATAAAGGAAACCATAGAAGCACTGTATAAACACCAAAGTGAAAGAGAGAACACAATGAATAAATGGATAAATGAACTCAGGACAAAAATAGACAACAATAAAGAAGAAAACTGCCAGGATATGGAAAACCTCAGAAAAAAGAACGAAACAGAACCGCAATACAAAATGGAAGGCCAATCCAGCAGAATAGAACAAACAGAAGACAGAATCTCAGAACTTGAAGATGAAATGGTAATTAAAGGAAAAACCGAAGAACTATTAATTAAACAACTCAAGACCTGTGAAAAGAAAATGCAAGAACTCACCGACTCCATCAAAAGACCAAACTTGAGAATCATGGGCATTGAAGAAGGAGAAGAGGTGCAAGCGAAGGGAATGCGTAATATATTCAACAAAATAATAACGGAAAATTTCCCAAACCTAGAGAAAGATATTCCCATACAGATGCAAGAGGCCTCCAGGACACCAAACAGACCAGATCAAAATAGAACTACTCCACGACATATCATCATTAAAACAACAAGTTCAGAAACTAAGGAAAGAATATTAAAGGCTGTAAGAGAGAAAAAACAAGTAACATACAAAGGTAAACCCATCAAAATCACAGCAGACTTCTCAACAGAAACATTAAAAGCAAGAAGAGCGTGGGGTGAGATCTTCCGAGCACTGAATGAAAATAACTTCAACCCCAGGATACTCTACCCAGCAAAGCTATCATTCAAAATAGATGGAGCAATAAAAGTCTTCCATGATAAGCAGAAACTAAAACAATATGTGACCACAAAACCACCATTACAAAAGATTCTGCAAGGGATCCTGCACACAGAAAGTGACACCCAACTTATCCATGAAAAGGCAGGCAGCACCAAACCACAGGATAAGAAAAAGCAAGACAGTAGAGAGTAACATCAAGTTAGGTACACACAATCAAACCTTCAAACAACTAAGACAACTAAATGGCAGGAATCACCACATACCTATCAGTACTAATGCTTAATGTTAACGGACTTAATTCACCCATCAAAAGACACCGTTTGACAAAATGGATTAAAAAAGAAGATCCAACAATTTGTTGCTTACAGGAGACTCATCTCACCGACAGAAATAAGCATATGCTTAGGATGAAAGGCTGGAAGAAGATTTACCAAGCCATGGCCCCCGAAAACAAGCAGGAGTAGCAATACTTATCTCTGACAAAGTAGACTTCAAACCTACATTGATCAAACGAGATAAAGAAGGACATTCCATACTAATAAAAGGGGAAATAGACCAAAAGGAAATAATAATCATCAATCTGTATGCACCCAATGTCAACGCACCCAATTTCATCAAACATACCCTGAAAGACCTAAAAGCATATATAAACACTAACACAGTGGTTGTGGGAGACTTTAACACTCCATTATCATCAATAGATAGGTCATCCAAACAAAAACTCAATAAAGAAATCCAAGATCTAAAATATGCAATAGATCAAGTGGACCTAGTAGATGTCTACAGAACATTTCATCCAACCTCTACACAATATACATTCTTCTCAGCAGCCCATGGAACCTTCTCCAAAATAGATCATATCCTAGGGCACAAAGCAAGCCTCAGCAAATATAAGAAAATAGAAATAATACCGTGCATACTATCTGACCACAATGCAGTAAAAGTAGAACTCAACAACAAAAGTAAAGACAAAAAACATGCAAACAGCTGGAAACTAAATAACTCATTACTTAATGAAGAATGGATCATTGATGCAATAAAAGAGGAAATTAAAAAGTTCCTGGAAGTCAATGAAAATGAAAACACAACCTACCGGAACCTATGGGACACAGCTAAGGCAGTCTTGAGAGGAAAGTTTATAGCTATGAGTGCATATATTAAAAAGATTGAAAGATCCCAAATCAATGACCTAATGATACATCTCAAACTCCTAGAAAAAAAAGAACAAGCAAATCCCAAAACAAATATAAGGAGAGAAATCATAAAAATAAGAGCTGAAATCAACGAAATAGAAACCAAAAAAACCATACAAAGAATTAATGAAACAAAAGTTGGTTCTTTGAAAAAATAAACAAGATCGATAGACCCCTGGGAAACTTGACTAAAATGAGGAGAGAAAAAACCCAAATTAGTAGAATTAGGAATGCAAAAGGGGAGATAACAACAAACACCATGGAAGTCCAGGAAATCATCAGAGACTACTTTGAGAACCTATATTCAAATAAATTTGAAAATCTAAAAGAAATGGACAGATTTCTAGATACATATGATCATCCAAAACTGAACCAAGAGGAAATTAATCACCTGAATAGACCTATAACACAAAATGAAATTGAAGCAGCAATCAAGAGTCGCCCCAAAAAGAAAAGTCCAGGACCTGATGGATTCTCTGCTGAATTCTATCAGACCTTTAAAGAAGAACTGATACCAACCCTCCTTAAACTGTTCCACGAAATAGAAAGGGAAGGAAAACTGCCAAACACATTTTATGAAGCCAGTATTACACTTATCCCAAAACCAGGCAAAGAAACCTCCAAAAAGGAGAACTATAGGCCAATCTCCTTAATGAACATTGATGCAAAAATCCTCAACAAAATAATGGCAAACCGAATTCAGCAACACATCAAAAAGATTATTCACCACGACCAAGTAGGCTTCATCCCGGGGATGCAGGGGTGGTTCAACATACGAAAATCAATAAACGTAATAAACCACATTAACAGAAGCAAAGACAAAAACCACTTGATCATCTCAATAGATGCAGAAAAAGCCTTTGATAAGATCCAACATCATTTCATGATAAAAGCTCTAAGAAAACTAGGAATAGAAGGAAAGTTCCTCAACATTATAAAAGCTATATATGACAAACCTACAGCCAGCATTATACTTAACGGAGAAAAATTAAAACCATTCCCTCTAAAATCAGGAACCAGACAAGGATGCCCACTATCTCCACTCCTATTCAACATAGTACTGGAATTCCTAGCCAGAGCAATTAGGCAAGAAGAAGGAATAAAAGGAATACAAATAGGTAAAGAAACTGTCAAAATATCCCTATTTGCAGATGACATGATCCTATAGCTTAAAGACCCAAAAAACTCTACTCAGAAGCTTCTAGACATCATCAATAGCTATAGCAAGGTAGCAGGATATAAAATCAACATAGAAAAATCATTAGCATTTCTATACACTAACAATGAGCAAACGGAAAAAGAATACATGAAAACAATTCCATTTACAATAGCCTCAAACAAAATCAAATACCTAGGTGTAAACCTAACAAAAGATGTGAAAAACCTCTGCAAGGAAAACTATACACTTCTGAAGAAAGAGATTGAGGAAGACTATAGAAAGTGGAGAGATCTCCCATGCTTATGGATTGGTAGAATCAACATAGTAAAAATGTCGATACTCCCCAAAGTAATCTACATGTTTAATGCAATTCCCATCAAAATTCCAATGACATTCATTAAACAGATTGAAAAATCTACTGTGAAATTTATACGGAAACACAGGAAGCCACGAATAGCCAAGGCAATACTCAGTCAAAAGAACAATGCAGGAGGTACCACAATACCTGACTTCAAACTCTATTACAAAGCAATAACAATAAAAACAGCATGAAGAAGAACGAAATGTTATCATTCTCTGGTAAATGGATGGAATTGGAGAACATCATTCTGAGTGAGGTTAGCCTGGCTCAAAAAACCAAAAATTGTATGTTCTCCCTCATATGTGGACATTAGATCAAGGGCAAACACAACAAGGGGATTGGACTTTGAGCACATGATAAAAGCGAGAGCACACAAGGAAGGGGTGAGGATAGGTAAGACACCTAAAAAACTAGCTAGCATTTGTTGCCCTTAACGCAGAGAAACTAAAGCAGATACCTTAAAGCAACTGAGGCCAATAGAAAAAGGGGAACAGGTACTAGAGAAAAGGTTAGATCAAAAAGAATTAACCTAGAAGGTAACACCCACGCACAGGAACTCAATGTGAGTCAATGCCCTGTATAGCTATCCTTATCTCAACCAGCAAAAACCCTTGTTCCTTCCTATTATTGCTTATACTCTCTCTACAACAAAATTAGAGATAAGGGCAAAATAGTTTCTGCTGGGTATTGAGGGGGGGAGAGGGAGGGGGGCGGAGTGGGTGGTAAGGGAGGGGGTGGGGGCAGGGGGGAGAAATGAACCAAGCCTTGTATGCACATATGAATAATAAAAGAAAAATGAAAAAAAAAATTCAAAAAAAAAAAAAAAAACTGTGGGGGCCCAGGAGTAGTGGTTCTTGCCTATAATCCCAGCTATTTGGGAGGTGGCGGTTGGAGGATTGTGGTTTGATGCCATCCTGGGCAAAGAGTTATCAAGACCCAATCTCAATTAGTAAGCCAGGTATCGCCATAGCTGCACCCAACTGTAACCCTTGTTTTGTGATTGGTACAGGTAGGAGATTGTGGTCCAGGCCTTCCTGGGCAAAAACTCACACCCTATGTGAAAAATATCAAAAGGAAAAAAAAAAGGCTTAGGACATGGCTCAAGTAGTAAAGGTCAACCTACAAGCCTTGAGGTCTTGAGTTCGAACCTCAGTACTACCATACCACACATCCCCAAAATGGGAAATGCCAAAACAAATTTCAAAATGACTTTACCTGGGAGGGCCAACTTACTGAACACTGAGAGTAAAGAAAACCTGTATTTTTAATGAGTTGAAGCTTTCTATAAAACTTCATGTTTGGGCTGGAGATGTGGCTCAAGTGGTAGAGCACTTGCCTCACACAGAAAATCGGACAGTGACCCTGAGTTTAAACGCCACTATTACCAAATTTTTTGGTATGTATCACAGAGTTTGTAGTGAAGGGAAATGTATCAATGGACCTAGATTTTCAGATAGAAATGTTAGATGTAGTCTCAAAATTATAAAATATTTGATTATATAACAGTAATGATATATGAGTTGCAATACTGACTGCTAAGGTACATTTGACTGTGTTTGGACACATTTTTATTGTCACTACTGGAGTTTGGGAGGTGCTGCTGGCATCTAGACCTCAGAGTTCAGGGATGGGGACACAGGCTACAGAACATAGAGCAATCCCTCAAGCATATAAGGTTATTCTTACAAGTATTTTATGGTAGGAATTTTCCTTAATGGGGCCCAGAATGACTAAGGGAACAAAATACATATCCGTAGCATAATATTGTGGCTAGGTTATTGTGCACTGCATTTTCTGTCAAGACAATTTTATGAAATCAGGTTTATTTTCATGTTAGCCACTTTTCAGTTTCTATGACAAAATAACTGAGAAAACAACTTATGGGAGGAATGATTTGTCTCACTGTGTCAGTCCTTGGCTCTGTTGCTTCTGGCCCCATGGTGAGGCAGAGCATCATGGCAGGGAGCATATGGTGGACAATAGCAGCTCATGGGTGGACAGAACCCTAACTTTTGCAGACACACTTACAAGGGCACTTTACTAAACTGGCTGCTTCTCAATCCAATCAGTTGACAAGATTTGCCATCATGATTTTTCTCACAGTTCTAGAGGCTGAAATTCCCTTATGAGGTTGTCCCTTCATTTCAGCCTCCTGGTTTGTCTGTCCCATGCCACATGCATGGTATGACTTTCTTATGACCCATTCTCATGGGAACGGCAAGAAAGCATTGATTCCTTTTGGGGGCCCTCTCTTCCATGACCTAAGTTCCTCCACTAGGCCACACCTCTTAAAAGTTCAGCACCACACTGAGAACCTAGATTCCATGCTGCTTTGGAGCCTTTGAGGGGACGAAGCATACTCCATCCATGGCAGTTACGATTTTTCTGATTAAATGTCACTCTAGCTTTTTAGTATATAAGTAGAAAGTATTGTCTTATATACTTTTTTCTACTAGTGTATATAAATTTATATTGCATTATTACCTTTTTAAATCCTTTTTGAGATAGGTTGAGGCCCAAGTTGGCCTCAAACCTCCTCCTGCCTCAGCCTCCCAAGTCCTGGGATTACAGGCATGTACCAGTGCACCTGGCTCCAAGTTTTTAACAATATAATTTTCCCCTAAATTCTGCAACTAATATAGTACCAATCAGTGGGTCTAAAAGAAGCATAGTTTCATATAATTAAACAAGTCAGGCACATTATTGTTAACAGCTTAAACTCAGATCAGCTTACACAGCTGTGATCAGCGGTACTGGTTTCATTGTATTCAGTGATCAGCAATGTCTAGAAATTAATTGTTTCCTCACATCTCAGAAGTGGGCAATCAAGGTGTCAGCTGGGCTGCATTCCACCTGGAGATTAACCTAGGAATAGGACCTCCAGCCCCATTCAGATTTTTCCAGAAATCATTTCCTCAAGTAGGACATAGTCCAAGGACCTGATTCCTTACTGGTTGTGATTGGAAGCTGCCCACAGTTCTTTCTCTGTAGGCAGAGCACATGGACTGCTTGCTTCCTCATGACCCATGGGCAGGGTTTCAGTCCAGTGTGCTAGGATCAGCTTGAACTTCACTTGATCATGCAAGTCACATTTCTGCACTTTTCTCATATTGTTTGTGAGAGCCATATATCAGGTCCCTTCCACACTCTGGAAGAGAGGATTTATATTTGAGGGTGTGATTCATTAGAGTTTGCATTAGAGATTATGGAGAATAGTTCTTTGTCTTTAAACCAGTGAAGTTGTGGGTTTCTACGTCTTTAAAATCTCCATGTCAGGTCAATTTTATAACATTTATTCACTTTGGAAATAGATTGAATTTCCATGGCAGGAATGCTACTTTTCAGAACATGTTCAAGTATCCAGTATCACTTTAAGCATTGGCTAGTTATTCCATTGTTTGAAAAAAATGTGTTTGTATATGAACACTTTTTTTGTTGTCATTGATAGTGTGGTTCAAACTCAGGACCTCAGTCCTGCCAAGCAGGTGACTACCACTTAAGCCATGCCTCCAACCCTGAATTTGTTTGTATATTGGTATATTTTGTATTCAGAGCACATTCTTCTAGGAACATAGATATCAAGTATTAAGCAGTTTCCGTGGATATTGTTGAAATTGAAATGGTCACTGATATTTCTGTCTGGAGTTACTTGTCAAGATTTGATGTAAGGTAAGTACCTAGCTTTACTTCTAATCTTACTTCCGTATACTACATCTTACTCCTCACCCATTGTGATTTTCTGCTCAGACTGCAATAACAAAATATCACAGTTCTGTAGTCCCCTAAGATTTTGTGTGTTGTTATTTAATCATCATTGTGACTTATTAAGATAATAGAAACTTAACCCAACTGTGGTGCTTAGAGATGGGACCTTTGGAAAGTGATTCGGGATTAGATAAAGTCGCTAAGGAAGAGCCTCCATGATTGAATCCTAATGGATTTATAGGGAGGAGCACGACCAGAGGAGACACACATACACATACCTGTTCCGTGTCTCTTGTCACAAGTTGCCCTGCCTCAGGCTGATCACAAGGAGGCCACTGCCACATGCCCCCCCTCCACCTTGCACCAACACAACTGTGGGCCAAAATAAACCTCGTTATTTTTTATCCATTTTGTGGCAATGTGTATGTGATGAACAAATGAATGCCCTTTTGCACACAATCTGGACTATTTAAACTGTAGGTACAAATGGAGCCCAGGACCTACTATATGACAGGCAAGTGTTTTAACACTGAGCTACAACTCCCTAGCCCAAATGAGATGTGTGTTTTCTCACAGTTCAGATGCTGAAAATGCAAGATCCATAGACTGACAGATTTGGTACTTGAAAAGCCTTTCTGAAGTAGGAAATACTCTGTAATTAATAGGTATAGGGAAGAACTTTCTCAATGGAACCCCAGCAGCACAGCAACTAAGAGATAGCTTAGATAAATGGGACTTCATAAAACTAAAAAGCTTCTGCTCAACAACAACAACAACAAAAAAATGGTCTCTAAACTGAAGAGACCACCCACAGAGTGGGAGAAAATATTTGCCAGCTACACATCAGACAAAGGACTGATAACCAGAATATATAGGGAACTTAAAAAACTTAATTCTCCCAAAACTAATGAACCAATAAAGAAATGGGCAAGTGAACTAAACAGAACTTTCTCAAAAGAACAAATTCAAATGGCCAAAAAAAAAAAATGAAAAAATGCTCAACATCTCTAGCAATAAAGGAAATGCAAATTAAAACCACACTAAGATTCCACCTCACCCCTGTTAGACTAGCCATCATTAGCAACACCACCAACAACAGGTGTTGGCAAGGATGGGGGGAAAAAGGAACCCTCTTACACTGCTGGTGGGAATGTAAACTAGTACAACCACACTGGAAAAAAGTTTGGAGGATACATAAAAATCTAAACATTGATCTACTATATGATCCAGCAATACCACTCTTGGGGATATACCCAAAAAATGTGGCACAGGTTACTCCAGAGGCACCTGCACACCCATGTTTCCTGTGGAACTATTCACAATAGCCAAGTTATGGAAACAGCCAAGATGGCCCACTACTGACAAATGGATTAAGAAAATGTGGTATCTATACACGATGGAATTTTATGCAGCCATGAAGAAGAATGAAATGTTATCATTTGCTGGTAAATGGATGGAATTGGAGAACATTATTCTGAATGAGGTTAGCCTGGCCCAAAAGACCAAAACTCATATGTCCTCCCTCATATGTGGACATTAGATCAAGAGTAAACACAACAAGAGGATTAGACTTTGATCACATGATAAAGCCAGAGCACACAAGGGAGGTATGAGGATAGGTAAGACACCTAAAAAACTAGAAAGCATTTGTTGCCCTCAACGCAGAGAAACTAAAGCAAATACTTTAATGTGACAGAGGCCAATAGGAGAAGGGGACCAGGAATTAGAGAAAAGGTTAGTTTAAGAAGAATTAATTTAGAAGGTAACACACATGTACAGGAAATCAATGCATGTCTACTCCCTGTATAGCTATCCTTATCTCAACTAGCAAAAACCATTGGTCCTTCCTATTATTGCTTATACTCTCCCTTCAACAAAATTAGAAATAAGGGCAAAATAGTTTCTGCTGGGTAAGGGGGGGGTAAGGAGGGGTAAGGGGAGGAGGGGGGTAAGAGAGGGGGCAGGGGGAAGGGGGGAGAAATGACCCAAACATTGTATGCACATATGAATAAAATAAAAATAAAAATAAAAAAGAAAAATAGAAAAGCCTCTCTGGATTGCAGGCAGCCACCAGTTTTTTTTGTTTTCTGCTCGTGTAGCTTTCCACTATTCTCCTGATGAGAGAGAAAGCTCGAGTGTCACTTCCTTTTATAAGAAGAGCTGTGCTGTCTGCTGGACCCCTGTACTGTGACCTCATTTAACCTAAATCATCTCCTTAAATCCCCTGTGTGCAATGCAGTCTCACTGGGGATTAGGGCTTCCACATGGAAATTTGGGGAAGATAAATACATTCTGTCCATAACTTGCCCTGATTTGAAATTCCTTCTCCATCCTGTTTTAGGGGATTATTTATGGTGGGTGATTTGCTCATCTACCTGACATTTCTTCCCCACAGTATTTTAGTAACAAGCCACCAGGGCAACAACAGGGATGTTACCCGACCCTGATGTGCCAGCCATAATGTAATGCTGCATGTGAAGTATTCATAGCAAGTCTTGTGACCAGAGTGGGGAGTAAGTGTCCATTGACCCTGTCATCTTAGTAATCACTGACTTTGTGTGTGATCCTGGAGCTTCCCATACTATCGGGAGTCTGTGTTTATAGGGTACAGAAAAAGTGTGAGCAAGGTGTCCTGAAGGCTTAAAGGTCCAGATAGTGTGGAAATCCCTGAGGTCCGGCCCATGTAATTGATAGGAGCCCATTTTATTTTATTTTTCTAGTGTGTGTTTTTTTTCCTTTGGATCCCATTCTGCTGAGGTGGGTCACTTCTGTTTGCAATTGAGTCCTGCCTTGAATTTTCCCTGTGTCTGACCTCTTTTTTTTTTTTTTTAATGTCTTCAAATTGCAGTGGGTTTACCTTCTCTTTAGTATGTTGTAGAGTGAGTATGTTTTTCTTTATGACCACTGATATTTATCCACCATTTCTATGTTGACTTTCTTTCCCCATCCACAATCCTTTTCTGAATTTTGATTGCATTTGCATTGATCTTAGATCTCAGTGTGTACCCACTTGGACTGGATCACTTCACCCAGGTATCATAGCCATTTGTGGGAGACAGACTACAAACAGTAATGGGGGTGCTGGCTACAACTGCTCAGGCCCCATTTCTCATCCTAGGACAGATGTGAAAGTCATGCTTTTGCCACCTCCACCACTGTTCACTGGGGACATCCCATGTTCTGGTCACATTCCCTGATACCTCCAAATTGCTGACTATAAACACAGACTTTAAATATCAGCTTGAGTACACAAAGAGGGGAAATAAATGCTTAGGTGTATCTTATGGACAGAAAAACTAATAAATAAATTAGAATGCTGAAATTTATTCCAGACACAGTTGGCTTCAAAGCAAAAAGTTTTTATAGAATATGTCCCAAATCTAAAAAGGATTGGTAAAAGTGTCCACATCTCAGCTTGCTATGACAATTCTAAGTCTGTGTGCACCTTACATCACATGCTTAGTATATACAGAGTGAACCCAAAGGAGTAGTCAATTCCACACAATAGTGGAAGTCAACTTGGGCTGCACTCTGATATACTTCTAAATCATACTGTGTTTCTATTGAAAAATAAATCTCGATAGAAATTTATTTTCTATCAATCTGAGAATTAACTGTGTCTGTAGCAAGTAAAGCACTAGCTTAGAGGAACTTGTGGAGGCAGGAAGTACAAAGATCCACTCTGGACAGCTCTGGCAGAGTATTTTGGGAATAAAATAAAATACAGGACTGGGGAATATATTTAAAGGTTTCAACCAGGAGAGTTTCCAGCATGTTCTGCAGCCATGGAGCAGTTCTTCAACACCCCAAAGAGAAGCACCAGTGAAACTTTCATCACCCAAATAGAAACTTTTCATGAAATGACATGGTTGACACCTGCAGTGACTTGGACATGATACCTGTTGTATCTACAGGTCTTGACATGTCTGTGATTGAACAAACATCCTGTCTCAAAACCAGGACTGAAAGGACTTAGATTTAGGTGGAACAAATCCAGGAGAGAAGCAGTTCCAATCCTCAGCCATGTACCATTTAGATTCATAATTTTTATGAATTTTATGTTTTTTAACCCTAAGACCCGTGAATCACTCAGGAGGCTGAGAAAATGAACAGTGGGACTTGAGCAGGACTTCTCTCCCTTCCCCTTGCTCTTCATCCATCTTTGCTTCTCTTGTCCTCTCCCAGGTGACCAGTCCAGGAGGGGAGATAGAAGCAGCACTGGAGCAAGAGATGTAAAAAAAACTTCCACCATGGCTAACACATATTAGAGAGAAAAGTTCCAATGCTAACACCTTCCATACCTTGTGAGGTTTCAACTCCTGGCTCTGGCTCACCAATTTATGTCACTGGAGGACAGATGAATGGGCTCCCACAGCTTCCCAGTTTCCATGCAAAATCTCAGGTCCTTGAAATCCACAAACATTGAAAAGCATTTCAAGGTGTCTCATAGCAAGTAGTCTTACAAAGTGAAAGTTTTAGCAAGGATTTATGTTAGTATCATGGTACAGTAAAGACAAAGAGGTGGGGTGGAGAGAAAGAAATATTTCCTGCTCTCATGCAGGAAATGTGATATGCTGGGATTCTCAGGTGGTGAGGGTCCTTTTGTGCATAGATAGATATCAAAGGCAGAAACTTGAGCAGCAAAAATCAGAGAAGTTTTATTTGTAGGGAAGAGAAAGGAAAGGCTGCATGGGGGAGAGGGGCATTTAGCAGGACCTGGAAGCCTGTACTACTCCCCCGAGTTGGGTTGGACACTGGGTTTTATAGTTTTTTAATTGCTAGTGGGAAGAGTATGTTTTGGCATGAAGATTTTGGCATGAACAGGTGTTTCTTGGGAACAAGAGGAGGGGGTATTTTTCCCTGGCTAATTGCTATCTTTGGGGAACACATGGATCTCCACAGTCTACCCTTCAAGTTCACCCTGTCAATGATCGCCCTGACTGCCCTTAGGAACAGGGATGATGAGGTCTAGTCCATGACTACTTCCTACTGAAAGTGGGTGAGGAAGGAGCCTGAGGCATCAGGGCTGGCCGTGAGAGGGGTTATTGAAGGGACCCTGATAATAGGTTGTTTTTATTTTTATCAGCATCTATAGTTTGATGGGTTCTAGCTGAGAGGAAACAAACTTGACAAGTAAGTTTAGAATGTAAGGTCAAACACAAGAGGATAATGGCAACTACGGGATCGAGAAAAGGTAGGAACCATGTCATAAAGGGGGGCCAGGATTTTATTTGATCCCATACTTGTGTGGATACCTGAGTTTCGAGGGACTGTTTCCAGAGCCACTTAGACTGTTGGAGAATGTAGTTTGTATGTTTCTCTACAATGTCTGAAGTATTTATATGTGTAGCAGGAAATACTGGCAATTGTACAAACACTTTCCTGTTTAGCCAAAAGAAAATCCAAAGCCGTGGTCCATGAGTTTAAGGAGAAAACAATCATTGTTTAAGTCCAAAACTAAAAACATCACGTTTAAATACCACAGGATATGTATGGAGCCAGAACAAATAGTCACTTTGTCCCTATGAAAGGAGAAGGCCCTGGTCAAAAATACAAGTTTGTGCCTAGAAGGGCTTTAATGTTAGATAGCTACACATGCCTAAGAACCATCTCTTAACCCTCTCAGCTTTGATTAATTTTTTGAGAGGTCTGGCACAAATGATCCCATTTAAACATTTCTCCCCCTTGTCTCCAAACCATTTGTCTCTAAGCAGTCTTATCTGAAGAGTTTTTTATTGGTCATTTTAATCCTTCCATGTGAGGATTAACTTTTTCTTTAAGTGTCACACTTTGGGGGTGGGGAGCAATAAGGAGGTCTGGTAGGAATCAGTGCCAACTAGACACTTTTGGTCAAATTTAAGCAACAAAGAGGCTTAGAAGGAGTTTCTTTTTAGACAGTGGGCTTATAGACAAGGACAATACAAGACAAAATCTAAAGTTAACTTGGTTGACAGACTTGTTAGAACCATTTTTTATGGACTTCACTGTAAATGTCAAGAAGGATCAGAATTGTAATGACAAAAACTCAAAAGAGCCATGGTTAAAATTCTGATAGACAATTTAGCAACTAACAGAACAGTATGTCAGTACCATCAACACTTGATCACAGTTTATCTAAATTTTGTATTTTAGAAGGCCTGGAAAATGCAAATATATTTAATATATAGAAGCCAACAACAGCATCACAGTTCTTTAGAGGTTATACATATATATCAGTTGTTACCCTTGGATTAAAACCTTATTCTCTACCCATCCAAATATTCTTGTAGCTCCTTAACATCTCAAAGAGGAAAGCAGAAGCAGGTAGCTCCTCTTTGTCTCCCCGTTCCTGTAACTTAGCATCTAAAAGGAGATGGGAGAGGGCCAGTGTTGTGGCTCCCCTGGTTCCAGTGTCAGAGTCTGTCCCTTTAAATATTTATTAAAATAATATAATTTCCATATCTCCTGTTATGGCCACTGTTAGGAAAAATGGGCTCACAAAGAAAGCTCACAAGGAAAGTCTCACGTCCATAGAGCAAAGTTTAATGGCAGGCCCAAACTGCCAGTCTGGGGGTGGGGGGTGAAGAAGATGGCGCAGGCCCGAGTCTGGGCGAGCAGTGGCTCTTATTGAAGGGGGAAGGTAAGGAAGTTAGCGCATGTGCAGTAGTCTCTGGTAGGGGTGGGGCTGTCTTAGAGCGAGGGAATTTGTTTAAGGGCGGGGCTGCCATTTTGGCCAATTCACAAAATGGGGACATTATTGTTCTACCAGCCACCACTTAGGTCTAACTTGTACCTATCATCCTGACTTTCCGCCTTCTGGGTAGCAAGGATTACAGGCATGAGCCACGGATGCCTGGCCCAATAATAAATTTTATGTTTAATTTCTACAATTAATGGACTTGTGGGTAGGTCTACATTGGCTTCTTTATTTTTATGTATTTATTTATTTTTTGGCTGGCACTGGGGTTTGAACTCAGGACCTTAAGCTTGCTAGGCAGGTGCTCTACTACACCAGGGTCTTTGTTACCTTTTCTTGTATAAGGGACTATTCTACAGAGAGGGTTTTTTGTTGTTGTCTTTTTGGTTTATATTTCCAGCTAACTTGTAGGGTTTTGAACAGGATAATCAGGACCAAACAATGCCTGTTGACTCAATAGTCTGCTTTTCTCTCAGTGACACCTCCAGAAGGATCCTCTAAGAGAAAGAAAAAATGACTCCATTTACAGTGAGTTCTTTGTTTTGTTTTACATAATATTTTGTGAAGTCTGTAAATAAAAGTAGAATTGTAGAAATGAGTAAAACAGCTTCGGGGTAATGCACATAAATAAGATAGATGACATGTAGACATAGGCAGGTGCTTCACTTTTTTTTTTTTGGTAAGTACTGGGGTTTGAACTCAGGGCCGCACACTTACTAGACAGGCACTGTACCAGTCAAGCCACTTCCCCAGCCATAGGCAGGTTTTAAGATGCTAAAAACATCTGTGCTGAGTACCAATTTGTCTTTGCAGTTTTTTTGGTGGGGAGTACAGTATTGAGGTTTGAACACCTTGTGCTTATTGGTCATGTCCTCTACCACTTGAGCCATGCCTCCACCCCTTTTCCCTTTAGTTATTTTTAGGCAGGGTCTTGTGTTTTTGCCTAGGGCACCATAATCCTCCAACAAAAACCTCCTTTGTTTCTGGGATTATAGGTGTGCTTCAACACACCCAGCTTGGTTTTTGAGATAAGGTCTTGCTAACTTTTTTGATCCTCCTTGCTTTGACCCACAATCTTCCTATCTCTGACTCCAGAGTGAATAGGGTTATAAGTGTGTGCCACCATGCCTGGCCCTATCTCTTGTCTTTCCTGATGCCATGACAAGAGGAAGACACATTTGTTACATGATTTGATAGCTACCTGAGAACAGAGCGTGCTAATTTCTCATTGGACATAAAAATTTCATGTAAGGCTAAAACATTACCTGGTTTCATAGATTCTGGCTACTAATCCCTTATGAGATGTGTAGCTGGCAAAAATTTTCTCCCATTCTGTGGGCTGCCTCTTCAATCTGGTGACCATTTCTTTTGTTGTGTAGAAGTTTTTAGTCCCATTTGTCAATTCTTTCTCTTAGTTGCTGAGCCATTTGTGTTCTGTTTAGGAAGTTATTGACTATACCTATTAGTTCCAGTGTATTCCCTACTCTTTCCTGCACTAGCTTCAAAGATTCAGGTCTTATATTAAAGCCCTTAATCTACTTTGTGCAATACTTGTACAGGGTGAAAGACATGGATCTAGTTTCAGTTTGCCCAGCAACATTTGTTGCAGAGCCTGTGATTTAAGTTTTTAAATATTTAATTATAACAGCAGCATTAGCCATAATGCTATCACAATGTAGCATTAACTATGAATACATGAGCAGTCATACATTTTCACACACTGCATATATTTTACCGCATAGCTTATTAATTTTTCACAGTGATCTGAAGTGTAAGCCACAGGAAGAGGAAAGCAGGAACTTTATGTTCTGTAGATGACTTATTCACAGAATGATGGTCACCTAACTCTTGCTATATGTGGAATTTCTCAGATAGCCCACGATCTAGTCCATCTATTATTTCCACATTTGTGAAAAGCCAGTTATTGTGCATCCTTACTCCTCAAATTCATGTTACCTGGCTCTGAGGAGGAAATGTTGGCGTGTTGGTATTGATGGATGCTCATATACAGATGCTGTCAGGGGATGGACATTGTGTGTCTAATTATGAAAGGAATTCTGGGGAAATGCGATGATGTTGTCCAAATCATCGACTGGGAACCCAGTCAGTATTATTGATGGTTTCCAGTGTTTTTTCTTGCCTAATTTTGTTTTAATTTTCTACATTTTAGGTTGACAAAAAGCTTCAAGGAGACTTGGTTGTCAAGCAATCCCATTATGACTTTTCTTACCAATTTCACAGTCACTGAGGGTAAGTATGTGACTTTCCAAGTTTTCTTGATTAAAATTTAAACTTAGACACAGGTACTGTTGGTGGCTCATGACAGTTATCTGAGCTCCTCAGGAGGCTGAGATCACGAAGATCACAGTTCAAGGCCATCCTGGGCAAATAGTTTGCAAGACCCCATCTTCAAAAATAACCAGAAAAAAATGGAATGGAGGAATGGTTCAAGTGGCAGAGCACCTGCTTTGTAAGCACAGGGCCCTGAGTTCAAACTCCAATCCCATCCCACCCACCCAAAAACACCCAAACCAAACCAAAACAACACTTAGTTTCTTACTCAAATATATTATCAAAGTGAAACATAAAAGTAAAGGTTATGCCATATGTGATAAATAACAATTTAGAACTTGGCTGGTCTGGCATACTGGAGGTTTGTAAGAAAAGTCCTAAAATCCTAGAGTAGAGAAATCAAGCAGAGGAAGAGAAATTCTGTGCTCTGGGTTTTACTCTGGCTCTGTCCCCATCGACAACCTATGACTCTCGTTCCTTGTCTACTCCATCTACAAAATTTATAAAACTTCTGTAAGATCAATATGCCAAGTCTGAAGAATTTTGGCTAATCCTTAAATGGCACTCTTCTTGTTTAAAAAAAGTAAGATAAGCAGATGCA
Source organism: Castor canadensis (assembly GCF_047511655.1). Classification (NCBI taxonomy): domain Eukaryota; kingdom Metazoa; phylum Chordata; class Mammalia; order Rodentia; family Castoridae; genus Castor; species Castor canadensis. Next base: position 27,264,229 of record NC_133403.1, on the reverse strand, counting down.
TGTGAAAATAGTGAGTTTCCTATAACACTTATTCCCTAAGAAAAGGCTCTTTGTAATTTGACAAAGGAGCTAAAAATATACGATGGAGAAATAGCAGCCTCTTCAACAAAAACTGCTGGGAAAACTGGTTAGTAGTCTGCAAAAAACTGAAACTAGATCCATGTTTATCACCCTATACCAATATTAACTCAAAATGGATCAAGGATCTTAATATCAGACCCCAAACTCTAAAGTTGATACAGGAAAGAGTAGGAAATACTCTGGAGTTAGTAGGTATAGGTAAGAACTTTCTCAACGAAACCCCAGCAGCACAGCAACTAAGAGATAGCATAGATAAATGGGACCTCATAAAACTAAAAAGCTTGTGTTCATCAAAAGAAATGGTCTCTAACTCTTGGGGATATACCCAAAAGGCTGTGACACAGGTTACTCCAGAGGCACCTGCACAACCATGTTTATTGCGGCACTATTCACAATAGCCAAGTTATGGAAACAGCCAAGATGCCCCACCACCGATGAATGAATTAAGAAAATGTGGTATCTATACACAATGGAATTTTATGCAGCCATGAAGAAGAATGAAATGTTATCATTCTCTGGTAAATGGATGGAATTGGAGAACATCATTCTGAGTGAGGTTAGCCTGGCCCAAAAGACCAAAAATCATATGTTCTCCCTCATATGTGGACATTAGATCAAGGGCAAACACAACAATGGGATTGGACTATGAGCACATGATAAAAGCGAGAGCACACAAGGAAGGGGTGAGGATAGGTAAGACACCTAAAAAACTAGCTAGCATTTGTTGCCCTTAATGCAGAGAAACTAAAGCAGATACCTTAAAAGCAACTGAGGCCAATAGAAAAAGGGGAACAGGTACTAGAGAAAAGGTTAGATCAAAAAGAATTAACCTAGAAGGTAACACCCATGCACAGGAAATCAATGTGAGTCAATGTCCTGTATAGCTATCCTTATCTCAACAAGCAAAACCCCTTGTTCCTTCCTATTATTGCTTATACTCTCGCTACAACAAAATTAGAAATAAGGGCAAAATAGTTTCTGCTGGGTATTGAGGGGGGGAGAGGGAGGGGGCGGAGTGGGTGGTAAGGGAGCGGGTGGGGGCAGGGGGGAGAAATGAACCAAGCCTTGTATGCACATATGAATAATAAAAAGGAAAACAAAACAGAACAAAACAAAACAAAAGAAATGGTCTCTAAACTGAAGAGAACACCCACAACACAGAGTGGGAGAAAATATTTGCCAGCTACACATCAGACAAAGGACTGATAACCAGAATATATAGGGAACTTAAAAAACTAAATTCTCCCAAAACTAATGAACCAATAAAGAAATGGGCAAGTGAACTAAACAGAACTTTCTCAAAAGAAGAAATTCAAATGGCAAAAAAACACATGAAAAAATGCTCACCATCTCTAGCAATAAAGGAAATGCAAATTAAAACCACACTAAGATTCCACCTCACCCCTGTTAGAATAGCCATCATTAGCAACACCAGTAACAACAGGTGATGGTGAGGATGTGGGGGAAAAAGGAACCCTCATACACTGTTGGTGGGAATGTAAACTAGTACAACCACTCTGGAAAAAAATCTGGAGGCTACTTAAAAAGCTAAACATTGATCTACCATTTGATCCAGCAATACCACTCTTGGGGATATGCCCAAAAGACTGTGACACAGGTTACTCCAGAGGCACCTGCACATGCATGTTTATTGTGTCACTATTCACAATAGCCAAGTTATGGAAACAGCCAAGATGCCCCACCACCGATGAATGGATTAAGAAAATGTGGTATCTATACACAATGGAATTTTATGCAGCCATGAAGAAGAACGAAATGTTATCATTCTCTGGTAAATGGATGGAATTGGAGAACATCATTCTGAGTGAGATTAGCCTGGCCCAAAAGACCAAAAATTGTATGTTCTCCCTCATATGTGGACATTAGATCAAGGGCAAACACAACAAGGGGATTGGACTTTGAGCACATGATAAAAGCGAGAGCACACAAGGGAGGTGTGAGGATAGGTAAGACACCTAAAAAATTAGCTAGCATTTGTTGCCCTTAACACAGAGAAACTAAAGCAGATACCTTAAAAGCAACAGAGGCCAATAGGAAAAGGGGACCAGGAACTACAGAAAAGGTTAGATCAAAAAGAATTAACCAAGAAGGTAACACACATGCACAGGAAATTAATGTGAGTCAACTACCTGTATAGCTATCCTTATCTCAACCAGGAACACTTGTTCCTTCCTATTATTGCTTATACTTCTCTTCAACAAAATTAGAGATAAGGGCAAAATAGTTTCTGCCGGGTATTGAGGGGGTGGGGGGAAAAGGAGGGGGTGGAGTGGGTGGTAAGGGTGGGGGTGGGGGCAGGGGGGAGAAATGACACAAGCCTTGTATGCACATATGAACAATAAAACAATAAACAAAAAAAAAAAAGAAAAAGAAAAGGCTCTTTGTAAAGTAAATCTTAATATATACAGGACTTAGAGAGAGACCAAATAAGTGACCAGCCAACAGAACACACCCTGAGGTTGTGATTTTCTTATGGCATAAATGAGCTCAGTTATCTCTAGAGGAGTAAGAGATAACTATTTAGGGTCTGTTATAAGCTGAACATTGTGAAGGAAACTACTTCTGTCAGGGGGTGACATCAAATTTTATTTTCACAGTTAATGAAAGTCTAAGCATTTATTATAAAATTTCCTTCCTTTTGCTAATTTTCAGGGTAAAAGTAAAAGATGTAATGAAGAACCTCACCAAGTTAACCAAAGAGCTCCAATCTTCCACCCACATCTCAGGTGAAACCATCCATAACATTTTAGAAGCAAATGTTTCCCACTCACAGGTACACTGTTGTTTCTTGTGTGCTTCAGCCTGAAGCTGCAGGCATGGCACAATTCTTTTCCTCCTCCTTCCCCTTCCATGGCTAGAGAATAGGTTGCTTTGCAAATGATAGAACTGAAAGCAGAGGGGAAGTGAGAGAACAACAAAGAAGCAAAATATGTCTGTGTCTAATGCAAAACTTGGTGTCTTTAATTTCATAATATTGCCTTTATTTGAGGTTAAAAGATAAAAATGCTGTCAATATTTATTCCAGTCCTTCCCAACCCTGATGCATTATACCCTAGGGGGACTCTGCTTGGTCTTGGTTACACACGTGTTAGAAAACTCAAAAACATCCCAAAACAAAATAAAAACAATAGCTAAAAATATCTGAAAGTCTCCTTTATAAGCAGAAAGCCACCCTAGTGACTTGTGAAGCAGATGAGTGATGACAAATACCATCTCCAAGAGGATTGAGAGGTGCTGGGTAAGGCAGGTGAGAAAGGGGATAAAACTATTAAAGAGCAACTCCAACAAGTCAAAGGACGAGCAACACATAACAGCTGACTGTCATTGAGGTGATTTATCATGGGAGATGGGGCAGGTAAATTTCATGTACACCACAGCACCATAGAAGGTGCTTTCCTGGGACAGACTTTCAGCATCTGAAGTGAAGGTTTCCCCTCCTGTACAGACAACTAGGAAATTATCTAACAAGTGAACTTCCAACTGCCAACCAATTGGTTCTTAATATACAATTTCATATCAGTTCTGAATAATTGGGGCTAAATATGCAAGCTTGGTAGATAGATTTATTAAGAATTAATCCAAATTAAGAAAGAAATAGATGACAAACTAGGAATCTAAAATTTAGTTTATGGTATTGTTATTGAATGTGGCTATTGTCTAATGAGGAGGTCTCCAAAAGGGAGGAGGCCTCTGGCTGCCCCTTGGGTACCAAATTTGTGTTGTCACAAAAAAAAAAAATAATTTTAGGGCACCCTGAGGTAGAGACCAAGAAAGTTCATTAGTTAAGCAAAGGAAAGGCAAAACAGAACTACAGTACAAAGCCCAGATGTGGATGTGGTCACATCTGGTAACAGCTGTAATGAGTGTTTTAGCATCAAAGGTATTTACAGTGAAAAAGTATGCTGGGGGTTTGCGTTAAATTCATCTTAGGAAAAGTGCTCTCTTTGTTCTGATGCCTGGTGTGTTTAATCATTCTTGCTGTTATACCGTTTTTATCCATTGGGCCCAAAGATTTCAAGGTTGGCCTGCCTACTAAATTTGGGTCACTATGATATAGACATTTGAACAGTCAATTAAACAAAGAATGTGTCCTGCCAATGGTCCCTTTAAGACAGATGTCCATCTTTATGATAAATATTTTCCCTTATAGACACTGTTTGTGTCCAGATAAGTCATTTTCCCAGGTGTGTTCCCCAGGATAAATATCTTTCTTTAAGATATCCTTGCTCAGTTCCTAGAACACAATAATTATTTGGACAAGTAGTCAGAGTCAGAGAGAGAGAACTCTCTTTTTTCCTTTTGTTCATTTTACTATGTTCCAGCTATTGAGGGGGTGTAAGTAGGTGAGCAAATAAAATAGTGCCTGTGTACTTTTAATGAAGCCATTCATTAATTCAGTATTTATCTCTGAATTCCTGGCTGCTGTTTCCCCTTGCCTCATTTTCCCTGATCTGTCCCATCTCAGTATCATCAAGTTCCTTCTAGTAAAACACATAGTATCTGCTTTTCAATAAAAATATCAAATTCAGCTTATTAAGCCCCAGATATAATTGGAGATTTGGGGGATGAAGGTGGAAGTGGGAGACCAGAGAGCAGTGGTGGCATTTCTTCTACTGAGCTCATGGGCAGCCTTACATAGAAATAGTGGTGAGTTTGGGGTTGAAATCCGCAGTTACAGGAACAAGTAACAAAGGAATGGAGCAGTGACTGAATTAATTTAAGCAGCTAACTAGGACTGTTTTAAGAGAAGCTTCAGATTAACTGGCTTTCCTGGTTCCTTTTACCTTCAATGTCTTGTGATATGCTTTGGTTTGGGCACAGCTGTTTGTTGTTTGTTACCTGTCTAAGCAAGTAGCTACCAGGTGTCACTGACTTTCTATATGAGAGGACTGTCTGGGAAGTCTGAGTCATCAGGCAATGTTGCTACACAGATGATTCTGCAGTGCTTCTTCGGAGTTTCATGCCTTCCTCTGTTTCTTTGGCAGTGTAAGTCATGTGGTCACCTGTGTTACCTATCTGGATAGTTAGGTAGTTGGGAGAAAGTTGTGTTTTCACTAGTCAAGTGATAATGATGTTATTTGTGTTGATATCTAGGTATATGTCTGAACCCACACTTATCTGCAGATCCTAGGCAAGGAATTCACATCAGGTTTGCAGCTATCCCTTTGGGCTCTACTGTTTTTTTCTAGATTGTCAAGTTGATAGCAACACCATATTATTTCTAGTATCATTTTCTTATTTTTTTGTCCCTGGGCTTCTCTACTGTAGTTTCATTTGTCTGTTTGCAAGTTTGACCCATTGGATTCTTAGTGGAGGCTATTTGTGGGCTGCAGGGAGTACTTTTCAGTGGTACTGAATTCCTAAAACTTTTCTTACAACATGCCTTGATTTATTAACACTGTATCTTCTATCAGTACCTTGACTGCATCCCAGTCACTCCCTACCATGAGACAGGTCATACTATGCCACTTCTAAGTCACAGCTGTATTTGAAAGGGGGACAGAAAACCTGACAAAAGCCACATGCCTTTTTTCCTGCTTGAGATGTCCCTATTGTGTTCACAGACAGAATCCTTTCATGATTAGGAAAGAATGTCCGTGAAGTATGGAACTGGAAGCTCCAGGCCCCACAAGTCACCTGCAAAACCAGCAGCTAAGCATCAGAAGCAGAACCCTAATAAGCTAAATAAGAAGCTGAGACCACTGAGTTTCTCACCCTGGTCTGGAAAATTGAAAATTCTGTATGCAAATGGCATGCAGGAGAAGGAGATCCACTCTGATTTTTCACTCCTGTGGACAGAGGTGGTGTTTGCCAATTTGTCCATTCACCCAACAATTACCTATTGTGCAACTAAGATTTCCAGATGATATTTCATCTTCGTTAACTACATAAATTATCAATATAGAAAGAAACCCCTGCCTCTGTGTAATTTACATTCTAGAACTGGGAATATGCAAATTGCAGATAAGATCTATAGTGTGTCAAACCGGGACAGCACAGGTAAGTTTCCAAGAACACTGAAGTTTTTAAAGATCCTGGGTTAAATTTATGCACCTCTCTAACAGGTAGATGTCAGGAAACCTTTCATTCACAAAATGAGCATGCCATGTACATGCCTAAGGTGTCAGGAGGACTGAGAGGATATGTATATGCTATGGATACACTAAAGCAGAAGATAAATGGAAATTGGGTCACATAAAAGCACTGTTTGATTTTGAGCCTCTTCTCAAATTTCCACCTTAGTCACTTCAAAGACACAAATAAATATTTTTTAAATGATTTAAATTTTAACCATAGATCACATTTCTTCCCGGTGTCCATTTTAATAATACTGGTATAATTTAATGTGCTCTAAAAAACAGAGCTATATCTACTCTAATGCAGAGGATTTTTAGCATACAAAGAGCATGCATCTGAGGTTCAAGAGAGAATAAAATCGAATAACCAAGTTTTCACTGCTCAAAATGTGATTGCGAGAATAAAAACTTCTTTTATGCTTTTTTTCTTTTTGTTCTGTAAGACTCTGATACCTTCTGAAGCAAATGGCTTGTTCAACTCTCTGTTGGGTGTTATTTCCAGCCTCAGCTCCCTACTTGCTAGAGCCTAGCACATCTTACAATACCTCCCTAAATTTCTTCACATACTTAAAATTACTGCCTTGTTAGATATGCCAGACTTTCAACAGGCTTGTGTTTGATCTTTGCCCATGGGGAATATATGTGAATTTGCTCTTTCTTTGTGTTTGTTCCCTTTTTCTTTTATTTACAATGTCTAAAATTTGTATTGTACAACAATATATGGGGACAGGAATACCTTTTTATGACTTTGGAGGCAACAGCATAACAGAATGAGGACTGGCATTGCCATGTAAACTGGATGAGACACTGTTGATCCACAGCACACCATGTGGAGGCTTGGAAAGTTCATGCTTTGTCTATGAAGTAAGAGATTACTAAACAAAATATTAGCATAAATGAGCTTTTAAGGGCCTATTTAACTTAATTCTGAGAACAAGTTACTTTCAAGAACCGTAAAATGTTTATTTACATATAAATAATCAGCTTACAAAGTACATGTCATTTTCTGCTAATGCAGACAGACACAAATTTGAATTAGATTAGTGGCTTGGTATTAGTTTTTGCTTAAAATTTCTTTGCCTGAGATGGAACTAACCAGGGATGGATAATGAGTTTGGGATTATACAGAGTTGGAGGTATAGAATGAGGACCCAGATAGTGATGTGCTGAGTTTCCTTGGAGGCGGTGTCAGAATGCTGATCAGCTGGTGGATAATTCAGACAGCTGTCAAGTATCAGGGTATCTTGGCAGGATAAGAACACATTAAGACTATGACTCTGAGTTAGTGATACTTTATGGATTAGCAATTTATTACTTAACAAACAACAAAGACTCGCCAGGGTGTGTGACAGTTTTCTCTTAGGTGTATACATATACGTATAAGTATTTTTTGGGTGGAATGGGGTTTGAATTTGGGGCTTTATGCTTGCAAAACAGGTGCTCTACTGCTTAAGCCACACCGCCAGTCCATTTTTATTTGATTATTTTTGAACTATTTGTCTGGGCTGGCCTCTAACAGTGATCCTCCTGATCTCAGCCTCCCAAGTAGCTAGGATTACAGGCATGAACCACTGGTACCTGGCTCTCTATCAGGTATGTTGACCAGTAAAATCATTGCGGCAATTGGAATGGTGTCTCAAGGACAGAAAAAAATGAAGCAGATGCTCAGTTCTTTCAACTTCTTTAGTATCCCATACATTTAGTCAAAGAAAGAACTGTGGTTTTGGAAATCTGCAGGAAAACTGTTTGAAATTACTGTATTTTTTCTTATATGCACAGGTGCCACAAAATGTCCAAGCCAGAAGTTCAGCCTTTGTTTTTTCCAGTCTAAAATGAAGCTGGTTTGCCAGGACCACACAGCCTTCCTTAGTAATTCTAACATGTTTGTTAATTTACCCAGAATCAGTGAACTCTTAGGAGATGACACAGAAAAGTTCAACATTCCTAAAAATTTGAGTAAGGCAACAGTGTTCCATATTTAGGTTAATTGGTTTACTGATAATTAGAGCTGCTCTATATTAGAGAGTGTGCCTGTGCAGAAGGCTGGCACACTGGCATGGGCTTTTCTCTTTTATGTTTAATATAGTCACTAAATGCTTGCATAAGAGTTGGCTATGGAATGGGCCAGTGCCCTTGAACACAGGATAATCTCCCATCTGTGTCACCAAAGAACTGAATCTGAAATATTTAACACATCTAGAGCTAAACAGTACTAGTGAGGGGCCCAAGGATGAAGACTATGATCACCATTTTAGCCTTTGAAAAATGCCTGTGTCATACAAAGAGAACTTGAAATCCCACTTCAAGTGAATAGTTATTATTCACTTGAATAAGCGAACACTATTATTATTACTATTATTATTATTTGATGGTGTTGGGGATCAAACCCAAGGCTTCATGTATGCCAAAAAAGGACTCTACCTTGAAGGTATATCTCTAGCCCATTTTAAATACATTTTAACCAGAAAGGGAAACTGAATGTGCTGGTAAGGGCTTTGGGTCCACAACATTTCAGCCACACCTGTCCAATGTAATAAAGGTGTGCACCTTTGGTCACATTGTTTTATGTTTCTGAATCATGTTCTTCTTATCTGAGGCAAGGGAACAGTAGTATCTACCTCATAAGTTGTTGTGAGGAGTAATGGAGATGATGTACCTTTATTGCTTAGCACAATGGTGTAAGTGTTTCCTCTGCTGCTTAACCAATCACCAGCTACTAGTGACTGAAGACAACCCATTTCAGCATGGTATGGCTTCTGGAGGTCAGCACCAGGCACTGGTTAGCTGCTTTTCTGCTCAGTTTGCACAGGGCTATAGTGAAGGTGTGGACAGCCTGGGCAGGGCTCACATCTGAGGTTCTCAGGTGGTTGTCTATAGAATTCTTTTCTTTGAAGCTGTGGAGCTCATGCAGATCACATCAAGGTTAGCATCCAGTCTCTTATAAAGCATTTACCTGATTGCTCAACCAAAATAGATGATTGCTCAGCCCTTGGATAAACTCCAAATCAACAGATTAAGGGAAATTATCTACATCTTCAAGTTTTCTTCTTTATGTCTGTGAAATACAATCCTGGGTCTAGCATCTATCACATTCACAAGTTCTCTCTTCACTCAAGAACAGGACAATACACAAGTCATGGATTCTACAAGATTATCTGAGAGTTCTTCCTGCCATACTCAAGATATATCTTTATATACTTTGTGCTAGAATGGAACTGAAGACAGAGAGAGAGGAGGAGCAACTCCACTCTTACGTAGAATTGGAGGTGTAGAAAAAAAGAGCCAGACAATTGGTATAGTGCCTGCCTAGCAAGTGTGAGGTGCTGAATTCAAACCCCAGTACCACCAAAAAAAAAAAAAAAGCCAGTTACAATATCCTCAGAGTTGCCATAGAAAGAGTAGGCCAGTATATCCCATAACTGATGGATAATCTGTATAGCTATCAAATATTGGGATACTTTGGTAGTGGAGACACACATTAATATTATTCATATTTAGCATTTTTCTCTCTTTCTCAAATCCTCATTTTCTCTTGTGTTTTGTACTTGAGATTCTTGAGAAAGATTGTCTATCTAATTCAATCCATCCATCCATCCATCCATTAAGTCATTCAGCATAATTGAGGACCAATTTTTGTTACTCCTTTCATCTGTTGCATTTTATTTCAAGTGGCTGTCAAAGGAAATATTAGATAATATCAGTAACTTCATTTTCCAGAAGATATTCTGAAGCTTAGAGAACATTAAATGACTTACGCAATTTTACTCAGCTCACACGTGGCAGATGTCAAGATTCTTGCCTTTACAGCAATCAAGAGTCTCCCCAAAAAGAAAAGTCCAGGACCTGATGGATTCTCTGCTGAATTCTATCAGACCTTTAAAGAAGAATTGATACCAACCCTCCTTAAACTGTTCCATGAAATAGAAAGGGAAGGAAAACTACCTAACACATTTTATGAAGCCAGTATTACACTTATCCCAAAACCAGGCAAAGACACCTCCAAAAAGGAGAACTGTAGGCCAATCTCCTTAATGAACATTGATTCAAAAATCCTCAATAAAATAATGGCAAAACGAATTCAACAACACATCAAAAAAGATCATTCACCACGACCAAGTAGGCTTCATCCCAGGAATGCAGGGGTGGTTCAACATACAAAAATCAATAAACATAATAAACCACATTAACAGAAGCAAAGACAAAAACCACTTGATCATCTCAATAGGTGCAGAAAACGCCTTTGATAAAATCCAACACAATTTCATGCTAAAAGCTCTAAGAAAACTAGGAATAGAAGGAATGTACCTCAACATTATAAAAGCTATATATGACAAACCTACAGCCACCATGATACTTAATGGAGAAAAACTGAAACCATTCCCTCTAAAATCAGGAACAGACAAGGATGCCCACTATCTCCACTCCTATTCAACATAGTACTGGAATTCCTAGTCAGAGCAATTAGGCAAGAAGAAGGAATAAAAGGAATAGCAATAGGTAAAGAAAGTGTCAAAATATCCCTATTTGCAGATGATATGATCCTATACCTTAAAGACCCAAAAAACTCTACTCAAAAGCTCCTAGACACCATCAATATCTATAGCAAGGTAGCAGGATATAAAATCAACATAGAAAAATCATTAGCATTTCTATACACTAATAATGAACAAACTGAGAAAGAATGTATGAAAACAATTCCATTTACAATACCCTCAAAAAAAATCAAATACCTAGGTGTAAACCTGACAAAGGATGTGAATGGCCTCTACAAGGAAAACTATAAATTTCTGAAGAAAGAGATTGAGGAAGACTATAGAAAGTGGAGAGATCTCCCATGCTCATGGATTGGTAGAATCGACATAGTAAAAATGTCTATACTCCCAAAAATAATCTACATGTTTAATGCAATTCCCATAAAAATTCCAATGACATTCATTAAAGACATTGAAAAATCTACCGTTAAATTTATATGGAAACACAAGAGGCCACGAATAGCTAAGGCAATACTCAGTCAAAAGAACAATGCTGGAGGTATCATGATACCCGACTTCAAACTATATTACAAAGTAATAACAATAAAAACAGCATGGTACTGGCACAAAAACAGACATGAAGACCAGTAGAACAGAATAGAGGACCCGGATATGAAGCCACACAACTATAACCAACTTGTCTTTGACAAAGGTGCTAAAAATATATGATGGAGAAAAGACAGCCTCTTCAACAAAAACTGCTGGGAAAACTGGTTAGCAGTCTGCAAGAAACATTCCCTTTTTTGAATTCTCTTTTAAAGATTCTTCCCTACTCCTAGACTGTTTCCCTCTGTTGTTTTTTCTGACTCTTCACTATCTCAAGTTGCCTTAGGAACCCTTTGTGGGTTAACTGTCTTTTCCCCTTTATTCATTCCATTTGCATTCATCAATATGATAGAGAACACATATAAAAGGGGGACAATTTTCACTGACATAATGAGTAGCATACAAACAAAATTCACTTTTGTAAACAATTTTTTAAAATTAGGATATATTTGTTGTACAGAGGGGATTCAGTGTGAGAATTCCAAGTAGGCTTACATTGTATATTGGTTCCGTTGCCCCTACCATCTCTCCATGTTAGTCCTCTCCCACCTTACTTCTAGCAATTGCAAGAGGTTTCATTATTCCACTTCTAAGCAATTTTTAATGAAGGATTTTATATTTATGTTCAAGTTCAGTTGCACAATTCCTACTGTACCTCTTTAGTAAACATTGAGGTGAAAAAGTTGATGTGTCCTAATTTCTTTACTTTCCTCAGGAGATTTGCTGGACAAGCTCTTAACCATACTGGCGACTGGGCACTTCAGGTTCTTGGGCAGTGTCCTGGTCAATCTCTCTTCCTGTGTTGCATTGGACCATTTCCAGGCTGTGGAGTCCTGGAGGCTAAAGCACATGAGCTCATGCAGCAGAACAACTTCTTGGCCAGTGCATATTCAGTATAAAGACATGTTCACACAGGCACTGGCTCCATAGGTTGCCATTTTGCATCTTTCTCCCTAAGAGCATCTTATGTTGGCTTAGAAAAAAAAAGATGTTGTTTTCCAGATGAAATAGGAAGTAAAGCAGAAATATACACATTGAGTTAGTGAAATAGTGTGCCTTATGTTAGGACTATTGCCATTTCCCCCACCCTGAGGACAATGCTACTTGCTACATCTGCTTTTATAATTTTTGACATTATTTTATGGTTAAATCTCAAATGACAAATTATATTTTTCAGAATAAAGTCATAATCTAATTTCCTGCATCATCTTATTTTTCTCACAGTATCTTTATATTTTGGGATAGTGGAGAAAAAAACACAGTTGCCAATTAGATTCCACTATTAACTGTGTACTTATTCAAGATAAAATACTGTATTTTTACATCCTTTTTGGTTTTTAACATTTATTTATTTATTTATTTTACATTTTAAAAAGTTAACATATTATTGTGATACTGGGGTACATTGTGACATTTACGAAAGTTCTTACAACATATCACAGTTGAATTCACCCCCTCCATCATTCTCCTTTATCTCCCTTCCTCCCATTCCTGGAATAGTTTCAACATGTCTCTTTGATTAAACATTTAATTAATATTATCATTATTATTTTGGTGCTGGGTATTGAACCTAGGGCCTGTATAAGATAAGCATGTGCTCTACAACTGAGATGCACTCAAGCTCTCATTTCATTATTTTAATTTCTATTTTTTTGGAGGTACTGGGAGTTGAACTCAGGGCCTTGAGCTTGCTAGGCAGGCACTCTACCACTTGAACCACTCCACCAGCATTTTTTATTGAGTTTTGATATTGGTTTTCCAGGGCTGCTATAACAAAGTATTATAATCTGGATAACTTAAACAACAGAAATTTGTTATTGTATAGCTTTGGAGCCTGGAAATCCAAGATCAAGGCTCCTTCTGAGAGCTGTGAGGGAAATATCTTGTGGAGGCTTCCCTTAGGTTTCTTTATGCAATTGTCCTATGTATGCCTCTGTATCCAAATTTTCTCTTTCCATAAGGGCACCATCATATCGAATTAAGAGCTACCCTGAATTTCTCATTTTAACTTGATAATCCCTCTCAAGGTGCTGTCTCAAAATATGGCCACATTCTGAGGTCCTTGGGGTTAGGACTTCAGCATATGAATTCTTTGGGAATAGGCTTTATGCATAAAATTCAAAGAATCTGTGTGGCTGAAAGCAGAATCCATTAAGCTACGAGTGATAAATAAGTCCAAAGGGATAGACTCTGGGCACCCAGTTATACCTGCAACTTGAGGGAAGGAATGCCTAATTATTTGAGTAACCTCACATAATTTTTCAAGTCTTGTCAACAATGCAAAGCAAGTAACATCTTTGTATTGATGATACCACAATATAGTTTTATTAATATTGAGAAGGAGCACTGGACTGGGAATTGGAAGGCTCAAGCCTACCACCAATTGCCTGTGATACTGCACATTGGGTTTGACCTTGGGTGAGGTGGGGGAAGTAGGGACTGTGGAGAATCCTGCAATCCAGCCAGCTTTCTAATCTGACCAGTGCTGCCCATATATGCCCCCTCACTGAGTTGTGATGTTGCTTTCTTTTCACTGTCACCCTTTAGGTGTCATATTCAACAGTTCCTTAGTCCACAGGCACATCAGGTCAGCATCTCTCAAACTGCCATCCCATGTCACATATACAATTTGGACTAGCGTTTTATACAGTATAAGAACAGAAGTGATTACAAAAACAAAAAACAAAAAACAAAAAAACCACCTTTCTTGGAAGTTCCAGTCTCAGAGTCACCAGCTAATGGATTCAAATATAACTATATTTTTGTCCCACTGCAAGACATGATTGAAAGGGCCATCATTATAGTGCAGACTGGGCAGGAAGCCCTGGAGCTAACTACACAGATGCAGGCAGCCCCTTATCTATGCCAAAACAGTGACCTGTGAGTAGCCATGGTCAGCCAAGCTTTCCTCTAGTGTCTATCTGCAGGGAGAGGAGTTTTGCATCTGGAAAACAGAGTAAAGATTTTTAAGTTTTAAACAATCCTTTCTTCCTTTTAATGTCTTAATGTTCTTTTTTATATACTTGAACTATTCAGGTAGAAATGTAAGTGTTAAGATACAGTTGACACTCTGCATCTATGGGTTCTACATCCACAGATCCAACCAATTGCAGATTGTAACTCTTTAAAAAGAAAATTCCAGCCCAGTCACTGAGCCGCCGCCGAGGACTCAGCTGCCTCCCCCTTGAGACCCCTTGCTTCCCGACGCTCCGTCCCCCCTGGCCCGCCTTCTCCCGCAGCCGCTTTCCGCAGGCCGTTTCCACGGAGGAAAAGGAATCGTATCGTATGTCCGCTATCCAGAGCCTCCACTCTTTCGACCCCTTTGCTGATGCAAGTAAGGGTGATGACCTGCTTCCTGCTGGCACTGAGGATTATATCCATGTAAGAATTCAACAGAGAAACGGCAGGAAGACCCTTACTACTGTCCAAGGGATCGCTGATGATTACGATAAAAAGAAACTAGTGAAGGCGTTTAAGAAGAAATTTGCCTGCAATGGTACTGTAATTAAGCATCCAGAATATGGAGAAGTAATTCAGCTACAGGGTGACCAGCGCAAGAACATATGCCAGTTCCTGGTAGAGATTGGACTAGCTAAGGACGATCAGCTGAAGGTTCATGGGTTTTAAGTGCTTGTGGCTCTCTGAAGCTTAAGTGAGGATTTCCTTGCAATGAGTAGAATTTCCCTTCTGTCACTTGTCACAAGTTTAAAAACCTCACAGCTTGTGTAATGTAACCACTTGGGGTCCACTTTTAACTTGGACTAGTGTAACTCCTTCATGCAATAAACTGAAAAGAGCCAAAAAAAAAATTAAAAAAAATAAAATAAAAAGAAAATTCCAGAGCCTTCTTCAAAGCAAAACTTGAATTAGCCATGCACTAGGCTGAATCCATGTGAATGAAGTGATATGTAAGTATTATGTTAGGCATAACAAGTAATGTAGCAATGATTTAAAGAACACTGGAGGATATATGAGACTTGAGTTGAGTGTTTGTGGATTCTGGTATCTATAGAGGGTCTAGGAACCAATCCTCTGCTGAAACAGATGGCTTGATGTAATCAAATAGAGTTTTAAATATGATGCCAGGTTTTAATTTGAAATAAGTGTCGAAGTTGATAAGCTTTAAGTGTCCTTAGAATACATTTGATGAATAACATTCACAAGGGCTATGTGTGTTTGGCTCCAGACTCTGCCTATCTACCACTGGACAAGGGAAGGACATTCTTTCTTTGACACAATTTTTTAAAATATGGGCAATGAGCTGCATGCTATGCAGAGACCTGAGGGATTCCATAGGGGCCTAGGTTGGTGGCTTAGGTGTGTGGGTAGTACTTAGGTGTATGCTGAGTACTTTTGAAAGTGTGTGATTTGGCTGGAGAGGTCTACAGTAGCAGAGAGAACAGGAAGTTCCATTTAAAGACTAAAACAGCTGGATGACACATGACTTAGAGAAGTTGGGTGGCATTAGCACCAGACTGGCAGCCAGAGCTTCCAAACTGGAGTGGAAACTATGGTATGATGGGGTTCTCTGAACTCTAGGCTGAGCTTGGATTGAGTGTATTCAGACCATAAAAGAATTTTCAAGTATGTCAAAGGAGGTTAGCCATATTGCTCCAGGCTGCAGGACTCAGCCTAGATTCCTTCCTTTCCCCATGTTGTATGCTGTTCTCTATGCATCCTCTTGCACCTGGCCCTGGGTAACTCAGGCTGTGGGTCATTTGCTGTCTCTGAAGGCTGACTCTGATGGTACCACTTTCTCACATTCTCTTGAAACCATAGTAGAAAGTGAGTGACTGAATGTGAGGTTATTAGACAGTTTGGGTGTAATGTTAGCTCTGAGAACAGGGCCAGGCACTTTTCTTCAGTGAGATGCTGCAGGTTACAATTTATGCACATTCCACCCCTGAATGGGATACAGCAGTAGGTTGTCATGCAGAATTTAACATCTCTGTACAGGCAAGTCTGGCCTCATTGTGAGAATAGTGACTTAATGTCTTGTCCCCTATTCCTGTCTAGCAATATGCCTCATACATAATAGCTCATTAGTTCCTTGTTGATGAAGATTATAGGAAGCATGTCTCATGTGGCCAGCTAAAAGGTTGGAGAGGATAGAAGACCACCTAATGGTGTCTGTCTTGGGTATCCTGTTGTGGTGTTAGGGAACAAGGTGTCAGGTAGAAAGAGGCTACTGTTGACTCTTTGACTCAAGGACTACCTCATCAGGCAAATTATTGGTAAGACTTGTAAATGTCTTCTTTGTAAAATGAAAGTTTTTCATTGTTTTCAAAGCAATGTTATTTTTGACTTTTAACATTTCAACACTGAAATTGCATTGAATGTTAAAGGAAGTCAGTGCTATGCTGTTTAGGAGGAGTGAGATAGTGGGATCAAGAGCATAAGAGGGGAGCTGGATTTATTAATGTGGTTGGGATGGACCCACCCAGGTAGGTAGTATGAGAGCAGCCTTGGAGTGTACAGACACAAGGTTAGAGGACCAGACAGTACAAAGTTCCTTTTGTAGGTATGGCCTGGTGTGTGCAAAGAGTCAGCAGAGCACAGGGGAAGCAGGTGAGGCTGAAGAGCTTGTGTGCCTGCAGATGATCTGAGTGATATAGACTGAGAGAGGGCTTTGAGCACGAGTGACTTACATTGTAAAAGTCTTGCTCAGCCAGTGTGTACAGAAGAGGTTGTGTGTGTGTGTGTGTGTGTGTGTGTGTGTGTGTGTGTGTGTTATTCTGGTTGCATTCTGGATGTAAAGCCAATAGATTTGCCAAAAGATGGAGTGAGGGTGTGATAGAAAAGTATCAAAGAAGACTCCCTAAATGACTGCATTACTGGAATTATATTTAAATATAGGAGAAAAAATGTGGGTGGAGAAGATTTAGAGAAAAGGAATGGAGGCTCAGTTTTGAACATACTTCATTGCTTTATAGAAACTCAAAGGAAATGTTGAGTAGACAGATTTCTTTGGATCAGGGATAGCTTTTAGCTTGCAGCTGAATGTATCAGTTTGGGAGTCTTTTCCATTTTGAAAGTATTTAGAACTCTAGGACTGGATGGTATTACCATGGGAGGAGTATACCTAGAGAAGCCTGGGTGAGATGCCTGCTCCTCATTCTCCTTAGGTGTTTGCTTTTAAGGATGTCTTCCTGGCTCCTTGATCTAAGACAAAGTTACTTTTGCCATCTGTTTCCTTTACATTCACAGAGCCATTTCTGCCATTTATTCCCAGAGCATTTCTGCCATTTTTCTGCTGTTTCCCCACCTCACAAGATCACTTAGACATTCCTAACTTTATTATATTCTTTCTTATTGTTAATAAATAGTTATCTACTGTTGAAGAAAATAGAGAAAAAGTACTTAATATTCCATTAGTCCATTTTCTGTTGCTATAGCAATACCTAAGCCCATATACTATACAAAGAAAAGAAAAGTGCATTTAGCTCACGATGTTGAAGGCTGAAAGTGCAAGATCTGGTACCCCCTCTGCTGAGAGTCCTTTGGCTGTGTCTCAGCATGATGGGATTCCTTTGGATCAAGAATTCCAGAGTCTCTTCAGAATCTGTTCGCTCATGCAGAAGTTTGTGGAAGCACACAATACCTCAGCCTTAATTATGAACCCCTTCTAACTACTAAAATCCTAGAAAGGAAATGAAGTAAAAAATGAAATAATACCTCCCTTTTCCTGCCTTGTCCCCTTTATTTCCTCTCTTTCTGTAGTTATTCTCCTTTTATGTCTCCTTTCTTAATTTTAAAAATTCCTCATGGGTACAAATTGTTCACACCTTTTCTCATCTTATTTTTCTAACTTACTTGTTATTTCTGCTATCAATTTTATTCTTTTTTTGTATTTTTCAATATACTATCTTGTTTGTGTTACAACTTGAGACTAATGGTTAATTCTTTATTTTAGTGTTGTTGTTTTATCTCTTTAAAGTGATGTAGATACATACAACCAGAACTTTGACCATGACATATACAGCTGATATGCAGCTAAGAATTTCTTTTCTAGACACTTGCAGTGTGAGTTTCTATTTTCTGTCTGATCCAAGAGATAGCTGAGTAAATCTTTTAATTCTTAAGTATAAATTCTCAGAAATTTTTAAACATATGAAATTGTTCATCTTACTCTATGACAGCATATTTTTACTTATCACGTGGACAGAAATCAATAATTACATCATAGATTAAGTTGCCAAATTCTGTTGTAAATCCTAAATTTTGCATTGTAGTAAAAATGTTATCTTTATTATTTTCATTTTTGGATTTATGGCATTTTCTCTATCAACTAATATATAATCTGCTTTTCTGACTGATTTATAGGAACTTGAAAAGAATTTCTAATTCCTTATTTTTAAGGGAGAGAATTTGATTTGTGGTAATTTTACAGCCTTAATTTATGTCTTCTTGACCTGGATTAGAGTAAGGTAGATATATTATAGCTCTGCATTGCTTGGATATCCCTGTCTCTA
Organism: Castor canadensis; assembly: GCF_047511655.1. Lineage (NCBI taxonomy): Eukaryota > Metazoa > Chordata > Mammalia > Rodentia > Castoridae > Castor > Castor canadensis. Next base: position 27,245,500 of record NC_133403.1, on the reverse strand, counting down.
TTTCCTCTAATGTTTAGCTTTTGAATATTGGTGCTGTTACTTTTTGCATCAGTATGCATAATTGGGTTCTGGGTCTTATGTAATGATTTGTGAACATAATTCTACCTTATATGATTTAAAACTTGTGAAAACTACTGTTTTCATTCTTCTCTTCTTCTGTTTCCCTCCCTTCCTTTCTCCTTCCTTTTCAATGTTTCCATTTTCTTGCTGTCCTTCACCTATATTCTCATTTAAAACTTTTCCACAGTATTTTGTTTGAAGTCTTTCTCTCTCTACACATGCCACACACACACACAACATATATCTTACGTGTGTATATGTACACTTATACATATGTATAGTATTGAGTCTTCTGTTTGTTTGCTTTCAAGCTTCAAACTAATGTTCTTTACCCTTGTGGTTACCTTATAGTTATAACTTTGTATGAAAATTATCAACTTAAGATATCTTTTCTTATTGCATTCTATACTATCTTTACTCCATTATGTAATCTTAGTTGATAATATTAATGTTGTGTTTTGTACTGTTAAAGCTACTTATATTCTACATTTGTCAATCTAAAAAATGATTGAAAAATGAAAAGTCAAATTTCTTCTCCTTCATTTCCCCTTATTCTTTCATTTAAAAAAATATTACCCCCACATTTCAGGAGATATAACATTTCCAATCTGCTTTGTCACCCTAATTTCCATTTTTGTTTATTCTCACTTTTACTAGAATATGTATTTAGTGCTTACTATTATAATTCACTAGTCATATTTAGTGGGCTGAAGTTTGTCTTCTAGTAATTTCCTTAAGAAGATTTTGAAAGATGATACAACTTGAGTTCTTCTATACTTCAGTCTTTGTAGCATTCATATTTAAAGATGCCTTGACTGAGTAGGAAACCCTTGACTCATACTTTCTTTAATTCTTATTCTTTAGTGGTAGAGTGTGACTCAAGTGATAAGAGAGCCTGCCAGCAAGTGTGAGGTCCTGAATTCAAACCTCAGAGGAAAGTAGGGTTAAAAAGGTATGAAAATGCTGGAGGGAGGTCATCTAGGAAGCTGTCATTTCTTCCTTTTCCCGGATAGGAGAAAGGAAGGATATCTTTAGAGAGGTGGGTCTTTGTGCTGGAGCAGGGTGTTGAGATCTCTTAAGGAAATGGGTAATCAATGGGTCTTTTTGCTATAGCAGGCCTGTTGAAGGAACAGGATTGAGTTGATCTGGCCACTTAATGTCCTGGATTAAAGCCTGGAGCCTTCAGCCCAGGAAGACCACTGTCTTCAGCTGTCCATTGTTTGTTGTCAGAGGTTGGCCAGCACACTTTGAGGTCTCTTAGGTATATGAACAATCCCAGACTAGTTGACATGAAAGGAGCATTTTTTCCTGTAGAAGCAGCATAGTTTTGAGTGGCAACCTGTACAAAGGAATGTAGGCTTTGGGAAATAAGGTGAAACATGTACTTAGATCCACATGGCCAGTGGTTACTAGCACGAGAAAGAAAACCAAGGGATCTTGGGGTACAGACACTGACTACAGACCTAGGTAGACAAAAGAACTGGTGGCAGGGGACAAAGGCATTCACAGTAAACAATCCCAACCACAGGTGAGACTGGGTTAGTCACCATCTCAATTCTGGTGTTGGGAGAGATTCCAGTGTCATTATCCGGAGTGTGTTATATTCTAAGTAGAGTCTATTGTTGGGGTAGTTTCAGTCCCTTGTCACAAAGATGTCATTGATCATTTCTGTCTTTTTGTGAGTCTAAGTTGGCTGCAGGAGAGAATGACTCAGAGCAAAGGACAATAGATAAAATGGAGAAATGCTATGTTTTCTGCTTTTAGTTAATCTGTGGGCCCAAATAGGGAGTCAGTGCCTTTTAATAAAAGCAGTCCAAGTACCTTGGGAATCAGGGAACTAGGATCTTTGGCCAGTGACAAATACAGGAGAAGAGGACAGATAACTGACAGCTAAATCAAAAGTACTTGTTATCTCAATTTAAAACTGGAAACATTTTTATAAAGTAGAATACAGAGTAAGTAAAAGTTAGAAAACTCCTGGTTAAATAGTTTGCCCAGGGGAAAATAACTCCATGAGCATGGACAGTAAAAGAGAAGTTAGGAGCCAGTGAAAATAATTTGTCTTTACTTAAATAGAAGGCCTTGGCCTAAAATATGCATTCCTCTTCTGTCAGAGGTGCCTGCAAGGGCTTGGATGTTTAGTAGCCCTGTGTAAGATCATTTTTAAAGCATCTCAGCTTTAGTAACTTTTGGGAGGTCTGGCACAGGTGAGTCCATCTGGATTGTGACAGCTTTCCCCTCTTGTCTCCAAACTGTCACTGACTCTCTTCTGAAGACTTTGCCAATCAACCATTTTGGTTAATGAGAGTCCCTCAGTCGGTGCAGGAAAGCTTTTTCTGGCTATTTTCAGCATTGGAGGGGAAGCTTTGGGTAGGTCAGGTGGGAATCAGTGCCAATTAAGACCCCTTTGGGCACATTATGAGCTACAGAAGAGGTTTAGAAGAAGTGGCCTTACCTGGCATCCATTTTTAGTTCTGTCTGAACTATAGATGATATCCTGACAACTTAAAAATGCTATAGAATGTCAATAAACAGGTAAAGGTTTTGAAAAAAGCCAACAAAAGTAAATATCTAGAAGGCCAACTCAATTGAAAAATAGGTACTGGGTAATTGCAAATGTTCTGAAGAAGTACCCAGACTGAGAGTGAAAAGAAAGAATAGCCATGGTTAAAATACTGAAAAGTAGTTTGGGACTTGTGAGAACATTTGGTTATTTCCATTGCAGATTACATTTTTAGGAAAATAATTGTGACTGACAGTATTAAACCAGCAGCACTAAATGTTCCTTGTTATTCCAAATAACAGTTTTTTGAGGATGTTACTCAGAGCAGAACAATATTAAGATAGTCTTGTTGTTTTACGGACATAGAGAATTAGATTTTAGTTTGATATGACCGTAAAAAATCTTTTAGGCAACTCTTAGATTATAGTCAACTTTGACTTTATCACACACCAAAGCTTTTATTATACATCTTTAAGACTTACTCAGAACCTTCATATAACATTCTGAACCCTCTGATGGTTTGTCCTTACTCCTCCTCTCAATATTTGTAACAATTTTTAGGACAAAGCCTTCTTTAAAAAAATCCTTTCTCATCAAAAACATTTCTTTTTCCCCCAAAATACACTTAATACCTATCTATATCCTATTTACTTGTTTACTTTGTAATTTGTATTTTAAAATAACTTTTATAAGAATTTTAAATTTAAATAAAAATTTTTTCCTTATTTTTATTATATCAGCAGAAGTGGGGGAGAGAAGAGAACAGAACCTTTATTTTTATTTATTTTTTATTATCTCCATAATAAGAATCATCCTAAAGATGTTTAAATATATGCATATGTTAAAAAGTTTTAAATTAGGCATGCCATAAATGTCAATTTAAGCAAACATGGATTTAAGAGCTCAAGAACATGGAAAAATTAACTACAGGGCCACAAGCACATTGATTAGTTATTAAAAAAAAATTTTAGGAGCAAATTGAGATGTGTTCCATTCTGTTCTTTTAGGACTCATTTTGGGCAGCTTAACAGCTGAGGAGGCAAAAGTCAGTTCTAGGAAAGTGTTTTGAGTCAGTTTCAGTATCCAATAAGATTTTTGTCTCTAATAAGTTAATTATACAATAGCCATATGAAAATTTTACATAATGAAACAAATTGCATAACAAAACAATTGCATTAATTTCAACAGCACTCTTAGATATTAAAGGCTTTAGATTTACCCCTAAAAGGTGTTTTTAATAATTTTTGATAATAGTTTACCTTGGGGTACAGTAACTTTGTTATAAGCCAAATCTTTATCATAAATTTAGGGAGCATAGTCTTGGTAGAGTGTTGGCGTTCCCATACCCTTGTCAGGACTAAGGATATAGGATGCACAAGGGGATATGCAAGTACATCCTTTTATTTTATATTAAAAAAATTGTTTTAAAATTAGAATTTGAATGACAGGCTGGGAAAAGTGAAGAGTGCAAGATAAAAAGGATCACATCTTCATTGAAACTGGTGATCGTAAGCATGGAAGAGATAGAATGAATTAGCCCCTCAAGAGTTAAAATTTAGGTAAGGGTGGGAGAGATAGAGCAGTGAAAAGGGAGGGAGAGGCAGCAGGGAATGGAGGAGGAAGACTCCAGCTCCATTTAGGGCCTGAGACTGAACCTGGGAAGAGCTGTTTGCTGTTTATTGCTTTTTAGGTTGTGACAACAGAGAGCTAGAGTCAAACCTATATGTCCCAGCAGTTTGAACAAAGGAAGGGGTTTATCTGCAGGGTCATGTGTGTCTGCATCGGGGAGGGGAGTAATAGAGGGGGTTTGAATCGAGGAACCCTGGGTGGGAGGAGATGTCTTTTAGAGGTGAGAGGTATTGGCAGGCAGGGGAAGGCCTGAGAGGAGGAGTTGATCAGCAGAGCAGGAGGAACAAAGGGAGGGTCATTTAATGTGAAAAAAGATTAAGAATATATATAATCATACTCTAAACTAATGTGGGCAGGAAGGAAAAGGGAGAATAAAACAAGTCATGACCTATTCAACTTTTTATTTTACAGACAAATTTGTTTCCTAAAAGCAAATAATCATGTTGGTAAAGGTACCACACTGTCATAGCATCATTATAGATTTAACAATACTATTTTCACCCTTCCTATAATGACAAAGCTGGGGAGATAATACTTCAATTCTTCACTTGAATTATAGTAAAGTGATTGTTCTCTCCATTTCCTTTACACTATTGACCCAGTGTACAGTAACTGGATTATGACCACTATAATATAGAAGCTTTCCTTAGATATAATTTTTCTTCATTGAAATAAAAAACCTTCAGAAAAATATATCTGTGAAGATGTAGTATATTAAAAGAGTTACATAATGAAGCTTTGATGTAATTGTTTAAGTTATCATTTTAGCAAATATGTATGATTGCTCAGCTTATAGTGAAGGCTACATATATGTACATGAACACATGCATGGACACACAGATATTGTGATATTATTGCAGATTATTTTCTAAAATAGGTTAATTACAGAAAATCTAATATAATTTCAAATAGATAAACTCCATTTACTGTACATACTCTTTAATGATAACCACTAAAAAACCTGAGTCATATTCATTGAACATGCATACTAAATGGGAATAAAATAATGCCAGACTCAATTTAATCCCTAACCAGTAAGCATGTCAAATAAAGCATTCTATAAGCATCTGTGTAATGAGAAAAACCAAATGTTCCAAGCTCCCCATGCTCGAGCCTAACTGTGATGCACTCCAGCCATCGGCTGCGAGGTGCCAGCTGTCCTGGCCTTTTCTCCTGTCACTAGCCCCTAACACTCCCTACACTCACTCCAGGCTTTACTGTTCTGTTCACAGTTAGGTAAAATGAAGGAAAGAAATCAAATGTTTTTGAGGGAATAAAGATGCAACTTTGTACATTATTTATTATTAAAATTGAGTTCAGAAGACTATCATAGTTTGAAAGCACATGACGAGGTGTATCAATTATAGAATCCTGAGTTTTTAGCAAAGTTTCTGCATAAATTGATATATTAAATGATATTTTCATTTTATTTGGCCAACATCTTTATTCACTTTCTTTATTACATGGATAATTTTATTTTAGTTTTCTGCATTTGGCTTTTCTTTCCCTTAACCAATAGAAGCCCACCTGCCACTCAAATGCATCCTTTTCTATAAACATTTACTAAATCCAGTTCCTGAGGTTACCAACATCTTAAAAATTGAATTTAGTAAACTAACTTCATAATTTATGTAAGCTCCAATCTTAAAAAAATTCTGGAAACATTCTCCTCATTAGATTTCCTTAACAAATGCAAAGTTAGCTTGAAATGTCTTCTGTCTTCTCACTACCTCTTGAAAATTATAGTTCTCCAGCATCCCATTCTTGTCATCTTTCACCTTTCATCCCTTTTCTTATCTCCCTGTCTGGCTGGATATCTCCATGAAAATGCTCCAGTTGGTTATGGGTTCTTCCTACTAAATCAGATGTCTCTTCTCCACTGCTTTTGTCTCATCTTTGAATTAGAATTTCATGAATTTTTTCCGTTTCTTGACTCCTTGTTTGAATTTTTATATTTCATGCTGCTGCTATCTCTATTGACATTCAAAATACAGATTTTCATCCTCTTTTTTAATTTCAATTCAATGTGTGGTATCCAAAATCTGTTGTGTATCTTCTACAATGATGCATACAATATTGGAACTTTCATAAATGCTAACGTTATTTCCTTCATTACTAATCATCACTTTTGTAGGTGTTTAAAAAGTATAATGTACAATTTGTATAGAAAAAAACTGTTGTAGGGGGTCATAATTCCTAATGAAAGAAACCTCACTGATATATAGAATTAACTACAAATTATTAGAAATTTTCATAGTTTGTAGCATCACTCATTGAACACATAAACTCTATGTTCATACATTATATATATATAAAAGTTTAATTATAATCCACTACCTTTCATTTAATGTCTATTATATCCCAAACAACATAAGTGTGGTAAATTTAAACTAATCACTGGCTACATAAAATTTATTTATTCACATCTATATCCTTATTTATAAAGGTTATTTAAGATGTTTTTATGTGAGTGGGAAAAATGTTCATTTTTTAAAGTATTGCATCTAAGCTGGGCTTTATATAGTAACATAACTTAACTCCAAAGCTAATATAAAAGTGATAGAGCTCCTATCATCTGAAATTATATAGTAGTTTTTCCTGTAAAATTATTCTGATGGCATGCAATATTATGGGTATAATTATATGCAATATTATGTGTGGCTTCATCTTAGACCCTAGGTGCCTGCACTTGTTGGCTTAACAACTTGTATGACTGTAATGACAACATATTTATATGAAACATGCTAATGTTTCTTATTTAACTTTAAGCACATTATGAACAGATATGTTTGTGGTATTTTTTTCTTTTAGCAGAATTGAACACAATGTCATTTGGCTTGCTAATTTTTTTTTTGAGATAGGGTCATTCTGTGTAGCCCAGACTGCCAAGAACTCACTATATAGCCAGACTGGCCTCACACTCCTCATCCTCCTGCATCAGGGTCCTCATTGCTGATATGAAAGACATGAGCCACAGCACCCAGCAAACTTGCAACTGTTTACAGGATTTAAAGAATGTTTTTATAAATGAAAAACTGAGTGACACACCATTATACTCACTTATAGAGTTCAAAGTATAGCACTTTATTCAAATATATTCAATTTGTGATATGATGTTTATTTTACTCTAGTTTCTACTAAAATCCAAAACATTTTTGTTTTCAGTGTGCACAGATGCAAACTGACCTCCTAGTTGTCTTTCTGATTTAGTTTTTTTTTTTTTTTGCTGTTATTTTAATCTTTATAAATTTTCACAAGGTGGAAATGCATGGAAGAGAAGTTTGGTGACAAAGCAAGCCTTCTTTCCTTCTTTGCTGTTTGTCCAGATAACCTATGAATCTATTGTATTGATAACTTAAGGATATTTTGACTTCCTCTAGAACAATGTAATACAGTTAAATACAAGTGCAGTTCTACCTCTCAGATACAAGGTGTGCTGTTAATTCCAGATAGCCTAAAATAAGAAAAACTACAAATGTCCCACCTAAAATTGAACAAGTTATGGTAGGTATTAAGAGAGTGATAAAGTCAGTTTTCAGCCTTGTAGCTATTAAAGCTAGAGGTCATTATCAACTTGCATGATGCTCACTTGATTACAATCAGGGAGGATAGACTGAAAGGAAAGTGAAAACGCAAGAGAATGAGACGGAGAAAGAATCTGCAACCTTTGCAAGCAGCAGGTCTTTCTAGGGAGAGGAGACCTGAGAGGGATCCTCAGCCATCAGAGTAACACTCTGAGAGGGGCAAGAGCACACCTGTCTTCCATGCTGGCTCACTTTGAGACTCCTTTTATATAAGTGAAAGTGAAATACTTTGAACTCTTTACTAAGACAGCAGGAATGCCCGTGGTAGGATGTCGCACATAGCCATTTTCACGTTGTCAGGAATCCAGTCTGCCAAGTAGCTGCTGTTCTCCTTGTGAAAGTTGAGTATATGGTCATCTACCTCCTTTATGGACATGTGGCCTCGGAAGATGGCGGCCAACGTTAGGTAGCAGCCACAGCAGGGATCGCAGGCCACCATCATGTTCTTGGGGTCGAACATCTGCTGCGTGAGCTCGGGCACCGAGAGCTCGGGGTACTGCTGGCTGCCGGGGCTGGTCAGGGGTGCAAGGCTGGTCATGAGGAAGTGCAGGCGTGGGAAGACCACCATGTTCATCGCCAGCTTGCGCAGGTCCCGGTTCAGCTGGCTGGGGAAGCGCAGGCTGGTGGTGATCCCACTCATGGTGGCTGACACCAGGTGGTTGAGGTCGCCATAGGTGGGCGTGGTCAGATTTAGGGTGTGGAAGCAGACGTTGTGCAAGGCTTCATTGTCGAGACAGAAGGTCTCATGCGTGTTTTCCACCAGCTGGTAGATGGAGAGGGTGGCATTGTAGGGCTCCACCACAATGTCGGACACCTTGGTTGGGCGAGGGCATGACGCTGAAGGTGTTCATGATGCGGTCTGGGTACTCCTCACGCACCCTGTTAATGAGCAGGGCTCCCATGCCGGATCCAGTGCCACCCCCCAACGAGTGCGTTAGCTGGAAGCCCTGCAGACAGTCACAGCTTTCTGACTCCTTCCTCACCACGTCCATGATGGAGCCCATCAGCTCAGCCACCTCTTTGTAGTGGCCCTTTGCCCAATTGTTTCCCGCGCCACTCTGGCCTGCCAGAAGGAAATAGAATGTTAGACACAGACTCTTAATGAATTCCTGCTTGTGTCATTTGGATGGTGGGTAAGGTAGGACTCTTCTTTTTAGATACATTGAAAATATTCTCTTTCTATAAAGTGTATCAGTAACTCTCAAGCTCCCTGGGAATTGTAAGTTAAGAAAAGATGCATTTTAACCAAACAAAAGTACTTCTAAAGAGGACATTCTGTAAATACTGTCATTAGGTGCAATTGAACAGGCAGGAGGAAGCACACTGTGATCAGAGAGGACAAGCTCTCAGCACAAATTGCCATTGGTTTTTTGAAGTTACCTATAGCCTGTAAATACCTTTGTAGCTTTCTTGCTCTCCACTCCTTCCTTCATAGCCTGCTCTGTCAAGGAGGGCTTGCTCGACTTCTATAGGCGGACATTGATCTGACTTGTCAGGAGTGTCCAGAGGCATGATCTCCATGGACCAGTCTCACCTCAGAACTGAACACTGGGACTTGTGAAGGGCATGGCTGTTAGGAATGTGCATCATTTTGCCCAGCTCCCATGGACCATGAAGACATACCGAATACGAAGTTGTCTGGTCTGAAGATCTGGCCAAGTGGTCCTGACCTTACAGGGTCTGTTGTGCCCAGCTCCAGGTTCACCAGGATGGCCTGAGGTACATATTTGTTGCCTATGGGAGCAAGAGCTGACTTAGATCTGTGGTTGGCAGATTTTATGTGGCTTTCACAGGATTTATACAGAAAATTCCAGCATTTGAGACAAAAGGAGTAAAGAAAACGGATACACTGAGCATGCTTCATGTCAGACACATAGGAGTCTTCAGCAAGTACAGAGTGTATATATTTTAGCAGCTGGCATTTAAAATGAAGATGCAGAAAACATTCCGGGTGGCCCAGGTGCATGCCTGTAATTCCAGCTACTAGGGAGGTGAAGATAGAGGCTCACAGCTGGAGATTGGCTCAGGTAAAAGTCATTACAGCCTATCTGAAAACTAAAGCAAAAAGAACTGGGGAAGTGGCTTGAGTGGTAGAGCAGTTGCCTAGCAAGCTTGAGGCCTTGAGTTCAAAGCCCAATACTGCAAAACAATAAAGCCAAAAACCAAGAAAACAACAAGCATTCATTGTCTTTTGTGACAAGGCCCTACTGTTTTCCACAGTATGTAAAGCAAGACATCTAAATACTCACCAGCTGCTTCATTGTAGTATACGTTGATTCTCTCCAGTTGTAAGCAAGTGTCCCCATGGTAACTGCCAGTGCCATCAATTCCATGCTCATCGCTGATGATTTCCCAGAACTGAGAGGAAAGAATCATGTCATGACCTTGAATGCTAACTGTGAAACACTAGTCCACTTAAGAGAACTGTTAGAAACCATAAAGTGTTAGTTTACATAGCATTTTATAAAAGATAATTGTACTTCCTAAAATAAGAACTGAGTGGAGAAGAGTGGAGCTTTATAGTTTTGCTGGACTCTTCACTACCTGGCTTAACAGAAGACAGCTGTGTTCAGTCTAGTGCAGCATGATGTTCTGGTTGAATTACTTGAAGAGAATCTGGCCTCACAAGGATGTGGATTTGGAAAAGGAGGGCCTCTCAGAAGGGTCTTCAGAATCCCAGAGGTCCTCAGACCACAGACATTGATGGGAAAGAACTGTGCAAGGATGTGACAATCAGGTTATTGACTAAAAGACAAGTCTCTACAACACCTGTTGTCACAATAGCACTGCATTTCATTCAGAGAGACAAAAATGGGAAAGTTATATTCACATGAGGCTGCAGGAGTCATATGATGGTAATCCCATTCAAGTTTCAGAGATGAGTACATCTGGTGAAGGCAAAATGCCTGCAGAAGGGTTAAGTCCCAATGTAGTTTAAAGAGCTTTGATTAGAAGCACACACACTTGGGTCACCACAAATATTATGGCGGCTGGGGCAGTTTCCTGGGTGGAATTTGTCCACTTTGGCAGCCAGGGGTTACTGCTGGCTCCCCTAAGCCCAGGCCCTGGCACACCATCTGCCCTACCCCAAACCACAATCTTGTGATCCCTGCCAGGGCAGTGACCCTCTCCCTAGGGACACACACACCTTTGCACCAATCTGGTTGCCTCACTGGCCCGCCTGGATGTACATGATCTCGTGCATGATGCTGGCTGCCTTTCAGGGAGAGGCGCTGTGCTTCCAAGTTGTGTGTGCTGGGCAGACAGAAAGGCTTGGTAGCAGTAACCTGCCTCTGCTTCCAGCTCTGCCTTTTATCCACTGAGAGAACTGGCTGGGCCTGGTGAAATGGTGGGCAGGGCTTTAGGGGCAGGGAGATGTGGACTATAACACCCTACAGGATTAGGGTTAGGGTTAGGGTTAGGAGTGAGACATTGGCACCCGGCTTGCTCTTTCTTAATTGTATATGAAATGGCATCTTCTAACTGATGTTACCTTTCATTTGCTGATGTACAGTGACTGGCAGGGCTGTTATTGGGTAGTTTGTACCAAAGTAAACACGACCTGTAACTACAACTCCTTAGGTGTGATGACTTAGCCTGGGAAAGGAAAAACCTTTTTTCTTTTCTTGAATCAGTAATAAGGGATGGAGGTGTGGCTTAAGCATTAGAGCTCCTGCTTTGTAAGTTCAAAGCCCTGAGTTCAAACCCCAATCCCACAAAACAAAGAACCCCACCAACAGAACAGCAACAAAATGTCCTGTTGAATCAGTAATAAGAGTATTTGACCATCAGCCTATCTGAGTTCTTCTAAGACCAGCAAAATTACATCAGAGTGCAGCTTTGTGAGCATTGGTGAATGAAGGCCACAGAAGGGAGGCAAGCTGACCTTGATCCAGGTTCTCTTATCCTTGATTCATGACTTTCAGTGCTCAGCCCACAACAGCTACACTCTGGATTCTATGCTTCCTCCATGCTGTTGTCCACTGGTGCCTCCTCCTGCCTGGCTGGTCATGGCTTGTGGCAGGCACTTCTCTCTCCTGTTAGCCTCTGAGGCCAGACCCCCTCATTCACACCTCTTGAGGGCTTGGGGGGGGCCTTTTTTTGCTCCTCTTTGTTCTCATCTCAACCCATTTTAGTTGTCTCCCCATCTGAGTTCCTTCTATGTGCAGATTCAGCAGTGTTCTGAGAAACTGGGGGTGGAGGTCTGCAGTGCCAGTGCAGGCTCCTATCCTTTTATCTTTTTTTCATTTTCATTAATTTAGTTATATTTAGTTTTTGCAGTTCTGAGGATCAAGCCTAGGGCTTTGTGCATGCTAGGCATGTGTGAGCTACACCTGCAGCCTTTTCTTATCTTTCCTAAGGCAGGTTCATCTCCTCAATTCAGATTTGGTTCCTTCAGGTTTTGACATTTAGCACAGGGGCATGGTGTGGCACTGCATCTTTCTAACAGCCTTGCTCCGATGTTGGAAGACTGGGATGTCTTTAGGGCCCTAAACATGAAGTCAGTCATCACAGCTTGTCCTAATCCACACACTTAGTCCCTTTTTGCTGTACCTCAACAGAGAGAGAATGGGGGTGGAAGGATGGAGTGGGAGTGTACAGGATATACAGGCAATAGTATGACACACCTTAACTCAAGGAGTTTTTTCAGTGGTTGGCTTTTCAGAATGGAGACCCTCTGGGATTCCACTTGGTGAATGAGTTGGTTATTAGGAGGAAAGGGGAAAAAAACACAAAAGTCCAAAACATTTTTAAAAAGTGTGGAGGGTGTGAGCCATTGGGAGTGGGGAAATAAATAGTGTTCCAGGCTGGACCATGATGCTCTGAAGTCCAGGTGAGCAGAAAGGTTTCCTGGTTTTTTTCCTGGTGGATTTGGGGATTGCATTCAGGGCCTTAGGCTTGCTAGAAATGTTCTGAACCAGTAATGTCATGCTCCCAGACCGTTTCCTTTTAGTTATATTTGAGATAGTGTCTCACTTTATGCCCAGGCTAGCTGGGACCACAACCCTCTTATTTACACTTCTCTGGTATCTGGATGACAGGTGCACACAACCACACCCAGCTTTTATTGATTGAGATGGGTTCTTGAGAACTTTTTGCCCAATCTGGTCTTGAAATATGATCCCACGGATCTCCACCTCCTGAATAACTAGGATTACAGTCTTCAACCACCATGCCCAACTGAAAGGCATCCTCTTATACATATCTATTCCTCAGAGCTGGTTCTGTGGCTCGAGTGGTTAAGCACTTGCCTAGCAAGCACAAGATCCTGAGTTCAAACTCCTTTATTCCCCCCAAAAAAATTAAACCACACATACCAATAGCAACAAAAAATCACTCCCAGGCCCAGGCTCTGAACACGGGTGAGACTCTGATGGCTGCATTGGATCCAGCTGGGCAGACCATCTCTAAGTTTGACCACCATCTGGTCCCTCCTCTGCCTGGTGGCCCAAGAGTAGTGGGTCTGGGCTAAAGCTAGTCCCCTCAGACAACTGTCACAGTCTTCCCCAAAGGGGTCTCTGCAGATATGGGTTTTGGAGCCCCTCAAATAAATGGAGTTTAGCACACTAGATCCCTGTTTATTGTTGTTGAAGGTACTAGGGTTTGAACTCAGCAGTTTGCACTTGCTAGGCAGGTGTGACACCATTTGAGCCATGCCTCCAAGACAGTAGTTCTTAACAATGCTGCAAATGGGAACCAGCTAAAGTGAATTTAAAAAAAAATTGGTGCTTTCTCCATGTCCACAGAGGTGGGACTTTTTGGCTCTGTCACGTTCTAGAATCCTGCTCTGATAGCACAAAGCAACTTCTGGCTCCTGGTTGTCATTTGGAGATCAAGGGGTCATGTCTGAGAAAGCAGTACACATGTGTCCAGCTCTGCACAGGGCCCAGTAAGGGAGCAATAGGCCATTCATGTGCAGTCACTCACTCCTGGGTTTGGCTGCTCCATACCCAGGCAGTTCCTGAGAGCCAGTTGGGAGCCTGCACCAAGCCACAGAGACCCAGGCTGTTCCCATATCCTAATGTGCCTCTGAACCTTCACCCCACAAAGTGGTGCAGCAGAACCCATATACAGGAAGACCACTTGCTCTGGAACAAGAAGGCTGACTCCCTGTTGCTAGCTCTATAACCACACTAAGTCTCTTCAGCTTTTATCTGTAAAGCCTGGGAATACTGCCTCCTTAACAGGATGGGCAGAGAGGCAGAGTGCATCACAATACAAACAAACTGAAGCTATAAGAAAAAAAGAGTCCCCATTAAAATATTCCCATTGGTCACTGGGCACTGGTGGCTCAAACCTGTAATCCCAGCTACTTGGCAAACTGAGATTGGCAAATAGTTCATGAGACCCCATCTCCAAAATAACCAGAGCAAAATGAACAGGTGGTGTGGCTCCACTGGTAGAGCGCTTGCTTTACAAACAATTCCCATTGGTGGCTTAAAACAATTTAACAGACCCTACTAATGTATAAAAACTATCATTTTGAGTTATTTCACTCATGCAAATGCATCCACCTGATCCTTTTTCCCCATTAAGTAATCAGCTGAAATCCTTTTTGTAACAAAGCACGGTACAAAAGTGAAGGTACAGGGTATTTGGACCATAGAACTATTGCTACTGAAATGGAAGAATGATGGCTTGGAAAGTTCTATATCAGTTTTGGTTTCCTGTGTGTCTCCTTGGGCCTAATAGGGAAGTGGCTTGAATAGAGAAAAAACACAACTTTGTGCTGTAATTTTATGCCTGGAGGGGAACTAAACTTCCAAGCACAGTCTTTTTTTTTTTTTTTTGTGGGGCTGGGGTTTGAACTCAGGGCTTTGTACTTGCAAAGCAGACATTCTTCCACTTGAGCCACACTTCCAGTCTATTTTGCCATGATTATTTTGAAGATGGGGTCATGTGAACTATTTGTCCATGCTCACCTAGAATCACTATCCAATCTGAGCTCCCAAGTAGCTGGTATTACAGGTGTGAGCCACTGGAGCCTGGCTCTTGCATAGATTTTTATTGAAGTTTAAGAGGCTCAGAGTATCAAGTTCCTTTGCAGGACCCAGCCCACAGGGAGTGATTGACATGAAAGTTGAGAATGAGTTTAGACATGTCTCCATAATCACTGTGTACATGCCTAAAAATATCTCACAGGGGGAGAAATTTTCAAAGTGTTATGAGGTCAGAATGACATTGCAGTGGGCAAAAGGCAACTCTCAGTCCAAGTAGCCCATCTTAACACACCACAGCAGTTTTTTGTCACTTGAAAATAGGGCAGGTAACATAATGCATTTTGGGGCAAAGTTAATCTTCAAGAGGGTCTGGCCATATCAGGCCTTGTGCTCCAAGACTTCTCCCTTCTCATGACATTGAGGTTTCATAGGCATTTCACAACCATGTGGAAGCCAGGTCTAGCCTAGGTCTAGAAAGATTTATCTGGCAGCCTGTAAGCAAGCAGGCCATGATGAGCAAGAACCAGGCTCTTAGCCTGTGCACACAGAGCCAAGGATTCTTCATCTCCCACTGCTCATGTCTACCTGCTACCTATCAGTGCTGGGAATCAAATCTGAGCCTTACACATGCAAAGAATGCACTCTACCACTGAGCTATACCCCCAGCCTCACAGCAGTCATTCTGGTCCCATTTTACAGATGAGGAAACCAGGGCTCAATGAGGTTGTTAGTGTCCATATTATACAGCCAGGAAGTGGCTCCAGGATTTGGATCTGGGTAATTCAAGTGCAAGATCCCGTGTTCCTCAGCACATTGTGCACATTTATGTACCTTATCAGATTATAAAATGATTAAACCTTAAGAGAACTTTAAAAAGAAAAAACTCACTTCAAAAAAAGATTTTTTTCCCAAAACTAATGAACCAATAAAGAAATGGGCAAGTGAACTAAACAGAACTTTCTCAAAAGAAGAAACTCAAATGGCCAGAAAACACATGAAAAAATGCTCACCATCTCTAGCAATAAAGGAAATGCAAATTAAAACCACACTAAGATTCCACCTCACCCCTGTTAAAATAGCCATCATCAGCAACACCACCAACAACAGGTGTTGGCGAGGATGCGGGGGAAAAAGGAACCCTCTTACACTGTTGGTGGGAATGTAGACTAGTACAACCACTCTGGAAAGAAATCTGGAGGCTACTTAAAAAGCTGGACATAGATCTACCATTTGATCCAGCAATACCACTCTTGGGGATATACCCAAAAGACTGTTACTCCAGAGGCACCTGCACATCCATGTTTATTGCGGCACTATTCACAATAGCCAAGTTATGGAAACAGCCAAGATGCCCCAGCACTGACGAATGGATTAAGAAAATGTGGTATCTATACACAATGGAATTTTATGCAGCCATGAAGAAGAACGAAATGTTATCATTCGCTGGTAAATGGATGGAATTGGAGAACATCATTCTGAGTGAGGTTAGCCTGGCCCAAAAGACCAATATGTTCTCCCTCATATGTGGACATTAGATCAAGGGCAAACACAACAAGGGGATTGGACTATGAGCACATGATAAAAGCGAGAGCACACAAGGGAGGGGTGAGGATAGGTAAGACACCTAAAAAACTAGCTAGCATTTGTTGCCCTTAACGCAGAGAAACTAAAGCAGATACCTTAAAGCAACTGAGGCCAATAGAAAAAGGGGAACAGGTACTAGAGAAAAGGTTAGATCAAAAAGAATTAACCTAGAAGGTAACACCCACGCACAGGAAATCAATGTGAGTCAATGCCCTGTATAGCTATCCTTATCTCAACAAGCAAAAACCCTTGTTCCTTCCTATTATTGCTTATACTCTCTCTACAACAAAATTAGAAGTAAGGGCAAAATAGTTTCTGCTGGGTATTGGGGGGGGGGAGAGGGAGGGGGCGGAGTGGGTGGTAAGGGAGGGTGTGGGGGCAGGGGGGAGAAATGAGCCAAGCCTTGTATGCACATATGAATAATAAAAGAAAAATGAAAAAAAAAAAGATTTTTTTGATGTTTACCAAGGATTTATTTTAGCATAATGGGATAAAGTAGGGAAAAATAGGACAGGGAGAGAGGTACATTTCCTGCTCCCCACAGTAAAGAAGACTAAAAAGTTCTTTTGGAAGAATTGAAAATTTTTACATTTGCATGGTTTTGTGGATTTTGGGAATGTCTCCTTATCCAATATTTGGAACAGGTTGGGGCTGCAATTTGAAAAGTTATGAAGAAAATACTTCTAGTGAGGTGGAGATGAAAGACCCTGTTCTTTGAGTAGAGTCCTGATTCAAGTGGCCAGAGGAATTTTAATCACAAATCTGATAGGACTGTACCCTCTGGTGCAGTCTGTCTGGCTCTCTGCCTCTGGCCCCCTCATCATTGCAGTTAACTTCTGTTTCTGTTTCCTTCCCATTGATGAGTATCAGTAGACAGGCTCGCCATAGTTTGTAGTTGGTGATAAACAGAAAATCCAGATTCTTATATCCCAGGTGAATCCATGCAGGCAGGATATGTTGCCATTGAAAGGGTGATAATAAAAGTTTACAAAAACATAGGGAAAAAGTTACAAGAGGCCATGGTGGGTCAGGTATGAGGCAGAAGCAGACAGTGCTTCCTGTTACCCGGTGCTTTTTTTTATTATTCATTTATTCATATATACACACATTGTTTGGCCATCACTCCCCCCTGATCCCCGCCCCCTCTCTCAGTTGCCCACCCTCCCCCTCCCCGCTTCCAGGCAGAACCTGTTCTGCCCTTTTCTTCAATGTTGTTGAAGAGTAGACATAAGCAATAATAAGAAAGACATAGCGTTTTTGCTAGTTGAGATAAGAATAGCTATACAAAGAGATTCCTAGCAGTGCTTCCATGCACAAGTGTGTTACAACCTGAATTGATTCATCTCTGCCATACCTCTTCACTACTTCCTGGTCACCTTCCCATATTGACCTCTGTCATTTTAAGGTTACTGTATTAGCTCCTCTGCAGTGGAGAGTTTTGGGTTTCCTACCTGGTTCCTATTCCTTCTGTATGTGTTCTCCCCTTAGCGTGTGACCCAAGTCCAACAACACTATGCATTTGCCCTAGATCTAAAGTCCACATATGAGGGAGAACATATGATTTTTGGTCTTTGGAGCTTGGCTAACCTCGCTCAGAATGATGTTTTCAAATTCCATGCATGTACTTGCGAATGGTAAGATTTCATTCTTCTTCATGGCTGAGTAAAATTCCATTGTATATAAATACCACATTTTCTTAATCCATTTGTCAGTAGTGGGGCATTTTGGCTGTTTCCAAAACTTGGCTATTGTAAATAGCACTGCAAAAAACATGGGTGTGCAAGTGCCTCTGGAGTAACCTGAGTTGCATTGCTTTGGGTATGTCCCCAGGAGTGGGATTGCTGGATCATATGGCAGATCTATGTTTAGTTTTTAAAGAAGCCTCCGTATTGTTTTCCAGAGTGGTTGCACCAGATTGCATTCCCACCAGCAGTGTACGAGAGTTCCTTTTTCCCCACATCCTCACCAACACCTTTTGTTTGTGGTGTTTTTGATGACAGCTATTCTAGCAGGGATGAGGTGGAATCTTAGTGTGGTTTTGATTTGCATTTGCTTTATGGCCAGAGATGGTGAGCATTTTTTCATGTGGTTTTTGGCCCTTTGAATTTCTTCTTTTGAGAAAGTTCTGTTTAGTTCAGTTACCTATTTCTTGATTGGTTCATTGATTTTGGGGGAATTTAGTTTTTTGAGTTCCCTGTGTATTCTGGTTATCAGTCCTTTGTCTGATGTATAGCTGGCAAATATTTTCTCCCACTCTGTAGGTGGTCTCTTCAGTTTAGAGGCCATTTCTTTTGGTGTCCAGAAGCTTTTTAATTTTATGTAGTCCCATTTGTCCATCCTTTCTCTTAGGTGCTGAGCTGCTGGGGTTCTATCAAGGAGGTCCTTGCCTATACCTATTACTTCCAGAGTATACCCTGCTCTTTCCTGTACTAACTTCAGAGTTTTGGGTCTGATATTAAGGTCCTTGATCCATTTTGAGTTGATAATAGTACAGGGTGATAAACATGGATCTAGTTTCAGTTTTCTGCAGGCAGCTAACCACTTTTGCCAGCAATATTTGTTGAACAGGCTGTCTTTTCTCCATCGTATGTTTTTTGGGCCTTTGTCAAAAATAAGGTGGGCATAGTTGTGTGGATTTATATCTGGGTCCTCTATTCTGTTCCATGGTGTTTTTATTGCTATTGCTTTGTAATATCATTTGAAGTCGGGTATTGTGATACCTCCAGCATTGCTCTTTCTGCTAAGTATTGCCTTGGCTATTCGTGGTCTCTTATGTTTCCAAATGAACTTTAGGGTAGATTTTTCAATCTCTGTGATGAATGTCATGGGGATTTTGATGGGAATTGCATTAAACATGTAGGTTGCTTTTGGTAGTACAGCCATTTTTACTATGTTGATTCTACCAATCCATGAGCACAGGAGATCTTTCCATCTTCTGTAGTCTTCCTCAATCTCTTTCTTCAGGGGTTTGTAGTTCTCCTTGTAGAGGTCATTCACATCCTTTTGTTATGAGTCAGAATGAGATACAACCACCCAAGAAAGACTTTAAAGGAGAGTCTTTATTAGCCAGCTGTCGATGGCCCTGACCAACAGGTCATTGAATCTCAGAGCAGCCCTTCTCTAACCTTTTGCAGGGTTTATAAAGGCAAAAACAACATCCTGTCTGGCAATGTTTGCAAAGCAAGCTAGCCTAGATACAGAAGTGAGAAATAGCTGTTAGCTAAGGTACAGAAGTGAGACAATGGCTGCTATCTATAAGCGTGAGTGAACACAATCAACACAATCCACACAATCATTTGACCATATCCTAGTTTGGTTCCTTCTGTTCTTCTAATTTTATGGGAACAAGACCTCCTCATGAACCTCCTTCAGCTTGAAAGCTAAAATGGCACCTGATTAATGGCTTCCCTCTGGCTAAGTGAATGGCACCTGATTAATGGCTCCCCTCTGGCTAAGTTGTTAACCATTTCATTCCCCACTGCATGTAGTAAAAGAGTCAAATCTTAGACTTTTCTGACTGGATAGGATCATACTTAGTTCTCAAGACCACCAGTTTTATGGAAGAAATGTAGATTAGCAGTATTGATATTATACTCTATCTCGTTGGAATTAAAGACACCTGTATTCACATGTACACTAACAGCAGGTCACATATTAACAGTTGTAACTAAGCATTGTGACAAATTAATCTTTTTTTTATCTTTGTCCTTTTAGTATAAGGTTAATACTGTTAATTTTATCTGTGACAATAGCACTTGGAAGCACCCTTAGTCCATCTCTTTAGATATGTCTGTAGAAAGACACATGAGAAGCAAGATAACATAAGAACTTCTCCAGGTAAGATAACTATAAATGCCCCCAACATCTCAGTTCACACAAACCAGAGCAGAATAGACAATTACATAATCTTAAGGTCTGAAGAGCATGGAGAGTTAACTAAATTTAAACAATCCTGTCTATGACATCACTTAAAATACAATTTAACAATTTGAGGAACAAAAAGGACAACTAAATAGGAACACGTTTAGGTCTTTTCTTGAGGGGGTCTTGATTGGCCATTTTTAAACATAGTATTTTTCAAGTTTTTAAAAAGCTATTAACATATATTACTACTTTTAAATACATCAAATCATTTTAAATATCTAGGACTAGATATTTCTTAGATGAACTTGTCTGTTATATACACAGCACTGGTAAATAAAATTGCACACAGAGCAATGATTATCATCTGTGGTATCTTCTAAATATGACCATTTTGGTCTTGAATCATTTGTTCCTCATTTTCTTCTTTTTGCCTTCAAACCAGTGGACAAGTACAGGAATAATATGTAATGCTTAGAGATAGCTGAAAAATTTATATCTAAAAGTCATTTATAGAGGACAAGCCTTTTTACCTTCCGGACATTCAGATGATGATGGTTTGGGGGGCTTAGTGGATAGGAGAACCTTTGAGCAGCCTATGCCTCCTTTCATGCACTTTTGTAGCCAGGAAGGTTTTTCAGATAAGACTTCAATCAGGTCAGAATATAAGAAATCTCGTTGGGGTGGCTGGGCCATCCCATGATGACCCATTCCACCTGATAGGCTGTAGGCAAATCAAAGGCCCCCTCAGCAGGCCATCCCACACAGAATGAAGGCCAATCTAATTCACAGAGTTTTCTCAGTGTAAAGGCATCACAAGAGGCCCCCAGGTCTAAAGCTTTCTGCTGGAAAGAAGAAAAGTTAGTCAGCATACATTGCAAAGGACTGGAGGTCCACGAGGATTGTCCCATGTTGTAGTTTCAATTGTCCCCCAGGTGCCTGGAGTGGTCTAAAAATGTTAAACACAAAATGACAAAACAGATGCACAGAACAAAGACAATGACTTGTGGCCACACAGAACTAAGCCAGACAGACCAGGGGTCGGGGCAACCTCTTGCCATCACCCGGGATTTGGTATTGCTGCGTCCAGCCCTCCGTTGAACCTCCCTTACCTCCGGAGGTTTTCCTGACCAGATGACTCTCTGCTGTGAGGATTGACGTCTCCTGACTCCATTTGTTGCCGGTGAGGATAAGGAGGTATGTCCTGGGGCTCAGGAACGCCTCTCAGCAGCCGCCCCCTAGGGCCTCCACCCCATCGGGCTCCGTGGAGTCCCAAGAGATCAAGTCTCTATCAGCGTCTTGGGGTCATTAAAAGTATCTCGCTGGGGCCTCCAAATGTTACAAGTCAGAATGAGATATGACCACCCAAGAAAGACTTTAAAGGAAAGTCTTTATTAGCCAGCTGGCGAGGGCCCTGACCGACAGGTCATTGGATCTCAGAGCAGCTCCTTCTCTAACCTTTTGCAGGGTTTATAAAGGCAAAAAACACATCCTGTCTGGCAATGTTTGCGAAGCAAGCTAGCCTAGGTGCAGAAGTGAGACAATGGCTGCTATCTATAAGCATGAGTGAACACAATCAACACAATCCACCCAATCATTTGACCGTATCCTAGTTTGGTTCCTTCTGTTCTTCTAATTTTATGGGAACCAGACCCCCTCATGAACCTCCTTCAGCTTGAAAGCTAAAACAGCACCTGATTAATGGCTTCCCTCTGGCTAAATGAATGGCACCTGATTAATGGCTCCCCTCTGGCTAAGTTATTAACCATTTCACTTTATTAAGTTTACTCCTAGGTATTTGATTTGTTTTTTGAGGTGATTGTAAATGGAATTACTTCCATATATTCTTTCTCAATTTGTTTGTTTTTGGTGTATAGAAAAGCTAATGATTTTTGTTAAGTGGATTTTGTATTCTGCCATACCAGGTGCTTTTAAAACCTGTGCTGCTTTTCCTATTTTTCCCACAGATTAGACTAATAACTGAGTGGCCCAGCTGAACATGCTTGAGCTTCTAGTTTTTTTTGTTTTTTCTTTTCTTTGGTGGCATTGGGAGGTGCACTCAGGGCCTCACACTTGCTAGCCCTTTATCCAGGCTCCCAGTCCTTTTTGCTCTGGTTATTTTGGAGATAAGAACTCTGTTTTTGTACTTGGCCTGGACAGAGATCCTCCTATTTATGCTTCCCTGTGATCCTGGGATGACAGGCATGTACCATTATGCCCAGGTATTATTCAAGATGGGGTCTCTAGAACTTTCTGCCCTTGCTGGCCTTCAACCCGGATTCTCATCTCTGTCCCTGGAGTAGCTAAGAGTGCAAGCTTGAGCCACCATGTCAGCACAATGCATTTAAGCTAAAAATTTAAACTATTTATCCCACAATGCACTGGACTGTGAGAGCAGGGTTTAAGACAGCAGCAGGATTGCACATAGCTATCACGTGGGTAGGAACCAATCCTAAATCATCTCATTTTGGTCTGTTTGCAACAAAACCTCCTGGGAAATAAAGTGTCCCTTGTCTTGTGGGACCTACGCAATGGCTTGTGGGAAATGTAGTCTCACGCAATCCAGTCACCAGCATCATCCATAGCGCAGCTCTTCCGGGTTTCTTCTGCGCAGGCGCTGCCCCGCCCCCACCTTCCTCCCAGACGTTCCCGACCTGAGGCTCTCAGGAAGCTGTGGCGGGGTCTGCGAGTTCTTCCACCGAATCCCTGAAGTTCTGTGCCAGGGTGAGAGAGAAACCATCTTTGGGGACCATGGAGTGCAGGACCGGCGACCCTGAGGAGGTGTTGGCAGAACCATAGGTGTCCTCCTATGTGTCCCTGACGCAGGTGATGGACGGAGCCCAGCTGGGCTGGGAGGGACTGTCGCAGCGGCCATGTATGTGACTGCTCCCTGCATTGTGACTGCAGCCAGGAAGGCGCAACTTGGAGTAAAGCCTTTCCTCACATCTAGTGGCTTCCTCATGGCCAGCGCATGTCAGTGGCACAAGGCAGATCTTTGTCTTGTGGATATGTAGAGGCACTTCTTTGGAACCATCACGGGGACGGTGTCCCCAAGTTCCAGGTACATTTTTTTAATAAAAAATGCTGAGTTGTAGCATGCAACTCATGAAAAGAGGAGGAATTACTGTGGGATGAGCCTCTGGAGTCCTGTGGGAAAGTAATTAGTTCATCCTATAGCCCAAGTGATTTTTTTCTTTTTTGACAGTACTGGGGATTGGATGCAGGGCCTCGCAGCACTGCACCCTTGAACTGCACCCCCCTCAACCCCTTTTCCTTGTTAAATTTTCAGATAGTGTCTTTTTACTATAACTTTTTGTTTGCATGTTTAGCTGTAATGGGATTTGAACTTGAAGACTTTTAAGAAAGAAGCTTTACCATTTGAGCCATGCCCCAGTCCGCAAATAGTGCCTGCTTTTGCCTGGGGAAAGCCTCAGACCATGATCTTCCTCCTACCTCACCTTCCTTTGTAGCTGGGATTGAAGATATGTAGCCCCCAGGTGCATTTTTTTTTATAGTATGCTTTTTTTCTTTTTAAGTTATTGTGCTTTGGGCCCCGATGCATTTTTTAGCAAAGACATTATGTTTGCTTGCAGTATTTCTCTCCCTTTCTCTCTCTCTCTCTTTTGGTAGTAGTGGGGTTTGAGCTAGTAGCTAGGCAGGCACTCTTACCACTTGAGCAACCTGCCAACCTGGGCACCACTTGTCTTGGAGATGGGGTCTAGTGAACTATTTGCCCCCACTGGCCTCAAACTGTGATCATTATTTATTGCTATATCAGTTGACTATGTATTAATTTTCCCAACAATTTTTTTTCCTGGCCATTGAGGTTTGAATCGGGCCCTCATGCTTGCTAGGCAGGTGATCTTACCACTTGAGCCACTCTCCCAACCCTTTCCTTTGTTTGGTGAGATTTTTTGAGATAAGGTCTCTGGAACTATTTGCTCTGGGACTGACTGAAACCAAGATCCTCCTGTTACTGGAAACATGGTCCTGAAAATTACCCAGGTTCTTGCATCCAGCAAAAGAATTCAAGTAAGTGGCAAAGATTCAGTGAAAGTAACAGTAAAGTTTATTGGGAAAGGATTACACTTTCAACAGACTGAAAGTGGGTTTTCTCTAGAGTGAGAGCAAGGGGGTGGGGGAGGGGAGAAAGACACACACACACACACACACACACACAGAGAGAGAGAGAGAGAGAGAGAGAGACATAGACATTTCCTGTTTCTCATGCAGGGAATGGGAACAAACACTCAAAATGCTGGTCCCCATTTCTTAAGTCATTCTCCACCCACTCGAGGATCCTTGTAGCTCCTTAAACATCTCAAAGGAAAGCAGAAGCTGATAGCTACTGTTTATCTCCCTGTTCCTGTAACTTAGCTTCTAAAAGAACATGGGGGAGGACTGGCTGTTGTGGCTCTGTGGCTCTCCTGGTTCCAATATCAGAGTCTGTTCCTTAAAATATTTATTGAAAGAATATAATTTCCTTGTTCCCTCTTGTGGCCACTGTTTATGTCTAACTACTACCTGTCACTCCTGATCTCTATCACCTGAGTAGCTAGGATTACAGGTGTGAGCCACCAGTGCTGGCCTAATAAAAAATTTTATGTTCAATTTCTACCAACTAATGGATTTTGGGGTAGGTCTTCATTGAGGTCTTCATTACTTTTTCTGGTATAATGGATTATTTTCCTACAGACATGATTTTTTTCATCTTTACTTCTGGCTAACATGTAGAGTTTTCAGCAGGAGAATCAGAACCAAACAATGCTTGTTGACTCATGAGTCTGTTATCTCAGCTACACCTCCAGAATGTGTTTCTAAGACAAATAAAAAATGAACCAATTTCCAGTGACTTATTTGTTTATTCTTCATCTTATTTTACATAGTATTTTGTGAACTTTGTGAACTCTATAAATAATGATGGAATTGTAGAAATGAGTAAAACAGCTTGAGGGTAATGCACATAAATAAGCTCAAGTTGACTTGTAGACATAGGCAGCTTCTTTATATTTCTTTTTTGGTTAGTTCTGGAGTTTGAACTCAGGGCCACACACTTTCTAGGTAGGCACTCTACTGCTTGAATCACTTCACCAGCCATAGGCAGGTTTTAAAATGCTAAAAACATCTGTCAACACGGATGTACAATTTGTCTTTGCACTTTTTTTGGTGGGGAGTACGGTATTAAGGTTTGAACACCTTGTGCTTATTAGTCATGCCTTCTACCACTTGAGCAATGCCTCCAGCCCTTTTCCCTTTAGTTGTTTTTCAGGCAGGGTCCTGTGTTTTTACCTAGGTCACCATAATCCTCCTACATCCACCTCTTTTGTTGCTGGAATTATAGGTGTGCTGCACCACACCCAACTTGGTTTTTTAGATAAGGTCTTGTTAATTTTTTCATTCCTGCTTGCCTTGAATCATAATCTTCCTATCTCTGACTCCTGAGTAGTTAGGATTACAAGTGTGTGCCACCATGCCTAGCCCTCTCTCTGATCTTTCTGATGCCACGACAAGGGGAAGACACATTTGTTACTTAATTTGACTGTTGCCTGAGAAGAGAGCATGCTAACTTCTCATGGAACATAAAAATTTCACCAAAGGCTAACACATTACCTGGTTTCATAGATGGTATTGTGAGTTTTTCAGGACCAACTTGGAAATAGCACTGCAGTAGAAATGGTTATCCATTTCTAATGCAATACTCTCCTAATAAATTTTTCTGGAGTTTCTAAAGTAGCGTGGTCCCATGCAGCTCTTGGATGCACATATTTGATTGGTGAATAAATCCTAGAATATCTGGAGGACAGGCTGTTCAGTCACTCTGTACCTGTCTGCCATCCCACCTGCACATGTGCAGACTGTTCAAAGCTAAATTTCCTGGCAGTTCTCACTGCTCATTTGTCCTTTAGCCCACTCAGTGTTGTCACAGTTCAGCTATTCAGAAGCCCATTAATAACCTAAATGGTAGTCCGCATCCAAGGCCATTTGGTAATTTTGGAGCTACTGGTTTGACATTCTTTGCTAGTCCCTGTCACAGCTTTCTGAAGATGTCATCTCTGTTGCCCTGAATTCTGCTTTCCTGCTCCTTAACATAACTCAACCAAGTGCTCCATTCTGGGTCCCATTCTTCTCACTTTGTCTTTCTGGATGGATCTTGCTTTCTGTGGTCTACACTTCCTTACATGCAGCACCACAGCCACTTTGCCAGTGATACAGCCCTCAAAAGTGGGATTGTTTTCCTGGACTCCTCCCTCTCTGTCAGGTTTGAGTTTATCTGGTGTAAACTTGCACAACTTTTGTTCATTCTTTTCTTTTGTCCTACTGTTTGAATGCAGTGCAGATAGGGAGAGGATCTGATCATGCTCATGAATAAATATGGTAACTGGAGATGTGATTCCTGGTAAAACCTGAAGAGTGTGTTTGCACAGATCAGTGCATCTGTATAGAAAATGTGGCGACATCCTTAGGAGTCCTCTAGAAGAAAGCATTCAGGAGTTAGTGGGACACATTTGAGAAAAGGTCAGTGAAAAAATATGCAAATAATAAGAACCAGAAACACAAATTTTCATAATTTCTAACTTGTTTTGTTGTGGGAAGTTGCTAGCTGAGATACAGGACACTGAGGCATTTTTGTAGGAAGAAAAGCTTTATTGTGCCAGCACAGAATCAGTGGACTTGTGTCCAAAGCCTGAGCCCTAAGAACAAAGGAGTCTCACCTTATATACACTTGCAAGCAGGTTACAGAAGCAAAAGCAAGGTCTAATCCATAGATGGTTATATTTAATTTTATAGGCTACTTTACCCTAGTGCTACATGACTTTTTCCCCTCCCCAGTGCTACATGACTTTCCTCAAGTTTAGATACCTCAGGTTTTATCTATCTGCTATGTCATCCCTACCTCCCTGCTACTTTCTCAGGACTCAGGCTGAGTCTGTTTTCTTCTGATCCTCCTCCCTGCTACATTTATATAAGTTTCTCAGTGACTGTACTTGTACTTTTTTATTAAAATAGTTGTATGTAGCTCAAAGGGATCTGTCATGTTTTCAAACTGTTAATGACCATTTAATTTCTCTGCTATTTTAGCTATTTAAGAATGTATAACAAAAAATGAATGTTTGCACCAGCTATGACTATATTTGTGGAGTATACTGTACTTTTGAGGTGATAAAGAATAAAAAGAGACAGCTTCATAAGCTGAACATTTTAAATTCACAACTGTATTTTGAGACAGAATATCATCGTGAAATGTGCTTTACTATTCAGTTATTTTCAGCTGAAAGTTAAATCTAACCCTCCACACGCTTGCTAGTGACATTTAAAGTGTTTCAACTAGAAAACTTGCTGGCTTAAATAAAATTCTCATTACATGTCACAATTTTTAGGGTCAAGGAACTGGACAGAGTAGTATGGCTTGTGCTGTATATGTTATGGTGTTTCATTTTGTCTCTGGTCTGCTTCAGGACAGTATGGTCAGCTACACAATGTATCTTGTCCCAGTTGGAAGGTCACTAGTAGCATGAAGTTTACCCTCTGGCTACAAATTACTCACATTTTGCCAAAATTCAAAGTCTACTTAGCCTCTTTCAGTTCCTCCAGAGTTCTTTTTTTGACAGTGGTCAGAAGCTCGATTAAATCAGGTTCTGTTTGTTATCAGGAATTTGGGGGATCACATCGGGCTCTTATCTAAGGTCACAATCAAAGAATTGATCTGAGAGACAAGGAGTGTGTGGCAAAGCCAATTGAAGTGGAAAGTGAAAGTGATGCCATCAAAGGAGAAATGACGGGCTAGAGCCATGCAGCTCCAGAGCAGTGTAGTCTGGGGTCTCCCTGGCTTTTATGTGGTTTGAGCCAGTCTGATGGGAGAAACCTGGGTGTTTCTTCAGGTGGGGTTAAGGTGATTAGCAGATTTCATTGACAGCCAGATGTTATATAACTGTTTTCTGATTGCTCATGTTCTTCCCATCAATCGCTCTGTTGTGATTGTATGTGTGAGATGCCAGCAATATTCTTGAATTTTTAAGTAGGAAAAACACCTAAAAGTTTAGACAGGTGACAGGTGGGCTATACTGCACATGCCTTCAGAACTGGTTGGCATTGGTTATCACCCCACTTTGGAGGATGCAGAGGACCATAATAACTGTAATGTCAACTATGAAAGGGGAGTTTTTGGACTGGGGAGGTTTGGATCTTATCTCCCCTGCCAGTCTTCACATTAACCCTGTATGCCCTAACCCTTGCATCACAGTGGCCTGTTATCTCCCTGTCCATACACACTCAGCATACAATGAGAACAGTGGCATGAATGTGGTGGGCTTGGGGCTGTGGGAGGCACACTGATCTGAGTATTTATTCCCATCAAGCACCTGCATCAGTGTTTTGATTACAGCCTAGTCCTACGCCCTGGGAAAGATGCTTCATGTTTCTTCATTCTGCTCTCTGGACTCTTGCCATTCTCTGAGTTGATGTTATTTTTCCTTAAGAAATGCCTTAGTTTGCAGTTAGGAACCTTCTCCACCTATGGCTTACTTACAATAAGTTGAGTATCTAATGCCCCCTTTTCATTTGATGTATGTGTGTGTGTGTATTGATCTCAGGGCCTCATGAATGCTAAGCATACACTGTACCAAGCAATTTTCCCCCTGAATTCTGATAGGGCATATTTAGCCTACCGCTTTTGTATCATAGCACATTCTATCTTATGTACAAACATGGCATGGTTGACTACAATGTAGCTCCTCCCCGATGTGTATCCAAACAACTTGATTGCCCTGATCTTTTTTCAGCTTTTTATATTTCATTTGGGTGTTTGTTTTCAAAAAAGCATAGAACTTTTTGACCGCACAGTATTTACTAGTGTCTTTTTGCAAAGGTGCACAACTGGCTGATGGAAATGTTTTTGATCATTGATTTCACAATAGGTTATATTCATGTATAAAAATTGAAGCACTCATTTCTTATCTTAAAGGTGGTTAATTTTTAAATAGTTTATAGATGTAAATACTTTAAAATATAGAAATTTCAAAATGCCATGAACTTTGTATTACAGCTCTTCCATTTCCTGTTCCATGCCTTTCCTCCTGGGAAGAAATGCTGTTAAGTTTCTATGTATTATAGAAGAAATTCTCTAGGAATTCAATCAGAAAAGCACTTTACCCTAACTTAGCCAGCATTATGCTATTTTAGTTTTACTCTGGTCTTTGATATACTAACTTTAAATTGTCAAAAATATAATTTTCCTATATACTAGTGAAATTCTGTCTATTCTTTCTGTCCCTAAGTCATTCCCATCTACTTCACTGTTTCAAAGTAAGCAGCTTCTCTGCAGCTTGTGTTTGGCCTGTTTATCAGGTATGTTTGCATTGTACTTTCATGATTATATCTTATAAGTTAGTGAGAAGAATAAATTCATTTTCTTAAGCCCAGTGTAATTATGCCATTAGGGTGTGGAATGACTCTCACATCTACCAATGGGCAGTTTGGGACCTTAGGTGAAAAGCACATGCTCATTCTGTGATGCTGGATTTTTGGCCTTGTTTCTTTTTTCTGAGGGACAATCTGCTTGTCTAGGGTCCTGACAACCTGCTTAGTTCTTGGGACTTCCTACCTTAAGTGACTGTCCTTGTCTTCGTTCTTCAGTTTACCCTCCTGCCACTGTGCAGTTGATTTCTTTAATCAGAATGCTTGCCTAGGACAGAGTTCACAGTGGGATAGGATATCGTTAATCCAGCTCTCTACCTTCTAAGGGTCACGCTCCGGCAAGAAATGATCAATCACTTTGGAGGAAGCCCTACATTACTAAGGTCTAATACACTTCCCACCCATCCTGACTCAGGTCAGGAAGAGGTTGTGCTGCAAGGTGCATTTTTGATATAGTATGACAAAAATCTTAATGTAATTAAATGAACATGTTGAAATCTTGCATTGTTTTAGTTGCTGTTAATACATTACCAATACCTCCTGGACAGGTGATTGCAAGAGTTGTGTTGTGATGCAATTCCTTTTCTGTGTATTATTGGTCATTGGAGAGGTCTGGGGAAACCCAAAAAACTGTGTAGGTGGGGACAGGCATGTAGAGCAATAGCAGAGTTTGAAAACAGCACTACATGATCCCACTAAACTGACGTTTGAAAAATAGAGGTGTCCAGGTTCCATGCATGGAGATTCTGGATCAATAGAGCTGACACAGAGCCCAAAGAATATGTATTTTTAAATCTCCCTAGGTAATAAAGGCTGTGCAGCTAGTGGGAAACTATTGTCCAACAGGCCAAGTGACTTTGTCATTGATTATGATGAGAAACACGAGATATTATGGGAACCATATTTCCTAAAAGAAGCCAAAATAAAGTCATCTGGGAAAAAATGAATTTTTAATGTTCTACATACAAAAGAATGTAAAGAACCAGTTCTTCACCCTCACTCTCCCTACATTCTCTACCACCAAGGGAACTAACTGTAAAAATACTGTTCAATAGTTGTTGATGTATTGTCTATGTTGTATGCCATAGCATATATGCTATTTTATTCTTTAACTTGTGGGAAACAGGATAACAGAAAAGTGAGAATTATAAATTCTTCAGTAATGATAGATTATATATTAACCACAAATGATGTTTTATTATCATATTATTGTACTGGGGGTATACTGTGACATTTATAAAAGTTTTTACAATATATTGTAGTTGGAGTAACCACCTCTATCATTCTCCTTTATCCCCTTCCCCTGATTCCTGGAACAGTCTTAACAGGTCTCATTTTCCATTTACATACATGAGTACCTAATATTTCCACCATATTCAACCTCCTCCACCCTTTATCATCCCTCCTTCCACTGGTACCAACCCCTAGACAGGACCTGTTTTGCCTTCCTGTTCCCTATTTTTAAAAGAAAGATATTCTTGTTTGTTTAAGATAGCTATATAGAGAGTTTCACTGTGACATTTCCATGTATATATGTATTATAACTTGAATTATTTCATCCCTTCTATTTTTCTCCTTTCTACCTTAGTCCTCTTCTTATGATTTTAATAGGTTTAAAAATTCTATATTTATTCTTGTATAGAAAGTACATCAACCATATTCACCTTCTTAACTTCCTTCTTTTAACTTCCTGCTCCCGTTAGTGACCTTCCCTTAGTATGATCTGCTTTTCATAATATTGTTTGTATTTGTATTGGGCCATATTCCACATAAAAGAGAAAACATGTGCCCTTGGCCTTCTGAATCTGGCTAAGTTCACTTAAGATTATATTCTCCACTTCCATCCATTTACCTGCAAACAAAATTTTACTCTTCTTTATGGCTGGATAAAATTTCATTGTATATAAATACCACATTTTCTAAATCCATTCATTGGTTGTGGGGCATCTTAGTTGTTTCCATAACTTTACATTGTGAATAATGCAATAAACATGGGTGTTTATTGTTTTTGTTGTAACCTGACTTACATTTCTTCAGGTATATCCCTAGGAGTGTGCTGGATCATATAGCAGTTCTATTTTTAGTTTTTTGAGGCAGCTCCATATTGTTTTCCGTAGTGGTTGCATTAATTTACGTTCCCACGAGTAGTGTATGAGGGTTCTTTTTCCCCCACGTCCTTGCCAACGTTTGTTGTTGTTTGTGTTCTTGATAGTAGCTATTGTAACAGGAGGAGGGTGGAATCTTAATTTGGTTTTGATTTTCATTTCCTTTATGGCCAGGAATGTTGAACATTTCTTCATGCGTTTTTTTTTTTTTTGACCATTTAGACTTCTTCCTTTGAAAAAAGCTCTGTTCAATTCATTTACCCATTTCTTCATTGGTTTTATTTCTTTGAGCAACCTGTATATTCTGGTTATTAATCACTTGTCAGATGTATAGCTGGTAAAGATTTTCTTCCATTCTGTGGGCTACCTCTTCAATCTGTTGATCATTTCTCTTCATTGTTGTTGTGCAGAAAATTTTTAGTTTCATGTAGTCCCATTTGTCAATCCTTTCTCCTAGTTGCAGAGCCCCAATACATGAACTTTGGAAGGATAAACTCAAACTGTATTCAAATCATGGCTTTCTACCTCTGGTCCACAAGGATCCTGTCCCACTCACAATGAAAACTGTATTAATTCCAAACCGGTGGCTTATGCCTGTAATCCTAGCTACTCAGGAGGATCATGGTTCAAAGGCAGCCTGGGCAAATAGTTTGCAAGAACCTATCTTGAAGATACCTAACACAAAAAGGGCTGATGGAGTGGCTCAAGGTGTAGGTCCTGAGTTCGAGTTCCAGTACCACAAAAAAAAGAAAAAAATTGTTCAAGACCATAGTTTTCTATGACATACGAGCCAAACTCTTTCAAGTTGTGAGCTTCTGTAAAATAAAATAAAAAAAAGTTACCTAGTTCAAGATCCAATAGCAAGACAGAAGTAGGACAAACAATTCTATTCCAAAAGGGAGAAATAAGTAAATAGGAAGGTATAATTGGCCCAAAGTGACCCAACACACAGCAGGGCAGACATTATATCTTAACGCTCTGAGTCTCACATCTTTTGCACCTTGTGGCATTTCCCCTATGTAATAGGGACTACAAAAGGAAAAAACTTTTGCTAGAAATAGGCTTTCATGCTAACAATTTACTCTGCTTATTAATCAAGCCCACACTTTTCCCCCTTTCTCTACACACTGGAGAGTCCAAGGTTAACATCCTTTACTCTTCAATTAAACCAGGCAGTCTTCTAACCCTTACCTCTCCCTGACCACCAGAGATGTAAATCTGTCAGTCAAGACATACAGCGTTGGAGAGGTGATGCCAGGGCACCTGGAGAATCCAGGCTAGCACCTACTCTGCGACATACATTCCATCACGCACTCAAACTGAGTCCTTGGACTCCCCATTAAAAAGCAGACATTTTCTCTCAAATGTGGGATGACAGAGCTTTGAGGGGGTGACTTTCCCTGTCTTCCTCTTTGTCCAAGGAATAATAAACCTTACTCCTTTTCCTCAAATCCTGTTCTCATTTATGAATTGGTATTGAGGCAGGTGCTCTATCTCTTGAATCATGTCTCCAGATCTTTTTTCTTTAGGGTGTTGTATTTTTGCCCAGGGTTGGCCTTGGACAAAAATCCTCCTACCTATGCTTCCTGTGTAGTTGGAATTACAAGTGTGACCACCATACCCATCTTGTCTGTTGAGATGTGGTCTTGCTAACCTTTTGCTTTGACAGGCTGTCCTTGAACTGTGGTCCTTCTGATCTCTATCTCCTGAGTAGCTGGGATTATAGGCATGAGCCATCACTTCAAGCCTAGGGGTGCCTGTTAAAGGTCTCTACCACTTCCCAACATCTTGTTGCTAAGGACCAAGCCTCCAGTACATGAACTCTTAAAGGACACATTCAAGTGCTATCCAACCTATAACAAATAACTATTAATCCATTCATAGGAAATATTTATCTGCATGTTGTATATATGGGATACACTGGGCATATGTGCTGGAGATATAAAGGTGAAGAAGGTGCATGCTATTACGTTTAACTACAGAGGTGGAGCCAACAGTAAACAGATGATTATAATTACTATATTTTAATTATGATTAGATGATATTGTCAAAGGAGCACAGATCCATATAAAAACAAAGATCAGGGAGGTTAGGACATGGTAATTCAGGAAATCTGGTTCAGGGTTGATAGGTGCATAGGGATTAATAAGGTGAGTGGGAGTCTGGAGACTTTCAGGTAAAAGGAAGAGCAAATGGTTAGGCTCTGCAGCTCCAGGAGCTGGCACATTTCACAAAGGAAAGGAAGAACAACATGGAGATCATAAACATCTGTGTTTACACTCCATGTGCGAATGTCTATGTGGAGAATAGATTGTATGTCTGTCATAGATGAGGGACCAGAGTAGATTAGGCAGGATGGGTTAGGAAGCTACTAGTAGGTAGACAGAAGACTTTAGGGGCCTGAAAAATAGAGGAGGCAGCAGGGAGTGGATAGATGATTCATACCTGGAGGGTGGTAGGGACAGGACTTTGGTAAGACATAAAAATGTTCATGGAAATTCCAGTTTTCCACATGATTTACTATGTAGGTGTCAGTGACACTGCTGAGATTGAGAGTTCTGAGTAGGAGCAAGTTTGGGATTGGAAGCACTTAGGTGTACGAGTATCACCAAGTGGAGTTGAGAAGTGGGCAGTGTACTAGGGTTATAGTGAAAATGTGGATCAGTAGCAGAACAAAAGTTCTAGAGGCACAAAAAGTGATATACAGTTTTAGTGTGTGGAGGGTGTTGGGTCTGGAGACCTAAGGCAGATGGGTGAGTACCCCATCTCCCATAGAGAGCAGTATTATTCCTGCATCCTGCATCCTAAAGAAGAGATCCAGAGTCTGATAGATGTGCTGTAAGGCTGATGAGCCAAATGCTCTCAAGACTGTTCCTTTCCCCCAATAAAGGTGCTAACTATACCAGTTCACTTAAGAAAGGCTGTGAAATGCATGGCCAATGAGAACCCCACCCCCCAGAGTTAAAATGTCCATAAAAACCCCAGCCTTTACCTGAGCAGGGAGCTACCTACAGGCTTCCAGGCTCCACTGCACCTCTCTAGCTGTAGCCTTTCCTTTTTCTCTAATAAATCCTACTTTATACACCAGCTTTGGCTCATCATTCAGCTGCATCATGAGTCAGTTTCCTGGCCTGTGAAGGCAAGGACACTTGACCCTGGCCTGAAGCACTTCGACACTGGCACGTAACAAGGGGAATGATCTAACGTAGTCAGCTATCTTATGTCAAAGCCCTCCATGTTTATTTAGGATTGCTGCCTTCTGTAAACAAAAGGTATTTTCTCATTTGTCCACATGGTTGGTTCCTGCAAAAAATGATTTTGAAGCAAGAGATTAACCTCTTCTTGTTTTTAATTGTCAGGTTAAATGTAGGTTTTTCCATGTTTTGCTACGACCATAGTTTTAAAAACTTTTTATTAATAGAAATTGTCAAACACATGCAGAAAACAATATAATGCTATCTTCCAGCTCAATTACTGATACACAGCTATTTGTTTTATCTTGATCCCTAGTCAGCCCATCATGATTTTGGCACAAACCATTTCATTTCCTTTGTAAATATTTTAGTATACATCTCTAAAAGATAAAGATTCTTAAAAACAAAACATAAGCAGTATCATTATCACATCTAAAAATAAACCTGTAGTAATGCCTGAATGTCAAATAGCCAGTTGATGTTCATGTAACTGACTAATGTCCTCTTCTGCATACATTTGAGAGTATAACTTTCAGAGGCTCCTTTTCTCCCCAACTAACACCTTCCCAACTATTTATTTATTTCCAGCTATTTTTATTTTGTGATACTAGGGATTGAACTCAGGGCCTCATGCTTGCTAGACCTGGGTTTTACCATTTAATTGGTAGAGCCCAACTGTTTAAATTATTATTTTACATTTTTTTTCTAGAATAGATACCTCCTTTACAGAATTTTCCTGTATAATGTAATTCATTTTCTATTTAGTCCACATCTTCTTCCCATTGTATTTGTGACTTCTATTCTTTTTTGGGGTGGGGGTGGTGAAGTTTTATTTTTTAAATGCTTTTATTAGTATATGAGAGTTATGGGGGCATTTGTTGAGACGTTTCCAAATATACATATACTGTACCCTGGTTTGATTAATTCCCTCCATTAATCTCTCTCTTCTGCTACTGCCCTTTCTGAGATGACTTTGACAGGTATCAACATTCCATAGTCATACTTTTATAGGAAGTACCTCAACCATATTCACCCTTCTTTGCCCTCCTCATTTACCATCCCCTTAATATGACTTGTTTTCCATTCCTGTCATTAATTGTTTTAGTGTCTGTTCATTTTTCAGTGAGTTTTTGCCTTGATATTTTACCTGTAAATATATAGTGCTTTAACCAGTCGAACCCCCTCTATTACTGTTCTTACCCTTTTCTTCCTATCCTGTATCATTCAACAGTTTTCAGTGTGTTTTGTCATGTCTTGTTCCTACACAGAAGTGATGTATTTCAATATAATTCACTCCCTATCATTGTTTTCTTCTTTTCCTCCTCCCTTAGTCTGCTCTAACACTCCCACTTTTGGAAACATGTTTTACACACACACACACACACACAAAATCATGCTTGTATTTGTATTTGGATCTATCTTCCACATGTGAGAAAATATGTGAACTTGTCTTTCTGAACCTGTCTTACCTTGGTTAAGGTGATGATCTCCAGTTCCATTCATTTACCTGTGAATGACAAAATTTCACACTTCATGGCTGAATATTCCATTGTATAATATACCACACTTTCTTAATCCATTCATCAGTTGTAGGGCATCTGGGCTCTTTCAAAAGTTCGGCTATTGTGAACAATGCTGCATACCACTCCTAGGTGTTAATCAGAAGGAATTGACCATAAAGTCAATTCTTAAGTGCTGGAACACACAGGCATTCCCTTGAGGTCTAAGGAGAGACTACTGCTTCCATTTGTTACTGACCCCTGAACCAGCACCTGCGAACTTGTGAGAAATAAAAGTTCTCCCCTCTTCAGACCTACCGAATGTGACATCCAGCCAGATGTCAGCAAAGCCTCTTGGTGATCTTAGTGTCTGAAAATGTGAAAATCTCCTTCTCCTCTCCCCCATCAGATTGGGAAATAAACTCCTTTCTCAGGTTTACCAAGAGCCAGTACCATTCCTTAATTACTGGTTGTTGAATTCGTAGCGTACTGGGGCTTCTGTTTTATTGGTATTTCAGGTCAGTTGGTGCCGGACAGCACCAATTTCACACTTAATGTGAAATACAACCCTGGGAGGTTGGTTCCGGCTCTAGGACGCTGTCCAGCCGCTAACCGCCAGGGACCCCTGGGTCAGCGGCAGGGCCACGAGAACCGCGCATCACAGGCTTCCCACGGAGTTGTGCCTATCACCTTGAGCAGTCAGTGCCACACACGCACAGAGATGGAAGTGTTTGCAGAGAAGCCCCGCCCCACGCTCGAGCGCCCGCCAATCGCAGTGCGGGTGCGTCACCCGGGGGAGGGACAGCGGCGCGCGCCTTCCGGAGGGGGCGGTGCTCCTGCGGGGTCGCTGGAGATGCAACCGGGTGACGGCGTCTGCGGACCCAAGGAGAGCTGCGTAGCTAGAGAAGACGCCATGCGGTGTTCAGTCACCAGGAAGCAACCAGGCAGTACCCTGGCTGGGTGTGCCCCTCACCCTGTCCACGGAGCGGGACACGCGTGGTGGTCCGGCTGGTAGAGCGAGAGTGGGCGCTGTGGCTAGCGGGTCTGGGGTGTTTGCAGGCGGGGTGCCGCCCGGGGCCTCCTTCTGCCCAGGTGTGCTTAGACCTGGTGCCGGGAACAGCAAGGGTGGCAGGCGTGGGGTGACGTGTGGAGGGAGTGTGGAAGGTGCACGTTCCTCGCTGGGGTCTTGTAGTTCCTGTGCCTATTGGGCATGCTGTCGCATATTGCAAGGAGGCGGCCTGGATCCTGGTGTGGCTTCGCCAGTTTTCCATGATACAGCTGTTGTAGAAAACTTTACAGACAGTATGACTGACCAGTGAGAATAACACTCAAACCCAGGTGGTTGGAGGAAAGAAAGCTTTATTATGCTAGCGGGCCAGCACCTGGATATCTCCAAAATGGCGCAGGCCCCGAGCTCAGGGTGGTTGAGGTTTTTATACTGAGAAAAGCAGCAGCAGCAAGCAAGCAGGGAGTGCAGAAGGAGACTTGGCACTTACCTGTTCAAGGTTACAATATATCATGTCAGCACAGCTGTGGAGGAAGGCCGTCCGCAGTTTCTAGCAAGATAGCTGGATGCAGGGGCCCGGGCTAAGGGAAAGGGCTTTACTCATCTTTGATCCTTTCCTCCAGCTTTGAACTTTTTCTGGGGTTCCTTATCACAGCTGTTGGTACTCTTTCCTTGCCCTCCTAAACTTTCTCTGATGCTCTCTTCCCACCACAGTGCGAGAGAGCGGTTCAACCTACCGCTTTCAGCGCGGGTTCCCGGGCCTGCAGTTCGCAGGCGGTAGAAGGAGTGTGAGTGCGTGGGAACTACTGATGATGTTGAAATGATTTCACCTGTATTCATTAGCGCATCCTTTTCATTATTCAGTTCTTTGTGCTGATTTCAGATGTCTTTATTATAGCCAAAGTTTAAAACAACAGAGTGCTTTTTTTTTTTTTTTTTGCGGAGTCTGGCCTCAGACGTCTGTCCTCCTACCTACCGGCTGTGACACGTCCTGCATAGCTAGGATTACAAGTGTGGGCCACCAGTTTATTGATTCAGATGGGAGTCTTGCTAATTCTGCCTGAGCTGGCATCGAACTGAAATCTACCTCCTGAGTAGATGGGATTATAATCTTGAGGTGCCTGCTTTCTTGACTTCTGTTACCCAAAAACTTATGAAAAAATATTCCATGTTTATAGGTTCAACTTGTCACTATCATGTTTCCTTGCTTCTTAGATATAATTGATTGTCAATTGTGTAAGTTATTTTAGGGAATAAAAGAAATCCATGACACACATTTATTAAATTTCAGAAACATTAATATGTGAAAAAGCCCAGGGAATAGATGAAGTTGCTTATCCAATATAAATTATGTACGTGGCATTGCAGCATGTAACACTTGCCACCTGCTTTTATTTATTTTGGAGTATCCTTGATTTGGAGCTATCCTTATTCTCCCAAGTGCTCATTTACTTCTTACTGGGATGTTCTTGCTTTTGGCCTTGTGTTTTTTTCCTCAATATACAAGTTTGCCTTGGCAGTCTTACACATTGATGTTAACTGGCACTGCTTTATAGTTGAGTTTCAGACCTGTAGTTGACCTTTCCCTTCAGCTAGTTAAACAGTGTGTCACAAAATCAGGATTCTCTCACCCTTAGTCCACCTAACAGGTCCTCCTGACTTAGAAATCTTAGTACCTTTGACTTCACATTCATCACTGCTCTCCTCATTCTGTTATTTTTCAAAGATATCAGGTTTTCTTTTCAAAAGTTGTATTTTTTATAGCTGTGCAACAAATTTCCTTTATACTGAGGCAGTCTAATGTTTATCATCTCATATTGAGGGTCAGGAATCTGAGTATGGCTCAACTGTGTGGTTGTAAGTCAGGATCTGTCAAAAGAGCAATGAAATAAAGGGTCATTGGAACTTGGAGAATCTACTCCCAAGCTCAATCATGTGGTTGCTGGCAAGTCCCAGTTCGTTGTGATTTCTGTAGGCCACAGAACATGGTAGCTGTTTTTCCCTAGAGCAAGAGAGAGGGACCATCCAAGACAGATGACGCCTGTGTCTTTTATGACCTATCTCAGAAGTGACATACCACCTATCTTACCCTTTTCATCACATAGACCAACCTGATATACTGTGGTAGGAGAGGTGAGGATCAGATGGGTCATAGTGGAGGCTTGGTTACTATAATAGTTTTGCTCCAGGAATTTTTTTTCCCATTTCTGTCACCTTAGACCATGCTTGAAGTGTTTGTGTGTGGTGCCAGCTAGTGTGCTCCAATTCCATCTTCAGTGATGATTTTCCCTTATGCACACTTTTGTGGTATTGTTATTCCTCTGCTTAACTATCATTTTATCTCTATTAATTACATACTAATTTCTTTCTGACTTGTCCTATGCTAAGTGCTTTATATGTATTAACTCATTTAATTATTTTTACAATTCTGTGGGGTAGATACTATTAGTCCCAGTTTGTGAACAAGGAATATGAGGTTCATCCAAGAGGTTAAGTAATTTGCTCAAGATCACACAACACTCAAAGAAGAAGCTAGGATTTGTACCCAGATGGTCTACTGCAGATCTTGCTTTTGTTCAGGCTCTTTTAGCCTATTCATGGCTTCTGTAGTGTGGCCATGCCTTATTCCTTGACTTCATGGCTTTCTTCATTATTTATCCAGTAGGTAAATTAGGCTACTTTCATCACTGTGTTTTGTTGGTATTGCTCATATTCTTGGTTTGGAATAATGTCCTTGCTTCTATTTCTACTTAAATTTCTCAATCACTTGTCAAGGCCCACTTTCTCCCTAATCATTCCAAGTTATGAACATTCTTCCATGTTCCTGTGGAATTTTGTCTCTAGCATTCTTAAAATATCATGTTTTGAAGTTAGGGTTGTTTCAATACCTTTATTACCTGATAATATGGACATTATAAGATTAGAGACTATCCCTAGAGCAACTGCTATAAATCCATTATACATATTAGATGCCTAATA
Organism: Castor canadensis; assembly: GCF_047511655.1. Taxonomy (NCBI): domain Eukaryota; kingdom Metazoa; phylum Chordata; class Mammalia; order Rodentia; family Castoridae; genus Castor; species Castor canadensis. Next base: position 27,205,141 of record NC_133403.1, on the reverse strand, counting down.
AATATCTGGTGAACTTGCAGGTATTCCAGGTGTGTAGAAACATGGGGAAATACCCTGATTGGAAGTCTTGGATATCAGCCTCAGCTCTATAGCTCCCTGATCTTGCAATTTTGGACAAGCCACTGTCAACCTAAATAACCAAAAAGAAATCTCTGAAGAATAATGATACTCATTTAGGAACGATAGAGTGTTGCAATGGGAATATGCCTGACATAGTAAACTATGAGCCTATTCAAAGCAGTTGAGGCAAGGGGAGTTTTTTTTTTTTTCTCATTGGCAGTGCTGGGGTTTGAACTGAGGGCATGATGCTTGCTAGGCAGGTTCTCTACCACTTGAGCCACACTCCCAGCCTTTTTTACTTTAGTTGTTTTTCAGCTATGATCTTGAGTTTTTGCCTAGGCTAGCCTGGACTATGATCCACCTATTTATGCTTCCTGCATAGCAGATATTGGTTGAAATGGGGTCTCAATAATTGTTTGTTCAGGCTGGCCTTGAACCATGCATCTTTTGATTTCCACCTTCCAAGTAGCAGGATTACAGGTGTGAGCCACTATGGTCAGCTAAGGGGAGGTTTTTAAAGCAAAAATGTGGGAAGTCACACAAGATATTTTAGAATTCTCCTTGACCAAAAGGCTTAATAACAAGGGTAGCGCCATTCCAAGATTGAACAGACAGTTGCTGGGCAAATGTCCTTGCAGAAGTATTTTTTGCAGTGACCTCTGCAACATTCTGGTTCAGATAAAGTTTTTTGTGATAGTACCGTTAGGCCTGAGAACCCTTCCTTCATAGCCTCTTGACTTTTGTTTATTTTTTGTAAGGGTTAGTGCAAGTGGCTCCATTTTGATTCTGGCAATGTTAATATCACATTATCTTTCTGGGGCCTTAAGATGAAAGTTGATGTGGTAGAATTGGTAATAGTATAGTTGGTAGACCATAAAATCGATGAGATTTAGGAAACTGAAATGGAAAGGTAAAGAAGGTAGGATCAGTGGTGACTCAGAAATTGAACTTGTGGGAAATGGGAAGTTTGAGGAAAATGGGATCCCCTGACTCCTCTCCACTGTTTTTCTCACTGGCAGAGAAACTGTGTTGTGGCAAGACCGTCAGAGGGAAATAAAGGAAGATTACATGTTCAGATGACACCCTTTGGGTCCTCATCACCAAAACTCATGTCTAGTGCTCCTTGCATGAGGACAAGTACATGATAGACATTAATTAAATACAATGTACATGTTCATTTGCATTGATGTATGGCAGCTGCAGGTTGAAATGAAAAACATTTTATTTTTCAAGCAAGGAAGATATTTTACTTTGAAGCAGGAGGGAAGGAGCCAACAGAAACAGTAAGGACCTTTTAATATCATAGGATTGTGTTCTGTACAGAATGGGATTAGTTAGAGAATAGGAATTTTGTCTTTGAGACTACAGGGAACAAGAAGAGCTTAGTAAATGGGAGGTTGACTGGTTTTTACAATGGCTGATTTTTTTTTTCTTTTACAGAAGATGTGACACCTCATCACACATTTTCTTTTACAGAAGATGTAATACATCATCAGCTGTGAGGCTGATGGCAGTATACAAAGAAGAGTGCAGATGGAGCTTGGTGTGTTTGGGATTGTGTTAGGGGTGTATGTGTGTTATAAGTGTGTGTGAGAGTGGTGGGCTACAGAATGGGTGACATTAATCAGGACATGAAAAGAAAATATGGAGGGAGCTGCTCTTGTTTTCGATCTTTTTACAGTAGCCCCATGGGTTGGTAATTGGTATAGTAGGTTGGTTGGAGGGTAGGAGTCTTGTGCTTGAAAGGCAACGCTGAAATATTTAGACATGGAATGCAGAATGGCAGGGAAATATATTGATTAGGAGAGGGCTGCTGACCAATAAATGCAGTTGGCTTGAGATTTAAAAGTCCCAGTGAATTCCAAGCTACTTAGAACCTAATCCAAAATACTGGTGCTTCCTGTGTTGGGAGGCATTCATTATAGTTTTTTGTAGGCACTTTTACTAAAGTGAGATAATGGAGACTCAGTGGCTAGAATCTGGAATTATGCATGGGAGAAAGTCCTGACTCATTGCTTGCCAGCTCTGACGAGCAACATACCCATGATTTCTAAGTTGTAGTTTCTTTGTAAAATGGGGATAATATCTATCTTGCAGGGTTGGAATGAGGGAAGTGATAAGAATGTATGGGATGATGTACTGAACATATAAGCGCTTGATAAATGTTAGTGATGATGAAGGCCATTAATAATACAGCACTGTTACTGAAATGATTTGTCTGAGGGTGATATTGTACATCCTTTTACTTTGCCTGTTTCATCTGTGAACAAGGACTGGGAAGAGGGCTTGGTTTTAAAACCATTCAGTGATTGCAGAAGATCCTCCCAGTTATTTTTTATAGGAGGACCTTATTGTTCAGTTTAAGGTTTTGGTAATATCATTGGGTGACTTGTTACTGGTTGTTCTGTTTCTCTAAATTTAGACTACTTAGTTCTGATATCTTAGTCTAGAAATTGTCTTATGGAAGGGAAAGAGAGCTAACTTTATTGAAGACTTTCTACATGACAAGTACTTCATGTAGAATACCTCACTTAAAAAAATATATTTTCTCTTTAATCAAAATAATGTATGCTCATAGAAAAGATAAAATAGTGTAGGAAAAGTTTATCATCCTTTTTCTCCACTCCTTCCCTTTTTCTTTATTGAAGAACATCTGGGCTATTTCTGCTCCAAACACTTGTTTCTTTTGTCAGGGACTCATGCTTACTAGGCAGACACTCTACTACTTGAGCCACACTGCTAGTCCTATTTTTTTGTGTTGAGTATTTTCAACGTAGGGTCTCAGGAACTATTTCCCAGGGTTAGCCTTGAACCACGATCCTCCTGTTCTCTGCCTCCCAAATACCTAGGATTACAGGCATGAGCTACAAGCATCTGGCAATTCTTCTCTCTTTTGTGGTATTAGGTTGAACTCAGAGCTTCACGCTTGCTTGGCAGGCACTCTACCACTTGAGCCACTCTGCTAGTCCCTGCTTACAAACATTTTTGTACAGGTTTTTGTGTGAACATGTTTTCTTTTCTCTGAGATAAATGACTAAGAGTGTAATTGGCAGGTCATCTGGTAACTAGGTATTTAGTTTTATAAGAAACCGGCAAACTTTTCCAGAGTGGTTTCATAATTTTAAGTGATTTGATTTCATAAATAATTAAATTCACTCTTTTAAAATGTACAACCCAATGGTTTTTAGTACATTCACAGTTATACAAATACTTTAAATTATAGAACATTTTAATCACTTCAACAAGAAACCCCATAGTTCTTAGCAGTCACTCCCCATTCTTTCTCCCCCTGTCCTCTGTTAACCACTAAGCTACTTCTTGTCTGTATGGATTTGTCTTTCTGCACATTTCTAATAAAGTAAATCATGCAGTATAAGGTCAATGATGACTAGCTTCTTGCATTAGCATAATGTTTTCAAGGTTTATTTATGTTGTAGCACCTATTGATACTTCATTCCTCTTTTTTTTTTTTTTCCTTTAGCAGTACTGTGGTTTGAAATCAGGGTCTTGTATTTGCTAGGTAATTGCTTTGCCACTTGAGCCACATCTCCAGCCCTTTTTGCTTTGTGTTATTTTTTAGATATGAGACCATGCTCCTCTTACTTATGCTTCCCATGTAGCTGGGATTGCAGGTATGTGCCACCAATTTTACTTGTTGAGATGGGGTTCTTGGTAACTTTTTGCCTGGACTGGCCTTGAACCATAATCTTCCCGATGTCCACCTCTAATGTAGCTGGGATTATAGGCAGGAGCCACCATGCCTGGCTACCCTATTGTGCGTTATGGCTGAGTAAATTTCCATATTATGAACAAACTACATTTAAAAAAATCTATTTAGCACTTTATAAACATTTGCACCTGATCTTTCCCAAAAGGCAAAGAAATGATAGTTAGTAGACATTTGGATTACTTCCAATCTTAGGTTAGTATGAATAATGTTACTTTGAACATTGTGTACAGATTTTTATGTAGATCTACTTTTCTTTAGCAGTAGATTTCCTGGGCTTACACTAACTCCTACATTTAAAATTTGAGGAACTGCAAAACTTTTCCAAAGTAGTTGCACCATTGTATAGTCTCACAAGTAAGTAATGAAGATTCAGATTTTTCCATATCCTTGCTAGCATGCATTACACCTGTCTTGATTCTAGCCTGGCAGTAGTACTTTCCTATGGTTTTGCTTTGCAGTCCTCTAATGACTGAGATGGAACATCTTTGTTTTGTTTTGTTTATTTCAGTCTTCTTTTCTTTTTTAAATTATATTCATATGTGCATACAATGTTTGGGTCATTTCTCCCCCCTGTCCCCTGCCCCTTCCCTTACCCCCCCAACCCCTCACTACCAGGCAGAAACTATTTTGCCCTTATCTCTAGTTTTGTTGAAGGGAGAGAGTATAAGCAGTAATAGGAAGCACCAAGGGTTTTTGCTAATTGAGATAAGGATAGCTATACAGGGAGTTGACTCGCATTGCTTTCCTGTACATGTGTGTTACCTTCTAAGTTAATTCTTCTCGAACTAACCTTTTCTCTAGTTCCTGGTCCCCTTCTCCTATTGGCCTCAGTTGCTTTAAAGTATCTGCTTTAGTTTCTCTGCTTTGAGGGCAACAAATGCTATCTAATTTTTAGGGGGTTTTAACCTATCCTCATACCTTCCTTGTGTGTTCTCGCTTTATCATGTGCTCAAAGTCCAATCCCCTTGTTGTGTTTGCCCTTAATCTAATGTCTGCATATGAGGGAGAACATACGAGTTTTGGTCTTTTGGGCCAGGCTAACCTCACTCAGAATGATGTTCTCCAATTCCATCCATTTACCTGCAAATGATAACATTTGATTCTTCTTCATGGCTGCATAAAATTCCATTGTGTATAAATACCACATTTTCAGTAGTGGGGCATCTTGGCTGTTTCCATAACTTGGCTATTGTGAATAGTGCTGCAATAAACATGGTGTGTAGGTGCCTCTGGAGTAACCTGTGTCACAGTCTTTTTGGGTATATCCCCAAGAATGGTATTGCTGGATCATATGGTAGATCAATGTTTAGATTTTTAAGAAGCCTCCAAATTTTTTTCTCTACTAACCTGTGTCACAGTCTTTTGGGTATATCCCCAAGAGTGGTATTGCTGGATCATATGGTAGATCAATGCCTCCGAATTTTTTTCCAGAGTAGTTGTACTAGTTTACATTCCCACCAGCAGTGGAAGAGGGTTCCTTTTTCCCCACATCCTCACCAACATCTGTTGTTAGTGGTGTTGCTAATGATGGCTATTCTAACAGGGGTGAAGTGGAATCTTAGTGTGGTTTTAATTTGCATTTCCTTTATTGCTAGGGATGGTGAGCATTTTTTCATGTGTTGGCCATTTGAATTTCTTTTGAGAAAGTTCTGCTTAGTTCATTTGCCCATTTCTTTATTGGTTCATTAATTTTGGGGAGAATTTAGTTTTTTGAGTTCCCTATATATTCTGGTTATCAGTCCTTTGTCTGATGTGTAGCTAGCAAATATTTTCTCCCACTCTGTGGGTGTTCTCTTCAGTTTAGAGACCATTTCTTTTGTTGAGCAGAAGCTTTTTAATTTTATGAAGTCCTGTTTATCTATGCTATCTCTTAGTTGCTGAGCTGCTGGGATTCCATTGAGAAAGTTCTTGCCTATACCTATTCCAATGTATTTCCTACTCTTTTGGAGCATCTTTTCATGTGTTTATTGGCCATTTGTATATCTTAAAGAAATTTCTCTTCAACTTAACTATGTTTTAGGTGGGTTATTTGTCTTTATTGTTGAGTTGCATGATTTTATAATTCTTTTAAATTTATAAATAATTTTTATTGAACTGTGAGAGTTCTTTGTAAGTTCTGTATACTGTTCACTTGTGAGATAAATAATCTGCAGATATTTTCTCCTGTAAGTTGGGTTTTTGTTTTCTTGATGGTATCACTTGAAGCACAAAAGTCTTTTTAAAAATTTTTGAAAAAGTCCAGTTTATTTTTACTTTTGTTGTTTGTACTTCTTTGTGTCATATCTCAGAAATCATAGCCTAAACCAAGCTGATGATGATTTATGCCTGTTTGTTCCCCAAAAGTTTTATAATTTTAGCTTTTTATGTCTGCAATTCACTTTTGTGTATAGTGTGAGCTAGGAGACTAGTTTCAGTCTTTTGCATGTGCATTTTGAATTGTGTCAGCACTGTTGAAAAGACTGCTTTTTTCTCATTGACTTGTCTTGACACCTTTTTTTTTATTGATTTATTGATTGGATATAAGGTCACACTTTGTAGCCTAGGTTGTCCTCAAACTCATGATCCTCTTACCTCAGCCTTCTGAGTGCTGAGATTAAAGATAAGCACCACCACACCTGGCTCTGTTTTTTTCTTTAAATCAATTGACCATAAATGTAAGGCTGAATTCTATCTCATTGATCTGTATGTCTGTCTTTAACCCAGTATCACATCTTAATTACTGTAGTTTGGTCATAAGTTGTGAAATTAGGATGTTTGAATCTCTGATTTCAAGATTGTTTTGACCATTCTGCTTCCTTGTATTTCTGTATGATTAATAACATTAGTTTGTCAATTTCTTCAAAAAGCCACCTGGGGTTTTGACTGAGTTGAACAGATAGATAAATTGGAGATTGTAAACAACATTGAGCTTTTGTCCATTATCATTTGTTGTCTTTCCATTTATTTACATCTTCTTTATTTCTTTCAGCCATGTTTTATAGTTTCAGTGTAAAAGTGTTTCACTTTGGTTAGATTTATTCCTAAGTGTCATTTTCTTTTTGAAGCTACTAATAAAAGTTTGTGAAATTGGCATGTAAGCATGCATATTACAAAGTAGTTTTTGAAATATTGAAATTGTATACTGCAACTTGACTGAACTCATTTATTCTAATAGATTTTATGTGTGAGTGTGTACCCCTTAGGATTTTCTTTATATAAGATCATAGCATCTGTGAGTAGAGGTAATTCTACTTCTATTCCAATCTGGATGTGTTTTATTTCTTCTCCCTGCCTAATCACCACTGCTAGAACCTCTGGTACAATATTGAATAGAACTGGCAAGACTTGTCATCATCTTGTTTCTTCTAAACATCCAGTGTGATATTATCTGTGTGTTCTTTGTAGATATTGTTTATTAGGTTGAAGGAAATATTTATATTGATAGTGTCTTGAGGTTTCTGTTTTCCTTTAAATCTTTGGCTTTTGTGTGCTGCTTTTCTGTTTTGTTTTTACTCTTTTTTGAGAGGCCTGCTGGAATTTTAGTCCACTACTTACTCCCACATGCACTACCACTGAGCTACACCAATAGCAATCATGGACTTAAAACTTTGAAACTGTGAGCCAAAATGAATCTTTACTCATTTGAGTTGTTTGAGTCAGGTTTTAAAATAATAAGCCTTTAAAAATATAACAATAACAAAAAAATATATATATAACAATCACTGTCAGTAACCATGTGCCAAACACAGTTTATGTATATTCTTTCCATTTAATCATAACAATCTTAAGTGATAGACATTATGCTTTTCTCTGTTTGCAGATAAAAACCATGAGGTTCAGTTAGTTTAGGTGACTTATCTGAGGTCACATTTTCAATAAGCATCTATTTTCTCTTTATTCAGATTGTCACTTATAACTCAACACCCCTGAGCCAAATCTCTCACCTTAGCAGGGGAAATGAAGACCACCTTCATTCATCCTCATTTCTTTTCTTTTCTTTTCTTTTTTAACTGTATATTATTTCCAAACTTTTATATATTTCCTTTGATAAGATTACTCCTCTTATTGTTCTTTTCCCTGTCCTTCCCCCCAACCCAAGTTTTAAGTTTTCAGTGGGTTTCATTATGGCAGCTTAATACATAGACATAATGTATTTATTCCCTTTCCCTCCCCTCTATTCACCCCCATTTTATATGTGTGTGTGTGTGTGTGTGTGTGTGTGTGTGTGAGAGAGAGAGAGAGAGAGAGAGAGAGAGAGAGAGAGAGAGAGAGAGAGAGAAAAGGGAGAAAACATGTGATTTGTCTTTCTGAACCTGGCTTATTTCACTTAACATAATGTATTTTCCTCCAAATGCCATAATTCTGTCCTTATTAATGGCTGAATAATACTCCATTGTTTATATGTAGCATTGGTAAACATCTAAGCTGCTTCCAAAGCTTGGCTATTATGGACGATGCTACTACCTACATTTGTATGCAGGTTTCTCTATTGTTTGCAGACTTAATTACATTGCTTTGGCTATATGCCCAGAAGTGGTATCACCATATGATAAAGGAGTTCTGTTTTCAGATTTTCAAGGAACTTCTGTACCAATTTCCATAGGGGCTGCACTAATTTATACTCCACTCCCACAAACTGTGTATAATGGTTCTCCCCCTCCATGTACACACATGTCCTCACCAGTTTTGTTGCTGTTTGCCTTCATGATAGCCATTTGGATTGGGGTGAGAGAATCTCAGTATCATTTCATCTGCATTTCCTTTATGCCTAAGGATGTTGAAATTTTCTTCATGTATTTATTAGCCATTTGTACTTCTTTTGAGAATTTTCTGTTTAATTTATTTGCCCATTTATTAATTGGATTATTCTTTTGGTATTTAATTTTTGGAGCTCTTATATTCTGGATATTAAACCATTTTTTTTCAATAAGTAACTGGCAAAGATTTTCTCTTGTTCTGTAGGCTGTGTCTTGATACTGGTAATTGTTTGCTTCATTGTGCAGAAGCATACTAATTTGATGCATTCCCATTTGTCAATTCTTGCTTTTATTTTCTGTGCAATTGGAGTCCTATCGAGAAAGGTGTTACCTATGCCAGTATCTTCAAGGGTCTTCCCTTTGTTTTTCTATAGTAGTTTCAAAGTTTCAGGCCTTACATTTAGATCTTTGATGCATTTTGAATTAATTTTTGAATAGAGTGAGAGATAGGTGACACACTTCAGTCTTCTACATGTGGACATTCACTTTTCCAAACACCATTTGAATAAATTATTTTCCCCAATATATGTTATGTTGCCATTGTCAAAAATCTGATGACTTAACTGTCTGGGCAAATTTCTGGATATTCTGTTCCATTGGTCTCTTTGTGTCTTTTTGTGCCAGTCTCATACTGTTTTTGTTGATGTGGTTCTGTGGTATAATTTTAAGGGTTTTAGGATTTCTACACAGGAAACTGGAACAAAAACCAAATATGTTCCATATTTTACCTCAATAACTTTACGCACTTTAAAATATTATGATGCTACTAAGTTTATGTATTTATATTTCTCTTTCTTTTGTTGCTATTTCTTCCTTGTTGATACAGATTTTTTCTTTTAACATTTTCCTTCTGTTTAGAGACTTTCTTGTACTTTTTATTCATTTATTCATATGTGCATACATTGTTTGGGCCATTTCTGCCCCCTGCCCCCCTTTGCCTCCCTCTTCCCCCACTCCCCTTCACTTCCAGGGAGAACCTGTTCTGCCCCTTTCTCCAATTTTGTTGAAGAGATGACATAAGTAATAATAAGAAAGACATAGTGTTTTTGCTAGTTGAGATAAGGATAGCTATACAGAGAGATGCCTAGCATTGCTTCCAAGCACAAGTGTGTTACAACCCAAATTGAGTCATCTCTACCTGACCTTTTCACTACTTCCCGATCACTTTCCCATATTGACCTCTGTTACTTTAAGATTTCTATATTAGCATCTCTGCAGTGGGGACATCAAACACTTTCAAGTATGATGTTGGCTGTAGGTTTGTCATTTATAACCTTTACAATATTGAGGTACTTTTCTTCTATTCCTAATTTTCTTAGAGCTTTTATCATGAAGTGGTGTTGGATCTTATTGAAGGCTTTTTCTGCATTTATTGAGATGATCAAATGGTTTTTGTCTTTTCTTCTATTAATGTGCTGTATTACATTTACAGATTTGCACATGTTGAACCACCCCTGCATCCCTGGGATGAAACTGACTTGGTCATGGTGAATGATCTTTCTTTTTTGTTTGTGTGCCTTTCTTTTTTTATATATTTTCTTCTTTTTCTTTTCTTTTTTTTTTTTTAACTGGTGGTACTGGTGTTTGAACACAGGGGCTCCTGCTTTCTAGGCAGGCACTCTACCACTTGAGCCACTCCTCCAGCCCTTTTTTTTTCTTTTATTCATATGTGTATACAAAGTTTGGGTCCTTTCTCCCTCCTTTCCCCCGGCCCCTCCCTTACCCCCTCCTAACCCCTTACACCAGGCAGAAACTCTTTTGCCCTTATCTCTAATTTTGTTGAAGAGAGAGAGTGTAAGCAGTAATAGGGTTTTTGCTAACTGAGATAAGGATAGCTATACAGGGAGTTGACTCTAATTGCTTTCCTGTACATGTGTGTTACCTTCTAGGTTAATTCTTCTCAAACTAACCCTTTGTCTAGTTCCTGGTCCTCTTCTCCTATTGGCCTCAGGTGCTTTAAAGTACCTGCTGTAGTTTCTCTGCATTGAGGGCAACAAATGCTCTCTAGTTTTTTAGGTGTCTTACCTATCCTCAAACCTCCCTTGTGTGCTCTCGCTTTTATCATGTGCTCAAAGTCCAATCCCATTGTTGTGTTTGCCCTTGATCTAATGTCCACATATGAGGGAGAACATACGATTTTTGGTCTTTTGGGCCAGGCTAACCTCACTCAGAATGATGTTCTCCAATTCCATCCATTTACCAGTGAATGATAACATTTCATTCTTCTTCATGGCTGCATAAAATTACATTGTGTATGAATACCACATTTTTTTAATCCAGTGAATAATGCTTCTGATGTGTTTTTGGATTCGGTTCCTCATTATTTTATTGAGGAATTTTCTATCTATGTTCATTAAGGAGACTGGCCTATAGTTCTCCTTTTTGGAAGTTTTTTATCTGGTTTTGGGATGAGTATAATATTGGTTTCATAAAATGAGTTAGGCAGTGTTCCTTCCCTTTCCATTTCATGTACCCATTTACAGAGAGTTGGTATTAATTCTTCTTTAATAAAGCCCACACCCACAGCCAAGCCAGGAGAGCAGTGTGGAGAGGCACACCACGAAAGACCAACCACATGCTCTTGGGACTCCAGGAGGCAGCTGGTGACTATGGCCATACCACGCTGAATGTGCCTGATCTCCTCTGATCTTGGAAGCTAAGCAAGTATCTCTACCTTTCAGTGTTTATCCAAAGTCAATCCAAGGCTGTGGTCCACAAGTCTAAGAACAAACCCTGTGTTTATGTCCAAAACTAAAAACACCACTTTTAAGTATGCTAGGACGGGTCCGGAGCAGGTAGAAATAGGGACTTCTTCCCGAGTAGTATACAACCCCATGGCCACTCATAGAAGTTTGTGCCTAGAGGGCTTTCATGTTAGATAGACACGCATCCATCATAACCACTTTTTTGTTTTATTTATTTATTTGTTTATTTGTTTATTTAATTATTTATGTATTTACGTACTTACGTATTGATTTTTGTGGTACCAGTGCTTGAATTCAGGGCATACACCTTGCCCCGCTCCACCAGCCCTTTTCGAGTGAGGTCTTTTCCAGCTAGGGTATTAAAGGGTTGACTCTCCAGGGTCCCAGAAGCCCACACTGCCTAAATTACCTGTGATAGAAAGAAAGGCAGGTGCAGTGCCTGAGACCACAAGGACTTTTCCCCTTATCGCTTCCTGATTGCTTGCAAGTGCTGGCTGTCTACCACCACAAGGACACTTCTCTTTATCTCTCCCTGGCTGCGTACCCCGGAAAATGCAGATATGCTTACTATCTAGGAACGAATGACAGCATGACAGCTCTCTAGAGGTTATCCACACATATCAGTGGTTATCCTGAGAGTAAAACCTCAGAGTGCCCATTCATTGAGGGGTCAGTGTCAGTGACCCCAAATAGCCTCATCACAGGCACATGTAGGCTCCTAACTGTATTAGAATCATGTAAGACAACAGTTGTTTCACCATAGGGATGAAGCCATCTAGAAGATTTTCTATAAACCAACTCTTAATGAATTTTCATTTCGTCATGATCGTCATCTCAGTGGCCGAAACCCTGAGAAAAATTAGAAGGGAACAGAAGTAAATACTTCTGAGGACAAAGTGTAGAGTTTAGGAAGCCTGAGGGTTGACAGGATAGGATTTCTTAGGACGTTGAGTAGGGATGGGAGGAGATGTTTTTTTCTTTCCCTTGTCTCCACGATTTCGGTGGTGAAAGGGGCCTCTGAGCTGGAAATGTTCCCGATTGAGCCCCGCAGCCCCAGGCCCAGAGTGTGGAGGAGGGCGCAGCGGGTCGGCTAAGGGCGCGGCTGCCGTTTTGCAGAGGGCTGGAGGGGCAGTGGGGCTTTGTGGACGAGGAGGACCGGAAAGGTCCCCAAGACGTCCGTCGGGAGCCACGCGCCCAAGGGTCGGCTCCCGCAGGCGAGGGAGGAGGGCGGCCAGAACTGTGCACCCCCCCCACACCCCCGCCTTAGCCAAGGCAGTGACACATCCCCAGAGGAACAAGAGCCCGAGAGCACTGAGCAATGTTCCCCTGAGAAAACTCGATCCTGGTCCGGGCACCGGGACACCTCGGGAAGAAAGCCAGCGAGTGGCCACCTGGGCGAGACCGGCTGCCCCAGCAGGCGTCCGGGGCCCCTGGCCGCTTGGCCAGAGGCCGCCAGCCCCCACCCCGCAGCCCCCACCCGCAGCCGTGCCAGGGGAGCAGTGTGGAGACGCAGGCCGCGCCCACCTCACGCTCTTGGGGCTCCAGGAGGCGGCAGCTGGCGTCTACGGCCATACCACCCTGAACGCGCCCGATCTCGTCTGATCTCGGAAGCTAAGCAGGGTCGGGCCTGGTTAGTACTTGGATGGGAGACCGCCTGGGAATACCGGGTGCTGTAGGCTTTTGCTCGTCCCTCCCTCGCTGCTCCTTTTGGCCTCCGGGACCTCACCGCCCCGACCCAGCGCCACCACCACCGGCGACCCCTTCCCCGCCACCCCGCCAGACCCACGCCTCCCACCTCACAGACACGCCCCTGAATCCTCTCCTCTCCCCTCCCCACACTCTCGTGGGGCGCGCGCCCGCTCACTGGGCACCAGCCGGGTGGGTCCCAGGCCACGTTGGGGACCGCTCCCCAACTGTCCTCAGAAAGCCAGCAGGAGTAGAAAACGTTCAGGCGGACGGTGAGGGAAGTGCGAAAGCCCTGAGAAAGCGGGTCTGCAGCCCAGCGGGCCCCAGACTGGGACGCGCCACACCCTGGCTCGCCACAAGGTGGTGCACTGGGCCCAGGGCAAGACGCCAGGGGACAGGGAGGCAGGCCACCTCAGTCGGGTGCTGCTCCGTCGCTCGACCCAACACAGGTCAGCGTGTGCATGACCTCTCCGTGGGGCCCCAACTCCCACGGCGGTGCCTGCAGTCACGGGGACAGCGGGCGCAGGGCCTGAGCTCACGGTGAGGGGAGTATGCTTAGAATGCAAAATTCAAACACACCCGGGAATACATTGGCAAGGAGAAGTCCCAGAAAGAGTTGCAACCCTGACATTGAGGGCGCGTTTCCTTTTGCTTGGTCCTGTACCCTGCTTGAGTGTGAGTGGTGATGAATTGCTGCCCGTTTCGGATCGTTTGGTGGCAATGTAGTTTGTACCTTTCTCTGCAATGTGTGAAGTCTTTCTTTGTGTAATAGGCTGTATTGGCAAGTGTCTCTACCTTTCAGTGTTTATCCAAAGTCAATCCAAGGCTGTGGTCCACGAGTCTAAGAACAAACCCTGTGTTTTATGTCCAAAACTAAAAACACCACTTTTAAGTATGCTAGGACGGGTCCGGAACAGGTAGAAATAGGGACTTCTTCCCGAGTAGTGTACAACGCCGTGGCCACTCATAGAAGTTTGTGCCTAGAGGGCTTTCATGTTCGATAGACACGCATCCATCATAACCACTTTTTTGTTTTATTTATTTATTTGTTTATTTATGTATTTACATATTTACGTATTGATTTTTGTGGTACCAGTGCTTGAATTCAGGGCGTACACCTGGCCCCGCTCCACCAGCCCTTTTCGTGTGAGGGTTTTAAAGGGTTGACTCTCCAGGGTCCCCGAAGCCCACACTGCCTAAATTACCTGTGATAGAAAGAAAGGCAGGGGCAGTGCCTGAGACCACAAGGACTTTTCCCCTTATCGCTTCCTGATTGCTTGCAAGTGCTGGCTGTCTACCACCACAAGGACACTTCTCTTTACCTCTCCCTGGCTGCGTACCCCAGAAAACCTCCTCACCCCTAGTCCCCGCCCCCCCCCCCCCGCGAGGCTTGCATCCCAGGCTGTCCAGAGTGCAGGACGCCCCTCACCACGGCAAAATAAAGCGTGCTCTCGTCTGTAGAGGTCTCGGTCTCCTTTTCCTCGAGGCATCCTCTTTTCTAACATTTGGCTTTTTCTAACAGGTCTCATGGAACGACTTGCTTGGGCGGGCCTGGAAACGTGATCCACCTGAGTAGCTAAGGTTTCAGGCGTGAGCAAGCAGCACCCAGCAAGAACCAAGGTGTTGAGAGGTCTGGCATGAGGGACTCCATTTCAACTTGGAAGGCCTTTCACCCTCATCTCTAGAAACTGTTTGTCTCTGAGCTGTTTCCTCGGAGGGTTTTTGGATTGGTCGTTTTCATCTTTCGACGTGAGGATTAGTTTTTTTTCTCTAAGTGTCTTATGTGTGTGGGGGGGTCGAGCAACAAACAGGTCAGGTGGGAGTCAGTGTCAGCTGGACCCTTTGGCCAAATTTAAACAACAAACAGGCTTGGAAGGACTCCCTTTTTAGCTAGTGGCCTCTAAACCATGACAAAGAAAACAGAATCTAAAGCTGACTTGTGTGAGGGACATGTACCTGTCTGTTACAGTCTTTTTTCATTGTTTCTTTTTTTTTTGTTTGTTTAATGGGCTTGATTGTAAATGTCCCAGGAGGATCAGAAGTGCAATTCCAAATACGTAAAAGAGCCATGGTAAAAATTCTGACGGACAACTTAGCAACTAAGAGAAGAGTATGTCAGTACCATCAGCATTTGATCACAGCGTTTCTGTAAATTTTGTAGTTTAGAGGGCCCGACAGCCTTGGAAAATGCAGATATGCTCACTATCTAGGAACGAATGACAGCATGACAGCTCTCTAGAGGTTATCCACACATATCAGTGGTTATCCTGAGAGTAAAACCTCAGAGTGCCCATTCATTGAGGGGTCAGTGTCAGTGACCCCAAATAGCCTCATCACAGGCACATGTAGGCTCCTAACTGTATTAGAATCATGTAAGACAACAGTTGTTTCACCATAGGGATGAAGCCATCTAGAAGATTTTCTATAAACCAACTCTTAATGAATTTTCATTTCGTCATGATCGTCATCTCAGTGGCCGAAACCCTGAGAAAAATTAGAAGGGAACAGAAGTAAATACTTCTGAGGACAAAGTGTAGAGTTTAGGAAGCCTGAGGGTTGACAGGATAGGATTTCTTAGGACGTTGAGTAGGGATGGGAGGAGATGTTTTTTTCTTTCCCTTGTCTCCACGATTTCGGTGGTGAAAGGGGCCTCTGAGCTGGAAATGTTCCCGATTGAGCCCCGCAGCCCCAGGCCCAGAGTGTGGAGGAGGGCGCAGCGGGTCGGCTAAGGGCGCGGCTGCCGTTTTGCAGAGGGCTGGAGGGGCAGTGGGGCTTTGTGGACGAGGAGGACCGGAAAGGTCCCCAAGACGTCCGTCGGGAGCCACGCGCCCAAGGGTCGGCTCCCGCAGGCGAGGGAGGAGGGCGGCCAGAACTGTGCACCCCCCCCACACCCCCGCCTTAGCCAAGGCAGTGACACATCCCCAGAGGAACAAGAGCCCGAGAGCACTGAGCAATGTTCCCCTGAGAAAACTCGATCCTGGTCCGGGCACCGGGACACCTCGGGAAGAAAGCCAGCGAGTGGCCACCTGGGCGAGACCGGCTGCCCCAGCAGGCGTCCGGGGCCCCTGGCCGCTTGGCCAGAGGCCGCCAGCCCCCACCCCGCAGCCCCCACCCGCAGCCGTGCCAGGGGAGCAGTGTGGAGACGCAGGCCGCGCCCACCTCACGCTCTTGGGGCTCCAGGAGGCGGCAGCTGGCGTCTACGGCCATACCACCCTGAACGCGCCCGATCTCGTCTGATCTCGGAAGCTAAGCAGGGTCGGGCCTGGTTAGTACTTGGATGGGAGACCGCCTGGGAATACCGGGTGCTGTAGGCTTTTGCTCGTCCCTCCCTCGCTGCTCCTTTTGGCCTCCGGGACCTCACCGCCCCGACCCAGCGCCACCACCACCGGCGACCCCTTCCCCGCCACCCCGCCAGACCCACGCCTCCCACCTCACAGACACGCCCCCGAATCCTCTCCTCTCCCCTCCCCACACTCTCGTGGGGCGCGCGCCCGCTCACTGGGCACCAGCCGGGTGGGTCCCAGGCCACGTTGGGGACCGCTCCCCAACTGTCCTCAGAAAGCCAGCAGGAGTAGAAAACGTTCAGGCGGACGGTGAGGGAAGTGCGAAAGCCCTGAGAAAGCGGGTCTGCAGCCCAGCGGGCCCCAGACTGGGACGCGCCACACCCTGGCTCGCCACAAGGTGGTGCACTGGGCCCAGGGCAAGACGCCAGGGGACAGGGAGGCAGGCCACCTCAGTCGGGTGCTGCTCCGTCGCTCGACCCAACACAGGTCAGCGTGTGCATGACCTCTCCGTGGGGCCCCAACTCCCACGGCGGTGCCTGCAGTCACGGGGACAGCGGGCGCAGGGCCTGAGCTCACGGTGAGGGGAGTATGCTTAGAATGCAAAATTCAAACACACCCGGGAATACATTGGCAAGGAGAAGTCCCAGAAAGAGTTGCAACCCTGACATTGAGGGCGCGTTTCCTTTTGCTTGGTCCTGTACCCTGCTTGAGTGTGAGTGGTGATGAATTGCTGCCCGTTTCGGATCGTTTGGTGGCAATGTAGTTTGTACCTTTCTCTGCAATGTGTGAAGTCTTTCTTTGTGTAATAGGCTGTATTGGCAAGTGTCTCTACCTTTCAGTGTTTATCCAAAGTCAATCCAAGGCTGTGGTCCACGAGTCTAAGAACAAACCCTGTGTTTTATGTCCAAAACTAAAAACACCACTTTTAAGTATGCTAGGACGGGTCCGGAGCAGGTAGAAATAGGGACTTCTTCCCGAGTAGTGTACAACGCCGTGGCCACTCATAGAAGTTTGTGCCTAGAGGGCTTTCATGTTCGATAGACACGCATCCATCATAACCACTTTTTTGTTTTATTTATTTGTTTATTTGTTTATTTATGTATTTACGTATTTACGTATTGATTTTTGTGGTACCAGTGCTTGAATTCAGGCCGTACACCTTGCCCCGCTCCACCAGCCCTTTTCGTGTGAGGGTTTTAAAGGGTTGACTCTCCAGGGTCCCCGAAGCCCACACTGCCTAAATTACCTGTGATAGAAAGAAAGGCAGGGGCAGTGCCTGAGACCACAAGGACTTTTCCCCTTATCGCTTCCTGATTGCTTGCAAGTGCTGGCTGTCTACCACCACAAGGACACTTCTCTTTACCTCTCCCTGGCTGCGTACCCCGGAAAACCTCCTCACCCCTAGTCCCCGCCCGCCCCCCCCCCCCCCGGCGAGGCTTGCATCCCAGGCTGTCCAGAGTGCAGGACGCCCCTCACCACGGCAAAATAAAGCGTGCTCTCGTCTGTAGAGGTCTCGGTCTCCTTTTCCTCGAGGCATCCTCTTTTCTAACATTTGGCTTTTTCTAACAGGTCTCATGGAACGACTTGCTTGGGCGGGCCTGGAAACGTGATCCACCTGAGTAGCTAAGGTTTCAGGCGTGAGCAAGCAGCACCCAGCAAGAACCAAGGTGTTGAGAGGTCTGGCATGAGGGACTCCATTTCAACTTGGAAGGCCTTTCACCCTCATCTCTAGAAACTGTTTGTCTCTGAGCTGTTTCCTCGGAGGGTTTTTGGATTGGTCGTTTTCATCTTTCGACGTGAGGATTAGTTTTTTTCTCTAAGTGTCTTATGTGTGTGGGGGGGTCGAGCAACAAACAGGTCAGGTGGGAGTCAGTGTCAGCTGGACCCTTTGGCCAAATTTAAACAACAAACAGGCTTGGAAGGACTCCCTTTTTAGCTAGTGGCCTCTAAACCATGACAAAGAAAACAGAATCTAAAGCTGACTTGTGTGAGGGACATGTACCTGTCTGTTACAGTCTTTTTTCATTGTTTCTTTTTTTTTTGTTTGTTTAATGGGCTTGATTGTAAATGTCCCAGGAGGATCAGAAGTGCAATTCCAAATACGTAAAAGAGCCATGGTAAAAATTCTGACGGACAACTTAGCAACTAAGAGAAGAGTATGTCAGTACCATCAGCATTTGATCACAGCGTTTCTGTAAATTTTGTAGTTTAGAGGGCCCGACAGCCTTGGAAAATGCAGATATGCTCACTATCTAGGAACGAATGACAGCATGACAGCTCTCTAGAGGTTATCCACACATATCAGTGGTTATCCTGAGAGTAAAACCTCAGAGTGCCCATTCATTGAGGGGTCAGTGTCAGTGACCCCAAATAGCCTCATCACAGGCACATGTAGGCTCCTAACTGTATTAGAATCATGTAAGACAACAGTTGTTTCACCATAGGGATGAAGCCATCTAGAAGATTTTCTATAAACCAACTCTTAATGAATTTTCATTTCGTCATGATCGTCATCTCAGTGGCCGAAACCCTGAGAAAAATTAGAAGGGAACAGAAGTAAATACTTCTGAGGACAAAGTGTAGAGTTTAGGAAGCCTGAGGGTTGACAGGATAGGATTTCTTAGGACGTTGAGTAGGGATGGGAGGAGATGTTTTTTTCTTTCCCTTGTCTCCACGATTTCGGTGGTGAAAGGGGCCTCTGAGCTGGAAATGTTCCCGATTGAGCCCCGCAGCCCCAGGCCCAGAGTGTGGAGGAGGGCGCAGCGGGTCGGCTAAGGGCGCGGCTGCCGTTTTGCAGAGGGCTGGAGGGGCAGTGGGGCTTTGTGGACGAGGAGGACCGGAAAGGTCCCCAAGACGTCCGTCGGGAGCCACGCGCCCAAGGGTCGGCTCCCGCAGGCGAGGGAGGAGGGCGGCCAGAACTGTGCACCCCCCCCACACCCCCGCCTTAGCCAAGGCAGTGACACATCCCCAGAGGAACAAGAGCCCGAGAGCACTGAGCAATGTTCCCCTGAGAAAACTCGATCCTGGTCCGGGCACCGGGACACCTCGGGAAGAAAGCCAGCGAGTGGCCACCTGGGCGAGACCGGCTGCCCCAGCAGGCGTCCGGGGCCCCTGGCCGCTTGGCCAGAGGCCGCCAGCCCCCACCCCGCAGCCCCCACCCGCAGCCGTGCCAGGGGAGCAGTGTGGAGACGCAGGCCGCGCCCACCTCACGCTCTTGGGGCTCCAGGAGGCGGCAGCTGGCGTCTACGGCCATACCACCCTGAACGCGCCCGATCTCGTCTGATCTCGGAAGCTAAGCAGGGTCGGGCCTGGTTAGTACTTGGATGGGAGACCGCCTGGGAATACCGGGTGCTGTAGGCTTTTGCTCGTCCCTCCCTCGCTGCTCCTTTTGGCCTCCGGGACCTCACCGCCCCGACCCAGCGCCACCACCACCGGCGACCCCTTCCCCGCCACCCCGCCAGACCCACGCCTCCCACCTCACAGACACGCCCCTGAATCCTCTCCTCTCCCCTCCCCACACTCTCGTGGGGCGCGCGCCCGCTCACTGGGCACCAGCCGGGTGGGTCCCAGGCCACGTTGGGGACCGCTCCCCAACTGTCCTCAGAAAGCCAGCAGGAGTAGAAAACGTTCAGGCGGACGGTGAGGGAAGTGCGAAAGCCCTGAGAAAGCGGGTCTGCAGCCCAGCGGGCCCCAGACTGGGACGCGCCACACCCTGGCTCGCCACAAGGTGGTGCACTGGGCCCAGGGCAAGACGCCAGGGGACAGGGAGGCAGGCCACCTCAGTCGGGTGCTGCTCCGTCGCTCGACCCAACACAGGTCAGCGTGTGCATGACCTCTCCGTGGGGCCCCAACTCCCACGGCGGTGCCTGCAGTCACGGGGACAGCGGGCGCAGGGCCTGAGCTCACGGTGAGGGGAGTATGCTTAGAATGCAAAATTCAAACACACCCGGGAATACATTGGCAAGGAGAAGTCCCAGAAAGAGTTGCAACCCTGACATTGAGGGCGCGTTTCCTTTTGCTTGGTCCTGTACCCTGCTTGAGTGTGAGTGGTGATGAATTGCTGCCCGTTTCGGATCGTTTGGTGGCAATGTAGTTTGTACCTTTCTCTGCAATGTGTGAAGTCTTTCTTTGTGTAATAGGCTGTATTGGCAAGTGTCTCTACCTTTCAGTGTTTATCCAAAGTCAATCCAAGGCTGTGGTCCACGAGTCTAAGAACAAACCCTGTGTTTTATGTCCAAAACTAAAAACACCACTTTTAAGTATGCTAGGACGGGTCCGGAACAGGTAGAAATAGGGACTTCTTCCCGAGTAGTGTACAACGCCGTGGCCACTCATAGAAGTTTGTGCCTAGAGGGCTTTCATGTTCGATAGACACGCATCCATCATAACCACTTTTTTGTTTTATTTATTTATTTGTTTATTTATGTATTTACATATTTACGTATTGATTTTTGTGGTACCAGTGCTTGAATTCAGGGCGTACACCTGGCCCCGCTCCACCAGCCCTTTTCGTGTGAGGGTTTTAAAGGGTTGACTCTCCAGGGTCCCCGAAGCCCACACTGCCTAAATTACCTGTGATAGAAAGAAAGGCAGGGGCAGTGCCTGAGACCACAAGGACTTTTCCCCTTATCGCTTCCTGATTGCTTGCAAGTGCTGGCTGTCTACCACCACAAGGACACTTCTCTTTACCTCTCCCTGGCTGCGTACCCCAGAAAACCTCCTCACCCCTAGTCCCCGCCCCCCCCCCCCCCGCGAGGCTTGCATCCCAGGCTGTCCAGAGTGCAGGACGCCCCTCACCACGGCAAAATAAAGCGTGCTCTCGTCTGTAGAGGTCTCGGTCTCCTTTTCCTCGAGGCATCCTCTTTTCTAACATTTGGCTTTTTCTAACAGGTCTCATGGAACGACTTGCTTGGGCGGGCCTGGAAACGTGATCCACCTGAGTAGCTAAGGTTTCAGGCGTGAGCAAGCAGCACCCAGCAAGAACCAAGGTGTTGAGAGGTCTGGCATGAGGGACTCCATTTCAACTTGGAAGGCCTTTCACCCTCATCTCTAGAAACTGTTTGTCTCTGAGCTGTTTCCTCGGAGGGTTTTTGGATTGGTCGTTTTCATCTTTCGACGTGAGGATTAGTTTTTTTCTCTAAGTGTCTTATGTGTGTGGGGGGGTCGAGCAACAAACAGGTCAGGTGGGAGTCAGTGTCAGCTGGACCCTTTGGCCAAATTTAAACAACAAACAGGCTTGGAAGGACTCCCTTTTTAGCTAGTGGCCTCTAAACCATGACAAAGAAAACAGAATCTAAAGCTGACTTGTGTGAGGGACATGTACCTGTCTGTTACAGTCTTTTTTCATTGTTTCTTTTTTTTTTGTTTGTTTAATGGGCTTGATTGTAAATGTCCCAGGAGGATCAGAAGTGCAATTCCAAATACGTAAAAGAGCCATGGTAAAAATTCTGACGGACAACTTAGCAACTAAGAGAAGAGTATGTCAGTACCATCAGCATTTGATCACAGCGTTTCTGTAAATTTTGTAGTTTAGAGGGCCCGACAGCCTTGGAAAATGCAGATATGCTTACTATCTAGGAACGAATGACAGCATGACAGCTCTCTAGAGGTTATCCACACATATCAGTGGTTATCCTGAGAGTAAAACCTCAGAGTGCCCATTCATTGAGGGGTCAGTGTCAGTGACCCCAAATAGCCTCATCACAGGCACATGTAGGCTCCTAACTGTATTAGAATCATGTAAGACAACAGTTGTTTCACCATAGGGATGAAGCCATCTAGAAGATTTTCTATAAACCAACTCTTAATGAATTTTCATTTCGTCATGATCGTCATCTCAGTGGCCGAAACCCTGAGAAAAATTAGAAGGGAACAGAAGTAAATACTTCTGAGGACAAAGTGTAGAGTTTAGGAAGCCTGAGGGTTGACAGGATAGGATTTCTTAGGACGTTGAGTAGGGATGGGAGGAGATGTTTTTTTCTTTCCCTTGTCTCCACGATTTCGGTGGTGAAAGGGGCCTCTGAGCTGGAAATGTTCCCGATTGAGCCCCGCAGCCCCAGGCCCAGAGTGTGGAGGAGGGCGCAGCGGGTCGGCTAAGGGCGCGGCTGCCGTTTTGCAGAGGGCTGGAGGGGCAGTGGGGCTTTGTGGACGAGGAGGACCGGAAAGGTCCCCAAGACGTCCCTCGGGAGCCACGCGCCCAAGGGTCGGCTCCCGCAGGCGAGGGAGGAGGGCGGCCAGAACTGTGCACCCCCCCCACACCCCCGCCTTAGCCAAGGCAGTGACACATCCCCAGAGGAACAAGAGCCCGAGAGCACTGAGCAATGTTCCCCTGAGAAAACTCGATCCTGGTCCGGGCACCGGGACACCTCGGGAAGAAAGCCAGCGAGTGGCCACCTGGGCGAGACCGGCTGCCCCAGCAGGCGTCCGGGGCCCCTGGCCGCTTGGCCAGAGGCCGCCAGCCCCCACCCCGCAGCCCCCACCCGCAGCCGTGCCAGGGGAGCAGTGTGGAGACGCAGGCCGCGCCCACCTCACGCTCTTGGGGCTCCAGGAGGCGGCAGCTGGCGTCTACGGCCATACCACCCTGAACGCGCCCGATCTCGTCTGATCTCGGAAGCTAAGCAGGGTCGGGCCTGGTTAGTACTTGGATGGGAGACCGCCTGGGAATACCGGGTGCTGTAGGCTTTTGCTCGTCCCTCCCTCGCTGCTCCTTTTGGCCTCCGGGACCTCACCGCCCCGACCCAGCGCCACCACCACCGGCGACCCCTTCCCCGCCACCCCGCCAGACCCACGCCTCCCACCTCACAGACACGCCCCTGAATCCTCTCCTCTCCCCTCCCCACACTCTCGTGGGGCGCGCGCCCGCTCACTGGGCACCAGCCGGGTGGGTCCCAGGCCACGTTGGGGACCGCTCCCCAACTGTCCTCAGAAAGCCAGCAGGAGTAGAAAACGTTCAGGCGGACGGTGAGGGAAGTGCGAAAGCCCTGAGAAAGCGGGTCTGCAGCCCAGCGGGCCCCAGACTGGGACGCGCCACACCCTGGCTCGCCACAAGGTGGTGCACTGGGCCCAGGGCAAGACGCCAGGGGACAGGGAGGCAGGCCACCTCAGTCGGGTGCTGCTCCGTCGCTCGACCCAACACAGGTCAGCGTGTGCATGACCTCTCCGTGGGGCCCCAACTCCCACGGCGGTGCCTGCAGTCACGGGGACAGCGGGCGCAGGGCCTGAGCTCACGGTGAGGGGAGTATGCTTAGAATGCAAAATTCAAACACACCCGGGAATACATTGGCAAGGAGAAGTCCCAGAAAGAGTTGCAACCCTGACATTGAGGGCGCGTTTCCTTTTGCTTGGTCCTGTACCCTGCTTGAGTGTGAGTGGTGATGAATTGCTGCCCGTTTCGGATCGTTTGGTGGCAATGTAGTTTGTACCTTTCTCTGCAATGTGTGAAGTCTTTCTTTGTGTAATAGGCTGTATTGGCAAGTGTCTCTACCTTTCAGTGTTTATCCAAAGTCAATCCAAGGCTGTGGTCCACGAGTCTAAGAACAAACCCTGTGTTTTATGTCCAAAACTAAAAACACCACTTTTAAGTATGCTAGGACGGGTCCGGAACAGGTAGAAATAGGGACTTCTTCCCGAGTAGTGTACAACGCCGTGGCCACTCATAGAAGTTTGTGCCTAGAGGGCTTTCATGTTCGATAGACACGCATCCATCATAACCACTTTTTTGTTTTATTTATTTATTTGTTTATTTATGTATTTACATATTTACGTATTGATTTTTGTGGTACCAGTGCTTGAATTCAGGGCGTACACCTGGCCCCGCTCCACCAGCCCTTTTCGTGTGAGGGTTTTAAAGGGTTGACTCTCCAGGGTCCCCGAAGCCCACACTGCCTAAATTACCTGTGATAGAAAGAAAGGCAGGGGCAGTGCCTGAGACCACAAGGACTTTTCCCCTTATCGCTTCCTGATTGCTTGCAAGTGCTGGCTGTCTACCACCACAAGGACACTTCTCTTTACCTCTCCCTGGCTGCGTACCCCAGAAAACCTCCTCACCCCTAGTCCCCGCCCCCCCCCCCCCCGCGAGGCTTGCATCCCAGGCTGTCCAGAGTGCAGGACGCCCCTCACCACGGCAAAATAAAGCGTGCTCTCGTCTGTAGAGGTCTCGGTCTCCTTTTCCTCGAGGCATCCTCTTTTCTAACATTTGGCTTTTTCTAACAGGTCTCATGGAACGACTTGCTTGGGCGGGCCTGGAAACGTGATCCACCTGAGTAGCTAAGGTTTCAGGCGTGAGCAAGCAGCACCCAGCAAGAACCAAGGTGTTGAGAGGTCTGGCATGAGGGACTCCATTTCAACTTGGAAGGCCTTTCACCCTCATCTCTAGAAACTGTTTGTCTCTGAGCTGTTTCCTCGGAGGGTTTTTGGATTGGTCGTTTTCATCTTTCGACGTGAGGATTAGTTTTTTTCTCTAAGTGTCTTATGTGTGTGGGGGGGTCGAGCAACAAACAGGTCAGGTGGGAGTCAGTGTCAGCTGGACCCTTTGGCCAAATTTAAACAACAAACAGGCTTGGAAGGACTCCCTTTTTAGCTAGTGGCCTCTAAACCATGACAAAGAAAACAGAATCTAAAGCTGACTTGTGTGAGGGACATGTACCTGTCTGTTACAGTCTTTTTTCATTGTTTCTTTTTTTTTTGTTTGTTTAATGGGCTTGATTGTAAATGTCCCAGGAGGATCAGAAGTGCAATTCCAAATACGTAAAAGAGCCATGGTAAAAATTCTGACGGACAACTTAGCAACTAAGAGAAGAGTATGTCAGTACCATCAGCATTTGATCACAGCGTTTCTGTAAATTTTGTAGTTTAGAGGGCCCGACAGCCTTGGAAAATGCAGATATGCTTACTATCTAGGAACGAATGACAGCATGACAGCTCTCTAGAGGTTATCCACACATATCAGTGGTTATCCTGAGAGTAAAACCTCAGAGTGCCCATTCATTGAGGGGTCAGTGTCAGTGACCCCAAATAGCCTCATCACAGGCACATGTAGGCTCCTAACTGTATTAGAATCATGTAAGACAACAGTTGTTTCACCATAGGGATGAAGCCATCTAGAAGATTTTCTATAAACCAACTCTTAATGAATTTTCATTTCGTCATGATCGTCATCTCAGTGGCCGAAACCCTGAGAAAAATTAGAAGGGAACAGAAGTAAATACTTCTGAGGACAAAGTGTAGAGTTTAGGAAGCCTGAGGGTTGACAGGATAGGATTTCTTAGGACGTTGAGTAGGGATGGGAGGAGATGTTTTTTTCTTTCCCTTGTCTCCACGATTTCGGTGGTGAAAGGGGCCTCTGAGCTGGAAATGTTCCCGATTGAGCCCCGCAGCCCCAGGCCCAGAGTGTGGAGGAGGGCGCAGCGGGTCGGCTAAGGGCGCGGCTGCCGTTTTGCAGAGGGCTGGAGGGGCAGTGGGGCTTTGTGGACGAGGAGGACCGGAAAGGTCCCCAAGACGTCCGTCGGGAGCCACGCGCCCAAGGGTCGGCTCCCGCAGGCGAGGGAGGAGGGCGGCCAGAACTGTGCACCCCCCCCACACCCCCGCCTTAGCCAAGGCAGTGACACATCCCCAGAGGAACAAGAGCCCGAGAGCACTGAGCAATGTTCCCCTGAGAAAACTCGATCCTGGTCCGGGCACCGGGACACCTCGGGAAGAAAGCCAGCGAGTGGCCACCTGGGCGAGACCGGCTGCCCCAGCAGGCGTCCGGGGCCCCTGGCCGCTTGGCCAGAGGCCGCCAGCCCCCACCCCGCAGCCCCCACCCGCAGCCGTGCCAGGGGAGCAGTGTGGAGACGCAGGCCGCGCCCACCTCACGCTCTTGGGGCTCCAGGAGGCGGCAGCTGGCGTCTACGGCCATACCACCCTGAACGCGCCCGATCTCGTCTGATCTCGGAAGCTAAGCAGGGTCGGGCCTGGTTAGTACTTGGATGGGAGACCGCCTGGGAATACCGGGTGCTGTAGGCTTTTGCTCGTCCCTCCCTCGCTGCTCCTTTTGGCCTCCGGGACCTCACCGCCCCGACCCAGCGCCACCACCACCGGCGACCCCTTCCCCGCCACCCCGCCAGACCCACGCCTCCCACCTCACAGACACGCCCCCGAATCCTCTCCTCTCCCCTCCCCACACTCTCGTGGGGCGCGCGCCCGCTCACTGGGCACCAGCCGGGTGGGTCCCAGGCCACGTTGGGGACCGCTCCCCAACTGTCCTCAGAAAGCCAGCAGGAGTAGAAAACGTTCAGGCGGACGGTGAGGGAAGTGCGAAAGCCCTGAGAAAGCGGGTCTGCAGCCCAGCGGGCCCCAGACTGGGACGCGCCACACCCTGGCTCGCCACAAGGTGGTGCACTGGGCCCAGGGCAAGACGCCAGGGGACAGGGAGGCAGGCCACCTCAGTCGGGTGCTGCTCCGTCGCTCGACCCAACACAGGTCAGCGTGTGCATGACCTCTCCGTGGGGCCCCAACTCCCACGGCGGTGCCTGCAGTCACGGGGACAGCGGGCGCAGGGCCTGAGCTCACGGTGAGGGGAGTATGCTTAGAATGCAAAATTCAAACACACCCGGGAATACATTGGCAAGGAGAAGTCCCAGAAAGAGTTGCAACCCTGACATTGAGGGCGCGTTTCCTTTTGCTTGGTCCTGTACCCTGCTTGAGTGTGAGTGGTGATGAATTGCTGCCCGTTTCGGATCGTTTGGTGGCAATGTAGTTTGTACCTTTCTCTGCAATGTGTGAAGTCTTTCTTTGTGTAATAGGCTGTATTGGCAAGTGTCTCTACCTTTCAGTGTTTATCCAAAGTCAATCCAAGGCTGTGGTCCACGAGTCTAAGAACAAACCCTGTGTTTTATGTCCAAAACTAAAAACACCACTTTTAAGTATGCTAGGACGGGTCCGGAACAGGTAGAAATAGGGACTTCTTCCCGAGTAGTGTACAACGCCGTGGCCACTCATAGAAGTTTGTGCCTAGAGGGCTTTCATGTTCGATAGACACGCATCCATCATAACCACTTTTTTGTTTTATTTATTTATTTGTTTATTTATGTATTTACATATTTACGTATTGATTTTTGTGGTACCAGTGCTTGAATTCAGGGCGTACACCTGGCCCCGCTCCACCAGCCCTTTTCGTGTGAGGGTTTTAAAGGGTTGACTCTCCAGGGTCCCCGAAGCCCACACTGCCTAAATTACCTGTGATAGAAAGAAAGGCAGGGGCAGTGCCTGAGACCACAAGGACTTTTCCCCTTATCGCTTCCTGATTGCTTGCAAGTGCTGGCTGTCTACCACCACAAGGACACTTCTCTTTACCTCTCCCTGGCTGCGTACCCCGGAAAACCTCCTCACCCCTAGTCCCCGCCCCCCCCCCCCCCCCCCCCGGCGAGGCTTGCATCCCAGGCTGTCCAGAGTGCAGGACGCCCCTCACCACGGCAAAATAAAGCGTGCTCTCGTCTGTAGAGGTCTCGGTCTCCTTTTCCTCGAGGCATCCTCTTTTCTAACATTTGGCTTTTTCTAACAGGTCTCATGGAACGACTTGCTTGGGCGGGCCTGGAAACGTGATCCACCTGAGTAGCTAAGGTTTCAGGCGTGAGCAAGCAGCACCCAGCAAGAACCAAGGTGTTGAGAGGTCTGGCATGAGGGACTCCATTTCAACTTGGAAGGCCTTTCACCCTCATCTCTAGAAACTGTTTGTCTCTGAGCTGTTTCCTCGGAGGGTTTTTGGATTGGTCGTTTTCATCTTTCGACGTGAGGATTAGTTTTTTTTCTCTAAGTGTCTTATGTGTGTGGGGGGGGGTCGAGCAACAAACAGGTCAGGTGGGAGTCAGTGTCAGCTGGACCCTTTGGCCAAATTTAAACAACAAACAGGCTTGGAAGGACTCCCTTTTTAGCTAGTGGCCTCTAAACCATGACAAAGAAAACAGAATCTAAAGCTGACTTGTGTGAGGGACATGTACCTGTCTGTTACAGTCTTTTTTCATTGTTTCTTTTTTTTTTGTTTGTTTAATGGGCTTGATTGTAAATGTCCCAGGAGGATCAGAAGTGCAATTCCAAATACGTAAAAGAGCCATGGTAAAAATTCTGACGGACAACTTAGCAACTAAGAGAAGAGTATGTCAGTACCATCAGCATTTGATCACAGCGTTTCTGTAAATTTTGTAGTTTAGAGGGCCCGACAGCCTTGGAAAATGCAGATATGCTTACTATCTAGGAACGAATGACAGCATGACAGCTCTCTAGAGGTTATCCACACATATCAGTGGTTATCCTGAGAGTAAAACCTCAGAGTGCCCATTCATTGAGGGGTCAGTGTCAGTGACCCCAAATAGCCTCATCACAGGCACATGTAGGCTCCTAACTGTATTAGAATCATGTAAGACAACAGTTGTTTCACCATAGGGATGAAGCCATCTAGAAGATTTTCTATAAACCAACTCTTAATGAATTTTCATTTCGTCATGATCGTCATCTCAGTGGCCGAAACCCTGAGAAAAATTAGAAGGGAACAGAAGTAAATACTTCTGAGGACAAAGTGTAGAGTTTAGGAAGCCTGAGGGTTGACAGGATAGGATTTCTTAGGACGTTGAGTAGGGATGGGAGGAGATGTTTTTTTCTTTCCCTTGTCTCCACGATTTCGGTGGTGAAAGGGGCCTCTGAGCTGGAAATGTTCCCGATTGAGCCCCGCAGCCCCAGGCCCAGAGTGTGGAGGAGGGCGCAGCGGGTCGGCTAAGGGCGCGGCTGCCGTTTTGCAGAGGGCTGGAGGGGCAGTGGGGCTTTGTGGACGAGGAGGACCGGAAAGGTCCCCAAGACGTCCGTCGGGAGCCACGCGCCCAAGGGTCGGCTCCCGCAGGCGAGGGAGGAGGGCGGCCAGAACTGTGCACCCCCCCCACACCCCCGCCTTAGCCAAGGCAGTGACACATCCCCAGAGGAACAAGAGCCCGAGAGCACTGAGCAATGTTCCCCTGAGAAAACTCGATCCTGGTCCGGGCACCGGGACACCTCGGGAAGAAAGCCAGCGAGTGGCCACCTGGGCGAGACCGGCTGCCC
The DNA here is from genome assembly GCF_047511655.1 of Castor canadensis. NCBI lineage: Eukaryota > Metazoa > Chordata > Mammalia > Rodentia > Castoridae > Castor > Castor canadensis. Next base: position 27,175,875 of record NC_133403.1, on the reverse strand, counting down.
CAGCAGGCGTCCGGGGCCCCTGGCCGCTTGGCCAGAGGCCGCCAGCCCCCACCCCGCAGCCCCCACCCGCAGCCGTGCCAGGGGAGCAGTGTGGAGACGCAGGCCGCGCCCACCTCACGCTCTTGGGGCTCCAGGAGGCGGCAGCTGGCGTCTACGGCCATACCACCCTGAACGCGCCCGATCTCGTCTGATCTCGGAAGCTAAGCAGGGTCGGGCCTGGTTAGTACTTGGATGGGAGACCGCCTGGGAATACCGGGTGCTGTAGGCTTTTGCTCGTCCCTCCCTCGCTGCTCCTTTTGGCCTCCGGGACCTCACCGCCCCGACCCAGCGCCACCACCACCGGCGACCCCTTCCCCGCCACCCCGCCAGACCCACGCCTCCCACCTCACAGACACGCCCCTGAATCCTCTCCTCTCCCCTCCCCACACTCTCGTGGGGCGCGCGCCCGCTCACTGGGCACCAGCCGGGTGGGTCCCAGGCCACGTTGGGGACCGCTCCCCAACTGTCCTCAGAAAGCCAGCAGGAGTAGAAAACGTTCAGGCGGACGGTGAGGGAAGTGCGAAAGCCCTGAGAAAGCGGGTCTGCAGCCCAGCGGGCCCCAGACTGGGACGCGCCACACCCTGGCTCGCCACAAGGTGGTGCACTGGGCCCAGGGCAAGACGCCAGGGGACAGGGAGGCAGGCCACCTCAGTCGGGTGCTGCTCCGTCGCTCGACCCAACACAGGTCAGCGTGTGCATGACCTCTCCGTGGGGCCCCAACTCCCACGGCGGTGCCTGCAGTCACGGGGACAGCGGGCGCAGGGCCTGAGCTCACGGTGAGGGGAGTATGCTTAGAATGCAAAATTCAAACACACCCGGGAATACATTGGCAAGGAGAAGTCCCAGAAAGAGTTGCAACCCTGACATTGAGGGCGCGTTTCCTTTTGCTTGGTCCTGTACCCTGCTTGAGTGTGAGTGGTGATGAATTGCTGCCCGTTTCGGATCGTTTGGTGGCAATGTAGTTTGTACCTTTCTCTGCAATGTGTGAAGTCTTTCTTTGTGTAATAGGCTGTATTGGCAAGTGTCTCTACCTTTCAGTGTTTATCCAAAGTCAATCCAAGGCTGTGGTCCACGAGTCTAAGAACAAACCCTGTGTTTTATGTCCAAAACTAAAAACACCACTTTTAAGTATGCTAGGACGGGTCCGGAACAGGTAGAAATAGGGACTTCTTCCCGAGTAGTGTACAACGCCGTGGCCACTCATAGAAGTTTGTGCCTAGAGGGCTTTCATGTTCGATAGACACGCATCCATCATAACCACTTTTTTGTTTTATTTATTTATTTGTTTATTTATGTATTTACATATTTACGTATTGATTTTTGTGGTACCAGTGCTTGAATTCAGGGCGTACACCTGGCCCCGCTCCACCAGCCCTTTTCGTGTGAGGGTTTTAAAGGGTTGACTCTCCAGGGTCCCCGAAGCCCACACTGCCTAAATTACCTGTGATAGAAAGAAAGGCAGGGGCAGTGCCTGAGACCACAAGGACTTTTCCCCTTATCGCTTCCTGATTGCTTGCAAGTGCTGGCTGTCTACCACCACAAGGACACTTCTCTTTACCTCTCCCTGGCTGCGTACCCCGGAAAACCTCCTCACCCCTAGTCCCCGCCCCCCCCCCCCCCCCCCCGGCGAGGCTTGCATCCCAGGCTGTCCAGAGTGCAGGACGCCCCTCACCACGGCAAAATAAAGCGTGCTCTCGTCTGTAGAGGTCTCGGTCTCCTTTTCCTCGAGGCATCCTCTTTTCTAACATTTGGCTTTTTCTAACAGGTCTCATGGAACGACTTGCTTGGGCGGGCCTGGAAACGTGATCCACCTGAGTAGCTAAGGTTTCAGGCGTGAGCAAGCAGCACCCAGCAAGAACCAAGGTGTTGAGAGGTCTGGCATGAGGGACTCCATTTCAACTTGGAAGGCCTTTCACCCTCATCTCTAGAAACTGTTTGTCTCTGAGCTGTTTCCTCGGAGGGTTTTTGGATTGGTCGTTTTCATCTTTCGACGTGAGGATTAGTTTTTTTTCTCTAAGTGTCTTATGTGTGTGGGGGGGGGTCGAGCAACAAACAGGTCAGGTGGGAGTCAGTGTCAGCTGGACCCTTTGGCCAAATTTAAACAACAAACAGGCTTGGAAGGACTCCCTTTTTAGCTAGTGGCCTCTAAACCATGACAAAGAAAACAGAATCTAAAGCTGACTTGTGTGAGGGACATGTACCTGTCTGTTACAGTCTTTTTTCATTGTTTCTTTTTTTTTTGTTTGTTTAATGGGCTTGATTGTAAATGTCCCAGGAGGATCAGAAGTGCAATTCCAAATACGTAAAAGAGCCATGGTAAAAATTCTGACGGACAACTTAGCAACTAAGAGAAGAGTATGTCAGTACCATCAGCATTTGATCACAGCGTTTCTGTAAATTTTGTAGTTTAGAGGGCCCGACAGCCTTGGAAAATGCAGATATGCTTACTATCTAGGAACGAATGACAGCATGACAGCTCTCTAGAGGTTATCCACACATATCAGTGGTTATCCTGAGAGTAAAACCTCAGAGTGCCCATTCATTGAGGGGTCAGTGTCAGTGACCCCAAATAGCCTCATCACAGGCACATGTAGGCTCCTAACTGTATTAGAATCATGTAAGACAACAGTTGTTTCACCATAGGGATGAAGCCATCTAGAAGATTTTCTATAAACCAACTCTTAATGAATTTTCATTTCGTCATGATCGTCATCTCAGTGGCCGAAACCCTGAGAAAAATTAGAAGGGAACAGAAGTAAATACTTCTGAGGACAAAGTGTAGAGTTTAGGAAGCCTGAGGGTTGACAGGATAGGATTTCTTAGGACGTTGAGTAGGGATGGGAGGAGATGTTTTTTTCTTTCCCTTGTCTCCACGATTTCGGTGGTGAAAGGGGCCTCTGAGCTGGAAATGTTCCCGATTGAGCCCCGCAGCCCCAGGCCCAGAGTGTGGAGGAGGGCGCAGCGGGTCGGCTAAGGGCGCGGCTGCCGTTTTGCAGAGGGCTGGAGGGGCAGTGGGGCTTTGTGGACGAGGAGGACCGGAAAGGTCCCCAAGACGTCCGTCGGGAGCCACGCGCCCAAGGGTCGGCTCCCGCAGGCGAGGGAGGAGGGCGGCCAGAACTGTGCACCCCCCCCACACCCCCGCCTTAGCCAAGGCAGTGACACATCCCCAGAGGAACAAGAGCCCGAGAGCACTGAGCAATGTTCCCCTGAGAAAACTCGATCCTGGTCCGGGCACCGGGACACCTCGGGAAGAAAGCCAGCGAGTGGCCACCTGGGCGAGACCGGCTGCCCCAGCAGGCGTCCGGGGCCCCTGGCCGCTTGGCCAGAGGCCGCCAGCCCCCACCCCGCAGCCCCCACCCGCAGCCGTGCCAGGGGAGCAGTGTGGAGACGCAGGCCGCGCCCACCTCACGCTCTTGGGGCTCCAGGAGGCGGCAGCTGGCGTCTACGGCCATACCACCCTGAACGCGCCCGATCTCGTCTGATCTCGGAAGCTAAGCAGGGTCGGGCCTGGTTAGTACTTGGATGGGAGACCGCCTGGGAATACCGGGTGCTGTAGGCTTTTGCTCGTCCCTTCCTCGCTGCTCCTTTTGGCCTCCGGGACCTCACCGCCCCGACCCAGCGCCACCACCACCGGCGACCCCTTCCCCGCCACCCCGCCAGACCCACGCCTCCCACCTCAAAGACACGCCCCCGAATCCTCTCCTCTCCCCTCCCCACACTCTCGTGGGGCGCGCGCCCGCTCACTGGGCACCAGCCGGGTGGGTCCCAGGCCACGTTGGGGACCGCTCCCCAACTGTCCTCAGAAAGCCAGCAGGAGTAGAAAACGTTCAGGCGGACGGTGAGGGAAGTGCGAAAGCCCTGAGAAAGCGGGTCTGCAGCCCAGCGGGCCCCAGACTGGGACGCGCCACACCCTGGCTCGCCACAAGGTGGTGCACTGGGCCCAGGGCAAGACGCCAGGGGACAGGGAGGCAGGCCACCTCAGTCGGGTGCTGCTCCGTCGCTCGACCCAACACAGGTCAGCGTGTGCATGACCTCTCCGTGGGGCCCCAACTCCCACGGCGGTGCCTGCAGTCACGGGGACAGCGGGCGCAGGGCCTGAGCTCACGGTGAGGGGAGTATGCTTAGAATGCAAAATTCAAACACACCCGGGAATACATTGGCAAGGAGAAGTCCCAGAAAGAGTTGCAACCCTGACATTGAGGGCGCGTTTCCTTTTGCTTGGTCCTGTACCCTGCTTGAGTGTGAGTGGTGATGAATTGCTGCCCGTTTCGGATCGTTTGGTGGCAATGTAGTTTGTACCTTTCTCTGCAATGTGTGAAGTCTTTCTTTGTGTAATAGGCTGTATTGGCAAGTGTCTCTACCTTTCAGTGTTTATCCAAAGTCAATCCAAGGCTGTGGTCCACGAGTCTAAGAACAAACCCTGTGTTTTATGTCCAAAACTAAAAACACCACTTTTAAGTATGCTAGGACGGGTCCGGAGCAGGTAGAAATAGGGACTTCTTCCCGAGTAGTGTACAACGCCGTGGCCACTCATAGAAGTTTGTGCCTAGAGGGCTTTCATGTTCGATAGACACGCATCCATCATAACCACTTTTTTGTTTTATTTATTTGTTTATTTGTTTATTTATGTATTTACGTATTTACGTATTGATTTTTGTGGTACCAGTGCTTGAATTCAGGCCGTACACCTTGCCCCGCTCCACCAGCCCTTTTCGTGTGAGGGTTTTAAAGGGTTGACTCTCCAGGGTCCCCGAAGCCCACACTGCCTAAATTACCTGTGATAGAAAGAAAGGCAGGGGCAGTGCCTGAGACCACAAGGACTTTTCCCCTTATCGCTTCCTGATTGCTTGCAAGTGCTGGCTGTCTACCACCACAAGGACACTTCTCTTTACCTCTCCCTGGCTGCGTACCCCGGAAAACCTCCTCACCCCTAGTCCCCGCCCGCCCCCACCCCCCCGGCGAGGCTTGCATCCCAGGCTGTCCAGAGTGCAGGACGCCCCTCACCACGGCAAAATAAAGCGTGCTCTCGTCTGTAGAGGTCTCGGTCTCCTTTTCCTCGAGGCATCCTCTTTTCTAACATTTGGCTTTTTCTAACAGGTCTCATGGAACGACTTGCTTGGGCGGGCCTGGAAACGTGATCCACCTGAGTAGCTAAGGTTTCAGGCGTGAGCAAGCAGCACCCAGCAAGAACCAAGGTGTTGAGAGGTCTGGCATGAGGGACTCCATTTCAACTTGGAAGGCCTTTCACCCTCATCTCTAGAAACTGTTTGTCTCTGAGCTGTTTCCTCGGAGGGTTTTTGGATTGGTCGTTTTCATCTTTCGACGTGAGGATTAGTTTTTTTCTCTAAGTGTCTTATGTGTGTGGGGGGGTCGAGCAACAAACAGGTCAGGTGGGAGTCAGTGTCAGCTGGACCCTTTGGCCAAATTTAAACAACAAACAGGCTTGGAAGGACTCCCTTTTTAGCTAGTGGCCTCTAAACCATGACAAAGAAAACAGAATCTAAAGCTGACTTGTGTGAGGGACATGTACCTGTCTGTTACAGTCTTTTTTCATTGTTTCTTTTTTTTTTGTTTGTTTAATGGGCTTGATTGTAAATGTCCCAGGAGGATCAGAAGTGCAATTCCAAATACGTAAAAGAGCCATGGTAAAAATTCTGACGGACAACTTAGCAACTAAGAGAAGAGTATGTCAGTACCATCAGCATTTGATCACAGCGTTTCTGTAAATTTTGTAGTTTAGAGGGCCCGACAGCCTTGGAAAATGCAGATATGCTTACTATCTAGGAACGAATGACAGCATGACAGCTCTCTAGAGGTTATCCACACATATCAGTGGTTATCCTGAGAGTAAAACCTCAGAGTGCCCATTCATTGAGGGGTCAGTGTCAGTGACCCCAAATAGCCTCATCACAGGCACATGTAGGCTCCTAACTGTATTAGAATCATGTAAGACAACAGTTGTTTCACCATAGGGATGAAGCCATCTAGAAGATTTTCTATAAACCAACTCTTAATGAATTTTCATTTCGTCATGATCGTCATCTCAGTGGCCGAAACCCTGAGAAAAATTAGAAGGGAACAGAAGTAAATACTTCTGAGGACAAAGTGTAGAGTTTAGGAAGCCTGAGGGTTGACAGGATAGGATTTCTTAGGACGTTGAGTAGGGATGGGAGGAGATGTTTTTTTCTTTCCCTTGTCTCCACGATTTCGGTGGTGAAAGGGGCCTCTGAGCTGGAAATGTTCCCGATTGAGCCCCGCAGCCCCAGGCCCAGAGTGTGGAGGAGGGCGCAGCGGGTCGGCTAAGGGCGCGGCTGCCGTTTTGCAGAGGGCTGGAGGGGCAGTGGGGCTTTGTGGACGAGGAGGACCGGAAAGGTCCCCAAGACGTCCGTCGGGAGCCACGCGCCCAAGGGTCGGCTCCCGCAGGCGAGGGAGGAGGGCGGCCAGAACTGTGCACCCCCCCCACACCCCCGCCTTAGCCAAGGCAGTGACACATCCCCAGAGGAACAAGAGCCCGAGAGCACTGAGCAATGTTCCCCTGAGAAAACTCGATCCTGGTCCGGGCACCGGGACACCTCGGGAAGAAAGCCAGCGAGTGGCCACCTGGGCGAGACCGGCTGCCCCAGCAGGCGTCCGGGGCCCCTGGCCGCTTGGCCAGAGGCCGCCAGCCCCCACCCCGCAGCCCCCACCCGCAGCCGTGCCAGGGGAGCAGTGTGGAGACGCAGGCCGCGCCCACCTCACGCTCTTGGGGCTCCAGGAGGCGGCAGCTGGCGTCTACGGCCATACCACCCTGAACGCGCCCGATCTCGTCTGATCTCGGAAGCTAAGCAGGGTCGGGCCTGGTTAGTACTTGGATGGGAGACCGCCTGGGAATACCGGGTGCTGTAGGCTTTTGCTCGTCCCTCCCTCGCTGCTCCTTTTGGCCTCCGGGACCTCACCGCCCCGACCCAGCGCCACCACCACCGGCGACCCCTTCCCCGCCACCCCGCCAGACCCACGCCTCCCACCTCACAGACACGCCCCTGAATCCTCTCCTCTCCCCTCCCCACACTCTCGTGGGGCGCGCGCCCGCTCACTGGGCACCAGCCGGGTGGGTCCCAGGCCACGTTGGGGACCGCTCCCCAACTGTCCTCAGAAAGCCAGCAGGAGTAGAAAACGTTCAGGCGGACGGTGAGGGAAGTGCGAAAGCCCTGAGAAAGCGGGTCTGCAGCCCAGCGGGCCCCAGACTGGGACGCGCCACACCCTGGCTCGCCACAAGGTGGTGCACTGGGCCCAGGGCAAGACGCCAGGGGACAGGGAGGCAGGCCACCTCAGTCGGGTGCTGCTCCGTCGCTCGACCCAACACAGGTCAGCGTGTGCATGACCTCTCCGTGGGGCCCCAACTCCCACGGCGGTGCCTGCAGTCACGGGGACAGCGGGCGCAGGGCCTGAGCTCACGGTGAGGGGAGTATGCTTAGAATGCAAAATTCAAACACACCCGGGAATACATTGGCAAGGAGAAGTCCCAGAAAGAGTTGCAACCCTGACATTGAGGGCGCGTTTCCTTTTGCTTGGTCCTGTACCCTGCTTGAGTGTGAGTGGTGATGAATTGCTGCCCGTTTCGGATCGTTTGGTGGCAATGTAGTTTGTACCTTTCTCTGCAATGTGTGAAGTCTTTCTTTGTGTAATAGGCTGTATTGGCAAGTGTCTCTACCTTTCAGTGTTTATCCAAAGTCAATCCAAGGCTGTGGTCCACGAGTCTAAGAACAAACCCTGTGTTTTATGTCCAAAACTAAAAACACCACTTTTAAGTATGCTAGGACGGGTCCGGAACAGGTAGAAATAGGGACTTCTTCCCGAGTAGTGTACAACGCCGTGGCCACTCATAGAAGTTTGTGCCTAGAGGGCTTTCATGTTCGATAGACACGCATCCATCATAACCACTTTTTTGTTTTATTTATTTATTTGTTTATTTATGTATTTACATATTTACGTATTGATTTTTGTGGTACCAGTGCTTGAATTCAGGGCGTACACCTGGCCCCGCTCCACCAGCCCTTTTCGTGTGAGGGTTTTAAAGGGTTGACTCTCCAGGGTCCCCGAAGCCCACACTGCCTAAATTACCTGTGATAGAAAGAAAGGCAGGGGCAGTGCCTGAGACCACAAGGACTTTTCCCCTTATCGCTTCCTGATTGCTTGCAAGTGCTGGCTGTCTACCACCACAAGGACACTTCTCTTTACCTCTCCCTGGCTGCGTACCCCGGAAAACCTCCTCACCCCTAGTCCCCGCCCCCCCCCCCCCCCCCCCGGCGAGGCTTGCATCCCAGGCTGTCCAGAGTGCAGGACGCCCCTCACCACGGCAAAATAAAGCGTGCTCTCGTCTGTAGAGGTCTCGGTCTCCTTTTCCTCGAGGCATCCTCTTTTCTAACATTTGGCTTTTTCTAACAGGTCTCATGGAACGACTTGCTTGGGCGGGCCTGGAAACGTGATCCACCTGAGTAGCTAAGGTTTCAGGCGTGAGCAAGCAGCACCCAGCAAGAACCAAGGTGTTGAGAGGTCTGGCATGAGGGACTCCATTTCAACTTGGAAGGCCTTTCACCCTCATCTCTAGAAACTGTTTGTCTCTGAGCTGTTTCCTCGGAGGGTTTTTGGATTGGTCGTTTTCATCTTTCGACGTGAGGATTAGTTTTTTTTCTCTAAGTGTCTTATGTGTGTGGGGGGGGGTCGAGCAACAAACAGGTCAGGTGGGAGTCAGTGTCAGCTGGACCCTTTGGCCAAATTTAAACAACAAACAGGCTTGGAAGGACTCCCTTTTTAGCTAGTGGCCTCTAAACCATGACAAAGAAAACAGAATCTAAAGCTGACTTGTGTGAGGGACATGTACCTGTCTGTTACAGTCTTTTTTCATTGTTTCTTTTTTTTTTGTTTGTTTAATGGGCTTGATTGTAAATGTCCCAGGAGGATCAGAAGTGCAATTCCAAATACGTAAAAGAGCCATGGTAAAAATTCTGACGGACAACTTAGCAACTAAGAGAAGAGTATGTCAGTACCATCAGCATTTGATCACAGCGTTTCTGTAAATTTTGTAGTTTAGAGGGCCCGACAGCCTTGGAAAATGCAGATATGCTTACTATCTAGGAACGAATGACAGCATGACAGCTCTCTAGAGGTTATCCACACATATCAGTGGTTATCCTGAGAGTAAAACCTCAGAGTGCCCATTCATTGAGGGGTCAGTGTCAGTGACCCCAAATAGCCTCATCACAGGCACATGTAGGCTCCTAACTGTATTAGAATCATGTAAGACAACAGTTGTTTCACCATAGGGATGAAGCCATCTAGAAGATTTTCTATAAACCAACTCTTAATGAATTTTCATTTCGTCATGATCGTCATCTCAGTGGCCGAAACCCTGAGAAAAATTAGAAGGGAACAGAAGTAAATACTTCTGAGGACAAAGTGTAGAGTTTAGGAAGCCTGAGGGTTGACAGGATAGGATTTCTTAGGACGTTGAGTAGGGATGGGAGGAGATGTTTTTTTCTTTCCCTTGTCTCCACGATTTCGGTGGTGAAAGGGGCCTCTGAGCTGGAAATGTTCCCGATTGAGCCCCGCAGCCCCAGGCCCAGAGTGTGGAGGAGGGCGCAGCGGGTCGGCTAAGGGCGCGGCTGCCGTTTTGCAGAGGGCTGGAGGGGCAGTGGGGCTTTGTGGACGAGGAGGACCGGAAAGGTCCCCAAGACGTCCGTCGGGAGCCACGCGCCCAAGGGTCGGCTCCCGCAGGCGAGGGAGGAGGGCGGCCAGAACTGTGCACCCCCCCCACACCCCCGCCTTAGCCAAGGCAGTGACACATCCCCAGAGGAACAAGAGCCCGAGAGCACTGAGCAATGTTCCCCTGAGAAAACTCGATCCTGGTCCGGGCACCGGGACACCTCGGGAAGAAAGCCAGCGAGTGGCCACCTGGGCGAGACCGGCTGCCCCAGCAGGCGTCCGGGGCCCCTGGCCGCTTGGCCAGAGGCCGCCAGCCCCCACCCCGCAGCCCCCACCCGCAGCCGTGCCAGGGGAGCAGTGTGGAGACGCAGGCCGCGCCCACCTCACGCTCTTGGGGCTCCAGGAGGCGGCAGCTGGCGTCTACGGCCATACCACCCTGAACGCGCCCGATCTCGTCTGATCTCGGAAGCTAAGCAGGGTCGGGCCTGGTTAGTACTTGGATGGGAGACCGCCTGGGAATACCGGGTGCTGTAGGCTTTTGCTCGTCCCTTCCTCGCTGCTCCTTTTGGCCTCCGGGACCTCACCGCCCCGACCCAGCGCCACCACCACCGGCGACCCCTTCCCCGCCACCCCGCCAGACCCACGCCTCCCACCTCACAGACACGCCCCCGAATCCTCTCCTCTCCCCTCCCCACACTCTCGTGGGGCGCGCGCCCGCTCACTGGGCACCAGCCGGGTGGGTCCCAGGCCACGTTGGGGACCGCTCCCCAACTGTCCTCAGAAAGCCAGCAGGAGTAGAAAACGTTCAGGCGGACGGTGAGGGAAGTGCGAAAGCCCTGAGAAAGCGGGTCTGCAGCCCAGCGGGCCCCAGACTGGGACGCGCCACACCCTGGCTCGCCACAAGGTGGTGCACTGGGCCCAGGGCAAGACGCCAGGGGACAGGGAGGCAGGCCACCTCAGTCGGGTGCTGCTCCGTCGCTCGACCCAACACAGGTCAGCGTGTGCATGACCTCTCCGTGGGGCCCCAACTCCCACGGCGGTGCCTGCAGTCACGGGGACAGCGGGCGCAGGGCCTGAGCTCACGGTGAGGGGAGTATGCTTAGAATGCAAAATTCAAACACACCCGGGAATACATTGGCAAGGAGAAGTCCCAGAAAGAGTTGCAACCCTGACATTGAGGGCGCGTTTCCTTTTGCTTGGTCCTGTACCCTGCTTGAGTGTGAGTGGTGATGAATTGCTGCCCGTTTCGGATCGTTTGGTGGCAATGTAGTTTGTACCTTTCTCTGCAATGTGTGAAGTCTTTCTTTGTGTAATAGGCTGTATTGGCAAGTGTCTCTACCTTTCAGTGTTTATCCAAAGTCAATCCAAGGCTGTGGTCCACGAGTCTAAGAACAAACCCTGTGTTTTATGTCCAAAACTAAAAACACCACTTTTAAGTATGCTAGGACGGGTCCGGAGCAGGTAGAAATAGGGACTTCTTCCCGAGTAGTGTACAACGCCGTGGCCACTCATAGAAGTTTGTGCCTAGAGGGCTTTCATGTTCGATAGACACGCATCCATCATAACCACTTTTTTGTTTTATTTATTTGTTTATTTGTTTATTTATGTATTTACGTATTTACGTATTGATTTTTGTGGTACCAGTGCTTGAATTCAGGCCGTACACCTTGCCCCGCTCCACCAGCCCTTTTCGTGTGAGGGTTTTAAAGGGTTGACTCTCCAGGGTCCCCGAAGCCCACACTGCCTAAATTACCTGTGATAGAAAGAAAGGCAGGGGCAGTGCCTGAGACCACAAGGACTTTTCCCCTTATCGCTTCCTGATTGCTTGCAAGTGCTGGCTGTCTACCACCACAAGGACACTTCTCTTTACCTCTCCCTGGCTGCGTACCCCGGAAAACCTCCTCACCCCTAGTCCCCGCCCGCCCCCACCCCCCCGGCGAGGCTTGCATCCCAGGCTGTCCAGAGTGCAGGACGCCCCTCACCACGGCAAAATAAAGCGTGCTCTCGCCTGTAGAGGTCTCGGTCTCCTTTTCCTCGAGGCATCCTCTTTTCTAACATTTGGCTTTTTCTAACAGGTCTCATGGAACGACTTGCTTGGGCGGGCCTGGAAACGTGATCCACCTGAGTAGCTAAGGTTTCAGGCGTGAGCAAGCAGCACCCAGCAAGAACCAAGGTGTTGAGAGGTCTGGCATGAGGGACTCCATTTCAACTTGGAAGGCCTTTCACCCTCATCTCTAGAAACTGTTTGTCTCTGAGCTGTTTCCTCGGAGGGTTTTTGGATTGGTCGTTTTCATCTTTCGACGTGAGGATTAGTTTTTTTCTCTAAGTGTCTTATGTGTGTGGGGGGGTCGAGCAACAAACAGGTCAGGTGGGAGTCAGTGTCAGCTGGACCCTTTGGCCAAATTTAAACAACAAACAGGCTTGGAAGGACTCCCTTTTTAGCTAGTGGCCTCTAAACCATGACAAAGAAAACAGAATCTAAAGCTGACTTGTGTGAGGGACATGTACCTGTCTGTTACAGTCTTTTTTCATTGTTTCTTTTTTTTTTGTTTGTTTAATGGGCTTGATTGTAAATGTCCCAGGAGGATCAGAAGTGCAATTCCAAATACGTAAAAGAGCCATGGTAAAAATTCTGACGGACAACTTAGCAACTAAGAGAAGAGTATGTCAGTACCATCAGCATTTGATCACAGCGTTTCTGTAAATTTTGTAGTTTAGAGGGCCCGACAGCCTTGGAAAATGCAGATATGCTTACTATCTAGGAACGAATGACAGCATGACAGCTCTCTAGAGGTTATCCACACATATCAGTGGTTATCCTGAGAGTAAAACCTCAGAGTGCCCATTCATTGAGGGGTCAGTGTCAGTGACCCCAAATAGCCTCATCACAGGCACATGTAGGCTCCTAACTGTATTAGAATCATGTAAGACAACAGTTGTTTCACCATAGGGATGAAGCCATCTAGAAGATTTTCTATAAACCAACTCTTAATGAATTTTCATTTCGTCATGATCGTCATCTCAGTGGCCGAAACCCTGAGAAAAATTAGAAGGGAACAGAAGTAAATACTTCTGAGGACAAAGTGTAGAGTTTAGGAAGCCTGAGGGTTGACAGGATAGGATTTCTTAGGACGTTGAGTAGGGATGGGAGGAGATGTTTTTTTCTTTCCCTTGTCTCCACGATTTCGGTGGTGAAAGGGGCCTCTGAGCTGGAAATGTTCCCGATTGAGCCCCGCAGCCCCAGGCCCAGAGTGTGGAGGAGGGCGCAGCGGGTCGGCTAAGGGCGCGGCTGCCGTTTTGCAGAGGGCTGGAGGGGCAGTGGGGCTTTGTGGACGAGGAGGACCGGAAAGGTCCCCAAGACGTCCGTCGGGAGCCACGCGCCCAAGGGTCGGCTCCCGCAGGCGAGGGAGGAGGGCGGCCAGAACTGTGCACCCCCCCCACACCCCCGCCTTAGCCAAGGCAGTGACACATCCCCAGAGGAACAAGAGCCCGAGAGCACTGAGCAATGTTCCCCTGAGAAAACTCGATCCTGGTCCGGGCACCGGGACACCTCGGGAAGAAAGCCAGCGAGTGGCCACCTGGGCGAGACCGGCTGCCCCAGCAGGCGTCCGGGGCCCCTGGCCGCTTGGCCAGAGGCCGCCAGCCCCCACCCCGCAGCCCCCACCCGCAGCCGTGCCAGGGGAGCAGTGTGGAGACGCAGGCCGCGCCCACCTCACGCTCTTGGGGCTCCAGGAGGCGGCAGCTGGCGTCTACGGCCATACCACCCTGAACGCGCCCGATCTCGTCTGATCTCGGAAGCTAAGCAGGGTCGGGCCTGGTTAGTACTTGGATGGGAGACCGCCTGGGAATACCGGGTGCTGTAGGCTTTTGCTCGTCCCTTCCTCGCTGCTCCTTTTGGCCTCCGGGACCTCACCGCCCCGACCCAGCGCCACCACCACCGGCGACCCCTTCCCCGCCACCCCGCCAGACCCACGCCTCCCACCTCAAAGACACGCCCCCGAATCCTCTCCTCTCCCCTCCCCACACTCTCGTGGGGCGCGCGCCCGCTCACTGGGCACCAGCCGGGTGGGTCCCAGGCCACGTTGGGGACCGCTCCCCAACTGTCCTCAGAAAGCCAGCAGGAGTAGAAAACGTTCAGGCGGACGGTGAGGGAAGTGCGAAAGCCCTGAGAAAGCGGGTCTGCAGCCCAGCGGGCCCCAGACTGGGACGCGCCACACCCTGGCTCGCCACAAGGTGGTGCACTGGGCCCAGGGCAAGACGCCAGGGGACAGGGAGGCAGGCCACCTCAGTCGGGTGCTGCTCCGTCGCTCGACCCAACACAGGTCAGCGTGTGCATGACCTCTCCGTGGGGCCCCAACTCCCACGGCGGTGCCTGCAGTCACGGGGACAGCGGGCGCAGGGCCTGAGCTCACGGTGAGGGGAGTATGCTTAGAATGCAAAATTCAAACACACCCGGGAATACATTGGCAAGGAGAAGTCCCAGAAAGAGTTGCAACCCTGACATTGAGGGCGCGTTTCCTTTTGCTTGGTCCTGTACCCTGCTTGAGTGTGAGTGGTGATGAATTGCTGCCCGTTTCGGATCGTTTGGTGGCAATGTAGTTTGTACCTTTCTCTGCAATGTGTGAAGTCTTTCTTTGTGTAATAGGCTGTATTGGCAAGTGTCTCTACCTTTCAGTGTTTATCCAAAGTCAATCCAAGGCTGTGGTCCACGAGTCTAAGAACAAACCCTGTGTTTTATGTCCAAAACTAAAAACACCACTTTTAAGTATGCTAGGACGGGTCCGGAGCAGGTAGAAATAGGGACTTCTTCCCGAGTAGTGTACAACGCCGTGGCCACTCATAGAAGTTTGTGCCTAGAGGGCTTTCATGTTCGATAGACACGCATCCATCATAACCACTTTTTTGTTTTATTTATTTGTTTATTTGTTTATTTATGTATTTACGTATTTACGTATTGATTTTTGTGGTACCAGTGCTTGAATTCAGGCCGTACACCTTGCCCCGCTCCACCAGCCCTTTTCGTGTGAGGGTTTTAAAGGGTTGACTCTCCAGGGTCCCCGAAGCCCACACTGCCTAAATTACCTGTGATAGAAAGAAAGGCAGGGGCAGTGCCTGAGACCACAAGGACTTTTCCCCTTATCGCTTCCTGATTGCTTGCAAGTGCTGGCTGTCTACCACCACAAGGACACTTCTCTTTACCTCTCCCTGGCTGCGTACCCCGGAAAACCTCCTCACCCCTAGTCCCCGCCCGCCCCCACCCCCCCGGCGAGGCTTGCATCCCAGGCTGTCCAGAGTGCAGGACGCCCCTCACCACGGCAAAATAAAGCGTGCTCTCGCCTGTAGAGGTCTCGGTCTCCTTTTCCTCGAGGCATCCTCTTTTCTAACATTTGGCTTTTTCTAACAGGTCTCATGGAACGACTTGCTTGGGCGGGCCTGGAAACGTGATCCACCTGAGTAGCTAAGGTTTCAGGCGTGAGCAAGCAGCACCCAGCAAGAACCAAGGTGTTGAGAGGTCTGGCATGAGGGACTCCATTTCAACTTGGAAGGCCTTTCACCCTCATCTCTAGAAACTGTTTGTCTCTGAGCTGTTTCCTCGGAGGGTTTTTGGATTGGTCGTTTTCATCTTTCGACGTGAGGATTAGTTTTTTTCTCTAAGTGTCTTATGTGTGTGGGGGGGTCGAGCAACAAACAGGTCAGGTGGGAGTCAGTGTCAGCTGGACCCTTTGGCCAAATTTAAACAACAAACAGGCTTGGAAGGACTCCCTTTTTAGCTAGTGGCCTCTAAACCATGACAAAGAAAACAGAATCTAAAGCTGACTTGTGTGAGGGACATGTACCTGTCTGTTACAGTCTTTTTTCATTGTTTCTTTTTTTTTTGTTTGTTTAATGGGCTTGATTGTAAATGTCCCAGGAGGATCAGAAGTGCAATTCCAAATACGTAAAAGAGCCATGGTAAAAATTCTGACGGACAACTTAGCAACTAAGAGAAGAGTATGTCAGTACCATCAGCATTTGATCACAGCGTTTCTGTAAATTTTGTAGTTTAGAGGGCCCGACAGCCTTGGAAAATGCAGATATGCTTACTATCTAGGAACGAATGACAGCATGACAGCTCTCTAGAGGTTATCCACACATATCAGTGGTTATCCTGAGAGTAAAACCTCAGAGTGCCCATTCATTGAGGGGTCAGTGTCAGTGACCCCAAATAGCCTCATCACAGGCACATGTAGGCTCCTAACTGTATTAGAATCATGTAAGACAACAGTTGTTTCACCATAGGGATGAAGCCATCTAGAAGATTTTCTATAAACCAACTCTTAATGAATTTTCATTTCGTCATGATCGTCATCTCAGTGGCCGAAACCCTGAGAAAAATTAGAAGGGAACAGAAGTAAATACTTCTGAGGACAAAGTGTAGAGTTTAGGAAGCCTGAGGGTTGACAGGATAGGATTTCTTAGGACGTTGAGTAGGGATGGGAGGAGATGTTTTTTTCTTTCCCTTGTCTCCACGATTTCGGTGGTGAAAGGGGCCTCTGAGCTGGAAATGTTCCCGATTGAGCCCCGCAGCCCCAGGCCCAGAGTGTGGAGGAGGGCGCAGCGGGTCGGCTAAGGGCGCGGCTGCCGTTTTGCAGAGGGCTGGAGGGGCAGTGGGGCTTTGTGGACGAGGAGGACCGGAAAGGTCCCCAAGACGTCCGTCGGGAGCCACGCGCCCAAGGGTCGGCTCCCGCAGGCGAGGGAGGAGGGCGGCCAGAACTGTGCACCCCCCCCACACCCCCGCCTTAGCCAAGGCAGTGACACATCCCCAGAGGAACAAGAGCCCGAGAGCACTGAGCAATGTTCCCCTGAGAAAACTCGATCCTGGTCCGGGCACCGGGACACCTCGGGAAGAAAGCCAGCGAGTGGCCACCTGGGCGAGACCGGCTGCCCCAGCAGGCGTCCGGGGCCCCTGGCCGCTTGGCCAGAGGCCGCCAGCCCCCACCCCGCAGCCCCCACCCGCAGCCGTGCCAGGGGAGCAGTGTGGAGACGCAGGCCGCGCCCACCTCACGCTCTTGGGGCTCCAGGAGGCGGCAGCTGGCGTCTACGGCCATACCACCCTGAACGCGCCCGATCTCGTCTGATCTCGGAAGCTAAGCAGGGTCGGGCCTGGTTAGTACTTGGATGGGAGACCGCCTGGGAATACCGGGTGCTGTAGGCTTTTGCTCGTCCCTCCCTCGCTGCTCCTTTTGGCCTCCGGGACCTCACCGCCCCGACCCAGCGCCACCACCACCGGCGACCCCTTCCCCGCCACCCCGCCAGACCCACGCCTCCCACCTCACAGACACGCCCCTGAATCCTCTCCTCTCCCCTCCCCACACTCTCGTGGGGCGCGCGCCCGCTCACTGGGCACCAGCCGGGTGGGTCCCAGGCCACGTTGGGGACCGCTCCCCAACTGTCCTCAGAAAGCCAGCAGGAGTAGAAAACGTTCAGGCGGACGGTGAGGGAAGTGCGAAAGCCCTGAGAAAGCGGGTCTGCAGCCCAGCGGGCCCCAGACTGGGACGCGCCACACCCTGGCTCGCCACAAGGTGGTGCACTGGGCCCAGGGCAAGACGCCAGGGGACAGGGAGGCAGGCCACCTCAGTCGGGTGCTGCTCCGTCGCTCGACCCAACACAGGTCAGCGTGTGCATGACCTCTCCGTGGGGCCCCAACTCCCACGGCGGTGCCTGCAGTCACGGGGACAGCGGGCGCAGGGCCTGAGCTCACGGTGAGGGGAGTATGCTTAGAATGCAAAATTCAAACACACCCGGGAATACATTGGCAAGGAGAAGTCCCAGAAAGAGTTGCAACCCTGACATTGAGGGCGCGTTTCCTTTTGCTTGGTCCTGTACCCTGCTTGAGTGTGAGTGGTGATGAATTGCTGCCCGTTTCGGATCGTTTGGTGGCAATGTAGTTTGTACCTTTCTCTGCAATGTGTGAAGTCTTTCTTTGTGTAATAGGCTGTATTGGCAAGTGTCTCTACCTTTCAGTGTTTATCCAAAGTCAATCCAAGGCTGTGGTCCACGAGTCTAAGAACAAACCCTGTGTTTTATGTCCAAAACTAAAAACACCACTTTTAAGTATGCTAGGACGGGTCCGGAACAGGTAGAAATAGGGACTTCTTCCCGAGTAGTGTACAACGCCGTGGCCACTCATAGAAGTTTGTGCCTAGAGGGCTTTCATGTTCGATAGACACGCATCCATCATAACCACTTTTTTGTTTTATTTATTTATTTGTTTATTTATGTATTTACATATTTACGTATTGATTTTTGTGGTACCAGTGCTTGAATTCAGGGCGTACACCTGGCCCCGCTCCACCAGCCCTTTTCGTGTGAGGGTTTTAAAGGGTTGACTCTCCAGGGTCCCCGAAGCCCACACTGCCTAAATTACCTGTGATAGAAAGAAAGGCAGGGGCAGTGCCTGAGACCACAAGGACTTTTCCCCTTATCGCTTCCTGATTGCTTGCAAGTGCTGGCTGTCTACCACCACAAGGACACTTCTCTTTACCTCTCCCTGGCTGCGTACCCCGGAAAACCTCCTCACCCCTAGTCCCCGCCCCCCCCCCCCCCCCCCCGGCGAGGCTTGCATCCCAGGCTGTCCAGAGTGCAGGACGCCCCTCACCACGGCAAAATAAAGCGTGCTCTCGTCTGTAGAGGTCTCGGTCTCCTTTTCCTCGAGGCATCCTCTTTTCTAACATTTGGCTTTTTCTAACAGGTCTCATGGAACGACTTGCTTGGGCGGGCCTGGAAACGTGATCCACCTGAGTAGCTAAGGTTTCAGGCGTGAGCAAGCAGCACCCAGCAAGAACCAAGGTGTTGAGAGGTCTGGCATGAGGGACTCCATTTCAACTTGGAAGGCCTTTCACCCTCATCTCTAGAAACTGTTTGTCTCTGAGCTGTTTCCTCGGAGGGTTTTTGGATTGGTCGTTTTCATCTTTCGACGTGAGGATTAGTTTTTTTTCTCTAAGTGTCTTATGTGTGTGGGGGGGGGTCGAGCAACAAACAGGTCAGGTGGGAGTCAGTGTCAGCTGGACCCTTTGGCCAAATTTAAACAACAAACAGGCTTGGAAGGACTCCCTTTTTAGCTAGTGGCCTCTAAACCATGACAAAGAAAACAGAATCTAAAGCTGACTTGTGTGAGGGACATGTACCTGTCTGTTACAGTCTTTTTTCATTGTTTCTTTTTTTTTTGTTTGTTTAATGGGCTTGATTGTAAATGTCCCAGGAGGATCAGAAGTGCAATTCCAAATACGTAAAAGAGCCATGGTAAAAATTCTGACGGACAACTTAGCAACTAAGAGAAGAGTATGTCAGTACCATCAGCATTTGATCACAGCGTTTCTGTAAATTTTGTAGTTTAGAGGGCCCGACAGCCTTGGAAAATGCAGATATGCTTACTATCTAGGAACGAATGACAGCATGACAGCTCTCTAGAGGTTATCCACACATATCAGTGGTTATCCTGAGAGTAAAACCTCAGAGTGCCCATTCATTGAGGGGTCAGTGTCAGTGACCCCAAATAGCCTCATCACAGGCACATGTAGGCTCCTAACTGTATTAGAATCATGTAAGACAACAGTTGTTTCACCATAGGGATGAAGCCATCTAGAAGATTTTCTATAAACCAACTCTTAATGAATTTTCATTTCGTCATGATCGTCATCTCAGTGGCCGAAACCCTGAGAAAAATTAGAAGGGAACAGAAGTAAATACTTCTGAGGACAAAGTGTAGAGTTTAGGAAGCCTGAGGGTTGACAGGATAGGATTTCTTAGGACGTTGAGTAGGGATGGGAGGAGATGTTTTTTTCTTTCCCTTGTCTCCACGATTTCGGTGGTGAAAGGGGCCTCTGAGCTGGAAATGTTCCCGATTGAGCCCCGCAGCCCCAGGCCCAGAGTGTGGAGGAGGGCGCAGCGGGTCGGCTAAGGGCGCGGCTGCCGTTTTGCAGAGGGCTGGAGGGGCAGTGGGGCTTTGTGGACGAGGAGGACCGGAAAGGTCCCCAAGACGTCCGTCGGGAGCCACGCGCCCAAGGGTCGGCTCCCGCAGGCGAGGGAGGAGGGCGGCCAGAACTGTGCACCCCCCCCACACCCCCGCCTTAGCCAAGGCAGTGACACATCCCCAGAGGAACAAGAGCCCGAGAGCACTGAGCAATGTTCCCCTGAGAAAACTCGATCCTGGTCCGGGCACCGGGACACCTCGGGAAGAAAGCCAGCGAGTGGCCACCTGGGCGAGACCGGCTGCCCCAGCAGGCGTCCGGGGCCCCTGGCCGCTTGGCCAGAGGCCGCCAGCCCCCACCCCGCAGCCCCCACCCGCAGCCGTGCCAGGGGAGCAGTGTGGAGACGCAGGCCGCGCCCACCTCACGCTCTTGGGGCTCCAGGAGGCGGCAGCTGGCGTCTACGGCCATACCACCCTGAACGCGCCCGATCTCGTCTGATCTCGGAAGCTAAGCAGGGTCGGGCCTGGTTAGTACTTGGATGGGAGACCGCCTGGGAATACCGGGTGCTGTAGGCTTTTGCTCGTCCCTTCCTCGCTGCTCCTTTTGGCCTCCGGGACCTCACCGCCCCGACCCAGCGCCACCACCACCGGCGACCCCTTCCCCGCCACCCCGCCAGACCCACGCCTCCCACCTCACAGACACGCCCCCGAATCCTCTCCTCTCCCCTCCCCACACTCTCGTGGGGCGCGCGCCCGCTCACTGGGCACCAGCCGGGTGGGTCCCAGGCCACGTTGGGGACCGCTCCCCAACTGTCCTCAGAAAGCCAGCAGGAGTAGAAAACGTTCAGGCGGACGGTGAGGGAAGTGCGAAAGCCCTGAGAAAGCGGGTCTGCAGCCCAGCGGGCCCCAGACTGGGACGCGCCACACCCTGGCTCGCCACAAGGTGGTGCACTGGGCCCAGGGCAAGACGCCAGGGGACAGGGAGGCAGGCCACCTCAGTCGGGTGCTGCTCCGTCGCTCGACCCAACACAGGTCAGCGTGTGCATGACCTCTCCGTGGGGCCCCAACTCCCACGGCGGTGCCTGCAGTCACGGGGACAGCGGGCGCAGGGCCTGAGCTCACGGTGAGGGGAGTATGCTTAGAATGCAAAATTCAAACACACCCGGGAATACATTGGCAAGGAGAAGTCCCAGAAAGAGTTGCAACCCTGACATTGAGGGCGCGTTTCCTTTTGCTTGGTCCTGTACCCTGCTTGAGTGTGAGTGGTGATGAATTGCTGCCCGTTTCGGATCGTTTGGTGGCAATGTAGTTTGTACCTTTCTCTGCAATGTGTGAAGTCTTTCTTTGTGTAATAGGCTGTATTGGCAAGTGTCTCTACCTTTCAGTGTTTATCCAAAGTCAATCCAAGGCTGTGGTCCACGAGTCTAAGAACAAACCCTGTGTTTTATGTCCAAAACTAAAAACACCACTTTTAAGTATGCTAGGACGGGTCCGGAGCAGGTAGAAATAGGGACTTCTTCCCGAGTAGTGTACAACGCCGTGGCCACTCATAGAAGTTTGTGCCTAGAGGGCTTTCATGTTCGATAGACACGCATCCATCATAACCACTTTTTTGTTTTATTTATTTGTTTATTTGTTTATTTATGTATTTACGTATTTACGTATTGATTTTTGTGGTACCAGTGCTTGAATTCAGGCCGTACACCTTGCCCCGCTCCACCAGCCCTTTTCGTGTGAGGGTTTTAAAGGGTTGACTCTCCAGGGTCCCCGAAGCCCACACTGCCTAAATTACCTGTGATAGAAAGAAAGGCAGGGGCAGTGCCTGAGACCACAAGGACTTTTCCCCTTATCGCTTCCTGATTGCTTGCAAGTGCTGGCTGTCTACCACCACAAGGACACTTCTCTTTACCTCTCCCTGGCTGCGTACCCCGGAAAACCTCCTCACCCCTAGTCCCCGCCCGCCCCCACCCCCCCGGCGAGGCTTGCATCCCAGGCTGTCCAGAGTGCAGGACGCCCCTCACCACGGCAAAATAAAGCGTGCTCTCGCCTGTAGAGGTCTCGGTCTCCTTTTCCTCGAGGCATCCTCTTTTCTAACATTTGGCTTTTTCTAACAGGTCTCATGGAACGACTTGCTTGGGCGGGCCTGGAAACGTGATCCACCTGAGTAGCTAAGGTTTCAGGCGTGAGCAAGCAGCACCCAGCAAGAACCAAGGTGTTGAGAGGTCTGGCATGAGGGACTCCATTTCAACTTGGAAGGCCTTTCACCCTCATCTCTAGAAACTGTTTGTCTCTGAGCTGTTTCCTCGGAGGGTTTTTGGATTGGTCGTTTTCATCTTTCGACGTGAGGATTAGTTTTTTTCTCTAAGTGTCTTATGTGTGTGGGGGGGTCGAGCAACAAACAGGTCAGGTGGGAGTCAGTGTCAGCTGGACCCTTTGGCCAAATTTAAACAACAAACAGGCTTGGAAGGACTCCCTTTTTAGCTAGTGGCCTCTAAACCATGACAAAGAAAACAGAATCTAAAGCTGACTTGTGTGAGGGACATGTACCTGTCTGTTACAGTCTTTTTTCATTGTTTCTTTTTTTTTTGTTTGTTTAATGGGCTTGATTGTAAATGTCCCAGGAGGATCAGAAGTGCAATTCCAAATACGTAAAAGAGCCATGGTAAAAATTCTGACGGACAACTTAGCAACTAAGAGAAGAGTATGTCAGTACCATCAGCATTTGATCACAGCGTTTCTGTAAATTTTGTAGTTTAGAGGGCCCGACAGCCTTGGAAAATGCAGATATGCTTACTATCTAGGAACGAATGACAGCATGACAGCTCTCTAGAGGTTATCCACACATATCAGTGGTTATCCTGAGAGTAAAACCTCAGAGTGCCCATTCATTGAGGGGTCAGTGTCAGTGACCCCAAATAGCCTCATCACAGGCACATGTAGGCTCCTAACTGTATTAGAATCATGTAAGACAACAGTTGTTTCACCATAGGGATGAAGCCATCTAGAAGATTTTCTATAAACCAACTCTTAATGAATTTTCATTTCGTCATGATCGTCATCTCAGTGGCCGAAACCCTGAGAAAAATTAGAAGGGAACAGAAGTAAATACTTCTGAGGACAAAGTGTAGAGTTTAGGAAGCCTGAGGGTTGACAGGATAGGATTTCTTAGGACGTTGAGTAGGGATGGGAGGAGATGTTTTTTTCTTTCCCTTGTCTCCACGATTTCGGTGGTGAAAGGGGCCTCTGAGCTGGAAATGTTCCCGATTGAGCCCCGCAGCCCCAGGCCCAGAGTGTGGAGGAGGGCGCAGCGGGTCGGCTAAGGGCGCGGCTGCCGTTTTGCAGAGGGCTGGAGGGGCAGTGGGGCTTTGTGGACGAGGAGGACCGGAAAGGTCCCCAAGACGTCCGTCGGGAGCCACGCGCCCAAGGGTCGGCTCCCGCAGGCGAGGGAGGAGGGCGGCCAGAACTGTGCACCCCCCCCACACCCCCGCCTTAGCCAAGGCAGTGACACATCCCCAGAGGAACAAGAGCCCGAGAGCACTGAGCAATGTTCCCCTGAGAAAACTCGATCCTGGTCCGGGCACCGGGACACCTCGGGAAGAAAGCCAGCGAGTGGCCACCTGGGCGAGACCGGCTGCCCCAGCAGGCGTCCGGGGCCCCTGGCCGCTTGGCCAGAGGCCGCCAGCCCCCACCCCGCAGCCCCCACCCGCAGCCGTGCCAGGGGAGCAGTGTGGAGACGCAGGCCGCGCCCACCTCACGCTCTTGGGGCTCCAGGAGGCGGCAGCTGGCGTCTACGGCCATACCACCCTGAACGCGCCCGATCTCGTCTGATCTCGGAAGCTAAGCAGGGTCGGGCCTGGTTAGTACTTGGATGGGAGACCGCCTGGGAATACCGGGTGCTGTAGGCTTTTGCTCGTCCCTCCCTCGCTGCTCCTTTTGGCCTCCGGGACCTCACCGCCCCGACCCAGCGCCACCACCACCGGCGACCCCTTCCCCGCCACCCCGCCAGACCCACGCCTCCCACCTCACAGACACGCCCCTGAATCCTCTCCTCTCCCCTCCCCACACTCTCGTGGGGCGCGCGCCCGCTCACTGGGCACCAGCCGGGTGGGTCCCAGGCCACGTTGGGGACCGCTCCCCAACTGTCCTCAGAAAGCCAGCAGGAGTAGAAAACGTTCAGGCGGACGGTGAGGGAAGTGCGAAAGCCCTGAGAAAGCGGGTCTGCAGCCCAGCGGGCCCCAGACTGGGACGCGCCACACCCTGGCTCGCCACAAGGTGGTGCACTGGGCCCAGGGCAAGACGCCAGGGGACAGGGAGGCAGGCCACCTCAGTCGGGTGCTGCTCCGTCGCTCGACCCAACACAGGTCAGCGTGTGCATGACCTCTCCGTGGGGCCCCAACTCCCACGGCGGTGCCTGCAGTCACGGGGACAGCGGGCGCAGGGCCTGAGCTCACGGTGAGGGGAGTATGCTTAGAATGCAAAATTCAAACACACCCGGGAATACATTGGCAAGGAGAAGTCCCAGAAAGAGTTGCAACCCTGACATTGAGGGCGCGTTTCCTTTTGCTTGGTCCTGTACCCTGCTTGAGTGTGAGTGGTGATGAATTGCTGCCCGTTTCGGATCGTTTGGTGGCAATGTAGTTTGTACCTTTCTCTGCAATGTGTGAAGTCTTTCTTTGTGTAATAGGCTGTATTGGCAAGTGTCTCTACCTTTCAGTGTTTATCCAAAGTCAATCCAAGGCTGTGGTCCACGAGTCTAAGAACAAACCCTGTGTTTTATGTCCAAAACTAAAAACACCACTTTTAAGTATGCTAGGACGGGTCCGGAACAGGTAGAAATAGGGACTTCTTCCCGAGTAGTGTACAACGCCGTGGCCACTCATAGAAGTTTGTGCCTAGAGGGCTTTCATGTTCGATAGACACGCATCCATCATAACCACTTTTTTGTTTTATTTATTTATTTGTTTATTTATGTATTTACATATTTACGTATTGATTTTTGTGGTACCAGTGCTTGAATTCAGGGCGTACACCTGGCCCCGCTCCACCAGCCCTTTTCGTGTGAGGGTTTTAAAGGGTTGACTCTCCAGGGTCCCCGAAGCCCACACTGCCTAAATTACCTGTGATAGAAAGAAAGGCAGGGGCAGTGCCTGAGACCACAAGGACTTTTCCCCTTATCGCTTCCTGATTGCTTGCAAGTGCTGGCTGTCTACCACCACAAGGACACTTCTCTTTACCTCTCCCTGGCTGCGTACCCCGGAAAACCTCCTCACCCCTAGTCCCCGCCCCCCCCCCCCCCCCCCCGGCGAGGCTTGCATCCCAGGCTGTCCAGAGTGCAGGACGCCCCTCACCACGGCAAAATAAAGCGTGCTCTCGTCTGTAGAGGTCTCGGTCTCCTTTTCCTCGAGGCATCCTCTTTTCTAACATTTGGCTTTTTCTAACAGGTCTCATGGAACGACTTGCTTGGGCGGGCCTGGAAACGTGATCCACCTGAGTAGCTAAGGTTTCAGGCGTGAGCAAGCAGCACCCAGCAAGAACCAAGGTGTTGAGAGGTCTGGCATGAGGGACTCCATTTCAACTTGGAAGGCCTTTCACCCTCATCTCTAGAAACTGTTTGTCTCTGAGCTGTTTCCTCGGAGGGTTTTTGGATTGGTCGTTTTCATCTTTCGACGTGAGGATTAGTTTTTTTTCTCTAAGTGTCTTATGTGTGTGGGGGGGGGTCGAGCAACAAACAGGTCAGGTGGGAGTCAGTGTCAGCTGGACCCTTTGGCCAAATTTAAACAACAAACAGGCTTGGAAGGACTCCCTTTTTAGCTAGTGGCCTCTAAACCATGACAAAGAAAACAGAATCTAAAGCTGACTTGTGTGAGGGACATGTACCTGTCTGTTACAGTCTTTTTTCATTGTTTCTTTTTTTTTTGTTTGTTTAATGGGCTTGATTGTAAATGTCCCAGGAGGATCAGAAGTGCAATTCCAAATACGTAAAAGAGCCATGGTAAAAATTCTGACGGACAACTTAGCAACTAAGAGAAGAGTATGTCAGTACCATCAGCATTTGATCACAGCGTTTCTGTAAATTTTGTAGTTTAGAGGGCCCGACAGCCTTGGAAAATGCAGATATGCTTACTATCTAGGAACGAATGACAGCATGACAGCTCTCTAGAGGTTATCCACACATATCAGTGGTTATCCTGAGAGTAAAACCTCAGAGTGCCCATTCATTGAGGGGTCAGTGTCAGTGACCCCAAATAGCCTCATCACAGGCACATGTAGGCTCCTAACTGTATTAGAATCATGTAAGACAACAGTTGTTTCACCATAGGGATGAAGCCATCTAGAAGATTTTCTATAAACCAACTCTTAATGAATTTTCATTTCGTCATGATCGTCATCTCAGTGGCCGAAACCCTGAGAAAAATTAGAAGGGAACAGAAGTAAATACTTCTGAGGACAAAGTGTAGAGTTTAGGAAGCCTGAGGGTTGACAGGATAGGATTTCTTAGGACGTTGAGTAGGGATGGGAGGAGATGTTTTTTTCTTTCCCTTGTCTCCACGATTTCGGTGGTGAAAGGGGCCTCTGAGCTGGAAATGTTCCCGATTGAGCCCCGCAGCCCCAGGCCCAGAGTGTGGAGGAGGGCGCAGCGGGTCGGCTAAGGGCGCGGCTGCCGTTTTGCAGAGGGCTGGAGGGGCAGTGGGGCTTTGTGGACGAGGAGGACCGGAAAGGTCCCCAAGACGTCCGTCGGGAGCCACGCGCCCAAGGGTCGGCTCCCGCAGGCGAGGGAGGAGGGCGGCCAGAACTGTGCACCCCCCCCACACCCCCGCCTTAGCCAAGGCAGTGACACATCCCCAGAGGAACAAGAGCCCGAGAGCACTGAGCAATGTTCCCCTGAGAAAACTCGATCCTGGTCCGGGCACCGGGACACCTCGGGAAGAAAGCCAGCGAGTGGCCACCTGGGCGAGACCGGCTGCCCCAGCAGGCGTCCGGGGCCCCTGGCCGCTTGGCCAGAGGCCGCCAGCCCCCACCCCGCAGCCCCCACCCGCAGCCGTGCCAGGGGAGCAGTGTGGAGACGCAGGCCGCGCCCACCTCACGCTCTTGGGGCTCCAGGAGGCGGCAGCTGGCGTCTACGGCCATACCACCCTGAACGCGCCCGATCTCGTCTGATCTCGGAAGCTAAGCAGGGTCGGGCCTGGTTAGTACTTGGATGGGAGACCGCCTGGGAATACCGGGTGCTGTAGGCTTTTGCTCGTCCCTTCCTCGCTGCTCCTTTTGGCCTCCGGGACCTCACCGCCCCGACCCAGCGCCACCACCACCGGCGACCCCTTCCCCGCCACCCCGCCAGACCCACGCCTCCCACCTCACAGACACGCCCCCGAATCCTCTCCTCTCCCCTCCCCACACTCTCGTGGGGCGCGCGCCCGCTCACTGGGCACCAGCCGGGTGGGTCCCAGGCCACGTTGGGGACCGCTCCCCAACTGTCCTCAGAAAGCCAGCAGGAGTAGAAAACGTTCAGGCGGACGGTGAGGGAAGTGCGAAAGCCCTGAGAAAGCGGGTCTGCAGCCCAGCGGGCCCCAGACTGGGACGCGCCACACCCTGGCTCGCCACAAGGTGGTGCACTGGGCCCAGGGCAAGACGCCAGGGGACAGGGAGGCAGGCCACCTCAGTCGGGTGCTGCTCCGTCGCTCGACCCAACACAGGTCAGCGTGTGCATGACCTCTCCGTGGGGCCCCAACTCCCACGGCGGTGCCTGCAGTCACGGGGACAGCGGGCGCAGGGCCTGAGCTCACGGTGAGGGGAGTATGCTTAGAATGCAAAATTCAAACACACCCGGGAATACATTGGCAAGGAGAAGTCCCAGAAAGAGTTGCAACCCTGACATTGAGGGCGCGTTTCCTTTTGCTTGGTCCTGTACCCTGCTTGAGTGTGAGTGGTGATGAATTGCTGCCCGTTTCGGATCGTTTGGTGGCAATGTAGTTTGTACCTTTCTCTGCAATGTGTGAAGTCTTTCTTTGTGTAATAGGCTGTATTGGCAAGTGTCTCTACCTTTCAGTGTTTATCCAAAGTCAATCCAAGGCTGTGGTCCACGAGTCTAAGAACAAACCCTGTGTTTTATGTCCAAAACTAAAAACACCACTTTTAAGTATGCTAGGACGGGTCCGGAGCAGGTAGAAATAGGGACTTCTTCCCGAGTAGTGTACAACGCCGTGGCCACTCATAGAAGTTTGTGCCTAGAGGGCTTTCATGTTCGATAGACACGCATCCATCATAACCACTTTTTTGTTTTATTTATTTGTTTATTTGTTTATTTATGTATTTACATATTTACGTATTGATTTTTGTGGTACCAGTGCTTGAATTCAGGCCGTACACCTTGCCCCGCTCCACCAGCCCTTTTCGTGTGAGGGTTTTAAAGGGTTGACTCTCCAGGGTCCCCGAAGCCCACACTGCCTAAATTACCTGTGATAGAAAGAAAGGCAGGGGCAGTGCCTGAGACCACAAGGACTTTTCCCCTTATCGCTTCCTGATTGCTTGCAAGTGCTGGCTGTCTACCACCACAAGGACACTTCTCTTTACCTCTCCCTGGCTGCGTACCCCGGAAAACCTCCTCACCCCTAGTCCCCGCCCGCCCCCACCCCCCCGGCGAGGCTTGCATCCCAGGCTGTCCAGAGTGCAGGACGCCCCTCACCACGGCAAAATAAAGCGTGCTCTCGCCTGTAGAGGTCTCGGTCTCCTTTTCCTCGAGGCATCCTCTTTTCTAACATTTGGCTTTTTCTAACAGGTCTCATGGAACGACTTGCTTGGGCGGGCCTGGAAACGTGATCCACCTGAGTAGCTAAGGTTTCAGGCGTGAGCAAGCAGCACCCAGCAAGAACCAAGGTGTTGAGAGGTCTGGCATGAGGGACTCCATTTCAACTTGGAAGGCCTTTCACCCTCATCTCTAGAAACTGTTTGTCTCTGAGCTGTTTCCTCGGAGGGTTTTTGGATTGGTCGTTTTCATCTTTCGACGTGAGGATTAGTTTTTTTCTCTAAGTGTCTTATGTGTGTGGGGGGGTCGAGCAACAAACAGGTCAGGTGGGAGTCAGTGTCAGCTGGACCCTTTGGCCAAATTTAAACAACAAACAGGCTTGGAAGGACTCCCTTTTTAGCTAGTGGCCTCTAAACCATGACAAAAGAAAACAGAATCTAAAGCTGACTTGTGTGAGGGACATGTACCTGTCTGTTACAGTCTTTTTTCATTGTTTCTTTTTTTTTTGTTTGTTTAATGGGCTTGATTGTAAATGTCCCAGGAGGATCAGAAGTGCAATTCCAAATACGTAAAAGAGCCATGGTAAAAATTCTGACGGACAACTTAGCAACTAAGAGAAGAGTATGTCAGTACCATCAGCATTTGATCACAGCGTTTCTGTAAATTTGTAGTTTAGAGGGCCCGACAGCCTTGGAAAATGCAGATATGCTTACTATCTAGGAACGAATGACAGCATGACAGCTCTCTAGAGGTTATCCACACATATCAGTGGTTATCCTGAGAGTAAAACCTCAGAGTGCCCATTCATTGAGGGGTCAGTGTCAGTGACCCCAAATAGCCTCATCACAGGCACATGTAGGCTCCTAACTGTATTAGAATCATGTAAGACAACAGTTGTTTCACCATAGGGATGAAGCCATCTAGAAGATTTCTATAAACCAACTCTTAATGAATTTTCATTTCGTCATGATCGTCATCTCAGTGGCCGAAACCCTGAGAAAAATTAGAAGGGAACAGAAGTAAATACTTCTGAGGACAAAGTGTAGAGTTTAGGAAGCCTGAGGGTTGACAGGATAGGATTTCTTAGGACGTTGAGTAGGGATGGGAGGAGATGTTTTTTCTTTCCCTTGTCTCCACGATTTCGGTGGTGAAAGGGCCTCTGAGCTGGAAATGTTCCCGATTGAGCCCGCAGCCCCAGGCCCAGAGTGTGGGAGGAGGCGCAGCGGGTCGGCTAAGGGCGCGGCTGCCGTTTTGCAGAGGGCTGGAGGGGCAGTGGGGCTTTGTGGACGAGGAGGACCGGAAAGGTCCCCAAGACGTCCGTCGGGAGCCACGCGCCCAAGGGTCGGCTCCCGCAGGCGAGGGAGGAGGCGGCCAGAACTGTGCACCCCCCCCACACCCCCGCCTTAGCCAAGGCAGTGACACATCCCCAGAGGAACAAGAGCCCGAGAGCACTGAGCAATGTTCCCCTGAGAAAACTCGATCCTGGTCCGGGCACCGGGACACCTCGGGAAGAAAGCCAGCGAGTGGCCACCTGGGCGAGACCGGCTGCCCCAGCAGGCGTCCGGGGCCCCTGGCCGCTTGGCCAGAGGCCGCCAGCCCCCACCCCCGCAGCCCCCACCCGCAGCCGTGCCAGGGAGCAGTGTGGAGACGCAGGCCGCGCCCACCTCACGCTCTTGGGGCTCCAGGAGGCGGCAGCTGGCGTCTACGGCCATACCACCCTGAACGCGCCCGATCTCGTCTGATCTCGGAAGCTAAGCAGGGTCGGGCCTGGTTAGTACTTGGATGGGAGACCGCCTGGGAATACCGGGTGCTGTAGGCTTTTGCTCGTCCCTCCCTCGCTGCTCCTTTTGGCCTCCGGGACCTCACCGCCCCGACCCAGCGCCACCACCACCGGCGACCCCTTCCCCGCCACCCC